>NC_081519.1:15857356-17305687 GCF_030273125.1 Centropristis striata | reverse complement strand
AATACCAATTATATATTATACATGCATTGTAATAAATTGTCCACCAATTCTAGAAATGAAAACTGAAAATAAAGAATAATTATTTATAAATAAATCAATAAATAAACAGCAGTCAATTGATGACCATTTAAATAAAGTAAAAATAACTTTAATTTTAATAATTTTATTTTAAAAATAAAATAAATAGCTAACACAATTTCATCACCCTTAGCATCATTTTCTGCGGCATATGTTCTGTCAAAAAGTTAAATATCTGTGCATATCTGAAACTGTTTGGTACGCTAGCTACCGTTATGTCTGATAAATCGGTCAGGTTGTATTAATCACTGGTGAAAACTACAAATGCAAAAGAATGAAAAGAGGAAGATATTGAATAATATAAAAAATCAATAGCTAAATAAACATCAGTACTTCAGTCAATTTATGACCATTTTAATAAAAAAAAAAATAAAAAAAATTGCTGACTCCATTTCTAGAACACCCTAAGCATCGTTTTCTGCACACCTATATGTTCTGTAAAAAAGTTAATATCTGTGCATATCTGAAAGGTATGCAAACTAAATTTGGCTTCAATGTCTTCAAAGGTGCTATACAAATAAACTTGCCTTGCCTTCATCAATAATTACAATCTCAGGCCCAACAGGAATGTCTGATGTTTGGTGCTGCTAACCCAAAGGAAAGCCAGGATGTGAAAGGCAACTTTACATTTGCCTTTGTGCATGATAGGATGAGTAAAATGTGGGCTGGTATGAAATCAGTGTAGCGAGAAGCGTTGCAGTAGACCTCGCAGGGAGGAAGGCAGATCAGCGGTGGAGACAGAGAGCTTACCGAGTGAGCAGAACAGTACATAAAGATTGCACTTCACCATTCTAAATCTCAGTGTTTGCTTTTTTTTCTTTTCTTTTCTTTTTATCACAAAAGCGAGTTGCAGCCAGCAAGGATAAAAGAGGAGTAACAGCAGGAGAAAGGCATCAATATTGCAGATACCTAGTTTGTCTCGAGTGGAGAGGGGAAAAAAAACTGCCAAAATGTGTGTGGGTGTGTACAGCCATCTAAAAGTGTCTCCTTTACTTTCCACCTTTCCATCCATCTTCCGGTGCTGAGGGACACTGACTTTTAATGGCCTTTTATTGCTTTATTAGAGTGCGCCGGATTTACAGCCCAGGCCCTGCCTCTGTCTGTCAGCGGCTCTGAGGAGGGCTGCTCTGATCTATGCCGGCCCAACGCAGGCTGTCTGGCTTTTAAATGACTAACTTGTAAAGAGGAAACTAGGGACCGGGTCGTGGCCACAGACTTGTTGTGTTAGCGGGCTAATGTTTATTAGCCTGTTAGTATCTGCTTTTTTTTCCTCTCCATAAAACAGCTAACAGCCTACATCTGCCTTCACCCTCCTCTGCTTTTGTAGGAGAGGTTGTTAAAAGACTTTAATGAGACTTGCTAGCAATGTGTGAATGTGACAGGTACATTCAGCAAAGAACACAACAAATGATTTTCATTCTGAGTGAAACTGCATGATAGGGTCGATCTGTATAGTGTTTATGTGGAAATGTGTGTATGAGTGTTTGTCAGTTCACAGGTAGATAATAAGTGTACGTGTGAACTGTATGAGCATATACTCAGCTTTGTGAATGAGTCTGCTGCTGTGTTTTGTATGTGTTTACCAGCTGGAGAGCTGGGTCCAGACTCCCTGAAGTGACTGGTCGCCTGCTTCGACACATGAAACACGCTTTGGGACTCTGATCACTCCTGACTTTTATCCATGACAGTGAGGCAGAGCGAAAGAATAAGAGAGAGGGAAGTGAGGAGTGCTGTGAAAGAGATGAAAAAAGTTGGTCGAGAGAGAAGGAGAAGGAGGGGGCAAAAAGCAACCTTGGAAACGACAAGATTTTTGGAGCACTTTGACGAACACAAACACACATATATTCTGTACTCACCGGACACGATGGCTTGTGCAACAAGGTGGGATTTGGACTTAAGTGCAGGCCGATCAATTGAGCTGTAATGGTACCTTAGTGCCAAGGCCATTCTCTGAACTCTGCAGTCGATACCAGAGGCAGGTAATGGTCCTGAATTCAGACTTTCACTCACAACTTTCTCTCCTCTCTTTTTCCCCACCTGGCCATTTCACCAAACAGAGGATCCTCCACTTAATTGCTTGTTGGTTTATTGGAGGAAACAATAGAGTGGGGGAGGTGTGGCGGTACGGATGGATGGCAATAACCAGCAGCAATGTTATTATGTGTCCTGCAGATGACTTCTGACCTTTTCCTATATAAAGAAATCCACCCCCCTCCACAAACACTTATTGGCTCTTTGCTACAGATTCCAGAGATGCCAGATTATACTGGCCAGATTTAAGGACAAATGCCCATTTTAAGGTTTATACTATGTATTCTTGGTTTCTAGGACATATTTGAAACATTTTTTTATTTTTCTCATACTGTCTGTCTGAAATGCTCAGTTTTAGCGCCTGTCGCCTTCTGAAAAAGTCCATTCTGCTCTGATTGGTCAGTGTTTCTTGGTTTTCTGCATCTTCGCTCAGTGTCTCTGCAGCATCATTGCAGCCGAGGAAAGGCTGTAGCAACCCTTTCTACCTCTATGTACTATAGTTATGACATCACAACCTTACAGGAGTCCTGACGGCTCTTTAAAGACACAGTCTCTGAATATGGGCTGTGTGCATTTCTCTGTGGAATAAGAATTTTGATATTCACAGTATTTAAATAGTATATACTTGCGTTATAATCAAATAACACACTGGGATTTCACTTTTTAGATATATGGTAACTTTAAAAGTACATATTTATGACATGTATGTCATAAACAAAATCATATTGCAACTAAACTACCAAAATATTGTGTGTGAGTTTACTTTTGTAATGTAATATGTTACAGAATACTCTTTACCCTGTTTAAAATGTCATTAATAGTGTAACTATTTTAATTACTAAATCGAGTAATGTATTATTATTATTATTATTATTATTATTATTATTATTATTATTATCATTATTTGGATTTTTTTTACATTTGATCACTTTCTTATTATTTTTCTAACAAATGCTTTTCACTGGGAAGAGAAGCTGAAAAGTTCTTCAAAATCTCACTGCTGGTTAATTGGCTTTACTCTGTACAGTAATGTTAGAGCCCTTTTCTTATTTCAGAAGGAAAATATTGCTGAATTTCGCACTGAATAGCATTCTTGTCCTACTATACAACCACCTGCCTGGATGTGGCCGGCTGGCTGCAGGGATGGCAGACTCAGGTTGCTTAGAGCAATGTGCAATTTTGATTTGATTGGCAGACAAGAGTTGGAAATTTGAGAGCATACTGCCAAAGTAATGGAGAATGTCTAGACGTAGAGACAGCTCCTTGTGAGCCATGCTACCGTTGATGGTTTTGGAGTCAAATTTGCCCCAATGCCTGCAATGATTTGTAACGAACGGGTTTGTATGACATCTTACAAAAAGTAATGCGCGGTAACTCTGAAATGTGTCAGGAAAAAAGGACAGGGTTAGGGTTATAGAAAACTACTTCCCTTCATAACTTCCAAAGGGACAAGAAAGGGACAGGAGTCTGGTCTCCTGTTTGAAATGGTTCAGGGGTTAGTTTGGTTACCCCTACACGCCTCCTACGTGGCTTTTATACTACTACATCGGACACAAACATTTGAGAAAGCATTGACATTTCGTAATGTTGTATGTTATCAGCAAAATATAAAAATGGACATAAATATGCACTTTGTAATTTATGTTAGATACGAGTACATATAAATTTAATAATTTCACATTAATGTAGACTGTGGTTATGTTTGTCTGTCATCTGTCATGTGTCCGACACAATGTGCCCAAGATTTCTACCTCATCACCTCTGCCTAATGCCACAATCAATTTCACAGCCAGACACACACACACACACACACACACACACACACACACACACACACACACACACACACACACACACACACACACACACACACACATGCCTGGCGATGTGTGAAGAAGAAACATTTTTGAATATGATCACAGTTTGGGGGGTATTGACTTTGTAACCATACAGAAAACAATGGGAGAGGAGAAAGCAGAGATTCTCATCTGCACTCTGATAAATAGAGGACAGTGGAAAGTAAAAGAGAGAGAGAGACACACACACACACACACACACACACACACACACACACACACAGGTACGGAGGCATGGATACTGTAGAGAGCCATAAGGAGACACAAACAAGTAGCATGACAATAGCTGTGACCATGATGGCTGAACATAAGGGTGCAGAAAAATGGGACTTGGCTTTTGAAAACATACTGGTGTGTTAATTTAAGTTTGTGTGTTTCGGAGGGTGAGAGTGTGCTTTTGCTTGTGGGTACACACACGCTCTGTCTGCCCAGCGACCCAGAGGAAATGGCGAGGAGCAGCATGCTGTAACGGTTTAAAGTCAGAGGCAGACAAATATATAGAAGCAGAACATTACACACCCTAACTGAATGTTAATACTCTGCATATCGGCAGAAATCTGAAACGCTTCACATGAGATTCCATTGGGCTTTGTGCTTTCGCCCGTTTCATTTTCAATATCTTTCTGCCTTAGGGAGATGCACTTTGTTTTACACTGATATGCTTTTTGTCTGCTTGGTCTGTGTCTGGGCAAAGAAAATCAGCACACTGAGATACTGGGGTGTTGCTTGTGTGGTCTCCAGTCTCACTGCCTCTCCATTTTTCACACGTGCACACTGGAGTTCAACCAAAGGCATGTGAAAAAACCCATACTGAAATTAACATTTTTTTTAAACTACAAAAAAACACCTTTTTTTGGTTCTTGTGTCTGGGATCCATACATTTATTTAGCTTAATTTAAGCTAAACTTTCATAACCACTTATACATAATCAAGTTATTTCATTTTGTTTTAAATGCAAATAGTTTAAAATAAATAAACCTATTCTTCTCAGTATTAAAAAAACTGTACAAACCTGAACAAAACACTCTTTGAAAAAAAAAAAAAGAATTGTCAATTTTAATTGAACTGAACTGCTGTAAAGGAATACATTCATTGTACAGGGAAAATTAAGAAATTGAAGGTTGTTTTTGTAACTGTGGTCAGGTAGAGGTCTAACTCTCAGAACATGTCCCAGCTGGCAGTATGCGACACTGCCACACATCTGATATTCCATTAAAGGCCACTATTGGTTCATTGAATCGGCCAGCCAATAAATCAGGCTTACGTTGAAATCTCATTCACAACATGAGAGTGTGTGAGAGAGATACAATAAATAACTTAGTGTCCATTACTGTGTAGAACATTTGGATAGACAAAAAGCTCTTAGAGCTGTACCAGTAATGAAACAAGAAATGCCTCAAACAGAGAACAAGAGGAAGGACAACTGATTCATTAAAATTTAAAAGAGTTGATCCTAATGTGAGTATAAATATGCTCAGTTAATCGCTCATTTCTCCTGCTCATTTAGATTTCATCATTTCTTGTTGACAAGATACAACGCAACAGTGTAAAAGTCTTAGTCAAAGTACAAAGGTTTTACATAAAGTACCCAAAGTAAAAGTACTCATTACGCAAAATGGCCCATTTCAGAATTATATTATTAAATCATTGGATTTATCATTGAAATTGTTGATGCATTAATGTGTCTATTACTTTAATATTGGTACTGGTAAAGATGGAGCTCATTTTGATTACTTTATATACTGCCGGTTCTTTTAAACTATGATAATACATCATCATTTATCAGTTGATTTACATTTTGTTATAATAAAAAAAAGTATAAATTAATTAAATGTATTATCTTTACCTCCAAAAGTTGGTGGTGATGAAGTATAAAGTAGCATAAAATGTCATTACTCAACTAAAGAACTAGTACCTAAAAAAATGTACTTTAAATACTGAACTATTCATTCTGGACAAAAAGTCAAAGGTCATCAAAGTCAATATCCTAAAGATCGTGGGTGACCATAAGAAATTTAACAATTCAGCCTGTAGTTGAGAAATCTTGCTATGGAGCAAAGTTTGATTGAATCATATCAACATCATCATCCTGAGGCGGCTAGTGAGGCAAAATCAATCATAACGTGATGACGAGACTATCTAGTCAAGCAATCTGAAACAGACTTTTACAAACACATTCCTGTTTGTTTATTGGCGTCTGATAAACAGCACTTTAGGAAATGCAATTACTCCAATAAGAGATAACGTATCGATTTAAGAAAGATAAACCAGAGATATTCACAAAAACCCCAAAACAGAAACACTGTTACATACTAAACAGGTGACTCAGAGGTTATCAAGTAATGCTGCAGTTTCTATTCTGCACACCTCTGTTCTATTGAACAGGAACTTCCTGTACTGTCCTGACAAATTATATAATCTGTCTGACAAACAGCAACATCCCCATCATGCAGATCATGTCATGCGTTTTTTTTTTTTGACGCATAACGAACATGTTTCCTGCTGTGACTGATAAGGTCACTGAGGTTTACATATAGGTATCATTTTTGTGAATTCATGTGCGTATGCTTGTGATTGTGCATGTGCGGGTGGCTGGCAGATGATGCTGTTTGGATGCAGGGCACACAGATATATTTGTGGCCGAGGTGGAGATTGTGTCATTGCATGTCAATGAGCCCCTGTGTCACTTCTGTGTGATTACTGCAAGAAATGACACAAATCAGCCCTTCAGCCCACTGAGACAGAGAGAGAGAGATGAGGTGCGGAGGGTAATATAGAAGGAGGGATAATTTTAGAAGGAGCGAGACTTGATGTTCTCAGATAATCTTGAGCATGTCTGTGCTCTGTTTGTTAATGTTTGTGTGTCCTCACTGCTGCCAAATCCAACGACTCTTCACAGCTGATGACCAGCTGAGCCCCAAACACCTCTGCTTCCTTCGACATAATGCCCCCAGGGACACTTGAGACTTTTTGGTAACATGAATATTTTGCATGAAAATGTGTGAGAATGCATCTTCATGCACATCGGCACAGATTGTTTTGCATTTTAACATATTTATCACTATGTTAAAAAGGCCACAAGCTGCGTGTGTGAGACCCAGCGGAGGTGACAACATCGCTGTGACTGATGGGACGTTTTGTCCCTGAAGTCCTGACGAGACTGAGCTGCATCTGGAGACCACACACACACACACACACACACACACACACACACACACACACACACACGCACTATTGTGCTCTTTTAATGAGTGTATCAGAGAACAAAGCTGATAAAAATGCGTGCCATGGCCCAGCCTTTAAAAAGAGAATAAGAAATGGGCTACAGTGCTGCCATGCAGCATGCCTAATCACACTGCACACACAGCACATGCACATTGCATACTTTCACATACTGTACTGGATTTAAACACACACACACACACACACACACACGTAAATACCGAGAAGTGGTTATACATGCTACACACAAACAAACACACAAATGCAAATTTAAAATGCACAAAAATACAATTATTTTATGTATTTTATAATGTAGGAACAATATTTTACTTTACTGTACAGAACGGCTGCAATCTGCATTTGCATTCCACTTCCTTCTGTGCATGAGTACACACAAGAGGCACTCAGAATACACAATCACGCACATCCACTACTTTATGCTAACATAACATAACATAACACAACATACAGTAATATATTATCCTGTATATGTTTAAATAAAATACATTTTTTATGGCTCCTAACAGGTATTTACTTTCATCCCCTCTCCTTTTCCTGCCCTCTCATTATCTCACGCTGTCTTTTTGCATTAAAAAGATCCTTCTTTTCTCTCTGACCTGTGTCAGCTCTTGATGTTTTTCTAAAAAGCTATTTATCTTTATTAATAGTCACAAACTGCACCCATTAACTTCTCACTCTCCCTGTTCACTTTAGTAGAAATCAGTGCTTTTTCTTGAGGCATCTCTTCCCCATCGTTCGTTGCTATTGATTTGTTCCCCACCAGGGGGCAGTGGCACTACACTGATGGCTCAGTGGAGGAATGTGAGGCTCTGGATTTGGAGCTGACACATTCCTAGGAAGTTTCTGAGCATAGCAGCTCACTGAGCTGCATATCAATGAGTCATGATGAATAATGAAGGTTTGAAAGAGGAGAGCATTTTGTTATTAATGTGAATCTGTTGTCTTTCATTTAGATTGCCGTGTTAGTCCCTTTGTAAATAGAGGTGTGTTGACACACTCTTACAGCGGGATGATAATTTACACTGTGTGTGTGTGTGTGTGTGTGTGTGTGTGTGTGTGTGTAGAAGTGCACACTCGTCAGAAGCTGTCACTCAGCTGTAATTAGGGAGAGTCTCTTCTGCTGTCCTCCGACACTGTTTGAATTTACCTGGCAAACACTGTGCAAATGTACTTTATGTGTGTGTCTGTGTGTAGAACGTCAACTTGTATTTAGGGCTTGTTTGATCATCTGATGCTGAATGTTTTAGTTATGAATCTATTTTGCAAGTTTTTCTTATGTATGCCCATTATGAAATTAATTCAAGTTTTATTGTGCTATGCACGCTGTTTCAGTGTGTCCATCTGTGTGTGTGTGTGTGTGCTCATAACAGAGTATGAGGGAGTGTGTGTGTTTGTGAGAGACAGAGAGGGGGAACTGTGTGTGATATAGAGTGGGGATCACATTCAGCCTGGGGGTAGGTGAACCTATTGTAAACAATGGATCTAACAGAATCTAGGCCTTCACATCTCTACCTCTATGTGTGTGTGTGTGTGTGTGTGTGTGTGTGTGTGTGTGTAGACCTTCATACAAGGCCATTGGAGGCCACTGAGGAACCCCAGGGCAGGCTGGCCTCTCTGACCGAGTGTCTTTGTACCTCCTCTCTCCAGGGGCTTCTTCTGTTTGAGGTGAGGAAGAGGAGAAGCAGGAGGAAGAGGAAGAAGAAGAAGAGGAGGAGGAGGAGGGCTGAGGTGTGAGTGAATGCAGCCATGGCCTGTACACGTTGTCCATAGAGGAGCTACTGAGTGGAAAACACATCAAAGAAGACAGAGACGACCAACAGGTGAGACGACATCCTGTGCAGATGCACATGGCAGAAAACAAAAACATCATGTTCTGAAACTAGGGATTAGTCTCATTAGTCTATGACTTGTCCAACAACAATGACAAATCTTCACATTTTAGTTAATTGAAAAAAAAAGTTAGCTTAACAGTTTAAAACCCATAGATTGAATGAAGATTTGTATGGATATAAAACATGAGACAGCAGAAAATGTTTACATTTTTAGGACCTAGAACCAAACATGAAAAATAAAACCCAACTGCCCGGTAGGATTAGGGTTAGGGTAAACTGTGAGGGGAAAATGCATGTATTATACTTATATTACTTAATAATAATTATAATTATTAATTGATTAAAGGACTACTTCACCTCCCAAATGATTATCTGTATATCGATTACTCACCTCATTTCTTGAATTCTTGAAAAAAACTTTGTTTCTCTCACATGACTCCATGGTGAATGAAGAATTTTAAAACTGAGAAGTGAATTGAACTACATCAACAGGGGCTGCATTTAACAACAGCAGAACTATATGAAAACACCGAAATTTGTTCTAAATTACTAATTCATCAAGCATTTGGATTTTTATTCACGATGGAGGCATGTGTGAAAAACAAACTTTTCTTCAAGAACTCAATAAGGTAACACGCCGTGAGAAATTCATATACAAATGATCATTTTGGGGGTGAAGTATTCCTTTAATCAAGAGAGTAATAATCTCCAGAATGATCATTGATGATTATAATGAGAAGTCGCTGTTCTGATCCACATATTATTATTTCTGAGCTGAGCCTCTTTGTAACCTGTTATGACTCATAAAGTCAACTTTTTTGTAATTATCTGCTGCCAAGAGAAAATTGGAAGAGTTAATCCTAATGTGATACTAATAGGCATAAAGGATGCTGGTGGCATACTGTAGTGGTGCCCCTGGTGAGATGGCTATACACACATTATGTGTGTCTGTGCTGGGATATAATATTTTTCTCAGGTCTTTTCTGTCATTTTTTTAGTTGACCTTTGTCAGCTTGCCTCTTACATTGTTTCTGCTAGTTTGAAAAGCAATATTTTTTGTTTGCTTTGCTCTTCTGCCGCCTGTCTTTTTTCATCTCTTAAAGGAGGGGGGTGAGTGTTCTAACTTCCTCTCATGCCTTCTTCCTTCTTCTCTCCCTCTTTTGGCCCCTCTCTCTCTTCTCTCCTCTCTCAGGATGAAACTGTGGGGGAGGTCAGCTTGGCCTGTGCAGGTGGCCTTCCTCGTTGCCTTGGTGATGCTCTGCGTTGACCCGGTGTCCGCTGGCAGCCGTAACCATCGGGGACCGACAGGTACACCAGGTCTTGCCCTGAACTCCCCCCCTCCCAACACCACAAGAGGTTAATTACACTGTCACTGCAAAGGTACAACACATGTTCCCTGAGCCCGTCGCTGACTGAGTCATCCCTGTCCCGGAGGAGGCGGGGGAGTAAGCGGGGACAATTTGTCCCTCAGTATGACATAATGTAATCTAGACAAGGCCTCGTTTTGAGCTTGGATGCAAACACACCCCTGTTTGACTGATCGAGCCCGTTCAGATACAAATGGCACTTAAGCTGTCAGGAGCTGTCAACACAAATAGATCAGTGTGGGTGTGATCTGATCTCTTCTGAGTGGTTGCAGACATCCAGCAGTTCAGCGCTGATGCTGTTGTTCTCAAGCGGCCCGATTCTTAGTGGTTTACGGTTGCTATAAAACAGCGTGCATGTTGTGTAGAGGAGACCATGTAGGCTCGTGACTTCTAATCCTCGGGCCCCTAATTGCCAGCGCCTACATTAATATGCATAGCTCCGCAGTAGCCCCTTTAACCAAAGCATCACTTCACTTATTCCCTGCAAAAAAACATGAAAAAAGATAGAAAACCATTGCCAGGGCTGACTTAATTTAGGCCCACAAGCTAAATCTATTCTTTCTCTTTAATTTCCATAAGTCATGGAGACAGGCCTCCACCCAACCAAAAAATGACCAACACAGTCTTATTAATATTTCATAGGGCCTGGCTGTAGGGACAATGATGCTGAGTCACAGCATCTTGCGCCTCAACTTGTTGGCGACAACCTCCCAAGTCACCTCCTCCTCACACTTAATTATGACAATTTCTTTAATTATCTCTTGGTCTCTCACTGCTCGTGTTTTGCAAGGTGACCTTTATGTGGCGCAGATATGCTACCAGCTTCCAGTCTGTGTAGTGAGTGACGGTATTAGTTTTCCTTTTTGACGGAGAGGAGGCAGCCTGCTTACGGCAGGGACACTACTAATTGCAGGCCCTGTGTATTGTGAAGGTCAGCATGGGTGCCGGCCCCCTTCTTAATTCACTCTCGCTATGAAACAAGATGGCTCGCTCCCAAACCGACTGGTGCTTTTTATTACTCTAATTGGTGGAAGTTTAGGACTTGAACGTGAATACCAACACGGCACACACACCCACAGTGGTTTGAGGCTGAGAAATAATTGGCTGTACGTTATGACTGCCAGATACGTTTTCTATGTCTTCTACTTAAGTGTTTTTCCTGCTGTTTTGTTGGCAGGTCAGTGAGGCATTTGTTTGATCCGTGTGACTGCTGATGTACCATTTGCAGCCACATGGTGGCTCTAGAGGTCAAAAAATGCTTCTCTAGACATATGTATCTGTTTTTAATATTAGTATCATTTACTCAGTGTCATTCTCTGAGGTATTCTGTCATTTTACAGATTTTTTTTATAAAATAATAGGAGAGATCTGCATGCTTAGACCCATGCAGTGTTTTTCAGAAACAAACCTAAAAAGGGATGGAATGGAATGAATGTCAACTAACCATGCAGACATGATATGACAGTGACAGCTGTCACTTTGAATAAATGTAGACAAAGATGCTTTTCTTTTTCTTTTCTGGCAGCACTCCCATGGGAATAAAATTTCTCAAATATATATTAAATAAACACATCTAACAAATACAAAAAAATGTATAGAGAATGAGTCACCAAATGTGTCCTGTTCAAATGGATGTCGTCCCTATACACTATATATATATATATATATATATATATATATATATATGTATATATATATATATATATATATATATATATATCTTTTATTAATGTATTTATCACATAACCAACTAGGAGGGGTGTCACACAAGTGTTTATTTGAATTTCTGTTGTGTTACATAACAAAAATGTACATTAATTGTTATATATACAGTATATAAATATATGAACACAACCAATGTAAATTAAATTTACATATTTTTTTTAAACTTGAAAAACTAACAAACAAACACACATTTTGAGAAATCTCACAGAAAAAAAGCTTTACCCTCTCCAGGGCCACTTCTTAACACTGAAAAATTAAGAAAAAAATAAGAGGCCATTAAAATATTCATTACTGATCCTACCATTTTCACAGTTTTGCTTTTCACAAATAGGACAATTCTGTGTAATAAATTATGAAGCTTATTTCCAAACATGCAGCAACAAATACTTTAGCACGTCAAAACATCTGTGATGCTATTCATTTAGCCTTTTACTGTATTTCATAACAATTGTGAGGTTCAATTTCACAAGCAGGTCACGCAATAAATTGCATTCCAGGAGCTAAGTAAAGTAAAGCAAAGTAAAACAATTGTGCACTCCAACATGTTGCTTTTGAAATAAATCAGTTCTGGTAAATTGATTGATTGTGCTCCTTCAGCTCTGAGCAACATGCTCCTGTAGTTTGACAATAAAATCTTCTCATATACCCTTTATTTGGCGTCGTTTGAATGCTTGAAATTTCAGACTCAGAGTGCAAAATTAATAGTGGATATTGCAACATTCCATAGTTTGTTATAGCATGTGTAGCAAACCTATTGTTATCACATAAATTTCCAGATTTTTTTTCATGGATTCATGAATTGTTAGTGGGACCAACTGATGTGAGAAACATCATCTTCTTTCTGCATGAAAAGGGCTCTGTCATGTTCATGTTCACTTTAATGACGAGTAAGCTTGTTGTAGACACAATTGCGTGTATGTCCATCCATGCATGTTTATATTTGAGCATTCTACACTACAGTCTGTGTGTCCTTATCCAAGGCTGCTTATAAGATGTCTCCTCAGTGAGTGGCTTTTATTGGGGATAGATTTGTTGCGCAGGAGTACTCAGCCGTACCAGCGACCCGTTATGATAATTAGCATAAAGCCTTTGGGCCTGTTAAACACTGATAATGTCAGGAGGATTGATGGGCTGCGTAGGACCAGGATGAGGAGGAGATAGAGAAAGTGAGAAAAGGGAGGAGTGGAAGGAAGGGTAATGAGTGATTTGAGAGGGCAAATGAGGAAAGAAAGGAGGAAATCATAGTTTTTCTCCATCTAAAAAGTCTTCACATTCTCTACACATCCTCTAAACTGAAAGGGCAGTTGTCTCCCCTGTTTCATGGGAAATCACAACTCCACTGCAAGTCTGCAAAAGGTAGTAACCCACCTAAAACTTTTGATTCCCACCTCCAAACCTAGTCATTGTGTCAGTCAATTGGCCAATACCACCAGAACAAGAAGTTATTTTGTCATTGTGTGAGCAGTGATGGTCAAATGTTTCAATGCTTTTCACCACTGCAGTCAACCCTGGAAGTGCCTCTTATATACAAACCTATGTTATGTTCTGCTTTCATTGTTGACACTGACTGCTTACTATACTAAACAGGAATGTCAATTTTGTCTAGCTGAATGGTATGTAGAGGCCAAAGTTCACTGGTAAAAATCCATACTGTACAACACTGTAGGACACAGAAAAGAGCAAAACACATTTGTATGTGTATAGTTAATTTATTTGGGAAGCAATGTGTTATATATGCTGTCAACTAAACAAAATAATAAATATCACCTTCAATCCTACATGTAAAGTCATATACAGTCAAAATTTCAAATAAAAAAAAAAATAGAAAAAAAAACAAGTCTGCAACAATAAAAAAAAACATTGGTAGTTCAGTAAAAAAATTTGCAAATTATACCTCCACACATTAGTAGACATCAACATCACATCCCAATGTTGTAGATATTTATGGAATATGCATGTGCATCAGCAAGCCACGTACAAGCAGTTATTGTGCAAATTGTAGACAATTATTCTTTTGCACGTGTCAAAACACTGATCAAGCAATTTCCTTGAATGAATGGGAAATTCAAATATCTTGTGAACAGCAAACTAGTTGTTCAAAGATTTGAAGTCATTGTTCTAAAAATAAAGACATTTTTATTCAATAATTGAATAAAAGCCAAGGATAAAAACTGTTAAAAAAAAACTGTTTCCACAACTAAAATGCAAGTATGTAGATTGTAGTAAAAGGGATATGGGAGGGTGTTTGACAAGGTTTCCCACCTTGTTCCACACGACTGATCACAGTAATGTTGCTCTCTGGAGTCTCACCTGTGTGTAACTACAGACACGTACGGTATGTCCCCTCTACATTGACTTTGCCGCCTGTGACAGATTTTCTAGATATCTGGCCTTTCATAGCCGTGGACATGCCTGTCAGGTATTGACGGGGGAAAGACACAGCTTTTTGATAAATTGCACGATGCTCCTGCTTGCCTATGTCTGTCAGAATACATCAATCGCCTGGCTAACCCATCAGTTCAAGGTAGCTTGGTTTGTTGGCTGCCCAGCTACTGTTTCCACCCCCCATCTCCCCCCGACACCTTACCTCCCACCCCACCTCCCGTTTGCCTGCCGCGGGAATAAAAGCATTTAGCCATGCTTGAGAAGTCTTTTCATCTCAGCGTGTGCTGGGCTCTATTACACTGAGATGGCCATAACAGAATGGTTTAAAGGCAACATTGAGACATTAGATACACTGTTATTATGTGTATATAGCTGGAGGCTGACTGCTCAACACATGAATCTTAAGCAGATGAGGGGTGAGAGGCAGCAGTGCTCTGAACATGGGTTGGTGGAGGGAAGACAAAATTGGGAGTTTCGTAGAACTTCGGTTGCACTTCAGAAAACTTTACTGATGTTTGGGACTTTTTCCTGGTTTTGTACTGTTTCGATTCATACTTGTTTTGGCCACAGTGAGATGTTAATCAAACCTTATGATGTTCACTCCTGGAACTCTGAAGATCTACTGAAAAAACAAGTTTGCTCGAAGTGAAAATTGTCAAAAAAAGAGTCTTGACAACTAACTTTTATTACCAAACATTATAGTGCATAGTTCTCAAAGTGCGGCCCGTGGGCCAATGGTGGCCCTCAGAAACATTTAATGCGACCCCCAAATTCGACACGAAATCAGTGCATTTTTTAAAATCTTTTTTAGTCAACATTTAAAAGACTACTTGGCTCCTGCGTCAAACTGCGCTCCGCTAACAGGAATCCGTTAAGTCAGGAATGAATACTTGTAGAAAGCTACTCTGTCATCAATGCTAGTGCTATTAGATAAAGGTATTGATTTCAGTGGCCCCTTTTTGTTCCCTCAATCAGCACTCTGTCCTCAAAACTTTGAACACCCCTGTTTTAGTGACAGTCAGGATAGTCTATCTGTCTGACTATCCACCAATCACTCTGGTTAAACATCAGCATCCTGGATCCTATTTTCCCATGTTTTAGTGTCGAAGTGAGGAACAGGACAACAACCTTGAAACTGCTCCAGTGCTTGGTGAGAATGCTTCAGCCTGCAGCACTTTTCATTACCTTATGTAATACCTTATTTGTTATTGCATCTAACCAGTTGCTCAAGGAGAAGCCTCATTCTGAAATCTGAGTATTGGGCAGCAACCACTCTTTACAACACGTATCCTTCCTCTGTGGGGGTCACATCACTCACAGAAACACCACCAGTCTCCAGAGCTTCGTTGCCTTGCAGTAGCTGCTTCACCCCTCTTCAAGAGCCCCTTATTCATATATTCTGGCTCAAATAAATAATGGTGACAGTCACCTCTCATGATTTCAGAACAAGACTTCTCCTGTCTCCCTTTACTGTGTGATGTTTTCAGACAGAGCCTGTCAGTGACAAAAACAAGCACTTTTAGTGGACTAATGTTAAAATGATGGTGCACACTTGCTCAATACTGGACCGATTCCAAAAAACCTTGTCCCAGCTCGTCACTCACTCACACACAATAGGATCCAGAAAAAATAGTCCTTCTTTACCATTGTCAGTGTTATCATGTACAGTCCTTGAAACAGACCCATATAGCTGCTGGTGTGGCTTAAGGCTCCTCGTCTTGTTAAATTGAGTATGAAACGCTTCAGCTACATCTGTGTACTGCGATTCACCACAAACAAGACTTGGAAATATGTTTAATTGTCCAGTTAATTATTAACATTACATTATAAGAGTCTTTATGAGTGTTTGCGGTAAAGACGAGAGATTGCTTCACACCACTCTTTTCTGGTCAGCAGGAGTGGGTGGTTGTGAGTTTATTTCTCCCACATTCAATATTTTTGGCTGTAAACTCTGTTTGGCTTTAACCTCTATTGGTCGGTTACATACCTCAGATGCTCATGGGTATAATTCATAACAGTGCTGCTCCTTCAAAGATTTACATTTCTGCTTCGAAACAGGCCCACAATTACAGGTTCACAAACAATACCTTTAGACATACAGCCCATTTGTGCACAAATCATCAATTCTCCTAATATGATCATATTTTTTTACACAAAAGGCAACACATTGAAGTTAAGGATGCTATTGATGTAAAATATACATAGCCAAGACTTGTATTACTTTATTTTATACTCACATTTCTGTGACACAACATATGCCACCACCTCGTCACTGGACTGGTGGCAGTTTTCACAAATAGTTTGTTGTTGTTTTTAATTCAGAAGCTTAGTGACGGCAAAACCGCAAACGAAACAGAGTTGATACCACTCATATATATATAGATATAATTTCCTGAGGTCAAAGAAATCAATATTTCTGGATATGGGATATTTAAGTTGAAAGCAGGAGGTCTGAAGAAATGACAAATGTGTTGGAGCTTTAAGATGTGTCTGCACCTATGGTCTGCACTCACATTTGGCCCCAAGCACAGAAGTGGAAAATAGAACAACTTTACACACTTTTACAGCCTTGATCTGACTAACTTGAATTTTTCAGGCTGATATAAATCCTACTGAGATAAATTATTTTAGTGAATTGTAGGACAAAGTGATGTGATGACATTTAAGAAAAAAATTGCCAACTGCAAAAAGAGCCACATTTTGTTGTATTTTACTCATGATTTTATTCCTGTAAATGATAGCTGCAAGGCAACAAATCAGCATGAATTTAGAAAATGTGTTTCTGCATGCAGTTTGTCACGCTCCACCCTGATGAAGGCCACACAGACAACATCTGAAACACACTGAAGTTGTTTTGAATGTCCTTCTGAACTGGCCATGAAAGAAACGCTTTTAGACTATTTGTTTGAAGAGCACCTTGGGTTCTCTTTTTTCATTAAGCTGCAACTTTAAACCACAATAATGGAATGTATCTGTGTTATATTTGATTACTTGTAAAGAAGCTAATTTGCTAATTTCACCGCAGAGAAAGCAAACAGATAGAATCAGAATCAGAATCATTTTTATTGGCCAGTTACGTGTGCACAAAGTAGGAATTTGACTCCTGTTTGCTTGCTCTCATCCAAAATACAGAAATACAAATATAAAATATTGAAAATACCAAATAAAAATGGGAAAAAATATGTTCAAGGTTAGGTTAGTAAAAAAATATGTACAGGTAGTGCAATGGTAGAAATAAATAGTCTATTTTACAGGCAAACTGGTTAAAAGTCAGAAGCATTGGTGGTAAAAGAAAACAAATCTGTCCATGTGCTATTAAATTCTCTATTTCCCTTTGAGAATTTTCTTTTTTTAACCCTAAGGTTAGAGCAAAATCCCTAGCATTAGATAGTTAAAAAAATAAAATAAATAACGCCCTTATTGGTTCTCTTTCTGACATAACATTACTTGCTCACATATAAGGTGTTACTGTGAATTATACTGTCTTTATGTATCTGTATTGTCTACACTACCTTTCCCCCCTTTTTTTCTCTTTTTTTTTCTCTCTCTCTTTTTTGTCTCTCTTATTAAAATCGTTAATGGCAAGGCAATGTTCGGCATTGGCATTATGTTCATAATGTAATGTAATATTCAAACTGTTCAATAAAAAGTTTGTCACAAAAAAATAAAATAAAATAAATACATGTAACTGTAAGGACCATAAGTAAAGGTTGTTACGTCAGGGAAGTAACATATAACATTTATCATATAACATCGTTGCTTTTGGTTTGACATGGGACACTGACTGACTGTTTGACCCATTCACCACACGTCCAACCCTCTCTAAGTGGACTTTGTCGTTCTTTATACTCCGTATCCTCACTTCCCCTTTTGCATTTGCTGTTGCACTCCTTTACATCACTTCTGCCTTGGTGTCATTCATAATTACTATGGCCACTAGTGGTTGCCGCTAACTACAAATATATAAATATGGGTGGTAATAAGCAGCTTTACAAATTACTTATGGGATGGTTTTTGTGGGGAGGGTTGTCTCAGTTATTGTTTTAATTATATATGCAGTATTTACCCATAACTTGCCATATATGAATGCTCTTTGTGAAGCTTTTTGTAAAGTTGAAACCTGTATTTTGTTAATATTATCTTCATAAACTATTAAACACTACATGTAGTTAACATGAGTATGAATAGTAAATGATTACTGCATTAACTAATGACAGTTAATGTGCCCTCATTATAAAGTGTTATCAGATTTAAATAAGCATTCAAAGCTGCACAACAAAGTTGAGATGGGTTTACCTTCCACTGCTCACACACACATCCTCAAAGCTTTACAGTTTTGAAATACAAACAGCCCTGCCCAGGTCTGATGTAGGCAATAAAGAGAGGAGACCTGTGAACCTTCTGACCTCATTATAGCAGCAGGAGGTTAGCTGCTGCCTGTGACTCCACTTCTCCCTTCTCCTCCCCTGTAAGACTCTCTCTCTCTCTCTCTCTCTCTCTCTCTCTCTCTCTCTCTCTCTCTCTCTCTCTCTCTCTCTCTCTCTCTCTCTCTCTCTCTCTCTCTCTCTCTCTCTCTCTCACTCTCTCTCTCTCTCTCTCTCTCACTAATAAGCTGCCTGTTTCTGAGATGGTGGTCTTACCAAGTTACCACTTTCCACAAACAATGTAATTCATTTCTTTTCAGTACGCATTAATCATAACAAGGGCACATGTCTGATTAAAACAAATTCTGTTTGATTGTGTTTGAATAAGACTTTCTTTTTTTTAAAACCATTGTGCTTTTATTGTGATTACGGTTATAATACGGCTGCACTGATAATTCGTGTCCCACTAACTTTGGCTCAATTTTATTATATTCTAGATCTCTCTCAGTAGATATATGTGTTTGTGTGTATGTGTGTGTTTGTGTGCGGTGGTAATCCGCAGCTGCTCCAGCCTCAGGAGAGCCTGAGACAGAGGAGTGAGGGGAAATGAAAGTGGAGGGGATTGATAGCGGAGGGGCGCCCCTCCGAGAGCCTGGGATCATTGATGGGGCTCTCTGGAGAAGAGAACAAACAAACTTTAAATCAGAAAGGATGAGAGGGGCCATGGCCTGCAGAAATGGAACCCTCAACAGAGTGTGTGTGTGTGTCTGTGTGTGTGTGTTGTGTGTCTGTCTGAGCGCAGTGTTTTGTGTGTGTTTGTGCACTTTTGTGTCCATCTGCAAAGCTCATTCAGCTGAGCATGAAAAGTTTTGGAGTCTGGGTAAAGTCACGTACATAAATGAAATCTGGGCTTATGGTACAGTATAACCAAGGTTTTTCCAGGGCTGTAAAGAGGCTTATAGGTAGCAATGTCGCCAGCAGGGTTTGCTGTGCTCGGGAAACGGTGCCAGAGACTCTCAGGAGTGCACAGCAAGCTTTGAGAGGGAAGATAAGGCGGCTGGAATCTGTTCAGAAGCCATAAGCAAAGATTAGATTTACTAAACATTTTCCCCAGCATTTTGTGGTCGACGTTTTTCCCTTCAGGTGGCCACAAAAGCCTCCTCCTTTCATTGGTTTAATGTGCTGAGTGAAATGTAACATTAGCATAGACATTATACAGTACAAACAAACATACAACATAAGCCTATTCACACAACATCCTCACAGCTCCCTCCTGCTGTTGTGTTGTATGTGAACAGACCATACAGGAGGGAAATATGAGCTGCTAAATACATAGGCATAAATATATAGTGACATCACACCCTCACACATAGATTCACACTTCATGTCTGGCAGACAGGTTTGGGTTTAAATTTACTTTACGTTAAGCGCGCCCTTCATTACTGTCAAGACAATGTTATAATTAACCAGACCAAGGTCCCCGGGGGAGGGGGAGGATCATCAAGTGAGATTAGATGCTGTTTGTTGTGTTAGAGGTGTCAGGTGAAAAGCAATTATCCTCATACACACTGACACACAAATGCAGAGAAGAACGCATACACACAGAGATAAAAACAATATAATATAGAATGTGGAGATGTGAGAATTCAGGTTGTCACAATACCAGAAATGTAAACTTCAATACAATAGGATAATGATTGTTCTTTTTTACCTCTCTCCTAGTGACCTGGAGAAGGTTATTCATGCTTTCATTTCCACAAAACTGGATTTTTGCAACTCGTTGTGTGTAGATTTAGACCAGCGGTCATTGCGACGCCTACAACTTGTACAAAATGCTGCAGCACGTCTTTTAACAGGGAATTAGAAACGGGAACACAAATCCCCAGTTCTGGCCTCACTGCACTGGCTTCCTGTCTGTTTCAGAATTGATTTTAAGATCCTGATGTTTGTTTTTTAAATTTTAAACGGATTGGCTCCAGCGTATTTGGCTGAACTCATACATGTTCATAGACTGACCAGAGCTCTGAGGTCTGCAAATGAGTCCTACCTGGATGTGCCTAAATGTAGGCTAAAAACAAAAGGTGATCGATCTTTTGCAGTGGCTGCCCCTAAGCTGTGGAACAGTTTACCGCTGCATATCCGGTCGTCAAAGACTTTGGACATTTTTAAAACTAATTTTTTCTCCAAGGCTTTCGAACCTGCGTGAGAAGAAAGTTGTTTCTGTGTGTTGTATTGTACATCTCATGTCATATATTATTAGATGAAATTGTCTTTTTATTTTTATTTTTGAGTTTATTGTTATTCATTTATGTATCTTTTGGATTTTTTGTTGTTATTCAGTTATGTAAAGCACTTTGGTCAACCTATAAGGTGCTCTAGAAATAAACGTGATCTTGACCTTGAATAATAATAAAACCCCAATTACAAAATATTACAAAAAAATAACTGTATAAAATGTATTTTCAAAAATGAAAGTTTATCTTATCAGTTTGAATATTAAATGTATTGTTTAAAATTGAATATAGTAAAAAAAGGATCAGATAATTATTGTATAAACATCCAAACTTTTTTGCAGCCTCGGGTTGAAAAATCATTTTTATATAACTTTGAGCTTTGGTTCTTTTTTCTATATTACAATTAACAGAGATTGTATCATTTTAAATACCCAAGCACTAATGCACGCAAACACACATAAATAGACACATAGATACCAACACATGTATATACAGTTTATATATAAACATCCACAATGAACCTCTCCCATGAAAAGTGTGCTGATTCGCCACATGAGTCATAAAATGTGCATGTTGGTTCTTTACTTAGATCAAGTGGTTTATCTTTTCTGAAAGGAGTCAAAAGAAATGATTATTCTTTCAACATTTCATGCTTGGTTTTCTTCCCTCCCTGCACACAATGACAACAAGAGAGCTGCCTCTGTGTCTCAGTTAATGAGGGCACTGTGCTGAGAATAAAAGCAAAGTATCGCTAAAGAGTGTTTACTTATGAATCAAAGAGTATGAGGCTGGAATAAATTGAAGAGTTTATACAAAAGTAAATAATTCAGCAGATTTGTTTAATCCTCAGAGAAGCTGTTGTGGTGTATATGTGATTGTTGTTTTTGCAGCACAAATTTATTTGAATTTCAACTCAATGTTTTTGGCAGCAACAAACCGTCAAAACACCAATAAGCCATCTTATAAAAGTCGATGAATTTCTTGCAAATAATCCCCCCTCCACCTCTTCTTTTTCTCTCTCTCTCTCAGTCTCATACCAGGTGAAGCAGGGGACATGTGAGGTGGTGGCCATCCATCGCTGCTGTAATAAGAATAAGATTGAGGAGCGCTCTCAAACCGTCAAGTGTTCCTGTTTCCCTGGACAGGTCGCTGGCACCACCAGAGCCAGACCCTCCTGTGTGGAAGGTAAAAAAAACCCCACAACCCTATATCTGTGTGTGTGTGTGTGTGCGTGTGTGTGTGTGTGTGTGTGCGTGTGTGTGTGTGTGTGTGTGTGTGTGTGTGTGTCAGATGATTCCCTAAGAGTTCAAATTTTCCCACACAATAAGACATACTATTTCAGCTCTTTCTTCAGATAGAAGTTGTCAACATACAGTATTTTAAAACATTGTTGAAAGCCAGCACTGAACTCATTCTTATTTTATTTTCCTTTGAGCAAATCACCTACATTACAATGGTTCTGGTAGAGGTGGCACCAACTACTTCAACTGCAGCTGCACTAAATTTGACACGTTTTTTAATGTTATCAGGTCATTTAGTAGCTGGTATCAGCCTAATACCTTTTGGTTATCAGGTGTCTGCTCTACTTTCTATGCGTGCACAATGTCGTTATTGCACCATTAAATCCCTGATCGCAGTTTTGTTATGTGTAAAAGCCAACACATGCTTTAGTTCAGGAAAAATAAACTACACGGTTAGATTTAGTGAAAAGGGATCATGGATGCACTTCGGGACTCTTACATGACATATAAAGCAACTTTTTGATTCACACTTTTAGTTTGGTATGGGTATGAGAACTTGTAGCTAGTGTGGACACTGTCGCTCCTTATCCTACAACACTTCCTTCTTTACCCCGTAATAATTCATCTGGCCACTAGAGGTCAGTGCCAAGCAATAAACATTGATTTTGCAAACCATAAAATAAGCTGACAGCTTTCTGAACCTGCTAGAAGGTGCAGAAAACCAATTATAACCCATAACCCATAACCCTATGAGGCTGATAACCAACATTTAATCCTGTTATAAACCGATTTACACTTGAACCGTTAAATATTATGTTCATTTCAGGTTCATACTTGTATTTTGGGTTTCTAGAAGAACATGTTTACATGCTTCTGTGTTGAAAAAAAAACCCCCATGTTATTTGTGTGTCTGAATATACCTGTATTCACCCTCTGAAACACTGAAACATTTTAGCGACTGTTTCTCTAAGCGCCTCTCCTGAAAAAGCCCCGTCTGCTGTGAGTGGTCAGTTTTTCTGGGTCTTCTGCATCTCCGTAATTGCAGCTGGGGAATGACTGCAACTGTAGATGCACTTCTTGTCTATATGTAGAATGGTTGTTACCTTACAACCTCAAGCAAATCCTGACGGATTGTTTTAAGTCAGAGTTTCTCAATATGTCCTCTATAACGTGTTTTGATACTTAAATTGTATGTAAAGAGCATCTAGACCTGCTTTAAAATTCTTTAAGACATGAAAATCTAACTTTTTTACAATATGGAGACCTTTAAAGTTTCTTAAGATTTGATGTAATGTTACATTTCCACAGTATATATTCTGTATGTACATCAAATCTAAGGCACCTGTACATTTAGGGAAATATTTAAACACTAATCTGGAGTGTTAAATCAAAGAGAAATAATCAAGATGTTATTTTGTACACGATTTCCCAACAATTCTCAAGTAGGGCCTGTTTCTGCCAGACATATTTGTTACATTTTGCAAACCTTAGGAACATGGCTAGAATTCAAAATTATATTTTGTATCTCTGGACATTGCTTGGCTGCACAACATGTTTTTGTAATAATTGACATGCTGCTGAGTCTCACACGGTCAAAGAGGCTAAAAATGTTTTTAATCATCTTGCATCATTAAAATTGCTACATGAATCATCTCACCTGAAACAAATTATTACCCGATTCATTATAACATAAATACATGAGTCCATTGCAGGAAAGATGAATGGGTTGCACTTTATTTCAAATGGCTGCCAGGTTAGATTCCTGTGTGGAAATTGATTTTCTGATGGCACAAAACAGGAGGACGCCGCTCTTCTTCTAGCACAAACAGAGCTAAAGCTTTTAAAGGTGGTTGAAAACATGAAAAGCTGATGAAAAAATGACACCTGGCCTTTCTATCCTTCTTAGAAAAGCCACACTGTAAAGAAACCCACAAGGGGTGAGAAGATGAACAAATATCAAAAGGAAGAAACAATAAAATGTTTTCTTAACATTAACCCTTAGAAAAGCTGATTTTAAATTGAGTCCATGATTAAATATCCTCCACGGTCACTTTTCATTGTAATAATATGAGTCACAGTTCATTGGATATTTATTTGAATGCACATACACTTTTGAAAAGGGATTAAATTGTGTCTTTTTCAGTGTTGGGATGAAGTAAAGGTGCATATCTCTGCCCTTGTAGTCCAGAACTTGTGGTTCATCATGTCTCAGGCAGATCATGTAACATGAAAGGTTAAAGCCACTAATGCACCTAATGGAAACCCAGTCATCAATGTCTCCTTGCCTCCTTATTCCCCCGTGTTGTATGAAAGGAGAAGCAAATACACGACAGCTGTAGGACTGCCAGGACTGCCTCTGCCTGAAGACTGGAAATTTAAACTGCGGTTTAAAGAGCCTGATTTTATTTGGGACAGCATTCCATTTCACATCTAGACGGGCCACTTGAGTATATGACAGATGGTGAGAGAGAAAGTATTTTCTTCTGATCTCTTTTATATATCGAGACATAACAAGACGTTGACCGCGGGAGAACTTCTGATCACTTCGTGGAAACT
Organism: Centropristis striata; assembly: GCF_030273125.1. Classification (NCBI taxonomy): domain Eukaryota; kingdom Metazoa; phylum Chordata; class Actinopteri; order Perciformes; family Serranidae; genus Centropristis; species Centropristis striata. Next base: position 17,280,775 of record NC_081519.1, on the reverse strand, counting down.
AAATCAGTGGGGGATGTAATGCTCACATCCTCAGTAACAGTAGAAATTCCATAGTCTGCCATAGAATTATTAATGGTTCTTTAGTAAAAGTATCTAATTATTGTCATCAAAATCATGGCTTTATTATGAGAGAATGGGCCCCTGGGCACAGATATGTAAAAGCCCCACCACTTCTATACAGTGGAGCAAGACACAGACTTTAGTCGTTTTGAGCCTATTTGTCGTCACTTTGTTAAATTTTCTCATTTTGTGGGTTGTTGTGGTTATTTTGTGTCTTTTTTGGTTGGTTTGTGTCTCTTTGTGATAATGTTGTGTCTTTTAATAGAAATGTTTTTTTTTTCATGTCTATGTGGTCATTTTGTGTCTCCTTATGTCATTTTGTTTTGTGTTTGGTCATTTTGTGTTTTGTGTTGTGTTTCGTCATTTTTGTATTTCTTTGTGGTTATTTTATGTTTCTTTGTGGTAATTTTGTGTCTTTTCTGGTTGTTTTGTGTCTTTTTGTGGTATTTTTGTCTGTTTTGTGTTTCTTTGTGGTCATTTTGTGTGTCTTTGTGGTCGTGTCTTATTTTGTTTGTGTCTCTTTTTGATAATGTTGTGGTTATGTTGTGTTTCTTTAAAAAAAATTTTTTTTGTCTCTTTGTGGTCATTCTGCATCTCTTCGTGGTTGGTAAGTGTCTCTTTCAGTGACACAGGTGCAGTGTTATTATAGAATATTATTTTACTCTTTTTTTATAACTAATGAATAAATATAAGCACGTTGTACTGTAATGTTGTATGTCAGCATGGAGCCGATTTTAGATACTTTGTATACTACTGAATAAATTTGTAGAATTGTACTGTTTTGTATCATATAAGCATATCATATGTTTTTTTAGAGAGTAAAGCTTTCAGATAAATTTAATGCAGTAAAACTTACAATAATTCCCTCTAAAATGTAGTGGAGTAGAAGTATAACTTATGTCGTTATTGTAATTAAGTATAGTACTTAAACAAATGTTGTAAGTTACATTCCACCACTGGAAACTAATGGAGATCCAAATAAAGAATAAAGAACATTTGGGTGAGACCTCATTCATGGGACATTCTCAGGGACTTTAATGGTGGAAGAATATGGGCAAAGTCACTGTGTTGTTCATGATTTACAGTAAATAATAAAAAAATACATGTAAAAATGAGATAAAAAACAATACATAACTCGGGGATGCTTACACATGCACAGCAAGCATATAGTTTGTGTCTGCTAAAGCATGCTGTGTTTGTGTGTGTGAGCGTAGTGGTGATGGACAGATGAAAGCTGCGGGTCGTTTTCATAGACCTTTGTTCCACCAGTTTGTGCGCTCAGCGAGCTCCTGCCCAGCAAGAAACAAGCAGTGTCACTGACCCCTATCATCCGCAGACGCTCTGCTGAGATCACAAACACACACACAGTGTCGGCCAACCCGATCCAATCATGCTGTATTAGCCCCCTACCAGAGGAAAATACATAGTTGTCTCATACGCTAGTAGAGCCAGTGAATCTCTGAGGCACTCGGGTTATTCAAACTGTTAGGGTCAGCTGGGGGGGTTGACACTGAATCCACACTCACACAGAGCTGAGCGACTGATAAACCAACACAAATACAGACTTTGATGAGATGTGTGTACATAGATGATATAATATATTTTCTCAGACTTGGAACTAGATCAGTATTGCAATTTTTGGTTTGTTTATTTCCAGTAATAGAGCATCAGCACAATATCATGCTAATTAAGTAAATGAATTTTATGGTAATTATCAAGAAGGAAATACAAGACAAAAAGACACCTCAGTCACCCTGCTAGTTTTAGTTTGTTCACTTTCAGTATAGTATGCTAACAAGAATATATTAAACTTATTTAGCCTGGTAAATGAAAACAAAATGGTTATTTTGCTTGAAAAACTATATAAAAAAAACAAACATCACTCAGCAGTCATTTAAGTAATAATCATACTGTTGTATTCCGTTGATATTTGTTTTACTTTCCTATTGTTTGGTCCCACAGTAAAAATAGCAAGTATTGCATTTTTTTTAAATTATTTTTTTATGATTGTATTAAACCCAGTATTTACTGGTAGCCTTTCCCTTTACCACAAATGGAGCCTTCACACATTTAATAACGATGACAAAACACAGAAATAACCATTAAGCACTGTTATTACACCAAGAATAAATATTTAATGTTTTTTTAATGTTTCATTACCCTGTTCTTTTTCAATTACAGGAAGCTTTGTAATAGCTGTATCTGTATCTTTACCTGTTCAACCAACAAAATAATCTGTCTCTTTGTCTCTCTGTATTCAGATAGAAGACTAGAAGTAGGCATGCTTTAAACTGGGCAAATTTTGTATTTTAAAACCTAATATTCACTAGTATTCATTGCAACATATTGATTTAGTTTGGGCGTATAAATTATTACAAATATATTGTCCCCTGAATAATAACAAGCAACTTCAGGTAGAAGGCATATCTGTGTCCATCACGTTATTTGTGCTTTCCCCAATAACATATTCAGATTCAGGTACATCTATACTTTCTATATGTTTGTGGTCAATTAGACCACCAGAGGGGTCAAACTCCCTGTCAGACCTCTTAGGAGCAAACTGTTATTTCTAAACTCTAATAAGTGAAATGTTAGTAGACTTACTTGGGATTTGGTAGTGGTAGATCTGAATGAATGGTTTTGTTAAAACCAGTAATGCATAATATTCTGTCATTAGTTCAAAACCATGTTTATAAGCAGTTCTCATACACTTAGGAAATGTCATATTACGCTGTTAAAACAATACTGAATATTTTAGTGTCATTAATCAGGGGCTAGGGTCTCCAGGGCCAAAAGCTCAACATTTGGATCAATTAACTTATTATTTATTTTTGTTTTTTATTTGTGCCCTAATCTGCACTTTTTCACTTTTGCTTTTAAGTTTTACTAGTGAGTCATTTCATTCCTTTCAAATGAAACAAACTCATTTTATTTTTCGGGGTGAATCATTCCATGCCCTGCAGGCATGAACTCTTAGTGTCTGAGCACCTTCCATATTCAGTAATCACACCTATCCATATCCTGGGCTCATTATGAGACAGCAGGCCCCTGGGCACAGGCAGGCAAAGGCCACGCCACCTCTCAGAAAAAGAAAGAAAAAAAGAACCAAGACACAAACTTTATAGCTGTTTAGCCTCTTTTTGTATCCCTTGGTAGTCATTTTGTTACCTGTCTCTGTTTGTGTCTCTCTTTTATAGCTGTTGTAAGTCTCTGTGTGTCTCTAGAATCTGTTGTGCTTGTTTTGGACTCATTGCAGTCTCTTTGTATCTATTTGTAGTCATTTTAAGTTTATTTGTGGTAATTTTGAGTCTCTTCCTGGTTGGTATGTGTCTCTTTGAGTAACATTTAGCAGGTGAAGGCCAGGGGCGGGGCCCTGACACTTTGGACCCCTGGGCATGTTCCCATTAGGCCTATTCAATAATCCATCTATGATCCATAAAGTTCCCGATTTACCGCCTCCATCCAGTGTGCTGCTATTCCTGCATGTGGCCAGTAGACGGTGCTTTTCTCATTCAAATGACTCAGTCTCAAACATACCTGCTAGATCATTTCAGCACTATTTTCACCCAATAAAAAAGTAGATTTGTTGTTTAACCTCTTTGATGAGTTCCTAGATGGGAACAATTGCTTGATAATGATAAAATCAGGCAGCCATAGCAAAGATGATTGGCTTTGTAATGAAAGTTGGGATAAATAAGGAATCATGTGAAGCCTCACAGAATAGTCATTGCCCTGATGCTTTGCTTTTATTTGCTCACTTCTCCTCAAAGGCTTGGTTTAGTTTGCTGAGATGAAGGAATGACACTGATGAAAAGCTAATAGACTGATGCTTATTACTGTTACTGAAAGTCATTCAATGATAACATCTTTTTGATGGTCTTAATCACTTTTCCTCTTTGTCCCTCACACTATCACCCACACACACACACACACACACACACACACACACACACACACACACACACACACACACACACACACACACACACACACACACACACACACAGCTTAGTTCCTCCTTCACAGTAGTCATGAGGTTTTCTAATTTCCTATTCAGATCTCACCTCCGAGTCTCAACACCTCTCACTTCCAAATCCAGTACTCAGCAGCACTTATCTCATGAGTCATGCTTGACCTCTGAGTTCACAGTTACAAAAAATCTCACCTCCTCCAACACTATTACACACACACACACACACACACATACTGCTCTCACCTTTTAGGCTTGAGCACTGATGGAAAGAGACAAACCCCTCTCAGTAGCCAGCCTTTGTAGAAAAGCCACAGTGTAAATGGAGTTACATTATTGATGCTGGCTGAAAGAGGAGTAAATGGCAGCAGGTCCCATTACTGGCTCATGCACGGTGGGGCCCATTACTGTGAGACTAACTTTTTCGGGCGACCTCCATTCCTTACAATGTTCTTTTCCACAATTTTAAATCATGAATCACACTTGTTTCTTCTTATAATTGCCTCCTCCAAGAAGGTTACATTTTCTGTTATGCTCACTGTCTGTCAGCAGGATTATAGAAAAACCACCATCATGATTTTCATGAAACTTGTTGAAAGGGTGTATGGGCCTACCAAGAACCCATTTAAGTTGGAGTGTATCTGAATCACCAGGTGGATAGACAAATTATTTTTCACTTTCTTTAACACTTCGAGATAGGACATGGCCTTGGTGGAGGTCTCTCTTTGAGAGTTAGTTTTCTGTTAGAATCAGTGGTAGTGTTGTGTGTGAAGGACAATTGTTAATAGCTAACAGATAGAAGTTAAGAGGTAAATGTTATGTTAAGAATACTCTGAATGAGAAACGCACTGTCTGTCTCCACTTGTGGGTTTGTGTTTCATATAGATTTTACATTCAGAGATGTAGAAAAAAAGCTTGTCAGAGTGCAGTTAAAATGTGCCTCCACTATTTGTCTTTTTACTGCAGTAGCATTCAGGATAACTGAAATGTTTTTTTCTCAATCAGTTGAGCACAGCTGGTTAGGTGTGTGTTGGTCATTGGATGGGTTTCTGCACATCTCTAGGGAATAAATATAAGTCTGTGCAAAGTCCAAATAATAGCTTTCCTCACATAGAGTGTGACTACTACACATTACTAAGTTGTTGCACAGTAGTTAAAATAGACTAGTCCAACATAGCCTTTTTGTAGGGTGGCTTTTGGTCCACTTGTCTGTGTTTAAGGTCATTGATATTTTGTAAAATTCCTTGAAGATGTTCAGAAACTCCATTTCCAGTGTTGACATGTAGACAGGGAAAACAGAGTTTTTGGCTCTTTCTTTCAGGCTTCTGATTGGCCAACATCGTCTTTTCATTGTGTGATTGGCCCACATGGCTTTAGGGTACTATTGCCTGTTGGTTTGACATGCTTTTGACAGCATCTCAGTTGTATTTTTGCTTGTGTGGATATATTTATTTTGAGAAAAAACACAGTTTTTCTAAATACCTGTGCATGTGTGACCTAGGCCTATAAATCATAAAATAGGCCTATGATGAAATGTAAAGGTACTCATTATGAGTACAGAGAATGACCCCTTTTCATAGTGTCAAATTATCGACACATTAATGTGTAAGGAGCATTTAATGTAGCTGATACATGCAGAGCTAAATGGAAGCACTTAATATACTGCTTAGTCGTTTAACCCTTAACACTGTGTCACATTACATGAACCGCCGTTGCTTTTCTGCAAAGTAATAACTGCAATCAGTTGATAAATGTATTGTAATGCAAACGGTTCATGATTTTGCTCTGAAATGCATCATTGAATAATTAAAATCTTTAGATTTATAAGCCACTGACACTACTGTCTCAGGCTTGCACAAGTGCACTGTGAGTCTGTGAGAGTCAGAAGTGGAGGAAAGGTTTTAAATGGTAAGATTTTAAGGAAGTATTGGGGATATACAACTGGATAAACAAGACTTGGATTATACAGCATGAGTCGTGAGGGTTTGTAAACGTATGTTTGGTTATAGTTTTGCTGATGTTAAAACAACCACCATATATCTCAATGTATCAAGGATTTACTCTCTGTTCACCATGGAGGCATGTGAGAAAAACAAAGTATTTCTTTAAGTACAGCACTTGACCAAGACTAACACACCAACTGTTTTCTGAGTATCAGTACAAAAGAACTTAAATCTTTCCACAGACACTGGCATTAAAGTGTGTCAGAGAAAGACAGAGCACAGCGATCTGATAAAAAACACTGGATGAGTGGATTTAGTTTGGTGTGTTATTTGCTGAACTCTGCGACAGGCAAACTATGTTTCATTACTTGGCAAAGAAATCTAGTTTAGTGTTTCAGCACGCATCAACCTGCTGTTGTTTACTGTAATATCTGCCCCATAATATCTCGCTTTTTTTCATTTTGTCATTCCGTTCCATTTTATGTGTGTAACTCTTCCCTGTGTTTATTTTTTTCCGACAGTTTTTCCACTGCACTTTCCACTTGTGTTTTCTCGTCATGCATACCTGGGTGTGCTGGCATGGCTGTGTGAGCCCTGGCAACAGAGATACAGTGTGTTAGTAAATCATTGTAGAAAGAGATGGATGCCTCTCTCCAACTGCTTCTGCACTCCAGGATCACTGAGTGGAACAGTTACAATGCCTACGGGTATCCATACCTCTGGGTCCATCCCCAACTTCTTGTTTGTGTGTTTGTGTGTTTGTGTGTTTGTGTGTGTGTGTGTGTGTGTGTGTGTGTGTGTTTGTGAAGGTACATCATATTGCCTTTAAATAGTAATGACCTGGGAGCAAGGGCACGGGACTGCTTGTGATTGTGCTTTTATGCCTGACACTTAGTGCACAGTGGGGACTACATACACACAAAAAATACACCAAGGCATCTATATATGTGCACAACAGGCACATGCACACATGCAAATGCACACTGATGCAAAGTAAACTCCCTACTGGAGTTTGTGTTGCTCCATAGAGTGAGTTCAGACGGTGCCTTCGTAAAGTATTAATGGGCACTCTAACAGGCATACAGCACGCCTGAGTGCACATATTGTATTAGTATGCCCTGCCTTACATCAAACAGGCTACATCTGAATGATACAATGGGGTGTGTAGTCAGTGAATTAGGCTTTTCATATACGTATCTCAAAGGTTAATCTATTATTCCTTATCATGTGACTCAACATGAAAGGGTTAGAGGTGAAAAAGTCCCTTTGATCTTGCATAGTTGGTGGTGTCTTTGGTGGATGGTATAGAAGATTACATGTCACATTTCCGGCTTTGGAGTGTTTTAAAAATTAATATCTTATATTCACAGTATTATATTGTAATTTACATACTTTGTGATACATATCATCTTTTTTTCTTATTACCTAGGAGAACAGGGTGTGAATTTACATTTTCACATTTTTCCACCCAAAGAGAAGTTTTTGCATTGCGATATCTTAAATATATGCACTTGTTATGTGCCTGCAGAGATGGAACATATCACACTTTGTTAAAGTGTTAATTGGCTAATAACAATGCATTGCATACACAAAGCTGTGACATTAACAAACAGAGTAGGAACAGTACGTCAGTTATTTGTTCATATATGTGGAAGAGGGGACTTGCAATTTCAACTTTGTCCACTTGATGTCACAAACATTTCAATGACAATTCAGGCAGCATTGCAGGAAGAAATGAACAGAGACTGTGTTGCTCACCCTGCTGATATATTTGCTCACACACACGCAAAAAAGAAAAGAAAAAAGAAAAGCTGTATTACCACAACAGGCATACCATTGAGTGGCGTTCATCAGGGGAGCATTTGATTGACGTGATCAGTAGGAGGAGAGACAGAGCTAAAGGCGGCCTCGTAGCATGGAACCTCTGCAGAACTTATTAGGAGAACCCTAGAGACTGGGTGAGAACCTGGGGAATCACTTCGCCTCAATCCCTTGTGTTGCCTAATCACCTGCACCCTAAGCAAAGCTCTGTCTAGACGCTTGCCCTCAGCTGATCCTGCTCTGAAAGTTTGAGAGAGAACTTAAAAGGGAGCCATCTTGAGTGGAGATTCCATTGTAATGAGCTGGTAGAAACTGTGATGAAATGTATACATGAGATTTAATTAACACCTTTTGTGAATGTAAATGTGGACTCTTAATGAGACTATAGCAATTAGAGCAGGTAGAAGGAAAGGTACTTATACACATTTTTTCCTGGAGAATATGCTTCCTCTTTCTATTTCAAGAACTTGGCAATGATTCATTTTCACAGGTAAAAGTGTAAAGCCGCCAATGTCAAATCAGCTCAATCATTTTAAAAGAAGCAACTGAGCTAATGTTGCTTTTCAAGTCTTTTTTCTGCTCTTCATAAGTCGGCCAGTGTAACTGCGAATAACGAACAGCTTCTGAGTCACGACAAAGTGTTAGTGATGTGAAGCAGTAAGTTGTTAACTGAAAGCTGCTACCACCCTTATAGCTGTATAGTAGAAATGTAGCTATCATAGCTTAGCATACAGGCTGGAAACAGTAGGGAACAGCTAGCTCTGTCCAAAGGTAATGAAATCCACCAGGGGCAGAGCAGATGTTGGGCTTCTGGGACTCAAGCCGCAAATGTTTTCTCAAAAGGCAAACCTTTTAGGTTTTGAAAAAACATTTAACTTTGTGTAATTTCCCCTCAGTTTGTCTGACTGAACCAGAAAATCAACGGAGCAAAAGTTCTATTCCTGGGGAAATATGGGCATCTGTAGGTCTGCCCTAACATTAATATTCTACTATAATTCTATTCTAATATTCTATTCTATACTAATATTCAACGTAGAGTACTGAAGGCCACTTGATTTGCAGCCCAGATTTTTATGGGATGGATTAAAATGTAGCAGATTTGTGAGCTCTTCTGCTGAACAGCATAACAAAAATAGAGAAAAACAAGGAGCCTGGAAGCCAGTCGATTCTGCCCCCCTGCCGGGCCAATCACAAGCCTTTATCTCAAAGAAGGCGGGTTTGATAGGATGACTGACGGACAGCGTAACTCATGAAACAAATATGAATCAAGACTCTGTTACTGCATCACCTTAGTGTTTTCAGGAACACATTATAGCAGGCCGCCATGTTTTCCTGCTTTGAAAAAGAAAAAGACCAAGCACAGAGTCAACTTGTCATATTCAGCACTACAGAACATTGGAGGTCATGTTTTGTTGCCTTCATTTTCAGCAGGTCTATCCTGAAGCATTTTGATATGTGTTTCTTGATAATGCCCCTTGAAGATTTAAAATGAACTGAGAGGTCCCTGACTAATATGCATTTGCTAATTAGTTTGGTGATGCCAGGCTAGCAATGCGGTTCATGCCAAATTCCTACCCTACCTGTGCTGTCTAACTTAAAAATAATGAAACCAGACAATTTTTGCCTCCATTTAGATGGAAGGAGTAGAAATCCTCAACATTTGTAGTTTTATGGTTTCAGAGCGATGAAGACAGTTGGAGAACAAGTAGATGCAAAATAATAAATAAATAATATATAGATTTTGGCCGCTTTATTATCCTAAATGGCTTGAAAATATCACACAGAGCCAACCAGCTGCTGGTGGTAGACTCACATTTACCTTAAAGAGTGGAATCAATCTTCTTATAATTCTTGGCAAGGAAGCAAATAAGGATATTTTTCAAATTGTTGAAGTATTCCTACAAAGTAGAATTCGAGACATCCAGCTAGAATGGGAATAAAATGCTATACTTTCAGAAACAGTCTTGCAAAAAGAGACTTTAGTCTGCAGTCTGTCCAGCAGCTGACCTTGGAGGCACCCATCACCAGTCTCTGCACAGCTACTCTGCACAGCTCTGGAAAAAATATGTTCCCAGAGGTGATGATCTCAGAATTAACTACTGCACACACTAAGTACCTCTGTAATCTTTTATCATTGACCTGTTGAGACCCGTCTGTGAGTGCTGTCCAACATCTGAACTATCCATGACATCACAGGCCTTGTACCGGCTCCTGTTCATTTACCCGACATGACAGGCAGGTGCTTATGTGTCGCGCCCGCCCCGCCCTATAGCATGAGATAAGCTGCAGGGAACGCTAACTCCATAATAGCACTCACAGGCCATGCCCATTAGCTCTAAATAACACTCTTGCAGTGCAAAGCACCGTCGTCGACACCATAATGGCCACATTAACGAGCATTACACAGCCATTGGTTTTTAGAACCGCTTACTGCCACTGAGCTCATGCATCATAACAGTGTGTTCAACACTACGCCCCGTGATAGCTGTGAGGTTTTTTGTGTTGACTTGGCAACTTTGCGTTGGCTTTCTTCTTCTCCCTACACGTCTTTCTATCTCGGCAGTTGCATTTGTGCTGCCTATTTTCCTCTCTGCTTCAGTTCGTTACTCACCTTCTCCCTGTTCTATTAGTTTAATCTGCTCCTTTCTATGTCGGACCCAGTGATAGCCATCCTCAAACAGTCTCTTTACTCCCCAATCTTCACTCTCCGCTTCTCTCAGTTCCCTTCGCCGCTCATCTCCACACTACAAAGATGTTTTCTTGGTGAACACCTATTATTTAGCCTTGTCTTTCCTCCCCCCCCCTCCCCCTTTTTTTTTTTACCTCTCTTTCTCTCAGTCACTGTGTTTTCTTCTTACATGATGCTTGAGAGGATTTGTCCATGTTCTTTTGCATTATGCAGTTGAAAGCCCATTTTCCTGCCAATACCACCTCATCTCCTCCCTTTGTTGGAAACAATAGTCACTAGAGATCAAAATATCTTTCTGAACACCATCAATCCAACAGTTTAATGAAGTTGGAGAAATGGGTTCACACTTTTATCCCTCTCTGCTTCCACACTTGAGACAGGAGGACGGATGGATGATGAGTTAGGAGCGAGGGAATTGAGTTATTCTCAGCTGTCGGGCTGTCTCCTGTCTAGACAGTGGGTCAGATGATTTGGAAGATTTGAGTGTCAGCTGCTAAGACATGAGAAAACTTGGGGTTTCAACACTGGATTAACTGTAGAACAAGCAAGGTTCTGAAGCTCTGTTTTATCCATTTCCTGCAAAGATATACAGAAATGATCACTTCATTGTATTACATGTATATACAACAACATGGTCTCACAGGAATCCGTGAAATAGCCACGGATTTGCTTAACTCAAAATCTGTGGAATAGCCACGGAATCACTCAAATTTCTGTGAAACTGACACGGATTTCGCTACAATGCAAGTTAATTACAGTCATATCCCGTGGCTATTCCAACATACAAAGTGATTTTGTACATTCACTGAGTGAATATTTAGAAAATAAAACATATATTTCTTGCTAGAAATGTGATTAAAATCCGTTTTTTTGCAGAAACTAAGTCAAAATATTGAATTTTTTATCACTACAAAATGAGAGAACTGTCCACCATGTTTTTTGTTCTGATCGCCGGGACCTTGAAAGTCACATGACTTGGAACAAACCAATAGGAAAAAATATTAACTTGCATTGTAGCGAAATCCGTGTCAGTTTCACGGAAATTTGAGTTATTCCGTGGCTATTCCGCGGATTTTGAGTTAAGCGAATCCGTGGCTATTTCACGGATTCCTGTTAGACCAGGTTCATATACAACTAGGGACATTTGGTTTAAGTCAATAAAAACAAAACTTCAGACAGCCCTTTCCATAGTTTGTATTCCATATATAATACAAAAAAGATGAGTTTCAGAGGAAAATTAAGCAATAGATCACAGACATTAGTTTCTCTTGTCTGAAATACTTGAGAGAAGACTGTTTTAATTGATAGCATAGCTTCATCATAATCCTGTTCTTGCTCTCTGTATTATGCAGTCAGAATAATACTTGCTGGCTCATTGTCTAAATGTGTCTTGTGTTTTGCTGATTATTCCAGTAACAAAAGGGAAGTTAGGCAATAAATAGCCATTTCATTTAATTTGTCAAGAAATGACTCACATATTTGCACAAATGCCAAGAAAACCCCTGCACAAATTCACTTATGAAAAGACCTCTTCTTTGTTAGAGTGCCCACATCTGATTGGTTAGTATTGCAGTATTTCTTTAGGATTTTTATTAGTTGTTGCTGCCTAGGTATGGCAGTGAAATCTTCTGTGTGTCACATTTCCCTTCTCCTATTTTCTTTCATTTTGGTCTCATGTGGGCGCCAGACATTCTGCGCAGGCTTCAAGATCCCATGTTGAGGGATTACATTAATCTGATTATTATGAAAAAAAAAGGTAACTGCTATACATTTGAGCTCCTTACTATAATCATATTACAAATGGGAAAAAAACAAAAACACTTCACTGCTCAGAGATACTGGCAGTTTGAACAGAACAAATGCTGATCCTACAGCTGAGACTGCAGTTATAGGATCAGCACCATGGACAGTACTCGTGGCATTTACATTGGTTAACCGTGCTGGAGGTGCCTATAACAGTTAATGGTGGCTGTGGAGGCAAAATAAATCATAACTGTACTGTATTACTTCAGTCAGTGTGTAGGTAATGGCTGTTTGTTTGTGTTGTAGATACTTCCGTCTTCCTGCTTTTTGTCATTAAGGTGATAAACTACAGGTCAATAGGGTCATTTAGATATCACCATGAAACTTCCCCAGTTAATTACTTACATTAACACAATTATGTTTTGTATTACAAGTTTTCTGAAATGTTATGTTTAAATATGCAAATGAGCCATGATATGCAAAAATACACGCCAAATGCGCATATAATTTAAGAATACAAATCTAAACATCACTTCGAATCAGGTTAATTATTCCTGTTTTTTTTATGTTGACATATAAAAATTGAAGGTTTTTACAGCAGCAATTCAGGATATACATATATATATATATATATCGGGACTATATATATATATATATATATATATATATATATATATATATATATATATATGTACATATATATGTATATATATATATATATTCAGGATATATATATATATATATATATATATATATATATATATTTGCCGCTGTAAAAACCTTAACTATATATATAAGTGAAAACCTTAACTATATATATAAGTGAAAACCTTAACTATATATATAAGTGCTACCAAAGTAAAGTTGTCTGGCTCAGAGTATGAGAGAAAAAACTATTTTGAGAAAACAGCCTTTATCTAAAAATATATATTGTTGAATTACAGATGTTTGGACACAAGACACTACAGGTGAACAGGGTAAAATATTTTAATGAATAGATATCACCATAACACTTCCCCAGTTGATTATTCACATATGTAAACCATATTTAGATATGTAAAAGAGGCTTTAAACAATGCCAACCAACTGACTAGTGCTTGGAAAAACAACGTTGTTTGCTGTAGTGTCTCGCCTTAATTCAGTGCTCTTCATCAGATCATAGTATCCATTTACTAACGTGCTGTCTCTCTTTTCCTCTAATCCTTCATGTGCTGCTCCAGCCTCCATCGTAGCCCAGAAGTGGTGGTGCCAGATGCAGCCGTGTATGGACGGGGAGGAGTGTAAGGTCCTGCCCGACCTGACTGGCTGGTCCTGCAGCACTGGCAACAAAGTCAAAACCACCAAGGTGAGATAAATTCCTGCCTGTGTCTGTATTTTCATATACATGTGCAAAGCTGGGCTTATTTGCCTACATGCCTATCTCTCTTGCTCCCTGTGTGTGTCTCCATGTAATGACTGACGCTGATTAGTTGGATGTACATTTTATGCACACATGCTGCTCTTTTCCTTTCATTTGTTGCATGTGCTGTTTACTGTGCTTGCACAGTTTCACCTACATGTATATCTAGCCAACTCCAATTATTGTCTTTGATAACTTCCAATTTGTAAGCAACAACAAAGGGTGCAACCATATCAGTGTTCACATCAAAAGTCCCCTGAGAAACATAAGGAAAAAAATGTACTACTAAGCATCTCCCAGCTTGACTAGTATTTGATGTATCTAGAATTGACCTTGATCTTCAATTGAATCCATTTTTTTGTGTGTGAAACATCTTGCGTCAATTAGTGTTTGGTAAACAAACTTTCAACTACATGACTCATATTGCTGTTTTTCATAAAGAAAAGAACTCAGAAGTGCTTACTAAGCAAATTAAAGATAATCTTATAAACGAAGGTTGTTTGAATCTTCAAGATGCCCACAAATGAGTGTAATCTAATTGAAGCACTAATCTCAAACATCAATAAGAAATTACAAAGAAACAGGTACAGGGCTAATCAACAAGCAAGCCCCCCCCCCCAGGGAACCTTATTTGTTAATCTGCTGTAACCCAATCTCCTCGGGCGAGGGTGACAAAAAACTGACGGAGAGAACACAGACCTGTGTACACTCTGCACCCCAGACAACCACTGTGTAATGCCATGTAAACTGACACTATTCAGATGAGATAAATTGATTTAAATGAGAGTCCTTCATGGCCCTTTGTAAGCTGCTGAAGTGTGAAAGTTAATTTGCGGGACTGACGACTGGGGTGTGTGTATGTACGTGCCAGAGTGCTTGTCGTGGGATGGAGCAGGTGCAGTTTATTTACAGGTGAAATATATTTTAAAAAAAAGGAAACAGTTGCGAGCGAAGCGGCGCAGGCGCCATAAGAGTAATTGCTCGGGAGATGGCATAACAGCACAACATCTGTCGCATTCATTAGAATGCATTATGGCTGGGGCCTTCCACAGAGGCTTTACAATTAAGAGTCATAATTAAATTGGTGAGTGGGATAGACTGAGGAACAGAGGCACTGCTGGGCTCAGTCACAGGCAGAGGAATTAATGACCCTGGGCCTAACACCAACTCTGGGACTAGTAGGTGCAATTATCCTCATTCTGCTGCATGGTGCTATCTCTTCTTCTTCTTTTTCTTCTTCTGTTTTTTCTTCTTCTTCCCCTTTCTGTCTGAATTGTTTACCCTACCCTGGGTGACTCCTATTCGTCGATTTCTGCCTCCATGGCTCCTCACTCCTCCAGCTCGTGACCCAGAAAAGGATCTCAACACTCCATGTTTAAGGACATCCCATTTCCTAAAATGCATCCTGAGGAGTGAGGAGAAAGGAGGCCTGCTGGAGGAACTATAAGTGAAGATACACCGATGTGTCATTTCTTACTAAGTGACAGTAATCAAGTTCAAAACACTTGCGTATACAATTTTAGTCTATGGTTACAAACAAAAGTCAACCCTTCGGTTGTGTTTGTTTCATATTAACTAGTTGTGTGTTCCCAGTCCAAAATAACCACACGTTCATAGCTGATCATAAATCCTTAACAATACATATTATCTTTTATTAAAAGTTTCAAACTTCTGTTTTAAGTTTTAAAGAAAAAAAAACATTATTATTAATCATTTTGACTACGTAAAAATACTCAGATGAACCGTGTTGTGCTTTTTAACACAGACTACTTCTAGTTCAAGTTGAAGAAGGACATTTGTTTTCAAAATTTTAGATAATGGCACAAAATAACATCTGTTGTGTTCTCAGTCAAAACTGACCTGTATGATTTTCCAAAAGTCCAAAACTATACTTGAAGACTTTACCATACTACAAATTCCTGTCTTAGCCCTTAAAAAAACAACACTAACAACTAGAAGGGCACTCGGATAGCACAGACCTCCACCAAAGCCATTCCCTATCTCCAAATGTCAAATAAATATGTTGTAGATCTTACAGTGCTGATATGTTTTAGCAGCTTTTTGTTTGCACTAAAGACTGTATAAACAACAGACAAAGTGTCTCCACTTCCTAGTCCACCCACCTTCTCAACTGCTACTACACACCTACACAATAATCGGTAACGCTTTATAATAAGGTCCTTAATAACCATTAATTAACAAGTAATAAGGCATTGTTCTCGCTTTAGATCCGGTAGTTGCAAAAAGCATAGTTAACTTATAATTAACTTATAATAGATGAGCAATAAAGTATATTTTAATATCAATAAGCAAACAAAATAAGATTAATAAAGGCATGGCAAAGACATAATGGGTGGGTCATGGGTGTTTGTAATGCCATTATTAACAATGAGAATGGTTAATTAATGGTTATTACAAGGACCTTAATATAAAGCGTTACCCTATAATCTACCCTAAATGATGGTTTCAAGGCAGAGATGTCTCCTCTCACCTCACGTCTTTTCCTTGCCTCCTTCTCTCAGGAGGAGAGAAGATGAAGAAAGGAATCAGGGATGTATAACCTGGGAAATTGGAAAGTGCCTCCTGTCCAACAGCCAATCAGCTGAGAGAGGAAACAGGAGCCAATAGTTGACTGCATCAGCGGACATTAATTGTGCATTTATAAGGTTCTTTGGGGCCAGGGAGCAGTTACTTGGAGACTTGGTGGCAGATGTCACTGAAAATGGTTGCAAAGAGACATTGATTCCCTGGCAACTGCGTGCCTGGGCCTGCTCTCCCGCTTCCTCTGTGTCTTTCTTCTTTATCCTGTGTGTCTCTTTCTACCCATGACCTCCTTTCACCATGTCAGCGTTTCATTCACCATGATGATCTGTATCTGTCCACCTCTTTCACTCCCACACAGCGTAGGTGTGCTGTAGAAAGATGCATAGATTGGCTGACTGAGGAACCAGAACGCTGTTAAACAAGGATCAGCAAAGACACTGCTCCATATGACACACATCTTCACTTCCCATTTCACATATGCAGCTTTGTGTTAAAACATTTACAACATTCCCAGGATAAAAACAGGATTATTTTTTATTATAAATGCACGTTGGTTGAGGTTTGTTTATGGAAAACAAGCCAATTATTCGCCTTCAACACTCAGCGTAAACAAGCCATTACAGCTCGGAGACATGTGAAATCAAGCTTTAGCAGTTGAGACACTGTTGGTCCCTGCAATCAGTCACCCGGCCAGACTGCAAACAAACATTTTCAATCCAATGAACATGACATAGAGCCACAAACAGAGAGGAAATGGTTCAGAATATTCTCGCCTGACCTCTGATTGACTCTTTGAAATGGAAACATCCATTCAGCGAGTGTGAAGCGGGACACAGAGTCACTCCGTGTAATTACATGTCTCCATGACAGTGATTCTCTCGTCTTATCTGTGCTATTGTTTCTTTTTTAGGTCACACGATAGCAAGAGAGCCACCGAGCCACGAGGAAACCTGAAACTCTCCATGTGTAAAGGATGGATGACTCACACATATTTACTGTACGACAAAGAAAATATCAAGGAAAGGACAACTGTCAGGCCATCCATCACCAAACAATGGGATAAAATGTACTCATCACAAACTACGTACACTTGGCAACATGGAGCCACACACACAGCATACACAGTATGCTGGTTGTTGAGACCAATGGACTACAATCATGGACACCCAGGGTAAATCTGGACACAAATGGACTCCTATTTTCCAATAATGGACAAAATGTTAATTGATCAAAAACAAATGGTTGATTTCAAAGAGTTATTAAGCATTTCAAAGTATATATTTAAACAAAGCATTTGTGGATGAGTGTGAGATGTGAACTAAAAGCTGTGTTCAAGTGGTGTTGGAGAAAGACCTGTTATCAACATGTAGAGCTTGTTGGAGACAGTAGCGACAATTTGGGAGATATGAAAGAGAGATAGCAGCTCATAACTAGCAAATAGCAAATTAGCATCAAATTGCTCTTGTGGGTCAAGTCAAAACCATAAAGACTGTTTTGCGGGAGTAATTTCTGCAGTTCTAATTAGGAATTGCAGTGTAGGATCATAACAACATATTAAAAATTCATGTAAGATATTTGCACTAGTTGAAACCATTTGGGAATGTTTTGTTTTTCTAGATATCTCCCATCCTTTGCTGTGAATGTCACATGAAGTTGAAGGTGAGCATTTTGTAAAATGTCTGACACTTGAAGTAGATAAATATATATATCACGCCCCATTACTCCTGAGTAGTTATTGGTTAAAAATGGCTCTCCGACTATTGAGCCTCACTTACATACAGCTTGGTACAATATGAGCTAGAAAAGTGTGATTCATCTGTCTCATTTTTGCCCAGAAACATTTCCAAGCTCAGCCTTCAAAGTTATATATCTTTGATCTATTATATTCAGTCTGTGCCATCTCTTATGTTAACTGTTAAAAGGAGGCCCATAAAATGTTCTAACAAGAAGGACAAGTTGTCTTTATGTTGTTATTTCACTTTATTGGGGATGCTTTCCTCTTTCTCCTTCTAAATGTCCAGGTTCTTACTCTTTAAAAGCACTGTAAATACAAAATAATTGTATAAAAAGTGTTCTCTTTAACTCTCTCCGTTTGGAGATACCGTATATTTTTGTGCACACATTGCTCATTGATTGCCTCCAGAACTCCCCTTCCACATCAGTGATTCAGTGAAATATACTGAAATAATTGCCATCGATAATGGCAGTTCAACCCTTTGCAAACATGTTTTTTTCCCCACAGGGCTGGATCATTACTGCACTGAGTATAATAGCGTAGTGCCCTAAACAACCACCTTAAATCTCTCAATTATCTCCGTCCATTCTCTCTCTCACACTCGCCTTTCCTTTGAATCTCTCTGTCCCTCTCCTGTGCTCCACTCTCTCTTTTCTGCCACATCACACAATAGATGGCAGGGCTGAAATAGTTTTCAGGCACTATATTATATTATATCGCAGCTGTTTGTACTAGTGTGCTGCTTTTTCAGACTTTCCAAACCCATTTTTTCTCTCGTAGACACATCCAAGTGCAAGTCTTTTCTCAAACTGCATCTGTCTGCCTCTGTGATATGTGAATGTGTTGGGTCAGTGTGCCCAGGGGTTAGTCCGCCGGGGGGGCTGCTCCTCTGCGAATGTGAGCCTCTGCTTTCAGACACGCTGCTTTGTGAGCTATGATAAATCTGTGGGAGCTGAGCCGCTGCCTCTCCAGCTCCAGTGCTGAGCTCTGAGCCAGAGGGAGCTGTGGGACAGCGGGGCTACCAGTGGCAGGCAGCTCCACTCTCTCATTACTGAGAGGCCTGGATAGCACTGGGCTTCTCTCGGGACCACTGACATGGAATATTTTTAGGCCTACGGTGCAGCACTGCAGTTAGGCCAGTCACACCACAATGCCCTCTTTCCTTGAGCAGCATCTCAGCAACAACGGTCCATTTAGAGCGGGGATAGGATGACATTCTGCAGCCGCTTTTGCACACAAGCAAATACACCTACATTCACACAAAAACTTAAACTTTTCAACCTGCCCACTCACACCCACAAATGTGAGAACGAGGCCAGCCTTTATTACAACATGACATAAGGCAAAATGTCTCCAGAGCTGTGCAACATCAAACCATACCAGGGCCCTGTTTCCTTCCCTCCCCCTCTCTTTCCATCTCTCTCTCTCCCCAGAGGTTTGGTGTTCTGTTGATGAGACTGGCGCCTTGCTCCCTCCGTCCTACATGGCTCTCTGCAGCAGAATCAATATTTGAGGACAATTTGCGCTGCGCTGCTCCCTGGTGGCTGGGGTTTGACGCTGCAGCTCCACCCTCACTTCCAACAACGCAGAGAGAAAACCTGCCAGGGACAGATTCAAAGCTTGTCTCAGGTTGCTGCTATTTAACAAGAAAATCTGCAAAGTGCACCGCACATATATTTACAGCTGCTGTGCAGGCTGGCCAGCCCTGCAGCACAGCAGACGCACACTCCTCTGCTTTTGCCAATTTATGAAAAGGAAGACGACTGAACTCGCTAAGAGGCCTCAAGGTATCTTGGAGGGATTTTGTATTACCATATTCACCTTTAATGAGAGGATACAAAGCATGCAAATTTCGCGAGCATCAGTGCCTATCCATGGGTCTATACATTGTCTGTTCTTTGTGTGAAAGAAAACACTTTTAACACCCTTGTTACAAGCTGATTTCGAACAACATGAAATAAATAATTTGACTGTAAGCGTTGTGCTTTCAGACACATTCTCCAGTGTAAAAAAAACAAATTTTGTTTTTAACTTGAAGGGGAAGTGTCTGTAATGTGTCAGTCGGGGTCTAACCTTCCACACATCCCATGGAGACTGGCTGCTTTCATCTCCACGGGTTAGCAACTGGTGGAACCCAGAGGGCAAGACCTGCAGAAGCAAACAAACAGCATGGAGGACATGACTGAAGAATAAGATGCTAATGAGAGAGGATAGGCAGTTTGCGAGAGAATGGAAAAACGGAAGAACAATGAGCTACCTAAAAGAAAAAAACAGTGATAGAGAGGTATAGCTGTAGTGTTTGAGAGAGGGGGAGCGTGTGAAGAGTATTTTAAGTATGTCTTTGTTTATGCGCTAAGCCTGGGTGGCTCCCGAGAGGCCACTTGCATCGTCAAACCAAACGCCTCCAATAGTCCATCATCACACTCGTCGGCAATTCACACAATCGGTACCTAGAGAGGGAGAAATAAAGGGATGAAACACCGTTGTCTTGGCTTATGCATCATCTTTTGTCAAGTCCAATTTGTATTAGCCTCCAGCCATATCCAGGAAATATGGGTTCAGGATTCATGTTCAGTGAGAATGGTAATCTTCAGATGAAGTGAGTCTGTCAGAGGCAGAAAGATGTGTGACAACTTGAGTCAGCTCGAGGAAAAGAGAGCTTTTTTGCCATTGTAGAGGAAACTGGCTCCACCTCCTGCTGTCTGAATCTGACATTGATTTAATATAAGTCAGAGGGAGATTAGCTGATGAAGAAGATCGGATCGGTGTTATCAGTGCCGGATGGCAGTCGCTGGTCTTGTCACTGTCACTTCAGAGAGAACAAATGAACTCAAGCCAAAATGTTTCCTTCAATGGATCAAATCTTTTTAGCGCAATAACCGTGACATATAATTACTCCAATGTGTGCACAACACTTCTCAAAAATACATTATTAAAACCCAGCCTAATTGCAATGAGGCATTTTTTCATCAGTCAGCTCACACAACACAGTCACTCGCCCCTTCACTCAGTATTCTGGTGCTGCATGTTGGATTAGTGCGACACGATCACGTGAATTTATTGGCGACCATAGATGGTTAGCCGTCAGGTGATGGTGTGGGGATTAATTGCATTAGCTCCACTCTCTTACCCAGCATAGAATATGTGACAAAAACACCACAACACAGCCCATTAAAATTCAATGAAACCAAGCACAAAAAACACAGCAAACAATCAAAAGTGTCTTTAATATTCATTTTGCGGCAAGCCTGCGACGGGCCGATATTGACGGTGGAGTGAACGGGGGATTCATTAACATCTCCTCCCTCGCTGCTTCCTCTCGCTGAGCCGTTCCTTGCTGCGTCGTCAAACTCACTTATCTCTCTGAAGCAATTAGCCACTGGAGGCTCCATTGACCTGAGCCTTTGTTAGACTAACGGGCTACATTAGCATGGCTGTAGCCTGGCAGTCTTGGCAATGCATGTGTTGGTGCCAATGTGAGCAGCACTGATAAAGAGGAGCCCTGTGGTGAGCACATGCATGTGTGAGTGGACGGTACATGAGCTACATACATGCATATTAACTGACCGCTATTACTGGGCCATTTATATTGAGTACCTACACTATATAGGCTACTTTTTGTCTATTTGTGTATGATACTATGTCTGTGCTGTATTCACTTTTGCACAAAGGGGTGTGAATAACCAAACAGCCCATGCAAGCATTTTATATCTGTATGTTAATGTAATTTTGCCTGCCTTTATCCTATGATATGCAAAAAATTGAAGAGCTGAAAATGTAGACAGCAGCTATCAGGCACCAGCAATATACATTTTGGTATACAATATCTGCATTGTATTCTAAGGTATGCGGTGTATGTATGCGTCAAAAGTGGCAGATTTAATTTTGTCTTCTGGAGCCATATTACGCAAGTACACACATGACAATATGATGAGTTGTTGGAAAAGCATTGCTGGCTGGCACTGCTGAGCATATGACTATAGAAACCATAGTGTGGTGCGTGGCCTGTGGCACTGGCAAATATGGAAATTTCATTTACTGTCACACTGTATTACTGTCAACCATCTTGCAGCAAGCTCCCTGACATGGGAGGACACACAACAGAGAGACTCCACATTAAGATGACACATAAATATGAATTTAACTGCCAGACAAACCGCCTTCATTTATGCTAAGTAGAGAAATAGCTTACTAGTAAGTGTTTCACTGTTTACACCAATGACAACAACAGCTAAGTATGCATGCATTATTCATAATTAATTATCAGCATGTGCTACTCCTTCCTTATTTAACAAATTAATGGTTTGTTTTCCTGAGAAATGTCTACTGTCTGGTACGTTGGGTGGAGACTCAACATTCTCATAAATTTCCCTGTCAGGTGAGGTATGGAGAGAGTGATGAGACAGAACAAGGGAGGATCAAACACACAGAAACCATTAGTTCCACTATCTGGGGCCCACTGTTACAAATTTAACTCACTCAGAGGTCACAAAAGTTCTGCTATTTTTTTGTACTTAGTATAATCAAGAGCCAAACATCCACCCCCACCACTAGCTAGCCTTGGTTCCTGCTAGCATCTGTAAGCTAGTAAGTTTTTCTTCCATTCATACTAATTTTTCCTGTAGTTTTTTTGTCTATAGTCTTAGCTAAATGGGCATCTGCTGCTATACTGGAGCAACTTGAGTGCCTTGTTATTTTTAAATCATCATCATGTTCTGTGATGGTGATGCTAATGCCTGTTCCAGCTCTCCTAGTTATTGGTAGCATTTTATATGCTACAACTCCAATAGAGAGACAAAGTGAACCAGTGGTGTGTTGAACTCTGTTTTGCCTTACTACTAAATATTTGTAATTATAGTTGTTTTTCTTCCTTATTTTATTTCTAAAAATATGTTTATATTTTCTCATTTTATTACGCCTTTGCAGTTTCTGCATTATGTTACCGACTTGTTAGCGTGCTAAATTGTTAGCCTTGGTGGCATCCATGTTACTATTGCGGTGTTCTTATGACCTAACCACTTGAACAGCAATCAATCTTTTAAATATGAAGGACCTCTAAAATTAATAAAATATTGCTTCAGATTTGGGTTTTTAGATGATTAAGACCAGATTAAGACTTGCATTCTATAGTTGTTTTCCTGAATTGAGGAGAAAACTGTAGAGAGTTAAACCTATGATCATGATGGACACTGTTATGACATTGGGCTCACTTCTATAGGGAATTTAATGGTGAAAATAAACTTTTGCCCATTTTTCTGACGACCAACCTCAAATTCCCCCGGCGTTCTCCCGACCCCTGGTTGAGAACTACTGTCGTATATGACTTCTAATGTTGTAAGCACAAGCTCACAAGTTCCATTTGAAGGCAGCAACCATTGAAGGAGGAAACAGACTTTGATACAAGACAGTAACGTCTGGGTTCTATTCCAGAGGAAAGAAAGCATAATTCAAAATAATACTGACTTTTGTTATAATGCAAATTACAACCAGTGTTGCATCATAAATTCACATGTTCTTTTCTACAAGAATGTTCATTGTAACAATGTAATGTTTATTTCATGTTCCACTTTTTACTGGCTTTTAACAAACTGGGCCAGCCCAGTGACGAGCTGTGAAAGTGGACAGGGCCAAGGTTGGATCAAAACAAAGCTCGTAACTGCCCCTAAATCCCCAGGTTCACTGAGTGTCAATTGCCGTTTAGTAATTTAATTAACTGCAAATTTGTTTCAAAATTTGCACCAGTTTAATGCATAATCAGTGGCGTCCTGTATTATTAGCTGGTGTTGTGGCACTGTTCTGTAGAGGGACTCTGCCAAAAACCTGTTTATATTGTTCTCACATGCTGTTAGGTTTTAATAAATTACCACAGTCTGAATGGCATACAGGAAAACCTGAGGCTAAGCAGTAGATCAGCATAGAAGTTGTTGGCTTTTTGGGTCTCTGTGCGCAATATAACGAAGCTGCCTTTTATAGTTTAAATTGGCCATTGACAGAGTAAATGTATTTTAGACAGCAAGAAGTGATGAAGTAATGCAGCTGATAAATGATAGGAGGGTGTTTGTAAATCTTGGGGATCATTTTTAATGGGAGCTGCTATCTTCCCCCAAAAAGCGACCCCATACGGTGTTTGTACAAGCAGCTTATTACAGCCCATAATGTCTTGGGCAGATATGAATTGTAGCAAAACCTGATTTTTCCTTAACCAATTGGCTAGCCTGACCTTAACCACTCAGGTCAACATGTAATCAACCATTGTGGCTGCTAGGTAGGGCTGTTAATGCAAAAAAAAGCAGTGAGACTCATAATCAGGTGTCAAACAACCACGCAACTTTGACCCAGGAGGCCACTGTTCTATGTCATGAACTTAAATACAGAAGTAAAATAACCTAACAAATGTACATATTTTAACCCAAACCACAATCTATTCTTAAACATAACCAAGTAGTTTTGTTGCTTAACCAAACTGTGACCGCTTCAAAACAAAAACAATGCAACTATTACACTTGGAAAACTGAGGACGTGTTAATCTGGTGCGAGGTAGGAGCATGGTAGAGAGTGGAAACTAAACGTTTGTATGGATTGGACTTGTTGCAAATACATTTTTCTTAAACTTACTGACACAGAAAAATAGATGAAAGAAACCCTCAATAAGAGATTGCAGCCATATGGAGGCTAGTGGAACAGCAGCTACCCTGGATATGACGTTCAGACTTAAGCTCTCTTTGAGGTTTTTGCAGTGTGCAACCAGTTATGAAATATGTTGCAAACAAAAGAATAGGTGAACTTTGAAAATAAAGGCTGCTTATTTACTATTCTGTATAGTAGCAGATATTTCATATAGAAAACCTAGTAAATGTGTTAAAGACTGATGAGAAAAATGAGTCAAATCACTGAGCAGCTATAGGGACACAGAGGCTTGCTAGTATAGAGGGGTTGGTACTTTGACTTTATATATTAAAGGCATGCATTGCGTTATGACACTTAGTTTCTGTCCACCAGCTACCCTGCTAGTGTTGTAGAGCACATATTCACATAGATATTTTCAGAGCCTCCTGAGCGAGGCTGCACATCTGCTGGGACTGGCAGCCAGATGCCGTGCCCTCAGCCAGACCTCAGCCCAGACGACAAACTCCACAGGCGGTGACTGGCATCTCTCTACCCTGTTCGCCCTCGGAGCTCAGGGCTATCTGCCTCTACGACTGCCTCTGTGCCAGCCTGACAGATGCCCCGTCAGCGCAGATGTGAGTGGTGTGGGTTGGGCGGCGTGGGGGACAGCGGAATAGAGCTAAATTACTGTGTAATCAACGTGTGTGGTTGGGAGGTGATG
Source organism: Centropristis striata (assembly GCF_030273125.1). Lineage (NCBI taxonomy): Eukaryota > Metazoa > Chordata > Actinopteri > Perciformes > Serranidae > Centropristis > Centropristis striata. The sequence goes on along the minus strand of NC_081519.1, from coordinate 17,255,544 downwards.
GGGGCTCAGCGGGCACGCAAACATTTACAATTGGCCAGGCAGTCCTTGTAAACAGGAGTGGTTGTACAAAAGAGGCAGGTTGAATAATTGATAGGATGTAAGAGGATCTGGCTTTGGGGGATTTTGGAGCATTGATTCTGGCTGAGAGGGAGTGAGCGGTGGGGAGAGAGAAAGGCTTTCCTGGTGCTAACCTTTTATAAATGCTTTTCTCTTTCCTCTAGCCTTCACCTCGCCCAGCCATGGTGATTCTTTGCATGCCAGGTGTAGTTTTTCCTCTCGGCCTCCTTTTCTTTTCAGCCTCTCTCTGTGTTCTTCTTTTGTGATGCTTTTTTGTGTGAGATGGTGGGTAAGCCATCATACCAGTGCATGACAACATAGCCAGAGAGAAACAAAAGAGCAGATGGCTGCAAAGAGCAAGAGAGAGAAAGGAAAGAAATCTGAAATAAAAGAAAAAAAAATGATAGAATGGGAAAGATGAAAAAACAAATTTCACTAGAAAAAGAGCAGGGAAGCAAAATAGACAAACAGGAAGCGATAGAGAGAGGAGAAAAATTATGTCAGTAAAAGGGTAGAGAGAGGAACACTGTCATAGCAGAGCATTTCATTCTGTCTGCCTCTGGCACAAAATGTCAGAAAACAACTAATAGAAGTGTGTGAGATTTCCCCACTTTACCTGGATGAAAGTCATTAATAATCCGCTCTCACACACCGCAACATACATCCATGCACACACACGCCGCCTATGCTGTGGTAACCCTTTCATCTTGCCAGCTGCAGGGCTCATAAACTGAGCAGATATAAATAAATGCACCAGCCTGGTTTCGAGCCTTAGTCTGCCAACAAACACACACATGCACACTACACAAATGTGCAGAAACACACATGCACACAAGCACGCACTGTTTCACAGCCTCTTTTGACTTTGCACACTTCACATTCGCATCATGTCCGCAGACTGAGAAACGAGCTTATCTATGGTTGTTTCACTTGTGCTGTACTTTGCAGAAGTGGGAGAAAATGTCTTGAAGTCTTCTTCACGTCTCCTCAAACAGAGAAGGTATCAAGATGTGACATTTCTCAACAGTGGTCAGTAGTAGAAGCGCTGCTGGCTTGTTATTGTTGTGCAAGTGATGGGCGCCCGCTCTATTGAAATGCAAATTTCTCTTTGAACAAAGTCATACAGCTGTACCATGAGGTGCTTTTACTGTATATTGGCTGTTTTTATCAGAAAACATCACAAGCATTGCACTTGCATATTGTACTGACATCAGAATTATTTCTACTTCAAAGTCATACACATTCACATTTTTCTTCAAACCAAACTGACTGCAGTTGCTGCAGTAATTTGAAGTCCTGGTCTTGCCTTTCTGTAAGACTTTGCAATTAGCTATGATAGCTATGCTAATGCTTTCCCTCCTCTTGGCAACTCTCTTTGGTTTCTTACAGAGCTCATGTGTCTGGGGAAAGTGAATAGAGACAAGGCCTTTTTTTTTTTTTTTTTTTTGGGACTTTGTCTTGCTCCGGGATTTGCTTTATCTTTACTTCAAATGAAGCCCATTTTGTGCATGAAGTGAACTGAGAACAGTGGGTGGCTTCTCCCAGACAAGAGACATGTGTTTGTTTGGCATTGGGTGGGTGGGTTACATCATCTAGCTGTCCGCCTCATGGCCATGCGCTCCTCTGTGCCGACACAAAGACAACGCGCTAAGACCATCATCAGAGGAAATTAGCTCAGTAGCGTTGAAAGCGCTCGCTTCTCACAATAGCCAGTGGCCATGCTAAATCATTAGCCTGTCACTTCGTTGGGGTTGAGTCCAATTATTCTCTCAATCCGCCTCCGAACCAAATTGCATTATTGCAATTATATCCATTGCATGACATATTGTCGCGGCGAGGGTGTATGAGATGTGGAAAGGAGGAGAGGGGGAAAAAGAGATGGAGATGGGGAGAGAAAATAATTTTGGTGGCCTTATCAAGCAGGAGCGTCTCACTGTTTGCAAGCTTGCTCTATAAAAGGGCATATTGATTATGTTTTCTGCTGTAATGGACGTTTGTATTTACCACATAAACATCTCTCCCAATCACCCTTTCAGTCACCTTTTCTCATTGATTAAGATGCTTCCATGTCAAACTTTGTTATGGGACCTATTTTTGTTACTTGTTACAGACTTTTCACACTTCATCTTCTCTCTTTCTCTTCACTCTCTCTACCTACCAAAGTCTCCCCATCTTTCTTTCACACAGTCTCTCACCACAGCTTTTGCTGTCACAGCACCCTTGTCATCAGGTTGTCAGTGCTAATCATGGTGCTGCTTATCAGATCATTATCCAGACCTTTCACTCTGATGACGTCCGAGGTGTAATACAGCGTTGTCCTGTCAAACCCAGCCGCAGGTTCTGTTCGTGTCACCTGCTTGAACTGTGGATCATAGTTCCTGCCAAGAGACTCAGCACTGCCACTGGCATCAGCATCATACTGAGGACTTCCACAGCGACACTCAATGACTTCATACTACTGCACTCCTATCTCTAGCTTGATACGCATATTGGCTTCCACCTGCAATAGTGGAGTCCAAATTATGTTAAAAAAAATAATATTTCTACTTGCTTATGATAAGATTAGGATCAGCATTCCAAGGAGAAAAAACTTTTTTATTTGTAGCAATCCCTTTACTGTGCAGTTTGCATTTCTCCAACAGCTTTTTAACCATTGTTTTAGGCTATTTTTATGCCTCCGCACAGCTGTGGCCAGAGGCATTATGTTGTCAGATTGTCATCCGTCCATCTAATTCTTGTAAAATTTCTCAAAATCTGGCTCAGATGTCCACTTGGACAAAAGGATGAAATTATTTCATTTTTGAAGTCCAAAGGTCACGGTCCCTCCTCTGTGATCTAACGCCCATCCAATTCTTGTTAATGCGATACCTCTGGAGTGCCTGGAGGGAATGTCTTCAAATTTGGCACAATGGTTCACTTGGACACATGGATGAACTTATTACAATTTGAAGGTCAAAGGTCAAGGTCACCGTGACCTCACAAAATACATGTTTTGCCATAACTCGATAGTTCATTAATAAGTAATTAAGACACAATTTCACAGAAATGCCTAATAGGATAATGTTATGAAGCTTCACTGTGACATCATAATGTTCTGCAAAACACGCTTCCAGCCATTATTCAACGCCATAACTCAGGAACATAAGAGAGAGTGTGACCATATTTCACGTTTGGACAGATACTGGATTTGTGACACTAATCTTCTAACCAGGTGGAAGATGTGTGTAAAACATCTGATTTTTGGGATTTGTAGCTTTTTTACAGCAGCAGCATCCATATTTGAAGCACTGTCTAGTTTCATGTCTACTTACGAGTCTGCACAGACTTGTCTGTAAACTGCAACCTGGCACTGGACAACTGTGTGTATGAGTTTGTAAGTGCGCCATAGTGTGAGTGCCTGTGTCAGTCTGCAGTGAGACCTTGGACCCAAATGTAATTAGACTTGGTAATGATGTGCCCTGTTTACAGCTTAAGCCCACTGCTAATGATAAATGCACTTGACATATGTAGTCCAGACCACTCTTCAAAAAGAGAGTGTGGGACAAGCTCCATGTCAGTTAGTCAGCCAGCTGTAATGTATCATTCATTTACATCCTGGACCTCGTGCACAGAGACCCATGTCCTTAGAGATGTTTTGGACTGACCACAGTTTTGACAGCAGACTAATCACTCTGGAATAATGCAAACTGCAGGAAAACTAGAACTTTGTGAGGAATCTTTTCTAAATGATGCAGCTATAGTTAGTGTTTCACAGCTGTTGCTTTTTTGCGATGTTCCTTACAACTAAAAATAGATTTTACTGTAGACTGTTGAAAAGGCAGTTAAATTCTAGGTTTAAATTGTAACATTTTTCTCTTGGTCCTGGATACAAGCGTACTAATGGACTATGAACTTCACACTGGCAGAAAGCCATGGGCTTGACATTATCAAAGAGGGATATATATAGAGATGCCATGCTATCCAGACCCCTGACCACCTGCTCTTCCTCCTTGCTCACCATCCTGCCTGGGGGTCACCGTGGACACACTTAGCAGACCCCCACTTAAACTCCTCAGAATCTGACTGAAATGCATGTTCCCCCTCATTAATCCACTCAGCATGTGTGTGCATCAATGTGTGCACTGTGGTAGTGTGACGCCAGCAGTGCATGTATGGCCCTGCGTGTCCTTGTGTGTGTTTGAAGAAGCTGGTCTGGCCCCCCAGGGGGTGAGATGGGAAGGTGGGATGGTTGCAGCTAGGTGCGTGGTGATGTGACAGCGCTGGGGCAGAGCAGGGCCAGTTGGTGCAGCTCCATCTGTGGCCCTTCTGTTCCTTCACTGCTTGACCTTTGACTGTCTTTAAGTGTTACATGACAAGGATATCTGAGCCACGGCCCTTTAGGGCTGCCCATGCTGCAGACTCAGTACACACAGAGGTTAGCTTGGTCGTAGGGATGTGCACAAAGTGGCTCCAGAATAAATCACACCTCTTGCCAAAGGTCAAATTACTGTTGGATTCAGGAGTCGGTCTGTGTATATGGATGGCTGTTTCTGTATAAAATTGAGAGGGGATTTTGTAGAGGCTTTGATTCACACTTGACACTGTGCTAATGAGAGAAAAAAACTGTCACTTCACAGCGCTAATTTGGGTGTAATATCCCAAAGTCAGCCAATCCACTGAGGAGAGGAGAAAGAGAAAATTAAGCATCTGCTTCATTTCCCTAACTGGCCGTAGCCAGACTCATTAACAAGAACTATGCTCATACAGAGAGGCTCCATTGAAGCTGGGGTCCTCATAGAAACATGCACACAGCCAGTTAAATAAAGCACGTAGCAGACTATAAAGTCTGCATCAGAGCTCACCTCCATTTGCAGAGTCAAGGAATCAGAATGAGAATCTCACAGGGATATCGCACTACGGCAGCAGATTAGTGACAACCAATGACATTAACTCAAAGAAACCCTTCATTATATCAAAGGGATGATGTTCCAGACATTGCCGCTGCTGACGTGTGTTTTCAATGAGTATGAACATCCTTCATTAACCTCTGTGGTGATGATGGCGAGCTGCAAGGCCAGCTTAAACAAAGCTGCCTATCAGACTGCTGAGCTGCCTGGAAACATTTCTGGGTCACTGAAAGTGAGAGCTGAGCTCATAACAAAATGGAGCCTGTTGTCACTGCGGAGCCACACAACAGATGGGGTGTGGAGACTGTTTACGGCCGCTGCAATGGCAACATTTTCATTCCCAGTTAAAGAGGTTAGTGAGAGTCAGAAGAATCAATTAGCTTTTGATGGGGCGAAGTTCTTAAAATTCATTAGTGACAGACTAATTACAGAGGAACAATGGGCTGATAATTACATCTGCAATAATTAATACACTTATTGTAACAAAAGGAGCGTTGAGAACACAATCATCAGCTAATAGCTTATTACTGAGTTGATACAATCAGCAATTCTGTAATGAGAGACGACAGAGCTAAAAAAAAAAAACTTGGGGAAGTGTGGGGAAGAATAGGGCCTGTTGTTACAGATGTCTGACAACATAATTTATTCACATAAGTCTGAATGGTAGTGAAGAAGCAAATGAACTAGCGTACTTACTTTACATTAGTCTGTGTTAGTATTTAGCCTTGATCAGCTTTACTCAAAGCTAACACATCATTGAAACAACCAGGAATATGAAATGAGCTAGCCTGAGCTACTTCAGCTAAATATATGGAGAAGTAGCGCAATTCTGTCCTCTGATGATGGACAGGCCTTGATGGGGGCAGTGGGATAGGCAAAGTCTAAGAGTAGTTCAGAACAGAGGAAAGTGATAATCAGATAATGTCTGCATTTGATCCCAAGCGGGTGTCATGCAAAACTTGGGTGGGAGTCAAGGTCATCCGTGAATGCAGGTAAGTGATCTTGCTGGTGTGTTGATTCTCCAGCTGAAATTGCATCTGTAGATGTGACAGATGTTTACACAGCTGGAAATGGATGGGGTTTTGGTGAGTTTGTTCTGATTGGCCAAAAAAGTAGATGCAGGTTTTAGCAGACTGACAGTATAGACGACTTGGTGAGCTTATAGGGGTTAAAAGAGGATAAAGCCTGTGGAAATACAATATATTCATTATATTTCAGTGTTTTCAAGGCCTCTGTTTAAAGTATTGTGTATCTGAACATGCTGCCTATGCTGAATGGGCGCAGCAGTTCATTTTTGCATTGTAAAGAGCTATAAAGCATGTATTATGAATAAAAAAGGTAATGGCTGTAGTCCCCCCTTTCAGGTTAATCAGCTAGCTAAGGTACAGCCAATCAGGAGGCTTATAACCTGTGCAGTAGCAGCATAACATTTTCTGAGGGAGGGACACAGATGTTGAACAAATTGTGTTCATATTATACATAAATGTATAGTCGATTGCATTTGGTTTTAACACAGTTCATGTGCTCTTTATTTACCTGTTGATTGCTCTTGTTTAGCCTTATGGTAGTTTAGTGATTTCATTAGTGTAGAAACATAGTAGTAATTTCACAGGGGTGGACTAACAGATTAGGTCATTTACATTTTTTTAATGTAGCCTACTTTTTTATCACAAGTATTGTACTATGCTACATTTCATGACACTTCTATTGCAGAGAACACACAGAGTCAAATGGGAAAGGTATCGTTTAAAAAAAAAAAAGGTTGCATGGGCCACATTTAATCACTCATTTCATGCACCAGCTTAGAGATCCAAATCAAAACAAACCTACAATGTTGTGTGAACAGATGCACCATGTCTATAGGTAACATGCTAAATGCTAACATGTTCATGGTGGATCCTCCAGCTGTGACTTCAGTGTTCACAGAGGAACTGTTATCTGCAGTGATGTGAGTGAAGCTTTTCTGTTGTTTTCTCAATGCGGAGCCTCATTCAACTTGTGTGAAAAGTTAGAGGAGAGCAGTGGGACACAGAGACTGGGACTGCGGGACTCAGAGCCTGAATAGAACGGTTATATTTGTTTAGAAAATGAATGAGCACAAAAGAGGACTTTGTGGGGCTCCAGACTTGTAGAATGATGTTCAGACAGGTGAGTACAACAACACACTTACTGAACTCGCTCTCCAGATGAGAACTTCAATAACCACTGCGTTGCCTAGCAACATAGCTTTGCGTGTGGCGCTACATGGTGTGTTAAAACAGTGCAGTTTCTGCTTTTGCTTTTATAGGCCTATTGGTGTTTATGGGCTGTAGCTGTTGTGGAGTTTATATTGTTTATACACCTCCTGTCATGCTCCTTTGTTGATGTTTTATTCTGCTGTTGGATCTATAACAAGGGCTAATTAAGTTATGTGGTTTAATAATGCTTGTTGCACCTGCCGCGGTGTCAATACTTTTTTATTTATTATTGACAATTTTTGTTTTATTGCCTGAGTTTTGTGTCCTTATGGTTAGTTCTGGTGAAGCTAAAATGAGGAAGACTGTTAACTGATAATTAGCTGCACACACAGGTTGCAAAGTACTGTAGGCCTTAATAGTATTTTTTGTTGGTTAACACATCAGGCCCCTGTGTCCTGTCATGACTAAAACAGTCTATAGCCTAGAACAGCTGTCATAACACCCAGCAATAAATATCAAATTAATGATTTATTTACAACAATCATGATGATACATACTTTACACAATTTAGAATTAAATAAATGAAGAATAATCATTAACAGGGAGATAATGAGTCATACAGTGTGTTTAGAGAGTATTCAGACCCCTTCACTTTTTTCCACATTTTGTTATCTTGCAGCCTAATTTCAATCATTTCCCCCTTGTCAATCTACAGTCAATACACCTTAACGACAAAGCAGAAACAGATTTTTTTCCAATGTGGTAAAAAGGAAAAACTGAAATCTCACATTGATATAAATATTCACTAAGTGTAAATAAAAAATGATGATGAAGTGTGCAAAATAGTAACAGTCAGAGAAAATGTTCCAATAGCCTCAAAACAGTGTTACCCAACCTTCAACTTATATTCAGTTACCTCTAGTGTGAAATATTCCAGGGCTCATGTTGCTGAAGTTGTTTCACTAGTGTATATGTTGACATTTACTCTTTCCATCTCTGTAGTTACAGCAATGTATGTATACTGTTTCTATTTGACAATGTGAAACCACATTCTCATGCAGTGTAGAGGAAAACTTGTTTGGAATAAAGACTCATCAGTGGAGTTAAAGCCGGGATCATGTGCATTCTTACTGATGCCCCACAGCGATCGCAATCTAATTAACGAGCTATCCCAGACAAGATTTTAAAGCCCACATAACAGCATGACAGGAAGCCTTCTTGATGTCTCCGCTATATGCAGTGGCAAAAACGATTCCTATAATAGACAGCACTAATTGTCTTTGTAATTTTTGCCATTTCTTCATGAATCCTACCTTTCCACTCGGTGTGGTATCCATCTTGCTGATAATATAAACCCATGAGAGGAGAGTCCTGCTTTAATTGATTGTTGTATGCTTGGCAGGTAATGCTCAGGAAACCCTGGGCCATGATCAAGGGAACTATAACTGCTCATTAGATAGTGTAATAGCATAAGATGTCCACAGGGAAAGTCATAAACCATCTCCTCATTATTACCTCCACACACCTTTGCTTGTGTGAAACAGTGTATAGTCCGCAGTGGTGTAAATGCACGGAAAGCCCACGAGATCAGACGCTCTGCCCTGTTCTCAGCTGCCTTGACAGATGTCAACATGTGAACGATTGTCCTTGGGTAAACCTCTGGTGGGTTGGGGGATATTTGGCGGTATATGATGTAAGCTGTAGGAAATGAAGAGTCCTTGAGACAGTTGGAGGCATTATTTGAAAACCTTGTCATGTTTGCTTGTGATCACCACTGGTGGTGTAGTTTTGGATGTTCAAGAGGGAAACACATGAATGGCTAAAATAAACCAGAACATTTCAAAAAGAAAGAAAAGACCAAAAAAGTGTTTAAAATGGCTTTTTTTTTTAGTAATTATTATTATGTACCATTTTTTGACTGTACTCCATATATGCACTTATAGCCTACAGTATCTTGCATTAACTGTATAAACATCAGCAATAGAGTTTTCGCTCCAGCCCGAGACAGTGTTAGCCCTGACGACCTCACTGTTTGTTAATACACTGTTGCCCATTAAGTTGGAATACTTTTGTTTTCAGACACAATCCTCTGTTTATTCCTTTAGAGATTGATTAATAAAGTTTTGAGAAGATATACACTTTATCTGTCAATAATAAATCACATTGTCACAATCATTTCATGGAAAGAGGTAAAAATATTTTATTCCAACTTTATGAGAAACATTATCAAGGCTGTTTGAGCAGAAGACAAGCAAGTCATTTCTGCACATGCATTATATGCAAGTCTGTATAATATACATATAATTTGAAAACATCTAGGAATACTTTTTTTAGACTGTCCATTCTTTTCAAGAAATGCAAACTCATTGCTGTTCACATATTTTCAAAATATTTCCACCGCAGCTGTAGAAGAGGACAGCAAGCAAGAACTTATAGGAATGAAAAGCCTCCAAAATACAAAGTTCTTGTGTATGATGGTTTTATACAAAGTGCCTGAGAGAGTTCAAGATGTTCAAGGCTTCACTCAAAGCCTGACCCCGTACTTTCAGCTTTTGAATGGTGAGTAACATGCTTGTGCACTATTAGCACTTTAAATCAGCAAAATGTCAAGTAAGGACACATTCTTACATATATTGTCCTTATTGAATAGAAAAACACAATTCATGAGGCTCTGATTATTCTAGAGGTCACAGCAGGTTATTTTTTTTAGAGTGAGGCCAAGTTTTTAAAATAGTCTCAATACTCGCTACTATGGGAACTAACTTCATCACACATGAATGCAATTGTGCTCATTATTATTCAAATACAATAGGTGAAAATACCACATTTTTACTGCATGAGAAAAACTGCATGATTTGAAGTTGTCAGGGCCTGCCGACTGGCCACCAAAGGGGTTAATTCACCAAGTTAGATGAGAAAATATCCTGGCTCTTCACTCTGTTTTTCCCTGCTGTCTCTCTCTGTCGTTGCTGGCTGGTGGTGGATGCCTGCTGAGCAGCAGCTTTCAGTTGTTCCCGCCATTCAATTTGCAAAATAAAATCACCCGAACAACCAATGTACTCAGACTTGCCTATACCTGATATGTATGTCACCCAACCCTAATGGATTTACTGAAACATTTCTATGTAGATCGCAGGTCCTGGTTCACATTTTTAAGACAAATATATTAAGCAATTTCTGTCTAGGAGGGCCTATTCCAAGTTTCCACTTGTTTTGTCTGGATTGTGCACACTGTTGGATTCAATATTTGAATCAAGGACACTTCCGTTTCTCAAGTTTCTTTCTATCACAGTTATTTTTCTCAAAGGCTGGCATTGGACATGGAAACAATATCATCAATATCAGGCCTAACAACAAAACAGGAGAACCATTCTATATAAAAATATAGAAAGTCAAAATTGTCTGAAGATTATCACAAAATAGTAAAAGAAAGATAGCATGACAGCGTAGCAGGTCAGAAAATGAACACAAACAGAGAATGACAAACATAAATAGTTAGTGTCTGAGATCACAGCACAACATCCTCCAGAACAACATCAGCAGTGTAATGATGCACAGTCTGGCAGGAGAAAGAACTTTTGTACATGTCAGTGAGGGCAGCACCTGCAATCGCTGCCAGGAAGAGCACAGTGTTGGTGAAGGGCTTCAGCTGCCGGCGGTGACCAAAGAGTCAATGGCAGCATCTGCATCCACTGCCAAGCGGCAGCCCTGGTGTCCGACATCTGGGAGAGGAGGGGGGGCAGACACATTCAGCCCTGTGCACACTCACACACTGCAGACAGTCAGTGTGTCGAAATACAGCAGCAGGGAAGACGCTTACTGTCAAAGGGGTTCAAACTGGTGCTGTCTTTTTGAATTACAGCTCCCTGTAATCATGAGGCTTCGCTACTGCCCAAAGACAGTCCGAAGTGAAGCAGGTAGACTCAAATTTAGTTTATTTTCACTTCCTTACATCCTTATTTGAAGCATTGGTGCTCTTTGCTGCACTGAAATAAGTAGAAGTCATTACTTATATTGACCTTTTTAGTTTTTTGCCAGCATATCTTGTGTATTGCTGCAGGAAGCTATTGGAGGCAGCGGACTGAGTCATGGCTGGATCGGACTGTGTGCCTGCCAGTCCGTCTGTCTATCAGACGGGTATATTGACTTTCATTCATAGGACATATCTCACCGTTTGCTCAGGGTAAATGTTAGAGCTATGACTATGCTTGACTGATGCTGTAGAGCTCCCTCAAACTAAAGTAAATATTCTCCTCATGGCCAGGTAGCTACTGGCTGTCAGTGGGACATTCACATCTTTATAACAACTGGCAGGGCACGACACAACTCAGCCAGATAGCCTGACTGCTATTTACACCTACTCACATCCTACATGCTGTATTTCTGACAGCTAGACCTGTTCCACCTCCAGCTTTATATATTGCTTGGGGAAAATGTGTGTACTGACTTACATTATGTATCATCATGTCTCGTCGATGCGGTTAATTGTGTCCATCATTTTCTTATTTTTCTGCCGTTCTTCCCATCATTTCTAAGCTGTCAAAGCCAGCCCACACGCCAAGGCCATGGGTAAATTAACAAAAGCTTCTATAGGCGATATTACTTTCCACTTTCTCTTCAGACATCAATGCAAACTTGTCCTACATGTGTTTTAGGCTTTTATTAGTTCTTGCATTCAATGTTCAAACTGGTAATAAATGCTTTAGTGCTCTGGTGTCACTGTCAAATTATTCCTGAAGTGTCCACTAGACTGTTTATGACTCAGGAACAGGAAATGGGTTCTTCAGTTGCAGAGTCAGGTTTCATTTAACATCTACAAAAGTTTCAATGGAAATGTTATAATTCCAAACAGTGGTGAGGTTCATCATTATCAGAACACTCCTAACTGTTTGCTGAATAGCCAAAGAGATAGAGATATCTTTGGGGCTGGTATTGCAGCAGAACTATTTGCTAACGTTTGTGAAGTTATGTGTGACTGCATCTCAATCTGTGTTGTGTGTGATTTGTAAATGTGTAAAAGATTCTCCAAATGAATGTGTGGACGTCTGTAAATATGTTCATAGATCTGTAAGGCATGTTTGTAGGCAATAAAAAAATCTGTAAATGTATACACAAATCTGTACCTGTGTAGACAATCTGTAAATGTGTATGTAGATCTGTAAATGCATAATGCAGATCTCTGCGAAGGCAGAAGTGTAGCAAAGATTTTCAGTAAAAAGACATGTATGAGTTGTAACTAATGCTTTTCAGCCAGGAATATGCCACTATGTATGCATTTACACATTTGTCCACACATTTACAAATCTCAATACAGTTGATAATCTTAAGTGAAGTCTGATTACACACACATGGATGCTCCATTTGCGGATTCCTGTACAAATTCTCAAATCTCAGAATGCATTTATAGATTATTTTACGCAGACACTGATTAAGATACAGTTATGTATACTTTCCACATACATTTGAAAATAGTTCTGCTGTAATAATCCCCCCATGCATCTGAGTCAGCTAAATCACCCCTTTAGTGGATGTTTTCTACACTCAAATCTTGAAGGGGAAAACTGAACTCACAAGATGTTGTCTGGCTTAGTGAGGCCACAACATTCATGCTTACGATAACATTTTTCTTGGCAGCTTAACTGCTGATATATGCAAAGACACTTGTAGACACAGCTTTACAAGTGAGTGGGCAATGCACCAAAAACTGTATGTTTGCACCTTGTATTTATTGCAACACCCCTTATTTTACAATAAACCACATGAGTAATAGTCCCATTACTAAGGGAAATTATAATGATACTACTATATTAATAACAAAAATAAATCTGTTTTCTAAGAAGTTGATTTTTTTTTAAATTTTAATTTGAAAGAAGCCTGAGTATGGCCAGGTTAAGAGAGAATGAAGTTATCCTGTTTCTGAATTTCTTACATGTTCATGCATATTAAAGTATAGTAAGTCTATTTTAGATTCTAGGCATTAAATAGAAACTATTCATGCATTTCCCTTCAAGCTATATATATATATATATATATATATATATATATATATATATATATATATATATATAGTATTTCTCTTTTTTATTGCTTGACCTAAGGGCCTGTTTTTCAGTGACGCAATGGCATGACTCAGTTTAATTGAATACAATCAAGGATATGGTTCGTAGTGGCCATTTTTATTTAAATAATTTCTTTGATTTTTAATTTTTTTAAAGAGTTCTACTTCAACAATTCAATGAACACTCTTTATCATTACAGAAGTCTTTGATTCAACCTTGATAAATGTGCCTACTCTAAATACCCATGAATATGCAATTACAACACATCGTAGGCATGTCTCAGCACGTGCATGACAACCTATATATGAAATGGATAAAGAGCTGATGTTGCTGCGCATAATGCACCCTGCTTATGACATCTTAATTAGCAGCATCTGCACTGGTTCACTGCAGTAAGTGTGTATGACAAACTCCCCAAGTCACCACAGTCTACAGGGACTTGGTTCTAATGGCTGTTTACTATTTCTCATTCTGCGGCTGGTTTCACTGCAGTCCTCGGAGAGCTGGTTCCCCCACGTGCACACTCCTGGGTCAGGCCATGACCCTGTCAAGCTTACCCACCTGGGAGATTAAACAGAGGGGGGACTGGGGTTTGGCAACAATGGGAATACTCTGGCACCTGGGAGAGAGTGTAATCATGTGTTTGGTGTTTATAAGTGGGTCTGTACATGTATGCATATGTCTGCAAATAGATGTTTTTATTGCAGTTCATGCTTTTCACATTCATTCTAAGTACGACTAAAAGTTTATGTACTATAATTTGTATATAACCGACATAATCATAAGCCATAAACCAAAACATGCAGGGTTGCTTCAAAGGAGGTAATTTAGTATAAAGATTGACAAAGTCCATGTTGGGAGGAGGTCAGGATAAATGGATGGGTCAAACAAACGTAGTAGCACAGCTTTAAAAAGTAGATTTGTTGTCTCAACAGGTTTTTCTGCACTGCAGCAACCGATGCAAGCAATGTGATCACTTGTGCTGTCGGACACGAAACATTATGCTTTATAACTTTGAGTAAGCTATAATATGAACTATTGTCTGAGGATAGATTGTCCAGTTGCATCATCACCTTGTGTGTCTACTCTATATTGCATGTATATGATATGCACATTTAATAATGCATTACATGTTATGTATTTGCGCCTGCATGCATTTCTACATGCACATGCAGGCGACACAATAACAGGAACATCTGTACAGTAGCAAAAACACATACTGTAGGATGGCCCTAAATATGACCATAAACTGGGTTTAACACCTCAGTGCCTCCTATTTGTGATAGAGAGATATTGATTCAACATCTGTAAAGCAGAGGGGTTGAATCTTCAAATCAAACATCATGTGCTTCTCAAAGATAGAATTTAATATGAAGCTGTAGGATTACATCATTTTATTCAGGTGTTCCTGTTATTATGTCTACTCTCTGAGGGGAAAAGTCAATAACAAACAATAAATACACCTCCCCTTCCACTTACCTTCCCAAATAAAGGACAAATATATTTGAATTCACTAGAGAAATGAAATGCAAACTGTTTGTTTTCCCCCACTCAGCTTTTTATTAAGCATCTGCTGTAGAGAGCAGAAGGTGAATTGTGTCATATTCAAGCAGCGTCCTCTGGCCCTGAAAAGCGAGCCCGATGTGGAAATGTCTTAACCTGCATTCTTTCTAATGGGCAGCAGGGGGCGACTCCACTGGCTGCAAAAAGAAGTCTGATTGAATGAAAGTTGATGAGAAAATAAGCCAACTCCTCACTTGATGTATTACCTCAGTAAACATTTTCCTAATTAGTTTGTGGAAACAATTGATAGTTTCAAGTCTTTTTCAATACAGCATGATGTCCATTTTGTAAATTATGGTCCCATTTCCAGTAAAACAGAGTATTAAGCAAGAAGTGCTTTAGGGCTGGGCTACTTAGAAATGGTAGCAAACCAATTATTAATGGCCTTAAACATGTCAAGTTTCCTAAAGCCCAAGATGTCGTCCTAAAATGTCTTGTTTTTTATCAAAAACTCACAATATTCAGTTTACTGTCATAGTGGAGAAACCAGAAGATATTCACATTTAAGAATTTAGATTCTTACTTTCTTAGAAAAATACTAAACCCAATGAATCAATTGCCAAAATAGTCAGTGATTCATTTGATTTTTGACAGCTTTGCAGCTCTACATAGTACCATGACAACATAGGAAAAAACAGGTCAACCCTTCTTTCATAACGCTTGTGGATGTCCTATAATGTGTGACCTTTTGACCCCTGAGGCCTGCCTATCCAATCCGGTGGCAGTGTGATTAATGCCCTGTTTGTCTGCTTGGATCAGTCACATAATGTTCTCGGCTTCTTTGCAATTCACATTATGTCTGGAAAGTAGTTTGGCATACCCTCGTCTTCACCTCCATAGGAAAATATTCTGGTCAACGCTTTTTTATTTATAATGGTGTTGAGTTCAATTATCCAGTGATAACAATAATGTAACATCAGAGACACTGATTAACTTCCAGTCACTCCCCTGTCAGTGACTTTGTCACAAGGCTTTGTCAAAGTCTTCTTTAATCTGATCGCTTCATGTGGATTGCGAGTGGATTTTCACTCCTCTCTGAGCCTCCACTATTCATGTTTTATTAATGTCATATGCTGTCGAACTGGGCTCTCCTAACTGACTTAGCAAGTCATCCCTTTCCTTGTCACAAATCAAATTAGCCCAGGCTGTGATTAATCATCAGGCGGAGCACCCAGTGAAAGGGGGCTGGCACCTTATTAATTTCCTTAATTACATCTTGTATTAGGTTTCAGAATCGTCCCGTCTAATTATGCCGCCTTTGACTCCCAACTCTTTCAACCTGGCTACACAAATTATTTGTGCAACTAGGGGTATTTAAATGGATTTCATTTAATATAGGTGAGTGTGATTAATGTAATAAAGAGGGGTGTCGGTTCAGGTGCAGGGTTTTCAGTCGTTTCATTTGTTACACAACAGAAAGTGGGGGATAGGTTGTGCACCATGACTGAAATAGGAATTACATCATTTAGTTATGTGAAGTTATTGCTTGCTGTAATCCCTAACTTGACTTAGGGTTTGTTATGTGTTAGTGTCTCCACACAGGGACAAAATATCATGTTATTTAAAGTATCACACCATCCTTAAATATTGTAATTTCATTGTCTCTTAAATATGTACTCTGGGTAAGAGCAATATTGCTATTTAGCATGCAGTATAATAAATATCTGACTGCTGCAGCACAGACCTGTGCTTCCGGGTAGAGAAAAATTATGAATCAGCCAAATGATCAACACATTTCACATGAGCTCATGGATAGGCTGGCAGAGCTTTGCTGCCACTGTCATTATTTGTGTTTAGAAGGCAATTCTGGAGGTGCTGAAATGAAAAAGAGAGATTATGTGGCTGAGTGCACACAGCCTGCCTATGAATCATAGGAGAAGGACTGTGCTGTTTAATCGATGACACAGTCCAGGCATTCATTTACTAAGTTGTTCATTTGGGGAACGAGTTTAAATAGTTTCGCTCTGAGCAGTTGGGGAAAATGCACTGCCAGTGTTATATGAAATGAGAGCTGTGGCAGGGGACATCCCCGTACCGGCCTGCAGTGTTCTGTGTCTGGGGATCACAGTTTCACTCCAGTTGAACTCTCGCATTAAAGCTTTGCAGGAAATTGCTCCACCTAAAGCTCACAGAGCTGCTTTTATATGTACTAGATGGCTTCAGTGGAGCATAGTTGTTGCTGCTGTAAGGGCATTTTTTTGCACACGCTAATAGGCAATCAGTTGCTTCAGTGTCAGGGGTCTTTGTAGGGGGAAGTTCAATATATAGGTGGAGTCGAAAGGTGCAGCCCACTGATCATCACTGGGCCACAATTACATGGGCAAATTATGTAAGTGTATAAGTGTCTCTCACTCAGGACTACATCATGTCTGTGTGAGGCTTTGCTGACTAAAAAACAAATAAAATTAAGCTAAATGACTTAGCAAATTGAAGACAGCGGGACACCAGGAAAACAGCTTGCCTGATTAAAATCTGATCTGAAATCTGTTATATATTTCTCTTTAAAACTGCATTTTCAAGTAGATTTTTGAATTCCTATTTTATTTATGAATTTATCAATGTTCTTTAATGACATAAATTCCTTTTTAAGATTAATATTTTAATTTGTAAATATTTTTTATAATTCCTCTTTATATTGCCAATTCATATATCAATATATATTATTGTGAATAACTTTTTAATTAAATCTATTTATTCATGGATTAATGAATGAACACATTCATTCATGTCTATTTGTTGTGCCCCAGTATGAATTATTAAATGCTTTACTATTATTTCTAAAATGGAGAAGCAATGCAATCTAATATATTGGAGAGAAGGCAGACATCTCTATAGCACCTTTAATAGTGCGGTCCGCAAATGTCCCACTATATTGCCGGAAAGATCTGTGGCGGCTTTTCGCCTTAGGGCATTCATAGTGATCCCACAAAGTTTCGTGACGTTTCATCGTGCAGTCCAGTGTTGCCGAACGAGGTGGGAAGATGGTGGGAGGAGACGATATTCAGAGAAGCAGCAGTGCTGCGCAGTAGCACAGTTCTAATAGGCTACGCAGTTAGCTCTGTAGCAGTACAGTATATATGTGCTGCAGCAACATGTTTGCAGGAGGCGAGGCGTTACAGAGCCGTAAATGTCTCGGCATGAAACGGCACTATGAAGAGGCTTATGACTGATACCTCCAGCACTCGCCAACTCACACCAAAACAATATAGATTGACAAACAGAATTACAGGTAAAATAATCCCCCCCACCCTTTTTTCTTTTATTTTGGGGTTAACTGTCCCTCAATGCAAATCATATCTATCTATCTATCTATCTATCTATCTATCTGTCTGTCTGTCTGTCTGTCCGTCCGTCCGTCCGTCCGTCCGTCCGTCCGTCTGACCTTATATTTCAGTACCCTTATTGAGTTTGCCAGTTTGCACTAAGACAGCATCATGTCACTCACAGGTATATATACACAGGCCTGGCTATATTTCTTCCATTAGCTGTCTGCTAGGGAATGCAGGATAGTTAACACTGTGACAGCCAACAGAAAAGCTAATACAGAGAAATACTAATGCTTCATGAGTCACTTGGTTGCAGAAGTTGCCAATTTTCAACCTCTAATGGTAGCTTTGTAGCTTTGCAGTGTATTTGAAGAATCTGTTCTTGGCAGGTCTGATGTAAAGTGGGGACATTGGGTATTCTCTTGCATGTGGGTGAGTGTAACTAGTTGTGACTGTGAAAGTGCTACAAGTATATACTTGGAATATAAAACTATATGAGATAATAATGAGCAGTCCTAGTGGACCGCATCTATCCAGATTGCTGTCAACTATTTCTCCCTAATAGATCCATGAGGGACGAAGAGAGAACAGGCCACTCTTTTTCACATCGATTCTTCTGCATCCATTTGCTTAGAAATACTATTTGATATTACTTTATTTAGGCCTCATTGCAGCTATAGATTGGTGTTTGATAGATTTTATACAGTGGACTTGTATTATATAAAAACTATAACCATGTTATAGTGCAATCAGAAAACCGTATGGCTTTTGGTTATGCATATCTTTTGGTTATGTAAAATTGAATATGACAATGGTGAAACAAAGTTGTTTTAGCCAGCAATGTAAATGAATATAAAACAGACATATTACATACCTGTCTGGGATGAAGACCGTCATTTCAGGACGGGTTGACTCATGTTTTCGCCCCAGTATCTGCTATAACCATGAAATATGACGTGAAAAATTACATTTTCCAAAGAAAAATCTCCTCCTGCTTCCTTTTAACTTGCAAAGTACATTATGAATAACTACATAGAAATAGCCAGTCTCCTCACTGATGGTCTTGTCTGCTTATCTAGGTCATATTGAGGCATCAGTATTAAATTGAGACTGTTTCATAACAGTCTCAATTGCTGTAATGACCTGGGTAATTTGCAGCACTGTGATGCATAGCAGCCAAGCTTTAACAAAGTCATGTGTTACAGCAGGACTTTTTGAATGGTCTGTCTGTCTGGGTGCTCTCATCACTGTGGCCTGAAGAATAAAATGCATTGTGCTGATGGCCTGGGCAGAAGTATCTCACTTCCAATGCGGATCAATGGCCATTGCCTTGAGACACAGACACCATTCTATTTGGGATGATAGCTTGGGGACAAACAAGGTGGGGAAGGTAATACAAAATAGAAATGCCCTGGACAGTCGTGCCCAGCCACTGTGGTGGGAATAACATCTAAATTGATTTCTGCACCATGCTCATGTTAACATTACAGTCTAGCTGCAAGGTTTGCTATACTGGCTACTTAGATAAAGAAATGTATCTTGCCCTTTTGTGTGCTTGTTGCTAGATTATGGTGATGCTCTAAACAGTAAGATTTGATTTTTGAATCCCTTTTCGACCAAAGCAGATCCAGGGCTGGTTCGGAGCCAGTGCCTTATCTTGAACCAGTTCTTCGCTTTTCGACAGCCATGGAACCGGCTCTGGGACAGGAAAACTGGTTCCAGAGAAGCACCAACTCTTCGCTGGTCTTGAACCACGAACCACTTATGTGAGGTGCTGGGAGCGGGGTTATCGTGACCAACAATACCAGCTAAACGTATATCTTTCATTTTATATTATTTGTTAAACTGCAATGTGATTGATACAGGCTCACATTAGCAGGTTAGTGTTAGCAGGCTAGTGTTAGCTTACAACAACATTAACATAACATCTTATGTTCATTATATCCACCTGCGCTGCCTGGGATCTGCTCACCGCTTCTATCGCTCTGTGCTGGAGGTTTTGGTAGCTATGTCGCTAGCAACAACCGGCTAGCTTTGACGCCTGTCGCCGGCATCACTATGTTGAGCTACTCCGTCAACCAGCTGATGAATCTCAATAATATCACCACTCCTCCATCATGCATCTCCACTATAAAGCAGTTTGGACTTCTTCGCTGACCGCGCTACACTCACAGAAGCTGTCGCCGAAAGTTTGTCTGCTCGGCTCATGTCATCCCGGCTCTCTGGTCGGCCACACGCACTGGCTTATAAGATTTCCCTTCTAACTCATCAATGCATCTATGGAAATGCCCCCTCATATCTCAAAGAACTACTCACCCCACAAACACAACACGCTCCCTCCTCTCCACCCACTCAAAACGCCTCCACACACCAAGAACCAGACTCAGCACCATGGGAGACAGGCCTTTCTGTGCTGCTGCCCCACTGCTGCTGTGGAACGCCCTTCCTTGCACCCTGAGGGCACCATAGTCCATAGACACTTTTAAAAAATGACTAAAAACTTTCCTTTTAAGCAAAACCTTTGGTTCCTCCCATCTAGATGGTTTTTAGCTTGTGTATGTATGTATGTATACTTTTTCTTCTGTTTTTAGCTGTTTTATCCCTTTTTTTAATACTTTTTTTAATTAGACTGTTATGCTTTTAACCTGTAGCACTTTGAGATTTAATTTAATGTAAAGTGCATTAGAAATAAAATGTATTATTATTATTATTATAATTATCATTATTATTATTATTATTATTATTCAGTGTTAATAGGAACCTAATTGCCTTCCATAGCAATCAAGACGAGCAGCACCAATGTGTTGTACATGTTGTGTTTGGATATCAATGTAGGCTCGCAAAGCCACGAGCAACATTTGTAAAGAGACGATGTAGTCCACCATTGTTGTCATTATAGTCACGGAGAGTGGAGATGTTTCCAGTCGTATACAGTGATGTAATGATGTGGCTCTTGAGTTTGTGGAAAAGCAAACAGGTTCTGAGACAGTTCGCAAGTTGAATCATCTGTGAGCCAGCACCAGCACATGGCCAGCAAAAGAATTGGGTTTGTGTTGGTCGAAAAGATGTAATATACTTTTCGGGACTGGATAGGACATTATGTTAATTTACACCTAATTCTGTTTTGATGGCCTCAACTAGCATTGAAAAACAGCTACAGGTCACCCACAATTGTCTTTGAAGCTTAAGCAAGCCTGCTTGTGTTCTTGGCACTGTATGGAGTGCAAGCATGGCACTTAGATTTCACCTGCCTAAGTGAAATGATAGTGTTGAATCTAAATGAGGCATGCTTGGCCCTCCAGGGTAGCTCTTTCTCCTCCTGGTCCAAAGACTGTGTCCTTCACAATCCCTGCTTGCCCTTGTGTCTCTCATTTGCATAGCAGAGAACGAAACAGCTCATTGGCTGACGGTTGAATTGGGAGAAGCGGTTCCATCCTGCAACCATTAGACAATCATCTTTACCATTAACCCAGAGTAAAGACTCTGCAGAGGCCGGTTTTTAATGCATTAATGAATTTATACATGGATAAAATAAATTAAACACACATCTAGTGCATTAAACACTACATTGTAATGTACCAGTTGCATTTCAGGAAACATGGAGCCTAGTCAAAATGAAAGGAGTGTTCCACTGCCATGTTTATCATCTAATTATTCTTTTATTATAAATGTTCAGTGTCGATGGCTCTGAAGCTCCTCAGGTGCTTCGCTTTTTTCTGTCTAAACAAATGACCAAATATCACAGTGTTTCCATATTTAACCCTCAGGATCCCAAGCAGGTTCAGGGTGTTTTATGCTCCTGTCACAATTTACTCACTGTGGCCTAAACTGTGGCTAAAATAAGGAGAACTCAAAAATGTCTTTTGTGCAGTATAACACTTATAATGCCATAAATCATAAAACGAATTATTTGACAATTTATTATTCTTTAAAAAAATCGAAAGTTACATTTTTTTCAAGTGATTACAAGTGTTAGCAATATTGAAAAAAATTGGGGACTCTACATCCATTACATGCTGAAGTATTTAGATAAGATAACTTCTACTTACACCATTAGTTACTAATGGCTCCCCAATTGCACTTAGGAGCACAGAATTTAATGTTTTTATATGTATTAAATAGTTTAAATTAGACATGTGGAATAGCTTATAAGAAGTGATTTTGAAAAACTATTTTAAGCTTATTTGTTTATCATAAATATTGTCTCACAATATTTGTCAGAAATGTGAAAATATGATTATAATTTCTGTTTGTACAGTTTCTGGCTATTTTAAGTGCTGCCATTATTGCATATTTTTCTCTCAAATAACACATATCCATAACCAGTGTCTGAAAACATGTCAGTTTTTCTTTTCTTTATCTTTTGTCTTAATAATTTTCCTGTTGAAGTGAGGTGTTTTTAATTATGTAATCTCCTTATTTCTATGAATTATTGTGGTTATGCTTGCTGTTATGTGGTATTGCTTTAATGACAAAGGACAGCCAGACCTTAAGGCAACACAATGAAAAGGACTTTCCATGAGAAATCCTTGAGAGATGAGTCGTAGACGAGACAGACCTGGGTGATGAATGAACACAGACATTCATCTGAATAGTTATTTTTTGTGAAGAAGGTAAGAGTTTAAATAACATTTCCCATTTGAATAAAATGATGTGAGCTCAAACTGTTAAGCGACTTAAACTGACAATCACGTCGCAGTCATCAGAGTTCAGTAAAAATGTGAAGTGGCACCATACTGCGTCAAAAACTGTTATGATGCAAGGACTTCATAGTGTTAATAAACAGCACTATTGGTAAAAAATTTACCCACATTTAAGAATAAAGTCTATCGATCAAAAAGCACATGTAACTTAACAGAGAGCAAAAGAGAGAAATTGCATGAACCCAGTGGCATGGTAAAACTTTTCAGTCAGTGTGTAGGCAACACAAATGCTCTAGTTTTTCCTTTCCATCGTCCAAACTTTAGATAAGTTCACTGCATCATACTGTGTGTGTGGGCAGGTTTGGACTGACGGCACAGTGCTTTGTCTCTGGCAGGCAGCCTGAAGGCCAGGCTGCTGTTGTGAACTCTTCTTACAAACTTTGACAGACAACATGAAATCTCATCTGACCTCCACTAAAAACAAATGCCAGTACAATCTGTTCCTGCTTATCATCATACCTTCGCACATACCAAATGTGCTAATATACTTATAGGAGAACAAATTATTTCCCAAATTAAAACAATTAATGCAGCAAGGTGATGTTTTAATTTTCAAAGAACTCTAACTGATGTATTAATACAAACTATGATGTAATGCGATGCAACACTAGGACACAAAGGTGTTGCACTGAGGTTCTGGCAGTCAGTCAGTATATGTGAAAAAAACTTTTTTTTTTCCATATGAAATAGAACATTTCACAGGTTTGTGCTTTTTTAAGCCTGCAAGGTGTTCTGCGTGTCCTCATCCTGTTGTGTGATGGTCCCATTCTGACAACAGCAGACTGCTCACATCGTCTGCAGTGACCAGAAAGGCTTCTTCATCCCCTTAGTGTCACCATGAAAAGGTTATGAAAACAAATGACTGAAAGCGGTTGTTTCTGTAGATTTCTGTAATGTGTGATAGGTATAGTTGGAGGGTAGAATAATACTAAATCTATATTACTTGTAATATATATATATATATATATATATATATATTACAAGTAATATAGATTTAGTATATATATATATATATATATATATATATATATATATAAACAGTATGCGTGTATCCTCCCTTTGGCTCAGAACAATGTCTTATTAGTAGGGCTGTCAATCAATTAAAATATTTAATTGTTATTAATCGCTAGATTGTCCAATGTTAACTGCAAATTAATCTCACATTTATCTACTTAGAATGTACCATAAGGGACATTTTTCAAGTATTGTACACTTGTTCAAATTTGTTTGCTTTATGTAAATTTATGTAGATTAACTGTTAGAAATCAATTACCAGAAGTTAGAGGGCTATGTGTGTATTCATAGAACTGGGATTACATCCAGTAATTACTGTTTCCCACTGCTGGTCACAATAATGCACTGTCACCTTGAGGTAACTGTGACTGCTGAGTGAAGTTTCCGGAGAGTGCAACCGTTATAGTCTGTCCCAACTCCTCTGCCTTTTTGTGTGGGCTTCATACAAGATGTGTATTTCTGATATGGAGGTGGCTCTGGAGGTAGTTTATAAGTAGATGGATGGGATCTCAATTATTTCGCACAGTTGAGTCACACATCGATCACCTGGTGGCGCTGCAAGCTAAATGTTTTGGGGGTAACAGGACTTTCTGCATTTACTGTGTGCCAGCAAATGGTTTTTATGACTAGATATATTTCTAGTCAGGCGACTTAGCCAAATACAGGGGACACGGCGGACAAAAGCACCAAATTTTTTCCACATGCACTCTATCACCATAAGTTTCAAGTTTTGATGGGAGCCACTTCATCAAGATTGCGGATCGGAGATGGCAGCCATATAAAATTTAAGAGAACCAATAGATGGGAAGCTATAGGCACTGTATCTGGTCATGTATCCATATTGAGGAGTACTGAGGAAAAATTGTTAGCAAACTTAATTTGATTTTTCATGTCCAGCTTGGTGCTGATCCACAGGTTCTGCTTCTCGGTTTACCCAGTAAAGGGACTCATCAAAGAAGGCTGCTCAGTATTCTCACATTTGCTGCTCGAAAGAATATATTGCTCAGATGGATTGATAATGCACCTCCAACAATTGGGGGTTGGCACAAAGTGATATTTGACCTAATACCAATGGAATATCTAACACGCAGATTTAAATATAAGATGGATGACTTTTTAAAGATCTGGGCACCCTCCTTTAAATATGCTGGTAAACGACTCACAACAATTCACCTATGGCTAAGCCCCGCCCCCTCCACTCACTCGGAAAAACTGTCAACATTCGGTGACGGGCGCTATGGCAGCTGTGACAGTCGGAGAAATTTCACAGGAGGCAATTAATCATTTTTGGAGACAGAAAGATGAAATATCATCTCGAAGTCACCAAAAGGGCCTTCATTAACAGGTTAGAGGTTTTCACTCGTCTTTTCACCCCACTGACACCGCTCATTCCGGTGCTTGTTGTAAACAAACAGAGATCGTTAAGTGAACACCTCCTGCAGCAGCAGCAGCACATACACACTGTACTGCTACAGAGCTAACTGTAGCTAACTGCCGCTAACGAGGTTGGCCGGCTTGTTGACACTTGATTACGCGTGAATTCGCGAGATTCGCTGATACACTGCTCTCTGTTGGAAGAGCATTTAATTGTTCTGCCACTGCCATAGGGAACTGGGTTACTGCTCCCATATTATTGGGCTATACCTTGTGTCAGAGTTGCATGTACCCCATGCAAATCTAAAGAAAAAACACATAAAAACGACTGAAAACGGACTAACTCCAATGCATTTCAATGGATGTGGAAGCAGAGAATGTCCGAGTGTATTGAGTTAGCTATGCGCACTGTGATTGGCTCATCGTGTTTGGGGGTGTGGCTTAGCCATAGGTGAATTGTATTAAAAGGGATGATACTGTAGATGGCAATGAGGGAAACTGGCTAACTGATGTTTTTGGGTTATAAGGCAGGACATTAATTTACTTATAATTATTATTTTTAATTATCAAAAAATAAAGCATTTTCTCTTGAAATGGAAATTGAGATTTTTGAAAAAAAAAAATAATAATTTGTTTGTTTTTTAACGACTCTTCACTTCTTTCCAAATGTGTATTTGCTACATCACTGTCAATCGTAATGGGACAGAGCATTTTCATTGTATTGTCTGTAATAAGTAATTGGATATTTGTTTTTTGTGGCCACAGTGTGTTGTTTGTTTGTTTTTGTCTATGTTGAAAAATGCAATAAAAAATATTTTTTTAAAAAGAGAACCAATATATCTTCCAAGCCACTTAGAAGGTCAATCTTGGTGTGAAAATAAATGTTTTCTGGGTCAAGGAATCATTTAAAGCTATTGAGAATATCACTAGATGACCATTTGATCAAATAGATATTTTCATTTTGGCCATGTATTTACGTAATTTCCAACTCAGTTCCTAACCGGTCGGACATATATTTATATAGGTCATATACAGTACATATATTCTGAAAAATGGATAACATGCATACATTTAATTGAACTTTATTAGCTTCACTTCTACTCAGTTCTCAACTCACATTGACAGTAACTGCAAATAACTTAAGTTTCTTTCTTTATCCATTGCTTGCTAGTTGCCATCTGACTTTGAAACAAGGGTTATTATGACAAAAAATGTAATGCCTTAAAAAAGTTAGTGGTGTTAAAACTAATTTGTGCTAAAACATTATTATCACATTAACTTTGACAGCCATCATTTTGAGCTCCTTTCTCTATCTGATGCCTCTCCTTTTAAAATCTAGCTCTTGAACATTAGTCACAATAGGTGTTGTAGTTCTAGTGTTGCCTTAACATCATCATTTTGTGGCTCACATTTTAGCATTATTTGATCACTTTATTGTGGTTTGTACTACGATGCCAGAGGTGTATCATGTATATTTGGTTGTCTGATTGCACTCATAGTGGGATGCACGCCAATTTATCTCTACTCATTTGCAGATATGAAGCTTTGTATGCTTAATGAGGCTTTGCATTAGTTCATTCTGCACACAGAAGTCATACGTTCTAATCACCCACACACCAATCACAGCCCATCCTCACAATAAGGCGTTCCTTGTAAATATGATTCCCTCCTCACTGATCCCTGCTACAACAATGCTGTTGCTGCTGCTACTTCTCCAAAAAACACTTGCCTCCACCATCCTAGCTTCCATTTTTCTAGTCCTAAATCCTAATGGCTCAAAATTAAACTTAAACTAAATTTAACCCACTAGAAGGGTTTTCTGCATTGCACTCCCTGATTTGGCTTAGCATCGCTGCTTGGTCAATCCAGGGAATCATCATCACCAAGTCTAACTGTATTTCCATTTGTTGGAATAAATGGTAAAATCTATGACGAGTGTTTCCTACTGAATGCTGTGTTTTCTACGTTATGGTTTTATGGTTTAAAATGGATTCTAGCAAGGTCATGATTTGTGCAGGTTTTATTGAATTGGGCGGGTTTTAAGCTGTGATTGGCCTGCAAACTATCAATGTGATCTGGCATAACTGGTGGAAAACAATCGAGTGCTTGTTTGTTGAGGCTGATCCAGCGGGGTGGAGACACTACTATGAAAAATGCTCTCTGTTTAACTGTAAAGTTTGAAATCTCCCAGGGAGGCTGGTGTGTGACGACACTGGTGTCCCTGTTGGGCGTGTTGGCTTGAAACATGAGGCGAATTATAAGGTGAAGAAAACGGCAAAGCAGCAGAGAAATAAATTGTCATTATGGCAGCTGCTGACAATCATAGACTGCCAAGTCATTTCGCTGACAAGAGTATTGGTGGTTGGCGGTCATGGCGCAGTGTCATGGGACTATGACAGTGATGTATTGTGTACCCATCAGTGTGTGTGTTCATTTGTTACAAACAGTTCCATTGCAGCAGGGCGCTGGTGCATTTCACTGTGTGTTTGGTTACAGACTTTACGGAAAGTGTAGCTGCTTTGTATCAACATTCTGATCTTCATGTGATCTTGATAAATATCACATCCTCATCATTAACCTACAGGTTTGCTTGTACGCTGTAACTTTGTATAATTACATTTAATTTTCCCATCTCTTATATCCAATGATTAAAATGATTAATCAAGGATTTAGTCCAAAATAAGACTGCCTGATATCATTACTTTTTATGGTAAATGGGCCTCTGGTAATAATGCCCCAACAGCTATCATTAAGACCAAGTTTGAGTGTCATGATGATTTTGAGATGCTCTTAGTTGTCCGGCTCCAGTGGATGTTAATTGTAAAGGCGACATTCACAGTGACTCATGCCCATAATGACTATAATTATAGACCGCAAAGCCCCCACAGGTAAGGAGTGTGCCCTTTCCACAAATTATAGGTTGCTGTGCAAAATAATTAAAGAATATGGATGCAATAAAGTGCACAGGAAGTGGTGTCAAAGAGGAGTGGAGGCTCCTACTAAAAGCTCCTAAAAGCAACCAAGCATTTAACTTACTCAGAGAAAAAGTTTGTTTCGTTTTACTTGAGATACCCTTGGAAGTTACTAATGCAAGTTTTATAAACAACACAGTCCGACGTCTGCATCACACGTCTTGGCTGCGTGAAAAAGGTTGTCCTTGCTGTCAGGCGTTGATTAGCCGTCCGGTGTGATGTGGACATGGCTGTCTCTGTGTCTCGGTGGGAGGTCGGCAGGACTTGATGGATGTCTCTTTTGAGATTGCACAGCATCGCGGCGAGGGAGGAGGACCTGGCCCCTGTTATCTATTCATGCTGTGTTCCTTTCTGCTCTGCCTAAAATGGAGCAGGACCTCCCTCCACAGCATGACTCCATCATTTCTGGATAGAGCTAAGGAGTGCATAAAAGAGAATAAGAAAAAGCACCTCTTCCATTTCTGATCCCCAAGCACCTTTTAAGCAAAAATCCACTTAGAACTTGCATAAGTAGAGAGGGAGAAATCCCTTGATTTTCTACACAAGCACTGAATTTGAGGATAATCTTCACAGTATGTCATTGCGGGATGCCTGTCTCACTGACTCTGGGTACTCTCTCTAAAAATACACACACAAGCATGCAGACAAATGCGCACATGCATTCATTTACAGCGACAAAAAAGCACCAGGAGACACTTTCGTACACGGACACAAACTCATTCCCTGACTTATTTTCTTTTAGCACAAGCTCAATAAGACTGCAGGACAGTGAATCCTATTAGATATGAGAAAACAAAGACGGGAACGGCTCATTGAGGAGGAAAAAACAACGCACTTGCTCCCTCTCCCTTTTGCATATTCCTTCATGATTCTGGCAAGACCGCTGGGAGATTGATGCATCTGTCTTTTTCATACCTTCTGTGACTGCTCAGCGAGGCGCCGGGCTCCACGAAACTAGCCAAATTCCTAAATGATGAATGTACACTAGTGCGTCCACTGGGAGAAGAGATGAATCTCATATCAGCCGAGAGAGGAGGTTGATATTGAAAATCATGGGAAATTTTGCCTGCCACGATATTGAAAATCTTTATTCTAATTGCATGAATGAATTGAATGTGCTGTTGTGATAAATCCTATGTGCCACAAAGGGAATTGTATAAATGAAGCATCACAGATTTGTTTGTGTGTTTACTGCATGTGTGTGCCTGTAAGTCATTCTCACACTCGCTTCGTGCTGTTGTTGATTGCTTGTTTACTCAAGCAGAAACTCTGTTCACAATGTTAACATATCATATAAATGAAACTCTGACAAGATTGTCCCACATATTACAACATATCAAATTGTCATAAGAGGAATATTTTTCAAAATTTCTGTTACCATATGAAGGAATGGGAGACAGCATATCAGTATAGAAAACCATTTTTATTTCCCATAAGGCTGTCCTGTAATGTACTTATATCTACTGGGGTATGTTTCTCCATTGTGACTAATACTTTCTCACTGTCATTTTGAATAAATCATCTCTCTGGTGGTGTGTGAGAGGGAGCTCTACACGACAAACAGTCAAGCAGTCGCCCATGACCACTCTCCACAGCAGAAATGGACACTAACTGTCCGATAATGGTCCAAGTTTTGCCGCCGCTGTACTATGTCCCTACTGTATCTGAGTGGAAAGCTCGGGGGTTGTTGTTAGTGCTGCTTTCTTTTGTGAGGCAGTTCTATACAGTGTTTTCCTCATCTTTACAGAAACTACAAGCATTTTCGGGCTGAACCAACAACATTGCTGAAGGACAAAAGTGACCGATACTTATTTTTATGACTCTGTTGTGGCTTTTTCCAAAGCAAGCATATACTGCAAAGCAGTCCTATACACACCGTATTGGGACAACATGTTTCTTATATTCAGTGGCTGATCAATACTCCACCATGGGGCTCCTAATAGAGTCTTAAATATATTTTTCAGCTTCTTGGATCTGTCATCTTATATGTGATGTATTTATATATGTATATATACACAAATTATCTTACATACAAAGAAAAAGAAGTGCTCATGAATTTACATCGGGCATGCCCACGAATAAAAGTCAAAAGGTCCATCGTGAAGGATGAAGGTGAGGCCATGAGGACCCTAAGCCTCTCAAAGATTCTTCATTAACTCATTATAGGCTGCTCGTAGTCTCCCGTTACTCAAAATCCAGCAACCAAACCTCTTCAGTGTTGTCACAGCGTCCTGCTGGGGTAGCGAGTCAAATACTTCCACACAGAAATAAAAGGATATCAAGGTAATTTCCCTCCTTTTGCCCTCAGTTCTGCTGATCCAATGTTCAGGTCCATGTAAGTATCTAAACCGGTTTACCTTCAGCCAGGGGCGAACATCTTCAAATAATGTTTTAACAACCTCTAAATAACCCCTGCTAAGCTGTTTCAGTTTTCGAGGGGGAGACAGAGTGAGGGTAACAGAGAGAGAGTAGGTCGGAAACTGGCCACAGCTGTGTGGAAGAGGAGAGTCACCAACATGGGGCTCATTGATCAAACAGGGGATTAGTCTGGTTTCAAATCCTTGGCACCACCCGAGCAAAGCTGTTTTATCTGGGTGGATATCCTTTCTGTGGTCCCAGGTAATCCAGTCAGTAGCCGCGGATGTAATAGTTTTAGTCCGTTCGGTGGGAAGAGAAAGGGTAGATGAAGGGAAGAGCCTGGCACGCAGCCCTGCAATGGGAGCTCGCTGTTAGGTCCTGGGATGAATCTGCAACACAGAGGAGGAAGAGGAGAGGAGAGAAAACACACATACACTTAGATAGAACAAAGGCATACAAGTGTGCGAGGATTAGGCCCAGAGGAATTGCTCCGTTCGCGTGTTTCAAAAACAAGGGGGGAGTCTTTTGAACTGTGGAGGCTTTGTACAGCCGAGTCTCACCTTCTGGTTCCTGCTGCTAAAAACAGACAGCTTATACTTGTGGAAACAGCGTCGAAAATGGAGGTGTTTTTGGCGTTTATAGGTTTTCTGGGATATTTCAGGAAAGCTTTTTGTGCGAAAAAACCCAGGTGTGTTTCCATGCTGTGTATGTCTGATTCACAAATTGATATTTTTTTACTTTATCTCAAACCATTTCAGACACATTCCACCCCCCAACTCGTCCCCCTATCAACCTCTGACGTTTGCACCTTCAAACCGAGCCGGCCAATCACAGCGAAAGGATTTTCCTCCAACCTGATAAAATGACTTTGGCTTTGCTAAATGTGATCAGAGCTCCTGCTGTGTGAGTCTCAGCGGCCTCTCTGTGACTCTGGTTCAGGGACTGTTATTCAGCCTCAGTTTTCAGACCTGGACACATTTCAATGGTACTTTGTGCAACCTTGAGACAGCTATTGAATGTTCTGCTTTTCAGCATCCTGCTCAACCAGAAGCTCAATAAAAAAAACTGTGTGCATGATGTCTATAACAGACTAGTTCCTTGCCCTTTTGTGACCGTCTATGCAGCAGAAGCATGTACATGTTTCCAGCAGATTTCTTTACCTCACTTCCATTTTCCTGTGATTTTACTGCTTTAAGATTATAAAGTGAAGAATTCTGGAGTTCGCTGCACACTGTGGGGCCAATTAGAAATCCCATAATCCTGTTCAAGTAAGAAATACAGCCATGACATTTCCAGCAGGCTTGGCAGGTGGTAGCCAGGTGTGTGGATTTGATTATGATGGGTGCTGCCTGGGACTCTGTGAGCTGGAGAACATAGAAAATCCCAGAGCTCCAATATGTTCGACATGCTGGCAGGAGAGCCAACTGATTTTATTGACCATTTGCTGTGGGAAGAATTATGGACACCTGTATCCATCTATTGTGTTGTGTGTTATTTTCAAATGATGCTTCAGAGAACAATCAGAGAAGCAGGAGGCTCTCAGACATTTTAATTTGGGTTTAATTTAGCATCAGTGTTGATCTGGAAACATAATGTAGAGCAGTAATGTTGTGCATAGTGTTTGGTTTGACAGAATAATTCCTTATACTACAAAAGGTCTTAATGTAAGCAAGTCAATTAGGTCATAAACCTGTTTTGTTTGCTCATGGAAAGCACTTGATTTTCCATTTTTTAATGGAAACCAACTTAAGTCACACTTTTTTAATATAATAAAAAAAGTATTTCAAAGGGGTCATTCCTTTTTTGGGTCCCATGTTTCTTAGATAAGTGCTCTCCCAATGTTCCCAGGGTTCTATGTTCCCCAGGTTTATGTGGCGCATTAAAGCGTCCTTTGTTCACAGGATCTGATATTCCCCAGTTCTGTGCTTTCCCCATGTTCTATGTTCCCGGTGTCCTAAGCTCCCAGGGTTTTATGTACCTGGGGTCCATGTCCCCCGGGTTCTATGTTCCCCAGATTTATATGGTGCATACAAGGAACATTACAGAGGATCCTTTGTTCCCAGGGTCATAGGTTATATAGTTCAATATGGCCTTTCCTGGGTTTCTATGTTCCCCAGTTCTAACCAAAATGTGCTGTCCTAGGATTCTATGTTTCCAGGGTTCTACATTCCCCACATTTATATGGCACATAATGGGAACATGACAAAGAATCCTCCATTGCATGGGTCATGTCTTCTACATTTATACATGTGTTCTCCCAGGTGTTACCATGATTTCCTGTTCCACATTTTTACATATATGCTTTCCCCATGTTCTCCAAGGGTTTTATGTTCCTGGGGTCCATGGCTTCTGGTTCTATGTTCCCCAGATTTATATGGCACATAAGGGGAACAGACAAAGGGTCCTCTGCTACCTGGGTCATAATATGTTCGACAGTTCTACATATAAGTTCTCCCAGGTTTCCAGAGTCATATATTCTATAGTTCAACATAAATGCTCTTCAAGGGCCCTATGTTATCAAGGTCCACTGTTCCCCAGATTTACATGGCACATAATGGCACATATGATTTCCGGTTCTACATTTGTGATCTCCTATGTTATAAATAAAAGATGTTCCCCAGCTCTGTGGTCAGAAGCGTTAGAATTAGGCTAGGGGCCTGTAATAATTATTCTGAGAGTAATGGAATTGCACAGGCCCAGGTTTTAAGGATTAGGAAAGAGGTTTGGGTTAATTGGTTAATATTTATTAAATATTTTCACTTGCAACGGATCAAATTTCACCCAAGCAGGAGGGTTAATGTGTGTTCACAAAATATTGAACTGGGGAACACAGGCCCCTGGGAACATTGATACACTGCTATT
The DNA here is from genome assembly GCF_030273125.1 of Centropristis striata. NCBI lineage: Eukaryota > Metazoa > Chordata > Actinopteri > Perciformes > Serranidae > Centropristis > Centropristis striata. The sequence goes on along the minus strand of NC_081519.1, from coordinate 17,222,253 downwards.
TCAGATATTTGATGTCTTTATAAAGGAGTAAAGTTAGGTCAAAGGAACAGCTATTATTTCTGGCTCAGATCCAGTAATGTTACTATTTTACCAAGAACCTTTGCACTTACTTGAATTAAAAATGTGTCCTCTAATTGTCCATTACCATTTTCATTTTGCTGCAGATACAGATGCAGATGAGTACTTTCTCAACATTTCCCGCTATTAAAATAACACATTCACATGATTGCACAGGTTTTGCAAGGGGATGAGCTGAGCACTTTACAGGTCTATCTTGTTTGAGGATTCCAAAGCTAGAAGCTAGAAATTTCTGAAAACAATTGAAGCATCATACTACTACAAGTTATTTAGTCTTCCAAAAAAAGCATATATACATTTTTTTTTATTTATTTATACATTTTTAAGACTAAGTGACTTGTTAAGACAGATGTCAAAATGAATTGTCCCACAGCTCCATGTTAAGAGAACACTTAGCAGAACTGATGTATTGTCCCTCGCTGACTACATCGTGCCTTTTTAGGTAGTTGCAAGGCAGCTGTTCCTCTGTGGGCTCTAAATAGCTTCACAGCCTGAGATTTAACATAATAATTTCACCTCCAGGTCTTGTCACAATGTCTTTCTCTGTACAGATTTGAGTCCTTTTCTCCCCATGATCCTTAAACACAGTAATCCTCTGGGCTCATCTGTCCAGCATTTGCATCTTTATCATCTACTGTACGACGACGATGTCGGAGCAGGCAATGACCTCTGTCAGAACAAGAGCAGTAACAGGTTACACATTACCACTCACTCTCTATTTAAGACACAATCCACCAGAGGTTTGTTAGTGGGAGAACAGGGGTTGTATGCAAATGTTGTCATTTTAACCCACATGAATGTGTGTGTGTGACTAAAAACTGTCCTCTGTTCTTTTTTGTCCTCTGTCTCTTCAAATGAACGGTGCAGCAGGTAGCAGCGGATTGCTCAAGGATTTCCTGCCTCTCCCATCTTTGCTGGCAACTATAGCAGTCTGCATTCTAATTTTCTGGCTGCATTAAATTGCAATTTACTCAGACTTCAGTTAGTAAAAGGAGCCAAGGACAATTGCCTTAGCAAAGGAATTTAGTGCAAACATAGCCTACCCTTTCCCCCTTTCTTGTTTAGTGCTGAACAAATCAATCATTCCAGCTGAGAAACCTCTTCAAACAGCGCTAAAGAGCACCCTCTAAAAACAGAAGACTCCAGACAACAGAATACATCAAGATCCATTTAATGTGACATTGACAATGGAAAAAAAAAAAATGGGTATAAATTAATCAGAAGCACTCCTCCTCCCCTTAAACCTGTATAAATACCACAAGGTTGGCCATTCATGGCATCTGTCCGCTCATTACATCATTCTTATTTAAAAAATGTTTTATTATTTATATCAAACATCACACTCTGTGCAGTTTGTTTATTTTGATGATATTATACAGGACTGAAGGAGGAGGAGAGGTGTTGTCAAGCACAGTGATGGAACAGATGATTTCCCAGTGAACTGTATGTGGCATGGCCGCTTGGAGTTCATTTTGATCAACCGCAGAGTGTGGTCTCCCGATATGACAAATTAGATGGTGATGCGTCTGCTGGCAGGTCACTTTTGCTCTGAAACTGTCTCACAGATGGGCTACATCCTGTCACAGTGTGTTATTTTGCTTGAAAAAGCGCCCTCTGCTTTTTTTAATAAGGGACATGTGGGTCTCTGAACAGCAACTTAATCATGTTGTGCTAGTTGAATGGCACACAGTGTGAAAAGATGGTGTCATATCCACTTGAGCACTCACTTATCTGAACAATTGCATATTCAATAGTAAGATTGCTGTGGCCTTATGCAGTTAAAACAACTACTCTACGTGTTGTAGTGCGAAATAACTTATAAAAAAGCCATTAAATTTGATAGAATGTCTGATGAGGGTTGTATTACGTATGTATGACATTCCTGCCTTGATGACAAATTCATATTCAATCCAGCACACTAACAGTGAAGTTATCAAATGAACATAATTCTCCTCACTACCATCAAAAGCAGGGGAGAAGAATGAATGGGAGAAAAGATGTTTTCATTACAGCCCCGCTCATTCTGCCTGTCTCTCCTAAAGGTGTATAATTGTTTGGAGCAAGCAGGTATGAATTGATCTATTTAGCGTGGAGCAGGGTAATGCAGATCTATGGTGGGCGAGGGCTTTTTTTTTGGAAGGTTGCTCCCCCAGCCTCCCTCTCACTGTGACTTCCACAAACAAAAGGGCCTGCCTTGTCTGCTGCTACAAAACAGGCAATGAAGGGCTCCCTCTCTGAAAGACATAAAGAAAGGAAAAGAAGAAACATGGGTGTCAGGCACGGGCTTTGCTTTGGCTTCTTACTTTTCATGCCAATTTGTTATGAAAGATGGCGATGAGATCTGTTCGCTGTTGAACATGTGCGCGTGTGCCTGCCTTATTGTGCTTCACTGACACTTTTCAGAGCAAAATGAAACCTGCAGGTGAAATAAAAATGGCTGAGAATAAAAAAAACAAACAAACAAACAAAAAACGCTGGAGCTTGCTGGCTTGTGACGGAACAAATACAAATGAGGCAATTTGGCCTGAGAGGCAGGTGAATGAGGAATGTTGATTAAAAAAGAGAGCAGAGTGCAGGATAAAAGGCCTTTCATGTAGCCTGTGGGCTATGCTGTATGCTGATAGCTGCTTCAACGAGACCCTCAGAGGGGGGATCAGGATATCAAGTGGCCTCTGATAAGAAGCCACACAACGGAAAAGGGAAGAGGCCTGCCCGGGGGTGTCACACACACACACGTGAGGGTACACGCACAAACACAGACATATCAAACACATCAGACACATGGGTTCATACACAACTATGAGGACACACAGAGAGGAGCAAGTAGCATGTCACAGATTAGTGACTAATGGGATTGGCAGAGCGGTGTAAGGCACTGTAATCAAGCCCACACAGCGGCCGATAGCAAAAACAGGACATGGAACAAAGGAGGCAGTGAAAGGAAGTACGACTGATCCTGCCATTACACTATTCATCGACAGAAGGTTTTTACTAAGAGGTGTATCTGACTGTGTGTGTTTTTACAGTACTCCATGTGTGTGCTGATACAGTACATGCCCCCCATCTACATATATGTCTTTTAGCCACCGTTTATATGAAAATACTTTTTATTTATGCGTGCGCTGCCTGTGCTGAGTGATAAATATTTACAGTGGGTGGCGGTGCGTTGAGTATTTGTGTCACGCCTGCCTAATCATGCACAGCATGTAAACACACACTTGATTATTTCGCACTGAGTATTTGGATTAATGAGAAGTCATTGAACATGAGTTGGTCCCACTCCCTACCGCCTGACACTCAAGTGCATTACAGTGATGTGAGAGGGAGAGGGGGGAAAACAAAAACAAAGAACAGCTTGAGAAAAAGACTAACCTTTACAGAAGCAAGAATGCAGCTCAATTTCTGTTGACCCATCCTCTGCATTTTGCTTCCGGAAGCTAAAAAGGGGAGTATGGCTGGGTGTTCTGCAAAGAGAGGGTCAAGAAAAAAGGACACGTGTATATTGGGTAGAAAAGCAGCTTCCGGCCTGACCTTTTGGCCCTCTTCTCTTAAGGTTTTATTAATAATAGAGCAAAGCCATTTTACTATATATATGTGTATTAATGCTCCTCCTCCATTTGTGTGCAGAAATGTACAATATTCATCAATGTATCTTACCAAATAAAAAAAGAATCTGATATATAAAGACAATCATAATTATTTATTTCAAATTGTGCAAAGGACTGAATTGAGAATTAGAGATGCATTCTTTAGAGTGAACCAAACACTACACCTTACCTTGGCAGGACGGCAAGACCCCATTCGATCAACTTCTTTCTGAAAATTTTGGGCCTGTGGTGGCTGTGAATGGGGTCCAGTGAAAGCTTAATGTTTATCTGCTGACGTATAAATCTGCAGAACAACCTTGGGAAGCCCCGTGTGGTCTAACCTTCACTGGCTGTTCCCTCTTTCTGTACCATCACATTAGTCTCTGCTTCTATTCAAAGTCATTGTCACCAAGCACTAAGAGAAGACGGGGTTTGCTGATCGCGAGCAGGTGGGGGGGTGGCGAGTCAATTAAATGAATACAAATCGGGTGATCAACCTGTCACAGAGTGCTGGACTGCTGGCTTCGAGGACTTAACTCCCTTCATTATTTTTGCATGCCGTATTCAGAGTCAGTTTACAGAGCCGAAAGGCAGTGGAGAAGCAGAGTGGCAGTTAACTTTATCTCTGAGAGGAGTGTGGCCTGAGGCAGAGCCCACCTGTTTGTTTACTGCCTGCTTTATGTTTGTTCTTTACTACTATGGGCCCTCAGATAGGTTGCTTACACCGAACAGAGTCCACCCTGTTATACAGAGGGCACAGATGTGCTGTGCTTTCTGAGTATTCTCTATACAGTGTGTGACACATCCTTTTTACCCAAAGGTCTGACACTGTGCATGTTTGACTGTTAAATGACAGATGATTAATTAAAAATTAAGTAGGCAGTTGGCAGAAAAGCTTTGTTAAAGCATTAAATCAAAGCATTTGATCAAAGCATTCAATTTTCTTGTTAATTCAAGTGATTTCCTAATTCCAATTCCAAGTAGGGAGGTTGACTAGTAAAGTACAAATCTGTCTGTCTGATATACTGTGTGAAAATGTGTGCTGCTGTGTACATGTGAATATGTGTGAAATGCCTGGGTTAAAGGTGCAATGTGTAAAATTTGGCCAGATTTTATAAATTATATAAAACTGTATGAATTAACAACCTTTATAAAGCGGATGTTGGCGTTATGTCAAAGACATCTATGTATTTTGTTGCAGAGATATCTGCTGAAATTAGCATGCTAACCAGCTAGCCACGGCCCATTTTATCTTGTAATACCACTGGTGCCTCAAGAGGCAATAGTGGGTCTATATAGCATCCAGTTTGTCCTCAGGAATGAAGAAGTCGATGCAGCTACATTGTTAGTTGTACTGATGTTAGCAACTTTAGTTTACACCTAAAACTAAAATGAATCCCTTATGTTATACAAAAAACTGAGATTCTGAAATCAAAAGACAGTTGCAATGTTTAAGTCCCTGGAGTGTTTAGCTCCATCTTGGTGGAGATTACCCACAGGTCTGGGTGGCAGAGTGAGAGGAAGCAGAAGCTAAGCCGGCGAGCTAGGCTAGCGTAAGAGCAGTTCACATAAACATGCAGTAACCAGGATTATTTTCACCACCACCCGTTAACAAGCTGGACAACATGAGCCTGTGAATTACTAACCACCGAAGCACCGCATTGCTGCGTTATGGTGATATCAGAAATCAGGCTTCATGAAAACATTCCCGACTTAGCTTAGCCATGGAGCTAGCCGGCCATATTGACAATAGCCCTGTTGCTCTCTGTGCACTCTGCTGAGAATTTTTGAGGAAATTGCAGATTTATTGCATGTCTAACTGTACACAATCTTGAAAAATGTGATTGTTGCAATAATACCAGTGGTGGAATGTAAGTAAATGTACTCATGTACTGTACTTAAATACAATTTTGAGGTACTTGTAATTTACTTGAGCATTTCCATTTTTTATGTAACTTTATACTTCTACTTTAGATTTAAAGTGATCAGACATGTTTTAAAATTAAACAATATAACAGTATATTAAGTAATTAAAATGAGCCCTACCTTAAGAAAACTAAAACACTTCTTACGTAAATGCATAAATAATAAAATAATAATAATAATAATATATTTGGAATATGCATAACCATTTGAGTGGGGCCATTTATACCTTATGATAATTTCAGTACATTTTGATGCTGATGCTTTTGTACTTTTACTTTATTAAGTTTTGAATAAAGGCCTTTTACTTGTAGTGGAGTCATTTCACAGTTTGGTATGAGTACTTTTACTTCAGTAAGGAATCTGAATATTTTTTCCACCACTGAATAATACAATAGTTAATCATGCATTATTCACACAATGTGAAATAATGCCCCCTGTTTTTCGGAGCATGTGGCCAGTAATTACAAATTGCACCTTTAAATGTGCAGGACATACAGAACAGGCATACTATCCATGTATTGTACATGTACGTGTGTATCTGTGCATGCAGGTAGATGCATAAGTGTGTGTGAGGTCTCACTCTTGTAGTCTTGATTTTGTTCCCAGAGGAGCACATCCATCCAGAGTTGTCAGGCAGAGTCTTACACTCTTCTCCCTCCAGACATGGTTCCATCTCACACCACCATTTCCCAATTACAATGGACGCTGGGGAAGGTGAGCACAGACATGAAACAGAACAGGTTAATTTATCACACGACACCTGTGTATACACGCCTTTATGTATATACAATGCAGTGAGAAAAGTATTTGCCTCCTTCCTAATTTCCTTTTTTTTGCACATTTGTCACACTAAACTGGTTCGGATATTCAAACAAAATTGTAGACAAAGACAACCTGTGTTTTAGTTTTTAAATTTAATTTATTGAAGAAAATAAATAATCCACCACTGACTTTCCCTGTGAAAAAGTAATTGTCCCCATTGTTACTCATTCAATCAGTGGACCAAGCAGAATTGAACTGGTTTCAATTAGACACAATCAGGCTTGATAATCTATTTAAACATCACTTGAACAGAAGCTTTCTACCAATGTGAAAAATGTAAAAGGTCTCAACAAGAAGCACAGTATGCCACGATCAAAAGGAGTTCCAGAAGAGAGGAGAATAAAAAGTCAATATATCAATCTGGAAAGCATTTCAAAGCCATTTCTAAGGCTCAGAAAACTCCAGTGAAACAACCATTTCACATTTGCCAAAACACACAGGGATGATCCCAATGTTTTTTGGGATAACGTTCTGTCGACGTATGAGCCAAAAGTGAAACTTTTTGAAAGACATGGGTCCTGTTAAACACAGGACTTACACCCAGGAGACCCGCATTCAAATCCTGTGTCAAACTAAAAGTGGAAAACGAAAAATAACTTTATATATTCATATATATCATTTCTTTATCATGTCAGTGTCCCGACATGCACATATTGAGCAACGTAGTGTATTTATTCCAAACAAATGATCTTTTATTACTAAACCTGACCATGCAGTAGCTTTTTTTCCTAAACTAAAGCCTGATTTCCACCGGGCGCGTTACTGCAGCGTAACGTCAGCGTCGCGTATGACGTTGCAAATAGGTAACACTCTAATCAATGAGAGCATTTCCATCGGGCGCGTAGCGTAACGTTACTGCAGCGTCGCGTCAGCGTCTCTACGCGAGCATTAGGTAGGACTTCTATTTCTCCACGAGACGCTGCCAAATCGTGTGAATCTCAACAGAGCAGATCGCACCAGACAGGAAGTCCGACTCAGAATCAGCGTAAAACACTTCCGCCCCTTTCAAAATAAAACACAATACGCAGTTCATGCAGCCTAAAACTACTTCACATCAACATTATGTTATGACCGGGGCACCAGATCGGCAATCAATCAATCAAAGGGTCTCAGAGGATCGGCGACACGGAAGACAAGAGACTGATTGTTGAAGTGGAACATCATACGATCATTTATGACATAACATATTGTTTTTATAAGGATAGATGGTCAGATCAACATATCTTTCACCTCAGAGAAGCAAAGTAAGTTGGTTTTTGTTGTTGTTGTTTACTTTATACACACAGTTTATCCATATAACATATATATAAATAGAGTTTAAAGTTTATCACGGGATCTTGCGGTCTCCCGTATGGTCAGGATTATTGCGTGATCTCGTTATCTCGCGTGTATACGGCCGGCTCGCTAAGCTGACGTGCTGCTGCTGTAACGCGCCCGGTGTGAATTGACAGACGCAGCAAAAACGCTGTGGAGACGTGCTGCTGCTGTAACGCGTCCGGTGGAAATCAGCAGTTAACTTAAAATGTAGTTTTAGCAAAACAGAACTGCAACTGGCCATTTAATTGTGCGATAACAACCTTCTGTATATGTAGATGGTGGAGCAGGCCCTTCCGACCCAGATGTATGGACTGATAACAAATGATCACGAACATTCGATGGGTTGATAACAGTGTGTGAAGCTAACACTGCATTCCACGATTAGAACATGAAACCAGCCGTCTCTCACAGTGATGGTGTGGGGATGGTTTGCAGCTTCAGGACCTGTGTGACTTGCCATAGTTGACAGAAACATGAATTTACTCTCTACCAGAAAACTCTGAGGGAGACCATCGAACGTCATCAAGTTGTGATCTGAAGCTCAAATCCACTGTGTTAATCAGAAGGAAAACAATCCTAACTGACCGATCGATCGATTCTCGTGTAATCTTGTGAAATTGCAAAATTCCAGATGCAGCGCAAGGGAAGTCCATGCTTAAATCCAACAGGTAGTTCATGCCTGAAACCTCTGAATGTGACTGCTTTCTGCAGAGAAGAGTTGAACAATTTCCTCCAGAGTGATGTGAGAAACTGATCTCCAGTTATTAGAAACGTTTGACTGCAGTTGTCGCTGCTAAAGGTGAAACAACAATATTCTTATAATGTTTAGTTTACTTTTTCCACGGGTGATATACAGTACCTGTTGGAGAACTTTTTTTCTTTCAATAAATTCGAATTGAACATTTAAAAACTGTATTTCCTGTTTAGTTAGGTTGTCTTTGTCTCATATTCAATTTTGTGCAAAGCTCTGAAACAATTTAGTGAGACAAATATGCAAAAATAGAAAAGATCAGAAAGAGAGCAAACACTTGTTCACAACACTATATTCACACACAGATGCTTGTACAAATATACTTAAAATGACAATTCTAACAAAAAATTAATGGCAGGAAAAAAGTAGCAAAGTCAGTCGATAAAAACCCCCCCCCCAAAAAACAAAGACATGGGGCACAATTAAACTTTGAATGAGCATTAAAAGTAAAATATACAATTATAAACAAAAAGAGTAAGCAGAGTTGAACATATAGGCAGAATCATCAGAAAAAGTTGATCGGATGCTGAAACCTCCCACGCCAACACATTTTGTGTACATATTCCACACAGGCACGCTCGTATATGTTCGCACATACCCAAGCACCCACACACTATATTATGAGCAACTCCTGAGGAACACCGTGCCAAGTCTCTAAATGGATGTTTTTCCTCCTCTTCGGCCTCAGAGCAATTGTTTCGTTGCTGCATGGGTACATTTGCTGTCGACAATAATGTCTTATACCAACAGAAATTAATCATTATTTTGTTTTGATATAGCTACATTGCATGTAGGGGAGCAATCTAATTTTTAATCAAAACTAATTACCTCTCATTAACATCGACTGAATCCTTCCTCCAGCTATCCGACAAAAACAAATATGTTCTTATCTTCTCATCAAGATCTCCCTCCCTCCTTTCCTCTTTTTCTACATATGTCCCTGGGTATACATTGCAGTATGTGTTTATGCATGTAAGCGTGTTTCTCATAAAAATGATATGAAAATGTGGTACAGGTGTTAGATGAAAGCAAAATCTATCTTTCAGGATACTTGAGCCATCCCAGACAAATTCCTCTTTGTGTAGAATGTAATATAACGTCCATATGTTTAATTAATCACTTGAGGAAATGCGCTTCCCTCTTTTCCACATCCATATACTTGTAATGTAATTGAAATGAACATCTATACACATTTAACCCATTCAGATCAACACAGTTCCTTCCCATGGACTTTCTCTTGGATGTCTAAATAATTGCAAGGAGTAATCTTAAGGCATATTTTTAATCTATTTAAAATTATTGTTAAAATACATAATTTGTGTCTAAACTATTTACATATTAGATGTTATATTACAAAAAATCAGATGAAAGTTATATAGCTTTTATTCAGGATTAAAAAAAACAACAACAAAAAACTGAATGTGACCAGAAATGAAATGAGGAAATATGGCTGTGAATAAGAAATATATTGCTCTGATTATGTTTGCTTTTGACCTCGATTGACACAATCATCTTATAATGCATCCTAGAGATTATGTCGAAGAATACACAACAAAACTTTGAGCATACTTTTTCTGGGGATAATGAAATTAAATTTAAAAAAATGTTTGTAGTAATACAACATATATATGTATGTGTTTAAAACCATCAAGTTATTAATTAAGAAGAATTAACCAAACGTGAAATATTTAAACCAAGGTTTCCTAAGACTATTTATTACTATTCATTGGCATTTTTACTATCATTGGTTTCTCACATTCACAGTCTCTGTCCTTTGGTATGGAAAAATAACAATGTATTTTAATCAGCTTTTATATGATTGCTGATAATTTATGAGCATTTAAATAAGAAATTCACCATTACATTTTGTGGGTGTTTGGAACATACTTGGGTCATCAACGGGTTAATATAATTTTTTTAGTGTTTTATTCTTTCTGTTAAATCCAGATGTCTTTCTTTACGAATCTCTCTTAATAATAAAATCATAGCAAACCATTTAAAGCCATTTTTTGAAAGTGAAGTTCTGAATCATATCACCTTAATATTATATATAATAATAATAATAATAATAATAATATATAATATGTTGATTTTGTTGGAATTGTCCCAATGTCCTGATATTAACATACGGGACCAATAATCTGTGAAAAAAAAAACATGTTTCTCTGCCTCCTCCTTGAGCTTATACCCTAGAAATTACACGACCAATCAGAGCCGAGCAGTCTGGAACACAGCTGTCAATCATGTCAATGACTGCTCATGAACTGTAGTCAAACTGTAAAACTAGGCAGCACTGATCACATAAATCAAGATTCTGTTTCTGCCTTGACTATTTCTCGGTTCAGATGTTTTCAGAAACATATTTTAATGTACTGTTTAACTGTAAAATGAGAAAATTTGTGACCCGGCCATGATGTTGGAAACAGTGGAGCCAAAACCAAGACAACCCACCCCACCCTGGGCTCATTCAACAGCTAAAATAGCTCACTAAAATGTGATTCTGGAAACATCTGAGGTAAGAAATAAGCAATGTAGCAGCAGAATATTTACTAATCTTTGATCATTGCTGCCTAATTTGACAGTTTGATTGGATGATAAGTCATCATTTCCTACATCATAATTCTTCAGCATTTCATGTTTTCTTAAAATGTCCTTTTATCATGTTGACATAAAGAGGATATGAAGGTCAAACGACTGGGTGAACGCAGCGGCTTAAACCAGTATCATTGCATTTTCCGAACCCATTTTTTGAACCATTTGGAAAAATATTTTTCCCCTCCAGCCTGTGTTGCCAAGGTTACAGGCCAACCACCAATCAATTGTGAGTATGAGCAACATGCCGTCTCCAACTGATGAAAGAAGACGGTTAAAGTGCAGTCCCTCACAGCACAGAGTGTGCTCCACACACAAACGCGCACACACCAGACTGGGCACAGAGTAACACCCCACTGCTGCTCAGTGAACTTGCTGCATTTCCTCCCTCACTTTCCCCTCCATGAGTCCTGAGGATACTCCACGCCAGAATGAGAGCATCCACTAACAGGCTGTGAACCTGCCCTTTGGCTCCCCCCTTGGCTGTTTACCTTATTCACTAATTACCACATGTTGTTCCATCATCTACTGTGCTGCTTCCTTCTTACTTTTTTGCCTCCTGTAGTCTTCAACCATGGGCTAAATATGCGTTTCACATCATTAAACATGTTTACATTCAGCTGTGGTTTAGGTGCGACACCATAACTATGCAGGAAGTCCTTGTTAAGTGGCAAATTATGACTGGGCTTGAGGAAATGTGTTTAATCAGTTCCACTGAGTGACGATGATGTGCCGCGACACCGCCACTCTGTTTAGCCTCGTCTTCTCGCTACAGAGGGGGGGAATGGAGAAGTTGTTTTTCATTATACCACCAACCGAGGAGGATTTATATTCAACAATGTGAATGCAGAATCCACTTGAAATTGAAAATGGTAAAGTAATACCTGCAAAGCAAAAATCAATTCTTTTAAATAAAACCAGAGAGAAAGCAGGAAGAGAGAGAAAAGAGTGCCTCACATGAGCTGCTGAAACATGAGAGCTGCTTTGCGTGAAAAGTTGAATATTATTTACTGTGTTCCACAGAAGTGGATTCACCTCATCCTCTGAGCCCTGAAATGTGTGCACATTGATCATTTATACAAGGAGGGGTCTAGGAAACAGCAGCATTACATAGGCCTGGAAGGTTTTTCATATTATTATTTTTTGTCTTCATTATTTATTGCTATGAAGACCAATATTAAATTGGTGTTTCAGAATTAGTCCTTTCTCAACCTGGATAATTAATCGTTACTGTTTGCTTTGACTGGTAACATGGTTTTGTGGTTTGTTTTAGCCATTAAAATATGTCAGTGTAAATCATATACAGTGTAGTATGTTGTTAGCAGTATGTTATTAGCAGTGTTTTAATGTCTGTGATTTTTATTCAAGCCTATAGCTCAAGATCTCAGTTTGGTTGCTAAGAGATGAGTGCTAATAACAAGGTGTTATTGAATTAAATTATGATATGCAAGAAAGAGATTTCTTGCCCACACTCCTCTCTCAAACTCTCACACCTTCCAGCAACAAGTCACCTCTCATGAGATTTTAGAACGAGGCTTTTTTCCCTCCTTCTATTATATTGTCAGTCCCTTACGATGACAATTTGTTTCTGTAAGTGACAAAAACAAGCACATACAGCGCTCGCTCGTACAGCCGGCTGCAGCGCTCTTGCTCAATTCTAGAGCAATTTTAAAAAGTGTTGTCCCAATTAGTCAAGTACACACAAAAACATGGGAAAGTACAAAAACATGGTGAAATAAAAAAACTAAATTTTCTCTCTGAGCAGCCTTTTTGACTCTAAATAAAATGTTTGTATCCAACCACAGAGAGCGCTACCTCCTCATCTTCTGCCAACAAGATCAAAGATGAATTACCAGAATCTTGACAAATTGCACTGGTAGGCAGAAAATATGTCACCAGCCAGAAACTGTAAACTAGAGCAGGACTGCAGGTCTGTGTAAAAAAAAAAAGACGCAGCCTACTGTTAATATTATTCCACAGTGCAGAACAGATGATGTGGATAATGCACCATCTTTAAAAAGTGCACTTTGCACAACCCTAATTAATACCTTGACAGCTCCCCATCTTGTAATAAAAGGAGAGTAGAAATGAGCAGTGACTATTTAATACGTCTTATAAATATTCATGTTCAAATTTGATCTTTGCCTTTAATACTTATTTCATTCAGTCTGTGTGGAATATGGCAGGTCCATGAAGGAAAAGTTGATCATACTGTTAACATGTCTGTTCTGATTGTCGAACCTAAACACACTTCATGTCTGTGGCTGTGCAGGACATCTGGCTCTGACCTTGACCACTGGAGAAGAGCCATCTCTGGGCCAGGATCCATGCATCACTCTCTGGTGACCACTGACCTCCAACAGTCATTTTACTTTAACTACTCCCAGTGCAACCGTCAGCATAGAGGGTATAACCTTTGTTCCAACATCAGCAAACTTTACTCCTCCTCTGTGTCTGCTGTGGAGTGCATGAGGAGGGAGAAGAGGAGGAGGGGAATCACAATTGACCACTGTCCCAACTACACCTTCTGGGCCGACTATTAATTTCGGGATCCATCTGTTTACAAGCTGAAAGCCTTCGATGTGATTTAAAGCACCAACACCAATTAACACGATCCTCGCATGTTGCCATAAAGTAGCTGCTGTACACTGTCAAAGATGACAGATGGGCTTTGACTAATCAGCAAACAAGGACTGAGAGAGTGTTTGATTCAAGATGTTAGCCATGTAGCAAGGCTGGAGTCTTTAGCTGTGATGGACAAACAACCGAGAGTGGGACTTGAATTGATTGAAAAACATGAAGCGATGGGCCTTTTACAAGTGCATCTGTCAGATCGCCGGTGAGCGCGTACTGTGATGGATTGAACTCGCTGACACGTCCCTGCCAGGTAGCAGAATGTTTGAACACCTTGACGGATGAGGAAGTGAATTGATTTCTGTCTGTGTCAAAATGTGAATACGTGTCCGTGGGCTCAATGAATAGTTAATGTTTTCTAACTCGGAGCGGCCCGCGCAGCAATGGGCGGACTTAAATTAATCATAGCTAAAAACGACGGCTTTCCAATGATGTCAGCCGTAGTGTCTGTTTTTTGGTGAGTCACTTTAATCAGTCGCCTTAAGCCAAGATCTGGAGCAGAAAGTAATTAGGTCTTAAATTCTCATGCCGTTTTGTTGGGTTAAATTTACAGTTTAGGGATGCAGGATCGATGCTTCCCACAAAATCACAGCAAACAAGCTGTTTCACTATTTTATTTCACTGACTCATTCAGGTCATGTATCTCTCCTTGCAAAAAGCTCCTACCTACAAATGCCTCGTTTACCTTGTTATTACCCAAACAAATGACCAATCAATCAATCATTCATTCACACAATTAACGCAAGTAAGCAAAAGGACTTACAAGGGACTGCTTGATTAAAAAAACACATTTCCCTCTTAATGAGACAGAGGTAGAAGTGCAAGCATTGTGCAACAGCGGTAAAGTATTGAAAGGGTCAAAGGAGCATGACGCAAATGAAGCAAGTGTGTAATTACAGCGGGACTGAGACGTGGACCCCTGAACCTTGAGGTCAGCTTTAGAGAGTCATTATTCTGCATTAATCTTTGCCCTCTCTCAGAGAGAGCTGGGGTTTGATTATCTATTCAGAAAATATAATTTGGCTTTTTAATCACACTGCTTTTCTGAATTCCTGAATTTGTAATGGACACCCAAGAACCCTTGAACAGACTTGAAGAAAAACTCCAGTGTTTTTTATTTGATTGTTTTTGTTTAAAATTCAAATGTATTCTTAGAAATGGTGCAGAAAAGGTTTTCTGCTCTGCATGAGCTCAGTTTCATTCAGGTAAAAGTGGAATATACAGTAACATTGCAAACAAAATTATTTGATGTTATGATTTCTTTTTGAGTGTGTCTGAGTGCATTGTGAGCATCTATAAGTGTGTGTATCTTTGTGTCTGTGGAGTTTTTGTGTGTGAGTGGGTGTGTACGTGCATGCCTATTAATGGTGGAACAATGACTCGTTCTGTTGTGTGGTTATTTCCTTTCTTTTATGTAGGTACAAAAGCGATTTACGGAAATGTATCTCCCACACAGCTGACATCGATCTACCTTATGTTTCTTTACTTCTCTCAGCACAGCCGAGACTTGTTACTCCAGAAGTGAGAGCAGAAAGAAAATGTTGCTTAAAAAATAGTGCGTGAGAGAAGAAGGGAACAAACTAAACTTGGGAGACCAACTGAGGGTCGAATCCTCTCCTGGCAGGTTAAAGGTTGAGAGTCTAATCACATCGTCAATGCTGTGCGAGCTCAGTGGGATGGGACAAAATGGAGGAGAAAACCTGCTTCACAATCATTATCTTCAACTTCTCCAAAGACAAAAACATCTTTTTTGACCCAAGAGGATTTCACTGTTTGTTAGTCTCTCCTTATGTCTGCCTGCGTGTGGATCTGTCAGTAAGAGAAAGGAGTTATTGTTTTCTATTGTACAGTATAATGTGCTCCTTCTGTCCATCCCCTCAGGCAGTATCTGCAGCAGATTTGCGTCTCGCCAACCGCATACAGTAGCAGGGGGGCTGTAGAACAATATGAGAGGCGAACTGTGGGGAGCAGGGGTTTTACAATAGGAGGGTGAGATGTTTGCCTGGCTGTTCTCTGGCGTCATCCGTTTGGACTTATGCAAACAAGTACAGTATTGAAAAACTCTTGCAGGTCAGAAATGCATTAATGAAGAGAACACATGTGAAATGTCCAAAAACCATGCAAGCTTTCAAATGATTCACATGTGAAACGTTGTAAATCCATAGTTTCCCACCTGAAAAATGTCCAAAAATCCTATGCCCTTTAAATGTTTCACAAGTGAAAACCACAAAAATCACATGGGCTTCCAAATGTTTCTCATATGAACCGTCTGACAACCATGTAGTTTCAAAAGTTTCACATGTGAAATGTATGAAAGCAATGTGCTTTGAAATGTTTCTCATGTGAACGAGCAGAAAATCAAATGACTTCAAACATTCACGTGTGAAATTTTCTGGAACCACATGGTTTTAGATATTTCACATTTGAAATTTCCAAAATCACATGGTTTCAAATGATTCACACATGAAACATTCAAATACCATGTGTCTATGAATGTTTCACATTTGAAATGTCTGAAAACCACTTGTGCTTCCAAATATTTTGCATGTGAATTGTCTAAAAAAACACATGCTTGATATATTTCATGTGTGAAATGTCTAAAACCACATGTGCCTATGAATGTTTCATGTAAAATATCTGAAAACCGCATATGCTTTCAAATGTTTCATGTGTGAAATGTCCCACATGTGCCTCATATATTTCTCATGGGAAATGTCTGAAACCACATGGTTTCAAAATTTCATATGTTAATTGTCCAAAAAACACTGACTGTGGCTCTGAATGTTTCACATGTGAAATGTACTGAAACACATGGTTTCAAATCAGCCATGTGGTTTCCCCCTATTTTCACGTGAAATTTATGAAACACGTGATTTAAAATATTTAACATGTGAATTGTCCAAAAACCACATGGCTTCAAATGATTCAGATATGAAACCATGTGTGCCAGAATATTTCACATTTGAAAAACTTGTGTTTCCAAATATTTTAAATGTGAATTGTCCAAAAACCAAAAGTGCTTTCGAATGATTAACATGTAAAACATTTGAAAACCGGATGTACATAATTTCCTATTAACATTCACCGTATCATGATTTGCATCCAGCATGCTGATCATATTCTGATTGCATCTGTTTGACCAGTAATGTATGTGGAAAAACTGCAGCAATTCTTGTCCCTCCCCTCAAGTAACATCCATGTGTGTCTCCCCCCTGGATGTATCTCAAATGTACCATGACAACCTGTCATGCTCGGCTATATGCGCCCGCAGCCAAACAGAAGGGTTCATTCCCCATCAGTGATCAGCAGCGAGCGGGCATCTGCGTGCATCTCTTGTTGAAAGAGTTTACTGCTACAGCAGCTACATGACAACACAAAGTGGTAGCATGTGTGCATATTAGGGGATCTGCATGCATGTGTTGGGTAAATGAGTGCATATGTGTGTGTGTGTGTGTGTGTGTGTGTGTGTGTGTGTGTGTGTCTTCCTGTTTGTGTGTTTGTCCATACTGTGGCTGAGGGCTTACATGTCTCATACACTGGGATAAAGGCAGTGGTGCAGTGATGAGCGCCTAATCTGAGTGCATGTGATCGGCCCGGCGAGGCTGGAAAGAGATATGAGCGTTTGACTTGTTAAAAGGGATGTTCTTCACTAAGAGCCTCGTTGGCCCTGACATAACTGGGACATAGTTCTCCTTGTCAAAGCTAATAATCAATTCCCACTACAGGGATAATCTGACAGCAGACCCCCACTGAGCATGACACCTCCCAACGCAAACCGTCGTCACATCCCCATATATTAATAACAACCAGTTACCAATAGCAACTGCAATAACCCCATGAGGCTGGTAATCACGAGGTAGTAAACACACGACAATGAGCCTGATCCTCACTGTGTGCTTTGATGTTGGAGTTTGATGCTCATGACCGCTAATACAGCACATCGGGGAGACTGCCTGTTCCTGCAAATTTGGCCAAAGATAAAGGAGTGTTCGTTCCTCCAGGCTCTGGATGTGTGTCCAAACCAAATGACCTCTGAAGATATACTTTTGATTTGTTCTATCAGAGCACTGGCAATTCTTTATATTCTTTTATTTTTTTGTGGGAACATAACCTGTGTATGGTACAGGGGCGGCAGGTGTCCCCCAGGGGGGGTTGGCGAGATGAGCTGGGGCTGCGGCATCGTTCCTCATCTCGATGGAACATTAATAACGCCGGGACCTGGGGAGAAAGCTCCATCTGGGCCAGGCCGGTGCACTGCTGAGGGGACAGACCACTGACTCTACAAGTCTATAATCCCTCACGTAGTACAATGGCAGCCCGCAAGGCCCAGTTGACAAACACATGAAACTTTCAGGTAGACCTTTCTTAGATCATCAACACCCCTTGAACAGAGTGCTCCTCTTCCCGTGTCGATTTATTTCCACACTTACAAAATAAGAACCTTTAATTAAACGGTGTGTTTGCAAAGCGTGACACTTCCGACTACAGATGAGCTCTTATGAATAATCACATAATTATATCCTCTGCCCTTCAGCCCTTATCCCGTGGTGGTTTCGGTGTTTAATAAATAACAGCCTGATTCACTTCCAAGCAGGTGAAAATTATCAAAAAGAGGAGTCGAAGGGCCCGACTAACGGAGATATAATTATTAAGAGGTGAGGTCTTCTCGACTCTTTCAGTGCAACGCATTGGTGCTCAATACTGTATGTCTCTGCTCAGTGACTTGTCCTTTCAATTTTTATCACCACTCCTTCTATAAGTGCTTGTTAATCAATACACAAACAGCAAGGACTCTCTCGCTGCGGGAGCCTGAAGCAAACATGCATGAAGAACAACATCCCCTCATTCCCCACCTCTGAATCTCTGTCTGTGTTATTTAGTTATTGATTTGTATATATAATTGAATATCTTTGTATAACATCTACTGGTAACTTTTACTATTAAATGGTCTTGGTTTTGGTATAAGGTTTTAAGTTGTGGGCAAGAATATGTTTGATGTGTTTGATGTTAAGCTTTTCAGGCGTTTTATTAACTGTCTTAATGCCACGTTTAGTGAAAAATTTGGAGTGATTATAAAAGGAGTCTAAAGCCCGTTGTCTGTTAGGTTCTGTTGAAGAGACAGTGTCTGGTTGCTGGCCTCTCTGTTCAAGGACAACACAGTCTAGATCTCAAGTAAGGCTGCATGCAGTAAATAATTTCAGCATCAACAATGTGACGTGCACATAAGGCAAATTAACTTGAATGTGATGCTACAAACTGCTTCTTCATCCAAAAGGAAAACTTGCATGATTCTCATTTTCCATGAATAATCTAATGTTTCACATTAATATACAGTTGTGGCCTACCACAGCTTCATAATCAACCAGAAATATTTTTACACCTTTTTAACTAATGGGGTGTGTGCACCGTGTCAGGGACGGCTGCTCAGTGTGAGAAGATCGTCTTGAGGGACCTCTCCCTGCTGTAAAACTTAATTTTGCAGTATCAGAACCCTTTACAGTCGCCCATGAAGATGGCATAATTTTGTTTTCAGACACAATCCTCTGTTAATTGTGGTTTCATTTTCATTGTGATATGTTTGGAAGAGATTGATTAATAAAGTTAATAAAGAAAAGATATCTCTCACGAATAAATCACATTCTCACAATCATTTCATGGAAAGAGGTAAAAAATATTTTATTCCAACTACATGGGCGACCGTGTATATATAAAACCAATATGTTATTTATTCAATTGTTAACTACATTGTAGAAGGTAAAGTTCTGCATAGATTCATATGTACAAAATTCTGGACCAATGGACTTCACATATTTCAATATATATATATATACGTATATATATATATATATATATATATATATATATATATATATATATATATATATACACATAAATAAATATATATATATATATATATATATATATATATATATATATATACATAAATATAAAACAAAACAAACAAAAAACCCTGTAATATTTTTCTAATATTGTGCAGCCTTAATCTCTAAGCTGTGCAATTGTTTTATTTAGGAGACCAACTACAGGGCAAACACCTTCTTGAATTAAATGTCTCAAGGACTTAACATGTCGCTGTTCACCCAAAAAGTTCATCAAACAGGGGAGAAAGTTTCTTTTTGTGTCATCCTTGGCTCATATCTAATTTAAATTCTAGGATTTTCTTGAGTGTCAGCTGTGGCTAACCAACCCTGTGAAGCCCACTGAGCAGGCCTGTCGGGCCCTTCATGTAACATCCCTCATAATGAAGATATTTTGGTGTCATTTCTTGGCGAGAGGGCAGTCAGAGAGATGACTTTGATCTCTGCTGAAGGTGGGGGTGTAAAGATCGAGACTGAGGAGCAGTAAATGAGCTCCGTGGAGTGAAGGGGGCATCGCAGTTCTGTCTCAGTAGACTTGTGACTTCCTGTCGGCTTTTTTTTTCCTCCCGTGGAGCTGCCTCTGCCTGATTGTTTTTCTCAGCTGAGGTAATTCAGGTGCACTAGCCTGGAGCTTCCCTGACTTGTGTTTATTAGTTATTCATTTCCATCAGCCTGAACCGCCTTAGGCGATGTGATCTGCAACGTGCTCCCTGCTCAGGTGTTCAACAGCCCAACTGGATCATCCTTTATCTCCCATGATGCCCAGCAGTGTAGCACTGGGTTCTTAATGGCTGGATGTACTTTTATTATTAGAAACATTCACTGAGAGACAGCAGAGAGAGTTATATTGGAATATGCTGTCTGTCTTTGTCGGAGTTGCTTATTAATGCATGTGAAAAAATAACGTTTATTCAAACTGGATATATAACCTTGGAAACATCTTGTTTTTATGAAATTAAATACATTTATATTGCACATGCCATGTAGACAGCTGCAGTTTGGCAGAATGTGTCAATAAGAAATCTCTTTATATATTATATTATATTGCATTATAGAAGTAATACATTAAAGAAATACTGTAAATAACTAAATTCCACAGTAATATGCAGTGGGAATATTGCAACAGTATGAACTATTACTTCAACTATTCCATTCATTCATTCCATTTATGCATTAGACATGAATACTTTTTTTACATCAAAGATATGAAAATAAAAATAATTAAGTGTTCCTGCATCAGGTCAGATACCAGCAGCTGGGTGACCTTCCAAAAAGGTGATTCAAGCGTGGTATTTTGTTTTAATTTTAATCAGGGTTTGATTCTGGGTCTTGTGTGCTGAATAATAATAAATATATTAAAATAAAATGAAAACTAAATAAAAAATATTTTAATGTTTTAATCCTCTGACTGCATCAATCCTTTCCGGTCCTTCCCAAATCTCTTCAAGGTCAGCTGCTGCTGGCACCAGTCAAGATTCAAACGAATAAATAGAATTAAATGAATCATAGGGCTTCTCTTTTACTGCATTTTATTGATAGTGTTGGCTGTAGGCTACAAAATCAGCTGTTAAAATCAGGGGGTAGCTAACAAATTTGTGTGCTGTCTGTCTTCTCCGCTTCAATCAGGTGCATTACTAACAAGCATGTTAACAGTGGAGATGTGCTGTTCAATAATATGAGAACAAGCTTAAATTATTCATTCATATTCTACTTCCTGATTACCTCAGTTTTAGTTAATTATCTTAGTTGCAAGGCATGGTTCTATAACTTTTCTCTAAATTTGCAAATAAAGAACATAGAACATAAATATAGAAATTGCAGTTTCAGGTCAGACCGTGGATCTTGGTTGACGGGCTGGGTCAGGTTGTGTAACAAATTGGTCGAGTCTGTGGGTGGTTGGGTGGGGACATGAGTGCATGGTGTGGTTTTTGTGTGGGAGCAGGTCTTGAAAATCAGATCCGTGCAGGACTCTGCCCTGAATTGCATCACGCTACAGGTTTCTTTTCTTTTTTTATATCTAATGCTATATCTTTAAAATTCTTGCTATACCTGTGCATGGCAACTATGGTTTGGGAAGGTTAAAGGAAGGACTGTAGTTAGGGCAAATAATCATGTAATGGTAACAAGTAATACAAATGTGAATGCTTATCACAGGCCTGTGTCAAGAGGCAAATTGTGGCCTTGCATAAAAGTCAAACAGGCTACATGCCCATAAACCAGCTCAACACTTTTACTTTCTGCCTCTCTACTAATGCACACTACTCCTTGTGTTTGCTCTGAACGTTGCCTTTTTGTCTGTCATTCATACATAATTCCTAGGTATGCTGGGCTTGTTTTGCAACAGGTACCAAATAGACGAGGACTTTGCCCTCCGCAAGAGCCTTCAGTAATAAATTGTCAGCAGCAGCACAATATCAAAACACACAAAACTTTCTCACCATCCACACAGGAGGGTTTGTTGCGTGTCGTCCCGGCCACTTTCCCCGGTAAACAGGAGCACTTGACTGTCTGAGAACGCTCCTCAATACGATTCTTGTTACAGCATCGGTGGGCAGCGATCACCTCACACGTCCCTCCCTCTGCAGACAGACAGGAACACGGTCAGCACAGGTGAGAGGAAACATGTCACTGAAAATATACATTGTCATTAACATCAAAAATCCAAATATATGTGAATGAGAGATGTGCTTAGGGAAACTCGACTACCGCTCCTCATCACATCATGTGAGACACGCTGCAGTACAATCATTGAGCACTTACACTGTAAGTATGTGTAACAAATTGGCCCTCGAGGCATCTCAATTATTGTCATCTAATTGCCTCTCACTCCGCGCTGGCTGTCCTCACTCCATACCAATCAACCTATGATGAAGATCACATCATGCACTTTCTGTGTATTAATATGCCTGCCTTTGCACCCCTCATATCTTCCATATGTTGTCAATATGATGAAAAAATGGATAAATATTTTGCTTCTCCAGAGAAGACCTGGCACTTGCAGGCTTCAGTCATATAGACTTGGACGGCTGACTCCATGGAGTCCCATGACTGAGCCAGGGCGGTCTTAGGCTATACTACACTAAAGCATTAACTCCAAAGCAAAGGTGACATCAGTCAGAGCAAATGTTGTACAATAGGTCCCAGTCTGACAAAGGAGGATGTCAAAAAAATTCAGTGAGAAGAGAAGGCGATATGTGCCGATGGCGATACTGGGTCAAAATAACAATAGGGAGGGTTGCCCAGGGGAGGGAGGGGGTGATGGAGCGGAGGGACATCCTGAAATGAGTGAGACAGGCAGAGAGAGAGAGAGCTAGAGGACAAGGTGTGTCTGGCTGCCAGGGACTGGCCATGCCAGTGAGTAATGAGGGAGCCACTGGAAGTGCCCCCTTCACACAATTATAAAGCGTGGGGCTAATGCAGCCAGCGGAGCTGCAGGAGAGAGGCCCTCCATCACCGCTCTCCCCTTTCCTTACGCCCCAGGAAAAACTCTTTATCTTCCCTTGACAGCCACCGCAACAGACACCAGCGTCCAACAATTAAACTGGAGCTCATCCCTGGACAGAGGAGAGGAGAGGAGAGGAGAGGAGAGGAGAGGAGAGGAGAGGAGAGGAGAGGAGAGGAGAGGAGAGGAGAGGAGAGGAGAGGAGAGGAGGGGAGAGGAGAGGAGAGGAGAGGAGGGGAGGGGAGAGGAGAGGAGAGGAGAGGAGAGGAGAGGAAGAAATGAAGAAGAGAGAAGGAAAGGAAAGGAAAGGAAAGGAAAGGAAAGGAAAGGAGAAGAGAGGAGACGAGAGGAGATGAAAGGAGGAGAAGTAAAGGAAGGGGAATTGAACTTATCTTTTCCAATCCACAGTAAGATAGAGGATGGAGCGCAAAAGATGTGGAGACAACCAAATGCCACATTTCATCTTGTTTGTGCCTTATTTCACACGGCCGTACCAAGTTTTAAAGAGGACATCCTTCTGCGGTGAGAAGCTGCATTTGCTTCCACCGGCATGACAACAACCGGTGTGTGTTTCTCTAGCTCGGTTGGTTGTGCAAATGTTTGAAATGGCTCAGGTCATGATTTACGGAACTGAGCTCCCACCAGCCTAGACAAGTTTGGCAACAGTGCTCTTTTCCCATTCCCATCAATGTCTGCCGTGGCCAGACCAAAGGCCGCCGAGTCCTGGATTAAAAGGCAAACATTTGCAGTCCTGCTGGACCGTGCTGTCGTGCAGTATTAATATCACTCTCTCAGTGCTTGTTGTTGGATATTTCTGGGCAGCAGGAGGCAGAACACAGACCATAAAAGTGAGAGGAAATATCCCTTGAGTGTGCTAAAACCCCAAACCCCACAATGTGTTGGCTTGTTGAATATTTTACTGACAGCTTCCTGACCCGCAGACTTGCTTTCAAGTCAAAGCAGATCTCTGAATAAGTGAGGACTTTACGTTGCATCACAGAATACTGAATTGGGTTGAATCCCCTCAGCTAGCTTCAAAGCCTCAATTGCAGGTTAGCACAACAGAGGTGTACCCAGAAAGCACCTGACAAGGGACAACAAGAAGAAACCACTACGAGATTAATATAACTTGTGATGTAATTTGTCCTGATATGGGACTTTTGGCTAACACAGTAAGATTTTGTGAGCAAGGCTCTCCTGTTTGAACAAGCTCTCAAAGAACCTGAGCAGCAGCGTGGGTTCTGCTGGGAAAACTAATCACCTGTAACACCTAGTACAACATATTCAGGGGTAGCTGTAAACATACATCCATATAAGTCAATAATACCAAACTCTAGTTATGTAAAGGAGGTTGAGGTGTTGGAAGGAGTTTTATTGAGAACTGGCAGGTGGGATTGGTCAGATTGGTGATTGATAATCAGCTGGTAGCCAAGCAGATGAAGCACCAAAGAGCCAACGATGGACATACAAAACAAACAATAACATGAACAAAATTGCAACACCGATCAGCTGATTCAAGTGCAGCTTCCTCTGTTATAGTAAAAACAGGCTCTACGCCAAAAATTGTACAATTGTCTAAAACTTTTAAAAAATATATCAGATTTATTGATTTAAATTATCGTGACATAAAATCTTTAAAAAGGAGCTTATAGTTATAGTTAGTTAATAGACTATGTTCTAACAAATTCTATAATATTTAAAATAATCAGAATCCGCATTTTATTTAACCTATATATGTACTTACAGTGAAACACAATTGCAGCTAATTGAACCGACGTTTGTTAGGGTTATTATGGATATTCTCTGTTTGAGATGTTATTCTTTTACATAACTAAGACTATAGAAGTGTTGAAAAATGTATAGGGTGTTCCTGTTGTATTGTTTATCTAGTAGTAGTGGTTTGTGGGAATTAAGCTTATAAACATGAAAAAAGTGATATTTCATTGGAATATAGTTTCTGTTTGTTTTACATTTGGACACTGACTGAATACAAGTAATTTGGTCAGAACATATTATTTTTGATCATTATGATTATTATAATGATTATAATAATTATTGCCCTCACACACACACATTTGCACGCACACACGACATGTATGCACATGCTTGTCTGTGTGTGTAAGCCATGGGTTGAGATCCAGCCATCAGCCAGGTGGACATTAGTCGAGATCACTATGAACCATCTGGTATGTGGAGGAGAGAGCAGTGTAAATGGATCCACGATGACTCTACTGGGCCAGTCACGAGAACCACTTAGACGACAAATGGCCACTTGGACGAGACATAATTTCATTCAGGTAGCTGGGATCTCCGGGTGAGGTAAATGACTATCCATTATCTGTGTCTGAGTACGTGTCTGTGCTTGCGTGACTTTGTTTGTGTGTGTATATAGCCATACAATACTTTGTGGCATTTCATAATATATATCCCTCCTGCTAAAACGCTCAAGTGCACAACAGTAACTGTGAGTGCATTATGGTGCAATAAGGGATCAAAACAACTTGAGACATGACTGCAGGTTGTGATTGATGTAGTGCTTGGAGCCTGTCACGCAGCTAAAGGGGTTAAACCAACCTGCTAAGATGGAGTGGGTGGCTTTGCACTCTAGCCTTTGGTGAGTGGAGGTGAAGGGCATCGATGGGACCACTGACTGGTCATTTTTCTCTTGGCGGCCCACAGTGACAGCAGCCATTAAATGACTGGATGAGGTGATTATGTTTAAGGAAATCAATGCTTCATTGTTTTCAGCTTAGCCCAACGGCCAATTAGGAGCTGTTAATGAGGTAAGGTTGTAAAATGGGGAGATAGATAGTGGGAGAAAGACTGGGAGATGAGGATAAGAAGCCAAACTTCATATTTGAGTACAGACAGACTGAGATTTTTAGACGGATAATTAACTGAAGTTAAAGTCGTACCTATACATACATTTTTGCATTTACATAATGTACCATAATGGCTCGAATATAAGATGGTATATTTTGAAAAAGTGGCAGTTGTCTTTTAGGACTCAACAACCACATGACACTTCATATCACTAGCTATTCTTCGTGAAGGGAAAGAGAGCGACTGTCATACTGAGTTGTTTGTAGTCTTAATCCTGCAAGCCTAGGGTCTTCAAGTCAATTTTAAGTGTGACTTTTAAGCCCTAAAAGTGTTTCGTTAGCTCAGTTTAACCTGCTGCGTTGAAGGAATTAAATTCAAACTAGTCTGAAACGTCTCCAGACATCTTTACTGCGGAAACTGACCATAGACCGAGTCATCTGTCAAAGCAGACTGAGATTCACTGCAGTCACAGCTGATGAGGAGCTTAAAATGACTGCCAGAGAAAATAATTTTGACCATTTCTAAGTGCACAACAGTGTGTTAGTATGTAGACTGAGCTACACAGATGTCTGATTTATGTTATCCTAGAACTGCTCATCCAAACAACTTCAATAGAGTATATGCATCTTTTGCTAACAGCTAGCTATTTGGGATCAGGCTATTTCATGGATCAAAAGTGCTACATCGCTTACGTTTGAAAATTTCTACATGTCACATCTCCAGTCTGTTGAATGTAGTGAAGTGAGTAACATAGAGTAACGAGTAAAGTGAGCTGTAGCCAGCATGTAGTTCATCGGTGTTTCGCTGAAAGTGTTCTACACAGTTGCAAAGCTCGGCACAATACAATAATTAGACAGAATAGAAAAACTATGAAAAAATGTTCATGTGTTTCAGGTGGGAAGAAATTATGTATAACAGAGGTCAAATTGTCACAGAAGTTCAGGACTCTGTTGACTGATTGGCTCTGGGTATTCTCTGGACATAATTCACTGACAAAAGAAGAACTCTCCGGCAACTTTTTCTTCGGCAGCAAGAAGCTTCTGCTTTCCTCAGCAATACGGCTACCAAAAGTGAAGTCAATCGGATGAAATGGTGAAAATTGAAGGACAGACAAACAGATAGACAGAGACTCTTCCGTTTTAGTTAAATGGTATATTTCATGTTTCATTTTACGAGGAAAAAGGCTTCAAGGATGAGAACTGTCTTCTTCTTTGATCAATAGTATCTCAGGGAAACTTTCCCCCTAGAACTGGTGTGTTGTGTTGTCAAAAATGTTTTTCTAACAGCAGGTGCTTGAAAAAGTAAGTGTATTACATCCAAGATAGTCTTGATGCTTAAAACCCATGCAGATCACCACCAAAAGGAACAACCCATTATGGGCTGCATTATTTCTGCACATAAACTCAAGGTCAAAGTAACAAACTTGTGACAGTTTATTCACTCAAAGACACCACGCTCACAGGAAAGTGACAGCTTTTTTTCCTTCCTCTGAGTGACAAAGAACGTACTTTGCTGCCTTCTGATCTCGCTGCATCTGGCAATTTTTCGAGATAAATGCAGGTGCTCTTGACAATGTCACCACAAAAAAACCCAAACAAACAAACATTTTTTCCACTACATCTTGGCTCAGCTTCAGCGTCAACAACTATAATCTATGCAGAGTGGCCAAGAGCAGTAATCACTGGCTCCCCATCAGCAA
Source organism: Centropristis striata (assembly GCF_030273125.1). NCBI lineage: Eukaryota > Metazoa > Chordata > Actinopteri > Perciformes > Serranidae > Centropristis > Centropristis striata. The sequence continues at coordinate 17,194,703 of NC_081519.1, read as the reverse complement.
GCATTTCTGTCACCTCCTCTCTCTCTCCAGCCCTCTTTAGCTCTCTCTTTCACACTGCTTCTCTCACTGCTACATTTATTAAGTAATGACATATGGCCGAGGGAAGGAACACAGCAGCGGGGAAAACTTAAGCCTCTCAAGGACTCGTCATAACAACTTAATCAGTGCACACTCAGGTGAAAATGAGCCGTTTCCGCCTGCATGCTGGAGTGCCTGTTTTGTTTTGCCAGACAGGCAGCTGCTGCATCAACCACTGTCCATCTTTCTTCACAATTTCTGCTTTTCTGTAGGCTTGTTGTTGTTCCCCAGTGCTTCTGCGCTACACTGCCTTAGCACTTCTAATTGTCAATTTACATCTCAGATGGCAACAGGAATTATACTTTCCATTGTCAGTAAATAACTGTAGACATGTGTAGAGCCAAGAAATGTAAATTCGACACAGTTCTTACTCGAGAAGCAGAGTGAGTACCGCATTTCAAATCATTGCTGAAAATGATGCATATCTGAAAGACAAATTGAGACTCTCGCGGTCGCAGAAATGCCTTTTTACAAGTGAGCAAAGTTACTTTGTACCGTGCGCCCGAAAAGTCACTTCAAACCCCCGTGAAGTTTTATTAAGCAGCAGATTGTTTGTTGAGTTGTTTTTTGTCTGTCAACTTTTCTCTCTGTGAAATCATGCATAATGGAAAAATGACCCTTTTAATAACTTGTGACGCATTTTTAAACATAATAAAATGCATCTGATTGAAAACTTGTCAGATATGTCCAAAATGAAAAAACGCTTTATTCTGTTTGTCCCGATTAGTTTTTCAGATTTGAGGGAAGAAGAAGAAGAAAAAAAAAAGAATATTAATGATGTGTTTCAAGAGGCAAAAGCATCAAAGTGGCTGTGGGGCAGCTGTCCCACTGCATATATGTTTAATGATGCTCATCAGAATTTAGCGTTTCATTACTTATACATCAAGTTAGAACTTCACGAACACTCCCCCTGATTACTTAGGATAATGTTTAAACACGCTACAAAGCACCGCTGAGTGGATTCCAAATGGAGGCCTTGGAGGCAGTGCCAGGGAACAACATTTCATGTCCTTCCTCTTGGCAACTGATACAGTTTATATATTTCATCAGAAATTACACAACCCTCATTTACTGCTCAAATTCCTCTACTTCTGTAACAGGACCAGTTGAAATGAATGGTGTGTGAAGAGAAATCCCTGGGAGGAGCAGAATTAGAACTCGCTCTATATTTTCATGACGGAGAATATCATGTCTGTGGTGCTAATGCTCTCAGAATCACACCTCACGGACTATGGAAATGTGTGAAGTAGCAAGAATAAAAGGAGAGCAGAGAGAGACTGCATGCATAGTGCATATATCTGCCACATTAGAGCTATGCTGTTATGCCTGTCCCTGACTAAAGGTGTTAACATGGTTACAGACTGTGTAAATTCCACATAAAAGAGTCCTTTGTGGGTAAAAACATGAAAAGACAACATTCCTCTTATGGTTTGGACGTGGAGTCCTTTTTTGCAGCGCTGAAGTTCTCCTGGCCTTTGAGAGTAAATCGTCCACTAAGGCTCAAGCCCCAGCCACTTGTTCTCACTCTGAAGTCCTTTCCCAGACGGCTGACTTCCACCAATGAATATTAAAAGGTAGCCTCAAGGAGGAGGGCTACCAGAGGAGTGTGCACAATTCACCACAAAAACACATCTAAAGAAGAAGTGGGAGGAAAGCCAGCTGTGGGAGATTTTACAGTCCAGACTGTCTCCAAGAATAACAAACAAATTAATCTTAGGCCTTGTTAACCATTGTTTATCCAGTCTAAAAACCTTTTTGACCCAAGTTTCACTGATGCATCAGGAGCTGGAGTGGATTTACCATTTATCAAGTGCCCATCAGCACCCTATTGCAATGATCCGTATGGTTTCTCTGACCTCAGCTAGTGTGAAGGCTTCAGGCTGGTTTCTTACTGACCCTTCTGTGGCCTGGATTTCACTTTCCTCCTGAGGCTGCATCACCCACAGTAATGGGAGTAGACAAACAAGTGGACATAGCAGCTATAGTAGCGCCTGGAGCTACCACAAACCTAAGGGAGAGAGGGGGGGAGAGGGGGAGAAAGACACTCTAGAGCTCAAGCTGACTGACAGGAACCACTGACCCAGCTATACTGGAGTCACACGAATCAATGTTGTTTTTTCCCCTCTGCTGGTATGGCTTACCTCTGAATCTAGCTTACAGAATACTAAATACTGCTCTGCTACAGTGGATCCAACGTACAGAGGCCTAGTATGGCGTAGGTGGAATCTATGTACTTCCTAACATTTCCCTAGGTGCATGGTAGATGAAATAATAAAAATAAAATTAAAATAAAATCTGAGCTGCTGGTGATAGAAGTATATGCCTATGTAGATGAGTCTTGCTGTGTTTTTAACTTGTAGAGAAACTTTGCATTACAAGCGTGGTGGCATTAGCAGGCTAGCTTGCTAAAGAGCTGGCTGCTAAATAAGTAAAATTTAACCATTGAATGCTTCATCAACATACACTGTCAGGAAAGAACTTTGCTGTCACCACGAGTGACAACTTTGTTTTGCTCATTTACTGTAACCCGTTTAGCATGAAAGCATAACAGGATTAACACGCCAACTTAAATGAAAGCTAGCTAACTAGCGGATGGGGTTTACACAGGGTCTAATACTTCCACCACTGGCAACTGCGAAGAAACTACTCTGCAGAGCGTGCACAGCATCTACAGAAATGGACAAGCTAGCTGGCTAACTAGCCAGTAAACATGAAATTAATCAACAGAGCTGTTCATACTGCGTCAAGGCATTTGTCTTACAGAAGTGGACATAGTTTAATCTAAATTAGTCATGTTCAGAGAGTAAGCCTAGATTTGTGAAATTCTTGCAAGATGTTTAAGGTTATAGGCATTGACTTTATGGGTCTGTTAAACCAGTACAGACTTACCTCTGGTGGGACATGTGGTGCACTACAATACATAGACTCAATACAGCACCTCACCAAAAAAATACCACAATACTGCCATCAACTATTATGAAAGGGTTTGGTTAATGAGCAAAGGCAAAAAAGGACATAAAAAAGGAAAATCTTAGTATGCAGCTCGCCTTTAATAGGTTTTCTTATTACATGGAGACATGGAAATGGGCTCCAGTTTACTGAATAGTAAAAGTATAGTGCAGCAATTGGACCATTGGTGGTAATAGTCTTGACATCTTTAACAGGTAATTCCATTAGTACGAATACGAGATGTGAGGTGCTGCTGGCCACGGCCTTGGTCGATTCTTAATCACCTGTATGGGTTTCCTCTCATGGGCCTGTATGACTCCAATGCTCACATCTTTATGGTTATTAAAGTTAACGATTGCTGCGTGCCTCATTTACCAAGCCTCTATCAATACCAGTTCAGCACCATGAAATTACCCCAGTCCAGAGGGAGCAGCGTGACAAACCGGATTAAGAAGGGCTCTGTAATGCCCTGGCATATATAACTCGCCGTGTCATGGACTCAGCCCGCTGCAAGAAGACCCACTGCCAAGCTCAAACCCAGCAAAGGGCGGGGTACCACGGGGGCTGCTGACAACCATTATAGCTTAAATGTCAATTCAAGTTTTTATTACCCACATGGTTGTTCAGAAATGCAATGAAAACTAATGGCTGGCAGGTAAAAATAAAACAGCACACCGCTTTGGAGAAAACACATTAAAAGTTCTGAGAAGTTACCTTACAGATAAATGGAAAAAGGGGGTGATTATGGTAAATATATGCAGGATGTAACCTACTTCTGTGGTCTTTCAGGTGTAAGGATAACTTTGTTGGATACTCTTTTATAAGCATGACAGTTAGATTTTGTATGGGGGGGGGGACTTCATTGCATTTTAAATGTGGTATCAAAATAAAATCCTGCAGTAAAGTGGAGAGATGGCTTGTGTCCCTTCACTTACATCCCGCTGATCTTATTTTCCAGACAGGAGGGAGAAGCCAGAAATAGTGTAGTGCAGTGCCAGAAACACTATTTTATAAAATTTACTATGTGCTGTCACAGTCATATAAAGAGACACATTAGATAAAGTCAGCAAACTTCTATTTATCACTTCTTGTTTCTTACTTTATTCCTCTCTTCTGGTGTGTGTCTGAGCACAAACCATCGGATCCAGGCATGCAGGTGTGGCCCACACCTCTCTGTGTTTTACTGCACCCTGCAGTACAGTTGGCAGTGGCTGACCTCTATCCAATGTCCATATGACACAGGTCACTGCTCGCTCCAAATGAGAGTCGGATGGTGAAATGAGAAACTAAATTGTCCATTCAAAATCACAAAACTGACTTTTTGAACGGCGCCATAGAGCAGCCTTCAAAAAAAGTGACATTCCTTTGTAGGAAACAATTGGATGCTGTGAGCCCTGGAAAATGGCTTGAATACAGACCATGAGTTTCAGTTCACCTCTTCGAAAAAAGAAAGAAAAAAAGTTCTGAAAATGGCTTATAATAAAGTTATAAAAAGCTATATGGGGTTGTTGAGTACAATACATCAGATCTCCTGTCTGGTCGAAGGTCTGTTATGATTATTGTGTGACATGGAATGACACAGTGGAGGTGCGAGAACATGGTGGCCGTCTAAACCGGCAATCACGCCATCTCGGGGGTTCTGCGTGTGGGGTCTGGAATGATATGTCGCTCTAGGTTCAGACGAGGTCTGCCTAGATTACACACAATGCATTATCTAATATACATAATGCATCAGCAGGCACTTAACATCAAATCTGGATGCATGCAAAAAAATACCCAGAGTAGTGTATGGGGAGAAAGGCACTTTTACTGTGCAAATAATCTACCCACTTTCTGTAAAGCCGAGCAATCAGGGAGTTGCATGATTTTACATAACTGAGCCCATATGCAATAAATGTTAATACGCTCATATCCCTCTCACTGGCATGTATGCATGTTTTAATGCCGCCTTTAAGCATTAAGGCTGTTGGCTACAGCTCGCCGTCTTTCTGTTAATGTTCTCTTTTATTCATTCATTTATTTATTAATTGCATTGTAAACACTTGCAGGAACAAACAGCATCTTGAATGTGCTGCACAAACACATAACTCCAGGCTGTTACTGAAAATGTAGCTAGAAAGCTGTGAAACGTAAACTGGTTGAGGCCCATATGAGCCAAAGTGGTCTGGTCTCCAGTATGTCATGTCTCACTGACTACATATTCTACAGATTTGTCAAATGCCAAGGATTTATTAACTTAAGCTCTTGCTCTTTCAGCTCTCGCGAATGTTCTACGATTCACTGCCTGTGGTCTCTGTAGGTCCAGTGTCATGTCCCTGACATGCGCGTGACAAAGAATTATCCACTAAGTGCTGCATTGCAATGGATCTTGGCTTTTAAAGATGCATTCCTGAGATGATAATTGTATGGCAGAGCATTGATCACTTTCCAAAGACCGACTTCCATGTGATGATCAATCTAAGCAAGAGCAAAAAGGGAGGAAAATCAATGTGCTAAACACTTAACGCCTGTTTGACAATGCAGAATAATGATGTCAGATGTGGGGTAAAGTGGCTGACCTTGCTCTCAGTAGCAACAAGGACATGAGTGCATTGTGGATGAGACAGGAGCACGAAGATGTCATGCAGAGCTATAATTCATCATGACTGAAGATATATATTATCTTCTATGCTATCTATATACAGCCATTTTTTCATATATGCTTATTAATTTATAGCTCGTACGCTACAATGCTGGTTCTATATGGAATTGTTTTATGGTGATGTTGGTATTGTACATGATTGTAGCAATAATATATCTTGTGTCAAAGAGAGACTTGAGTTATATTATCAAAATAATATATAACATTACTTTGCTATGTATACTGATATATACTTGACTCTGCTCAGGCAATTTATCTGGCATTATTTGTCATTTCGGCCAGATGTGCAGAAGACAGAAAGGGTTTGAACTTCTCTATTTCTGCCACATTTCGCATTTACAAATGAGTGCAACTTATGAATTTCCCCTAGGACAGACATTACCATATTAAGGTTATTAAAACACAGATATTTTTGAAAATTGATATTTTGCTCTATGTTTTTCCCTCTGAACGGAGTTTTAGAAAACACCTTCTAAGGTGAAGATTTTACAAATGTCTTCTCAATTTGAGCATGCCAATTGTTGCTTTGTGTAATGAGCATGACATCACTACAATGGTGGACTGCCGGTACTGTAAGGTGACGCTAAGTAACAATTCCACCTTGTCATCTGTCTGCATGAGTCACATTTAAGTTTCACCATGGCACCTTGGGCCCTGCACCAGAAAATAAAAATAAATGAATAAATAGGTATCAAATATGTATTAATTAAGTATTTATAAGCTACTATTCTTATTTTTTTTTTTGTATTTGATGTACTGTGACCTAGCCTTTGTGGTGAGTGTGTGAAGTTGAATTGGTACTGTATTGTGGATGGAGATATTATTCTAAAATGATGGTTTGCTGGTGAGAATTTTTCAACAGAGGAGTGAGATATCTGTTTCAACAAAAGTATCTAGAGTATAGGCAGAATCCTAAACTATTTAAAATGATCACGTCTTGCCCCTCTCTCTGTGACCTTTTGTATTATATAAACAGCATACAAAAATGTATGCTTCCCAACATAGTCAAAACTACACAGTATAGTTATTTTCCAGCACAACCCCGGCTTTAAGTTTCCACCAAGAGAGGCATCACAAAGAGACGACCCTTTTCATATTTTCCCAACACATGATTAAATGTAATTGCAGCCTACGACTGTAGAGAAAATGATTTGACAAGAGGAGTCTTCACTGGTAATTCTCACAATCCTCAGTGGTGTTTCTTTACTGTAGAAGCTAATTATCCTTCTCATAAAGCATTGCAGATACCTTTAGAGACGGCTCCTCAATCCTATCACGGAGCAGAATGGAGACTATTGAAAACCCAGCACAGTACACAATGTGCAACAGATTAACTAGGGGCCAAATAGACATCGGACAATGATAATCTATTTTTGTGTCACAGAGCACTAAAATGGGTTTTCAACCGTATTTCTCCACCTGTGGGAAAGAATCACAGCTATGACAAATGACTTTAAGCGACACGAGAGATGGGTGGGGGTGTGGGTCGTGGCGGTGAGAACGAGGGGAGAAGGGGGAGCGTAGTTATTTGCAGACTCTAAAATCGGAACAATATGAGAACTGGAACACAATTTGGCATCAGATTACTCACAGCGATATCCATCAAAACACACAATTCAGTCACTCAATATCATTACTGTCGGCCTGATAAGCTTTTAAGCTGGAGATAAAATCTTGATGTGGTAACACAAGTGGGAGAAGAGTCTCGGTCTCATCTGTTTCTATTGTCGAGGCCACAACAGAGAAAAATGAACCAGAGCAATGAGTAATGAATCATTACAGAAAATGATTGACGAGTTTATCATTAACAATCCTCTGTCTCGCATCCCTGTAGAGATGAAGACACAAACAAGCCTTCCTTATTCTCGACATCTCTTTGAATCAATTCTGAGTGATTTTATATGAATTGCATGTTTTCTTTGTGTGCAGAGATAATATTTGCAATCAAACATTTTAAAGCTTCCTGTGGCTTCTTATCAAACATCGGGAACACACCGAATTGACTGTCTGAAAGCTCTGTGAAAAGAAAAAGGCCCAACTTTCACTCTTTTCTTTTTGACTGAGAGTGATTACTTCATCTTCCATAGCAATCCTCTGCGGAGAGGAATCAATCATGGATTGAAATATGCCATGATTCAGTCACAGAAACTATCCCCCATCTACGAGATTAAATATCAGCCGTAATGAATGACACAGGCCCTCATACCCATTAATTATAAAGATTAGAATCATGACTTTGTTTTGAACTTGTGCCCACACTGCTTCTCAAGGTCATTCTGTAACTTACTCGCATAGAGACATACATATAGAATGACTTAAATGCATTTTCCTGTTCCCTCATAACAAGCTTATGCAAAGTTATGGTGACAAAACGACCAAATGATTGAATTCTTATCCTTGTATGAGCGTTATTCACAAACAGTGCATGCACCTAGGGCATTCTATTGTTTGGTAAGTGTGAAACCCTTAAGTAGAGATGAAATGAAAACCTGAATTTGGTCATCAGTCTTGCCTCTACATACCTGTAAATTTGATCTGTGCCACCAGGGTGGACTGTGAAATCATGTGGCTGCACATCAAAGTGTGACTGAACTCAGTGTGCATACTAATGCCAGAGCGATGCATGCACTGAGCTCTGTAATGTAGGCAGAGAGAAGGGAGATGGAGAGGGAGCAAGAACCGAGAAAATCTCTCTTCAAAGAAAAATAAATATATTGGAAAAACTGAATTGTGTTGACATTTACTGAATATTTTATCCAGGAGAAAAATAAGGTTAAACACAATTTTCAGGTACATAGGGGTCCATCATAACTACCTTTTCATGCTGGTATCTACCTTTCACCTCCACACTCCACCCTCCTAAAGTCCCAGTGAAATGAAAATCACATTTCCCAGTTTAATCCTGTGTCACTGTGTTAATTGCACATTTATTTCTTGATGTAGGCCAAACATTCGAAAAGTCAATAACAGAGTGTTTTAACATTGAAATTCCTGTTTTTTCTTTTCCTAAAACCAAGTATGGTTTCCAACATTTGATGACTCATCCTGCACTCAGGGGAAAATTAGTCCAATCAAATGAGACTTTGGGTGACTGTCTAGCCACATCAGTCATATAAAAACATATTTCATGTGGGTAGTAGTAGCTAATAGAGCAATTTTGAAAGAGATGGGAAGAGATGTGTGTTAGAGGTGCCAAAACACTTCTTTTCATACAATCTTAGAATCTTAGGTTTGAGCATAGAGCTAACATTTTCATTTCCAGAACAATGTGCTTCAGGTCTATTTCAGGGTAGCTTTCAGCTGACTTTTGCCAGAGGGTTAGTGAGAGCTATGAGCCACTGATTCATCTGTATGTGCTGTGCATACTTCAGTGACACAGAGCCGGTTGAAAGTCAGCAAAGTTTATCTTTCATCTCTCTCTAGTTCTCTCTCTAGTCCTCCTCCTGATCTAACATGTGATGGACATGTGCGTATGGAGCCAGCAGTCCTTTATAGCACACACAGAATGAATGACTTGAGACTTGACTTAGAAGTTACAGACTTGTGATTTGACTTAGCTTGAGACATGATGACTTGAATGACTTGTCTGTGTTCATATCATGTTGTCAGTTTAAGTATTACATAAAAAAAATATAAAAAATGTTCAACATGTGTAATGTCACCTTGTGTGAGAGCATACATTCGTAATGGACTGTCTTGATTAGATGACCCATCAGTCAGGCACCTCGCCACCTCCATATGGTCTATCGATCAGGTCAGGTTATCATCATGATGACTGTGCCAAGAGTCATCACAGTTCTGATTCAAGTTTAAAAGGAAAGCCGCTGATCAGAAATTTCTGACAGCCAGACCACAAACTCAAATTTAGTTTGAAGACTCATTCGGATTGGTAAGTTTCTGTGAGGGTTGATGTGAGCTAACGCTAGTCTGATAACGTTTGTAATCACTGATCAATCCAATCACCAGAATAAAATGCTGGCATTGTAACATTACGTGTCCGAAAAACATGGATACATTGAATCTCAATCCGTATACGGTAAGTTACATTTCAATGTTGATCAGCATCATTTACCACTTCATTAAATGATTGTGGTCAGTTAAATAATTATGATTAATTTTGTGACTTTATTTGCCATTTAACAAGGGACCTGACTTGACCAAGAAAAAATAATTCTTGGACTGAAAAGAAAAGAGTGGAGTTACTTAAGACTCAGATCAAATGACTTGAGCCTCATATCTGCTCCGTCGATCCGTATTGTGTTAAACTCTAAGCACATCACTCAAATATTCTGTTTGACTGGGGAATACGTCACAGTACAGAAGCTAAAGACGCTCTTCCCTCCGTTTCACTGGGACTTTAACACATCAGCTTTGGAAGACATATGGCTGGTGAGGTGCCAAAAGCAGCAGTCACCGTGTGTGTCCTCTTTATCCATCATATCTGCTGCATCATTTCCCTGGTCATTGCCTGTGTACTTACTGGTGATGCTCCAAGTCGTGACTGTGAGATCAGAGTGAGGAGATAAGTGATTGTCTCCTGGCAGACAGAAGAACTGCCTTGACAGGCGATGAAGAAAGGAGCCTCTGCAAGGCACTTCAGTGGACGCTCTCCCTATTTCTCTCCGTTACGTCTCCCTCCCTCCCTCCACCCACCCATCCATCCATCCATCCATCCATCCACCCACCCATCCACCCATCTGTCCATCCATCCATTGCTCTCTAAGGTAGGTCAAAAGAAAGATCGTGCTTGGCAGCTCATTCCTCACTCTGATGAAGCCGCTTGTTAGAGACTCATCAACTCCTCTCTGTGTCTGTCTCACGCACACAGACACACACACTGCAATGCTATCTTTCACTCTAATGCTTGTCTTCGAATGTCTCCATTTCACTTTTCTCGCTTCCTGTCTTCCCTTCTCTTGTCTCAGGTCTCTCTCTCATTAAAGACATCTCCAACAGTGGAGTGTGGGAGGTACAGCATCTGACCGGATTGAACTGTGACATGTTCAAAAAGGGCAGATCGCTCCATGCTAGGGCTCTCATTACCCTAGCTCACTGATCAGAGGTCAGTGGCCCTCAGTGGCTGGCAGCTGTTGCAATAAAAATGCACCTTTGCCCTAAAAAACATGCACAGGGTTGTGATGCATGAGCTCCAAAATAGAGAGAAAACAATTATGTGTGTTATGGTTGTGCAGTCACACAAATTAGACTTTCAAATGACTCTTACGTGTTATTATATACAATTATTGCAATTAAGTCTGACGTACAAAGGAGGCATGCAGCACGGCGCAAGTAAGTGTTCCTAAATGGCAACTAATGGAATTGCTCCGGATGTCTTTTGCTTGACACTGCTGCAAAGGAGTATGTTTTTGATTAATTTCATCATGAGGTAATTTGTACATTAGTTTTCACATTATTGCTCTGATCTGTCAACACCTATGCACTCTAAACGGAGGAAAATGCAATAATGATGTTTGCCAGCTGTTTCTTGCACACAAATCAAATTAGAGTGCAGCTCTCAAGACTCAGCAACAGATGGTTGATCACAACAAGAGGAGAGTAAATCCCCAGTTGTTACTGTACTATGACACTCCTATGTTTATCTCTGCAGACCTTTCTGGAGGAGCTCCATTATTTATCCATTTTCAAAACTGATGGCATTTGGTAAGAGCAAACCACTGTGTGTTTTAAACCAGACAGACTCATTCAGGTGCACACAATGGCAGCTTGTTTAAAAATGTTTGAAAGGTCTCCTATCTTTCATTTTCAGAGTTGATGTGGCTGAGGCGGATGCCAACTCTATACAAAATAGAAATGTCTCCAGACCCGCCTGTTTTCTTTGGAATTTAATTAATCACCTTCAAATTTGGCATGTGGCCTTCTGAGAAAAGTGCAGAATTTTGTTGACGTCACGAGGAGACGAGGGCACGTCCTCTCTGGCCTGCACGCCTCTGAAGGCACTGATAAGACGGAGGGACAGGGTGAGACACAGAGGGTGGTATATACCTGGGCCTAGTTTGTAACCTGAGAACCCCAGAGACTCTCACTCAGAATATAAAGTGCCTACTTTCAATGCATTGCAGCATAGCAGCATCTTCTACAGAGGAACCAATGTGAGGAAGGAACAAGCTGCCAATCAGTGAATCAGCTAATCTGGCTACACAAGACTGGGGACTTTGTTTATTTCTTAATTATGTGTTTTTTTCCCTGTTGTACTGTTGTCATGTCACTGTCTTCCCAGATCTTGACAATTGCTTTTTTTTGTTTACCGATTGTCATAGCCAATAGAATTGTACAATTAGCAAGGCTGTTTTTTTTTCTTCAAAAATATAATAAATAAAAAAATCACCAAAATTATTAAATCAATTTATCATTGACAGAAACTGTATTAACAGAAATTATAGTCAAATGTTTTACTTTCTGATTGTCCTTGAACAAATCATGCGTGACAGACACTGCCATCAGTTAAAGAAACCAAATTGAAGCTTAAAATATTGATATTTTAAAAAAAAATACTTTGCATTAACCAGATACTGTAAAAACATTACATTTTGTGCTCCTTCAACTGTGAAGGGTGAGTGTGAAACCAACAGCTACATGATAGCAATTCAGTGAAACTTAAAACGGAAGTGAAGGCTGTTTACACAGAGCAGAGAGGAGAGGACAAGAGAAGTTGTAGAGGTTGTGGAAATTTAAATAGTTCAATATGTATAGATGTGGATACCCCATTTTTTTTCTCATATTGGTAACACTTGTGGGCACTTGGGAAATCCTGTATATTCAGTAGATTCTAGTTTTAATCGTTCTAATTCAGTAATTATCATTTTGAAAATAAGTGAAAAAATTCAGCTTAAACGTGTGATTTATGGTATACTGCACAAAAGTTATTTCTAATTCTCCCTATTCCTAGCCATGATTGTGGCCTTCTTATAGAGGTGCAGGGTGAGGCCTCAGCAAATAAAAAACGCCCTAAACTGCTGGGAGCACACACACCAGTACACATATCAGATAGGTCCATCATAACTTTGTATTCTTTTGCTTAGGCAGAAGACGTATGGTTACAGCAGCTCATAAATCCTGTGTCATTGCCTTCCTTCCAAGTAATTTTTGCAAAAGTTGTTGTGTCACAATTTACAGTATGATGTGATGATTTATGATGTGACATACAGTAGAATGCAAAATTGAAAAAGTGTCAGATTGATGCGTTTATATCAACGGCTTCATCAACATTTTTATTACTTGGTTCTATCATCATTGTAGAAATTAAATTTAAAAAAGCACACCATCTGCCTCTGGCTGCAAATTTGCTGTCCTGTGTGTTGCTCTGCACCATCCGGAAACAATATGATTCCCTGAAGAAATGTCTCTTCATTTAGTGAGTTATTGTTGTCATGCTTCGCTGTGATTGGTGCAGCTGTTTCAGAGCGATGAGATCAGCGATGTTTCTGGCTGAGAGTGTATTTATCAATCCCCACACCTTGTGATTCACTCAGTTGTGCACTTTGTGCTCATGCATGGACAGGTGCACTTGGAGACCCCCACACAATCCTTGGTAATTAGCATTACAAAGTACGAGCAAAAAACAAAGTAATGAAGGAAAAGCCATTAGTTCTTTTTGTTTTTAAATGAATTAATGACAATCGATCCATTAATCTAGATTGATACATATCACAACAGGTAGGAGGAAAAATATGTCTTTTTAAAAAAAAATTTGGGTTGAACTCTACCTTTAAGGACATCATCTTGGAAGCTGCAACACTTAATATTTTTTTGCTATTTTATAGACTTAAAATATAATGTATTAAGTGGTGCATTAGTTATTCCTAAAAATAATCAATAGATGGAATCCATAATAAAAGTAATCCTCAGCTGCAGCCCTGAGAGAGCGACAGATGAAAAGGATGAAAAGAGACGGAGGAACAGGAAGTCGGATAAAAAGACAGATGGAACAGGTTGCCAGCCAGCAAGCTTGCCATACTGTTGTGTCTCCTCATATAACTCATCACAAGGCACATCTTTTTTTCCCTCCTTTCTTCATCAAGACTGGGTCTCTCACTGACCTTGTCACAACATGTAACTAAAACTTTTCTTGGAGGACACAACAAAACTTTCCCACCGTATGTATGTGCTCCTCTTTTTGGAGATAAACAGGAGCGTGAATATGGGTCAGCCCTGCTCGAGTACCTGAAGACTTTCATTCGCTAAACTACTGATGCGCAATCTGGCTGCCAAGCGGCCCTCTGAAGAAGTTTTCAATCCAAATCACTTCTATAAGATCAAAACTGGAGGAAGCTGTTAAATTTTTCTCACTTATGCCAATAAACTGAAGCAGGGACTTAAGCTTTCTGCAACACTGACACAACAGACTTTCAAGAGGAAGACAGACACAACAGGGAGGCAAAACCTTTAACTTCAACCATCACAAAATCAGATGTCAAAGCACTGTTAAACACATCATTCCTGTCATGCATTTAAGAACACTGCAGCCTAAGAAATGGCACAAGTTTTCATAAAAGTGCACACAGATAGAAAGTTAAACACAGGAATGTCTAAACTCGCTCAAGCAAAGCTTCTAACTATTGATCGTTGCATATACTGTACTGTAAAGGTCATCCATAACTGTCATATATGACTTGGTGCAGGCTTTACATCAGCCACTCTACCAGGAGTAATTCTGCCTTGTGCACTTTACTTTGCTCTGTTAAAACGATATGCCTTGTCATATTATAAGATATTCTCCATTATGCTGCAAGGCATATGGACGAACTAATTGGGAACGTTCTGTTCTTTGCCACAAAGTACCCATTCCCAGCTCTGGGCCACTGACTACACCGATCAGGCAATGAGCTGAGCTGGACACATAGGAGCCCCCTGTATGCTGCTACAGGCGGCCACTCAGCCAAGACCTCCATACCAGAGACGTGTTCCTTCAACACGTTCAGCGGCATGCAGCAAGGTATGCCGCGCTGCCCCCACAGCAAAGCACTGTTCATTCAGTGTTAATGAATCAATCAATTTCTCCCAGATAAATCACAGTGAACGCCTCGCAACGGCCGACTGTCATCATGATGAATTCCTTCATTTCATGTAATAAGCTGGCCGGGAAGTGATTTATCCCTGGTTCGCAAGCAGCTATATACAGCAGTGGACAGAGGCGAGAGATACAAAATGAAGTGTAATATGTCATTGAAATATTTCCCATGCAGTCAGTGAATAAGGTTGAGCCGCAGGAAAAACAGTTAAGTCCAAAATCCAGTCGATATCAAAAGATTTCGCTCAATCTCTGTAGCAGCCAGTTGGGATATTCGGTTGAATGGCTGGTCTTGTGCTGCGCTAAGCGCTCCCTGAGCTGCTGCAGGCCGAAACCATATTTCCTGACATCACCATATAGAGCGCTGACATTTGGCTTGAATTATGCACTGAGCCTTTTCAAGACTCCTGTTCTCTCTACTCCTTATATTACAGAATGAGACAAAGATAAGTGGGAGTAAGAACTACATTCTAATGCTATTGATTGCCTTTGCTCTGCCCTCGTTCAGAGCCAAGATTAAGGGCTGTTGTGATATTTTTCAAATGCAGACCTCCTCTCCGCCTAAGTAGAAGACACTGCGTGCTAATCAATTTAAACCACTGCTGAGCTCAAAGCACCACGTATTACAATCCCCTCCCAGTTTATGTAAAGGGATTGATGAGTGTTGTGGTTTGGCGCTGCTAAGTGATGCTATTACGAGATTGCAGTCCATCTGCCATTTGACCCACAACACTTAAAATACTACATCAATAGCAGAGCAAATAGAACATATAGTTGGTATAATTTTCATCTTTTTGGTAGAGTATTTAATTTGTGTATATTGAAGCGTAATCTCTGCAAAACTTGACTGGGGTAATTTAAGATTTCAAAAGGAATAGAAAGGGAAAGAATTTAAGTGAGGCCTATCAAACGAATGGATATTTCTGTATGAATAAAAAAAGGCATACTTCCATAATCATTAATCATATTTATATTAACAGTGCTAAAAGATTCATACTAACCAAACTCCATTGATGATTCCATTTGTTGAAATGGGAAAATGCTCTCGGCATTTTTCTCTCTGTTCCACATATCAAAATATCCTCCACTTTAATTTATGAGTCATTAGAAATCTATAATAGTAAAAGCAATAATACTATTTCACAGTTTTCTGCAGAGTGAGATAATTGGAAGTGAGACATTAGGTAGCAAATGGTCAGTAAATGAAAATAATATTACTTTCAAAAGATGGTCCAGAAACGTTACCCTGACTAATCAGTTTCAATTAAGCTGCAGAACAGGGACCCTTTGTACGTGCGTTGACTAGATGAAAGCTTGTGAACATGTCCACGTTGTAGTCTGAACTGTTTTTCTATGTATGACCAAAAATAGAGTGTTTCAAATAGATATTGCTTTCATAAGAGTAATACAGAGTAACAACTTTTTTGATTCCAGCTCACCCAGAACTCAAAGTTCACGAATGAAACCCCCCGTATTAGCCCCTGAAGAGCCATCTAGCCCTTACCCTCATCATTACCACCACCTTAATGGTGCTATGTGATAATTAATTAAAAATAAATGAGATATTCCCTGAACTTATGGGCTGTAGAAATCGAAAGGTGATGTAGGAGGCTGTGCTTTAACGACTTAGGCAGGGTGATAATTAAGAAGCTGTCACCGTTTGTTACCTTGTCGCTGTATGTGTGCGTGTTTGACCGTGCATGTATCCATGTGTGAGCATGTGTGTGTGAATAGATCCGAGCCCCCTAATGTCTTAATATGCGTCTGAGGTCTCATTTGAGTTCAAAAGTCACCATTTAATTATACTGCGGCAAATACTTAATTTTCAATTATGATGGCGCAGGGGAGCTCACCTTGGAAAAGGACGACTCTAAGACAGGCGGATGGGCCCCCCTCTAACCTTTTCAGAAATGGTTTTTATTTTTTTTAAACACTGGAGTTTGTCGGTGTGGTTGATTTGCATGTGGCTGTGGTATAATGAAGGTCTCGTGTTGGTGACCCTTTTTAGTTCTGACTTAGGGGTCATGTTGCAGGGATGAGCTCCTGGCTGCTGTTTTCACTGGGGCAATTAGCACACACACGCACACACACACACACACACGCACACACACACACACACACACACACACACACACACACATTTGCACACAAACCCACTTCTTAGAGAATCTTACATAAGGTGGCCCTAAGAGCACAACACACTGCAAATATAGAAACCAGCTTCACTTGACAACACATGAAAAGAAAACTTCTTCACCAACTTGTCGACAGATGTGCAACATTTAGGAAAAACATTCTCACCAATTTGTTGACACTTGTGCAACATTTAGAAAACATGTGCAGTATCAAGAAACTACAAAGTGATGCACATGGCAGGGACATGCATTATTTGTTGCTGTCATTTGTCGGTTATGAAGTTATTTAAGTAGGTGTTGTAAAATGAAGCGTTTTAACCTTGATGATGTTGAACCGTGATGGCATTATACACATATTGTGCAGAAATCTGCTGTTAACTGTTAACCTACTTAGCCTTTTGCTTAATACAGTATTGCAATGAATAACATGCGATCCCATTGACTGACATCAATAACCACAAACCATAGCAACAACAAGCATGTCCTTGCCGTGTGCATCGCTTTTTAGTTTCCCCTGGGAACAGTTAAGTGTTTGTTGGATGCTTCTTGCAATGTTTTTTTTCCCTAAAGACTTAAGTCATCAAATTGGTGAAAATGTTTTTTAATTTCCTTGTGTTGTGGTAATTTGCATGTATATTGCAGTGTTTTGAGCTCTTAGGGCCAACATACAAATGCTTCAACAATAAGTCACATGTGGCTCCTTCATGCAGAAAACAGAATGGTGTGGAGCAAGAAATGCTGACACTGTATAAAAGAAACAGGGTCACGACACAGTTGGACAACTACTGTTTGAGTCATTATTCAAAACATAATTTTCTCTATGGGAGGTCACCTTCAGTGGTGAAACTGCTATTTAAATATAATATCCCCTGTTTGAATTGAAGTGAATTTAAGTGATTGGAATTGAAACATAAAGTGGCAGGTCTGACATTGTAGCTCAGGCCAGAGGCATTGAACCATATTATCAGAAACATTAATGTCTAAAGGCTAAAGTGACAGTTTTTCTGTCTGACTTCCATATAGAGCTGAGAAGTTTAGAAAATGCCTCCTGCAGAAATGAGGTTAGTATTATGCAAAACTGCCCATTTTATGTTGCCTCAAATCTTCTCAGAGTGGCAGCCAATAGACAGCACTCAGCAGGAGGCTTTCCTCCGAGCAGTTGGCATCGCTGAGCCCGAGCAGTGGGACAGTCTCACAACACAATGAGTGATGAAATGGCTCCCGAACCTAGCTCACTGCCTTGTTCACTTTCCCTCTTCCTCCCTGTCTCTTTCCCTCTCGCTCACTCTTTCGCCTGAATACTCCACTTCAACTGAAAGCTTCCCTTGTTCTCAGCATAGAAGAGCGGATGCAGGTTGAAAGACATTTCTTTTTTCTTCATCTCAGTTAGAAAATGAGCCTGTTTCTGGCATCGGCAGGAACAGGGCCTCCACAGCTCTCTTCTACTGAGAGCAGGTACAGTATATGAGTGCCAGTTCTCAACATTTCCATTTTGCCCGACATAAAGATGCCCCCCTACACTCTCTTCCGAGCTCTAGTAGCACCACCACCACACACTGTCACCGATCCGGCTCAGCCGTTAGCGTCAAAGAAGAAGAAGCAAAAAAAAAAAGGAGTGAGGAAGGGAGGGAGAGAAGGACAAAGAAACTTTTTCACTGTTGAATGCAATTTCCTCCGCTCTGTTTGTTCGATTCAAATGCTGCTCATTTATCAGGCAAAACTACCTGCCAAACAGGAGAGAAAATACACAATAACTAAATCCCCATGGAGCAACACAGAGAGGAGGAGGAGGAGGAGGAGGAGGAGGAGGAGGAGGAGGAGGAGGAGGAGGAGGAGGAGGAGGAAAGGAAGGAAGGAAGGACGGAAGGCAGTAACCAACCCTGTTTCCATTGGCTGACTCACTTTTGTCACAACCGGACCCAGTCTGAAACTCTTTTTCTTTTCTCTTTCAATAACACCTACACTCCAACACCTACACTCTTTCTAAGGTGACATCCGGCTACATCATGAAGGCAACCTGCACAGAAACAGGAAAATAGCAGCGGTCAATGATGCTGACTAAGATTTTGTATATTCAGACTCTGAAAATAGCAGCCAGCACAGTGTGGGTGTATTTATTCATGACACATGCAGAACATATTAAAACATGCATATTAATGACTTGGTTGTTCCTTTATTTATCAGCCTGAACAGAAATCTTTACAAATTCAAAGCTCTATCTTAATACATTTTTCTCATGTCTCAGTATGTGTGTTGAAAAAGTTAGAGTCAGTGTAATCATTCCTCCTCCATACTGACCATGAAGTGATCCTTTCCTTATGCAACTATGCTGCAAACATGCCCATAGCAAGGATTTTTAGAAATGTGTCCACAGCTCTCAAGTGGCCAGAAAAAAACAGTTACTGTAGTTTAAAGTATCCAGATATCCAGAGAAATAAAAAATACAGGACATGACCTCAGTGTACTTTAAAGGGATGATTTAGATTTCTTTAAGTGGGGTTGTGCATAGTCATTGTATTACCTGTAGTAGACGGTCAGCAGGCCTCTAGTTTGGAGAAGCAGACAGGAGTAGTGGGAAGCTAAGCAATGTGCTGCTGTGGACGGGGGCAGAAGCAAAACAAAAAAGCCCACCTCAGTTTAAATTTACCCTAAATTTAGAATATATTCTGTATCTGGCCGTCAGCACTTTCTGACAGAAGCTGATATATTCATCTATTCTCTCTTCAAAGCCACCAGACTCCTTTAACAGTCATTTTACCTGGCAGAACATAGGAGTTGCTGGATTACTGCTGCCTCGATCAATTAGTTTGTTTGGGTAATTGTGTGACTTTGGTGAAACTGAACTAACCCTTTGAAACACCAAAGTCACAAAATAACACAAACAAACTGATCGAGGCACTGATAGACCTGCAACTCTCATGTGCTGTGAGGTAAAATTACATTTTTGTTAGGGAGTTTGATGACTTATTTATGCAATTGTCTTGTTTTTAAGTCTTTTGTTTGTTTCTTTATTGTGAAATTGTCCATATTGTTTTTTCCTTTACATCTTACTTATTTCTGTGCTGCTTATAGTCTGTTGCTTGTTCTTATATGTAAAACTTTTTATGCTGTTGTCTTGGCAAGTACTCCCACGTTAAAGAGATTCTGAAAATCAATCGGTTTGTTCCTGATAAAATAAAGGATAAACATAATAAAAAACGTCTCCAAACTGGGGGCGTTCTGACCACTATATACTGTATGTTAGGTAATACACTGACTATAGTGACTTATTAAAAACCTAATACAACCCTCCCTTTAGGCTACAACTCTAAATAAAAGGAATAAGACATTTGGTGCTACTAAATAGATGCATAGGGAGTGATCACTCCATCTCCAGGAGGGAGAGGAGAGGTACATTTGGCATGTTAGTGTATTACTTGAAGAAATCCAAACCAGATTGAGTCAATTTTGCTGCCTGCCAACACTATTTTTACATCGTCCTTACCCTGAGTTGTGATTGAAGCTGTTCACCATCTCTCATTTGGAACACATTTTCATTGGAAGTGGAGCTCTGCTGCTGTATACACCAGCTGGCACTTTCCCAAACACTTTCAAGTATGTACAATATAACCCCTGTTTTGCTTCACTTTGTTCAAAATTGTGTTTTTAAGCCAGACAATTTGGAGATTGTGTGTATTCTTCTGGGACATACCAATTGCCAATGTGTGTGTGTGACTGAGCAGACTGTTACTAATTTCCCTTTTCTGTTTTCACCTGTTCCCCTTCTTCATTGGCAGAGGAGACCTTGAGGCTCTGCCTTCTCTCTAGCACTGGGGAGCCTTTAGACAGCCAAACAGAACCTGGATCGCATGCTAAAATGTGTGGCAGCTGTCTCTGACATTTCAAAAACTAAAAAGAAGGGAGCAAGAAAGAGAGGAAAGGCAGCGAGTCGCAGGCTACTGTTCACCACTTACTGAAAGCGTCAGTATCTGCATGTATCCACTTATGTACACTGGGCAGCAAGACTGTGATTTTCCTGTTTGTATCTACTCATGCGGGGAAACCCACAGGGGTGTGAAATTTAAAGAGGTAGGGGGTCTGACAGGGTCAATTGCACGGCAAAATGAAATGCACTATTTAATATAATCAAAGCAGATAGTTGGAGTCCGACTGCATGTGTGAGAAGCAGGGAAGATGATGGAGAAGGGAAGGGTGGGGGTTCTTGTTAGTTTCCCATCGAGGTTTATCGCTGGGTGGTCAGAGCATCCCAGGGTGCTCCCTTTTTCTCATGTTAGCGCTTTAATTAGAGATTCAACAGCACTGGAGAGGACCGGGGAGACTGGGAGAGGAGCCGATGTAAGATAGAGGGAGTTGCTGAGTGGAGGAACTCTTTGTGCTTGTTCTTGAGGCAGGAATTGCAAAGCCTTGTTTGTACTGGATTAATCAGCAATTGTCCTACAATCGAGAGCTGGAATATTTATTCTGCAGACAAGCTGATAGCGCTAATGATGATAATAATAACAACAATAACAACAGTTGAGTCTCTTGGGAGAGCCTTTTCCGTGGGTATTTCTTCAATAATTACATGATGCATACCCATAATTCAGCACTAATGTTGTTAGAAATAGCGGGGGCTGAGAGGTAGGTTACACAACCGAGGGAGGCTGATGTCTGAAAATAAACCAGGCAGAGCTAACATGAGGCTGTACTACTGTAGTGCCTCTGTATATTTAAGAGATAAACCAGCTGAAAGGCAAAAATAATAATCCCACAGAGACTTGGGTGGTCCCGGAGAATGCAAATGATGTTGTTAGTTCCTGCGGATCCCACTGCGGGACCCGTGTGTGCCCGTGACCCCCGCCCGGCCCCCGAGGTGAGCCCAAATCGCTTTGACAAGGGCGCTTGTTTTTATCTCATGCTTGGCTTCTTCAGGCTTGTGATTGATGCAGGCTGTTCTGAAGCAGCAGCACTCATTGTTTCTAAGACCACATACCTGAGTTATGAATGTTTCATTCAGGAGACTAAATATGAACTGGCCGGGTGAGAGCCTCTGCAAGAGCGCTGAAGTACTGAGACTCATGCATGCTAATAATGGCCTTTGAGAGGGTGGAAGAGAGAAAGTAATAGCAGGGAAGAGAAAACATCACCTATTCATTGGCTTCCACATTCACATCACAAATGAGTGTGTAAATTGATTCAACTGACAAGAACCAGATGAACCTGAATGAAAAACAAAAAACACATTTGGGAGCTCTTGGGAGGCAAAGAATCGCATGTTGAGCTGGTTGGAAAATTTCAGTTTTGCCAACCAAAATCTGATGCCTGGTTGACAACCTGGCAAGCACTTTTAAAAGTTACTGTTGAGCCCTGTTACCAGCAAACAAAAACCCTGCAGAAAAGCTCCCAAAAACAGAGAAATCACATGAACACATTTGACTAAAGCAGCACAACAATAGATCCATCTTGCTGACTTGGGAGACATGGGAAATAGTGTTTTGCTGCAGTGACACGCTGGCCTGTCGTATCTGAATTCGGGCGGGATTTATCAATATGTGCCGCAGTGGTGGCTGACAAGTCCTCCTGTGCCCCACTGTGAGGTCTGCACAGGGGGAGGTCTTGATCCCTCCCCCCAACCGCCCCATGCTGAGGTGAGAAGGAAGCCCCGCCACACTCCGTGTCAGGAGTTAGGAGTGGAAAAGATTGAAAAAGCGGTCATCCATGTGCCAAGAAATGACACATCAGCAGAGAGATGGTGATATGTGTTTGGTATACGGGATGACATGAGTGTAGGTATGACGTGTGTTCTGTGTGACATGGAAATAATTCAGTTTGACTGTCGCTCTCACACACACACACACACACAGACACACACACACACACACACACTCACACTTAAACTCAATGTGACTCTCCGGTGTCAAGTCCCATCCATGCTGAATAGTTCCTCTCACCATGAGCAGATTATGATTTGTGGTGAACTGACGCACACTAGCTGCTTAATGGAGTTGAACAGGATGGAGGAGCCTCATTCTCATCTGGCAGTAAGAGACATACGCATACACAGAGACTGATTGAAAGAAGGAGAACAGAGAAAGGGAGAGAGAGAGAGAAAGAAAGGAGGGGAAGGGGAGATCAGAGGACGTGTCAAATGTTTGTCAAATGCTTCCAGTTCTAATTGGCTCTATTGAGCTGTACTCAGATCTTTTATTGAAATAATAGTAGCAATACCACAGTGTAGAAATACTCAATGCAAACAAATTAGGCATTCAAATGTAAGTAAAAGTAAGCATTAACATCAAAATATACTTAAAGTACCAAAAGTTAAAGTGTTCATTATGCAGAATGGCCTGGTTTAAGATGTCACTCATCCGACATGAATATTAAGTAGCCATGTGGAACACGCAGTCTCTTCACAATATGATTCCATCAGACCTTATATCTACACTGTTTAACCCAAGTTGGCACCTATGCACAGTCCAATTATGTTTTCCAGACATTTGTAGTGAACTAATAAGGTAAAACATTTTGTTTATGCTGCATTTTGCTGAC
Source organism: Centropristis striata (assembly GCF_030273125.1). NCBI lineage: Eukaryota > Metazoa > Chordata > Actinopteri > Perciformes > Serranidae > Centropristis > Centropristis striata. Next base: position 17,171,344 of record NC_081519.1, on the reverse strand, counting down.
TTTCACTTCCCTTTGTATCGTCGTCAGGCACTTCCCTCAAAACAGCCCCAAAGTTTTTCCGGCCAAAACCTAAGTTTATCGAATTCGTTATCATGAGAAAATTATCTTTGTTATGTTGAGATAACGAGATAATAAGTCGTTATCACAAAATAGCAATCTTTGTTATGTCGAGATAACGAGATAATAAGTTGTTATCATGAGATAAAAGTGCATTTAAAAAATCCACGGCCGTTCTCGGATGTATACACATCACTTTAATGCTCGCTTTAATTATTTCACATCTTACAGGGTTAAATTATTCCTAAGAATCAATAGATCTTATCTATTAGTGGAAGTACACTGACTTCCAACATGGCGGTTGCTGAAACGGCAGCTAGCATCTAACGGTGCTAGTGCCACCACGAACAGACCTAAAAATGTAAACAAAAAATAAAATAAAAAATGAACTAAGGAAATACAAAGGGAGCAAAGGGTTAAGGTTGGAGTCTGAGAATTTCTTATTATCAACAGATTCTTGCAGGACTCCACCTCCTACACATCCCTGAAAGTCAGCAAATGGAGCTTCAAGTTTCTACTGTCTAATTGTCATACATGTAATTGCAGCCCCCAGCAGTATTTGTAACCAACACATTTTGGCCCTCCCCTCAAAGCCTTCAGATATTGTGCAGAGGAAAAGACCATCTTTGGATCTTTGTGGTTCTCTTGTTGGAACATTTTTCCCATAGCGTCTAACATTTCCTTTCAGAAATTACTTCACCTTAGACACAACTTAAAAATATGAGTGTGGTTTCTATTTTGTGGTCTAACACTGATGTGGTCCCTTTGCAGGGTAACTACATTTTGTATTTTTAATCTGAAACTGCAAAGTGACTAAAGCTATTAAATAAATTAAATGCACTTAAAAGTTGAACCTTTGCCACTGAATTGTAGTGAAGCAGAAATATAAAGTAGCAGAAAATGGAAATACTTAGTTACTTTCCACCGCTGCTTTTTAGTATCGTCTCCCACGGCGGGAGCCAAAAGCCTCCCATTGTCTGTGTGTGTGTGTGTGTGTGTCTCACATCCAACACTCAAAGTGATGGGGATCAAAGGATTGCCACTGTGCGTACAGTGAGTCATGAAGTGATATTGTCAGCCCCACTAAGGCTCAGATCCCTGTATGCAAACATATGGATGAGCTCAGGGCTACTGTGCAAGGGATCTACTATGTTTTATTCAAACAGTTGAAAGGCTGACATCATTGTTGAAAGGACATTCAAAGTGAATACCAAAAGCCCTTGTCCTGGACCTCGAAAAGTCTGCTTCATTTCCATCGTAAAGCACTAAAGTATTCCGGACACAAACAAAGACAAGCGCACGTTAAACCACAAAGTCACTATGTTGCATGTACAGACACCATTGAAGCACAAAGAGGGCTCATAAGGATCCGACCAAAAGGTGAATTGAAGCAGAAAACAAGGTTCAGGTTTAACTGTTCTGATTAATGGCTTTCAGTGGTTTACATCACCATTACATCATATTTTTTTTACCATACACTTATTAAGTATTCATGGATTCTCCAATCCCTACATTGTTAAAGTAGCCATAATATTCCTGCTGTGTGTGCAACAATTGAAAGCGACAGAGTGAAATGCAAAAATACTCTGCATGGAACTCGAACATTTATATTTTACGGAACATGGGATGGGAGCAAAAAGACAGCATGTATGATACATTGTAATCAAATGGCATCATTAGGCATACATGCATTCATCATTTGGTAATATATTCAGGAATATATTGCAAATGTCAAAGTCAATGATTTTTGCAACAATGGACTGTGTATTGAGTCAGACAGCGTTTACTAATGCTTATGTAAACACTGAGGAGAAAAATAATTGTATTCTTGTATTCAATCCTCTCTTTTTGCCCTCTTTCAGTGGTGGTTCTAATGTTGTGCCAGGGCCCCTTTAATACTAAGCTTGGGCCCCCTCTGGCCACCCTAGTTCATGGGATCTTGAAACTAGGCTCTATGGGTACCCACAAGTCTCTCCTTTACAGACATGCCCACTCTATGCCAATCACATGCAGTTTGAGGCTAAAAACAACATGCAGTTTTTGTCATGCAATACAAATGTGTTATTTTACTTTATTGTATTTGAACATTTTAATATACTTGGTCCCTTAACAGTCTTGGTTTATATACGGTCACCCATAAAGTTAGAATAAAATATATTTTGCCTCTTTCCATGAAATGATTGTTACAATGTGATTTTATTGACAGATAAAGTGTACATCTTCTCAAAAATGTATTAATCAATCTCTTCCAAACATATCACAATGAAGAATTAATGTACAGTCCCTTTTCCCATTGTGCAGCCACAGTGTGCCGTCTTAAATTTCTGTACCTGTAGGCAGTAGCCTATTGTACTGCGTGGGTAGTCAGTGTATGGCGAGTGGCAAATCCACATGCAGCATGATCAGCCTTTTCTCCTCTGCTGGTGGGCTGGCACACATCTGGGATGGTGCGTGGCAGTCATGCACAGGGTGTGTGCGTGTTTGTGTGTGTGTGTGTGTGTGTGTGTGCGTGCGTGTGGGTAGAAGGATGGAGGAGGGATTGGAGGTCACCACGAGCACATGGGCATGATAGGAAGGCGTACATGCAATTAATAGGTAGGACACTCTCATAAGCCTGTGGGCTGTGTTCTCACACGATGGAGGGAAAAATGTACAAGCATATAGACTGTAACAGTTTGATACATGAGGGTTTTTATCTAACACACACACTGTTCATGGAGTTTGTGTAACCGAAAATAGGTATGATATTTTAGAATACTTAAAGCAACTAAAATACGTTTTTAACTGGCTATGAAAGACGCTCAATTTTATATGGATTATGATTGATGAACTAAAAGCAGAGCAAGGACACAAGGCTCTATCCGTATGTGTATACTGCATGTATCTAAGGTTGAGCATAATGAGCCCATACTGTGGCAGGGTCAGCAAAGGGAACAAGCAAAAGAAAATCTATAAGGACAGTGATGGAGCATTGGTGAAAACACGAGTCAACCTTGGTCACTTGTTCAACAGATGGAGAGAATTGATTTGAAAGGATTGAAAAACTAATACTGAATTGTTCCTCTTCCTCCTAGACAGGTATGTATTTTTTTCACACCACAGTAATTAATCTTACATAGTCCACCACTTTCTTCCAAAACAAATTCATGTGCTTGACCAACTAAGATATCCACGACCAGAGGTGATGCTGCTCGTGGAAACACTACTGCTTTTGTCCACAGGGGCCGCCAAATTCAACACAAAATGAAAATTCCTTATAGTCACTTTACTATAACTATATATATATATGTATATAAATATATATATATATATATATATATATATATATATATATATATATATATATATAACTGTTGTTATGCATTCATATAATCCATACTGTGTATAACTTTGCACAGTATACATTGCTTTTGCACATGTTAGAAGGCATCTTTTTCTTATGCTCTGAGCCATGTTTCAGAAGAATGAAGCACATTTCCTGTTGCCTAGGTACAGAAGGATCATATCAGGACACAGGATTTGTTGCTTTTATAAGGCTGCCTGCAACACAAGAGGTAATTGCCAAAATATTGGACTGTTGTGTCTCATGGTGAATGAGGAACCCTACAATCTTAGTTAACAACAAGCCAATTTGGTTGCCTTTTTCTTGCATTTCTCTCGTCTGTCCTGATATATGCACCTTGTGCAATAGATGTAAATGACTCAACCAGCTAGTTCACTAGCAGAGTTTCTGTTCTTAGTATTCGACTTTTCTGTGTCAAACTGAATAGCTGAAACTTTAATGCCAAGGTGAGACAAATCAATTAAAACAAATTCTCATCACATAATAATGCACATAAAAATAAATTATGGAATGAAGACTGAAGCTGTTAGTCATCCAAACATATTTTACAAGACAGGTTTGCTTTTGACAGTGTTATACAAACTGTAAGTGCATTATAACACGTTCCATATGTGCACAGATGGCACACAGATTGGAATATCTAAAGAACATGGAAGATGGAATAAACAAAAATCTTGATTTGCTTTAAACTAAGTGTAGATTGAAGATTCAGTACAAAATTCAAACAGCTAAAAACTTAACAGCAGCATCAAGCAGTTCCCTGTGTCCACCTACAAAACCTGACAAAACCAGTGTCAGGAACAACAACAACAACAACAACAACAACAACAACAACAACAAATATTACTATTGCTTTAAATTGTATGCATACATTTGCATTACTGCAATATTGCATTTATTTTTGGTGGAAATGCCTTTATTTTTGTAAAGGAAAACACAAGTATTCCCTTTAACTGCATCATAAGTAAAGTTGGTATATTTTAGTTTAATGTGTACACAACTGAATTAGCCTTGTGCTCCAAAACAAATGCAAAAGCAAATTGTGTCATTATGTTGTGATAGTATTAGTCTTGCTATTATTATCTCAGAAGACAATGGAAGCGTCTGCATAACATACTATTTCCATAGTGCAAACATGGGTAATATTATATATATATATATATCACATGAATGACCTATCTTGGATTGAAAATTGTGATTTTCACCTAAAGGTGACAAGTTTGCACATTTGAATAGAAAAAATATCAGGAAATGAGGTGTGAGAAACATGGGGAACAGCATACAATAAATGACGATCCCCAAATGGTAAGCAACCAGAGCTAATTGTTAATTTACTGAGAAACAAAGATACATGAATACCTCGCCATGTTTTCTCCCCACTATTACAGTCAACGTTGATTTTGCCATGCACCCCAGCTGTCCCTGACTGCTCAGACTGTACTCAGGAGAGCAGGTGAGTGCATCTTCTGCTCAGGAGCATTGTTATGGTTCAGCTGTGTGTTTCTTCACCTTCACATTCTCCAGCTCTCTGCCAAAATGGCCAGGGGGAGTCAATTTAACAGGTAAGGGTCAGACTCTTGGGACTGCTTGAGTGCACAGATAACCCACTGATTGACAGACCACACTTAAACCTATGTAGGGCATAGGCTATTGCAAGAGTGAGTGTGCGCACACACACATACACACACCCACACACACACACACACACACAGCATATACTGGGGGGATGTACTATAGAAACAGGTAAGGAAAAGGGGCTGTTGCTGGCAAAGAAACATCTTTTTCTCTGGTGAGTCGCTGAAACTCTCGGTAATTCTCAACCCTCTGACCTTTCCCCTTCCCTGTATCTCTTGAGGCTGCTGAAAATAAACCTAGTGGACTCATGGAGTACCATGACCACTCTGTCTTAGCTAAAACTGCCAGGCCTCACCTCAGGAGAGACCTAAATTCCTCAGATGTACAAAAAAAACTGAGCCCTGTAGGCATTTGGCTCTCCTTTACCTATCTGAAAGCATTTACAGTCATCACAACATTCAGTAAAAAAACAGCAGTCCAGGGGATAAACATTCTGCCAAACAACATGTGAACACAGTAACCCTGCTTTGTGACCGAGAACCTCTAAAACTCCTTTTAGTCTAACTTTGCTAACTAAACTTGGCTTCCCTCAAGCCATAAAGCTGGCAATGATCAGAGCGCAGTCATTAAAGGAATAACACTCTGGGAACATCAATAAATGCCCAGAAGGCTCTTGGTTCAGGTCAATCATTCTAGTCAGTTAACGGTCTCCAAACAACAGGGCAAATTCATCATAGGGCCTAATCACATTGGGTAAGTCCACACTTCGCCTCAGAACAATATCCGCTAACGACATTAGCGAAGGGCTAGTAATATGATGTGATTTCCTGCCGTCACACACAGGTGCTGATCGATGGTAGCAGAGTGGAGTATAATTCAGGGAAACCCAATGTTCCCATAGAAATGTGTGTTCTTGCTGCACACACATTTTTTTTGTGCCATACAGTATAAAGAAGGATACCTCGGTGGATGATAAATAAAATAGATATATACTTCCGCTAAATGCCACTCCAGTATGGCTAAAAATGGTATATTGTTTGAGGTTGCCTATTTTTGCTCTTTGCTGAAAGTGAAACTAATATGTGTTTTTTTCCCCAGTATTTCTGGGGTCAACAGATTCAATTAACCTTCCGGGAAAAAAGCATCATACAGAAAAAAGACGCAAAGAAACCGTTCCTAGAACCCATGGATGCACTCACATACACAGGGTACAGTATCAGCTCCTTGTGAATTGAGCCCAGTCACCGTGTTTTTCCCTCAAAGGGACGGACCCCCTCTCCAGTCCCATAGGGTGTACATCACTTGTGGCTATAATTGCAGCGTTTGCAGTTGGATTCTTGGGAGTTCAGATCAGCAACAGTTCCTAGATATATCCTCAGTTTGCTCGACACAGACAAAGCTCTAATAACTGCCACAAAGAGTTTTTTCCAACAATATCCACAAAGATTGCAACCAAAGTCGGGGCGGTGTGACATGAATTGTAATTTTGCTGTCATTGTTAAAACCTGCATCATTGGCCATGAATCTTTTTCATCAATATGACCAAAACCAAAGCAGTGTATTACTAATCTTCAAAAGGAAAATGAATAATAACAATGAGGAGGCTTTTCTGGCGGTTTATAGCAGTAACTGTAACCCACAGATCAGTGATTTTTATGAGAAACATATTTCATCTAAATATTCAGTGTGGAGTAAAGGATTTGTATTTGAAATGAGGTTTGTATCACAGCCATTTTAGCAGTGTCTTGAATAGGTGGTGGCCACAATTATTTATTATCTCATGCATTAGTTACACTTCACTCGGCTGAGCCCCTGGAGCCAAGTCTCAGATGTGTAGTCCTGAGCAGTCACTGAGCAGTAACGTTTTTGGATGTTCCATGGTGTTTAAGCGTTACTGGGCTCTTGAGCGGGGAGAGCTCAGCATAGAGGCACTGTCCGCTCTGCCACCTCGCTGACAGCCGAGCAATGGTCCCTGGATCCACAGCTTCTCCCTCCTCCTCCTCCTCCTGCTCTCCTTCCAAACACCACCTTCCCAGCAGCACCTCCATCCATATTCACAGCCGCCTGCTTCCTGTCATATTCGCCTCCCTGAGTCTTCTCTGCTGCCCAGCCTCATTGTCACTCAGCTGGGGATGGGTGACCAGGCAAGCTGGGAGGAAGCCAGGGCCTGAATAATGGCGACTCTATCTCCTACCAAGAGAGACCAGCGGTCCGTTTAGAGGCAATCTTACTGTGCCTATGAACACAGACTCCTGAGAGACACACAATAACAGTGTGAAAACAACAGGGGGGGAAAAAGTGACGCAAAAGACGCCGACATAGAGCCGACAAAGAAAAAAAAGAATAATGTGTCTCTCCTCAAACATCCTCCACAGCTGTTATTATCTGTGGCTCCATGCAATTACCACATCATATAGTTATTCAGGAAAACGGAAAAACACCACAATACACTGCCACAACATAGGCACTTCAGTATCCAAGCACAGACAACATTTTGTCACAATGCAGCATAGACCGCCCCTTTACCCAAAAAAAAAAAAAAAAAAAAAAAAAAAGAAGTAGAAAAACAGTATGTGGGATTTCTTCAATCCTCTTGCTCTGGAGGTCTGATGTACTGAGCAGTGTGGTGCAGGACATCCCTGTAGCTAGTGTCCAAGCACGGCTGCCCTCTGATGGCGATCCCATGCTGACTAGTGAGCAGTACTGGCCAGACTCCAGCTGATGTCCCTTGACAGCCTCTGATCAATCACACAAGCTCATTACCCTGCAGACAACAGTAGGCAGTGGGGTGCCACCTTGGAGTCACCTTGGGTATTTAAAGAAACTGTTTACACTCACACTGTTAGTAGATGTTGTAGGTGGGCTTCATTTTACACAGAAACAGACCCACTGAGTAATTGTAAGGCTTGTGGCTCTAGTACCAAAAGAGTGCTGGCAGCTCTCTGCTGCCTAATCCAGCTTTGTGCCTGTGCCAGGTAGCTGTCAGCAACCAGCCTGGTCAGCTGGTGGGCTGGCAGCTAGCAGCACCATAGCAGAGAGGGCCCAGTGTACTGTAGTTCACCTGGGCACTGGGGCTCACACTCATCCATCTTCAGCACCGAGTTGTGAGTCAGAGGTCTGACAGACGACCCGTCACACCTCTGGTGGAAGGGCAGCCTTGATGGAGGGTATCCTGCAGCAGATGCTCCAGGAGGATGGGCAAGGTTAATGTGCATGGCTTTACCCTGGGGTGCATCGCCTTGTCAAAAATTAAAAGAGGACAGCTTGATTGAAACTCAAAGCAAGCAGGTTGAAGAGAGGTTTTCAAATTTAGAATGACCTTAATTGCGATCTGTGCTCTTGTTTACTTGTAAATGGCTCTATGCATTGGTACCAGGGTGAGAAAGTCCTCCCCAAAAATAAAATAAGCTGCTTGTTTGTACAAGTAACTTATTATAATTTATATTCACATTTTCTGTTAGGTCGTAATAATTATGACAGGGGCAAAAGAGGAAATCAGGTGACATAATATTAAGAGCGACACAGTCGTAGGAGGTAACAGACACAGGATGTTGACGTAAATAGGACATTGATCCAGGAGGCTGATGTTTGTGTCCGGTGTGAAACAAAAGTACAGTGACTATTTTAACTTAACGTAATCACATAGCTAACCTTATCACATGTTTTAAATGGCAGCTGTTCCATTGAGGTATGAGGACCGATTGATTTCTTGCTTCTGGTAGGGGCACATGAATTTAGAAAATGCTCCTGTGGGTCATATTAGAAAGGGTTGTAGGGTCTTGTTCATTGTAATGGTTATATTAATAACCACTCAGTTAACATTTGGGAACAATTCTGGTATGAAATCAACTCTAACCGTATGTAAGAAACAGTACTTGGACAGTGTTCTCTGAGGTTTAAGTGACCCATTGATCCCATCCCCAAAATGATGTCACCTTACTGCTTGCTTTTGCTTTGTCACTTGAACATAGATGTTGTTTTGGGGCACTTGCTGTAATGACTGATGCTGCTGTTTTTTGGGGGGAGGACAGACTCCACACTGATATGCAGGTATAAAAGATCTAAAGAAAAACAGAGAATTTCCTGTAAATGTTTTATATAAAAAATGGTCTTGTATGATTCAAATACAACAGCCCTATCGGCCCACTATAAATAATAAAACTGCTGAGTGAATTATTGTTATCGTTCTCCGCCTGTCATGTCAGATGCACTGTAGGAAAACCATTGCTGCAGATTTCAGCTCTATCACAAACTCTTTTAAGGTACAAAGTTTTTGCAGCAAAATGTATCTCTGTTGAGCATGCACAGTAGAATTAGATGAGAGTATTGCATAACACAGAACAAAGACAAAGTCATTTACTTGAGAATCAGCATTAGGTCTTATTTGCTGCTGATCGGTGGCCAATAAAACTGCAGCTGTGGGGCCTTCAGGTCTAAGGACAACAGGATATTGGCTGGTTGTTGTTTCTGCTGGTTTCTTTGCGGTCACAGTGCACCCTTGTTTAAGGAGGAGCAATACAAGTGCATGTTTGCAGGACACAGGAAAGGGACCAGTTATCTGCTCACTCTTAATTGAGAGAATGCTCAGACTAATTATGCAATTGACAAATTAAAAGCTTTCACCAGAGAATATCTCAAGAGGCCATGGAGAGGCTCTCAGGAGGAGTGATAACTAAATTGTAAAAGAATTAAGAGCTGTAGAGCTGGTGAGGTAGAAAGCCTAGGTTATAGTGTTAATTTTATCACTTATTTATTTTTTAATTTAGTCAAAGTCCTGTGTCACATTTATTCAACCTCATCCTGATTTTTTTTTACCCTGGACATTTTAGTCTAGAAAAAAAAATCACAGCCATTTTGGTATAGTTTTAGTTAATACTAAATAATATTAAAACAATAATATTACTCTTCAATTATCAGATTATATTAAACATTTCAGTCAATCTAATCGAGCCAAAAGCAATAATTGTATAATTCTAACGTATTTTATACAAGATGTTATCCTTATGAGATGATGAACACAGGTGGAATGATTAAGAATGCACCTTTGCAGGTTTTTAATACCTGCATGCACCTGAGCGGATATGGGAGCCAATCTGCACAAGTCTCACGTTAATCAACCAGCTGACCCACAAACCACTAACTTTCTGCAATATGTTGTGGTGTGTGTGCATATGTCTGAGAGAAAGAGAGTGACGGTGTGGACGGTGGATTCTGTAAGTCATTAAAAACTGAATGAAATGCTGCTTTGACACTTTTTGAGTCCTGATATGGCGCCCATAGCAAAAAATAGTATATAATAGTATTATTATAGTATTTCTTCGTTTTTGTATAAAGATACATTTTGGTAGCATATTGATTTTCTTTTACTTAAATTTAATTTTGTCTCTTTTTTTGCATGTTGATGTACAATAGTCACAGTTAATGTTTAATGATGTGTGTTCCATGTCGTCATTGTTTTTTTCTTCGGTATAGAAAATAAGTTGTAGTTTTCCCAATGAAATGATCACTGGTGGGTTATAAGGAAGTGCACCCTGGTCTCCTAATAATTTCAGTCCCAAACCTCAAAGTATTGTCTGTTGTGTTTCGAGAAAAATGCATTTTCTCTCTGGTTTATGGTTGTTTTTTAATGTATCACAAATACATTTGTAATCAAAGTCTGTGTAAGTCCACATGGGAAGGAGGCCAGGGTGGATAGATTGGTCAAAAAACTACACAACCTTCAGCCAGGAGGCTAATAGTTGTGTCCCGCATGAAACTAAAGGTCTTGACCTTTATTCCAACTGTAATGACAAACTTAACTTACATAAAATGTGTAAAACACTCTACATATGCACATAACTTAAGTTAAATAAAGATACTTTTTAAATCCATACCATCATTTTTTACTAACCAACCTGTTTTAATTAATTAACCATGTGGTTAAAACTGTTACTAATCCAGGGGATAAATACATTTCACTTTAAACATAATTGAAAAATTCAGTTAGGGAATGTAATTTTTATGAAACATGGTTGGCAAGTGAACTGGGCATGAATCTGACAAGCTTAAAAAATTAAAAAGGAACACTGATACTTCACTGCGATGATGACAGAAAAAAGTATGTGGTTCAAGCATTCTTAAGAGCTTGGTGATGCCTTACCAAGATATTTTCATCAGAGACTTGGAGCTCACCTTGTTTTTACTTCCATGCTCATCGTTTTGTCATTCTGTTCTATTTTGGTCCTGTCAATCTGCTAATGTGTGTATCAGGGTGTTTATTTATATACAGTAGTTGCCAAAGCCGGAGCTCTGGGTGAGCAGTTTTACAAGAATGCCACTGTCACATTCCCCACACGGCTCCCTGGGACATGCAGAGATAAACACAAGTAGAGTGTTCCACTTCCAGATAGTTCCTCTAGAGATGGCTGGTGCTAACAGCATTATTATAATGCAGACATGTGCTGCTTTAAATTAACACAGCTACAACAATGAAAGATTTATAGGGAAATGGTGAAAGTGAACTCTCACAATGCACTTCCTTCATCTTGAGAAAATGCTTTATGTGTCGCAGGACTGGTGCGGGATGGAACAGAATGGTAAATACTGCAACACCAAGTCAATTAAATGAATGTCACAGTGGGACTTGTGTGTCCACGACTGTAGCCTGAAGGTACAACAGTGGAGTTCAACACCAAACGGAATTCACTCTCTCGCTCTCTCCACTCTGAAGTCCAGTCTGCTCTATATAAAGCACCATGTCAGTGAAATTCACTTGGACAGTTACACGTTTTTCTATTTTTTTCCTAAGGCTGTATCATACTCTCAGATCATTTATAAATGAGTTGGCGGGATGTCTGCATCACGAGACGTGCCTGAGCATGGCAAGAGCGTGATAATAGACACCACTAGCTCCGGCTGGGCGGCAGTTTTTTTTTTTTTTTCCACTGAAGTGAGTTATGGTGAGGGTTATTATGTAGAATCACACAAGCAGCCATGTAAATTCTTCTCCTCGTGTTGGGCCTCTGTGCCAATTTTCAGTGTGAAATGCAGCCGAAGAAATAATAGGCAGGAAAGATGTTTCTGTGCACATATTAGCACACACTTACTGTATGTGCATCCATTCAGCTGAGAGGGGAAACATGTCTAAATAATCCTGGCAGTTACTGGAGAAAAGACATATGGATACAAGAGCAGGTCAGTATAATGACTTTGGTGGTTTACTGGAGTCTGGTATTAAGGCAATGAGGCGGTGTTCGTGTCTCTGTGTTAGGGATGTACTCGAATCCAAATACCTCATTTGGGAAAGTGCAAACAGTGATATGAAAACAGATATGTCTTCCACATGAACTTTCTTGTTATTGTTCAGGGGGGAAAACATGATTGACATGTCAGTGCATCAGAGTCATATCTGTGTGGATAGCCTAAAGACAAAAATGCCCATTTTGTTTGCAACATCAATGGCGGTTTTAGGGGGGATGGGGGGGCAGTTCCCCTGTAATATTAAGTCTGGACCCCCCCTGCGCCCCCCCTAGCTTGTCTGACTGTAGCAGGTTTAGTTTTAAGGCGATGTAGATATACTGTTATCTAAAAATAAACTAGAAGACCTAAGGAATCCATTGGTGCCAACTAGGGCTGGGCGATATATTTTAAATGTGATATGGAATTAGACCATCGCATATATCGATATAGTTAAAATTTGCACTGTGATCCTTGCTCCAGGCAAGCTGCTTTATTAATGCTGCCCCTCTGACTTTTGGTCCATATCACCCAGTCCTAGTACCAAACAGATCATTTTGTCGGGAAGGGGCCTAAATAAATTGTTAGTCCCCATAGTGGCCATTTCATTGTAATTGGGCCATTTTTTAAAAACTTGACCTCACTGTATAAAATGACCTGTTGTGACCCCTAGGATAATCACAGCCTGTGACACCTTAAAATCGCAAACTAGGGACCTAGACCATTCAGAGGGTGTGTGTCTTTCCAAGGAATACTGACATAAGGTGGTTTATCAGCAGTTTCCACAACAGAGGAGCTTGCCATCCAGTCACTGAAAAAGGCAATTTTTGCTTCTTTTTAAAAAATCCCAAATCACAGCAATCAACGTTTCGATGGTGTTTCTTAAGGTCTTGCTGTGCTAATTTTGAATTTTGGAGGGATTTTTGACAGTCGCCGTCAATTCTCAAGTGGCCAAAAAATGGTTAAATTATGCACCAAAAATGGTATCAAACCAAAAACTGCTGCAACAACTTATAAGCTTAACATTGAGCATGGGAATGACCTCCATCATAATGTTCTGGAAATATAAATAGGAGGAGCTGGGAGAGCTGAGTCGACCTGCACATAACCAGTCCCCGGCTATCACTCAGGGAAACTCCCGCTTTGAGGATGTGAGGCATCATGTGTGGGAGAAGGGAGACAGAAAACCTGGTGTGGCAGCTGATTTTCTTTCAAACCTCCACAACCTGTACATCAAATTGAAGCTTTGAAACTGTAGTTTTGGTGAGTGAGATTTGTATTGTAGAAATGTCATTGGAGAGATGGTTACTGAATGAATTATTGTGTTTCTCTATATGATCCATCCTGTATTTTAGTCATGTTAGGTTTCTGCAAGTACTGTATTTGAAATGTTTTTCAAATATTTCAATTAATTTGTACTTTGATAGTGTATTCTTTTTTTTTTTTTACTTTGATGCCAATAAGCCTTTGAATTAAAACAAAAAATAAGAGCGATAGAGAAATTACAGTTTGATGATCTGGAAATATATTTCATAATTAATACTAAACCAAAACTTAGTCAGTTTTATGCTTTGAAGGCACATTGCATTGCCAATGAATATCAGGTTAGAAAATGTAGTATATGTATTTGCCTGATTTAAAGTTACTTTCACCATAAACCACCTTCACTTCTGGTCTTCTATCTGCATACAGATACAGAGGAAGATCATTTTGCTGTTTGAGCAGATAATGACATCTCCGTACACCTCTACTATGCCTACATATTCATGTAGCCTTTAGTCCGAACCCACAGGCAGATATATGATGCTCCAGTGCCAACGCATAACAGCTCACCTGGATGAAATGTGTGTGTTACACGGCACGAAAGGAGTCATGTCTGTGTGCGGGATGACGGCTCTAGCTACCTGAAGGTTGAAGGTGTGCAGGTGTCAGTCATACTGTGCCTCAAACGCTTGAGGGCACCCCCCCCCCCCACCCCCATCATCATTGACCTTCAGCCGCAGTCTTGCCACGACAGCTGTCTGTATACGAGAAAGCTTGTGCAGTCAAGGTCATGAGTGCTGCAGGGGTCGGAGGATCGACGAAGCCCTCTAAGGGTCTCAGGCAACACTGCCAAATATGTTCATTTTGCCAGAAAAATCGGCTTGTCAGCGATTTGCTACACAGAGCAGGGGTCACTGCATCTGGACATGCTGCTCCTGTTGCTGCCGCTGAATGGGGGGGGGGAGCCACCGCAAAGGACACATCACAGCAGCACAGAGGGCCTGACCTTCGACAGCCGTGAGTGCAAACATCCATTCAGGATCTGAGAGAAATGACCACTCCAAGCCTGTCTGAGAAACATCAAGATCCTTTTTTAAGTGCAATCAAGATTTAATTACATCATGTCTAATTGTTTAGGACAAATGTGACTCCTGGATGCCAAAAAAAAAACTCTCATTCAATTATTGCAGCCTCTTCTCATAGCTGTGTGTATTAGCCCAATAAAATATAGGAGAAGTGAAGCAGTTGCATAACAATTGATAACCCTCTCATTGTAAATGGCTGAGGATTGCCGTCTTGCCAAATTTAACTGGAGGCTTGGGACTGGAGTTGTGGATGGACGTAGGGCCTGCTTCCCCTGCCCATGGCTGGGGAAGCCATGGGCTCTGACAGGAGCCCATGGGCAGCCCAGGGCCGCTCGAAATAATTTCAAGGCCTAGTTCCCTTTCATCTCTATTATTTATAGACTTAGAGCAGAGGAACAATCTCCCTTGCGGCAGCTCATTGGGCTTATGTCTCCGTTTCTTCCCTCCCTCCCCATTACACAGAACCTTTATTTACACAGACATCACTGGTTGAGCACTGGCCTCGCAGGGACAATGCTGTAAGCCTTCTATCTTTGCTTTCTGTGTAATATATTACAATATGAGGGAAAGGGAATGGCGACTTAGTGTTTAAGCTATTCACAGTGAGCAGCGAGAGAATTTATCAAGTTTGCGTGAAACCACTCTTTGTGCTCCATATCCTTGCAACAGCTCTCAACAAGATGTCATCATCTTGCGATGTCCTCATGTTTTCAAAGTCTATTATGCTTAAGGGAGAGAGAAATCAAGTCTTGTAAAAGCAACTTTAAATCTGTCATGTATTGATATCATAAACAAAAACCTAATCAATGAATCGTGACAAACTCTAAAAAACAGAAACACATATAAAGAGAAGTCCTGGGAAGCAGAGCTGAGGGTGGGGTGGTAGGGAGAGGTGCTGCTGCCAAGTCTCTTAGAAATACTTTAAACAAAGCAGACTTTTAAAGCCAAAAAGAGTGATGATGGCAAGAGAAAGGAAGGGGTAAACAGACTGAGGAAGAAAAATGCCAGCGTGTGTATTGTGCATCCTACTTTATCTTCCTCTGAAATATCAAAGGGTAATGTTTGGAGCTTTTGTCATCCTGATTTTAATACAAAGCAGCTAGTTTTGTAGGACAGCAGGAAGACACAGTTGTCCCCCTCAGGGTGAAACATCCAAAGCCAGCCCATCAATCTCCAGACCCAGTGCGTCTGGGTCTGCTGCTTGGGAATTCTATGCGAATGCCAACACTGATGAAACCTGATGCTAGCCAATTCTACTTCTCTACTTTGAATAATCAGGTAAAATTGTGTGATGTATTACGTGTCAACTTAATTTCATATGACTTTGTATGTGTCTGCATGAGTGCCTCGGTATGTGTACATACCGTATGTGTCAGTGGCGTCGTGTGTTAAACCATGTATGAAAGTAATTACATCCCTGGAATGAACCAGTGTAAAAACTTGAGGATGCAATTATGCTCCCATTGAATAACTCATCCTTCCTGGCAAGAGCTAATTGCATTAAAATGGATTGTGTATAGTCCTCTAGCATGAGGCATTAAGATTAACGCCAGGAGAGTTAATAGTGTGTCATCTCCTGAGCCCCCCCTTCTAACCCAACCCCCCTTTTCACATCTCTAATATAAGATTAGAAGCAGGGAGAAAAAGAGAGTGCAGGAGGATAGAAAAACATGTTCTGTTTCTCCTCTCAGCATCTGCTCTCCCAGCTGGGAAAAGACCCAAGCTATTCATCAGGCTCCACGCTGCTGTCTGCATGTATTCAACTCACTCAAAGGTCACACCGTTAAAACACCAATCTGAAATCCTCTGGCCTGCTTTTAGAGCACCGTCCCTTCAAATAAAGCGAACCTGTAGGCCAAACTTATTTACATACAACGCAGACGGGTGTGGGTAGATATATGCATTTCTGCATCATTTATCAACCTCTATTTTTCCTCTGCGTTTGGTGGCTCGGGGTCCTGTTGACAATATGTCCTCTCCCATTTATTAAAATTTCATCCTCTCTAATGATAATTTATTTGTTGCACATTTATTTGGATAGAAAATACAACTTTTGAAGGTGAGTCCCACATGCAAATGCTTATGTGTCGACGCACTGTGGAGTACTTCTGAGTTCTCTCTGAGGTACGAGTCTTAGGTGTGTGATCTGTGCGCCAGCTTACGCTCACACGCACTTGAGGGTTCTAGAAAACGTGTGTGTGTTCGGTTGTAACACTCCCAAATGGCTCAACTCGCTGTGTCATAGTTCCCTGTCAGGCCCTCAGCGCTCCACCAGGCAGCTAATGCCTTGAAGAAATGGGCTTCTGAGCTCAACATTAATCCCTACAGCATTTCTGTCCTCACTTCCCTCCTTCCTTCCTGTCACAGCAAATTTAATGTGACACATATTCACAAGAACACGGGCCCTTGTAATTGTTCGAGCTCTGGTGGATCCCAAGTCGTGATAAAGGCTGTTAGCCGTGTGGCTGTATTGCCGGAGTACCAAAACTTCCTGCGAGCGGAGGGCAAATCCTCTCTAATGGCTGCGAAGATGTTGAAAAGGAAACACTATTTCTCAGTTAAATGGTGTGTATAACACATCCCACATCGGGGATGTTCCCTCTCTGTCCTTAGAAGAGCCATCTTAGAACTTCTTGGCTCGTATCCACAGAGCATTTTCTCACCCATGAATACTGTATATAAACTATAAAATATATATTCTGCATAGCATTAAATCCAGGGCACTAGAGTTTTTCTGTGATGTGCAGTTTTTAACAAGCAGTTCTAATAGAAAAGGGTTGAGTTTACACTTAAAATGTAATCAGGGAGGTGTTACAGTGTGTCACACACTGACACAGAGACAGTGGTTGGCAGAGGTTCATCTTTCCTACTTAAAGGAGTATCAAATATTTTGTCATTTCACTTTAAAAATTGGTTGTTAAGGGGATGAAGAAATTAGTGATTATATCTTAAATATAACAAGCTAGGGACAATGTACATCTGTAACAATCAAATAACGAAGCATTAAACGAATAGGAATTCCACTGTTACAGTTCAAATTACCTACTGCTTTAAAATGTGTTTTCTCTTTGTGTTTGGCATCATGCACCTGCATTGATTTAAAAAAAAGTTGGACATTTTCAACCTGGAAATTCCAACCTTTGCAATGATTTGCAAATCCTTTGCAACATATTCAGTTTAATACAGTAAAAAGACAACCTATCAAATGCTCAAACTCTGAAGCTGTAGTTTTTTTGTAATGGCATATAACCATTCTGAATTTAGAACATTCTCAAGTTGCCATTTGTAATTTACATAATGCGGAGGCTGTCTTTGGGGAAGGAAAGGGACATTTTGAGTCTGAAACAGAGAGAAGATGTGTTTACAAATTTAATGTGGACGTTTCCAGAAAGAAAAACAAAACATCTCTTTATAAGCAACTCCTTCTCATTTTGTGTCTTTTTGTAGTAGTTCTGCATCATAGTTTTGCAGTCTTAGTAGCAGTTTTGTGTTTTGACACCATTCTGTGTCTCCTAGCGTGTCATTTTGTGTCTTTGTAGTCAATGTATGTCTTTTAGTAGTTGTGTTGGAGGCTCTTTGTGGTTGTTTCATTTAAATTGATTGAAGAAAAGTAAAAAGTTGAGTAACTTGAAACAAAAGCTGACCCTCATGACTCCTTCGCTGTTTCAGTAATCAGTCTATAGTTGTTGTCCAAAGAAATAGATATTAATGGCCAGCAATATTTATTTTACTAAAATAAAAGTTGTAACTAAACATACATTTTAAATGGCTCACTGAGCTGAACACAAACATCAGTCAATACGTATATCAATAGTATAACCAGTCACAGCTCAGCATATTTGCTGCTGTGAGGCTGAGGGTCCATGTACGCAGAAGACTGCAAATCTTTGAGAATCTCCCAATTTAATTATTTTTCTTGGTGTCATAATTTGATTTAGAATTGATTCTTGATTCTCCATTCAATGGATTAGGAAAAGGGGGCACAGTGGAAACATGCAGTGGAACATATACACATAATTATTATAATTTAAAAACAACAATCATATGTAAAACTGTATGTTTTAGGATTGTATCCAAGAGCAGATGTCATTTCATCCATTAATGAATTTGAGAACAGAGTTAGATCAGCTTATGCTAATACTCACTTGGCAAAAAAAATGACTCATATACGCAGATGTATTTTCTGTGTTGCACTGCAAGACTACAGATGGAAGTGATATATTTATTCTCCACATTTAATAGAAAGTGGCCTGCTTCATTTATAGTCAAATAAAAGAGATAATTTTGACATAAATCTAATCTTAGGCTAAAGCTGTGGAATCAGAAGTGTGTTTTAATTTAAGGGGCTCTTGTTTCATTTAAATGAAGTGGATTATGTTATTTATTCATGATATTCTTCTGGTAGATTTATTATATCATTGCTATGCTCAGTCTGGTGCAGAATGAGGCACAGCAGCCTGGTGTGCATGCATCTCCTCATGTTGGAGCTAAATATTTTTTTGTAAGAAGGCCAGTTTTGACCTATGGCCTGCTATTTGCAAACCAATCATCTACATGTTCTGGAAAATAGTGCTAAATGTACATTCGCATCAGGACGGGTACCAGTGCAGATCTTTTGATACACATGAACATATTTAATCTTTCCTCTTGTAAAGCTAATTATTGTTTAAAATATCCAAAACGATTTCCTTATTAAAGATGAACTAGATAACTGTATTGTTTTTTCCTTCTATTCTCAGGACAATGCTATTTATGTTGTATAAGCATCAATCAAAAGTATCATGACACAAAGCAGCTCACTGCTGCTTCAGCTATGAGTTATTAATATGTTAATAATCTAACACTGTACCACCACTGTATTATTCATTAATTCTCTATCTACATTAAGAGCGACTTAAGAGTAATAGCCTAGTGCTCTGAAGCCCCTTTCCTACTAGAAGAAAAACTACTAACATCTGGTTTTTGTCTTTAGTAAGAAAGGTTACCATTAGCTTTTCATATGTGAAAAAAGGGCTTTTTCAATATTACTCAGTTCTCGTGCAAATTTTTGCATTATGTTTCAATGTGTACACTGCATGGTAAGCCGAACTCCATTAGGAAAACATTTTTTTAAGAATTGTTTGCTTGTTGTCTTGCGGACAGACCAGTTAGTTGTAATTATTCCGGCATAGTTTGATCTATTTGTTGCAGTTAAGTCACAGCAAAATCTGGTTATTTTAGGTACATCCAGATGCTTTACTGGCTGTCATCCAGTTCCTGGAGAATGGTAGATGATGTCCCTAGCAGTCAATGATAAAAAACAATCAACTAAACATGATGACTTATTGCAACCATGAGAGATCCTTAAGCATGCTGTCATGAATGTGCAAAACAAATCTAAGGTGGACATACAGACAGACAGACTGTGTCACACACTCACACATACAGGCAAATGCATGATCCCCTCCAGGCTTGGAGATAACGTTACACATCTAAATTTGGTTTATTTTACTAAAATTCACAGAAGACCTGTTAAAGTTAAATAACAGAAATGAAAAGTATTTCTTTAGGAGTAATGCAAAGTAATCATGTTATGATTAAGTAGTATCATCTGTGTAATAACGAACTGAATACTGTTGAATTGAGAAAAAATGTCTGGAAAGTAATAAGACAAGTCTGGCACATTTGTGACATGGAATATGACAGAAAGGCAAACCTATTTACTGGCAGTGGGAGTCTGTTGGCTATTTTCAATTGGTTCTCTCGCATTTAAAAAAACAGCATATACATACAAATTGTGGAAAAAGGGTAAAAGACTGACTCCTGACTGCTTGAGCTGTTAGCTTGAGGAAACACCAATCAGCGGCAACAAGGCTCTGCAGTTCTACAATCCTGTGCAGCTTTTTACTCGACTCTATATGGGAGCTATCTTGGTAAACATCTCCTGGTCTGCTGATTACTGCTGACAGCGTGTGTCTTTGAAGTCTGAGGGTGTGTGTGTGTACATGCATACAGTACAAATATATGTACCTCTTGAGAGAGAATAAAGAGACGAGCAGGAGAAGTACATTTCCAGCCAACGTAAAAAACAACTAATGCGGGAGATTTAAAAGCTGAGGGGGAGGGAAATGACCTTAAAAAAAGCTGTAAAACTATTTTCTCGAGGTGCAACAACAACCTGAGGAATAAATTGAGATGTGCTGTTATTGTATTTCCTGGCTATTAAGTGAAGAACAGGTTTAATGAATTCATGCAATCTGTATGCCACGAAAGAGGTCTTTGAGGTTGTGTAAAAATAAACCAATGAAAATGGAGGAGAAATCAATCACTGGTCCGATAATGCACATTTTGCACCCTGATACTCATTTTACATTTCTAACTATACTGTGCAGTAAAACCTTAGTTAGCATTGTAATTGCTGCATGACTGTGAGAAAGATGAAAAAACAATTCCCATGCCTTATTCAAAGCTATTGTTACCGCATGATTTATTTGATATCTTATCCTCATAGGTGCTGGGTTCATTGTCCTATGAGTACAACTGCACTTTATATTCCACAAAAGCTCTGAGTTAACATGCAAGCAGCAAAAATAGTTCTTTTCAACAACATCAGCATAGTAACCACATGGCTGAGTGCATCTGAGTTCACTGTGAGTCACTCAAAGCTTAGTCAAACCTCATCCAGCCAACTGACTCTCCAACATATTTGGATGCATCTATTCCACTCATTTCCAGCCATGGAAGAATTGCAGATTTTGCATGTTGGCATTCATCCCACAAGACGTAATCACTTATTTTCCATTTGAGAACATTTGCATGCTACCAGATAGAATATTACCGGTTCAGCGAATTAGCTAATACTGGGGGAATAAAAGCGCAGGGAAAAAAGGGCTGCTTTTTCCATGTGTTGATTTGAATGACCTGACAGCAATCACGCCCAAACAGACACTGGGGGACAACAGCTGTAGTTTTGGGCGAGTGTATACCGACTGACGCCGCGGTTTCCAGAGAAGACATTTGCAGCCCACGGCGTGTCACTTCCATGTCGATGAGGCGGAGGTGCGAGTGAATGTACAGCCGTGAGCGAGGAGCAGCCGAGTTTTTGTGTGATTAAGAAGATCTTGCTGCTAGTGCAGGGAGAATACATGGTCTTGCTATTGATTTGGCCCTGGGTCCTCCTGCTGTGGTTGTTTATTGGCCCTTGACTTCGCTTTTGTGCTGAGGAGACACCTGCCGAGTCCTGACTGCCAGCTGACAGACCAGATTCCTGAACTCATGGCTGGATGGCGGCCCACCCAATAAAACCCACAGGAGCACACATGCTCCGGAAAGGTGTGAAGGCCATGTGTGTGTATGTGTGACAGTGTATCTACCAACTGTCTTACTGTGTCACTGGACACGTTTCTGATGTGTGTGTGCAAATGTGTATATGTGAGCCGAGTTCATATTGACTGATAGCAGTGTGATGGGAGTTAGAGCTAAGCAGCCCGGGGAAGTGTGGATTAATCGAAGAAGCTGGCAGACAGATTCTTCTGCGGCTGCAGACAGCTGGTCAGTCGATGCTTCTTTTTCCAATACATATTTATATATATATATATATATATATATATATATATATATATATGCAAGTGTGTATTAAAAACACCCTCTCTCCTAGCCCTCAACATTCCAATGCAACATCATTTTAGTGCTACATATCAGTTGAGGTGCTGTTCTTCTATATAAATAATGCAGTCCAAATGTATCTGTTAGTTTGAAGCAATGTGACAACCCAACCCAAAGTGAAGGACTTCATTTTGAATGCAGCATTTTTAAAGTGGACCTGTTCTGCTTCTCCTTATGTCAGATGTTCATTAAATGTGGCAACATTTTCAAATAATGTGGTACAAGTATGTAAAAGTAATTTAGGTTATATATATGGTCATCTGCTCCATTACTTTACATTACGTACATGTTTATGCTCGCTACGTGCTAACACCTTGTAATCTTAGTTGCAGATGTTAATTTGCCTCAACTCACATTTTTGCTGGCACATGTTGGACTGTGTAGCTTTTGGTTAGGAAGCTTAATTGGTGAGTTTTCATGGCATGCTTCTGCAATGCTGTAACAGTCCTGCTACAGGTAGCTACATGCTAACGGAGTATATAATGTTAACAGGTTTAAAAGCTTTTGTTGATGATTTTTATAGTGAAAAGTCCCACTATACTCCATTACACCCATTTCTCTGTTCAGCTTGTCCGGATGCAATGATAGACAGTACAGTTCATGGAAGATAAAGGATTTGGCGTTGGAGGCAGGGCCCTGTTCATATCTATGAAAGTCGGTTAGTAGCATACGTAAACGGAGAAAGGATGCATTTAGTGAACTTTTGTGACTTAATGATTGTGACTTAATGATTGAAATAAGACCTAAAAAAAAAGTAAATCTATAGGAAAAAGGTGTTTGGGCCCAATTACATGCTTTGGCCACAATGTCTAATTGGTTTCAAAGCTCAGGTCTGTTGCTAGGAGCACAGACATGGAACACCTACAATGGCTAACCACTCACAGCAGACTTTTTCTGGAGAGGGGCTTCAAGAGACAGCCACTAAATGTGAAAATTAGTGCGGGGTTTTGGACACTAAATAATGTAAACATGTTCTTGTAAAAACCCAAATATGAAACTTAAAATGAGCATTATAGGTCCCCTTTTAACAAGCTGAGGCCTGAGGCCTGTCGTGAGGAGGAAAGCCCAGTTTTTTTTTTCAACTCAGAAAAAAAAAGCCAATTCCTTCCCTACTCTCACACTACCTTTTAGAGAAGAAACCCATTAGACCTGGGACAAATGGCTGATGGGACAGGAAGGACTCAATAATTCAGCAACCATTGTTTCCTCTGATGTGCACGGCACTCTCAATTGACCTCTGCTCCTCTGTTGTTTTCGCTGCTTGATGGATCTCCCCACTATGAAACAACTTTAGGAAGAATCCAAGAGCTAAATAAAAACATGGCTAGAGGCGGCAGTCGTAGTGACTGCATTATGTATAAACACGTACACATGCATGTCTGCCAAAATGAAACAAGCAGACAGAGAAACAAAGATAAGCGCACATGCCCTGGACTTCCACATAAATCAACTCCTATCTGTTTATCAACGGCAGGCGGGCTTCTGCCCCACAGCTTAACTGTCACTCAATGATAAATTAATTACTGGAGCTCTGCTTGTTTCTTCAGGCTTATCTGCACCATATGACAAACTTGCATGCATGCATATGTGAACACACAGGCGCACACAGTGGTCCAAAGCACCATAACCCCAGTTGGAAAGTCATCATCAAACCGCTTTCTCTCTCATTAAAGGGCTTATTAAACTGCTGAATGTGCTGCTGTTGTTGATTTCAGTAATTTAATAAACTTATCAACAACAGAATGCCAAGTGTGTGTTTGTGTACTGTATAAAAACACAAGCTAGAGGCAATTAATATGCGTAAGAGTCCAGCAGCTCATTGGAGGCATGCACTGTAAGAGGTTGTAATGATGTGGCAGATCATTCAGAAATCACTCACGTTTTTACTACAAACTGCCTGCTGACAACTCTGACCAAATTAGAGCTTGCCATACAAGATCCAGCTCTGATTACTGGATGGATGATCTGTAGTCGTAACATTTGGCCCAGTCCAGCCAGGGGAACCACTGACATGAAGCCACAGGCTGGGTGAGCGTCTCTGGCTCTGCGCCGTGTTGTGATTGGCCAGTTTCCACTGTGCATAACCTCATGGTTTAAGGTGGAATCAGGAAATGAATTGGGGGTTAACCCAGTCCATATACGTTGTAGCCTAGGACTGGATTAATCAATTTATATTTTCAATTCATTACTGAGATAAAAAAAATATTGTGCCGTTATCTTTTTATAAAGCGCTACCCTTCATTTACAGTGGTGCACTTTTGTCTGTTTTTGTTACTGGCTGGAATATGTTTAATATAGTGTACCATAGTGGTGTTTTTTTCAGTAGGTTGTGGCAGTGCACTACAATATATTTGGTCTTATTTGTATATTATATGAAATATATGGTTAATAGTTTTAAGTAGGTTGTGGCAAGGCACTAATATTACAACATGGTTGATCCTATACACTCTGATTATTTTTGATATTAATTTAAATGTGTTGTTTAAACAGTGTGTGTGTGTGTGTGTGTGTGTGTGTGTATATATATATATATATATATATATATATAAAAACACACACGTTTATATTTTCTTGATTGAGATTCACATAAAGATAAATGTCTTTCATTTGTTTTTCAGCATAAATGCATTTAATGTTTAGAAAAAAAAGAAAAATATTTTGCATATATACTGAACATTATGGTTCAGTAAATGCAAAATGTTTCCCAAATCAATGCGTTAAATGGGTTGAATAATTGTGACTTCAATATTATTATTATTTTTACCACAATCCTGCAGCTCTAATATAAGCTGCATTAAGCTGTCACATATTCTAACAGGAGGTAGCTGAGTGGTTACAGCACATGCCACATTACCACAATGCCCTGGGCTGAACTCCAGCCTATGGACCTTTTGCATGTCTCCCCCCTCTCACTGTGCCCATTTCAAGTGTCTCTACACTATGAAATAAAGGCAAAAATGCAAAAACAAGAAAGAAAAAAGAGGGAGAAAACAACGGACATAGATAACCTTTGAAGTTTGTTGATCTCTACTTGTCCTTGAAGTTGTCCGTTACTCACTTTGACAAAGAAATCTTATCTACTAGCCGAGTGTTGTGCAATTCAGCATGGGGCTGGTGTAATTATTGCTTTGAGTAATTATTTTTTTTCTCCAGTAGGCAAAGACTAATCCATCATATTGATAGTCCACATAGATCCCTATGGGGGACTGCACGCTGACTGCATATTTATAAACTGTGTGGTGAACCACGTTTTACTGAGTCATTCATTGAAACTGTGTGGTGCGGATCTTTTCCTCTGTGCCACAGCAAAGACTTCTTTGACAGCAGCCTGAAACAAACTGTTTTCCCCCCACTATGAATAGCTCATTTATGGTTTTTCGACTGTGAACTGAGCGTATCACAAAAATCCACCATCTGAAAAATAGAATAACTGTTTTCACTTTTTTTTTTTTTTTTTTTTTTTTACCCTCCTCCCGAATTTTGGGGACAGGGCATTTGGGAATGTTTTTTAAGGATTATTCAAGGCACTTAATAAACTAATACTATCACTAGGGTAGATGAAAGCACACTCCTCCACAAAACCCCACAAGAAAAAAGATCATTGAAGTTCAGAGCTCAAAGTACTGTAAGATAACGCAGACATGTTTCTGCTCCTGTCTAGCCATGGCCAATTGGATTAGTTGAAGCAATGATAACTTAGAAAAGTGAAGGTCTTTTTCTGTGTAGTGCCAGCATGTGATACATTAAAAGCCCTTTCCTCTTCATGGAAATGCAAAAAGGCAAACAAGTGAGACGGAGGGAAAAAAATCCTTTTAGTAAGAGAGGCGCTGGCTGTTCCTTTAGTGGCAATAAGCCTGCATAAGACCACTTGGCTCACAATACATAATGTAAAACTAGCTGGCTGTGAAAGTTATGCTATCATGGAAAAGTGATGCATGATGGATGGTAACACTGTTCTGTCCACAAAGGCTGTGAGGAGAGGAAGCTGCTAAGCCCTGCAGACAGCATCTTAAGTTCCATCTACCACATCACTATTGGGCAACGATTTTTCACTCTGCTCCTGTGGGAGCTATCAGCTACCTATGGTATGAGGTCAAAGTCTGTGTCACTGATGCTCAGGACAGCTATAAGAATTATGAACAGGACAAAACAGGACACTTCATCCATACCCACTTGAGAATTAATTAAAATTGTCAAAAATATTTCCAAAACACCACATTAAGATACCAAGACCTTGAGGTTATTTTAATCAACCTGATTCTCAAAAAAAACGGGACACCGTGTAAAACGTATAAAACAGAATGCATCAAATTCAGTGGGAGTGAATATTTAAAAAAAATGCTCCCAGTTGTGAATTGTTTAAATTGAATGGAGGTTGCAAATGATTTGCAGATCAATGCATCCTCTTTTTTGTATGTTTTTCACAGCATCCCAACTTTTTTGGAAACGCTGTTGTACATACAGTGAGGTCAAGTTCCAAAAAATCTTACTACAGTGACGTTGCTGCTATGGGGACTTACATCATCACACATTAATAAAATCAAGCTAATTGAATCCACAAGAGTGTCATCTTTCCAGCCATGCCTAATTTATGCAATTCAAATGTATGAATTTTGAAAAAAGGGGAATAGCACTTTTTCCCAATGCCAAATTTTAACCTAACTTTGGAGTGTTATACAACCCCTTCAACATAAACATGACATGGTTGATATGAATGAATGCCTTAGGTCAGTGTCTTTACTGACTATATACCTAAGCCCCCTATGGAATGATTTACTCTACATCTTTACATTTGCGCTACATGCTCATTCTGTTCCGTCGACCCTCGCTGACAATAGGTCTGCTGTTGCCACTGTTTATTCTGCATACAATATTTTTTCTTTATGATTGAGCCTTGAAGAGAGTGAAGAGAGTGCTCTCACTGCGTAATGGCAGCTTGCTTCATCACACACATTGAACATCTGTTGAATATTCAGACATATAGTTTTTTCACTGCCTTGCACACAGTGAAAAGAAGCATGAAAAAGCTTGAATGCACTCACAGAATCCTGATTAACTTTACGCCAAACTTAGACATAAAAAACGCACATACTAACAACTAACACTTTGTTTTTAAATAGTAGAAGTTGTAAGATGATCACTGCTTCAAATATCCTGGTTTTTACATAAGGCTTTACATCACAGTTTTATATAATAATGCATCTAAATACTGCTTACCACTGAAAAAAGACCTAGATATAGCACCAACCACGCAGCAAAGGCACACACCTACACTAACTCATTCACCTACACACACACACACACACACACACACACACCCAAGCACTGTGTATTTCCATTACACACTTTTGTTCCCATCTCCTGTTTTGTTCTCTACTGTAATTGGAAAGCCAGTGAAGGCATTCTAGGAAACATGACCACGCAGCTCGGGGAAGGCACCCAGGCAAAAGATATTAAAATGTAAAAAGTTTCACCTTTTTTTTTTAAACAATGGCAGTTCAGAGTGGGGTGGGGGCACGCCACCACAGAAGCAAAGGGGACATTCATCTTCTCATATAGCCCTCCGGTGTCTTCCCACGTCTGTCCCCCTCCCGCTCATCTTGTGGGTATGCTAAAGTTTAACACTGATGAAAGCTGACTGACATCATGAGAAATTAATGTTACATATCAGCCAGGGTGGTCCTGCAGCTTGAGATCTTTTCCTTTTCCTTTGGGGAGGAGCTTTGACAGTGTTTGTGAGCGTGTGGGGGAGGAAAGTGGATGGTATTGTGTGCTATCCATGAGAGGATTATGGGCATGTGGGGGTAAAGATCTCCAGAACACCTCTACATATGGTGCGCTAGAGCACATGGTAATATAAGTTTACTTGAAAATGTGTGGATTCATTAGCAACAAGCATGTCAATGGTCTCTACAGATTAATTAGAGTACAGACATCCCCGTCTTTAGACTAACACCTAACTTTGTTCTTGTTATGTACCAGGTCTTTAATTAGCGGAGATTATTTCTGTTTTATGGAGCTTTTACTGTCATAACATGTTTGTTTTGTGTCCTCTTTTATGCCTGTAAACACACAAAACAGTTCAAACGGTGACGTATCTGCTAAAGACGCGTCTGAAACCTTAATGTTTGTTGTGTCAAGCTTTTTCTTTTTCTGAGACCTCATTTTCACAGGAACATTATAAGTTACTTTGTTGAGCAACTAACAGTCTGGACTTAATTACTGCTGTAGCAGCAAACTGTCCACCGTCAGCATTCAGCGGGAGAGATCAGAGACTTGACTTCTTTGTTCTTCGGGCTAATTAGCATGTATATATAACACTAGTGGAAAATAAGTGTTGTTAAAGTCATTATCATCAGGAGCATAAATCTGAATACATGATTATCTTAAACAATGCTCCACTCCACACAGCTCTAATGTCTCATTTCATCACGACACATGCACATTTTTTTAGCTATATAAACACTGTGCTTACATTTCTTTTTCTAAATGTCAATCTGTACTTTCTCAATTACAGAACCCATCAGCTATCAGTCAGAGGACAATTTAGCCTCTGGGGCCCATTATTTCTAGGGTTCTTGTGTAGCCAGTGGATAAAACTGATCAGATATCTGGGCCAAGACAGCTTCTTCTGTGCACCAGTCATTAGGGATGTAAAAGTCATGATACTGGGTTCACTACACAATTTACACACTATTTTTTATATTGTTTTATTTTTTCTTCAAAATGCGATTTTGGACAAATCTTGAGTAAAAAAGTAAATGCTTACAGTGCATATGTAAAGAAAAGTTTCCTTTATTTCTCCAGCAAAAAAAAATCTTTATCAAATTTTAAAAATATATATATTTTTATTTCTGATGTAACATTTAATGTTTGAAAAACAATGGCTATTTCTGGTTTCCATTTTTGGGAGTGAAACTGCTAAATATTTTTTCGTAATTATAAAAGGACTAAACTTAATTTTATCCTAAAACAAACAAACAAACGAAAAAAATGCCAATAAAGAAAAACTCAACCTAAGGAATGGCATGTGCTCCTAGCTTGTAATTTAATTACACGGTCGCCAATGAAGTTGGAATAAAATATTTTTTACCCCTTTCCATGAAATGATTGTGACAATGTGATTTGATATTGACAGATCTCTTCCAACATATCACCATGGAAATAAAACCACAGTTAACAGAGGATTGTGTCCGAAAACAAAATTATTCCAAATTTATAGGCAACCGTATATTTTTTTAAAGGAATATCCACGCATCTACATTTTAAGATCTCTGGACATCAACAGCGTTTAATATTTTTTTTACTTGTTTGTTTCTCAAGAATATCATTTGACCTTTGATTTCAACAGACAGAGCTGCAGCACTGAACAATAGTTATGATTTCACTAAGCATGCCGCAGTGCATTTTCAAAGGCCTCTCTCCACTCTGCTCAGCTAATAAAGTTAAGTTAGCTAAGCTACAAAGCTCAATCATCATAAGATGATGGCCGATAGGTTTCCTGATTTCACCAATGTATTCTGCCTCTTTTGCTCTCTTGTTCATCTGCTTTCATCCAAAGCTTGCTCAAACGTGATTGGTCAATAGTACTTGGACTACAAACAGAAAGCACAGCGCTTACATTGCATATGCAGAATCTGTTCATAAAGATTACGACTTTCTCCAATTCAACCCTGTGAAAATCGCTGATTAATAAACTGCTGTAACTCTGTTTTTGCCTTATTAACTGATGCCCTGTTTCCTGTGTGGCAGCTGGTGAGACAAGAGGGTGGAGACTCCTATCTCTGCTCATTGTGTAGCTGTCTGTGTATTACTTTGTAATCTGTTGTGTTTTTATGCTATCTACAGCAGGGTGGGGCGGCGATGCAGAGGGGAAGCGTGGGGGCGGTGGGTTGGATGAAAGCTGGTGGGACAATTTATCATTCTGTTTCTCCCTTGTCAAGTCAAAACCCAAGACTGTTCTTCTCTTAGCCATAGAGCAGTGATAACAATAGGCAAACAGTCGAGCCATTTCTAACATCTGTATTTCACACACAATCCCCCGCTGACTGGAGTTTGAACATTCCCCCTACAGCCCTTGACACAGCAAGCTGCCTGCCTCCTTACTTTGGCAGTTGCTGCACACAAACACACACAGAGACGCACGCCAGGAGCTTGCACATACCCCAGCAGAGATGCAGATAAACAGTTGAATAGATAAGGAGCCAACAAGATGAAATGTAAAAACAATTTGACTTGACATACCACATACACGCACACACTCCTCCTCCTCCCGCTCTGCTCCAACTCTACAATAAGAGCATCATCTCTGTTGTTGTCTATGTCAAGCTGTGGTGCTGTGAATAAATGCTTTTAGAAATGAGATGAGTGATTACAAGTAATTAAGAGTGAAGACATGGAAAAGTAATTACTGCCCTCTTTTACGGTCATACAGCAAAAAAAATACCCTCAAGTCTTTCAGTGGTGGGAGATCAGGAGAGCCATGCAGGAGGAGAAATATGTTCAAAGACATCACCGTGGATTAAGTGTCAGACAAGCACAAAGGACCCACCGCAGGAAGAAAAATACAACTTTAGTTGAATCGAAGCGTAATTTCTGCTCACTATTCAACTGTATCGTTTCCTGTGGGCATCGTTTTATCATTCACCTCACAAAATATGCTTGGAGACATTTTTTCTCCCACTTGAGCACACACACAAGTTCTTTTCTACGCTGGAATTTCTAGCACTGAAAGTCTGGATGTTTGTGGCAACTTTACCCGTGTCAAAAAAAAGAACTTGCAGGGGGGAAAAAATCTAACTTAAGATTTTGATCCAACATTTTTTGAGACTCTGGCATTTGTAAAAAGTGTGCTGTGTAGTGGGGAATAGCAATATAGTCCAAGACGTGAGTCTGAATAAAATTTTGTTCTTGGTCAAAAGGGCTTTTATTGTGTATGCTGTTGACATCTTTAGATATTAAAAAGCTTGGTGCATACTGTAGCACACCCTACTGAAAAACTTAGTACTTTTGAAAGTGCTGTAAGTTCATTATCTGAAGTATCTGAAATGAATACAATAATCAGTCCAAAGTGATGCTTATGCCACTCTTAATTATGATCAATTTACAAATTACCACATGTTTACATTTATACAAAATCTCCTTTACTTCATCTATATTTTATTAAATTATATTCAGCACGTCATGCAGGCTCAGTCCATCATCAAACCAAAGACATAGCGATTAATCATAAATAAATTTTTGTTACTTCTGTAAAATAACAGCCAACTGTGAGTGTATATCCATGTCCGTCTAGTCTGTCCATAACCTTGACAGCAGACAAATCTTCAAATATTGATGTTTCTTCAAAGAAGCTACAAGTCTTTTAAAATTAGATGCTTCAAACACATCTTCAACCCTGGAGCACAGAAGATCTATACAGTCACCACAGTTTCAAGGTGGGCAACAGAGATTATTGTTAACAATTCACTGTCTCTTCTGTTTCTGAATCATGATGTTGAATGATGGCCAGAAAGATGTTTTTGCAGAACATTATGATGTCACAGTGAAGTTGACCGTTGGGACCCTTTGGATATCATTTTATCCTATTGGACACTTGTGTGTTACTTTGTCATAGTGTGTTATGGCCAAAATTGCTTTTATGAGATCACAGTGACCTTCACCTTTGACCTCAAATATAAAATATTAAGATTTTTTTCTCCCTATAACTAAACACCCATATTAGAACAATACTGTGGGACTATTGGTGCTTTCACAAATCATTTACACAATTAGAGTTTAGATAAGTAATCTTTTAAACCAGGAAAATTAAGCACTTCTGCTACATTACCATGTCCAAAATCACCCAAAAAAGTAGTCACATATCATGATATCAATATATAGCCTAGCCTTACCTTAATTTCATGAGGACTGAAGACCCGGAAACATAATGTTTCTTTGTCACTTGTGTCACTGTCACATAATTCTATTTTATACTACTTTATACTTCTTTGAAGTCTAATAAATGTAAGGGCATCAGCTATAATAATACCTATTAATGTATATGAATGGTGCCTGTCACATGACCGGGTGGTTTATTTTAGTTTCCACACAGACCTATTTGTGGTATTAACTGTCTTCCATTGAGACACCATGAGACACCATGAGACACAGACACCAACACCAACACCAACACCAACACCAACACCAACACCAACACCAACACCCCTGCTGAGGAGACAACCAGGAAGTGGTGAGTACTGCCACTGTTTAAGTTAGCTTAACTCCCCGAAGATGACAGAGTAGAAAACGCAAAATAATATTCTCTGAACTGTGAGTACAGCTGACTGAGGTTTCTTCTTTCACACAGGCAGGATAGCCGGTCCCCGTACCACTCTCAGGAACAACCACGGTAAGGAACATTCCTGTACTCAAAGAATCTAAATCAATACTTGTGTGACTTGCTTTTCATCCCCACATGAACCATTCCAGGTAATGGAACCCTAATCTCCATTACAGTGCCATTTTTAAACAAGTACATTTTTCTGATTTTACTTGGGTACATTTTACTTCATACTGTGTTATTGCTGCTTGAGAAAACATTCTCAGTACCATTTCGCAGTACTTAATTGCTGAAAAGGAGAATTAGAGCAAAACCTTCATTAAAAGGAGAAATACAGAAATTGTGAATGCATGTAACCAAGCTGTGCACTGCGCTATATCTGAACTAACTGAACCTTTGTTAGAGCCTTGCTCTTCCGGCACAGCCAAGGACATATTTAAGCCCTTTTTAACAATACCACTGCCTTATCTCATACCATTTAGTGCAGTGAATGTGCTACCTAAAGAGTGCCCAAAGCACATAACCTCAATCTTTAAGTGCCCAACCAAACAGAGATTCTGTAGTCCTTTCATTAGAGCCTATCAGCAAGATTTCTTGGCGACACATTCCCTGCTTAAAGATTTAAGGAGAAGTGATGGTGACAACACAGGTGCAGTCAGTGGCAGCAGATCTAATCCATTAGAAAGCCGAGGGTTCCTCTACCTGTCTGTTTTTCTATCCTGCCAGATCCTACCAACAGTACACACACTCCTCCTCTTGTTGTATTCTAATCCCTATCACACCATCAGCTACTTCCTTATTTATACTTTTTCTTTCTTTATTTAAATTTTCCCAACAGCATCCACACTATGCAAACACTTTTTACTGCCTAAGGCACTTTGGCTGGAGTTTTTCTTCTTTCCCCAAAATGAATATTTAAGTATTTTGGATTTATTGTTGAAGCTGAAGCATGAATTATTTACACATTTATAAGTCAGAGTATCCCCCATCCAGAAACAATAAGGGGCAGCAGACTTGTGTAGTTTGTAATCATTGTTAAAGTTGGATCGTTTTGCAGTTTTTTTCATCTTTTCATCCAAAAGAAAGTTTTTTTCTCAAATGTTTCCATTTTATTTTGGACTCAAGAAGCTGTATTCTCTACCACTCCACACATGCCATTGCGCCATTAAGTTCATAAATATGCATCAGCAGATCAAATCAAACTTTCTTCTGTCTTGTCCCTCGCTTTTACATATTTCATTTTGCACAACAGTGCAATATACTGAAGTCAAATAAACAAATACAAACCTCCAGTTAGCTTTTTGACGTTGCCCTATCAAGTGAACAGTCTGTCTCTGCCAAATAGATGAACAACGCAAATGGTACAGGTTTCTGCCAATTTGCATGATGAGAAAATGATATGCTGGGCAATGGCCCCGGTGTTGATGAAAAGAAATATGGAAAATGGCTGCTATATTTAGCATACCCATGAGCATTCGGTTGGGGGTGGCTCTGGCTCAAACTCATGTTGCTTTCTGTGAGCACTGGGATGAAACATTGGTAGTGGCTGTTTTTAAACACCATCGCTCGACAGGCATGGTAATCTGCAATTTCAGGAATCGCTTTCTCGTCCTTAAGTGGCACCGAATCAAACGGCAGAGATATCTCAGCATGTGAGATGAAAAAAGGAGGTGTATGAAGCACGAAATACATCAATTTTCTTTTTTATGATGGATGTGATTGGGGGGTATAATATCTGTCCGGCAGTGGGGTGTACCGGGGCCAGGATCTGAGGCCTGAGTGGGCCCCTTTAGTACCATCAGTCAGTGATAGCCATCATCAATGCAATGTAGTCCCCAATCGCTGCCTGATCTCTCTTCTCCTCATAGGAGAGAGCCAAGCAGCCTTATGGCGACATATATAAATACAGGTGAAGTGTGTATGTGTGTGTTTGTGCTGCATGTGTGTGTTTAGGCAGATTATAGTGTATACTCTGCAGGCATACTGCTGTAGCCTCCACCTCTGATTAACTCAGTGGGGGTAAAATGCTGTGAAGGCTGCATGGGGACTGGGATGAAGAGGGTTCGGAAAGGAAAATAATAGTGCAGAGGAGTGGGGCCGGCTGGGGGAGTGGGTGGACAATTTGATGAGATTGTCCACTTTGTGTGTTTATGCGTGTGTCTGAGTGTGTATTGATGGCATAAACCTGTTTGTCTTGCAGAATTAGCCAAAATTAGGAAGACACTTGGAAGCATGGAATGACTTAAAGGGACAGTCAACCCCATCAACAAAAATACATATTTATCTAAATTGTTTCGTGTGGGTTGAAGAGTGTTGGAGATGTCGGCCCTAGAGATGTCTGCTTTCTCTTGAATATCATGGCAGTGTATTGCACTTTGCTTACTTGTGTCAGATGTTCTTGTAATACAGAGGAAGAAGCAGGATAAACAGAAAGACAATCCAGGCACTCCATATATAAGAAAAGTTTAAAAAGAGTGGCTGAATCATTAAAAAAGGCAACATGTATTGACCACTACAGGTCTAAGTCAGACATCACAGGTGTGTCCTCACCTGTAGAGTATAAATAGCCAATGGTAGACAATCACATGAACAAAATAATAACATGAAAACAATTTGAATATAATAAAAAATGAAATAACATAAAATTAGATTACATAGAAATAATTTCATCCACTCAAAATAATCCAGACTTTGTTGTGCAGTTTGGTGAAGGAACTGTTTTTTTATTTTTTATTTTTGCCACTAACAAGCCAGGTGCCAAACTTATCTACCAACTTATACACATATTTCATGAATTCACACAAAAAAAGAATGGATGGATATATTCTTCTATAAAGGGGAGACTCATGATAACCCATAGAACCCATCTCATTCAGATATCATTCAGACAGTTTTTCCTCAACTAAATAAAGACAAACTTTGGGCACCATTTTGCCTAATAGTATGCCCCTGATGAGATCTCATGACATGGATTTATTAGGTCTTCTAGACATTTTCATACAATACCACAAAATAGCTTATATGCTTTGACCACTATAGGCCACTGTATCTTTAAATCTCAGCCCGCTTATTTTCTGTTAATTGCGTTAAACAAACAAAAAAAGCTTTAATTTTGACAGAATTTGGTAAAATATGTATTTCTGATTTTTTTTGTGTGTATGTGTGTGTGTGTGTGTGAACTGTCCGTTTAAATGTAACAAATTCTTAACCACTAGCATAGTTCACCTTATTCATTCTCAATGTCATTCTATGACAGTGTTGATGTTAATTTTACTGTAAGCATTTTGTAAATTACTTATGTTCTATAACAGTCTTTTTACGCAGGCACAGCATGATGGAGTGACTCAAACTTTATAAATATTTTCTGTTGCTCTCACTGTGTAAAACCATCATTGCAGAACTTGGCATTTTCCATTACAGCTTGACAGCTTCTCTCTGAAGTTTGAAAGCATCGCCTCATATTTTTCTCAAGCCCTTTAGTCCTCAGCCTCATAACTGGGCTAGCAAAATCCAAGGCAACAAGTTGAGCCTAATAGGCAATTAGCTTTTCAATAAGCCCTACTCACTGTGATTACTGGACTACATTAGTGTGTGATTCTCAGTAAGAAATGGTTGGGAGCTAGATAATCACGGCCGCGTTTGAAAGTAATTAAAGTTTTGGTGCAGTCAGAAGTATTTTGCATGTCAAGGTAGAGCTTATGTTCATAGTTTGCATCTGTACACAAATGCTCCAGGAAAATTGAATATTTTTTTTCTGTTTACCACTAGACCAGGAACATAGCATTTCTCAAGGGGTGCTCAGTTCAGGTTCACTTCACACATTTTGTGTTGTCTGTACACTACACTCGCTGACACGGCCCTTCCTACTCTCATTTGGAAATACTTCATAGTGCCTGCCTCTGCTTCTTAGTGTCCCTGGCCTCTCCTTGCACCCCCCCCATCCCCCACCTCTTCCTGTTTCCTTGCATCAGCTCCATTTTTGTCTCAGAGTGTCTGTGAGAGCTCCACTCGTTCTCCCGCTCTAGCCTGAGCCGTGGGATCGATGAGCGACCCGGCCTCTTACTGTAATCACTGACCCGTTCCCCAGCCACCGTTTGGCCCCTGACCTCCTTTTCCTCAGCTCTGAGCACGGAGCTTTATTTCTTCAGAGCCGGGTCCAAGAGGTCGTAATGATGCCAGTTCACTCGGGTTACAGCCCCTGAGCCAGCTCAAACTCCAAAAGTCGTGACGCATTTTGCTCCCGTTATTACCCATTGGTCTTTCTTCACACATTTGGCATAACTCAGCCTGGTTAGCAGAACGTAGACTACATAGCACCTACATGGTAAGCAGTTTGCTTCACAGCAACCAGGATGTTTCACCTGTCTCAAAGGTCAACTATTAAAGATATTTGTTATTTTGATTTTGGGATAAAGCTATCCCAAAATCAAAATAACAAATTTTTCCTATCAATCTAGATTGAGATGTTTGCCTTCTCTAAGCAGTGCAAGTCAACTTTATTCATATTTGCATTGACATTCAAGAAGATTTTTGCTTCCTTTTTTTGCCATTTCTTTGTGTCAACAACTAAAAAAACAAAATATTTTGGGCCGAAAAGTGAAAATTATTTCTATATTTATTTAACCTTTCTTTTGCTTCTGTAATTGAACCAACTTCAACCAGTCCCACTCTCTCTTACTTTCTCACCTGTGTAGTGCATGTGGGCTTTGTAGCAACTTACTTGACAATCTTAAGAGTTTCCTAAATCAATGCTCAGAGCAGTGCTCAAGTTGGTCAGACGGTCTAAGAAGGTGCATGTTAAATGTTTTTTTAGTGAGTTCTTTTATTTTCGTTTTAATTATGACCCCAGGTGCATCTCAATAAATTAGAATTTGATGGAAAAGTCCATTTCCAGTAGCTCAAGTCAAATAGCCCCAACCAAGTATTGAGTGCATATACTTTTCAGAGGCCAACATTTCCATATTAAACATACTTTTTAAAATTGGCCTTTTATAATATTACCTTTTTTTGAGACACTGAATTGTAGGTCTTCATTAAATGTAAGCCATAATAATTATAATTAGAAGAAATAAAATAAATTAAGACATGAAATGTTTCATTCTGTGTGTAATGGATCTATATAATGTGTTATTTCCACAAATTGAATTACTGACATAAATAAACTTGATATTCTAATTTATTGAGATGCACCTGTATATATGATGAATTTTAAAAAAACAACTAATTCAACCGAATGGCATATTGCTTTTTTAGATAATTTTGTATCACATCTACATGTATATCGCCAATTTAATAATACAAAAATTCAACAAAGCAGTTTGAACAGTTTTAAAGTAGCCTTTGTTCACCAAAGTAGATCTCTCCTTCGTGTAGCTTTGCTGTACTTCAACAGTTTTTTTTGTAGCTTGCTGAGCTATGCTTTCAACATAACTGCATAAAGTTCCATCCTATTTGTTAACTAACACCCAAACATTCTATACTGATAAAGAGCACTACAGGTAAAATGTACAAGAAAAAATATGTGCTTCTGATTTGGGGGCGAGCTGTCCCTTTAGACCGTCATTATGTGAGCGCCACATCTCCAGTTCATTCCTGACTGACCAGACGCCAAAGTAAGTTTCCTCCTCTGAGAGCCTCAAGTATCTAGGCTACATACCTGAGGGTGTTTTTATAAATCATAACTTAGGTAGTCCAGATATCTGTCTCCATGGCAACCCTCAATCCTTGTGCATAGAATCCGCAGCACTGCATAGCATTGCATGGTTGTCAGCTTCTAAGGGCAATAATTATAAACCACTTCCTCAACAACTCATGATGGAAGAACGAGAATTTGCCACATAGGGTCAAATAAATAAATCGTTATCTACACATTTTCATACCTTGACCTTGTTCTGTTTCTAGCTTGGCGATTCATCAGTTGAAGACCCCTTGAGGTTATGTTGTAGTGTTTGCTCAGGCCCAAGGATGCTCTTGTGAAAATATTCATTGTTCAATAGCTGGTAAAATCAAAAGGCAGACAAAGACTTCTAGCTAATTAAGTGTTAGGCAGTAAGGGCACGGCTGTCAGAGGAAAGCTTTACTTCTGGCGTAGCGGTGTGACAGCGCTACTGATGTTGAATAACAACATTGGTCGTGCTGTAATGTTTGAAGAACAGGTTTTGTGCATAATGCGGGAGGTTGATAGGGTCATTATTTACAATAACAGCACTCTCCCTGAGACGCTGAATACTTAATCTATCATCTGTGAATCATCTACACCGAGTTACTCACTCATCAGTGTCTGTGACTGCAGCTTCTTTACACTGAGAGCTTATAGCAATCATGTCAAATCCTGCTTGCTTTACAGCATGCATTTGTTGGTAGTCTCTATAGCACTTGGCCATTTCCATGTGCAGTGAGTCATTAAATTACAGTGTGAAATGAAAGGAGTTCCCTGCTGACGTGTAAAGTCTTATGTGCAAATCTCTCGTGAATCCTCGTCCTGTCTGGACGTAAAATGATCGGCGAAGGCTGAGTGTTGCATATGTGCCTTTTAATCTGATACACATTTGCTTGCTGCTTGTTTCGTGCGACTCAATTCAGCTGAATCTTCAAACAGACTGAGAAATGTGTGTGGAGAGAGAGAGGGCTGATTGAGTTAAAAGACTTCACTTGACTTTTCTTATTGCAAAGTCAGAAGGCAAAGTTTGCTTCACCTTGAAAGACACTGGTTGGCTCAGTCAGGCGTGGCTACAGCTTTTGTAAAAAAAAAAACGACATTGTAGCCCACTGTCTATTACGGGACTGGCTTGCCGTACTTATTACTACTGCAACCTACTGTTAGAATATGTATCAAATGCCACTGGCCTGATTTTCATGAAATTAGGTGAAAAGGTGTAGCAAAGACATAAGGAAGAACCCGCCAATTTTTTTGAGCAGATCTGAATCACAGGCGGATACACAAGTTCATTTTCACATTTGTTAAAATTGTGTAGCATTTGAGTTGCATTCAAGTGATGTAGAAAAAATTGGGGGGGAAAAATCCTGATCATATTTTGTAGCTCATCTGATCTGTTTCCTTTGCTCCTCATTGTCATGCAACTTCTGGAAATAGCCATCAATTTGTTGTTTAAAAGTCTAGGGCACTTGTGCTACATTCATATGTTGCTGAAATAATGATAAAAAATGATTTCCTGATGATATTTCATGGCACTCCTCATCCATTTTCTTTGCTCTTCATTTTCATGCAAATATGGGAAATAGCTCGTAATAAAATACAAATACAATGAAATAAAATAAAAAAAATGACTTTCCAACTTGAGAAATGGGAACATCCCAGGAGCACATGAATGCCCCTTTGGCTTTGGTGGAGGTTTGTGCTCTCCAAGTGGCATTCTAGTTTCTCATTAGGGCTGGCCAATATGACAACATATACTGTAAACGGACGACCATAAAGGTGGAATAATTTTGTTTTCAGACACAAATGTGGTTTCATTTTCATTGTAATATGTTTGGAAGAGATTGAGTAATAAAGTTTTGAGAAGATATATACATTATCTGTCAATAATAAATCACATTGTCACAATCATTTGATGGAAAGAGGTAAAAAAAAGATTTTATTCCAACTTCATAAGCAACCGTCAAACGTTATAAAAATGTCTGCTGCATATACTTTTCTCAATGGTTTCTATTGCAATTTTGAAACATCACTGGTGAAACTACATTAAAGGCAGTATTTGTGGCATTTTGAAGATGCTTCATGTTCTGATCCTTGTACCTGGAGCGAAGCTGGGGGGAACTACAGAGGCGCTGTCTTGCAGAATTAAGTCGTTCACTAAAATAGACTTTACCACATGGTTATTTCATATAGACTATTTATTGAATAACCAAACAACAAAAAAACATGCTATATATAAAATGATGTATATCTTTATCAAGATATAAAATTACCTTCATCAGGGCAGAAGATTTTGGCCATACTGGCCAGCTCTATCTCTCATACTGTTTTTTATATTTTTCTTGTGTTCTAATGCCAGAAACATTTAAGACTGCCTGTCGAATGTTTCTAGACTCAAACAAAAACACATTCATCATGTTGACGCCTCAATAATTACATTAAACATCGTCATTATTTGCACATGAAAAAGTTTGTAACATCTATGCCCGAATAGGTTTAAAAACATTAGGGGAGTAAAAATTAATTTATTGCCAGGCTGTGATGTGTTACAATGCATGTCACACTGAAATGAGATCGCCTTCTTTATGAAAATATACAAAAAGTGTGTAATGGAGAATGCACAGTGAGAGAGGAAGGTTTTGCTTTCAGTCTGGTCACAGAGTGTGTGAAGGGGACACTTTGTTTAGCTCCCATTAGCCAATGGGCAGCTGCGTCACTCGACATCAGCATCATCCAGTGTCCACAAGGCCGTCACCCAAAGGTGAGTCACAGTCAGGGCTGCCATTTCCTACTATAGTGCCAAGTCTCACTCCTTTTTTCTCACTCTTCTCTTTTACGCTTTCTATCCATATTCCTTTCATGAATAAGTCATATAATTGCAAGAGGCAGACAATGTTCCTAGCTTTGCAGCACATATGTTTTTAACATTTCTATCTTAAAGAGTGCAGCAAGCGGCAAACACAATGGAAAGGAAAGCAGAGCAGAAATAGAGGGCTAAAACCAGCCATTGTTTACTCTCCGAGGAGCCTAGCTTAGAGGTTGCATTAGGTGCTTAAAAAAAGACTTTGTTTATCCCGGTGTATAGTCAGTAAATAATAAATAATGAATTAATTGATTCCTTTCTTCAGGGGTCCTTTGCTTTGAAGCAAGGTGGGCTTTGAAAACTTTGGCATCAGAGAGAATTTTGCCAGGTAGCTGCCTAATTACACTTCCAAGGCCTGGCTGTCTAATAGATTTCAGTTTTTAACTATCACAAAAGCTGCAGTCTGCCCTCTGAGGCACATATGTCCTTTTAAAGAACCATAGTAGGGATTAATAACATTTTTGTTTGCCAAAGTATTATTTTTAACTGAGCCCATGACTCCACAAACACAGCAAAGTCAGGGTATTTTTACAGCCTTTTGTGAAGAATAAACGCTGACATGTTTTCACCTCTTGACGCAGTTTACAAGTATAGTTTATTGTTTATAATTTATAGTGTTGATGTTCAATATGCGGGGGGTCAGATGCTGCTATGATTCATGCTTTAACCCAGATCCAGCGCTGACTTTAACTGACATCAGCAAGGAAACATCTGATCAATACCAGTATGAATTGTTGTAAAACATTTATAGACTACACGGCTTGGTCTCTGCACTCTTTATTTTTCTCTACCCTGGCTCTTTTTTTCCATCAGCAATTTTCCATTTTACCCTGATATCCAATAATAATCTGTGCCTATAATTCGCCCTGGACAAATCATTCAAGAACCAAATTACACATGAGTTTCCTTGTCTCTGACAGGACTCCTCTTAGCATAATGGAATCAGAGAATTCACAGTA
The DNA here is from genome assembly GCF_030273125.1 of Centropristis striata. Lineage (NCBI taxonomy): Eukaryota > Metazoa > Chordata > Actinopteri > Perciformes > Serranidae > Centropristis > Centropristis striata. The sequence goes on along the minus strand of NC_081519.1, from coordinate 17,129,363 downwards.
TCCTCTCTGGATAATGAAGAGTTATTTCAGTGTTTCTGAGTATGAGGATTTCTGGTGTGACTACTAGACTGACTAATAAATTGTGACATTCAGGCGCAGCAGCCGGGCATCATAAGAGATGTACATATCTCAACTATTAATCATCAGGCGGCTTGAGAGGAGGAGGTCTTCATGAAACATCACCAATTATATTTAATTGTATGTAACATGGTGTCAAAGCACATGCCTTCTAGAAGTAAAAGCAGGGGGACAGTTATGGGAGTTAGCATAGATTACATGTGATAAAGAGGCTGTAATGTGACAATAATCTGATATAATTACATGTGGATGAGTCATTATTTGTGTGTTTGCTCATCTCTTAGATAACGCTGCTTGTGAGGCAACAGACAGCGGCATGTTTAATGAGCTGGGAGGCGCAGACAAACAGAATATCGCCGACTGAATGAGAGCCCGCTTCAGGAGGTTGGGGTGTGTTTGCAACCAGAGTGCTGCACTGACACGCTGGAATACGGCTGAGCGATACGGCAAAAATCTTTAATCTCAATATAGGTCATTTCATATCTCGATAATGTATATCAGGACTTGGCATGTGTTCTGGTTATTAAATTAATGAGTAGTCTACAAGAAATTACCATATAGTGAAGCCTATTTTTGTTCTCATGAGTAAGTAAATACTTGATAAACGAAAAGTATATTTGTCATTTAATTAAGAGCTTCAGTGCAAAATGAGCATAACTGTTTCAAGTGAAAGAGAAAAAAAATGTCAGCTATACTAACAATGTTTACATTCATGCACACAAACAGAAGAATGATTAAGACAGTAGTGGAATCTAAATACACTGCGGTATTCTTATATGCAGAATTCTTGGGTGTACACATGTGTTGAACAATAAATCTGAATGAATAAAATAAAAGACTGAAGAAAATCTTGTGCAGTTTGGAAACCATACACTGACAAATTTGAGTTTGTTTTGTTATCAATTTAGACAATGTATTTAAGGATAGGATGATATTGTTAAAAAATCCGACTTGTTTGGTTTGCTAACCATGGGACATGTATGTATTGTATGGTTTATTTCAGCCTCAGATTTCAGACAAAAATGGTTGCAACAAAAAAAAAACTTTACAGGAAGGGAAGGAAAAACATCTCGCACTCACAGCCCAATTAAACTTCTCAGGTGCAATGATGAGGTGTTAGGTGCAGCTGTCAATCAGTCTTTGAAATGGAAAATGGAGAAAACAAAAAGGACCCACCTATTACACTCTCACTTTTCAGAAAAAGCTGTCCTTTAAAAAATATTTGATCTGATTTGATCATTTGTCAATGAAGAATTTTGTTCTGTATGTTCTTCACCAGAATTTTGAAAGGACAAACTTTTTTTCCCAAATAAATACATACAATAAATGAAAAGCTTATTAAAATAGATATTTGCACCTCTCAAAAACAAAGGTACAAAACCCCAAAACAGTAACATGAACTAAATTGTGATTTTTTTTTCCAAACCATAATTGTGTATCACAATCTGATGTATGATTTCCCAATTCCATTATTAGGCAATAAATCATATTGAATAACCCCCAGCATTATGTTGCAGTTACAACGGATGCATCAGTATGCATAAACATACAAAATTTAACATGAATATGCATCTGTGCACAGGCGCGCACACAAAGAGACATGCATGCACGCAGCATGACACGAGGGAGAGCACAGCATGTCCGCTCGCAAGTTAATGAACCAGCAAATATCTCAGCATGCACACATCAATGTTAAGTGCCTCTGTTCAACAGGAGAAGTTAACTCACACCTCCTGGCTGTCGCGGAGAGAAGAAGAGCGACTGAAGCACTGCTGAGTCTGAGCAATGGCAATGATACGTTGATGCATTTCACAATGGCGCCAGACATTCCATTAACCAGCGAGCATTCTTGACTTTCTCTTGACATTGCCCAATTCAAGTCTGAGTCATGCTAATGTGAGTGAATATACCAGTGTGGGTGTGTTTAATGTCCCAGCAGTTAAGTCTACTAGTGTAAACAGGCAGCCCAGCACCATCTGTTTCTTTATGATCTCTTGTTTGATTGTGTCTAACTTACTACCTCCTTTTGCTTCCTTCTTAATGGCAGCTCTCCAGAGACTACTCTGAAACTGAGGCCTTACGTTTAAAGAACCACATCCATATACCATAAGCAATAAAAGACTGTAAAAAGACTTGAACTGCCTCCCATGATACCAAACCTGGCCCGTTGGTTCATCCCATAAGTGGTAATTGATTAGAGAGCTGACCGCATGTGGGAAAGCATCTTGGTTAACATTATGGGGCGTTTGTGCCTTTAAACCTGCATTATTTAGACTTGTACAATAGTGATTGGGAAAAGAGGCATTCAGTTAATGCTGATGTACAGTACAACATCACAGACACATTCAATTTAATTTATCACTCCACCTTACAGTTGTTCTAGAATTTTAATTATATTAGCAGACATTATCTTAGATTGTAACAAACTTTTACTGCAAAAATAAACAGATTTCCACTGATAACATTTGAGTTACATTATGAATAGTTGTCAGAAAAGGAAGAATGAAAGGAAAAAGGCCTGGATACTTCAGTGCAAACTTGTGCTCATATAGCGGTAATGTTAGCTGTCACCGAGTTCTGGCCCCAGCAGCTCACAGCTCATCAGATACCGCATTCTCATCAGCTCACCCAGATCAATCAGAATAGAGTAAAAAGGAAGCTAACGCTCAGACTGTAAGGCAAACAACACAGGCTTTGAACTGCTGTCAGGCTTGGTGAAATCTCAAAAATATAAACCCCAGCATTCAGTCTATAGAAGACCTAGCTGAATTTTTCAGTCCATGGAATGCACTCATTTCTGGTGATGTAATTACGAGAAGACTTCAACATAACGTCACGGTCTGATCAGCTGTTAGCTCATTATAATCGAACATGAAAAGCACTGTTATTTCACTGGTTGCACCATAAATGGAAACATACAGATAAACGACATGATACAAATAGCTAGCCTGTGCTAACGTACAGACCTAGCTTACGCAAAGTAGCAAGCTAACACTCAATTTGCAGGAAAGTGTTGCTCAGTCCCAGCAGTTGGGGAGCTATTTGTGTTGCTGGAGCCAAATACATGTTAACCAATAAATGGCACCTGCACAACAGCTGTATAAAAGCAATATCTCACTCTGGGTCATGATGTTATCCTGTTTATCGCCATAGCTGTGATCTGGTCATCGGCACGAGGAAGCTGCAGGCTCTTTTTGTGTGTTGAATGACTTGCTGTGTTGAGCCGTTTTCATTTCCTATTCCCGCTCCCTCCCTCTCCCTCATCATGTGTCTCTAATTCTGATTTCACTCACGGATCTCTTGGATCTCCCCGCCACACTCTGTACCACCAAGAGTCTCCTTGTTTAATCTATCATTTAAGAGCATTAGTTAGAGAGTGGCCTATTAAGAAAGAACCACCCTGCCCGATCCTCTCCCTGGCAAGTGTGGTTTTTACTACAGGGATAAAAGTCTGCTGTAATCTCTCACCCTTTCCGGAGGTGCTGGGTTAAGTAGGTTAGCAATGATTTGGCATTTTAGAGTGCAGAAACAGGAGACATTAAAAGCCCTCACTAGTATGCTACATATTAAGATTAGATTCCTTCAGAGTGAGGCTTATTGTAGACAACTAAGGGGAAGAAAATGTGAAAGTACTGTAGAGCAGTGAAAGAAGAGCTGCGTATCAGTGTGTTGCTGATTATCCTGTTGTTCTGTTCGGATTTCTCATATCAAATGGATTTGAGGCTTACAAGCTCTGATAACTCTGTTGCTCATAATGTGTGTGAGCGAGCGTGACTGTATATGTGAATGGGTGCCAGTGTGTGTGTAGGTGATATCTGCGTTTTCATCTCTAAGGGGGCCTTAGCAGCTCGTATGTCTCCTCCATGACGGACAGGGCCCAAGTGGTTTCCCAGCGTGCTGCTGATCCCGTCACATCAACATGAAATGTTGATAGTGCGGCAATCGGGAAGTCGAAGGCTGTTTGGTTTGCACGCTCCTTACAGGCAGCTCTGCTCATTGATTTGTGCTTGGGTTTTTGAGGGTTTGGATTTCCTAACGATTCACCTGCGGTTCTTTTCCTCTTTGACCAGAAAGAGTGTACCCTTGGGATGTTACTGTAAGCTATATCGGTCTATCTGTTTGGCCTATCTCTGCTGCAGTGAGGCCCAGGCACTCCCAGACACTGTGAAATACAGATCTCATCATTGTATAAAGTATAAAACTCTTAATTTGCGCTTTCTCATCATAAGAAGACAGCAACATTGGCTGCAGTTTATTTATAAATGTGTACATTTTTAAATACCCTCACGTTTAAATGGTGTATGGTACCTTTTTCCTCCAAATACCAATTGAGACACTTGATTTTCTGTTCCTGCAGTCTCTAAGTCAATAGCTAAGCCTTTATGTTTAAAGCCCTCTCCAATAGAAATAGTCTACCTCTAAATATTCTATCCATATCATCTTTCCACTTATTCAAAGATGTCCTATCTGCTTAGGATCAGTGGTAAATGTCGACAATAAAGCCTATTAGAGCTGGCTGATATGGCCAAAATATTCTATCCCAATCTACTGTAAGTAAATTAATATGTTGATAATGATATAATGAAGGGAGTGGGTGGGTCATTATTTCGAAAATAATCTCTTCAGGGTATTTCTTTGGAATTGCATCCATAGCATTGTAAACACTGTAGTCTTGTGATTTTGAACAGTTCATTACTAACTTACACCGCTGTTGTAAATATGAACAGCTTTACACATGCATATATTATGATTAATGAACCCAGCTCCAACCTGCTTGTCCCACTTCAGTTTTGGAAATTCTCCCCATCAGCATTACCTGCTGCCTCAGGCTTCCTCCCAATGGTCCAAAGCTCCTCTGCTTGTGGTGTAAACACCAACACAAGCCTTATCACCTCTATAATTATGTTTTATACCTTTATAACTGAATGCTAAAACTGACATTAATATTAATACTTTAATACGACAAATGAATAATTCATTTTTGTGCTTCGCTTAGAGTATGATCTACTGATTTTGGATGCCTTATTTTTGGTTGTTGTTGCTTCTTTGTTGTTCTGTCACATTCGTTATAATAGTTTCTAATTTTGTCTTTTTGTTAAATGTTTTATCTACCTGTGCTTATAGTCAATGAGTTTTATCTAATAAACAATGGACAGCTGCCTTTTCCATCTAATAGTGTTTTTGTAGCAAATACAGATAAAACGTGACGAAACTGGTTGTTAAACATGCCTAGAAAGAAAATTTATTCAGAATTCATGCTTGGCATTCATTTCAATTGTTCACAGCGGTACTGGATATAAATGCTACAAAAAATATCCAATTACCAGCTATTTTTTAAGCCTTTTGCACAGTTTAAGGTCCTCAGCAGTCACATGCGTTTGAGAAGCTCGAACTGAGAAGTGTGACTACCTTTCATAAAAGGCAGCTGTTGTATTTTAATAATGACAGATATGACATCCAAGTTGAAAGAGGAGTTAGGTATCTTGGAGATGGGAGACTGATTGACACAGCCGCAAGAGCCGTCTGATAATTGCTTCTGACTCCTTCAACAAACACAAAGACAAGGTGTCGAGTGGGAGGATAATGGTAGAGGACATCAAAGCATTAGTGGCAGCTCTGTAACTTTGTATACAGAGTGCTTTGCTATCACTGTAATCTGTGCGTCGTGCCACTCACACAATCCGCGCCCATTAACAGCCAATCATACTGTAAGTAATGCTCTGATTTGAGGTGACTACAAGGTAATCATAGTGGAATTTTTTTTTATCATCCATGGAGTAATCATCCTGTAGAGCACAATAGCCAAATAGCCCCCTTTTGAGCTGACACGACCTCTGTATTGGACCAGAGAGCTTTTTTCTCTTTGTGCTATTAGCTGAGCAAAAAGAAGTCTGATATAAGTCTGTCTGGTTTTGTAATGGCCTGCTGCCACAGGGACATGGGTTTGTTCATTGGAAATCTTAAACAAAGCACAAGGTCCTTTGGCCCCGTCTGATTTGGGAGTGGGGAGAGCGGGATTGGCTATTATCTCGCGGGGCTGCCACTGAGGAGCATTGGGAAGCTGCAGCCAGACCCCAGGTGCACTGTCGTACACAGAGGAAATTGAGCAAACAGGAGATAAGTGAGATGGAGGGCTATCTCTCTCTGTAGGGCCGCGTCACGGAACCATCCCTCACTATTAGGTTCCACCTCCTCTCCGCTCCTGGCCTCTCCTTCCCACTCTCCCTCCCTCCCTCTCCTCTGCTATCTTAAACATGAAGCGAAACATCAGTCTATAAGTGTTTGGTGGTGAAGGACGTCTTGGGAGACTGGTCCCTTTTTCGATTCCTCCTCCATACATAGCATCAAATTGGATTACCGTGAGACATCAACCTAATCAAAAGCTAGCACTTGCTATTATACTGTGAAATGCATACTATAAATATGACATATTGACATGAGTGGAGGTGGGAGAAAGCGACAGGAACAGTGGGGAAGGCATTTACAGTCTATGCAGCAGCTTGTGCTGGAACACCCTAAGGCGAGTGAATAAACAGACAATGCTCAGTCAATGCCCTTTGTTGCCAGTACAGAAATGTACCAGACAGGAAGTCAGAGTGCAAGACAAGTCGCATTATGGTGGTCCACCGCTGTTTGGAGTGGCACATAAATGAGCTGAACATAATTAGAACCAACACATACATAATCATGGATAGCATCCATGTCAGCTGGCGGAGGTGTACCCCTCCCCTTATCTACCCAGAGGAGATGGCAACGACAGAGACACGAGGCTCGGCCTTTGGTGGTCATCATTGCGGCTCACAAGCCTGCTGGAACAGAGCGGTAGTGGCAGGTTCCAGATGTGGAAGGGCCCGGGGCGCCCTGAGCGCACGTCTCCCCCCATCACAACATACCCCCCAGAGTGGGTGGAAAAGAATGAACGGGGGTGGTCGCTGCTGGCTTGAATACATCACTTAGATGGAAAAGAAGGGAGATGTTTGCACGCATCAGAATGTATTGTGTCTCATTTTGGGAGGAAATGTGGGGGCAGTTAATGACTTGTGTGCTGTACGCTTGAGAGTGCAGACGTGAGTGTTTCTCTGTGTAGCAGTGCAAGAAAAAAAGGAAAGAGTTGTGAAGAAAAGTGAGAGTTTGGTGAGTTATCTCAATAGAAAAAAAGAGTACTGTACCTACTGTATTCAGGAACAGCTTACATAAGGACGGATGATAAAAATGTCACCATGTTGCATCACACTGGTGGCCGGCCAACCTTTACTTTTGTCCCAGTGATGAAAAGCTTTCCCTGCTAGCTATCTATTCTCTCCCTTTGCCAGACTCGGCTCTGTTAGCCTCATTAAAAATAATTATAATGAAATAAATAAAAAAGACAATACTGTGAAAAAGAGGATGATGGTTTTGTGAGGGCATGCTTGTTTTCAGCCCCATGTGTGTCCATCGTGGAGAGAAGCTTGACTCCCCTATTCAGCCGTGTGTTAAATGCACCAAGGGAGTAATTGTATGTTACATGCTCAATCTCACCAACTGTGGACACTTGTGCTTTTCTTTGGCAGCCATGTTAACTTCCCTCACTTGTGCGTGGGTGACATTATCATGAAAACACAGAAGTGGGAGGCTACTCTGTCATCACACTACATGTGTCAGTGCAGACAGTCTGGTGATATGCTCATTATAGCAATCACTAGTTTGGATGACACATCCACATGCCAGAACATGTCAATATTTCCTTCTGTTATTTTTTTTTTCTTGGAGAATTTTTTACATTTCCAACCCTGCAGCAAGTGCTATCATGGTCTTACATCACACATCACTCCAGGTCTGGTCTCTGACGCACATATCTCCATGCTATCCCAAAGAAAACATCTGCAGCATAAGGAGGAGGAAAGGGGTGCATCAGCAAGCATTCAGCTCTCATTTCTGCATTACTTTCTTCCCATTTTCCTATCCGTCTCTCATTTTGTCTTCGTCTGTCTGTACAACAGCACTGGCAGGATTTATTAGCTCCTGGAAGTTGTTATGCCCATGTGGATCAATCTTCATTGGTCATTGGTCAGTGTGGGTTCAGGCTGAGGCAGAAAAGAGGATCCTGTCACCGGCAAAGATATCCAGGGCCGTTCGCTAGATAGATTCTCAGAGGAACTGACCTTTGCTGTAGTCAGTCGGGCTTGGGAGGTGATTGAGGAGCAACTTGGCCCTGCTTTATTGAGTGCTTCTTGCTAAATCTTTGGGCTGATTGTTCAGTTGCTCTTTTTTCAGAAATCACAATTAAGCCCACTTCACACATGCACTGCAGCTCTGAACTCATCTAGGCATTAGGGGCTGTTTGTGAGAATTTAAATTTCCAAATACAATGGACATTAAACCCTTCATGCAGTGGGCTCAGATTACCTTTTTTTAAGGGCTCAGTGGAGATAGGGGTATCATAGGAAACAAGAAGACTCAAGGAATTCTTTAATACCAACCACGTCATGATATCTTTCAAGGAACAGGTTGAATTAATGCTAAAATACTAAAGATTACATTTTGGCAAGGCAATTTTCAAATGGGTCCCTTGACCTCTGACCTTAAGATATCTAAATAAAAATGGGTTCTATGGATTCCGGAGAGTCTCTCATTTACAGATTTTATCAGATTTAATCCCATGCAGTTTTCTTAATTTGCAGTACAAACGTGTTATTTTTACCTACTGTATTACTAGGTTCCCTAACAAGTCTTGCAATTGCATACATTGGGTAAATGGCTGGATTCAATGAGCCCCATTTTATTAATGAGTGATGATGTTAGTCCCCATAGTAGCCATTTCATCGTAGTGTAACCATTTTTTTAACTTGACCTCACAGTATAAAATTACCTGTTGTGACTTCTAGGATAATCACAGCCTCATGAAACTTCACAACGGCAAACTAGAGACCTTAAACAGATTTACCCTGGCATCTCCCTGGTATAAAGTCCATGTAATGTCTTTAAGCCGACGAGTGAATAGAGTAGGCCATTGTCTGGAGAATGTATAGCAAACAAGTGGTTGTTTTCATGTTTCTATCATACGCCTGTCACAAAACCAGAAAAAACTAAAATTCCAGGGTGAAGTAGAAGGTTAATTTACACGAAGGAGCCGATGGAAAAGCTTTACTGGGGAAAAAACTAAATTTACAAACTTCTGTTGGTAAGGGCCAAGAGACTCAATCGTTGATGACCAAATTACAAACTGGATATGTGACTGCGGTGTAATCTAAATATATCCTGCCTCTTGCCCACTCTAACCAGCTACTACTCTTTGCCCTATACAGACAGAATATTTCAAATAAGTGAGAACGCTTCTGACACGGACATGAATCCTCTGTTCTGTGAAGGGCAACTCCGGACAAGAACAGACCTGATTCATTCATATGAGAAAGCAGCTTTAGATGAATCTACATTTTTTGAAGTGTGATATATATATTATATATGGATGATGAGATCATCCTAGTGTGTACATGATTGATGATCAGCAATATTCAGTGCATGTTCTATTCATGAGAGCCATATAGGAGGGAATTACAGCCATACTGATAATTCTGATGAATCCTTGAGCGAAGGTGAGCGTGACTGAACATACACGTGGAAGACTTTCTATATGTCCTTGTATTTTATCAAGGAGGTCTGCGGTCATCTGTTTTTTTTTCATATTTAATTCATGTTTGTTTGATTCTTCTACTTTTACAAGAATGGCAACCCACCTGCTACAAAAGCCTTAGCGGCTTATCCCTCATTATGTGTGTGTGTGTGTGTGTGTGTGAGTGTGTGTGTGTGTGTGTGTGTGTGTGTGTGTGTGTGTGTGTGTGTGTGTAATGAGAGAGATTACGTTGAAGCTCATCTAAAGCACAAATGTATGCTTTTGCTGAGTGTAGACATGCCACCATCTAAAGCCAATCAGCTCGAAGAGTTACACTGAGACAGGCAAATAAGGAGAGCTCTTCGGTTTATTACTTCACCCATTATTGTAAGCAGACACCCAGCTGGTCCTGCAGATGAGCCAGTTTGTGTGTGTGTGTGTGTGTGTGTGTGTGTGTGTGTGTGTGCGCGCGCGCACACACGCGTGTGTGCGTGTTTGTTTGTGTGCGTGCATGTGCATGTAAGTTTAAGATGTGGTTAGAAAGTAGCCAATCTCTTCCCACTAGAGATTTTCTCCTGTCCAAATATTAATGTTGCCATTTTATAAAGTGTTATTGAATCACAAAGAGTGCAAGGTGAAGGCTGGGGGACTGAGAGAAGCGGCAGATAAAGAAGCTATAGAGTGAGAAGCTTATTTTCTTTTCATTTAGTCCTGAGTGGTGATTCCGCGGCTCCGATCGATGCCGGGGTAATAAATAAATAAAGCAAACATAATGTGAATCTGTTTCTTTTAGATTAGCACACATTAGGGCGAGGCCTTGCCATATCTTAATGTGGAGAGAAGGAAAAAGAAATATGTGAACTTTCTCCTGATAATGGAGGGTTTATTACAGTAAATAAAGCATTCCCTCATTTCCTGTCTGATAAAGCGGATATTTTGTAAGGTGTCACTGCCAGTCTGCAGCGGTTTTCCTGGCCACAGCGCAGATCAGTCAGTGTTGGTGTGAATGCTAAAAACACATTCCCTGGGAGAGCATTTGTTTATGAATACTATTTACTGACATTATATCCCTCAGCACTTGCATGTGGCTTGGTGAAATGTGTTATGAGCGAGGAAAACTTGATTTTCATCTCATGCTCCACACTCCACACTTTTATTTTTTTTTAACCAAGCCAACAGTCCAATTACAGGGAGAGGAATATAGCGAGGAGAAGCAGAATGGTGAGTATCGGAATACAATTTATGAATCATTAAGAGAGAGGGCGCATTAATATTTCATAGCCCTTAGACCACCAACAAGTGTTGGGAGTGGATTCAGTAAACAAGCGTGTGCACTATCACACACACACACACACACACACACACACACATCTGTCTGTGCATGTACTGCAGCGGCATCCTGCATTTATGCAGCATTGGTTGCACAACCGCACCCTGCACCATACTGTAAACACACATATGCTTAGCCTCTCACACAACAAACACTTTAAATCCCTCAAGAGGAATTTTAATTGCTGTCTTTGGGGGTGACACAGTGGGAAATCTGAAATCAACCCCCCAGCACAGTCTTCCTCACCCTCGCCCTAATCCTCCTCCCCTCATTGGCTTCCACTCCAAACTGCTCCACTCCTCTCTCCCCTCAACCCTTGAGCATAATTACTCCTCTATCTACAGACAGAGTATTGGTTTCCTCTAACTAAAGAGCAGCAGGCTCCTGCTTCCTCCTATCACTCCAGACCTTAGCTGGGTCGCCTCTCCTAATCACCCACTAAAAGCCTGGAACTATATCAAAGGGGTGCGTGTGTGTGCGTCTGTAGGTGTACGTGTTTGTTCGAGCATTTGCGGATGAGCCGTGCAGTTATTTGGGTGCGTGCACACTTCTCCACCTCACACACTGGGTATTGTGCGTTAGATCAAAGCCAAAAACCCCTCTGGGCTTGACACACTCTCGCAAGGCTGCTGCAGCGTCGGAGCCAAGCCACAGTAATTCTGCTGATACTGTATGCTGCTATTAAAAAAAAGGGGGGGGGGGAGTTGAGTGGGGGAGTCAGGTTTTTTTTTGCACAACAGGGGATCACAGAATCCGTTCATTGTTCTGTGGAGGTGGCGAGTTCTGTATGTCTGGGTGTGTGTCGATGGGATAGGGGAGATAGCGGGGGCGAGTTGGGGAGAAGAAAGTGATATGTGTTCAGTTATAGATCTCACCTCTCATGCTCCTTTCCTGAAATATTCCCCTGGGTAGAGAGGAACGTGGGGATTTCTAGAGAGGCTGCATAGCGCAGGTCACTGTTTAGAGAGAGCTTTGCTGACGGCCAATGCTAAACCCATGCTACCGCATAAAAAAATAAAATAAAACAACCCAGAACAGCTAGAGCGCATTTGCTCCGCGGGGAATACAATAGCTGAACAGAATGTACAACAAGGGCCCCAGACGTATTTAGATTTCACAGGGAAAGTGTGAATGTGTTGTTTTTTTTGTCACCCCATCACAGGCTTTGTGTTTTCAGATTTTTTTTATCTTTAGAGAACATATAAAACGCCTAAGATGACACTGTGATTGCTGGGTGCCGAGCTGCTGGTTTCATGGGAGCCTACCCAATGAATATTCTCTCTGTTGTTGGCAACTCTACTCATCTTGGCCAGTGGTCGAGGGTCTTGGAGCGAAGTGGAGTTGGTGGTACTGGACATCAAGGTTGCATTGTAGGTGTCATATTTGAGGAGATAAAGGGCATCTTTCTGTTTTGGTCTCCTACCTCTGAGGGGTTGTGGTGGTGGTGGTGATACAGGAGAGATGGCTAAATCAAGAGCTGGGGTGTTTGAGGTAGCGGGTCAGGCCACACAAGAGGGAGGTGCTCTCCCTCTTCTTGCTCTCTCTCTCTGATGCTCCCTCAATCATTTTGCCTGCACCCTTTGTTCCCTATCCACAGGAGAGCTGGGGCTTTTGGAATAACTAAGGAGGACTTTTGGCAGGGGTCTCTGTGGGAGGACAGGTATAGAAAGGGGGACGCCTCTCTAAATCAATCTCTCGATCTCTCTCTTCTTCTTCCTTTTTCTTCCTTAACACTCCCTGGCTTTAGCACGGGAGCCTGATGAATAATGGAGTGAACCGTGACCTTTGCAGTGTGGGTTCAGGCCTGCTCTGGCATCCCTCTGATCTGATGAGTGCTTTTGATCCAACCCACACCAGAGCGCTAAGAGACCTGGAGAGGTAAAAAGCCTCTGATAGACTACACTGTACACGAATTACCACTCTGATCCCATAAAATGACAATATTTACCTCAAAGTGAATCCACTAAAGTCTCGGCTAATACTACATGAAAAGGGAAAAAATAAATTCCACAAAGAAGTTTTAACTCGAGCTGTCACTGCAGTGTATGCCTTTTAATACAACTTGGACAAAGTTTGTTTGTTTTCTGCACCTCTGAAATGTTGGCACAGAGCTAATATGACACCTCTGTGTAAGGTGTTATAGCAGCAGAGTGTGAACATACACTCAAAACTCACACGTGTCTCTTTCTTTAGCCTTCCAAACCATATGCCTTTGTTCACAGTTGTCAAAGACTCCCTCAGGCTGGATAATAGAGATAATAAATTCACAGGGTTAAAATAAAACACCAGTTGTGTTATGGCAATGAACTATATTTCCATAAAGGACTTGCTCAGCTCGTTCAAAGTGCATTACCCCGTCCTTACCCTCCACTCTGCAGCACGTAACCAACCTCCAAATCCAACCTCTCCCTCTCGTTTCACACCACACACCTTCTGTCTACCCTTTTTACCTGCAGTGTCCTCTCACAGGGAAGACTTAAATAACATGCTCCCACTTCAGGGGAAGAGAAAGGTGGAGTGAAAAGTGCAAGACAAAAGGTGATGGAGGGAAAGTGTAAATGACAGGACAAGCTTGTCTCAGGAGACCCGAGTGGGGCGATGATATCCTGATTAAAAGCAGATGTAGAGTCTGGAAAACACTGATCACACAAAACACGGCTCACCTCGGCCACGGAGTCCTAAGATGTGTGAGATATTAAAAAATCATGAAGAAGTGGATCCCCTCTCTCAGTAATGCCGGGGCTGGGGAGAGCGGAGGTGTGAGAGAGGGAGAGAAGTCTTTAAGTGCTCATGCCAAGCGGAGCGTGAAGTGAAAACTCACTGATCCTAGACTGGTTTTACTAACACAGTAGCTGGAGCAAGCTCAGAATAATATAAAATGATCATTAGGTCCAATAATAAGGTCACAATAATAGATTATCCAAGAACTTCAATTTTCCTCTATTAGCTGAGAGGTTTTCTCAAGAATAAAAGGAGCCTCGTTGCTGAGCTTCATGTGATGACAGGTGCAGTCGGAATGTTTTCTGACAACAGCTGATGTTGTAGCAGTGGTAGCTGGGGGACTGTTTGCACTCCCAGATTGTTAGGGGTGTTATCAACCTTGGAAAAGGACTGATGACTCATTTCGGTGCAGATGGGTTCATTCTCTCCCACTCTGTTTTCCATTTAAAAACACTGAGGGAAGTACAAGAGATAAAGTGAGACACTCCAGCACCTGTGTTACTCTTCTTCCCAAATTGTACTAAGTAATCAATGGTGGTGAAACAAGTCAGGAGGATGGTAATTTGACAGCTGGAGAGAGGGCAGACATACTGAGCTGAGAAACAAAAAGAAAATGTGGGGGCGAAAGAGTTAAAGGTGTTTGTGCAATGAAACTTCTGCTGGAAATGCTCCTGTTTAAAATAGAGCCTGGCTGATATGGGGTTTGAGACTGATGCAATACAGATTTTAGAGAGGAAGAATTAATTTAAATTATCGATATGGTGGCTGATCTAGTGAATATTTGAGCTGGGATAAAAAATAGACCTGTTCTTATGTGGATTGTATAGTTGAACTGATATGATTCTGAATAATGTACTCAGAAGGTTGCTTTCTTACACAATTAACTGTAGCAACAAATGTTTAAAGCAACTATAAGAAACTTATTAAGCTGTCTCAATTTAATACTGATACCTCTATATGACCAACATATGGAAATGAGACCATCATTGAAAATATTGGCTATTTGTTATATACACTACCAAAAAAGTTGGGACGCTGTGTAAAATATAAATAAAAACCGAATGCTTCAAATTCATAATTCTGAATGTATACCTATAGTTATTTGCAATGCCTGCTATGGTGACATCAGGTTGGATTCAGGGGAAATAACATGCAGGTTTTCAAAGAAAGTCCAGCGAGGCTGGACTCTGAATGACTTTGTGAACCAATTCTAGAAATGAAGACTGAGAAAATATATATATATAATATTGTATATACAAATAATACAAATACTTAGATGACACAAATACTATGGTTAGTATCCGTCAAATGCTGACTTTTTAAAATGAAAAATAAATAAAAATAGAATACATTTCTACATTACAATGTATGTAAAAACTAAAAAAGAGGAAAAAAAGGGTTCATATTGGAAAACATACACTGACTTAAATAGACATCAATATGTCTTAGGAAGCAATTACGGACCATAAATTGGTCCGTCTTTGGTTAAAAGCCTCTGATATCATGCACATTTTCAAAAGAATCCTGCACTCCTTTCTGAGAAATACTTTTTAGTTGTTGGTGTGTATTACATTCACACACACATACATAAGCACACAAGGCCATTCACAAATGGGATCAAAGGCCTGATGGAGTTGAACAGAGTGCCCAGTAAGTGTAGCTGCCCCTGAGTAAATGAGTGACAATTTACTAGTGGTGTTGTTGCTGCTGTTGAGCCCTGTGAGCTGTGTGATCATGTTCAAATGCAGGGAAATGGAGGGAGCAAATGGGTTTTAGGAGAAAAGGATAGCTCTCAGATCTCCACCACACTAACTGCTCGCAGCTGAATCCACCGGCCGCTGAACATTACTCTGCGACAGACGCTCATGGCTATTGAAACGTGGCATCTGTAATTTTAGTTGCAGGTGCATGTTCGCTGGAAATGTGAGCAGTGACATTCAGCCACACAGCCGCGTACACACGTATTCGTTCCGCTCTTCCAAACCGTGATTGCGATGGAGAGCGTGACAATCGCATGAGGTCAAATGTGCAGCACGATGCAGACAGACACACTTTTCTTAAGACTTGTGAAAGCTCTTACGAAAAATGTTCATTTTGGGAAATTAATAAATGCTAATTCTTAGATTTGTTGCTTAGTGTGATTAAAGACTGTGAATGTTTGATTTCTAAGCCAATATTTCTTCTGAGTTTCCTGGAACAACTTTCTTGTTGAATAAAAAAAAATCACAGATTTCAAGTTGAATTATTGATTGAAAAATGTTTTTCCACATTAATGACTAAATCTGCAGCTCTTGCCTTTATGCTGTGCTCAACACTATATGCCATATGCTACCACTCCATTCCTGCTAAGTCCGTCCACTCCTCGAGTTAAGATCCTAGAGAGACAATTTGTGCAGTCCATTAAGGGCTGATGAATTGGATTTACACCAGCGGACTGGTGTGAATGGAGGGTCTAAACACACAAGCTGACAGCCCCCACTCCCTACACGCTTTTGCAACTCTGTGAATAGTGTTGGCTCGGTGTTGGCTCGTGTTTCCAGGGCTCACGGCTGTATTTACAACAGAAGCACAATAGAAAATTGGCTGTCTATCAACTGGCATCTATAGACTGTACACAGGGCCGCGCAGGGAGGGTGCTGTACTTTAAAGAGACATAAGACACTTTAATCTCATCAGTGTGCTGCTGAATGACGAGGTCTCAAAGAAAACATGTCCACAGATGACAAAACACGAGTCATGTCGCTAATATGATCTTGTACATCCAGCGAACAGCTTTTAATCTAAGCTGAGGAATGACGACAAGCTTGGCACTTTGCTGCTTTTGAAATTTGAGTTTAACGTGCTGTTCTAAGTTTTAGTGGGGCATGTAATGTGTAGAAAATGTTTCACTTTTTTTCTGTTTCTGTTTTGAGGCCTGAGTCATGTCAGCAAGCCTTGTTTACTTCTGAGTCAAGTTAAAAATATTGCTGAAAAACTATAAATAACTAACGTCAGACCCTGCTGGGTTGTTCACAACAAAACCACACATTCATATGTAATGTCATGTCATCTTGAGACAACATAAAGACATGTTATGTATGTTTTATCACCCTGCACAGACATTTTGGTTTAGACTTGTCTAAATCATTTGGTGGTTATTTATTCATAAAAGTAAGATCTTGATGTTGAAATGAAATGTATGACACCCTTATAAAGTGCAAAATGATTTGGACATGCATGATGAATGCTGAGTAAATTCCCCCTGGCTCTTTAAACTGCCTTCCAGGCTGTCTTTCATTTTTACAGAGGGTATGCTTAATACTGCTGCCATTATTAGTGTTAAAGCAATACAAAACAGAAGCCAAAAGTTAATGTGGTTTATTACACAGTGATGAATATGTCACAAAAAAGTAGTTGTCATGAATGTTTCTGTTGTGGTTCATTGGTAACATTACTTAATAGCAGGACCTTTCCGTATGTCAATATTACTGATTGTCTTGTTATAAAAAGCCAGCATTTAAGTGTTTGCTTAATGACCAAGTAGCACAAACTCAACCAGTCCATGTCACAACAGTATGTATGGAAGCCAATTTTCACTGGTAAAGAAAAAAAAGTGACGAAAACATTTTTTTTTGCTGGAAATAATGACTTGCTTATCTAAAAAAATAATAATAATAACTTAAATAATTATTTTGTATCTTCTGAGAGTCATTAATGAGCTATTATTTTAAGAAAGTTTTTCAACATGTTACGATTAGTCATTATAGCATGTCAGTAGGTATGCCAAGTTGTTATTTTAAGATACTAGTTTATTGTTTTGTTTTGTTTGTTTTTTAAATCTCAATATATTGAGAAATTTTCTCATTAATTTGGAATACTGAGTCATGAGGTTTTCATCATGTTGCAAAGCCACATAATACATTTTTTTTTTACTATGTTGCGGGGTCGTGGGGGGCTGGAGCCGATCCCAGCTGACATTGGGTGAGAGGCGGGGTACACCCTGGACAGGTCTCCAGACTATCACAGGGCAGACACATAGAGACAGACAACCATTTACACTCTCATACACACTTACGGAAAATTTAGAGCCACCAATTAAACCTAGCCAGCATGTTTTTGGACTGTGGGAAAAAGCCTGAGGACCCGGTGAGAACCAATGCTGACACAGGGAGAACATGCAAACTCCACACAGAAGAGCCGCAGGCCGGAGTCAAATTGGCGACCCTCTTGCTGTGAGGCAAGATAGCTAACCACTACACCACCATGTAGCCTTTGTTGCAGTGATAATTAATTATTTAGAGATAATAAGTCTGATTTTTTCATCACATTGGCAGTATGCAGTCATATGCTGCACATATGCAGTCATGTGTGCGCCAAATAAAAGTGCAATAAATGCTAAATGGCGGAAGTACTATGAAATGTTGGTTATAAATGTATCTCATATTTTAAATGAGCCAATTGTGGTAAAAGGCGAGTCAAAAGGAAGGTTTGATACCATCAGACCTACTGCGTTTGATGCAATCACCCAGGAAGTGTCTGAAGCACTCCACTAGAAGCATTAAATATTAATTTCTCCACTTAGGATCCACTGATTCAGAGAGAAAGTGGAAGCCATAGGGCACTTAATGGGATACTTATCACACTTACTCTGATAGGCCCAATGCTTATCTTGCTATTTAACATTTGCTATACTCGAAATCACGCTACATAGCTTTTTTATCAACATTAGCATGAAACATCTGCTTTGAGTCTCTTTGTGTGTGTGTGTGTGTGTGTGTGTGTGTGTGTGGATGTTCAGACGTGTGTTTGCACATTTTTCTGTCTTCATTTTAGCACGTGGACGGTGCAAGAGCAAGTGTCTGGGAGTGCTTGTGCGTGTGTGGTTTAGTGCCTAACTGAAGCTGGATTTTTTACAGCGGCCTGTTAAATGCCCAATATCAAAACTCGGCCCTGCAGAGCTGTCAGCCACACGGCGAGCATAGGCCTAATATCTCATGGACCGGGGATTAGTTTCTGTCTGTTGCTCAGGGTGAAATGTGTAATCTCATATCTGAGAAAGTGGGAGGGAGAGGAGGAGGGAGAAGGAGGGGATTCTTGCCATTAATGTCTAACCTTTTAAAAATGGATTTGCAAGTGTGACGAGATAAGGGCCGAATGTGATCCTGAAAATGTCTCCCCCCCGTGACAAGTAGCAGGGGGAAAAAAGGGGAGACAATCACAGTGTTCATAGTGAAATTAAACACACTGTGCTTAATGTCTACAAGAAAATTAATACTCTGTGTACTTAGCATATGCTCTCTGTTGGACTGAAGTAAAATAAACTATCTTGACAACGCAGAACAAAGCCGTTCCCATTAAAATTTAACACCTTTAAAAGAAGCCATCTGTATCAGTGGTGTTGCTGGAAATTAGTAAAAACAAGCTTGTTTGGGTGACGATACCAAACAACACTCATATCTCACTTTTACAGGGAAATTAATTGTTCTTGTTAAATCTGTTTGTCAGTCATAGAAATATGTTGGAAATCCAGAATGAGCGCTCTATTAAACCCATTGAAAGGATAAGGCCAAGTTTATTTTATCTTTTCATTATTGGAGACACATTCAATGAAATGACCAAAATAAACAAAGAAACACCCACCAATATGTATTGTCTGATATAGCCCGAGCCACCATGCCAATTAAGAACAGAAAAAAACACCATTGTTTTAAAGTCTAATAGACATCCCTTTATTCTTTTCAGCCATATAAAACATAAAATGTCTTCGAGCAGCTCAACAACATCTGGCCGAAATGGAGAGCCTGATCTAAAGTACAACTATGCACTTACATTTTAGCCATGCTAGCATTGGACCTTCATCTTCTCTAGAGGATGAAAGCTGCTGACTTCATTGATGCTTTGGCTGTGTATCTAGCACCAACACGAGGTTGACATTCTCTTTTTTTTAGCTGAACGACTAAAAAAGAAATGATACTTTTTGCATTGGCAAGTACGCAAGGTTCCACTTAGGTCCATGTGAAGTAATGTTGTCATCAGACGGCGTATGTGGCTCTGTGCAGACATCCATATACCTCCAATTTGTTCTAATTTGTTTTGTTGCGGGTAGCATGTTCAGCTCATTCTCTGTGGTTTAGCATGAAAGCATGGTGGAATTAGCAATTTAGCAATGAGTAGAATTAAACAATTTAATGCTTGACCCACACTCTTGCCACAGCATAGGAAAACACATTGTTTGGCTCATTGTAGTATTGAAAAGTGCTACCAGTGGTAACGTTAGCAAATCTAACTCCAGGTGCGCTCTTCATATACGCATCTGAGGCTTAATGCTCTTAAAGCTAAAAACAATACCTGCGAAACTAATTACACACCTATCACACCTGTAATCATGAGTTGCTGTCCATGTAGAGTGATTCAGATTTGTAAAATGTATTGATTTTCCGTGAACCTGATCAGATATCAATTATAATCAAATCAAATCAAAATGACTTTATTTATCCCCGAGGGGAAATTCAGCTAGTCTGGTAACTCTGGAAGAATGAGACAGCCTAATGGCTGTAGGAGCGAACATTTTAATGATTTTAGATAATATAGCCTATATTTAAGTGTTCTGAGCAATAAAATACAGCAGACGTTCATTGTAGCTTCAATTCTGTTTACGCTTTACGACTTAAAGCTCATGAACACATCGAGGTCAGAAGAACGGCTTCCCAACACAGGAAACAGGATCATCTGAGGAGCATGTAAATGCACCTTAAGTCCAACCTCAAAGCCCCAAGCATGGCTGTAGACTCTTAGTCTTGTTGGACAAAATCGGTTATGGCATGGAGTCACAAATTACATCAGGTTCTGGCTACATAGACAAATGTCAGTTTAAATGAATAGTGGATTTTGGTCTCATAGCAATTTCTGGATAGTTTAACACAAGCGTTACCTTTTGAAGTGCAGACAGCCATGCAGGAATACATGCAAACACAGATGAATATACACACTTGAGCTCTGAGACAGTCCTGATAATGATCTGGCACATCGGCCAACAAATCAGTGGAGCAGTAGGGGAAAAGAAGGTAAGCTTTAAAAAGGTTAAAGTTGTCACTGTCTGGCAGACTCCAAGTACGGCCTGATCATGAAGACCCAATAACAGCCTCTCTTAGCGGCTCCTGGCCCACCATTACAGCATCTCCCTGATCAAATGGATGCCATCTGTCTGGCCCAGCTTCAGCAACAGCACCACAGCAAGCTGGTTGGCTGGCTCAGAGAGACACATCCTATCTAGTTCTTTTGCATACACATAAGCTCATTCTCTTTTTCTCACAAACACACAGAGGCACGCACAAACAGGTGAATCCAGCCAGACATGCAAATGTCCTGAGGAAAATGTTACAAGATGGCAACTAGCATCTTGCCGGGAATGAGATGCAACGTGTAAATGATGATAGATGGTGGTCGAGTCTGTTGGACAGGGGATGTGAGATTGATCGGCCAAATTTTCTCACTGTTCAAACACATTGCTGCCTACTCCAAATGGCAGCGAGGCTTCAACAGGATCCACAGAAAACATGAATCTAATTGTCTTCACTCTTGTATTCAGGCACAAAGCATTCTGCCTGGCGAACAATAAGAGATTGTCAAGATTAGCAAGTAATTAACTTATGGTTTTTAAACATTTTACACCACTCTACTGATGCTAAACCTATAATTTATGCCTGTGGTGTTGATTTGTATCCTTCCCTTGTACAGTGTAAGAGGCATTTTACTCATTTAAGATTACACGATCCTCTCTTCCTCATGAAAAGGAATATGAGTCTGTTTTATCGCCGCTGTCCCATGTGTAAGACACCTATTACAAGTGCCCTTGCAGAGAGAGCCGTGACTCCTGGAGGAGACTTACGAGATCTGTACTCTGATCCTCATCCAATTCACCTCAGGATGAGATGGCGTGTTCACGAGAGACCATAAGACCTTACGAGTGGCTCGTATTCACCTTTCAAAATCACCAATACTACTAACATTAGCACACCTCTGGCTAGAGAGTGAGAAAGGGGTCCCTTTTATTTCCAGTGCTGCTGTTGGATAACATCTGTTCGGCACAACTGTTGGGCTTTCATCTCCCCAGACTCCAGAAAATCTCCCCTCATTGATTCAGCGCTGAAGTGGTACTCAAGTTAATTCCAGGTGTCTTCATCTTATTCTGGCGCTGGTAGAAACATTTATCACACAAACTGTTGACACTCTGAGACTGAGAAAATTGTTCCCTTCATTTAGGAACAAAGGCACAATTTGATGTCTTGTTCAATAGGCTAGTGTGTCATATGCTTGGATATTGTGTGTTGGCCGATATTCCTTACACCTAAAAAGGCTAAAGCAGTCATGCAAAGTGTAAAAAAAAAAGTAATGCAATCAAGTTAAGCATTAAATGTCAAAGTGTTTAAACTGACACTGCTGTATATAGGCCAATAAGGGCTAACTAATTATTGTTTTTATGATGAATTAAACCTCTGAAGCCAACAACCAGCCAGAATCATCAAATAAAAAAATCATAAAAACGACACCATTTATCACAGCCAGAAAATGTTAACACAGAAATTATAGTTGGATTTTTTTTATTTCTGAAGGTCTTGGAACGAATCAGTAAAAAATAAAATGATTCCAAGCTTAAAAAAGTGATAATTCATCAAAATAATTTTGTTCTACATTTAAAATTTAATTTTGTTTGTTTAATGACCTAAAACGTGATGAAAGCCAACTTGCCAAAACAGGACAGAATTAAGATAAATCAGAGGCATCCTAGCCCTACACTACACTGAGCATTGGCACATTTTGGGATTGCATTACATCGTGCCTCCAGTCTCCCAAAGAAGGACACAGTCTCGACAAACAATAACCTTCCTCAAACATGCTGCTATAAACTTAATTCCCACATCTCTTTATTTTCATCTGAGGCTTGTTGGTGTGCCAGAATAGCAGTTCATTATAATATTAATTTGACATTGTAAAGACTGTCCTGCAAATGCCACTAAATAAAAATAAAGGCACAGCATTAGATAAGAATGTTACATGCACTGTAAAATGATGAAAGTAATATAAACTAGACAAAAAAAAGAAAGAAATGACAACAAAAGGAAGGATGTCTGACAGCGTTCTGTGGCCTGGGATCAGTGTGACACATCCAACAGCAGGTTATCAAAAGGCTAAGGAACAATCTAACAGAAGGTTGGAGGTTGAAAATGAAAACACCGTTGCACCTCAGTTGGTGCTCGAGTGGAACCGATCCCTTTCTATTTGCACATCTCAACCCAATGTTGTGATACACATGTGACATGCACGCACGTACAATACACACATATACATTTTTTAGGGTGGATGTCACAATGTCGGAGCAGAGAGCAGCCTGTCAGAGACAGATATTCTCCAACTCGTACTTCCAGCCACTAATGAGCCTTGTTCAGGGGTTTCCATCTTATTCACCACTCTGCCCTGCAAAAAAGTATTACTTTACCAGCACCCTTCTTAGCGTGCATTCCTCTTCCCTCCGGTGTATACCACCAACTGCATTACACCAGTGGAACAAATAGTCATGGCTCTTTGAATATGTACCCCCTTAAGCCTGCCCTAGCTGCAGCTGTGGGTGACATTTCTCATTTGCTGAAGAGCCAAAAAGTGATGCTCTCTGCCTGCCTGCACTCTCATGTGAATCATCCAAAACTGTAATAACATCACTACAGCAACATGCCACTGCACAGAGATCCGGTGTGGTGTGACTGCCCTGACAGGATGCGCACAGCTCCTCTATATCCCAACAAACTGTGAGGAGCAGCAACTCTGGCAAAAGGCATTTTAAAGGGGACCTATTATGCTTTACCTAACTTTCTGTCACATAGCCTGTATAATATTCAAAAAGAGACAAAACTCCAGCACACTGTCAGTTACTTGCAATATACTTTTTTTTAACAACCTTTCCGTCTTTTGACCTTCACCTGATGGTCCAGAAACATTACTGCAGTGTTTACATTAAGTACACTGCTACATGTACCTATGTATCTTGGTTGTCCATGTTGTTCATTTTTCCCCAATTCTTGATCACATTTAGGGATGGGTACCGAATTCGTTACCTTTATAGGTACCGACCGAATTCCGTCGGTACTACCGAGTACCGATTCATGTAAAATCAAACGGTACCATGTTTCGGTACCTAAACTGCGTTAACTTTAAACTGATCATTGATTTCAACCTATTTTCATTTAACGTCTTTGATTAACAAGCGTGCTGATGTAGCGGGTGTCACTCTGCGTTGTGTTGATTTTGGTTGGTATTTAAGGACACCACAACGACGGGATAATTGAAGATGGTTTATTAGCGCCTCTTTTCTCTTATGGTCTCCATTCTTCGCTCTGCAATATATCACAGTAGTGAGCAATACAGATCACCTCCTATTGTCACCACCTTCGCTCTCAGAGTCCCAAAACACAGAGAGTAAAAGATATATAATATATAAGATAACAATAACATTTCATTTAATTCAAAACAGCATTGACATCTTTAGAACAGTGTGCAATTTTCGGACCAAAATAAAATAAATATAATGCAAATGCCCATACCTGCAATATATCACAGTAGTGAGCAATACAGATCACCTCCTATTGTCACCACTTATAAATCAACAACAACACTCTTTCACTACACGAGGAACGGCGTCTTTTTGACAATGCACTTTAACTCTACTTCAGTGTGTCGGACTAACAGTTCTTTACAGTGTAGCCTATGGCATAAAAATAAATTACAGAATGTATGAAAATTGCAACACAAGACATCAATAAACCTCACTTCTTTCAATAACAACAGTGATAAGGCACAGATACTATATGCACATTATTAAAGTCAAGTAAAATCAATAAAATAGCGGAGCAGAAAAATACATACCTTCGCTCTCAGAGTCCCAAAACACAGAGAGCGAACACGGCGCGGGAAAATAACTTCCGTCAACAACGGGAGAATCCATTTAATTAACTTTTTACCAGGGCAAAATACTAACTTAAACTTATATGTAATTGCCACTATGTAAATCCAAATGATACCGAAAATATTTTGGCCACACATGACCATCGCAATCCCTTGTAAAAATGAAATATAAAAACAGGAAATTACCCCTTACAAATGCAAAATCAAATATTCCCAAATTACACCTTCAAAATGAAAGTTCTCCGCTTTATCCTACAAAACATCAAAATAAAAGTTCATAATCTAGTGTAACAACATCCCATTGCTACACTGACGATCGCACTTTTTTATTTACCTCCTCGTCTGGTCCTGTCTGCTCACCGCGGCCACTAGCCACTAGCTGCTGCCTTCTGCTATCTCTCCAATGTCTACCCGGGCTTGGCCTTTGTCTGCCTCGAGATTGGACCTTCCTTACTCCGTTTGCTCTCTCCATTCTTCTGTAGACCAGTCATTAGCAGCTAGCAGCTAGCTGCTGCATCTCTGGTCCTCCGCTAATACTCCGCTCTTCAACTCAGGAATATTGCCGGCCACTTTACTCCAAACTGCCTTGCTGAAATTAAATCCATCAGACTCCTGCCTCATCCTCGATATGTGCACAGAGCAGCCCGACTCAACTTTGTTTATTCCAACCATGCCATGCCCACAATACTGTCTGACCGGTGCTGCACCGCACAGCTACGACGTCATCACAACAAATCACACGTGCACTTGCAACCTTTTTTTTTTTTTTCTCCTCCGTGCACTTGCCACCTGAGAGCGCTCCTCTGCATTATTTGATAACACTGCAATCTTCATGTTACAAAATGCACGTTCACTCAACAATAAAGCACTGCTCATCCTGGATTTTATATTGTTTTGATATATTTTTAAAGTTTATATTTTTAGAAATAAATATGTTGAATTTAAAAAATTAGATTTTATTATTAAACAAATTAACATTTATTACCACATAAACAAACGCAAAAGTACCGAAAATTGGTACCATTGAGTACCGGTACTGATTCCCAGGTACCGGGTATCGGTACCGTATCGGTTCAAATGTGAAAGGTACCCATCCCTAATCACATTCCTACTAGAACATGTTCGATTGTGTGGTTTTTGGTTTATAAGCTTAAAAATGTTAATGTAATCTATTAAATTATCTTAACTTTGCTCTTTCCGAACAGTTCTCTACACTGCCGAGGCTCTAACAAACAGTTTTCAAACAATTTTCCCTTGGGACAATAAAGTCTTGTTCTAAGTCTTATTATTTTTTTAAGAATTATATTTTAAATGAATCTCTATCTCTTAAATTAATCAATTTAATGCTAATTGTGAGGCTCCCCCTCCCCGCAAAATGTTAGTTTGGTATACATTATAGCAGGTAAACATGAGGTCCCTGTGGCAAACAGCAACATGCTAACTTCAGCAGAAAATGTAACACCTAAAATAGCCAAAAGTCAATACAATATTGCAAAGATATCCTATTCAAATATAAATTAACATAAGCTTATGCTGTTGTGACGGAGTGGGAGTAGTGTTTCCCTTCAAATGAATGGAATACAACAGTGAGCTCTCAGCCACGCCATCAACATGTAGCAACAACAGACCGGAAATTGACTAGAGTCAAGAAATGCTGACCAATCAAAGCAGTCGGTTTAAAGAGACAGGCACTAAAATGGAGCATCTCAGCCAGAGGGTGAATAGAGGTGCAGCAGCCATGGGTCTTATTAGAATAATACATGTTGTTTGAGCATTAAAGCTGGTTAACATGTTCTAGTAGAAACCCAAAATATGAAAGTATGAACCTTAACAAAAGCATAATAGGTCTCCTTTAATGGTAAGATGATGCTCTGTATCGAGTATTATTATAATGCAACAGCATGTGAGATATCTAACCTGCAATCTGACAGATGATAAAGGTGTGGAACTAAGACATAAGTGGAGGAGCTAGTGAATGAATAAAACTGGTGACTAATATAAATGCTGAGACAGAGCCAGCTTCTTGTTTCTGCCATCTCTCTGCCTGACATTCATTCTTTAAAAAAGAGAAAATGTATAACATTCGGTCTAGACAGAGGTGCTGCTCACTCCACAGAATGTATCACAAAACATTTCTGTATTTTATTCTTGGCTAAATCAAAGGCTTGCGCTTTGATTGCACCTAAGAGAAGAGGGGGAGTCGTGTCGAGATGTGAGCGCAGCTCAATGCAAGGCTTGCACTCAGCAAAACAGGGGAAGAGGTGGAATGTAATACTAAAAGCTAATATACAGTAAGTGAGCCAGAGGTACTTCTTCTCTCTTCAGCGAAACATCACACTGCTACTGTGCTCCTTTGCATCTGCTGAGAGCAAAACTAAAGCCCTTGATCCTGACGAGAGCAGAGCACATTGGCTCAGCTCTGTGTAGACTTTTCATTATACGTTTACACCAAGTCACACACACACACAGCCAAGTAGACCTTCAATGGGAAAAAGAAAAGACGATATTTAGCTCATCTAAGGAAGTCATTTGACGGCATGAAATAGATAAAATATCTGGAGGTTAAATATTGATTTTTCCGCATTTACATTTGTTGTGACTAGTGCAGTTGATAAAACACTTTTCATAAGGTACGCACACCATCCAGCACATACACATTGAACATTGATATTCGCTGGAAACTTTTCAAATATTATTGGAAAATCTTGTAGCACACTTTAAAACTGCGAAAGATGGGTAGGTTAAATAGACTTACAGATGAGATTAGTCAGACGTGGAAATTCAGAACGAATTGGGTTACTGGCCAGGTAACACACACACAAACACACACACACACACACACACACACACACACACACACACACACACACACACACACACACAGACGCTTCTTGCTTTATAGATAGATGTGGACAGTATGCATTAAACAAATTTTGGGCACAGACTTGTAAGTGCAGCTCCACATGCGTTCCTTTTGAGGAAGCGTAGGATGAAATTAGATTTTGCGCCCTGACTTAGCCGGGATGTCCTACAAATATAAAAACTCAGCGGCAAGATTATAAAAACTGATGTTTTTGTTTGTCTTTCATGAAAGAGCTTAAACTCACAGGCCTTGATGCGAATTCAACTCCTCAAGGACGGAGAAAATAATATGATAAAAGATGAGGTGAGGGGGATGCAGTTATACATCAGTACAGTTCCGGTGCTCTTTATTTAGCATGCATGTGTGCCTTGCAGTTTATGCCTGGGAGAAGGCTGAAATCCACGAGGAAAAGGGAAAGATTTCATGATCAAAGACGGCATGTGGAAAGGTATTCAGCTCTATCTGCTCAGTTCCAATCACACTCTTTTTTCGTACACATGTATGCCATCCTCATACTTCGGCTGACGCCTTCAGGGAAAAGGTTGAACAAGTTCCTTAGAGCAGGCATTAATCCTCATTTAAACTCAACTCACAAAACTTACAGAAAAGCAGGTCAAAAGGTCTCTTTTGTTGGAAAAGCTTGGTAGCTCATAACCACTTAAACCTCTGGGACATGAGATGGGGGAAGAGAAAATCCTACATAGTCTGCCTGGCTGCCTGAGGTTCTAAATAATATTTCTTTGCAAATACACACTGCCAACTTTGCTTAGTTTCCCAGGATAATTGAAGTTAAACGTGTCTTTTTTTGGCAAGTCCACAGAGGAAACTGACGTACAGAGGAGTGAAAAAGAACAAGATTGGGATAAGACCCGAGGCAGATGAGCCGCAGAGCTAATAGGCAGACGAGGTGTCCAGAGAACGACAAAGACAAAGAGCATAAAAGTGAGTGGAGAGACAGTGTGTGTGAGAAAAAAAAGCTCCTCTGGGTCATTAGGCTACAGACAGACACATGCAAGTGCCACCTCATCCTTCATTCTCTCACTCTCCTGGCCAGCAGGCGCCGAGCAGGAAGGTATGAGGGCATTGAGCCATGTTCAGTGAACCTGACATGTGCTGGAGATACTGTGGCAAATGAAGATACATTGCGGGGACAGTGGCTACTAATTGTCCTCCTACATTTTCAACAGTCTGTCACAGTCCTTGGTGTGTACAGTGCAAGTGACTGGCACATTCAATACAGGAGACACAATAGTGTGAAAACCACAGCGTGGTGTCTAATGCAGATTAAAATAAGATGTCCTGTCCATTTATTCAGATATTTGCCGGTGTCCATCTCATGTGTCGTATTCTGTATCGCAGCGATGAACAGTTAACTGTGACATCTCAACCTAAGTTCCATTATTGGAGCGTCTGCTGTCAGATAAAGCTGTGATAAGACAATACGGTGCTGCCTCGGCACAGCAGCCGCATAGATTCATCCAGACACATCAGACAAGACAAATAGACCTCAGCTAATGCTGACAGAGCACCCCGGGTGGAAAATTTAGACAGACTTTCAATCATTCGTTTGACAAGTAGGGACATATTCAAGCAAGAGGATTTCTGTTTCCATAATTCCAAACCCCATAATCCATTTTTGTCCCCTGTCAGGGCTCGAATGAATGATTCACTGGGCCAAACTGAGAAAGCAAGTCACCTTGGCAACAAATTGAATATATGCAGCTCAAATTTCATGTTATTATGACTGTGAAAACAATTCTGAAACACAGAAGGTGCAAAGGAGTGATTTTGCAAAAGACTGGTTTTCACACATTTTGTGAGTACAAGTGAGGCGTGTAGAGGGTTAGTAATGTGACAGGAGAAAAACAGGATATGAACTATAAACCTGCCTTAAGTGATTTAAACACAACACTGACGTTTAACCTGATGAAGATTCACTTACATTTACTGAATTTCCCCCACAGGGATAAATAAAGTAATTTTTAATTTGAATTTGAAGATTCAACATTAGCATTTATTCAGAGTAATGTGTCCATTCAGTTGTGTGATAAAGTGTCTATCGTGAGTCATTGCACTATCTGAAATTGTTTTTGGTCTTTTTGTAATTACTTTTTGTTTAGCCAATTTTTTTAGTCCTTCTGTTTCTCTTTGCTGTGTGTCTCTTGGTAGCTGTTTTGTGTCTTTTTTTAGTTGTTGTGTGTCTCTTTGTAGTTGTTTTGTGTCTCTATATTTTAGTTGTGTCTCTTTGTACTTATTTTGTGTCTCTGTAATTGTTTTGTGTCTCCATGGAGTTGTTTTGTGTCTATGTATTTGTTTAGTGTCTCTTTATAGTTGTTTTGTGTGTCTTTGCGTACATTTGTATGAAGCCAGGTGGGCGCCTGAAACTTTGGGCCCCTAAGCCTGTGCCCGGTAGGTCGTTCAGTAATTCAAATTAAAACAGTGAGCTGAAACACCATAACGCTTCATAGAACAGGAAGGATAACTGCAGAATTGTCTGAGGGTTTGTCTCTACAAGCAACAACATTCACATACAAGTAGTCATGTGATCTATTATTACTCTGGCCATGGAGGTAATTTTGCCTTGGGTTGTCTGTGTCTCACAAGGATTAAAACAGCTGGCCCGATTTTCATGAAATATGGTGGAAATTTGTATAATGGGCCAAAACAGAACCCATCAATTTTGGGAGCAGATCCGAATCACAGGGCAGACACACAAATTATTTTTCACTTTTGTCCACATATGGGGCATTTGTGCTGCATTCATGTGGTGTTGGAATTCTCAGAAAAATGAGTTTCAAACTGGGAAAATTCATGTGACCCTTCAATCAGAACCCTAATATTGTAGATAACCTTGGCAGAGGTCTGCACTCTTCGATTGCCCTTTAAGTTAACATTCAAATATGCATTCGCTGCTTTAAAGTACAAATACAGATATTTAACTATAAATATTTCAGAGGCGAAAATTCCTATGAACAAAGACCAGGTCAACTGGAAGCAGAAGTTTAAATTCAGAATCAATAATTTTATCTGTCTATTTCAACATGTCAGAAGTGATGTCTTCCAAGAGAAAAACATTGCAAAAATATTCACTTGGCATTCTGAAATACGCATTTATATGGGAAAGACAATGAGGGTCAACATGCTTTATATTCTGTTGGCTGTCTGTTCACATTTCCTGAAGTCTGTCTAAAAATCAATGCTAAAAAGAATCTTTCATATGTATTTATATGAAGAAGTGTTCTACAAAATTGATTGCAAAAAAAAAGGAAAATAAAAGTAATGCAGTGAAGTGAAACGATTTAGAAAGTAAATTAGTAGTATGGTTAAGACAACCTAATTTGACTGCCACTGGGTAAATGAGTTGCTGGGGCAAAGTGAGTCCTCTGCAAACAAAACACTCAATGAGTAACATTTGTCCCCCGCAGTGGTTCTAAATGATGCCACGAAGTAGCTCTGCTGCATCACAATTACCTGGCAGTGTGTCTCTTTGCTCCATTAACATAAGCAAGCTATTTCACTTCAGCGAGACGCTACTAACGGGCTTGAGGGGCCTAGAGGTGGTAGAGAAGCTGCAAAAGATATTGTATGAATAAAGATGGTAATGATGTACGATACAGTAGCTTTCTGCTTCTCTGTTTAGTATAAATAAAATGGATGTGCTGCAACTCGATGGAATGAATACAATCTGACACAAAAAGCTGAAAATAGACTAACTGTGACCCACAAACGTGTATCTCACGGTATTTGCTAGACAGGTGGATTTTTTGAACGCTGTGTGACTGGTTTGTCTATTTTCATATTCTTCCATTCATTGGAAATAATTGGGGGAATGAGCCACCTGTGTTAAATAGCACCTGTGCACTCTGTCTGATACAATTATCTGACATCTGAGAAGAATAGGATCTAATCCTCTATAATCTAATCTCAGTCAAAGAGGGAGAAAATGTTGCACACACAGTTAAAGGCCTCAGATGAGAAAGACAGCTGAGTAAATACTAATGATATTGATACATTATTGCCACAGGTCAATCTGAATCTGTTTGTCAAGACATAATCTGACACCATTAGAAAATTTGTCAACAAATATATCGCTAATATGATTAAATGGTAAGGTACAGTAGGGGGGAAGATCTTGCAAAGGCAAACATCATCCAAATTTATGGTGCACTTAACTGTGCCCCAAATCACAGCTTAGCAACCAAAGAAAACCTCTAATAAGAGCTATACTGCCCACAGTTGTAACCTGGTGTAATATGAGATTTCTTTTTTATTTATTTTTTTAATTAAGTAGGCCTATTTTATTATTTTCAATTTACATTGATAATGGTTGTTTTCTGCACGCCTGAGTAAACGGTGGAAACATGAACTGGTCCTCATGCTTTTCTTTTCACCCACGACTCGAGAGTAATGGTAAGTCAACTACCAAGTGAGACTATAAATTGGATAACATACGGAAAGACCTGCGTTACACTAGTATTTTCTTCCACAGGCATGGGCTTGTTTGGGGTTACAAGTAATGTTACAGTGGAACATTTACTCTGTGAGCTAAAGTGCTGGTATATCAGAGTTTATAGTAAAAACAGATGTACAACCATCCTGTTTTAAAATAAATTATCTGGAATCTTTAAAAAGTTACTTAAGTCCATCAACTGTATAAAAGAATCACTGTGACATCACCCATTGGTTTGTAGAGTACTGTTTTGAAGCCTTGAGTATGGCATTTTGGTCGTCATCAATGAATATGGCAGCCAGGGCAATGCTACGTTATCAGGTAATGCTAGCCCTGGCTAGTTAACTTTGTTAGCAAGGTCCATCTTTAATTCAAAATTAACAACCGATTCCCCTAACTAAACGCTTAGCAAGATATTTTAAGGCAACCATAATGTACCAATTAACTTTCATGAACTGAAACAGTGAGAGGGTCGAATTTGAAAACACACAGTACACTGTGGAAGTGAAGTGTGGAAGTGTGGAAGTTGACAATCACAAGGTAACCCTGCACTTAGGCATAGGGGCCATGATTTACTAAATCAGCATCAAGCTGTATAGAAGAAAATGTTTACTGAGGTAATATTTCAAGAGAGAAGTAAGGTTATTTTTCCTCATTAACTTCTTTTTCCAATCAATGGAGTCACCCCCTGCTGGTTATTAGAAAGAACGCAGGTTTTAGCCACGTTTACATAACCTGCCAACACAGATAGGTAGATATGCAAAAATGACAACAAATTTTGACCAGTAAACCTACCACTATTAATACTGTAAACTGCTTATATGTTGAGCTACAATGGAAAGCCTGACCGGCATAGTGGGGCTTAGCCAAGAGTCAATTAAATGACAACAGATTGAACAAGTGGTGAACCAAGAAAGAACATATTGTATAACTTCTTGTCTACTTTCCCAGGTTAGACACATCAGTGGAGCTCACCTCTAAGTGAATATCTGATTATGTGTAGAGGAAAAAGTCAAGAAATGGCACACAGGCCGTAGAAAGTGCCAATTCAACCTCCACTCCTGCCTCCCCTCTTGCCGGCCATAAAACGCAATGTAATAGGATTCCTAAGCTTTTCCAGTGACTGCTTCCACTATCACACAGACATTTAAGTGCACTAATCCATGACAAATTGTCTCATCTGATCCATGACAAATCGTCTGAGGGGCCGATAGAGACGAGGAGATGGAGGGAGGAGGGAGAGGTGGAGGGGGGGCACGGCAATGGAGGGCTGGGGAAGAGGCCAGGCACGGAGAAAGAGCTGCTCGGCACCTGAATGATCAGCCAGTTATTGCCTAGTTTTTAGAAAGGTTGCTTTCATTACCTCGAAGGGCATGCTGTGTGATAGAAAGTGAGATCACATAGCACAGATGAGCTCTCTACCTAAGCCCACAGTTTTCAAAGCAATTATAATCCCATGTGGAGGTAGATTAAAGGATTTTACTTCCTTTGTTGGCAAACGGCTGGATCTGCAGTTTCCACGTACAAAAATGAATGTTTCTAATTAAATTTAAATCGTATATAGTTTATGATTTACATCACCCTATAGTTTTATTAAGCTTTATTAAGGTGGTTTTAACATGATGCACACACATAAGCGAATATTTTGTCAAAGAAACTGCACTAGTGACTATGGCACCCACACAAAAGGCTATTCTACAATCTTCGATGTGTTTAAAAAAATATGATTAAGGAGTCATCCATTCAAGTGATTGCAATTTAATTGAATTTTCTTTCACCGTCAATTCTCACACCAATGAGTTCCCACAATTTAATGGGGCTGTAAATAAAGCTGATTTAATGGCAAAACAAAAACACTGAGAGTCTTTATAGAAAGCTGTTCCTGAGGGTAGTATGGATGGATCTGCTGTTCATAAAAGCTCTTACACCTCCACAGAGGAAGCAAAGCAGCAAGATTAGCACTTTAAAGATGACTGACTTAAAAAAAAAAAGTGCATGTTCACTTCTGCGTTTCTGCTGCTCACGCTCAGCTATTTGTGATGAGGAGTCTGAGAACTATGGAAATGAGTTCCAAGTTGAAAACGGTGTGTGCACTCAGTTTGTGAGCCAGTGAAGCTAATTTCTTCACATTCCCAAACACTGGCAGAAAAATCATCAATCTTCTGAAGCAGCCATCCGTTCGGCGATAGAAAGAAAAGGGGAAAAAAATCAATTCATACTGCGTGTATGTATGGCTTCCAGACTTCTAGCCTGTCCTCATTTACAAAAAGACAGCTATCTTAAATCAAGTTCAAGGTTTATTACAACCCCCTGTATCTTGTCAGACATTCCCTTCTCCAGAAAACCCTGATCCTTAGATCTAAAGTTGAAAAACTTTAACTTTAATAGATACATAAACCTGAAGTTGAGCACTACAGTATTTTGACAGCTTGTGTTCTTAAAGCTGAAGATGCAGTTTTTAATTTACCAACTACATCCTTGCTGATGATCACGCTGTTGCTCTTGTTTAACCATATGACGCCTCTTGGCTAATCAAAGTAATTACATGTTTTCTTCCACCTCAAAGAGTTTCTAACACTGAGGCAGCATTATGGCACATTGAACAATGAGCTCATTAAAATCCATTCCAATCACCTGCGATTAGATGTTAAAACTCATTTCAAATCAGTGAATATGAATAGAACAGAAACAGCACTGCATTGGTTGTAAACATTATCAGATTTACCATCACACATTTTGAGTCACATTTTTCATTATCATACCAATCGCACTGCAATGGTTTTTGTTAACATTTATGTAAATTTCTTCATGAGAATCTGATGGCTTTCCAATCATGGCTGAATCATTTCATTTCAGCCTCTGATTATGATATTCAGCCTTTGATTATGATATTCTTTCAATGACACAATAAGTGGTTTAATAATATATAAAGTACAGTTCTGTAACAGAGCACATTCAGGTTGCACAATTAATCCATATTTTATTAAAACTGCATTATGGACCAGTGCAATGTGCAAATCGCAGGATGTGCAATGTATTTTACAGTTAAAAAAAATGTGTCAAAATACCAATCTGAATTCTGAATCTGAAACGTCCTGGTCTACAAATTTTATTACAGTACTAAGAGAAAAAATTAATCATTTTACAATGCAAATCAGACTAATGATGCAAAAATGAGCATTCCTTCCAATATAGTAATCATACCGCAATTGCAATATCATCTAAATTAATTAGATGTTTTTCCAAATCGTGCAGTGCACATATACACTTGTCATCATGGCTGCCAAATAAAGGGGTCAAACAAAACGTCAGCAACAGACTGCTATCAAAGTGTAACAGGCAAGGCGAGTTAGTTTTACAGCTCTACCTGGAACAGGAATCATGTTGTTCTATTAGATCTGAGACTCTCTTAAACTGCCCTGTCAGAGTCATAATAAAACAAAGCAGCAGCTAAAGTGGTGTTATATTGAGACTGCCCCTCTGGGTATTGATACATTATGAACATGGCTACTGTATGCATACTTCAGCTAAACAAGGGTGAATAATAGACTACCTGCTAAGCATAACTTAATGACAATACTGTATTATACTGAGCAGACAACACATTAGGGAGGGCTAAACACCAAATCTACAGTAACTTAAGTGATGCACTGATAATGTAAATCTGTTACACTTTTACTTCCTTGTGATAGAGTCCAATACTATGTGCTGTCAGGAGTGGCCTGGTTTGTGCAGCAGTAGCGTTGGCAGCGAGTGTTTTGGCAGGTGGAGAGAGTGCAGAACCGGGCTTGTGTGTGTCATGTCACATTCAGCTCATCTGTCAATGTAGTGGATTATTTCTTGAGAGACCAGAATTGGCTGCCCAGAATCAGGCCGCCATCAATCTTCAGCCACACTAGCAAGACGCAGGGGGAGGCTGTGTGAAGCAGAGGCTCATGGGAAAGGAACGGCGCCGCTTCCTGAGCAGGTGACGAAGCAGTCAGGCAACTCGTTACTCAATCTCCGGCTCAGCGGTGACTATGCCGATTTGTCACGGAAACATTTGAAAAAAATAAATAAATGGGATATTGAAACTTTATCTCCCAGTCACATTTTTTCTTCTTCTTTGGTATGCACCGTCAGCTCACTGTTGCAGAAGGCAGATAAGCTGATTTCTCAAATATTGTTAGATGCTTCAACAGGCTGGAGGATTACATCTGTACCTAGCACAACATGACCTTCACTTCCTCCTCGCACAGCCCCTTGTCTGTGTATCTTTGTCTAGGTAGGATGCTTTGTGAGTTTTTGTACCACTCATTCTCTCAGACAGTCAGCCGGGCTGCATGCCAAGATCCACAAAATTTATTTCAGGACATGTTTTCTTACAAAATACCACCCCCTTTTTCACTTCAAAACTTGGATTATGACTGTCAAGAAGACAATACAGTAGCAAAGCATGCCACATTCCATGAGAGACTGTCCTCCCACCAAATAAAAAAAAAAACACCCCATGTGTCATTTGTACAGCAGCTTAAAATGATCTAATTTACGCTTGTAGTTCGTGGCACCCTCTACTGGCCATAGTAATTATGAAGGACACCAAGGAACAAAGGGCGAAGCGATGCAGACTATAAAGAACAACATGGTCCACTTAGGGTGGGCGAGAGTGGTGGTGGATGAGTCAAACAAACCCAGGACTTTGTTTGTGTTGCGTGTGAAACCAAAAGTCAAGTTGTTATTTGAATTTGTACAACTTAACCACCGGTAGTTACTTCAGCTTCATAACTACCTCACTTCAGCCAGTTAAGTCCATTTATTTTATAAGTTTAACTATCTTTTCTAACACCTAACCATTTACATTTTTGTCACAATCTAAGGAAAGTAGTTTTGTTCACTAAACCTAACGAAACTGTGACCGTTTCACAGACTGTGGCTGCTATGTTTAGGTATGAGGACGTGTTGATCTCCACCAGTAAGGCAGCAAATTTTGGAAACATCCTCGTAAGTCATATTTGAGGGTAAAAACACACAACATTTGTGGTGTAATGGTTTGGAGGACTTGTTACAAGGTACAAAAAAGCAGCTTCACCTATCTTGTCATCAAGCAATAAAAAGATAATGAATCAATAATCTCAGCAAATAGAAGGCATGTGTGAGTCTAAGATAAGACACGATTTCTATTAATCTGTTTATCAGCACAGATATTTCACATCTTGTATTTCTCATGCTTCATTAAAGAAACCATTTTACAACTTAATTTTCTGTACGGCAGAGAGTATATCACACATCTTTTCATTGTCCTTTAGAAACACAGAAACATTATTTGATTACGGAGAAACAGCAAAGCATGAAAGCCAATGGATTTTTCAATGCAAGACATCTCTCTCTCTCTTTTTTTTTTTTTTTGCTACGTCCTACATAGCCATATCTATTTATATCTGAGGGTTCTGGCCTCAATGAAACCAGAGAGCTTCTCAAATTATAAAATCAATTCTAATTCAAATATTCATCATAGCATTTCAATTCTGAGAGAGCAGTTCTGGTTAGATCGGTTAACGCCACTCCACGCCTGAGTAAGATTGATGTCAGCTTAATCCTCTTAAAAAAACATGATATACTGTAAATTGTACAGTTGCCGAGCAGCAGAGGGAGAGAGAGAAAAAAAAGACAGACAGAGATGTGTTCCCTTCGAGCGCCCAGTTGTGATAGACCATTATCCCTGGGAAGCCTGCTGATTAGGATAGTAAAATATCACAACATATCCTCAGATTATGATTGTCAGCACCAATTATGGCTGTCATCCATCACAGTTTGTTTGAAAAGTTTTCTGGTGAGTGTAAAAATAACACTAACACACCATAGGTCTCAGTGGGAATGCTGATACACTTGAAAACATCTCTATTTTGATTACCTCTTGGTGGCATTATTCAAAATTGACTGGCTCTGCCTAAATCAGTCCAATAACAAGAATGAAAGCTGAGATTTAAAAAGATCAAATCAGCAGTGTGTGTGTTATTATTGTCTAAGCTTGCATTCTCTCAGGCCTGGTGTGTCCTGAGCACAGCTCCGGTATCCCTAAAGGGCCCATGAAAATGCCACGGCATAATGGCCTCAGTGAGAAAATGGTGTGTAAACGTATGTGCATGTCCGTAGCCTCCTTAGTGTATGCAGTAAGTGTGCGAGCTGATCTGTCTGACAGGAAACCTTCCAGAGAACGCTCAGCCATAACTATCTCTGCCTGGA
Source organism: Centropristis striata (assembly GCF_030273125.1). NCBI lineage: Eukaryota > Metazoa > Chordata > Actinopteri > Perciformes > Serranidae > Centropristis > Centropristis striata. Next base: position 17,091,175 of record NC_081519.1, on the reverse strand, counting down.
TGACTCTTCTAGATCCACCACGGAGGTGGTGTTCGTAAAGGAGGGAGGGTGGGGGGCTTTTATTTTTTTCCTTTGGGACCACTGCATTATTCAAGAGACACTTACTGAGCCTTGCACTTCCTTGTACATCTTTGGCACCAAGCTCGACTTGCCAACCAGTCAAAAAGAGAAAAAAAAAACACACAGAAAAACTGGAAGCCAGCCTTTAAAAATTCATTCGGAGCTCTCTGTCGCTCATCCCTTCACCCTCTTGTTCCAATTAACGCGACTGGGATACTTTGAGAACTTTCTATCTATCATAGCTGGGATTTTCCTGTGTCAGCTGTTCCAAAGCAAAAGTAAGCCAGTTCTCTGACAATGCTCCTTAAAGTCACCAATGTTCAACACAAGCATGGAGAATTCAATGCTGGACTTTTTTTTTTCTTTTCCCCTCTCTGTGCTTCAATTACTGTCTTTTTGCTTGGCAATGCGACACACACACACAAAGGGAACCAAGCAGAAGATAGCATCAATGTTTAACAGCCGCTTGGCTTCTGGAGAGAGCCCCACTATGAACGAGGGTTCAGCACGGGAGTCACACTCATTGTTAGAAGCTTAAAGAAAGCCTTTGCTTTTGCTCAAGAAAACCTTTGCCTTCCCTGTAACACTCCCACATACACCATAAGCAACGATGCTAAGCTTTTCCATAATCAGAGAATTAGATCCGCCTCTGCGTCTACCCTCCCCTTTTGCCCCTACGGTGCAGAAGGCGTCGGGCTTAATTGCCAAACGTTCCTAGTGCAAAAGAGGGAAACATAATTGTCATTTCCATCTAAGCCACAGTGATCAAAGCTCCCTTGGCTACCAGCACAGTAATAGGGATTTTTGCCTACAGCTTGTCCTACTCGTAACAGTCTGCCAGCAAGATTCAGGGTGTAGTAGTCAAAAATTCTTTGCTGCACACACAAATCATCTCGCTACCAGCTAACTCACAATGTTTGAAGATGCTCTTCATGTCACAGGATGTCATGTTCAGATTTAAACAACCAAAATATCCAGTTTACATATTTCTCCTATAAATAGCACAACATGTATACAAGTAGATATATATGGAGTACGGCTAAATGTATGTATGCAACATGCAATTAGAAGCACAATTAGTCATCTTCTTCTTTGCTAGACTGCAAGCCCGGTGAATCATCATGTTACAGTACAGTACCGTGGCGAATCATTCTGACATACTGCAGCAGTCTCTCGCTGTTGCTTTTAAACAGCCAAAGCTGAGAACTGCCGCCCCATCGAGAGGGCAAACATCTCGCACAGTAATGCTGAAAATCTGACAAAGAGGTACACGAACCAAGGGTGAGGATGTCGGTGCGACCGGGCCGGGCCACGTGGTGCTGCTGGATGGTCTGGTAGAGTGTGGCCTGGCACAGCAGCAGGAAGCCGAGGCTAATCCACATGGCCAACAACCAGGACATGGTAAGGCCGAGTCTGCAGGACGGCACACAGCAGGGGGAGAAACAACAGGGAAACAGAGTTGTAGTACAGCATGACTCCATACATATTTACAGCACAGACACACACTGTGTTTGTTTTAATGTAGCAACAAAAGAAACAAAATAGACCACAGCTTTGTAACCCAACATCTCTAGCAGTATGATTTATTTAAAGGTATGTGCATGGGTATTTTCTTTCAATAACACTAGGGATGAAAAGAAAAAGACGAGACAGGCTTCAATAAAAAAGCCTGCAGACAAAAGACTCAGATACAAAGTTAATCTTGTCAATATGTCTGGCTCAAACTTGCTGTAGTTTAAAAAAGGACTTGCACTGCACAAAAATAAAAAAAATAAATGCAGAAATAGAAAAACAACCTTTATCCTATAGCAATCATTCTATAATATCACCTCTTTATGAAAATTACAGTTCCATTAACAACAACAGAAGCAATGGTAAAGCCTTGAATATTCTAAAAGGTTTGGAAAAGATTGCATTTCTAAGCACTAACAGGCTTTTTGCAGATTCGTTCAGCGACTGCCTAATGGCTGCTGAGGGCCAGCATATGGAGACACGCCTTAGCCCTCATTGAATAATGAGGCTCTCCTCCTTTCCAGGTGTTTTTTAGCACTTCTCTCCATTCAGGAGCCCGTAGTGGGAAATATAAAAGCATCAGCCCCAAACCAAAGAGTGAGTTGGTGTGTTTTGGCTGCCTGACGACTATATCCCATTCACTAACAACGTTCAGAAAAAATGAATAATCTCGGAACTGATTTGAGAAAAACATTTGAACCAAGTCACTCGGTGTGTGTGAGTGAGATATCACAGGCACTGACTGTTTTACATGTGTCATTTTTCACTGAGGTAGTGACTTTCTGAGTGAATCAGTGTGAATTTAACGCTCCCTTTAATGTTTGATTCTACTATATCTCAATACACAGGAGAATATAAAGCACACCATGAGCCCCAGGGAGTCTCTTCAATATGAACTTCAAACCATGGAAATTTCACATTTAAATACAATCGCTTCAAATCTCTGAGGAAGAATGAAAGCAGGCCTGATCCAATAAGTTGCTTCCTGAAAGCCACTGCTTGCTTGTTTTCTCCACTTTGTGTTTTTGATGTGTGTCTGAGATTAAAGCCATTAGGGGCTACTAAATGTTGCCCGTGTGTTCTGTGCCCTTGTGACATTGAGACTGCTTATATCCAGCAAAAATTAAGCATATAATTATGAACAGCACATTGTAAATCCCCACCCCTGCACTAAATCCAACATAATCCGCGGTTTTGTGGAAATGCGCACTGGTCCCATGGGCATGTTTTCCTCTATCTTTTTTTAACCACACAGTATTTCTGTTCGCCAAGCTGCCTTCATATTCAGAGGAATCGTTGCGCTTGCATGGTTAACTGCATATTGCATAGAGCTCCTCCCGTGCTATCGGGAGGCATTCTTCCCGAAAATAAAATGTGGTAGCAGCGGGTTTCTTGTTTTGTTTTGTTTTTTTACCAGAGGTGAAGGCGCACGACAGACTTAAAATAAAAAACGAACAAGCGTGGGCAACATTTTAAAGGAACTTCAGGGGGAACAAAAAGCAGCTTTCAGGGAAACAGAACTCTTCTGTTGCAGCCTCGGTTTCACTGCGCACGAGAGGCTTTATATAATGCATATCCATCTTGTTTCCCACGCGGAATAGAAATACATGATAAAAGCAGTTTACACACAGTTCTATGGTGTCGCGTAAAAAACGAGGGAGGACAGCTCTCTCTATGCGTAATTGGTGCGATAGTAAATGCGGTCGAGGAGTAGAAACAGCAGACACACCTGCAGGCGCACTGATGCACCTGCGTGCAACATTGATTTAACGATGTTACACTCGTTTGGTTTCTGCACTTCTGCTGTGGAGACAACTTCAGGGATGACTCCCCAAAATACGCATGATCTGTCATACAACTGGACGACATGAAGATCGAGGTGCCATAACATTATTGATGCTGCATCTTATAGATACAGCTGAACTTTTTACATTTTGTTTAATGCAATGCACTTATAGTATGTCTTTCAGCATGTTGTTGCATCATTAGTGTGAGTACATGTGTGCTTTCTTGTCTCAAATACATCTTAAACTTCCATAACATGCTGGTTAAAAGCAACATTTTATTGCAATGTGATACACAGGGTGTTTCACTACAGTCAAGTCACATCTTCTTTGCTCAACTCAGACACATTTTTTTTCTATATCCTTATATCCTAAATCAACACCCCACCCCACCCATCCCGTCCCCAAACACCAGAGGTATTCCTCGAAAGTCCCACACCCTTACCTGAGCAGTGTGTTCAGGAGGAAAGGAGCTCAGTCAGAAGCACTGCCTTGCCTGTCTGCCCAGCAGACTTACTCCTCTGTCTTAAATCCATCCATACTTTGAAGCCTGTGATTCCTGCCCGAAATTCCAGCACCAAATAACCCGTAACCGCACAAAAGGGGGATAAAATATTGTTTTTGTCCTCCTCTGGACCCCTGCTGCTCAGTTCCTTTTGAAATCCTTTGGCAACACAGTCACCAAAAGCAAAACACCTAGTTCTCTGTGTCACAAACTGTCCAGGATTTGATGTGATGGGAGGCTGATCATGTCACTGCTGTATCAGCCACATACGTGCAGATCTTTTGTCCTCTCCTCCTTCTTCACTCTGTGTCTCTTCTCCGTCTGTGGAACTCCTGTGTTGTGATGACAGGGAGCTAATTTACCCTCCCTCACTCTTCGTCTCCTTCTCACGCAGGCAGCGGAAGGCTCCAGTGGAATGACTGCTCTGTCTGCTCTTGGCTGCGTCCCCCCATTGAGAAGCTGTGCTGATAGTGTGAGCCTCAGTCCTCTCTCCAACGCACTAAGTAGAGAGTCTGTGTCAGAGAGGCAGAGCGAGTGTGTGAGCGTGCGTGAGTGTGTGTGTGTGTGTGTGTGTGTGTGTGTATTACAATGTAGCCCAGCTGGAAAGAGAGAGAGCGCGAGCTGAGAGAGAGTCAGATCACATGTCTTAAAGCAAGACTGCCCACTTCTGCATCAAGACTTCATCAGCAAATGAAGAATGCTTTATTAACCCACCCCTCTTTACGCCCAAGCCTCCCATCCACAACATCAGGAGTATAGCCTTCAGCTCACTTGTGAATGTGTCTGAGTGGATCCATCTGCACATGTATGTATGTGAGTTGCAGAGGGTGTGGAGGGAGGATGACTGAATGTGCCCTCTTTTAGTCATCGCCCGCCAGCATATGAGTGGTAAGAGTGAAATATGCTCAAAGCATGGCACTTTTAATAGAAGGCAGTATCTCACCAGGGTGCCAAAATCGTCATTTTACCCAATACAAGCTGACTGGGCTCTTTCTATCTGTTTTCCAGGTGATGGTTGAGAAGTCTGCCCTTTTTTGGTATTTTTCCCACCATTGAAACAAACTTGCATCTGCAGCGGCAGCCTGCAAATAGCCTGTGAGGTATCCTTCTGTCATATGCTTGCAAACTGAACCTGCTGGCTCTAAAGGAAGATTATCCAATGTCTTTTGTATGTGCCTTTGTGTGGGTGTATGCACGTGTGTGTTTCCGCTGTGCCTGAGCCATGCAGGCAGGTGAAAGCAACCAGTCTTGTTTGTGTAGAGTATGTTTTCCTCCAACACATTTCCTTCCATGTGGCGGAGCTCCCCTTTAACTCATTATACTGTTAACCAGAGATTTACAGTATATGCCAATCCCACGCACCTGCCATGGCTGACTCACTCACAGTCTGACATTTCACAGAAAATGAACCCTATGCTACTCAAAACAATACACAGCTGAGGGGCTAAATAAGCTGGCAGACAGTGAGGATAGTGTTTGTACTGTGGGGGAGTATAGACAGATGAACTTGATGAGTATCTGGTAAAACTTTGTCTCAGAGCTGTCGCTGCACCCTGATTTATTTGCATGTTTGTCTCAGAGAGCTACAGTGTGATGTAAGTATCAGTTTCCTGGTTGTTGTTATGCAGTTGTTGAGGACAGTAGGGCTGCCTAGTAACCTAAAAATTCAGGCAGTTCTCATGGGTTGGTAATTTTTCCTATGAAAAGTAATATACTGGAATTCATAGGTATCCCATGAAAGTTTGTGTGCTGATAAAGCAATATAATAGGTCTCCTATCAGGCAGCTAGGAAGTGAGGTAGATGACCCAAATGAACCAAGAATTTTCAACCCTGTTTATTTTAAATAAACTAAGCCACGTAGTTTGGTGCCTTAACCTCAAAAAAAGTTTAAAATATCTGTGATGTTTAAAATAGTGGTCATCATAGGAATCACACTGCAAACATTTTTCAGATTAACTCATATGAAACCCTTCATGAATATAAATCGAAAATGCATGTTTCCATGTTACTTAATTACATTGTTACAATTACATTTCAAGGGAAACGTATTTCCTCCCATATTAGGTTTGTTTTTGATATAGCAGAAATGTTTCCGCTTACGGGGTTGGGTCGTAGACTACATAAAAAATAATGCACATAACCACAGTGAAGTCACCCATTAATTTGTGGACACCAGTTTTGAAGCCTTAACTTCTGCTTTTTTGCCATCTTAATCTTCCCATATTGTTTTTTTTGCTGCCTAGCGCAAATGACACAACTTCATAAGCTAACATTAATGCTAGCTAGCTGGCTTGGTTAGCAATGGGTAGTTGTTATTCAAAATTAAGAGACAACTCTTTAAAGTGTCTTTTAGTCCAACTGAACACTGAACAAAACAGTTTTAACCGACCAAAACGTTGTATTTAAAGTTTAACGTTAACCTTGTTTTCAGTTCATCAAAGTCAAAAACAAACAGTGCTCCATGGTACGGACATGCGAATCACAAGGTAGCCCCACCCTACTTTATCAACTATTTGACTCTAAATAGGACCATAATTTAAGAAATTAACAGCATCAAGAAGACATGAAACTATCAATTGTGACCATAAACTCATTAAGAGAATGTTAATGAATCAAGTGTGACGTAGGCTCATTTTCCTATTGACTTGCATACAAATAGACTTCTTTTTGCACCCAGTGGAGTCACGCCCTGCTGGCCATTAGAAAGAAGGCAGGTTTAAGATACTTCCCGGGGGTTGCTGATTGGTTGGGGTGGATAGATGGATCAAACCAACACAGAACTTTAACCCAGGAGACCAGAAGTACTAGTTCCAAAACTTTAATCTGGGAGCAAATGTGTTTCCCTTGAGCATTTCATTGTATGGGAATGTAATTTCTTGTAGGAGACAGGGTTGAGGGGGCACGGTGGAGCAGTTGGTAGCGCTCTTGCCTCACAGCTAGAAGGTCCTAGGTTCAATTCCCGCCAGGACGCTGTGGGCGTTGGAGGCGCGTCCCCACCTCCAAAAGGGCCTTTCTATGTGGAGTTTGCATGTTCTCCCCGTGTCTCCCGAGGATCCCCTTACAGGGACCTCTCACAAAAACATGCATTGATCCTGGACGCTATAGTGCCTCCCTCTGGTCGGTCGGGTGCCTGATGGGGGGGAGGAACCGGTGGGAATAACGTGATCCTCCCACGCACTACGTCCTTCTTGTCCCCCTGTCAGGTGACAAGAAGCGGCCTGCATGTATCGGAGGAAGCATGTCCCAGCCCGACAGGGACGAGGAAGCGCCCAGGATCACAACAGGAGAAACTGGGTGATAAATTAAAAAATGGGTTACAAAATCGTGGGATAAAAATTTTGAAAAAAAAAAAAAAAAAGGAGACAGGGTTGAATAGGTATTGCATAATTTAAAAGAAAATTGTTAATATATCGGGGCTGCTGCTGCTGCTCTGTGTTTGTTCTTTACCTGCCATAGTGTGACATGTTGGAATGTAAGAAATAAATGAATGTCAGAAAACACAATGTTGATACTGTAAGAGCTGTTCACAAAGGCGTCCTCTTATGGCTGAAAACTGTGCGAAAAATAACTGCTTTGGTTTTAAGCCATGTGTTGATGTGTTTTTGCTTTTGGACTGCGTCCTTTGTATTCACATAGTTCTGTAATAATCTAATGTGAATGCAGTTATGAATAGTGAAGCTGCCATCTGGATCTCTGTTGGGTTAAAGCACGCCACATGTTAAGTGACCAGATTCACATTAAGCAGGAACTGCAGAGTAATTACCACATTGATTAGTGTTCCTACACTGTCAAGCTATATTTGCACAGAATGGCTTGATTACCAATAAATAGGCTTATTTGTGTTTGTGCATAGTTGTTGATGTCCCCTTTTGTAAAGAGCATTAATAGCATGCACGCTTGAATTTCATTTTGTCTTCAGTGCTTAATGTCTCTATGATCTGTCCCATTGGACTGAGATGAAGGCGTGAAATGAAACAGGCCCACAAACAAGCCTCAGAGGAGAACTTAAGATTGAAGTCATCCAATTACTAAATGTTCCTTTCAGCAATGCGCAGTACCAACACAAGTCTCCCATTTGTGTCTTAATTTTTCCTTTTGTTGATTTGTTGCGGCCTCCTATTTTTTCATTCTGCGTCAGTTGGAGCTGTGTTGGGAGAATTGACTGGGACAACAGAATTTCACAGTAATTCTGGATTGTTGTCGTCGTCCTGCTCTTCCCTGCCTCCCTTCTCAGGGGCTTCCATCATTTCCAAACAGCTGTCGCTGCAGCCCGTGCCAAGACCTAACCACAACCGACCAATCACTGGCCAACTCTGTGTTTGGATCTGGGCAGCCCTGTTAAACAGCGGGGTTTGCCAATATCGCTCTCTCGTTCTCCGTCTTTCTTTCCCATTCTGTCATTCTCTTTCTTTCTGTTTCTCCCTCTGGCTAATAAAAGTCTTCCTTCCAGTGCAGCCAACAAGCTTCAATATGCAGAACCAAAATACCATTTTAAAACCCGCCCAAAAGCTTTCTGCTTTTACTTTTAAAAAATGAGCCCTTGTCCACTATTATTCCTACATGCGTCTCAACATTTCTCACTGGAGCAAACCAAGCGTTTCTTCATCTGATGAGGGGAGTTGTTGTGTTAGTAAAGCTACTCTCCATAGACACTCGCTCCATAAAACATTCTATCAGAGAGGAAGGTAGAGTGACACAGGAAGGCAGAGACAGAGGGAGAGAGAGAAAAAATAACAAGAAAGAAGGAAAGATTAAGGCAGGGAGAGAAAATTCATTTGAAAGAAGTATGCAGCGGCAACTCTTGCTCAGTGGTGGATGGTGAAGGGAAGAAGATGATTAATGAAACGAAGGAGCCTGATCTCTAGAAATAATTTATTTCACATTTATCAGAGCATCCTTTTTCTGCTTTTGCTCACAGGTGTTCATTACTGAGGGGACCTGGCTTTGAGCATATTGTCGATTTGGAACAGTTGAATTTTTTAAGTGTAAAGGTAGTGGATTTACACTTTCTCACACATAAACCTCTGAGGCTTTACCTTCAGCCTCCTTCTACAGTCAGCAGATCCCTGAAGAATGAATGTTAACATGTCAGTGTGAACTCTAAAAGGAAAACACTAAAGCAAATTGTTATTTCATAGTCATAAACATAAATGATTTTTGCAGCCGTGCCCCTAATTACTTTCTAATTTTCATCAAGAGGCAAATTCAAGTCAGTTAGTCATTGACACACTTCACTCTTTTATAATTGGGCCACTTCTAATTCGCTAGTGTTTATGTTTAGAAGCGAAAGCAGAGGTAGTGTGACATAATACCACACTGTAAAGGCTTAGGGAGGAGGTTGGAGTAGATACATACTCGTGTATGTGTCTGTGGTAAATTGCTTTTGGCACACTATTCCCTATTCCTAACCATCACGTGTCATCTGTCTGTACAGCTGCCCCTTATCATCCCATTAGTGCAGGGCATATACTCTATAGTTACAATGGTCCTTCTGCCAGATTGTGTATGTTGTCTTGGCACCGTTGTGTTTGCTGCCTGTTGTTATGACCTGCTTGCTTGCTATAGCCCTTTCGATCTGTTTGCTTGTCGTGCCTGCCTTCACACCGCCGACCATAAGCCCTGCCTTTCAACAAGGTAAGGACCACGGCTGCTCTGTCTCTTGAGTCTGCTTTTTGTTTCCAGCTCTGTGATCAGCTGTTGTCCTGTCAGTTCAAACATGAATCCCTGTTTTGAGACTTCGATGCAATGGTGTCAGGCAACTTGAGCTCCACATGCAGTCAGATTCTGTAGTGAGTGGACCTGTTGGCACCCTGGACTGTGGCTGAGGATGCTTACCTGCTTGTGTTAAAGAAGTATGCTTCCTAGGTGGGTGAATTTACTTGCTGTTGTTTACAGCGACAATGCCAGTGGTACCCCTCCAAGGCCTTTGGGCTCCAAACATCAGAGAGTAAGTGACTAGCTGGTAAACACAGTGGAGCATTTAGAGCCAGATATTTCCCTCAGGAGTTGCTGGAGACAAAAACACAGCTAAACAGAGAGTCTTCAAATGAATGGTAATGCTGGTTCATGTCTGCTGGATGTGTAAATAGGCAACTGCTTGCTAATTTATAAATTTATGAGTGGTTCATTTTACAATATCTCAACTAGAGCAAAGATTCTGTCTGGCACATATTAACCCACCAATGCTGTCTCCCACCTTACACCTCCTTCTGAACTAAATGGTGTCTGTCTCTGGCTTGCATTTAGGCATAATGAAGTCATAGGCAACCTGCTTAGTCTGCCCAAACTAGAAATAAGTGTGATCAGTAATATGTGTGTAAAAAAAAAAAGATCAGATAAATCAACATGACCTCATTTGACTTCTGGGCCAATTCACTAATGATCTCATCCTTTCTAGTGATGCTGGTGATGGGACTTAAAAGGAATCACTGCTCTCAATGGGATGGCTCCCCATCTCTCCAAAGAGCACTTGAATGTTCTACATCCTCAATTGAAACTCTACATTATGGGACTCCCCTTGGCTCTGATTTAGGTCCTTTGCAATTTTGTATTTGCATGTTCCTGCTTGGCCAAATAGTCCATCATTGAATATCCTTCCACTGCCAATATGTCTACATTCAAATGTATTGCCTCTGTCAAGGAGGTCATGTTTGTGGCTTGGTTTATCTGGCTGTCTGTCTGTCTGTCTGTCTGTCTGTCTGTCTGTCTGTCTGTCAGTATTACAGAATAACTACAGGCTGGATTTTCAATTAATCTTGGCGGAAGGATCTAGCATGGGCCAAAGAAGAAACCATTACATTTTGGAGTGCATCTGATGCATGTGTTGCATACACAATTATTTTTTCTGTTTCCTTAACATTGCAATAGGGAGCAAAATTAGTTTGCAGCTGGGTAATTCATGTAATTCAAACACAGTCAGAACATTAACATGGATGGAGATCTGCGTTATTTGAGTTCCCTTCGATTTTTTTCTCAAAATTCAGAACACCAAAAGTTTCACTTCCACATAATATTACTTAGTTTTAAATGTCATACTCTTCACTGGAATAGTATCACATTGTTTACTGCTGTATAAAGTCTTAATTTAAAGAAGTCCACTTATCACTCCAACACCAGCGATCACAGTTCATATCCGATCTCGAATATAACTACAGCTACAAGTCATGTCTTAATGCATGCTTGCCACCCACTCTTAAAATGTACCAGCATCCCCATATTTAAAATATATAATGTGTGCAACTTTAGGTACTATTATCTAATGCAGCAATCATGCTGTTTTCTATCTCTTATGCATTTATATACTATATTGCTCATTACTGCCTGGCATGCAGGCATATTTATACTGATGAACATGAGACTCGCACTATAAATCTTGGCAAACAAGTCAGACACTGGCAGTCTCTGTATACTGCTCTTTTTATACCAATCAGCATCAAGTCAGCCATGAGAAGTCACGCTTTTATATAAAATGGGAAAGTTGAAATTCACAGGTGTTGCACTGAACAGTTTTTTTTTTACATTGTTCATATTTTATTTGGTGAATCATTTATAAATTGCTGACAAAAGACACCTGACTTCACTGCTCCCTATAAGACTATATAAATGTAGGTACAATAACAAAAACACCTATTGTTTTCCAGCTTATATTGTTCTCCATCCATCCATCCATCTGCTAATCGTGGGCCGGCGCCTCCATCACTGCTGACACCATGTCAAACTGTCCCACAGAAACTTACTCCCAACCCTGTCTTCTTTACACATACTGTTGGGAACCAGCACAGCAGGAAGGAAATATAACCAAATCATCGGCATAAAAAAATACCAGTTGATTCAATTATTCATGCAGGTCTATGTTTGGTCAAGTGCTATATAGATCATAGCTATTATTGTTATTAAAGTGGCTTTCACATGTTTCTTAATGTGTGTCTGTGAGATAATTTATTACCTATGGCATCTTTGCACTCAAATGCATTGAAATTGCTTAAAATGTTTTTTATGTGTTTGGAAAAGTCTGTTATTAAAGAGTGTGCTTGTGCCTCTCTACCTAAACTCCAAGGGAATATTACTCTCCACATATTCAATCATATACTGTGGCTAGCAGTGGAAATAAGTTGTGGGGGTTTTGTGTTTGAAGTAGGTCAGAAATTCTATGCTGGTAATGCGCTGGGACTCACCAGGTCTCAGCAGGGGACGTTTTCTTTCCCTTGCCAGTTCAGGATGGAGGAGTAATTGAGCGCTAGACGACTCTACTCCTGGAGATGATGGCAGCCATGGAAATGTCCCCTCCCAGACCAATAAAAATGTCCTCTCCTTCTTGCTGTAATTGGACCGGGGACGGTGGGGTTGGGTTCTAGCCCAAGGAGACCACCTGTGGAAATGCTTTGCTCAATACACTACTATTAAACTGATGAGACAGGGGACTCGCTGAGAGAGAAAAAAGTGTGATAAAGAGAGTGACGCTGATGAGAACAAGGAGACAGAAAAAACTGCACCCGTGGCTTTTCACTTTTCAATTTGTAAAAGATTTGTAATTGCTCAAGGCTTTCTCAGAATGACAGCTGTCAATGTTCCTCAACACCACTTAACTGATCACAAATTAATCAAGGAGTCAGAGTGACAAAGTGAGTGATTTGTCTGACTGCTTGATAATGCTGATTAGAACTGTTTGGTGATCAGACTCTCACATGAATCCAATTTTGCACTTTAACAATAAAATGTGACAGTCAACAGTCACATGTTAAGTCTGTGAGCCTTTTTGGGAGAACTCTCTGTATGCTGCAAACAGCCATCATTAGTTATTTAGCAACAAAATGCTTTTTACAATATTCTCGCATCTGACTAGTCAGATGTTTTTTTAACCTGCATTAATTGATTTATTTGGTAACCTAGGGGGCACTGCAACAAGCTGTAAACAAGAAGTCGACACATTTATAAGATATGTTTGCAAACACATCCAGCAGACATGGATTAGCATTACCATTCATTTGAAGACTCTCCGTTTAGCTGTGTTTTGTCTCTAACAACTCCTGAGGGAAAAATCTGTCTCTAAATGCTCCAATATGTTCATGTTTGGTGCTGGGCAGGTACAGTACAGTGGTTTTGTCAGAGCTTTTTCCACTGAAATCGTTGCCTGCTGTGTGTGGAAATGATGTGGAAGAGAGCCATGAAAGTGAACCAGTGAACAGTTTTTGTTTTTAACTTCAAGCTTTCTTTCTTTTTTTTTTTTTTTAGCAATTACCAAAAATGTTGTAGAGCTGAGGGGAAGAGCGGAGTTTTGTGATAATTCTCAGTGGGATTATCACTACAAGCTACACTTTTACATTGCCCATAGTAATGCCTTACATTGTTAATATAAGAATAATGATCAGTGCAGCTTGAAAAGCATCACAATATGTCTCTATATCTTTATTTATGTCTGCCATTTTGACTTGGACAAGTTTAGAGTCATTGGAACTGTGGACGTATTGTGAGGACCCCTGGGCACAGACTTTATAGTTGTTGGTCTCTCTTTGATGTCATTTTGTGCCTCTAGTTGTATTGTGTCACTTTGTAATTGTTTTGGTCTTTTTGTAGTAACGTTTTCTATGGTTGTTTTCGCCCCTTTTTGATTTTGTTGTAGTCATTTTGCATTTTCTGTTCATTTTGAGTCTCTTTGTGGTTGATGAATTGTGATTTACTTAGTGTATTTTTGCAGAAGTTTTGCATCACTTTGTTTTGGTCTTTTTGAAGCCTTTCTGAGTGTTTTTGCAGTTATTTTGTACCTTTTCATGACACGAGTGTCTTTGTCTGTCTTTGCAGCTTTTTTGTATCTCTTTGTATTTGTTTTGGTCTCATTGTAGTCATTTTGTTCCTTTTACCCCTTTTTAGAACAAGGTGGTTCCAGGGCCAGTTTCGGAGCCAGTGCCTAATCTTGAACCAGTTCTTTTCTTTTCGACAGCCAAGGACCGGCTTTCGGCCACGGAAACTGGTTCAAGAGTGGCTCTTTGCTGGTCTTGAACCACAAACTACTTACGCCAGGGGCTGGAGGCAGGATTATCATAACCAACTAGACCAATGAAAATGTATATCATTAATTTTGTTTGATTTGTTTAACTGCATTGTGATCGATATGGGCTAACATTAGCAGGCTAGTGTTAGTGGGCTTGTTCTGCCTTTACAGGTTAAAAAGTTAAAATAATAAGTTAATAGTTCATAAGTTAATATTAGCAGGTTATTGGTTCAGAGAAACCGCGTCAGAGTGAGATATCTTATTTTCGGTTTTCAGAAATTGCGTCCGAGCGAGCGTTTTTTTCCTTAAGGCCAGCTATGCTGTATTTTTTCTTTTGCTGCTCAGATGAGCAGAGTTGATCAAAGACAGCTTAACAGATGGCTGAAGACATATTTTTAAGAGTTTTCTGACGCTTGTGCCCTGGCAAATATTTATCTGTATGAACAGGTTGTATACTTTTGTGATGAAGAGTTAGTTTGTTATATTTTCTATGAATATTAGCTAATAGAATATTACTAGCTTTAGCAAAGGCTAACTGTTATCATTTTGTGTGATGTCGGATGCTAATTGTAATGTACACATAGTGCTTGTTTGTATAGTGTTTAAGTTAATTGTGTTTCTGTCTGTAATAATTTCAGTTTTACGGTGGGAAATAGAGACTTCATTAAAATACGAGAAAAGTTAAGCCTTGTGGTTTCTTGGAGGACTTCTCTACTACACCGTTATCTGACTGTCTAGCCTTGTATAAGCAAACGCACTGCGAGGGCAGCACAGGGCTAGTGTTAGCTCTCAACAAGGTCTAATATCAACATCTCAGTGTAAATAAAAAACAAAATCGCTGGGCAGCATAAATAGTTGTACCAGTTGTGTTTGGATATCAATGTAGGTTCACAAAATCAGGGGGCAATCAGGGGCAGGGGCACCATTTGTTAAGAGACGTTGTAGTACGCCATGTGTTATTCTGTGTTTCCTTTTCAGCATGTTGAGATTGTTGTTGATTTGAACCGGCGACTCTCCATTTACAAGTCTGATTCCTAACCTCTAGGCCATGAGTATCTAATATGCTCTGGTTCCTGTACTTGTACTCACTTCTGGATTCATGCCACAACTGAATCCCGCTGCTGTGTGCAATAAATATGTGTATTGATCTCCACTCCCTGACTCCTCCTATATTCTTCAATGTACCATAAAATGTATCCCATCACCCATTGTTGTTATTATATGCGTGAAGAGCGGATATGTATTCAGTGACATAATGATGTGTTGTTCTGTGGAAAAGCAAACAAATTCTGAGAAGGTTCACAAGTTGAACCAACTGCGAACCAGCACCAGCCCAGGAAAAGAATTAGGTTCACATTGGTCGAAAAGGGGTATTTGTGGTCAATTGTGGCTCTTCATGATTGGTATGTGTCTCTTGGGGTGGCATTTGCAGGTGAAGGCTAGAGGGACCATGTTTTAGGAAAAAAAAACACCTCAAAAGTGCCCTCTTGGATGCCCCTATGATAGATAAACCATGATAAAGTGCTGTTAAGGGTGCCCTTCCAATTGGAAAAAACATAATGAGGTGCTCCTTAAGGGTGGCCTTAAATGTAAGAAAACACAACCCAGTGCCATATAGGCTTACCTGCATGCTAAAACTTTCTGCATTCTGTGGCCCAGCCACATGCATTTGGTTCCCTTTTTATTTTTTGTCCCTCAGACAGTGTGAGTATGCCACTGTTTTGCTGTATACACCTTGACACAGTGCAGAAGAACAGGTTTGATCCTTAGCTGACCTGTACAAAAGGGCATGATTCCTTTTAGCTGCATCTTTAGAGCACACAGATCACAGACAAACTTGATTCCCTGCACATACAGTTAGAAAATGTGTGGAAAAATAGATTGAGATAAAAGTGAGAGAGAGAAAAAAAACAAGAGATAGAGGATAGAGAGAAGCTTGCCGCAGATAAAGTGAAACAGGTAAGGCATTCACACTCGATCCCCATTCAAACATTCATCTGGCTTCTCTCTTCTGCTGCATTCATGCTGCACAGCCAATTCCAGTGCGATAAGCCAGCTGCGTGCTTCTCAAGGTAAGAGAGTGAATAGAGCGGTACAATCTTTGGCTGATGCTGAGGAGGGACAGAGCCTACACACTGACCTTCCTTACGCCAGCTTTACTTCAGTGGGGGAGGAGGGTTTCATAAAGGGATTATTCCGCTCACTCACCTTTGACCTGTCTGGCTGCCTTCCATAACGGCTCAAGCGGCCTGTCCATCACTCAAAGAGAAGCAGAAAGAGAGGGAGATAAGAGAGGAGATGGGTTCAACCTGTGGGAAGGGATTAAACCCTCTGTTGCTTTGCTGAGGAGAGACAGAGGAGGAGAAAAGGTGGGGAGTTGTCAGCCACCGCCGCCATATGTACCGGTGGCTCAGCAGGTCAGGGTAATATGGAGGAACTGGAATGACCTTTTACATCAGCCATGAGACAGGGGTGTTCAGCATTTTCCCTCTGCTGACAATTATGATCTGTCAGAAATGGCGGTGAAGCCCTGAGGACAATTTCAGCATACACAGCTGAATGCCAAACACCCAGAGTTCCACCCACAAAGTATTGCATTTGCCAATACGATTCACTGGAGTTTGAGAGGGACTTCTAGCTCTTCATTGAGAGCTACTAGGGATGAGTCAGCCATACTTGAAAGCAACATTATAGAGCACACATCTGTTAGAGTGACTCACCAAATCTAGATAATAACGATTGCTATTGAATCCAGGACAGAACCAGAGGAGCATGCAGTATGCTCTCATCCCCTCGACGACAACAGGAAATGGAAATCTTCAGTTAAAATCATCTATACCATGTCATAGACGAGTCATCTTAAAACACACGTGTATGTCGTGAATTATGTGATGAAAGCATGTTTGTTGTCCTGAACACTATAAACTCTTAAGGGCCACAGCTGCCATGAGAGACAACTGATGTTTTGGATGACGATGAGCCGCTGAGCTGTAACAACTCACTCCAGCAAAACAAAATCTCCTACAAGTCTCAAAGGAAAGCTCTGTGAAGGAGGCATCCAATTCCACCTTTCTTTTAGCAATCGTCCGCCAGGCACGCAGGAATGAAAGGAGCAGGATTGAGAGGGCAAGAAAGCAAAGGAGATTGAGACATACAGAGAGGAGATGGGGAGAGGGGAGGGGGGGACGGAAGAGGGGAGAAGGCGAAAATGAATGCATGAAGTAGAGCAAGTAGGAAGCAGAGAGAGAAAGAAAGGTGGTGAGAGTACAGGGGATTTTCTCTCCTCCTTTCCCCCTCTGGCGATGTAGTAGTAGTTATTTACTGCGGCCTCTCCTCTCCCGATGGAATGGGAGGGAAATGGGCTCTTAACTGGGTTTCCATATATCACCTCCTGACACTGATGCTTGTAGTTTTGGAATGCCTACATCTGATGTTTCTTTTTTAAAATAAATTATTTACAGAGAATCTAAAGAGTCCTGCAATTCATCACAGCTAATTGCAGTGCATCACCCCCTCCATCGATCATGGCAGAGCCATCTTGTTTTGTTTCATCTTTGTTGTAGATGGAGGAAAAGGAAAGGTTTGTGACAGTGTGAGCTGTGAAATGTAGAAACTGAGCCGGGGAATGACTACGAGGACACCATTGCATGTCTTAAGTTAATGTCCTTGTTATGTAGCAAAGGGACTTGTAAATTAGACATACTGACCACAAAAAGATA
This sequence comes from Centropristis striata, assembly GCF_030273125.1. Taxonomy (NCBI): domain Eukaryota; kingdom Metazoa; phylum Chordata; class Actinopteri; order Perciformes; family Serranidae; genus Centropristis; species Centropristis striata. The sequence continues at coordinate 17,073,606 of NC_081519.1, read as the reverse complement.
CAAAAAGAACACAAAACTACAACAAAGAGATGCAAAACAATCACAAAGAGGCACAGGACAACTACAAAGAGACACAAAACAACCACAAAGAGACACAAAAAGATTACAAAGAGGCAAAAAACAACCACAAAGAAGTACAGGAAACTGCAAAGAGAGACAAAACAACCACGGAGAGGTACAGGACAACTACAAAAGACACAAAACAACCACGAAGAGACACAAAAAGATTACAAAGACACTCAAACAAATCACAAAGAGACATGAAACAACCACAAAAGATACAGAATTACCATGGAGACATGCATGCTGTCAGAACCTAACTAGCAGCTTTCATTTAATTCGTCTTTCTCCTTTTCCCCTAACTGTTTGGTAATGAAATAGAGACAGAAAGCCTCAAAATCATTACAGATTTGAAGTTGAATTTGATTTTTAATCTCAAACACATTTCAGCACAGTCGTGTTTCGTGCTTCATCTAAAATGTGTTTCATTTTTTGACTGAAAACAACTTTAGGGAGGAGGTCGGAATGCATAGGTGGTACCCAAGTACCAACAGAGACTGATGACCCACAGGTATGACCCTAAATGTCTTCCCAAACCTTAGCCAGGTTACTTTTAGCAACTTTATCCAAGTAATTTATTTTCCTAAAAGTATCCCAACCTGAACCAGGTGCATCATATCAGAAAACAGAACACTGTCCTTTCACAAAAACATTTCTGTAGGTTGTTTGTGCAAGGAGCTTATTACGACCCATATTCATGTTCATCGCTAAGGCGACCTCTAGTGGCTGTAATTATTACGACAGAAGCAATAGAGTAATAGTCAGATAACGCAGAACAAAGTCAGCTTAGGGAAGAGGTTCTGGTGGATGGATGAGTTAAATAAACACAGGACTTTTTACGGAGACTGCTTCTCCCATGTGAAACCAAAAGTCTAGGTCATTTGAATTTACATATGTAAGTCCCATAAGTAATGTAGGGTAACTTTTATAAGTTATAAAGGAAAAATACTTATTTCTTCTCAAATCAAGATCTTTTCCTTAAACCTAACTGTCAGTTAGGTTTAAGGAAATCAGTTTCACAACATTTACCATGTGTTTAAAAATGTGGACATGAGGACATGTTGATCGCTTGCCACCAGTGGTGGTGCAGATTTTTTAAAGGCTCCTGTTGGTCGTTTTTGAAGGTAGAAACAATGAACAAATCCTCCAACCCTCCAATGGGTTGGAGGATTTGTTGGGAAACACACATAAGGGTTGTTTTGAAAGGCAATGAGAACTTACCTGTTTGGTTCTTTAGCGTGACGACTTGTTGAAGACAAAGGCCCAATCAAGTTTTAGTCACATGCTAAGCGTTTCAAACCATTTGGCTACAAGGACACCTAAGCATTGTGTGGCACAAACTAATGAGCATCATGAAGAAGTCCCTCATTTTGGAAGGGAAACTGGGTGCACCTGTAGCCCACAGGGTGGATTAAATTGTCATCCGGTGTGGAAATATGTTTAATTTTCTTCTCATTGTGTCTGCCCCCAAGCAAGAGCTTTCGCAGTGTGATTGCTTAAACATGAAGCTAATAAAATATGATTGCATTATGAGGTAATCCAATAAATACATTAACCTTTACAAATCAAAACATGTCATCTCCTCGGAGCTGTTACTGTTTGCCTAAAATGGTTGGATTAAACAAAAACATAATTATCCTCTTTCATTTTGACTGGGCTGCCCAGTGTTTACTGAGTCAGTAGACCTGTTACTCCTCTCTCTTTTGAATGGAAAAATATAAATGCTCATGTAAAATCAGTTTATTTCCCCATTATTAGAGAGGAAGGATGCTTTTTATTAATTAAAAGACCACTGGAGCTACACAAACACTCAAAAATGCATCCCAGACGAGCAAGGCTTTCTTTATAGCTCACATTAATATGAATTGATGAATTTAGCATGTACATGACCTTCTCTTGCTCATTACTTCATTCAACCTGGATGAAGTTCATGTCAATATCTTCAGGGCAGATTTAGGCAAGCCTGACAGGATAGCAGCAGGTGGGACTAATATGTAAAAGGATGTAAGAGGCGAAAATGGGAAGTAAGAGCAAGGTGAATGATGGCAAGATGATCACAGGGAACGAGCTGAAGACAGCAGCAAAAGATGGAGAAGCATGAGGGGAGGGGAGAGAGGTCTGATTGACAATTTGCATCCTCTTCAGAGGGTATCAGGGGACATGATTGAATCCAGTCAGGCTGAACCCATTAGGGGAGCGCTGCTGTCGGAGGCCGAGCAGAAAGCCATTCACCGGCACCCGGTCCCTGCTCTTCACCGGTCTCCATTTATATTCATGCCAGGGCTGAGTTATTGAGGAAGAAGAGGGCGAGAGCGAGAGAGAGAGAGGGACTCAAGCAGGCCACAACCAGCCAGCCGTTTTGCGAGCCCTAAACTTCTTACCCGCTTGCCAAGATCGCTCACTTAACCTGGGCGCAACTGATCCCATTTGCATGTGATTTTCATGGGTCAATATGTCTATAAATTGGATTCAAATTGTAGACATGTAACGTCTCAAACCACTTAAAAGGACTGGGGAAAAAAGCATTAAAAGCTCAAGGGAAAATGCAAAGGTCATTTGCATTTTAATCAGTTTAACGTGTCTCTTCTCATTAGCCTGCCTTGACAATGTTGCCATAACTGAAACCTATCTGGTGCATTTTCTTGGGAGACAGCCACGTGAAACATCTTGGCTGAACTGAGGCAATCATTTTGTGGAAGGTTTTTCTTTGTACTTCTGAGCAGATCCCTGGGCGTGATGAAAGCAGCCGAGATATAACACACTTGAGGGTGTGATAAGCCGCAGTGGCCGAGGGGGCTGCTGGGAACAGTTCCTGACAGCCGTCCCCACCCCTCGTGTCTCCATTCACCTCAGCCAGACAGCTGATCCAGAGCAGCCTGAGAGTTTGACTAGGTGACAAAGGAGGTGGAGTGTTGTGGAGAGTCTTCCGCATGTCGCCATTTATCTCACAAACACAGCACGTACGCCTAAAGCTACAATACTGCAGCAGTCTTGGTTTGTACCAGCCAGCTGTCAAAGCAGAGAAGATGGAACCACGCCGGCAGACTTTTCTTTCTTCTCAACAGTGAAAATCACGAGTTAGCGGAGAAGATTTCACTCTTTTGTTTGGGATGCTTGGATTGGACCTTTTTGTCATATTCGGTGGCTGTGCGTGACTTAGAAGTAAGTAGCAGAAAAAGAACACTGGCATTTGAAAACAGTTATGTTCATATTTTAGTCTGTACCTTAGAAGTGCACTCAGTAGGACGCCAAATTGCCTATTAGGCTGTTTTCATAGAAGCTGCCATGGCGCCACTAATCCACTTTTTATACATTTGCTCCTTGCTTTGATGTAATTATCAAAACATAAATTTGATAAGCCCGTTCGGAACATTTGAAGAATCCAGCTGTAGCTCCAATAATATTCAAACTCATAAACATAAAGGTCAGTTGAAGGAGAGGTAATTAGATGGATACCCATACTCTTGGGACCGCTGTGGAGGGGACCGGCTTTGGAGGCGTAGTCGCTTTTCCTGCTACCGTACAAGTAGCAATACATCTGTTCCTAATGTGACTGTCTGTTTATACCTCTCCCCGTCTCTCTCTCTCCGATTGTCTCTCGTTCCCCCTTTCCTGCCTCTCCCTCCATGTCCCTGAGGTTTAAAATAGTCACAGAGGGATCATGTTCGAGTTATGAATGTCCCAATTAAGAGGAGGTGGAGAGAGAGGGTCTTGAAAGTGGTACTCAAGTGACTGGTGCAAAAACATTGCCAGGCCATAGTTTTTATTTAGGCAGGCTTAATGCAGGCTATTGACTTCTCAATGAGGACCAGGATTAGGTCAAATATACTTCACTCACTAATGCATGCCTAATGGTTCTGCTATAGATTAGCCATAAAAATGGATGATCATAAATATTGCTGGTTTTTAAAACATTTATGAATGAAATCCAATGCCGGGCTTCAAAACTTGTGAGTCACTAAGGGGTGGGCTGGATCCAGATACATGCTGCATGTTAAAAAGAAGTGGGAAATATTTGGACTCAGCGCAACTACATCGATTCCAGCATCATTCACTTCCCCTCTACAAGATGAGTTTTTGTTTTTGGTTGTTGTGAAGTCTACTCTGTGGCTCTTTCTCCAGCTGGTGTATCCATAGCAGAATAATAACAGAGAAACTGTGCATGTTCAGGCTTCCACAGCTGACATGTTCACGCCAGATTGCCATGGTTACTGATGTTCCTGTGGCACAGCTGCAGACAAGCGCCTGCCTCACCTGTCACAAGCTCATCTGTCACCTCTGACCCCTGGCAACAGGCTGCTGGGTTCAGTCTCTGGAATCCTAGACCCTCACACATTGTCAATGCTGTATGATGGGCTGTCAGATTGAAACCAAGAGTGAGAAGTACATCACATGGAAGAGTTGCATTTGCAGCAAGCGTTGCCTACCAGTTGCCTACGTTGCTGCTGTTGGTATTACTACCCACCCTGATGAAGGTTTTGAAGGTCTTCAGATCTAAATGGTTTGGTTCTGTCAAAACCAACTTTGGTACATTTGTCTGTTTAGCACAGTTCAGTTAGCCTTTGCATCTTTTAGCTGAAGTGAGCATTTTTATTGAACCATTTAGTAGCCTTTAGTAGTGGAGCTTCTCTCACTGGTAACTGCACTGCAAAAAAAGCCAACTTGTATTTTTGCCTAAAACAGTGATTTAAGTTGGTAAAGCTTGGAAATATAAATTATTGACATTTAGGGCAATATTGTAAGTTAGCACAACAAAGGAAGCCAGTTGTCTGCTCAAAAACAAGTTTGTGAGTTGTTGTTACTTATATCTTTAAGTTGGGGTTCACAACAAGGGACAATAGTTCTACTAACTCTTATTTCTTTGTTGTGAAATGCGGGAAAGCGTTGAAATTCGGTCATTACCGAAAGCTAGCGGCTAACTGATGCTAGCGGCTAACTGATGCTAGCAGCGCTGCTTGTTACAGCTACGAGAGTAGCCATTAGCGTAGAGTCGCAACATTAGCTGACATATCATAGCGGCGTTACAATCGTGCCAATTCAGCACATTGCAGAAGTTAGCAGAAGTAAGGATTAAAAGTTATTACAATGTAAAATTATAAGTTCAAAAATCTGAATTCAGAGTTGAGCAAACTCAAAAACAAAATGTAAAATATTTAGTTTAATTGTCCAACTTAAAATTTTATCAAAGTTTGTTGCCTTGAAATTTTTTGTTCACCCAACTTTTCTTTCTTTGCAGTGTGTAACCCCCATTGCACAGCCTTTCTCATTAAAAGCTTATCAAAAGACAATTTAAGCTACAGAAGCAAATAAAAGGGAACTTGGAGAGGGCAGATAGCACTAGCAACAGGCTGAACCTATGAACCATGATGTGTTCACTGATTGTTTTATGTACTGAAGTGCATTTGAGGGGTGATGCAGCGACTTAAGTGAAAAAACATAATTAGTGACAACAAATCTTTGAACAGAACATGATTAGAATTCGGCAAACCCTGGTGCAGACCATAGATATGTGATTTTGTTATTTGCAATCTCCCAAACTCTTGGGACACTCTTGGAGAAATGCATAGCATATATTTAAACATGCTCATTTTGCAACCATGAGAACAAAGTGTGTGAACATTGTGTTCTTGTCCACTTTAGAAATTCCCCAATAAAAAGTGAGTGAAATAACAAAAAAAAGCCTTACAGATGCATCTCAATAAATATTAATATCATAGAAAAGTTTATTTATGTCAGTAATTCAATTCAAAAAGTGGAAATAACACATTATATAGATCCATCTCATCTCATGTCTTAATTTATCTAATTCCTTCTAATTATAATGATTATGGCTTAAATTTAATGAAAACCTAAAATTCAGTTTCTTGAAACATTTTTAATATTATAAAAGACCATTTTTAATATGTTTAAAATGTTTAATATGGAAATGTTGGCCTCTGAAAAGTATGTCCATATATGCCCTCAACACTTGGTCGGGGCTATTTGACTTGAACTACTGGAAATGGACGTTTCCATGATATTCTAATTTATTGAGATGCACCTGTATAGTCTGTTCTTGACCAGTGTAAAAAATAACTTGTTACATTTCATCACACTGTTAAAATAATCGCCTCAAGTCATTTTTTGTCAAAATTGTTTTGTTTTTTTGCCTAAATCATCTCCTCATGAGCTAGAGGGAGATTGTTTAGTTATCAGTTTAGTTTATCAGTGTTTTATTATTGACACTAATATTGGTAATACTTTACTCTAAGGTGTCTACATAAGAGTGACATGAGCGTGTCATAAACATGACATGGGATGTGCCATGAACATAAATGACATTTTGAAGTAACATTAATGCTCATGATACTTGTCATGACATGTTTCTAACAGGCTTGTGTGACTCTTATGTAGACACCTTCAAAATATAGTGTTACCATATCTTGCTTAAGTCACAAAGGCATGTTCAAAAAATTGCCGAAGTAATTTATTTCTCTTAAGTTACATAATTTACACACAGTGTTATTACTATGCCAATAGCCATCCCTTGTTACATCCTTTTTGAGTGAAATGATCAATAAATGCCATATGTTACACTTTTGGTGAAGTTTTTTGTGTTTCCTGCAAAACTTGAAAAAATGAGTTAGGCGATTATTTTAACAGGGTGACGATTTCAAAATGACTGCCATTCAAGGTACTCTCTTACCAAAAATGAAAACCTTTCCTTCAGAAAAAATCACATGCAAATGGGATAGGTTGCACCCGGGTTCAGTGAGCAATCTTGGTAAGTGGGTAAGAAGTTTAGGGCTCGCAAAACGGCTGGCTGGTTGTATTGACTCTGTCATTGCAGACCCTCGCCTACAGCCGCAAATCTGTAGCTCTGCAGGCTAATAACAGGATGACAGACGCAATATACCCTTTACAGTGCCATTATGTTTGATAACAAGTAAACGTGATTCAAGAGGGCAATTATTTGAAGTACATCAAAGTAAATAGAAAGTGAGGGGACCTGACGGCACCTTTGCAGCCTTTAGCTGTTAACAATCTGACACAGCTGCCACAGAAAACAAAACAACAGGCTCATATAGCTCACAGTACATCATGTTTCAACATATAAGCAGTTAACAAGGTCAGTGCTCACTTACTTACCTTCATGATGTAAAAGTTGTCCTCTTTGTCATCTTTATAGCTGAGCTACATGAGCACTTGGATATTTGTCACGAGTATGCAGCTAATGTGACCCTCCAGGAAGTAGAAAGAAACAAAAAATAGTGAAAATGCATCAGGACTTTTTCTGTTTTTTTTTTGTGGTAACAAAAGAACTGGAAACTACTGTAATGCAGTAACTGTTGCTTATTACTCATTACAACAAAAGAGTAGTTGGAGTACTTTGTAATGTGTTACCCCCAACATTAGTCTTGACTAATAATGTTCATGATCAAACTTTTTGTGAGCTCTTTTTTACCTTTAAGAGATAATAACTATACCTGTAATGTGCTGCATGGTTTGCTGTTATTCTCAGAATTCAATAACCCAGTGGGGGTCCATGTCAAGTCAAGTCAGTCAACTAAAATGTATTCATAAGGGACAATTAAAAACAACTTATATTGACCTAAGTGCAGTACAGACGAGGCGGCCACCTCTGGGTCTGAGCAGTGAGGCAAAGCAGGAAGTTCCTTAAGCTGCATTCTAGCAAAAATTCCAGCAGGGGGTGCTGACGGCGGCTGCAGAAGCATTTGCCTCCATTCATTTCAATAAAAAATGAGAAAACTTCTCACTTGATTTATTACCTCAGAAATTCTTTTTAAGACAACACTATGGTCTCAATCGCTAGTAAAAATCTTCTTCAAGACAATTTGACGTTAATAGGATGAATAATGGCCCCATTTAGAAGACAATAAAAAATAAAGAATCATATGATTTGGGGCGTGGCTACCTTTGATTGACAGGTCACTTAACAAGGCAAGCTGTCATCAGAAGAGAAGTAGAAAAATGTGTATCCATGTCAACGTGTTAATAACGATTTTTTTTTCTAGAAAAAGGATGTTTACCGGTTTGATCTCATAACTTTGATACTTTCACACTGTATTTTCACTTAATGGCAGTTTAAAAAACATTTTGTCGTTAAAAATGTCTTGTTCATCGTTTGGTGGGACTCCAGGGAGTCGCTGTATATTTTTCTTAGGTAAGTAACAAACATTTTGGTTTTGTTGGTTGCCGGTGTAGAGAGGCAAGTAGTCAGTGTCGTCAGATCCCTCTCGCTCCTCCACAGTCCAAATATGGTCTGCTCCCCATTTCTGAAAAAAAGATGGAGACACAAGATGGTGATGAGTGTAACGCTTCAAACTTTGATTGTTTTAGTTTTTTAAGCCTCAAATGGGCAGGCCACAAACCAATGGGTGACGTCACAGTGACTATGTCTATTATTTATACAGTCTATGGTACAGACCAGAGCACGTAGTTAAAGTTCACAAATAAACAAACATTTGACAAAAACTGTACAGCACAAAGCCATAAAGAAATCATAGGCACCAGTCTAAAATCATTCACACTCACCACTAATAATAAAAGTATGTTTTGAGCCTACACTGATGATGTGAGATGACTGTCACAAAAACGGTCCAGTCATGACTTTTTGTATACTTCTCTTGGTGTGTTTGAAGAACTATTCCAGAAATAAAAGTGTAGGTAACTTTTGGAAGAGTACACTGTGGTAATTCTTGTTTTATCTGCATGTCAATTGCATCTTATGCAAAAACTGGTAAGATAAGAGACCGCAGCTGTCTATGTATCATCAGAGAATTAGACATGTTCATTGCATACTTCCTCCTTTTATCGAGCCATGAATCAATTGCTGACTTACATTAAGCACATACTGCTATCCACATCAATCTTACCTCTTACTTTTCTGCCGCTGATCTCATCTTCCTGTTACTCGTCCTGTTCATTATCCCAGCACACATCTCTGTCTTCTCCCTATCTCTGTTTCACACACAACAAAGCACACACACACACACACACACACCTGCAGACAAAAACAAACACTTTGTTTAAACAATCGCTCCTCTTTTGTTCCCTGCCGTGAGTGGGGTCAGGAAGGAGCTGGCAGCAGATAGTGTGTGTCCAATGGATCGCTGCTCAGGAGTCAATTAACCGAGGTCTGTGCAAATGAACAGAACAAGGGCGCAATCGGCTCCAATCTCCCGCTAAGTCCTGCCTCCTGACTCATCTATTAAAGCATGCTGGTAAATTGACTGCTCTGGGCTTTAATGGGATGAATCTTAAGTGGAAGAGGTTGGAGACTGTTAAGAAACATGGTCTGGAATTTTCACAAGAGGCAGATAATAATAAGTAAGAGAGATGTGGAGAAAAAGATGCAGAGGTGTTGATAATGAAATGAGCTTCTGGGCACGGCCCCGCTCAGATAACCTCCTCCTTCACTACATCAGCACTGGCGTTATCAGACAGAGCGGGGTGCGTTACAAACGGTTTTAATTAATTACCTTCCCGTAGCCATGAACGCAGCTTCAGTCACTCCGCACCACTGCACCCCAAACACTAATCCAGGAAATCCATGTTGACAATCCTCTCAAGGCTGTCCTCTTCCTTTAACATTTATCCCCCCCACCCCTCAGCCCTGCCCATTTTCACGCGTGAAAATCCACCAGTGACATTTTGGGTCAAAGATAATTTCCCAAGTGTGAGTTAGCCGTTTCTCCTCTACACGTGAGCAGATCAATGAGTTCACTGCAACGCTGCCATGAGAGGTGATGAAATGTGTTTACTGCTCGCTACCTGCAGTTTACCAACCATCTCACACCTCTTCCTCCCTATACATTTATGCATCACTAACCTACTGTACTGTATATATAATGCAATAGCCCCTGGGCAAGGCTGGATATCATCTGCTGCTTGGAGAATAGTTTCTCCACATCTACGCGATGTGAGGTCTGAATAATTATCTTAATATACATAATGTAGCATGTTATTAGAGGTAGCTTTCAAACCATTTTCCACCACCTTCGATACAGTAAGTAGATGCATCATAACTGTGGCTTATTGGCATCTTGTCTCACATGAATCTATATCTGGCCTCACTCTATTTCCTGCAGAGGCCTTGGTCTTTTTCATCCAATTAATCTGAGAAAGGAGACAGCGAGAGGAAGAGAGAATGCAGGGAAATTATCAAATCACGTCCCTTCATTCAACATTTTTCATGACAATCTACTATATATCAGTGTCCTTTAAAAGCGCTGCCCATTTCCCCTGAAAAGATAGTAAAATATATATTTTAACAGCCTTGGTAAAATGGAGCTTAAAAAACTAAAACAATCAAAGTCTGACCCCGCACTGTGTACCAGCTGTGACATTAGAAGTGAGTAAAACTTTCAAATAAAATATGTCCGCCTTGTTCCTCCTATATTTCATTTCAGTGGTGTTCTGTTCAGTGAGCAGTGCAATAAAAGTTTGAATCATTTTTAAAGGCCTGTAAATCGAATCTGTGGATTGGACACAATGGGGAAAAGGGGGAAGAAAAGGGCACAGTCATCAGCAGGCTGCAAGATATTAGGAGCTCCTCATATAGGAAGGCTCGGCGCTTCAGTCAATGTCAGCTGGCACAATGGAACTGGATCTGGGCCGGAGAACTCGCCGGTTATTTCATTGTTATTTGGTTCAGCCTATGTTCTTATTCTTCTGCTACTATCCCCAAAGAAATGGAATGTGCTGCTATGGTGTTGCAGGCATATCTGTCATGTGGTGACCTCATTAAAATTCTAGTATGTGCATATAGGCGACCTAGGAACCATCGATCAATATTTCTGTGTTTTTGGTGAAGCCAGCAGATATCTGGATAACGGATATCCTGGCCAAGACTTCTCTCACTTCCATGCACTGGTCATTTTTTACAGCAACTTGAGAAATGAAAATGGAGTTCAAGTTGAGATGTCTATCACCAGATTGTTTCACTAGTATCCAGTTCACAATAGATATACTGTATGAATGTAGATACATTTTTAAAAAGCTAATAAAAAGACAAATCATTGACAGAATATAACTGAGGTTACATTTCATCCATTTAACCTCTTTTGCTCTCCACACAGAGTGTTAACCTGCAGTCAGCTAAAGCTTGCTCATATGTGATTGGTCAATATTACTGAGACTTCATACGGAAATTTTAATGCTTATGATACCAAGACTGATATCTACATTCATACACTGATGTTTACACTTCTGCCTGACTTATATAGAACTTGGGTCATGGGGGGCTCGAGCCAGTCCCATATGACATTGGCAAGAGGCTGGGTACGCCCTGGCCAGACTATCACAGGCGGTGTACCCCGCCTCTCTCCCAATGTCATATGGGATCGGCTCCAGTCCCCCGTGACCTGAGTTTGGATAAGCACAGATGTGGATAATGAATTAATGAATGAATATTCTTTGACAAGTTTTACATTTTTTGTGTTGGTTCATGTTTAGATTAATCCACTTTTTGACCTATAACAGACCAAACAGCTTCCACCTCTTTAGTGCCCTAGGACTGAGCTTATAGGAGCTGAAAAATTCAGGAATCAAGGAAGACTGATTGTCTTCATGCTTACTCTGTAATTTACTCCTCCTCTCTCTGTCTGTTCTCATCTTTAACTGAATCAGCTGACTAAGCATTCAGTCAGTTAAAACAATGGGATTTAGCGACCACCCCTTTGAGCTAATCATCTCAGTGCTGTCAAAGTTTAAAACGGTTTCTTTCTCTGTTTCTGTCAGCTGTCACAATGAATTAACCTTCCTCAACCTTATTCGCTTCCAGTTTCCATCACAACCAGTCTTCCCAGTTAGTCCTTCAACTGAGCTTTTCAGAGGTCTCATCCATTCAGACCTCCAGCGTTGCTCTTCTGTCCTTCATCACTGCCTTAAAGTATGATGTCACGATGTGGTCTAATCGCCTTAAAGATTTCTAATTTTTCTTTGTCACTAAATGAGTCTTTAAGCATCTCTTTCAATTGAGTGCATCCTGATTGAATTACAGACATAAACAACACTGGTACAGATGCCAACTAAGTTGAAAGTCATTTTTTATCTTGTTTGAACTTGAAAAGTCGATTTTTAACATTAGCTACTGTATTATGCTTGAAAGATAGCCTGCTAATTTTAATTACACCGCTTGTGCTAATGTTTTTTAGAGAGATAAATGTTATCATTAATAACTGAGATGACAGCAATTATGGCTGGAGTTTTAATATGTAGAAATTTGAGATAAAATGTGTTTTTTGCTGCCAATTGGTAAACGCTCTAATTTGACCAGTAATAACTACAGTTTATCCAAGCAGAATGGTAGAGGAACAGAAAAATGATGAGAAGAGCAGTGAAAAGATAAACAGCAGACAGAGGAGCAGCAGCAAACACAAAAATAATATAAAATAGGCCTACATTTCTATTTTTGTTAAGGCCTGCCAGAGGCCCCAATAAATAAGATAATGTTATTAATAATTTAGCTTTAAATAAAATGGCCTGGCTACCGTCAGTTAGCTTACGTCACATGATACTTGCGGCAGGTGAAAGGTCATCATGTGACGTGGTCTCTGTTTTGCTAAGGTGCAGTTGTGACGCAGGCCGCTGCAGATACAGAGCGGCAACTTCAGATGGTGAGTTTGTGATTGATTATCACGTTTTATTTACAGTATCAGCGCTACGTAGCGTCATTACGCAACATAATATCGGTCCTGACTAAAGTTTTTTTCTGCATAATACTTCGGGCTCACAGTGACGCTCCCCTGTATTGAACTCGTTGCTGTGCAGTGGTTGGTATTATTATGTGCTGCACTTGGTTTACGCTGTTGTGTTGCTGCTGATGCTACAGTGAGTCTGGAGAACTCTGAATCATTCTGTTGTTGTTCAGTCACCTGTTGATCTATGTGAGGTGACTGAGTCTATGCAGGTCTAATAGTAGCTCTGAGGAGCTAAGTTGTGCTCTATAACGAGTCATTCGCTGTTATAAGACCATGTGTTTGACACGTCTGCTTTTTCTTCCAATCTTTCCAGTTCTGATCTGTAGGGAAACTCTGAGCTTTGTAGTGCTGTATATTATGTGCTAAGAAGTCATTAATGTGTCTATGATTTTTGCATACTTGTTTTTTGTAAACAAGTAGTTCCAGCAATCAGCTAAAAACAAGCCTTACGTTATCTGTTATAGGCCACATAATGGTCTTCCTCCTTTGTTGGCACAAAACTGATATCCATAAAAGTCTAGTCTCATTTTGAAGTAATTCCATACCCTATATGTTAAGATCCACTAAAATTAGGCTCAAACAAGATGAATAAATCCCTGTTTTTGTTCTATTTGCTATCATCTTCACTGTAAGGCAGCCAGAAGGGACAATCAAGTGAGATTCTTTGTTTTGGAGGGTGGATGGAGACACACCTGGTGACAAACTGCACTTCACTGAGTGCACTTTTCTAGTCATTGTAACATTTTGAGATGTGTTGTTAGTAGAACTTTATAAACAGTACTGTCAGTTTAAACCTGATAGTGATTTGAAAAATATATTTCAGTGTGTAAATTATAGCTTATTGCTGATTTGCTATCTTGTATTTAAAGTTATCTGCAAAACACCTGTTATTAAAAAAAGTTTCTAGGATGTGAAAACTTCAAATTTCAAATCTCAAAATCTGCCAGAATGCAGATAAAACCTTTCAAATTCTAAGGTCACACACTCTTTACAAGTAATATCTTGTCTCATTTTAGCTCTCTGACAGATCTGACAGGAGTGAAAGAGTTCAGTGTGTGTTCATCACCGTTACTACATTGTAAAGGCTTGTCAAACAATAAGTAAAGCAACACTGTAGAAACATCCACACCTATTGAGCTCGTTGGTGTCACACTCGTGTACGTGAACCCCATAGGATCCATCTATCTGTTACACCGGCTCCCTGATGAGCTGTGCATCTCCGACCCAATAAAAAACTCACGGTGCTCCACTGACAGCTCTGTGCTGCAGAGGGCTCTGATCAAAAAGAGCTACAGCCATTCTAATAGCCACATCTCATTGCATTATATTTCACACAGTAAATATGGCATCAACCTGTCAGGGCCCGCTGAAATTTAGGACGCTGAGCCGGCAGCCCATTTTTATACCCAGCCGGAGTGTTTCCATGTAGAAACAGGACAGAGTGATAGAGTTGTGCTCACCGTGTAGAGTCTGTTTGGGCACTAAACAACATCTTCATGAGGCTGACATCCTTTATTGACCTGATATGTAAGGCTTCCACATGTAAACATGCCATAGACACACTCGATTAGAAAATCCTCTTGTCTAAATCAAGGCTTTTTTGTACTGTATCATGAGCAAAAATTTGGCATTGAAAAGAGCATAGCATTCTGTTCCTTTGAGCATTTAACACCAGCTGTTTTGTTTTATTTCCAGGCAGAGAATTTGAAGGATTTCATCTTCATGCGCCCTGGAGCACCCTTTCTTTAGCCTTTGCTTTAGCAGCTACCCCCCAAAAAAATCTTCTGTATTTTTCTTTGCTATCATCATTTCTGATTTTTTTTTCCTTTTCTTTTTTTTTGAGCTGCAGAGTCAGTCATAGCAGATATCAAGGGCATAAGCAGATAACCAGATAATCCCACTTCAAGCTTCATTCCGGTGAGGTAGCACACAAAGGGTTCAATTGTCTTCAAGAGATTCGGCTCAGAAAGAATCCAGCTGCTCCTCTGACAGCTTGGCTGACACAGCCCTCTCGTCTGAGGAGGATGCTGCTGTTAGGGTTCATTTATTGGTCGGGACTTTAGACACAAAGACAGTGCTCCTTTAGGAAACCATAAGCAGGTCTGTGTGGAATCCCATTTTATACTATGATGCATCAGAGCTTTCCTGCTTATGAGTTTATTTCTGCAGTTCAGAACTATACTTGTAAAATATTCTCCTCTGGAAATATAAAAAAAAAAAACGGCAGTGAGGATTTAATGATTTCTAAATTGAGCTGAAATCGGGTGATGTTCTCCTTTAATGGAAGCCGTGAGGAAGCATTTCTCTAATGAGGCAGCTGGAAAAAGGAAATGATGGAGAGCTCAGTCAGGTGTGCTACACTTTGTAGGAGTCTGGTTAGAAGTAGTGCTTTGAATTTACAGAAATAAACAAGACAGTAAAATATGGGACTTTGGTGGAAACACCTCATTAATTAAGCAATTGTTATATCTTCTATCTAATCATACTCTCTATCATCGAGTGAAAGCTGTTTGATTCAAAAACAGCAACGTAAATCAAAATTTAAACTTTTTTGTCCTCTTCACCGTCTGCTGCACATCATTTTTTTTTTATTTTTTTTACTAAAACTCGACAATATATCAGACAGTGCTGAGCGGAGGAGTGAAGGAGCCAAACTGATTTCATTACTCGCAGACAGGATATGACAGGCCGAGGAAATGCCACTTTAGGAATCCCACGGGTGCCCCGTGTTCTGCCGCCACGCACCCTGCACACTTAATGGAATCTGTGCACTTCTGGTTTCCATATCAGTGGAGCTGAAATGTCAGAGGAGTAATATGGACATCCCCTCCTGACACTGCAGACTTAATTAAAGATCCCGGACACATCTCGGAGATACCAGAAAGAAAAAACAACAAGTTGATGGGGATGTTTAGTTTCTGTGATGGTGGCATGTTCCTCTGTCACATGGCAGTTGTAAAGGCAGCATCGTACATGAATAATAAGCCATTTGAGTGTGAGTTTTGTCAATAATTATGTCTGAGGCTGTATGAGGTGCAAAGGCAAAAAAAAAAAACATGGAGAAGAGAACCAGCATGCAGAAAGTTTTCTAGCATGTAGGGCAGCCTGTATGTAGCTGCATCATGTTGTCTCTATTTTAAGGACACCTAGAGGACACTTTTTTAAGTTTTGTCTGGGCATCCAAGAGGGCACTTTTATTTAAAGATGGATCACCAAGTGGGGCAGTCACCCCATGTTCTCCCCGCTGAAGTCCATCAGTGGCCTGAGGGTCACAAAAGTCTCACCTTGTTGTTGAACTTCTTATGTTGAAAGGAAAAAAATGACATAGAAGACTGAGAAGACACCACTCACATATAAGTATGGTAAGTATGAAGCCAGTAGCTTGCTAACTTAGCTTAGCACAAAGACTAGAGACAGGGGGAAACATTTAGACTGGCTTAGTGCAAAAGTATCAAAACATTAGCAGTTGAGTGTTCACCAAATCACACATTATAGCTTGTTTGAATAATCTAAAAATGATTATTAGAGAGTTCAGTCAGGTGTGCTAGACTGTGAAAGAGTCTGGTTAGAAGTAGTTCTTTGAATATACAGAATCAAACATGACTGTAAAATATGGGAAACACTACATTAATTTAGCAATTGTTATATCTTGCATCTAATCATAGTCTCTATCATCGCAGTGAAAGCTGTTTGAGTCACAAACAGCCACGCAATCAAAATTGAGTGTAATAAAATGTAAAAATTACACCACCAGACAGACAGGGTCGTGTCCAGGAAGTTGGCTCCCCTGAAATCTGATTGGCCAACCCAGGGGCCACCCGATTATATTGAACTCAGAGGTTAGTAGGTTTGTTCTCTTTTTGTTGGTATTTTATTGTGACTGTATGTGTGTAAGTCACAAAGAGTGAAATTGATACTTTTGCTTTTGTTTGTATTTAGTCTGGTTTGCTTTCACAGTGCATGAATGTAAGATGAACAAATTAAAAAACAAAAACATTTTCAGAGAGGCATGTACGAAAGTAAACAAGTGACTAAACAAAGCAAAATGGAGCCGAAAGCACCAGAAAATACTGATGCCGGAGCTTTGTTACCTTGACCGCACCAATCTATCATGCGCACAAATCCCTTCTCCTGCAGTTCCTCCTCAGCAGAAGTCCAAGTCAGTCCTCTCCCAGTCCTGTTGCATCTGTCGCTCTGTGTACATCTAAAAACTGCAACTGCCTTTTGCTTTCCTGTAATAGGGTTGGATACATTCACAGTGCTATCGAACTGCACTAGGGTTCGATTGGAAACGGACCAAGACCATTTCTTGCAAGTGGTCTCAGACCGGTTGTTTTGGTCCGCACCAGAGTACGATTTAAGCGTTCATAAGCGAGCAAAATGACCAAAATAAAAATGTCATACACAGGATTGTATGAAACTGAGATACTGCAAAGTTAGTAATTAAAGTAGATACGAGTAGTGGAGACAAAAATGGTAGATTAATGCCTTTCTCATTTTTTATCTGCACCCACACATACATCATGACACCCCCTGTATGACTTAGTGCCTCACATGGGCCACCCCAACCCAAGACATCCAGACACTTCACTGTTTACACTGTTTGTTTGTGTTGGACTGTTGCATGGTCTGTTAAAGGAGTTGCCTTTGGTTTTTCTTGGTTGCTGGGCAACTTGTATGCTGATTGGTTGACCTTTGGACAGCTGTGTCAAGGCTAGCTCGTTCACCCTTTTTCCAGTCTTTGTGCTGAGCTACGTTAGTTGACTACTGGTGGTAGCTTCATATGTAGCTTACAGACATGACAGCATTATGTTCTTATTTAACTCTCAGCAAGAAAGTGAATATTTCCCAACTTCACAAAACTTTTCCTTTCTTTGAATGACATAACAGTGTGTTATATACAGTGCACACTTTTCAGTGCTCAGAAATAACTTATTCTAGAAAATACAATGTATTCATGAGATGTACCTACACAGTTGGAACATACATAGATATGAAAATGCATGAGCCGCCTCTTCATGTCTTCTATACACAACCTGGCTGAGGTTCACGTTGTGGCCTTTGGCTACAGAATATCATTTATAGACTCAACCAGTCTCATCCGATCCAATCCTTTTTTGTGTTTTAAAGCTGAGGGCTTGGAGGGATGGAGCAGCAGCAGAAGCAGTAGTTTTAGGTTAGTATCAGATTTAAACATGAATCCAGTCCAGAGATAAAGTTGAAATCGTTTTTTTAGATTTCACAGATTTTAGTACATGATGTACTGATTTGGAATAAGCTCTGACTCAGAGAGCACCTTGTTGTTAAATAGCAGCTTCAAAGAATAGATAAATCAGCTTGCCTCTGGTACATGAATGCTGGATATCTCTCTCCTTTGTTGTTGTGGGACTGGGCTTTAGACAGGCCCCGTATTAGAAAGCTGTGCCTGACCAGCCGTCGGACACTGGCTGCACTGCAGAAAGCACCCTGAGGTTTGTATACCCATAGAGCCAGCTGATGAATTTGCAGCTTCACTGATATTTTTCCACTCTAGTATACTGGAGCACCTTTTAGCATATGGTGGGAGACCAGGAATAGTTCTGACCTAGTTGGAGCTTCTGTGCTTCACCATCAAACTTCTATCTCCCTCTAGATTCTGGATACCAGAGCCAAAAATCTTCACTAACTTTACTCTGCACGTTTTTATGTAGTTCTCTTCAATAAGTACTCAGTTTTTGCTGGGTGTAGTTAAACTTTTGATACATATGTCCAATCAATCATTTTAAGCAATTGCAGTGAAGGCTTTTAGCTTCTTGTTATAAATTTAAAACATATTCATATAATGTTATACATTCTTTAGCAAGTTAGAAAACTACCAAATTTCTGCAAAAACTGCTCATTGAAATGCTGTATTATTATATAAAAGGCTTTGCAAAACAGAGCTTTTTTCCCTCATGCACTCATGCACAATATGACTGAAGCCAATGCACCTAATACTGTTTTTCATTACTTTCTGATGTGGATCGAAAGATCCCCATGCAGTTCTGACTATTGATTGACAAGCCGGGGGTTCTAAGAGCTTTGACAAACAGATATAAGTGGAAATAATCCATGCGGGCCACATTGAGGGTAGTGTCCATTTATATACATGAAGGTCAGCCAATCGATAGTTGGTATTAAAACAAGAAACACAAGGTGATGCTTTGTCAGATCAATGTGCGGGCAATCTATCGCTGTAACTCCACAAAGTTCTGACCTTTTCAGTTAAAATCTGGATCACTCAGTGCCTTTTTTGTGCCTGTTTTTAGCTTTGAACAAGTTCTCTGTAAGCACCAATTTAAAAATTAAACTGAATGCATAAAATATTTGCTAGAAGCATATTTAACATGCTTAAACATTCACATTGAAACGCCTGGATAACAATCCAGATGAACTTAGGTTACAACAAAGGAGATTAATAATTCATGAGTCTTCCATGTAGCTGTTAGAAAGCTGTTTTATGAATATGCTTTAAACTGAAGTTCATGTGAGATGTCACGGAGTATGCCTGTATTTTCCTGATGCCAATGAGATGGCCTCTGTGCATGATAGTTCAGCACCTTGGACAGCTCACCACCTACTGCTTTTCTATGTTACAGTTTCTGAATGGCTCCAGTCCCAGAGTAAATTTCCTATTCATTTTCTCCACTGACGATTCAGAAAATCTAAAATCTAAAAGAAAAATCTTAAAATTTTAAGGCTGGAACCAAGCCAACCGACTACAAGATGACTGTGACCATTAAACAGCAAAATAAAGATGAAATGGGAAATTGGGGAAAAGGAAAAGGTTTAATATTTTAAGAGTCAAGAAACTAGTCTTCCCATAAGCCAAGCTAATGATTGTTCAAAGTGCCTATTCCTTATCATTTTCATCTTTAAAAAAAAAAAAAAACTCTGCTCAGCTAATGACTGCTCTGTGATAAAAGTAACAAACGATCGTTAAGGTCAGTAGTAGCAGTGAAGCAGGCTAACTCATTAGCTGTTCTCTCGAGTTTGCAGGTGCTATAAACATTTATGTGGTAACAGCTAGCTCCACTAATCACAAATGTCACTGTTACACCTTAGGATTGTGGGTTGTGTAGTACTTTTTATGTCATCGCAAAATAACACCAGTTTTTAATCAAACAAGGCTGATTATTTATGGTACGGTGGCCCTGAGAGCTCACAGCGCTGCAACTTAACCCATTGAGGCCTAAAACGCCTGTAAAACCTCTGGGCGATTTTAAAATAAGCCCCTAAAACCTGAAGTTTTTCTGGAAATTCAACAGAAGTGTCAACGCTTCTACTAAATAATAGATTTTTCAACCTCTGTAGCGGATAGAAATTAAATTCAAAAAGTATTTGAGAGCTTATACAAATACTACAAAATGACGTATCCGCTTGTCAGGCTTCAATGGGTTAAGGAAACACATGCAAATACACAAACACAAGCAAATTGAGAAAACATCTTCATCAATTTGACAACACAAGCACAGTATTTAGAAAACGCACTGCACAAAGACCACAACACAACTCAATAAGAAAACACGCTGCAAATAGATCACAACACAATAAGAAAAAGTGATGCAAATAGAGCACAACACAACAGAAGTGTTTCAAGAGGACACTTAAAAGTGATGCACGTCTGGACACGCATGTGGTATTATCACGATAATGATAATGTCACGTTATAATGTTATAACATGAAATTATCACATTATGTCATGATATTGATATTTTCATGTTATGACGCGATATATAGCGTTAACACCGCTAGCCCGTATCAGTCACATTGCAGTTAAACAAATCAAATAAATTAACGATACACGTTTTAGTTGTGTTGTGTTGTGGTCTTTGCAACGCGTTTTCTAAATGCTATGCTTGTGTTGTCAAATATGTTTCCTCAATTTGCTGGTGTTTTGTGTATTTGCATGTTTTTTCTTAAGTTGCAGCGCTGTGAGCTCTCAGTGCCACCGTACTTAAGGCTGATGGCAGCATATCCCATTCATCTTGTAGCTTATTGTAAGTCTGCCTTGGATTACTTTGAAGTCTTGATGCAGAAAATGAATGGGATTTTTACTTCCGGGAACCATGTTACACTTTGAGTTCAACACCATGGAGACATCTCCACCAACTGCTGTTGTAAGTTGTATTTACAGCTCAGCACCATGGACAGCTCTCCACTGACAGTTTTTAAATGGTGCCGTTTCAGGTCAGCACCATGGAGAGCTCTCCACCAACCACTGTTGTATGTTACAGTTTGAATTCAGCCTAATGAACAGCTCTAAATCAACTTCTGTTGTATGTTGCAGTTTGCGTTTGGCACCATGGACAGCTCCCACTGTTTAGAATGTCTCATATAACATATTCTGTGTTGCTCTTAAGGCAACACCATCATCAGAGAAGTTGGCACTAACCTTTAATGCTTGTCCTATATCTAAACTGGAACACTTTGGTCTTGTCCACCTCTGTTACTATGACAAAACACATTTTTGATGGTCATCACCTGAACCCTTTTGACAATGTTGTGTAAGATATTGAATTGAGAGTTAACCTAAAGAAAAAGAAAAAAGGGGCCTGTAACCTAAGTGTACTCAGAGTTGTCTTTTGAAGCTTCAGTGATTAAAGTAGTGAAGCCCTGCTTCCTCCAACTGAGACATTTAACCAAGATCAGGTCATTCCTTTCATCTGCAGATCTAGAAAAAGGTCATCCATGCTTTTATTTCCTTGGAACTTGTCTATTGCAACACACTTTATTCCGGCATTCCTGCAGGCTGTCAACACGTTTTAACTGATGTGTCCACATCGCACCAATCCTTGCTACCCTTCAATGGTTGCCTGTAGGAATGACGCCGATCAATCGGCAACTGATCGGATTGGCCCGATATGATAAAAAAAAACGATCGATCGAAAAATCCGATCAAATCACCGATCCGATCGCATTATACATGTGCTTTACAAGTGTTTGTTATGGTGTGATATACATTCCGGATCCAAAGGTGGCTGTAATGCTGCCGCTTTAAAACGAAGAAGAAGTGTTGTGTTGTGGTCACGCAGCCTGCATGCACCTGCACACACCGACAACATGTCTGCCATATGGAACTTTTTCAAAGTGAGTGAGTCCGATGTCACACACGCTAGCGGCAATTTTTGCAAGCGTTTAAACATTTAGAGAAATGTTAGTGTGAGAGTGAGCAATAATAATATGTTACACTGTACTGTATAACAATGTGCAATAATGCCACCAATGTTCAGACTGGCATTTTGAGTTTGTTTAGCCTGTTAAATAGGCTCAATTTTTATTTGAATTTTATTTTATATGATATATGCAACAATACAGCTATTTAAAATGGATAGTATCAATAAATGAACTTTCAACATTAAGCTCTTGCCTTTTCTTGACTGCCCTATAGAGGCATATTGTTTTCCACAGTGCCACTGCTGCTATGAAGGAATATTAAAGTTACTGCTATGCAATATATAAAGGTCAATCTAGGATATCTAGTAGTATCCAGTAAATAAATGATTACAAGGTTAACATAAATGAAAGACTATAGGCCTGTGCATGAGTGGATGAATTGATGGGGGAAAAACAAGAGTAAAATATAAATATTAATATAGTCCCACGTGATCAATCGGTTCTGATCGGTAATCGAATCGGTGAGGCTTTAGGTGATTGGTGATCGGTATCGGTCCCAAAAAACCTGATCAGACCATCTCTAGTTGCCTGTGATTTTTAGAATTCATTGATTTTACTTCTTGTTTTTAGCATTTACACACACCAGACTTTCAAGGTTAAATCATATTCTAAAGGTTTTGCAGAGAGGAGCTTGTTCTTATATCATTTATAGTCTGATTAATAGAGCAAAGAGCTTTTTATTATCCAATAAAATAAATAAAAAATGTCTCTACTAAGACATTCTGCTGGCTTATAAGCAGTGTTTTTCTGAGAGGTGCTACCTAAATTAAGTTATTACTGTAAATTGTCTAGTGAAATGTCTGAGAGCAATCCATGAAAAAGTCTGAATAATATTATGAATAATATGTCTATCCTTGTGTGCGCTGTGTATTCAAGTCTCCTTCACTGCACAACAGCTTTGTCTGATTCTGATTCACTGTCTTCGTAGAAACTGTGAGTCACACAAACAAGCCCGCTGCAGGTGTCTTCATCCTGGGTAGTTCAGGCTTTCAGTGAAAGTCTTAATACACTTATTGTGATAAAGCAACATGCAGGTCTTAGTCTACCTGCGCTGCATAGCAATGCATCAAATGCACACACCTTTGTAAAGCAGATAGAAGCCTTGGCTTCCTACGGGCTGCTACATACTATTCCAGATAGATATTCAAATTTCCTGGTGGAGTTCTCAATCAAATGCTAATTAAGTTGTTCTAAGGACCCTAAGGCTTGTAGTTGAGAGAAGTGTTATGTTGTGGATACCTCATGTAAATGGCCAGTAAGTAACCTGGAAAGGTGAAAAAAGGTCTCGAAGTTGATGTAAACCCCAGGTGTAATGCCTGCTCAAGCGATAAGGTGTGTTTGTTTTTCCCCTTCACTGCAGTAAGCTAAAAATTGACTGGCACTATCTAAGCCTCTGGCGATTATCTGACGTGCCAGAGGGTTCATGCTGCAAAGACTAATTAGTTTCATTAACTTGCACTCAAGATAAAAAACAATTGCTTTCATGTAATTGAAATGCTGATTTTCCTATCCCTCAGCTCTCCGCTCACCGCTGCCGTGTCTCATTCTCCTCTGGATGCTATATCTGTACTCCAACCCGCCCCTCCGCCTCTGTACTTTACATCTCACGATCACCCTTCTCTTAGCCTTTTTTGCTAATTAATTTTGTTATACTCTAACACTTCAGTTTTTCAAGCTCCTGTGAAAGTTATTCTGAAGTGTGAGTGCTTTTTTTGGGGGTGTCATGTTCCATTTGATGGCAGCTTCAAAAACAAAACTGAAACTTCAAAACAAAACTGAAACTGTGTGTTAGTGCCTGCTGATACACTCACAATGTGAGGTTGGGTTTACATTGCAAGCAAATGTGACTGTTATTTATTTATTTTTTGCTTTAATACAGATCTGATTTTTTTAACTGCGAATACATGAATCAGATTTTTTTTTCTCCAATCAGATTTGTCTGAGCCATTTTTATATTTGGTTCTAAATCTGATATATATCTGGTCACTGGTTAGCAACTGCTGGGAGAACTATGGTTTGTCCAATCGTACCTCACTGCAGATCTAGCCATACATTGCCATAACAGCCTGTTGAAACTACAGAAAAAAGAATAACAAAAATGGAGGAAAATAGTCAGTGGCGACCTGGCGAGTTAGCTTGCTAGCTTACTAATCAGTCTCCAGAGCTGTTGCCACTCTTTCGAGGCGAAGTAGTCTTCCAGGATTGGGGACCACCAGTCCATCTGTAACCATTGTAGCATGAAAGCATGCTGAATTTAGTAAGCTAGCTAGCTAACTTGTCAGCTGTCTGTTAGCCTACAGAAAAGGAGCTGAATAAAGTTCAACGTCACTCATCTGTATAACAATCTATAAATCTATTATAATAAGATTGTGTGGACAAAGCATTTAGTTATTTAAATGTATAAAGGCTAACTAGTTAGCTAACTAAATTGCTTATTCCACCACATTTTCATACTCTATAGCATTCAATCACAAAGAGGCACAACTAGGGTCACAAGGGTTGGAAAATTTCCAGTAAATTTCCAGAATCTTTTCATGGGAAGTTAAGCTGGGGAATTTTGGAAATATTCCAAATCGGAAACTTTCCATGGGAATTATGGATATTTATGGGAATGCATGGGAGTTAACTGGAAATTGGGGGTAATTTAAATTAACTGTATCATATCCAAACATAAATATAAACATTTTGTTTTGTCATAAGTAGACATCCATGCAATTAAAAAACACGACATTTCAACAGATTTATTTGTAAAAACTCAAGTTTTAATTATTTTATTAAACAACAAAAACATGAATATTGAGTTGAATATTACTCATCCCCCCAGAACCCACCCATTCAAAAATTAAGTAAAATGACCTCCCCTCCTATAAATTAAAATGAAAAGAGCCCCTCTCCCTCAAAAAAAAGTTGCATACAGTCCATGTGGGGGCATGGCCTCAGTAGCCCTGCAGTAAGCAGTGTGTTATGTACATGTAATTGTGGAATACTTATGCAAATGTTGCATGAAATCTGATTAAGATTATGCTAAAATATATTTTCCCCAAATATATTTAAGTTCCCTGTCAAGGGCCAACCTTAAATTTAGTAAATTCCCATAAATTCCTGTAAATTCCCTAATTCCTGTTAATTACCATAAATTCCTAGCCTGGGTATACCCATACTGCCTTGCGCGCTCGAATTTCATTTCGAACCTCCAGGCAGTCTGGCAACCAGGGCCGTTTCTTAGCCCTGTTTTAGGGATCCAATCACAGAGCGGGGAGGGACGGCAAGACGATGACGCGTACTACTCGGCAGACGGAAGCTTTTCCGTTTTCTTACGGATCCAACATGGCTGCTGCAGACGCGAAACTCTCTTTAGCTGTAGATGGTGTTTTAAATAGTTTAGAGCGAAAGTTGAAAAACTAATCACATTTGTGATTAGTCTGGTGTTTGCCAGGCTAATAAATTCCCAGAATTTTGCATTCAAAAAGAAATCTAAAAAACTGTTGACAGGGCACATCATCTGCAGACAAGCTCAAGTATGTCTCTTTCTATGATGAACTTTTGATCCATGAAGGTTTTGTTTTTAAAAAACTTTCCCACAGCCAAGAAAATAATTCAGTAGTCAGTGACATCATCGCAATGTAAAGTGCAATGGCCAGAGAAGGAACTTGCAGATGGGGTAAGCAGAGGAAGCTAACTAAATACTGCACATATTCAGTGGGCAGCATAAAGCGGAAGTGAATCCAGAAGCAAGAAAAAATGTGGCATCCATATCATACAACCATTGGCAAAACACAGATAGGAAAAAAAGTAACATGATTGCATGAGAGTGGCTTTCAGGCAGAAATCTGTTGACACTTATGTCAGATAGGGGTCACTTCAACCATGAATGTGAACAGGCTGGGCAGAAAGATCCGATCTGGGTAAAAACAATGGAATTTATCTTGGGTACAATGTTGTGAAAAAGCTGATAATAGTAAAGCACCACTGGCCATGACCAAGCTTGTACAAATCACAACAATCTGCATTGCACTCCGGAGCTGACAGAAAATAAAATCCAAGGTGCTTATCTGATTTTCTTTTCCTTTTATTATGGTGAGATAAACTTTTACTGTGATGCTTTTGGTTAGCTCTCTACAGAGAGATTTCAAACAGCTTGTGTTTCTGCTGATGGAGTTTGATTATTTTTCTGTTACTGTTTAATGTTCAATTATCATGTTGTTTATATATCAGCAATAGAACAGCAAACACACATTTCCTGGTATACAAATATCACAAATGTCCATCATATTATTAGATAATGTATGATTAAATGTCACTATTATTCACCTCCATAGCCAAACTCAAGCACTTTCAAGCATTTTTAAGGTGCATTTTCCAGTGTTTTCAGCACCTTACAGATGTGGTAAATATAAAGGACATACAGTCATCTGATTATTTTAGTTTCCTAATCACATTAAATAGATGCTATTTTGCTATAAACAGCCGAACTATTGTATTTAAATTGATTTGTTTTCAAGGATTATTAGTACCTGAGGAACTGTGTATTATTGTCATCATCACTACCCCAGCTAGAAACTCCATGGCTAATCAGCATCCTCATTATCATCGCCATTATTTATAATAACAGCAATAAAAGTTGCAGCATCCACAACAGCAATGGCTGCAACAGAAACAATGTGATAGCTTATGTTAACAGCTGGCATCTTCGTAATGAAATGCCACTTTTCATTAAAGAGGAAATCCAGACACTCTAGTCAAACACTGATCCAATTAGACAGTACGAGTTGTGTGTCTTGGATTTAAACACACTAGAAACACATGTGGTGAGAAAGTGCTTCTTGACAGAGATGTAAATACCGATGGAGTTGTCGTGAAGGCTGCTAAAAACAACACCCTCTTGTTGAAAAAGTTTCACTGACTTGACATTTTTAGGCATTCATGGCCACACAGCACATTCTTTATTCTCGCCTCACCTTTGCTCTTTTACAGTTTGAGTCCTCTTCTCTGTTTTGCTACTTTTTCAATAATTGTTTTTCTCATGGGGGCTTCTACTGTCTGTTTTTACCCACCCATGGATGGATTTCTAGGGGATTTGCAAAGGCCTGTCACGATAATTACTATATCGACTTATCGTTCAATATGTAAAAAATGGACACGATAGTTTTTTTTCTTGACTCAATATATTGTCATTTCCATGCATGACTTTTTGTCCTTTTTTTGTGTTGTGTTTAAAGTAATGCTGCAAATGTTTGACAGGCAGTAAGTAAAAAAAACTATATTTCCAAGCAGCCATTCCAGCTGTTTATATATTATTTTAATAATATAATACATAATGTTAATCAAAGTGCAATTTTTTGTTAACAGAGCCTGAAAGTCTATTTTATTTGTATTTAGTTGTAGTTTATTTATTCATGTTCTATTTATCTAGGATATTTAAATATTTCTTTTCCACATTTCAATTCCAATGTTTAATATTCTTGAGATTTAAAAATGAATTTCTGTGGAAAAGATGTACTTATTATGCTCTAATACCGTTATAAAACTAAAACGACATCGATACAACGATGCTATCGCTTATGGTGATATTTTCTGGTAAAATATATCGTCCTGGGGGGGCGCTCGAGAGCAGCGAAATGTAAACACGCGTTTTCCGTTTTCCAGCTCTGCATGAAAATAACCATTTCGTTACATTTTATCCTCTAAAATAACCCAACAGCTGACTGAAGCATATCCCTAACATGTTATGTCATTGTAGCTGCAATCCCCTTTTCGTTTTTCCCTCTCTTTTTACTTTTCTTTTCGTGACTAACATCTGCACCCATGTCCGGCAAACAAAGGCCTAAGGCAGCAGCTAAAACCCCGGACTCTGCGGTGGCGGTGTCACCCGCAGACACGCTGGCCGTCGCTACCATAATGGAAGCCATCAAAGCCTCCGAACAAACTGTCATGGCCAAAATAGAAGTCACGGTAACTACACTGTTGAGAGACATGCACGCAAAGATAGAGAACATCTCCAAAGAGCTGTGTGGAGAATGGTTTGCTCCGAAACACGGGAAACGGCTAGCCAGGAGCTTAAGCTACAGGCTACATCAATACGTAGCCTGGAAGACGGCGTTAACCACTACTCCGACCGGGTCGTTGAACTAGAGTCACAGCTCTCTTTGCTGTCCTCCCAAGTCAAGCAGCTAACATCCAAGACGGACGATCTAGAGTCAAGGCAACGCAGAGATACTTGCCGTATTATCGGTGTGGATGAAAGCCTCGGGGATATTCGCATTCCCTACTACAAGGTTCACTGGGGATGGACTACACCCCGACACTCGACCGTGTCCACAGAAGCCTGCTGCCTAAACCCAAGCAGGGGGATCCCCCGCAACCGATCGTTGTGAAGTTTCACTACTTTCAAGAAAAGATGGATGTCTTGAGGAAAGCATCAAGCCAGCGGCCAATCCTGCATAACAACAAACAGATCTTTATTTATCCAGACTACACCGCTGCCGTGAGGAAACGTCGTTCTGCCTTCAAGCAAGAGAGCTGCTGAGACATTGCCCTAACACCCGGTTTGGCCTTCTGTTCCCCGCAACGTTGAAAATCACTGCCCCGAATGGAGATCGGACATCATTTGAAAGACCTGCTGAAGCTAAGCAGTACATTACCGAACACTTACAATCCGAGGATACAGGTAACTGAGAGACTGTAAACCTCACATATAACAGTATAACAGTATAACAGTAGTGCTTGGGGCGAAGCTGTCAGAGTTATAGTTTGGGCGTACGACGCACAGATGATCCACCAACACCACCAACAGACTCATTGGGTCCCATGTTAAAAACGCAGGAAGATTTCGGAAAAAAGGAAGATGGAACAGTTTTTTTAGATCACCCTATCAAAGCTATTTTTTAATTTTTCTTTAAAAAAATCATATGTAGACGTTCAGGAAGAACTCAGGACGCTCAAAGTGAAGTCAGATCAATGATAGGTATTATGGTTTTGCCAAAAATGCTTTCTGTTCGAGGCCAGAAATTCCAGTCCACCTCTGGCTGCTGTCACTCTTTCATTAACAGGTGCCAGTTAATTGTGTTGATTGCTTTGATCTGATTGCCTTTGATCTTTGATGTGATTACAGTTACAGATACACACACACACATGCGCGAAACACGCACACTCCTCACACATTCAAACACACTTGCACGCAAGCACACACGCACACATTTTGAGGTTAAAGGGCATAGTTTGAAATCTCTGAAGAATCTCATCATAGTGTACACACACCGGCAGGAGCCCCCGTGGCCCTTTCAAAATTTCCCCAGAGGAAATTTTCTAGTTAAACATGTAACCCCATAAAATGTTAAGTACTGCAAGTTTACCCTTCAGCTGAACGGCAAACTAAGACATGACAGCTTTAAATGTGTACATTAACCATTATGTTAGTATCTACTCAGACGGGGTTCACTTGTAATCAGAGTACAATGGCCTATAATTAAGGTATTAAGATGCAGAGACTGTTTTTTCTCTTCACCTCTTTCCATTTCCATATTAATTTTAGTTTATTATTATTATTTATTTACACCCCCCCCCCCTTTTTCTCTTTTTTTCCCTCTCTCTCTTCTATTCTATATATCTCATTTTCCTTCTTTGATTTATGAAACATTGAATATCACTCTTTGTGGATTGATAGTCCTTAACCTCCCTTTTTTTCCTTCTCTATTAATTTAATTAGATCTTCACTTATTCCTTCAGTTCTTGTTTATGTATGGCAGCTACGTAAAGTAACTAACTTCGAATTCTCAATTTTTGTATTATCAGATCCAACTACTTTTTTCAAGGGCTTGAAGATGTGACATATCTTTACAAATCTGATATAACATGACATCACAGAGGCAGATGCATAGAGCTCCTGGCTCTGTCT
Source organism: Centropristis striata (assembly GCF_030273125.1). Classification (NCBI taxonomy): domain Eukaryota; kingdom Metazoa; phylum Chordata; class Actinopteri; order Perciformes; family Serranidae; genus Centropristis; species Centropristis striata. The sequence goes on along the minus strand of NC_081519.1, from coordinate 17,043,752 downwards.
CTTTCATCTCCTGAAACATTAGAGGCATGGGCAACGCATTTAAACGTAACAAGATTTTTTGCCACTTGAGGTCATTTAGCCCATACATTATATTCTTGCAGGAGACACACCTGAAAGTCAATCATCACACAAGACTGAGAAATAATTGGATCTGCCAGGTCTACTTTAACCACAACTCAAGAGGTGTGGCAATCCTCTTTAGGATCCAATTCGATCATATTAGAACAATCCAAGACCCCAATGGTAGATTTGTCACATTAATTGGTAAGCTCTACAACACTCCAACCATCCTGGTTAATATTTATGGCCAAAATTGGGACGACCCTCAATTTTTTACTAAAGTAATTGCATCCTTACCTGATGTTAATTCCCATCAGGTCATTATAGCTGGAGACCTGAACTGCGTACTACATCCACAATTAGACAGATCCAATCCCAAACCTGACAGCCAACTGTCCAAATCTGGAGGTGTCCTTGATTCTTTCATACACTCCTATAGTCTTGTAGATCCATGGAGGAAACTAAATCCAGACGTGAAACAATTCTCTTTCTTCTCACCTGTTCACAAAAGTTACTCAAGGATAGACTATTTTCTTATCAATAATAATCTCCTTCCACGTGTTTCCAATTCACCATACCATAGTATTGTAGTGTCAGATCACTCTCCTGTACAGTTAGATATTCACTTTCCAGAAAACATCCGACCACAACTAACATGGCAACTTGACCCCTCTGTTATTATGCACCGAATTAAAAAAAAATGTGGCTGAACAAATAGACGTTTTTCTTGAAATAAATGACCGTCCGGACATATCTCGTCGCACTTTGTTGGAATCACATAAAGCCTACATTAGAGGTCAGATCATTTCTTACTTGGCACTTAAGAATGAAGAACACAATAAACGCCTTTTAGAAATTGAGCAGTCTATAACAGACATTTACAAAAAATGCGCAATATATCCTACACCAGAATTACATAAAGAACGTGTATTATTACAAATGGAATTTAATAACCTTTCTACTATCAGGTAGTAAGAAATTTGCTCAGAACCAAGCAAAAATTCTACGAACACGGTGAGAAAGCAGGTCGAATGCTCACACATCAACTCCGACAGACAGCCAGCAACTCCCAAATTACAGAGATTAACATCAGTCCAGGTGTAACAACAGGTGACCCAAAACTTATATACAGTCAATTCAAAAACTATTACTCAAATCTATATTTGTCTGATGCGGATACGAATACAGCTACCCCACTGAGTCCAGACATCCGACTTTCCCTTGATCAACCTCTCACCATCAGCGAGATTCAAGCCGCAAATAACTCCATGCATAGTGGGCGGACTCCAGGAAACGCTGGAGACTGGATGTTTACCACCAACCCCCACCCAAGCAACTATATCATTAATATTAAAGGAATATAAGAACCCACTTGACTGCTCATCCTACAGACCTATCAGTCTTCTCTGCTGCGATTATAAAATTCTGACCAAATCTCTGGCAATCCGATTGAATGATGTGATACCATCACTTATACACCAAGATCAGACCGGCTTTATCCCAGGTTGGCAGCCATTTTTCAATCTGAGGCGTCTCCTCAATGTAATGTATTCCACCCATCCAACACAGCAGCCTGAGGTAATTCTGTCACTTGATGCCGAAAAGGCTTTCGATAGGATAGAGTGGGAGTATTTGCATGCAGTCATAAAGAAGTTTGGATTTGGTGAAACATTCGGCAACTTGATTAGAATTTTATATAGTAGCCCAATGTCGGCTGTGAAAACAAATGGCTTTATATCAGCATATTTTCCAATATATAAAAGTACATGTCAGGGCTGTGGTTTGTCACCATTCCTATTTGACTTAGCCATAGAACCTCTTGCCATTGCAATCAGGGACAATGAGAGGATCAAGGGCATCACAAGAGGAAATACAACCCATAAGACTGCGATTTACGCGGACGATTTACTCCTTTTTGTCGCCAAGCCAATCTATACCTCACCTTCTGCAGCTACTTCAGGAATTTGGGAGTTTCTCTGGCTATAAACTAAACTTATCAAAAAGTCTACTCTTCCCTATAAATTGTATTAGCAGAACACTAGACTATGATGCATTCCCCTTTAAAACCGAATATCAATCCTTTAAATACCTAGGTGTACATGTAACCAGCACATTAAGAAGGCTAACTTTGATAATTTATTAGAACGCACAAAAAAGGACCTTGAGAGATGGTCGGGCCTTCCCATTTCGCTGGCGGGCCGCATCAACGCCCTCAAGATGACAGTTCTACCAAGATTCCTGTATTTGTTTGTAACAATTCCTGTCTGACTCCCAAAACATTTCTTCATCAAATTAGATAAATTAGATTACCGGTAGCTATATTTCAGTGTTTATATGGAATCATTCCACACCTCGAATGAAGAAGATCTATCTGGAAAGACCAAAATCTGAAGGGGGACTTGGTCTCCCAGACTTCCTCCATTACTACTGGGCATCAAACATTTCCAAACTGGCATACTGGGTGACAGCATTTTCTGACAAAAATTGGGCTGCCTGGGCAATGCTGGAACTTTCATCACATGCATTGATATCCCCCATTTCTCAATTAACAGCTCCCTTGTTGACGCAGACCAGTAATAAGACTTTTTCTAACCCTGTTGTTTCTAATTCCATTAGAATCTGTGTGCAATTTCGTAAACATTTTAACCTTGATCAGATGAATAGCTTTTCCCCTTTGTCCCTCAACCATCTTTTCACACCTTCACAGATTGATCAGAATTTCACTAGTTGGCATCGGCACGGACTGGTTTTCTTCGCTGATCTATTTGATGAGAATTATTTTCTGTCCTTCGAAGCCCTAGTTAGAGATCATGATATTCCAAGAACACAGTTTTTCAAATATCTTAAAGCCTGTAGTTTTGCCTCCAAACAATTCCCTACTTACCCCAAGCTGCCAAATAAAGACTCAGCATATGATCTATTAAATCTGAATCCATGGAACAGGGGCCTGATCTCTAAGACGTATAATATAATACGTAATATTGATCCTCCAACACACACTAAAAAACGTGAAGCCTGGGAAAGGGACCTGCAAATTGTAATTTCCCTATTTGTCCCAGATGTGGGAACTCGGTGTCATTGGGTCACATGTTCTGGTCATGTCCCTCCCTAGCTGATTTCTGGTTCTCCATATTTGACTGCCTTTCAGCTTTATGCAACACATCCCTCAAACCCAATCCACTCACTGCTATATTTGGGGTCACACCCTTGGACATGCATACCACAAGTACACAAAAGAGAGCAGTAGCATTCTGTAGTCTCGTAGCACGTAGGATAATCTTAATGAATTGGAAATCTAATAAATGCCCACCCTTCAGGAGGTGCTATCTTTACTTCAGATAGAAAAGATCATACATACACTGAAAGGTTCCTGAGACACATTCAGTAGAGTGTGGACTCCCTTCATTGAATATGTAAAAAAGTTGAATCTTTGACAGATCATGATATCAATACTCTTTCTCTAGTCATCTGTCTGACTAGCCCATTGGTATACCTCTGCAGAACTGGATCTTGTGTTTCATTTTATTTTATTATTATTATTTTTTTGTACTCTTGGTCCCGTGGGAGGGTATAAGGGAAGGGAGAAAGGGAGGGTACTAATATGGGACTATATTTTGAGCTTGTATGTATGTATGTATGCTCATTTCTGTATAACTAAAAATGCCTAAAATAAAGTTATATATACATATATCGCCCTAAAAAAAATATTATCGTGACGATTTTTTTAGACTGCTAGCTTACATATTACCATAATTATAACATTAAATTACTGCAGGAGGAAGTCATGTGTCTGCATAGTAATGAAGCTGTGGTGGATGGATGGGCGAAACAAATTCAGACCGCTGTTCATGTCCCATGTGAAAGACTATGTTGAGTCCAGACGGCAACCTCTGGGGCTGAGCATGGAGGAAAACCAGGAAGTGCCTTAAGCTTCATTCTACCGAAAATTCCAGCAGGAGGTGCTAAGTTTGGCTGCAAAAAAATTCTGTCCATTAATTTCAGTGCAAAATGAGAAAACTTCTCACTTGATTTATTGCCTCAGAATTTTTTTTTTAGGATAACACTATAGTCTCAATCGCTAGTAAAAAATCTTCTTCATGACAATTTGATGTTAATAGTTCTAATAATGGCCCCATTTAGAAGAAAATAGAAGATAAAGAATCGTATGATTTGGGGCGGGGCTACCTTTGATTGACAGGTCACTGACAAGGCAAGCCGTCATCATCATCACTGTGTCAATAAAGTTATATATAACGTTATATAGATATAAAAAAGGATGTTTACCGATTTGGTCTCATAACTTTGACCCTTTCACTGTATTTTCACTTAATGACAGTTTATCTGAACTTTTTGTTCATTAAAAATGTCTTGTTCAGCGTTTGGTTGGACTAACAGACACTCCAAGGAGTCGCTGTTCATTTTTCTGAGGTTAGTAATATACATTTTGTTTTTGTTTGTTGCTAGCCAAAACTAACATCCAAGGTAGTGCTTCAGTTAATGCTAACATGAATTATCAGCGGCTTCGCTCAGTCAGGTTGAGGTGTAGAGAGGCGTGTAGTCAGTGATCAGATCCCTCTCGCTCCTCCACAGTCCAAATACAGTCTGATCCCCGTATCGGAAACAAGATGGCGACATAAGTTGGCGACGAGAGTAACGCTGAACTCGATGCTTCCAACGGGCAGTCCACAAACCAATAAGTGACGTAACGGTGACTACGTCCATTATTTATATACAGTCTGTGGTTGAGTCATGTCACGTTAGCGTTACATGATGTTAGGTAATCGTAGCCTATTTATTCTAACCCAAACAATGATTTTTTTCCCTCAACGTAAACAAAGATTTTTGGTGCCTAAAATAACCAAACTGCAACAAGTTCACAATGTTATAGACGTGTCTAAAATAGCAACAGTCACAGAGAAAGTGATCTTCTCCTGCCACCAGTAGGAGGTGCTAATTTGGGAACGCTACTGTGGGTTGTATTAGAGGATAGGAACAAACTGTCGATTACCCCTTTTCGACCAAGGCAGTCCGGGGGCGGTTCAGAGCCAGTGCCTAATCTCAGACCAGTTCTTTGCATGTTGACGGCCAAGGAACCGGCTCTTATTAGGGCTTACATCAGGGGCTGGGGGCAGGATTATCAAGACCAACAAGACCAACTAAAACGTGTATCATTCACTTCATTTTTACTTTAACAGGAATTGATACGGGCTAGCGCTAGAGGGCAAATCTAAGCTTACAACAAAGTCTAACGATAACATCTTACATTCAGTGTTAACAAGAACGTAATGGCCATCTAAAGCATTCAACACAAGCAGCACAAATGTGTTGTACAAGTCGTATTTGGATGCCACTGTAGGCTTGCAAAGCCAGGAGCAATATTTGTAAAGATACAATGTAGTCTGCCATTGTTGTTATTATAGTGGGAGCGGAGACATATACAGTATATGTATATACATATACATATTGGAAGTTGAAACCAACTGCCAACCAGCACCAGCCCAGCATGAGAACTAGGTTTGCTTTGGTCTAAAAGGGGAATATGTGGTCATATGGGTTGGAGAACTCTCACTTGTGGAGAGTAGCTGACTAAGAACCATAACATTCCTTGGGTTAAGTCTGGATGGGGACTTTTGTTACATCTCTCTCTCTCTCTTTGCAGGTTCACTGTAATCTCTCTTCTGGCATCAATAATGAAAAGGTAATGCCTGCTCACTTACTCCATGCCACACATTTTAATAAAGACAATGTTTCAATGCCAGGAATGTTGTCTTTATTAAAATACATATTTTCTAGGTCAGACATCTGAGCTGAAGAAGATCCAAGTAGGATTGAAATATTGTCTTATTAACCTAATTATGTGAGTGTGCAGATGTTAACATTTTTATCCACTGAGGCTGTTTTATGATCGCCTTGCACCTATATGATGTGCAAATAATTACTTCCCTTCAATCTCTCTGTTGGCATTGTGTAATAAAGGCATAAATACGCCAAAAAAATGCCAGCATGTTAGCATCCTAATGTTAGTATTTAGCTCACCTATAAATTCCCAAAATTACAATTATGGAGAGCATCAATCTGCTCCCGCCTCTTCCCCCTCCTCACCTGATCTCATTGTTGCTACCTCTCTAACAGGATTTTGTTCAGTAAGGAAAGGTTTCAAGCACCCCGTCCTCCTCTCACTTTGCATATAATTTGCCCTTTTCCTCTCCTCTTTAGTGCTCCAGGGCTTCTGATCTTTTATAACAAAATAGATGGGGGATGACGTGTGTGATTTTGTTTGGTATTGTTCGGAAAGTGACACACTCCGGGGTTTAACAGAGAGGCACAGCAGGGCAAGGCTCAGGCCTGTTTGCCCTATAAAGAGATATCGGCGGTTTGACCATGGGGGTCCATGCCCGCCATTAATGACCTTTTCAAACACACAGACTGAATGCATTGTATTGAGGCTGCACTGTCAAACCTCTTGCAAGCCTAGGGCTGCTTTGTTCTCTGAGGCGTTCAAGCTGCATAAATCAAAGATTTAAAGATTTTGATATCTTGCCTTTTAACACAAATGACAGAAGTGATCCTGAATAGCGAAAGAGCTGCTGTGTTGTTTGTGATATTTAATGTGTCATTTGCCAGTAGCCATAAACAAACAAAGATAAATATATGAACAGATTTTTCTTGAGTAGCTTGAGAGGAGATGAGTCATTATTTATCAGCAGCTTCATTCAACTTACAATATATTTACAAGTTTATAGTCTTCAATAAATGACTTAATAGTATGTTGTAAACATTCATATGGTTTCTACGAGGCCGACCGGAGGATGATTATAGTTACAATTTGGATCAAGAAGGAATCTTCCAAACTGTTATCAAATTAAATAGATTGATTTGATAATGTGGGCAGTTATAACGCATTTAAAATAAATTTCAGTCTTCTTTATGACTTCTGCTTCTTATGATAGGAATTTGTTTTTATTCTCTGTAGATTCTCTGCAACCCATTTAAAGTTTGGAGCCTGCACGTGGATTTCAAGGCTGAACATACTGAAAGTGATTATGTGCCATGAATGATTATGGGTTAATGCGAACAGAAAGTGACAGTAATAAAGCACCGCAGGATGAACAGACAGACTGACTGGCAGGGAGAGCGAGACACTTCCTCCCTCTGAAGCATTACTTCCCCGAATTTCCATTTCAATCACCGGCTGCCTCCTGGGAGGCACCCGGCCCCGGAGCCTGGGTGGGAGGAGTCAAGCCCCCTTCATTGCCAACAGTGGTTAGCATCGAGCAGCGCAGCCTGACGTCTTGGCGTTGTGCTCCTTCTGCTCTGAAAAAGTATTCAGAGTCTGCATGCGGCACAATCTGAATCCTCCCCAGCCTCCGTCTCCCAATCTCTCCATCTCTCCATTGCCCCCGCCCCTCTCCCTTTGCAAACACCTCACTATCTTCAAGCACAGCGAGATAACACCAAACTTTCCACCATACTACAAACAGAAGTTAAAAGTCTTACTAGACTTTGCTTCCACTTTCCCATAGTCATCACTATACTAAGTGGAGAATAATTGAATGCCTCAAACTATAAGGACTGCTCAGTAGTGTCTGCCCCTGAGGCTTGTTTCCTCCGTTCTGGCTCAGTCATGGGTCATTTCAGTTGGTCATTAAACATTAGTGTCTTCTGGCCTTGGAAGTGGAGATCCTATTTAGGGGTGTAATCTAGCCATATAATCTGGGTTAAAAGGTGACTGCAGCTCCATAAACAATAAGGCTGTCTCCTGAGACACGCGTCGTATGCCCGGCTGTGCTGAGGAGTCGAAGCAGTACTCTCTGTCTTTAAGTGGGATGCACTGATGCTCACTGACATAAATAGGTCCTGCATATTTGGTAACACATCGCCTGGATATATTTGGATGTGTTGCAATAAAACCTCTATTTGCTCTCTCTTCCTTTCCTTCTCTGTGTGTTTTGTAAAAGACTGTCACAAATAAAATGTTTTATCTCTGTGCAAATGAAATAGTAGTTTCAAAATTTCTTAATATTCCCATTGTTCATGCGGTAAGCGTCACATATAATATCCTCTTGAATACAGATGTGCTTAAGGAGAATGTGGATAAAGTGATCATGGACAAATTAGGCTGGAGTAAGTGGTTCTCTGTGTCGCTTTTTCTAGGTCTCATTCTCTCTCCCTATGTGCTGTCAATACTGTAAGTAAGATGAAAGGGCTGTTTAGGTGAAATACAATAAAGACATTTCTGCCTCCGGGCCAACTGGCTTTGGATCGATGGCCGCCAGGCATGTTTTCCAGTAACTAACATACATGAATAACATTAGACGATGGAGCTGTACTTAGTCACAAAGATTTTTCCCCTGTGATTTGAGGCCACCCATGCATGAGGAGAACTTCATCTCGTTTTGTTGAGCTCCTTACGGTTAAGGCCAGAGTTTAAGGGCATCTGATGAATGTCAGAAAGATGATTCTAATCATTGACACACACATTACATTGGAGTATTTATGTCTGCTATATGACCTCATAATATGCAGAGCTCTATTGATCTATCTATAACAGAACAAATACAAGCTCATGCACACAAACAATGAGAGTGCTGGTGGACTCAGGGGCACAGCAGCAAAAGTGCCGTCTTGAATGCCCCAAATGATAGTCAAAGCCTTAAAAAATGGCCTCTAGCGTTCCTTTCCAGTGGACAGAAACATTATAAAGTGTCCTCTGAAGTGCCTCTCCAATGGAAAAAAGTGCTCTGTAGAGTGGAGAAAACATGTTGAGCGCCCTCTGGGGTGCTCTTCCAATGGAGAAACCATGATAAAGTGTCATCTAAGGTGCCCTCAAATGGAGAAAACATGTTGAGCGCCTTCTGAGTTGCCCTTCCAATGGAGAAAATGTAATAAAGTGTCCTCTAATGTGCCCTTAAATGGAGAAAAAAATGATGAGGTGTCCTCTAGGGTGCCCTCAAATGGAGAAATTGTAATTTTAAAAAAAAGCCCTCAAGGCGAGGCCTTAAAATGACTCATGATGCAGTTCTCTATAGGCTGCCCCTTTATGCTAGAAAACTTTGTCTGTGCTGGTGCCCTTTTTATTTTTTCCACCCAGTCCACCACTGATTGAGAGTCGGTAATTATTCCTACTGGCTAAAGAACTTAAAAAAATATATATATATGTTTTTTAAACATGGTTACTTGTGCAAACTTTGGTTAACTTGTTGGCCTAGCTTGTCTACTGTGATATTTTCACCGTTTTTCTAATACCTAATGCCATTTAGACTTTAAATACCAGCCGGTCTGAATGCATTACACTGTCAAGCCTAACTAGAGTAAAAAAAAGAAAGACCATGCTGCAAAACAAGCTTTCACACCTCTCCACTCTAGTACACGGCTGAAGAATGCTGTGCCAAAACAATTTTGCCTCAGGAGAGAAATCAATATCAGAGTTGAGAGCAGAGACACATGGCAGAAAGATACACAAAGCTTCCAAACCCATTGCCTTTGAAATGCGCTGTAAGAGTAAAATATTTATATATATACTTTATTTTTCAAATCCTAATTGTGTTATAGAATGGTGTGTTATACAACAGACCGTTCTTGATTATTTTATTAGTTTGCAGTTGGTGATGACACATCATATGTTCTCCAGCTCCAGAGATGGCTGTAAAACAAGCCAAATCTACTAAATCAGTTCATGTGTTAAAATGTAACTCGCTATGTAGTTTATTTTAATTTGCTAAAATTAACAGTTTGGTGAATTAGTACTGAATGTCTGTATTAATTAGCATGATGTAATGCATTAGTTAAAGAAGAAATGTGGCAGGGATAAATGTCTTTATGCAAACTAAGCACAATGAGTAGGATTTTCCTAAAAAATAAAAAAAAAAAAGAAGAAGAAAAAAAGAAAAACAATTGACTAGAAAACTTGTCCTCTGTTTTTGGGATGTTTCAGGGTGTGGCCTGTTATGTTATTTTTCTTAACACTAGTCAATATGAGTTTCTTTATACCACAAACCTTAACTACATGGTTATGGTTGTAAACATGACAGCAGAAGTCATCTAACTAAAACCAAAGATATTTTCCTAAACCTGACCAAGTCATGTTCGAGTCTAAACCTAACCAAACCTTAACCACATGTTGTCACATCATAAAAAACATTTTTCAGCAGTGATTTGTAATGATTTTTAAAGACACAAACAGTAGGGCAGCTTCAAACAGCAGAGTTTAATTTAAAGGAAATGTTTTTATATCTTGAACATTTTTCAAAATTCTACCTTTTTTTTAGATATTTCTGTTCAATAATCCAGTCAGGAAGCTTGGGCCATTGTGATAGCAGAAGACTAATTTGCATGTAAAGTTTAAAAGACCTGTCCACAAAACAAACAGGGTATTTTATTAATATCTGTGGTGCTTTTGTGTTATTTACTCAAATGCATTTTAGAGCTAAATGAAAGACTTTAGGGACTCAAATACAGATGTGTTCACATCCATTCAAGTGAGTAACGCTGTTTTACAATTTTCATGAAGAACGATTTACAAAGAAAAAAAAGGCTGATGGTTGAATTCGGAATGACTTGGTGTGAATATCTGGTATCAAAGCTCAATATTTGTTCGTCTGTTGTTGTCAAGTCTCACTCATTGTATTTGTGTGCATATCTTTTTTATGCATATTCCTCAACACATTTTGTTTTCGTTCATGTGGATTTCCCATTGTGTTACTGTGTTTTTGTGTGAACATTCTGTGTGCAAATGTGCTTACAAGACACAATTGCTGTTTTTATTTTCCCTTTCTGCTGGCAACAAAATACATCTTCTGAAAGCGTGTGGTTTTTAAATAAGCCGAGCAAGTGTTTGATGTGTAAATGTGCATTCCAGACATGTAAATAGAATGCTATCAGCTTCCCAGCGTCTGTCTGTCAGAGTTTTGACTTGTCACCAATGTTCTTCCCCTTCATCTATGTGCACGTCTCTCTTATGTACGTTTCCTTTCAGCCTTGACAAGAAAGCAAACTGGCAAGCGTGGCCTGAGGCAGAGCCTTTGTTTAAAAGGTTATACGTTCTCGTGCTCAAGCTGATAGAGAACTTACAAGCCTAGTGGCTTCGCAATCGTTTGAAATAGTTTCATCTAGGGCAAAGTGATTACATATGTACTTGAATATGACAAAGGAAGTACTAAAATTAATATTCTATCTTTTCATCTAAGAACAACTTTATCCCAAAAATTATATATATATAATATATATATATGTATATAAATGGTAATGATGTCAATTAAATTAAAGTTTCACAAGCATATGTAATAACAAATATTTATATATACTGTACATACACTGGCATCCATGACTATGCATGCACACATACATTCATTCTAAAAGATCATCTTAACATGCTCTGGAAAATACTGTTAAAAAACCCCCATTATTTTCTAATACTGTCTGTCTGAATATAGGCTACCTGTATTCACCTTCTCTGTCTGAAACACTCTGTTTTAACGCCTGTCTCTTTTAGACCAAAATAGCCCAGTCTACTCTGATTGGTCAGTATTTTCTGGATCTTTCGCATCTGCACTTTTTGCATATCTGCACCAACACTGCAGCCAGGGAATGGCTGTAATGTTACTGTAGTAGCACTTATATAGCATGGTTGTGACATCATAACCTTTCAGAAGTCATGATGGCTCATTTAAAAGCAGTGTATCTGAATAGAGGCTGTGTGCATTTCTCTTCTCTTGTGCGTTATGATGCCTTCACAGTATTCAAAGTACCTGCACTTGCTTAATCATTAGAAAAAGACAAAAGGTCTCACTTTTTATAATATGGAACCTTTAATAAAGGCATATATACTGTGCATGAATACACCTTGACATTTGGCTTGAACATAAATTCATGAAAACACATGAAAGGATTTCAAACATAACCTTGAGGTGAATCTCCCCCCGCAGGTTTGAAAAGTGTAAAAAGTTTATTCTCCTCATGAAGAATGGAAACTGTGGTGAGCTTAGATTTGTGATGGTTGCAACAAATTGGAATGTTTTCTCAGTGCAAAAAAGTATTGAAATGGCCAAAGAAACCTCATTATAATGCACTTCCATTCTCCATCTGTGAATTCAATATGTGCCTAACAAAAAGCTACAACAGAGCAGTTCTCCTGACCAGTGAAAGAGTTCAGATTGCTCTAAAATGCAGAAACCAACACAAAATCCTGCTCATCTGCTCAACATACTGGACGGACAGAAGAGAGGTGGGCCACACTGATGTGAGAATTGTTTGTGGATATTTTGACTTTTTATGCAATGGAAACTTTACTTGTTAGACCAGATGTTTGGACTCAAGTCACATGCCTATGTCACAAATTTGATGATTTTAGACTTGCAGCCTAACTTTACCACCAAAGACTTGTGACTTGACTTGGACTTAAGCCTTTTGACTTGAAAATGCTTGACAACTTCCCCCTAGGCCTAAGATTAAGTATGTTATTTAAAGAATGCCCTATATCTATGTATTTAATAAAAAAAAAACTAACATTAAAGCTTCATTCATTAATTCCCAGTAAGCCAACACTTAATACCCTATGGCATCCAATGAAGCTGCAGCAGAACTAGGAAGAAAGCATTCATGATTATTATCATGAATATATATATATATATATATATATATATATATATATGATCATGGCTTAGGACTTCATTGTAAAGAATTGAGACATAGTTGCGTCTTGCAAAACAATGACTTGGTTTTATGTCTAACTCAAGCTGACCTCTGTTTTCTGAGGTGCAAATTTAAAAGTTTAAGTTTCTCCTTTTTTTTTACGAGTCAAAAGATACGTTTTTCGGCAGAATACCACTTTAAAAGGACAATTACATAAGGGTGAATGCATGACAAGGTGTCTATTGTCAGAAATTAATGGTTGATGATGGAGGCTAGAACAGCTGATGCACAGCGGGTTATGGAAACCATTATGGCTTATACCATGTTCACCATGGTTATACATGTGTTTTTCACAATCCACAACTTATCCCAAAGGGTTTAACTAATGCCTGGAACAACCAATATCATCCCATAAGGTTCTTATTAAGGGTGTTTCCAATACAGCCTAATACCCGGAATGAGGCGGGTGTCACATTAACTCAATGTTAATTTGAATATGAGCTGTCCGGAGCAGTCTTTTGACGGGACTTTTTTCGTCCCTGTTGAAGAGCAGGGTCGTTTTTCTCCCCTGAAAAAAGCCTGGTTGCTGATTGGATAGGATGCTAAGCAGGATGTGACACAGTACTCAACACCACAACAACACGCGTCATTTGTAAAAGCCGGCGAAGCACTGTTGCCAACTTAACGACTTTGTTGTTATATTTAGCGACTTTTCAGACCCCCTTAGCAACTATTTTTCAAAAAAGCGACTGGTGACAAATCCAGTGACTTTTTCTGGTGTTATTGGTGACTTTTGAAGACTCGTTCTTACTCTTCTTAACGAGCTGCGGGGGGTCCAAGTTGAAGCAGCAGTCTCTCCCAGCTGCAGCTGGAGCTCGAGGGGATGTTAACCCCTTAGCGTCCAGTCTGCAAATTGCTAATATGCTAACAGTTAGCTCTGTAGTACAGTGTGTATGTGCTGCTGCTGGAGGTGCAGGAGGTGTTCACTTAGCGATCTCTGTTTATGTACTACAAGCACCGTACACTCTGTGCACAGTTAGCGATGCCAGTTAATTCACGATCACGATGTTTATGATCAGTGGAGACACTGTGCATAATTAACCATGCTGCTTTCTTTATGATCAGCTTCTGGCGTTGTGCACATTTAGCGATGGCAGCCCCGTTGCGTCTCCCGTGGTTAAGCCGTTACGATGATTAAAAACCCTACGTCACCAGAGTCTCGTAAATCCCTCTTGGGGCCTTTTTGTAATGGAGTGAGCATCCATTTTAGAGGGTATGGCCTGAGACTTTCCCAGTGGCCACTCTTCCCCCTAAAGGAAACACGGCTATACACTACTCAATTGGACCAACCTTAGATACGACTTGACAATGGGTGATTTTTTTAGTGTCATAGAAGCCTGTAGTGTTAGCCAGAATGCTAATGTTACGTTAGCCAAATTCAAAGTCAGTAACACTGCATATGGTTGGCAAACAGTAAATATAAGTTTACTGTATTTTAAAAAACAGGACTAGTGAGCTGTCCAGCCATTTCATTATTCAACAAGATCTCCAACCAAAACCACAGAATAGACCGTTTATAAGTACCACCCACAACACCACATATGAGCGTTAAAAGTATCAAAAGCTGCTCATGGTACAGTGGAGCATTCTAAAAATAACAATCAAGTCATTATACATACATGTACGGTTACTGGTTGTAAAAAAGGCTGCATTATCAGTGAATTTAGGTTCCAAAACCACTGACCTAGGTTTAGGGCAAAACACTTCTTGGGAAGGCATTATAAAAGACAATTTAAACTGTAAATAAATGTACATAAATGCAGGAAGTGAGGTACTTACAAGGGTGAAGTGAGCCACATTAGTTACGTATAAAAATGTGACTTGCAAACCGTGAGCAACATACATTTCTTCAGTTACATAAACAACGTGAGTCACGTAAAAAATAATTTACTTTTGTTTTCACGTGGAACACGAACCCCATTCTTTTGGGTGAAAGTCTGCCATTTGGACACCCTGCAGTCGAACACAATTGAGAATTCACCCAAAAAATGGAATTATATGACTGTACAACCTGTAATTTAATTAAATGTAATGTATGGTTGCCATAGCTTCAGCCTTCACACAGTATATTAACAACTATGAGAATGACTGCAGCAGTTAGTCAGACTTTTCGTCAAAGAAAATATTTGAAGAAGAATAAAATACTATATCCTCTTTGTCTTCTCTGTCCCATCAGGCAGCCAGGCCTAGTTTTTAATATTTTAATATTAAACAGAGAAAGTTTTACTTCTAATCTTGAGGACACTGTTCTTTGATCTCATACATACACTCATGTCCACACTATGACATTTAAGAGAACATGAGTGAAGGAAATTGCTGTACACCACTCAAAATTTCTTATTATTCATAGGCATCTCTCTGAAAACGCAACCTTCAAGCAGCCGGACTGCAGCACACTGGGAAAAGCTTTGTACAACCTCAGTGTATTTTTTCTTTTTTTTTTAGGTTGTCTGAATACCTGTCTCAAATAATATTTCTGCTGAAAACAGAATGAATGCCCCTTTAATTCCCTCAGGGCCTGGAGAGTGTGTGTGTGTGTGTGTGTGTGTGTGTGTGTGTGTGTGTGTGTGTGTGTGTTTACTGCCTAAACCACAAGATTAAAAACATATATGTCCTATTCTTGTAGGCTTTTAAACACTTTTTGCTGTAAAACACAGCCTTGGGAAATAGCCTCACTTGAGCAGAATCCCTGTTGGGAGATATAAAAACCATCTTAAAGGTCACAGCCAGCCAAAACCGCCGCCCCCCCCCCCCCGGAGTCACCACTGTGCGCTGATGTTGCCACCACCGCTGTTTACTTCATAACGAAAAACATTTGTTCATTTCATTTGTGGCTTTTAGAGGAACTAAACATCCCCGAGATGTTTAGGCCTTCTCAATGTGTGATCTTACCATGAGCTCATTAAAAATACATGATCTGCATTCCAGCTGAAGCTGCTGGATAACTGCTTTTCTATCTCCCTCTCCCTGCCATCTGATGGAATTAAAAAGTTGTTATTAACATGACTAATTCCACCCTCAAGGGGATTTACATGCTCACAGTATGATTGCAACTTGTCAGGACACAACTTATCAGTGGCCGCTGTATGTATATATACAGTGATGTATCTGCAGCAGTGTGATGTCATGTGAAATGTACCATGAACTGAAATCAGACATAAAAAAATGCAATTTCCTTCATGGCATGAATATAAATAGCTAGTATAGATCTTCTGTGTGTTGGGTCCTCAGGATAAAGTCACTGTTGCTAATAATTCTGTGAAGCTGAATTAAACAGTAAAGTTAATTTTAGTCATTTATTTATAGAGCACATTGCAATTCAACACATGTTGGTCAACGCGCTTTGCTCACAAATGTAATATACATTTTAATTGTTGAAAAAAGTATAAAAGACAAGATTAAAGCAATTATTTACTTGAGTCAATTGTGGGGACTCAGAAGTAGTTCTGAAATTACTTTTTGTGTGTCAATGGTTAGGGAGGACCTGGCAGTGAGGGGTAAATTGGGGGCAGCAGTAAACAGAACTAAGAGTCTCCAGCCATGTTGGCGAATCAGTGAAGCTGTTCTTACGCTCAGAGGTGTTTCGAGCTAAACTGGCGCAACAAAGGAAAAGGTACGGGATCATCAATCAGAATCATTAGGATTAAAATTTTACAACAATATTAACCCTATGGAGTTTAACCATGCCATGTTGGTATATTTTTTTTCCAGCACAACCTCCCTCACCTACATGACCTGATAATTACTTTTTCATTTTGACTTACTGGATCAACCGAAAAGAAACAGAAAAAAAACCACAAGATAAAATTAGATTTTTACATTGTGACACCATGAAGATGTCATGTGATGTGATCAATGACATTTTTTTTTGCATAAAGACTATAGCTGTTTCTCAAACTCAAGATAGATCCTCAAATGGCTCTCTTTGAAGGATACTACGTCATGGTTGGTAAACCAGCGTATAGGTGCATTACTAACGCCTACCCAAACTGGAGTGTGGAGCAGTAGATTTGCCTTAGCACACAATGGTCTCAAAAAATGGCAATCGGCAAAGTGGCTACACTGGCAGTGCAATGTGCTATTTAAAAAATTGATTGTATAAAAGTATTTCTTCCTCCATTTCAACAAAAATGTTGAAAATAACTAATGCTAAAACCACATCCTGGTTTTGAAATTGTAGTGCTGAACTGAACATGGGACTTGTCCAATTACGCAAGGACGCACACCTGCACACTCGCAAACCCATTCCTATTGTGTGTTATTCCAGTGATTGGAAGAAGTCTTGCCTTGCCTCTGTAGGACTCGAATCACAAGGACTTTTCCTAGGAAGGAAGCATCCCTGACTTTGGCAAACCTTTTTTATTATTGTGAAAAACTAATCAATTCTTTGTAAATCAGACATTGAGCACCCCTATATAGCTTGAGTGGAATGGTCCTTGGCTACACAGTGGTAGGAGTAAATGAGAGCGTAAATGGTTGTCTGTCTCTAGTGTTAGCTGTAATAGTCTGGCGACCTGTCCAGGGTGTACCCCATCTCTCACCCAATGTCAGCTGGGATCAGCTCCAGCAGCCCGCAATCCGAATTCGGATAAGCGGTTAAGGATAATGGATTGATGATCTTTTCATAACCACATTTTCCAGCACTGCGATGATTCGAATGCGAGATTGACATTTCAATTAGGCTCCTTAGATCGAATCTTCAAATTCTCTACCATTTGGGGGCCACCCTTAGCAAGGTCAACAGGGTTCATCCTCTGGGGGACATGGGTGACTGTACCAAATTCCATGGCAATCCAGCTGGTAGTTGTTAAGCTATTTCAGTCCGGGAAGAAAAAATCTGTCCGTCATTTTTCAAGAGTGGAGAAAACTTTCAGTAACCTCTGGGTTTTATGTGAATAGTTTCTTCTGTATTTTACAGTTACAGTTTCAAACAGACAAGGACTGGTAAGCCTGATAAGCAAACAATTCAAGTTCAAGGTACAGATCTAGGCCTACCTACTTCTGTCAGTGTGTGTGTGTGTGTGTGTGTGTGTGTGTGTGAGAGAGAGAGAGAGAGGGAGAGGGAGAGAGACTCCGATTTCAGTATTGATATCACACATTTCACACCAGGCACCAAACTGTCTGAACACTTTAAAAGAAGCCCCTTGCAGCAATAAAGCGTCTGTCTTATGCCAACAGAGACTCTTACGCGTTGAATCAATGACCGACTTTTCTAATTGTTTGAAAAGCTTTTGCTGCGCCACAGTGAGGGACACAGCTCCTACTTCTGACATCGATTCAAAGCAAATGTCTTTTCCCTTTATTCGTCATGCTTTCCCGCTTGTTTATACAACCTCAATACACCAAAAAGATCCCAGGTCAAAGGTCTAAGATCAAATGTTGAAGGATGAATAAAACAATGGAGGGCAGGGAACTGTTCCTACTTCCTTCTGCTGTGGCATCCATAAATCATGACCCGCTATCAAGGCCCATCACAGCCGAGAAAGAAAAGACAGACATGGTTCAGCACGCCGGTCATTTCAGGTCACAAATCCAGTAATCTATATTTCAGGAGTTCTCTTGTGAAAGTGAAGCCCCTCTGTTGTTTATGATGAGTTATAAAAGATTCCTTTTTGTTTTCCTCTATACTTTTTTTAATCCTAGTTTTAAGTGCCTCATCAATCTTTCATGCGGCCGCTCTTCCTGTCTTTTGTGTGATGGCTTTGATGTTAGCCTGCACTTTCCCTACCTGAATCCCATGTATTTTTCATTTCCTCGCCGACAAGCAGCAATGCATTCACAATGCATTCTCCATTGTATTGTCAAAAGTATTATGATAATACAGTTCAATACATATACACATCAATAGCATCTAATAAATTAAACAGGTTACAAAAACAAATTTTAGTAATCAGGTAAATTGGGGCCAAAGCTCCAATTTCACAGCATCTGCCGTTTAGAAAAAAACATTTCCAAGCATGAAAATTGTGATAACTTGTTACAACTAAAAGGATGGTCATACTGACAATAATAATGCTCTTCATGCGAGGCTGGAGGCACCGGGTCCATGCAGTGCTCTGCTTGAGGCTCAGGGCGCTCCGGCCGGTTGGACGTACAGCTCAGAGTAGCGCAGGGTCAGGTGAGGGTATCATTAATTAAAAGCATGTGCTCCATGGAAGCGCCTTTCTGCAATGCAATAAAACAAGTTTATTGGCCTCCGCTGCCCACATTCTTTTTCCCCACTTTTCATCTCGATGACAAAATGCCCTCTCGCTGGTCAGAGCATAACTCTCCGCCCACTGACAGCTACAGGATTACGACTGACGGGAAGCGGGCGAAGGGGGGAAAAAGGGAACAGGAGGTGACAACAGGGCTCCTCAAAGTCATCATGGCAGCCGTAGATTACAGAGTATCCTCTCCCTCACTTTTCTTGGCAGGCGGACAGCGTGCAACAGCGTGCATGCTGATCAGTTGTTGGGAGAGATGAGGGAGGAAGGACGGCAGGACAGGATCGTATGGCACGGGCCCTGGGAAGAATAGCCACCTGATCCCACAGCTGCTGGTGCAGCCCAGGCGCCTCTCACTCTCCCACTCAATAGGTGTAGACAGGAAGGGCTGGCGTGGGCTGAGTGATATGACTACAGCCTTATAGCTGTGTTTCCAGCAGCTCTTTGTGTCTGTGTTCACACCTAGGCTGTTCACATGTGGTCACATCAGTCTACTATATACAGCATCTCCGTCAAAAGTCATCGCGTCTGCTCTACTCATAATTCTAGACAGTCAGGGTCTCCGATACCTCTCAGATCACCTACATGACTTTTGTTTTCTTTGTTCTATCTCATGGTCCTTCATGTAATCCTTACTGAACTGCAGTCACTCTTGTTGTAACTGGCCAGGGTCAGACTGGAAACAAAATTCAGCCCTGGTAATTTCTGTCTGGAACACGGTCATGGTCACTCACATCTCATAACTCTCTCCAAAAACATTATTTTTTGTACAGCGATTTAAATTCTGACAAATAGAAATTGGATGGTGCAACACAGCTAATGTGCTGCAACAGCATCCTTGGTCAACTTCAAAGATTTGCATGTCAAACTTCGGCACCGTTAATAATTTGATTCCACTGAAATACGATACCTGAACAGGCCTGCAACATCAAAACACCTTTGGGTACTAGTTTCAGTAAGGATGCATTCTATTGCTTATAAATACATTTCTTGATTTAGAGCGAGCACGGCCAAACAGGCATGGACAACAACATTATAGCAGCTGTCTCAGGTGAATTATATTTTACTTTTCTTATCGTCATGTCTGTGCTGTCAAGTTACATGTATCAGAAACACAATTTTTGTGGTCCACCGGCTCAGACCAGTAAAAAAAAAAATAGTTGCCATGCTGTTCTTTGCATTAAATTGACTAGAAAATATGAAATCTGTGTTAGACGTGACGTGTGACAAAAATCCAAACCAGGGAGCTTTTCAGTTGCAGTGTGAATGTGCCCTTGTCTTTCCATCTGTCTATCCTGGCTCTCTGTGTCTGTTCCCTCTGTATCTGTCTGCCTGTGCCTGTCACCTCTCTATCATTTTCTCAATGTCTCTTTCTCCCTCCACTGGTCTCCTTCCCTGTTTTATTTGAACCAATTTCCTCTCCTTCTCTGCCCTCTCTACCTCCTGTTCCCTATCTCCTTCTCTGTTAACGCCATTATTTTGTCCCTTCAGAACCTGGCTCTCCTCCTTCCAAACCCAGATGGATTAACATACATTACACATTTCACAGTGACTCTGTAATAAAAGACTGTATTCAGTGTGTTTCTCCGAGAGCACCAGTATGCACATCTCCCCAAGGTCAGGACAGACCTGAATAGCCCACCTTAATTCATTTCGGGGGTGTGCCAGTACTTTGGCATGCCGTCTATTTTGCATCGCCGAGTGGCCCAGGTGTTGCTTTTAGATTACACTGTGTGCTCACACGGGCAAAGAGAAGGTCTGTAATCAGGTTAGCTGAATAAAGAGACACAGCTCCTCGCCCTCTTCATAAAATTACAGCCATTGTCAACACTCAGGCCCGTTTATCCCTGAGGCTGTGTGACGAGCAACATGAAGCCGCTTCTGACTGCGTCGGGCTGTCAAGGTAGACATGATGGTGTTGCAGCCGGAGGTTGGAAGAGACGGGACAGCAGGTCGCAGCGAATAGCCAGCTGAATCACAACATGAAAAAGACATGCCATCAGACACCATGTCTCAACACTCACCCAGACCCTTCTCCCACCCTCCTCGACACGTCTCTACAGAGATGTTTGGCAGACAGCGGAGCATCTGCTATTATCTCCAAATTTAGTTAGGATTCCCTCGTTCCCCCGTCACCGATCCGTCTGTCTGGGTTATGCAATTGCCACACACACACACACACACACACACACATATATATAGATATTACAAATCACATTGCTGCCTGTCTTTCTGTCTATTAGTTAAATCACTCAAACAAACTGGAGCAGTGCCATTTCACACCATGACCTCACCACCCACGGTCTAAAAATAATTAATAGCGTTGTGGGAAGGCCGGGCACACATCATTAACTTTCATCACAGTGTTTCTGGGGATGAAAACGAAACAATCAATGAAAAATGCCTCATAAAATCAAATCTGAGGACAATATCATGTGGAAGTGCACAAGTTGCTCTCTCTCTCTGCTTTGGGAGATCTGGAAATTGGAATTATTGATATTGGCCCTAAGTTTGTACTTGCCATTCAAAAGTGTATATTTGAAAATAAAAAAAAGATTTAATAAATATATGAGAGGCATGTAGGCTTGGATAACAGAATCTTTAGAGCATTCAAAAATCCTCTTGCATTTAAAATTTAAAGGACAACTTGGGTCATATTTTTGTATTTGGAGGTCAACAGTGGATCTGGGGGTTTGATGTATTTGTACTTTATTATTTTATACTTCTACTTATCTACATTTTTTAGTTATTACACGGATTCATGAAGTTGGAATCATTTTGTTTTCAGACACAAACAAAAAATGTTTTATGCATTTTTATAATAATTTTTATAATTTTTAATATTAAGTTGTCAAAAGTAAAAATAAAAAAACATAATCTGATAATATATTTGGTATATATATATATCAGTTTGAGTGGGACCAACAAGTACTTTTACTTGATGCTGATACTTTTGTCCTTTTACTTAAGTAAGTTTTGAATACAGGACTTCTACTTAGTGGTAGAAGTACGTAGTGGAATCATTCCGCAGTGTGGTATTAGTACTTTTACTTAAGTAAAGAATCTGAATACTTCTTCCACCACTGCTCACCAGGGAGAGTTGGCAGATGACCCCAAGGATCAGGAGTGTTAACAGAGCTAACAATGGGTAACAGTGCTGACAGGGTTAGCTCACACTCACCGGGGGGACCTGGCTCGCATCTTTTGCAACCGTGAATCAGGGACTGTTGGTCAAGATGACATCGGCAGGAAGCCAGGCCGTTAACCGCCATAGGGTCAACAGTTTCAATGGAACCATAATGTAAGGACCATACCATAAGACAGAACAGAAGGAATTTGCTCAGGACACCATTACTCCAATATTATACTTATACTACTTATCTTTATATAGCCAATATTTGTTTACTGCTAAATATTTCTGAATGCTGTTTTCAGTGCATTTAAATGTCAAATAGACCACTGGTCAAATATGCTTGAATAAGGTGAAAATTAATTTTCTGTCTGATTACAGAGGTGTAGCGGAAAAACTGACTCATTAAGAACACACTTTATGAGATGAGAAATCCAAGCTGTGATTGCAGTTGTGCGAGTTTAGCGCGTGTTAATGTCTGGATGTCAATACAAGTTATGGAAACCTGATATTATCTTGTGCACAGAGATACGCTCATTTAAGTTATTGACTGTTGTTGCTGAGCACTACGATTTCTCTGTATTTCACTGGAAACTCAGTGAGTGCTTTCTGCTTTCCTTTTTTCCCACCGGTTAGTCCCATCTCACTAAAAAGTGCCAGGTTGTGTGAAGCGGGCTTCACTCAGCAGGAGACACGCATCTGCAACATTAAGCCTCATTAAACCTCAGGATGTTCACTTTATGCTGCAGATGTCCCACAGCTCGTACCTTTTCCCATCACACCTTGCGATCACATGAGCAGAGACTAAGGAGCTCACAGAGATTTGTTTTGCGTAGAGAAAAAATATTTTATTATACACATTTTTTCGCATCTATACATTTTTTTGTTTTTCAGCATTAATGGCCACTCAATCAAGTGTATTAATACTAATGTAAAAGTTTGAAAAAACGCATACACACACATTTTGTTATTGTTAAATTGTGCTGCATAAGGCATCTCGATTATGCATCTTGAATTACATAAGCACAAGATCTGTATGCAAACACCACACACCCAGAGCAGCTCAGTAATTGGTTTTATGTAATAAAACTTTTTCCCCAAAGTATTTCTTCTTCTTATGTATGCAGTGACCCAAAGTTATCAACTGACAACCAGACTGGATCAGGGATTTAAGATGAATAACACAAATCAGCTTACTCACAATAACACAAAAGGCCTGGCGAATAAAGAGAGGCACTGTCAGCACTTTGTGAGAGGCGGCGGCAGGAACGAGCTCCACTGACAGTGTAAATCATAGATCAGTTCATTAGCAAAATGGCACTGATGGATTTACATTGAGGTCAGAACATTACCAAGCGCCTGGAGGATCCTCACTCTTTTCTACAACCTTGTGCGATGTTTCACCTCTGGATCCTTTTTTCGCTGAACATTTAAATTCTCCGTTCAACACCTCAGGCACAAGTAGAGGAGATTTATGCCTAAAAAAAGGCCAAGTCTAAGGGAATCTTTCTCCCATTCAAAGTATAACATACACGCTCACAGCACAGCACGAAGACAAAGAATACATGGCAGCCTTATTTGCATTCTGTCACAGTGACATTGCCTCTAATGTTGCCACATAATCTTTCACATTAATTCTCCATAGAAAGCCTATTATATTGTGACAATACTGTATCGCAAACGAAACATATCTGCAGATAAAAATAAGCAAAAAAAATCTTAATCTCTGTAAACTGCTAACATTAGCCTATTTTCCACCTCAGGAACTTTCCCCTGGGACTAGGAGCCTTTTGAGGGTTTCATTGCATTTTGACTGCAGGGACCAGGGTGTAGATTAAGCCTTACTCACAAAAAGGGCCTGATCTGGGGTTAGTACCTCCTGAGAGTACAGTACCTTTTGGGGTGTGGTTTGCTGGGATGACCATGACTGATTGGTTAAACACACAACACAGCTGATCCACTTATATACTGCTTTATTCATAAAAAAGAAAAAAAGAGAGTACTCAACTATCAGTTTAGGAATTGAGAAAATTTTCATTTGTGTGTTAACATGAAAGTAAAGTTAGCCTCTACTGTTCGACTCAAAATCGTGATTAAGATCTTAAATAGAGATAGATTGCATGAACGGCCAAGATCTAAAAGTGGATGACAGACAGCCAGGCAGTGCTGATGACAGAGCCAGTGAATGAGTGAAATTAAATGTTATTTTCTGATCCATCCAACATGCATGAGTAAATACTAATCAGCAGTCGGCCTTAGTGCCTTGTTTTTGCAGTGAGACAAAACCACAGACTAGATAAAAGTGATGTACGTAGTCACACACTATGTCACCCTTGTGGACTTCATTCGAGTTCTGAATCCTCAAGTTCAGCATTTTCGCCGTCTCCATGGATTTTTCACCTGATATTGGCACTTGTTGCAATGTGCAGAACGGATCAGGAGAGGGAAGGATGCTATGTTATGAACTAGTTAACTCGGTCACGAAAGGTGCATTCATTATTAAAAATGACCATCGGACTCCTTAGAGTGTCCTTAGAGTGTCTTTCAGTTCATCTATACACTTCACCAAAATGTTCCAGTTAACTTTAGTTAAAAAACACTGAAAAAGGGTCAAAGTTCAAAGATGAAAACAGGACAGCCACTGTGATAGCGACCTGTCAAGGTACCCACGCCCCCTGATTTATCGTCCATTTTACTCTAAATGGGACCATCATTTACAAAATGAACATCATGTTGTATTGAAGAAGACTTGAAGCTAGTGATTGAGACCAGAAAGTCGCTGAAAATATTTACTGAGGTGATAAATCAAGTAAGAAGTAGGGTCATTTTCCTATTGACTTTCATACAAATTTACTTTTTTTTAGCCAGTAGAGTCGCCCCCAGCTGGCCATTATACAGAATGCAGTTTAAAGGCATTGGCCACTTTTCGAGCCTAGAAGTTACCACTTTTCCTGTGTTTCAGATGAAGGGGGCGTGCACACTGCACTGCAGGCTGCAGTTGTGTGTTAACACATGCGACCACCTACAGCTTTCATCCCATGTCATGTAGCTTTTCCATATGTCAGCAGACTAATTTGCCTAATCTTTGCCAGTCTTCACACCTCTGTGTTAATGCAGATAACAACCTTCTGAAGGAACGTAATAAATTGTATAAAATTTTAATTGAATACCTTTCGAGAATACCAGGACCTTCTTGGTGGAAATGCAGCTATTAATGCATATGTCTGATTTCATGAACGCAGAGGACATTATGCAGAGGCTGAGTGGGCAGTCTGCTGTCTCTCAACAACAGCTTAGGGCTTGTGAAGTTTTGCATGTTCTTCCTGTATTTATGTAAAAACAGTTCTCCGTGTTAATATGAATATGTGCACTGTGACGAACTGGCAACCTTTCAATCTGTCATTTACAAAAAGCATGCTGATAAAGGGCTCTAATGAACCTGAATGAATGAAAACAATGTTATGAGGCAATTAAAGAATATGTTATTCATGAGTGATTTGTGCCCCAAAGAAGACCCAAAAAGAAGCCCCTGAATGTGTGACAAGGAGGAAAAGTAGGCTGTTGAGTCACAGAATACTTTCTCCTGCAAGCACAAAGGTTTCCTTTTTTTCTTCCCTGGCATGAATTACCTTTGCCTGGAGCCCTCTCTTTTGAAAGTCAAAAAGGGCATTCATGTGGCGTGCAGAAACTCTTCAACAGAATTACATTTCCATTGTAAAATAAAGAATAAAAGCCTTTGAGCTTTGGGCGAATCATTGATTCATTTATTTTGCTGGTCATAGCTTCATATAGGGGATATCTGGTGGTGATGAATGACTCCCTTAATTCCTTATACCTTCATGAAGTTACATTTATGCACAGCTCAGTGCTGAAATAACCATAATCACTTAGTTATTTATAACAGGGTGTCACCTGTGTTTGAACTCAACATGTAATACCGTTCAGCCGCCCTGAGGGGATGTGTGTGTCATTGTCTGTATCCGAGTTGTCCTGCGTTGACTCTGCTGCTGAAGGGCTGCCATGGCTCTATTCTGGCTCTCACTCACTATTTTTTTTTTCTTTTTTCGAAGCAGCAGCAACTGGCCGCTTCCTGCTGAGAGCAACTTAGTCCATACAAGGTCAAGTAAAGGTGAAGCAGTAGTCTCTTTGGCCCTGGTGTGTAGTTCGCTTTACTACTGTGTGAGAAGTGTATTCTGGGCTCTGCTTTCACTCCACTAGACTAGAATGAGTGTCACTCCCCCGAGAGGAGCTGTCACAGGCTGGAAATGTGCTCTGAGAGGGAGAAGGCACAGTTTCTACGGCCGCTGACCAACGGCAGACACGCACAACCGCGCAGACATGAATGGGAGCCAGAATTGAGCGGCAAAAGGCCTCTTAATTAGAGAGGTTTAGCTGAGGGGCTTTTTATCAAATCTTGCAGCAGGTGTTTATTAGACATGAAATAGATTCTGTTCAGAGATGAACACTCCCTCCTTCAGGACCTGGAAGAGCCACAGAATTACAATTACACACCTGGAGAATTCTGCACTGGCAATCAGTAAACATGATTAAAAAACATTAAATATGAGGTGGTCTGCCATGAATCTTAATTTTGAAAGCACTACTGTGGTGGAATTTATTGTTTTATTATCTCTAAGTGGTTTGAAATGTTTGAAATTATTATTGCCTTAATCAATTTCATATTAATTGGTCAGCTTCATATTTCAGCTCCTGTTGAAGATAATTTCCTCTGCCAAGGAGGTTGTGTTTTCAGTTCACTTTGTCTCTCTGTCTGCAGGATTACAGATTTTTTTTTTTTACCAAACTAGATGGAAGGGTGTAGCATGGGCCGAGGAAGATCATATTAAATTATGGAGCAGATCCAAATCACAGAGTGGATACATAAATTAGGGTTAGGGCATGTTTGCTGCATTCATATGTTGTTAGTTATCTGAAAAATGTGTTCCTGATGACCTTTCAAGGCCCACCTGATCTGTTTTTCTTTACTCTTGCCATGGAAATACTTGTTGTTATGGAAATACTTAAGCCTCGAGCACCATTCTAGTATTCAATGCAAGAGGCCCCATTATTTATGTTCTGCAACAAATGGCTGGCTGACTGTAACAGGTTGGTTGAAGGATGGAAATTGTGCATAGAAACTATTGTAATAATTTATTATTATAGGCTTAAATAATTTTCTTGCACAAGGTCACCAGTTATCAGCCTCAGTGAGAAAAAACAGTATCCAAATTTAACATCAAAATAAAGTTAACAGGTGTTTCAATTAAAACCTCCATATTCCTTATGTCCTGTAATGGCTTGGCTGGGAAGGGGGTCACAATATGCATATATTCTGTGATCTAGAATTTTAAAGTATAATATTTAACTTTTTTGCATTTAAAAGTAAAAAAAGAAATAACTAGACCTAAGTTATATATTTTGAGTTGTGCGCTTACATTACCACAGATGTTTCCAACAATTTTCAAACCTAGAAGCAGTCTGTTTCATTTGGTTCCCTGTCAGTGGTGTGTTATCCCCTTTGCACATGCCTCAATGATGTGGTTGTCTTCCAAAAAGCTGTCATAAATTAGCTTTTATCCAGTTTTATCCAGCCACATTTTTACAACAGACTTTTTAGATTTGGTCATTTTAAACTATATATTTTAACCTTTCGAATGATTTCTTTCATCTGAAGTTATCATAGAAACAAGCTGAGCAACCTTTAGTGGCAGCTCTGCCTGCAGGCCCTTTCAGGATGTCTAATGTCTGCTGAGCAGCATTGGAGAAACACAGATGCACTGAGCACAGTCAAGCCTCAAGGTGAGGTAAGAGGTTTTTCTGCTCTTCCTGTGACAAAGTAATGGCTTCCAAGCCTTTTAGAGGGTTCACACTCAATAGTGTGTTTGAACAATATGAGGCCATAGTGAGGCCATGCTTCCCAGGTCGAATCCCTCTTTCTTTGGCCAAGGGTTGCTTTTTTAGAAGGCTTGAACGGTTAAGAGAAAGCATGTTGGTGGCCCTGTCAGCTTGGTTAATGTTGGGGGTCAACTGTAGCAGGATATGTCATGCAACTTTTTTTTTTTTTGCTCTCGTGCTCCTGGAAGGTTCTATCACTGAGCCACTATCCCACTGCCACTAAATATTGAGAATGCATAAAAATGGTCAGAAACCTCTCCAGAATATTTAATCAATATACCAAGATCTTTGGAATGACACTCCATGCTGTGATTTGGTCTCCAAAACTTTGGTTATTTTGGAGATTTTCTGTATTTCTCTTTTTTAATCCACAAGAGTCTCAGCTTTGCAGTGATACTCAGTTTATGTACTTCAAAGCCTGTTTAGGGACCCCAGCATGCACCAATATTCAAATACTGTAGGCAGACATAGCACATTTTAATGCATGAGAAAAACTATGTAGTTTTTGCCTATCATGACGTCAGAGGTCACATGACCACTCTGAAAGACGCCATGCCAAATCAAATGTAGCCTAACTTTGCCGTGTTATTTCAGCAACTTCCCAACATGATATCCTGACATGCTGGATTCCTTAGATCTTTTAGTTGCATATGATACCAGTATCTTCAGTATATCCCTAAAATTGGGCCCCCGAGCCTCGGAAAGAAAAGAAAAATACTAAAAAAATTGACACGCTAACTGTAAAAGGCACAATAAGAATGTTGTTGTTTGTAAAGACAACTGTGCTCAGACGTGTCAGTGGTCCAAGCCACTATCTGTACATATAAAACATATTGTGGGCCAAAATATTCTGATACAAGTGTATTTTCTCTGTGCAGAGACAAAGGACTTACCAGCTAACAAGCATGTCATGTTGCTGCCAAATGACGCTGCAGCGTGAGACTGGATATTCTATTCACATATTTCACTATCTATTTATCACACCGCTTCAGGGGAACACAGCGCAGACAGAGCTCAATAATGTCAGGAAGTTGGTCTGAATGTGAAAGCTCAGCATCTTGTTGTTCATCAATTAATCAATCAGTAATTCAATTTTATTTGTCACATGAAATCGTATAAGGTAAGTGCAATGAAAACCAGTTACTTCCTTCTCACTTTTTTTCATTATAAAGCACACGCTTGCTCCGTTTTTCCTGCCAGAGTCCTCTGTTCTGTCAGATTGGTAAATAAAAAAGTCACCTCGTTGAATGGCACTGTCAGGTATTCTAGGATTTAGTTTCGGTAAAACAAAGGACATTGCAGGTGTTGATATCCCATCAGAAACAGATGTGGACATGGGGTTATCCGGTTTATTATCCAACACCTGTACATTCAACAACATTTCCAACATAAACGGCAGAATAGATAATTTGTCAATACCACCCATAACGACTCATATGAGCGTTTCGCGGTGCAGATCGTAGTGGATCGTTCTAAAAATAGCACTCACATCATTATACATACATTATACCTTTCTAGGCTCACTTGATCTGTTTTTCTTTACTCTTGCCATGGAAATACTTGTTGTTATGGAAATACCTTAGCCTTGAGCGCCATTCTAGTATTCAATGCAAGAGGCCCCATTATTTATGTTCTGCAACAAATGGCTGGCTGGCTGTAAGAGGTGGGTTGAAGAATGAAAATTGTGCATAGAAACTATTGTAATAATTTATTATTATAGGCTTATATAATTCATTTTCTTGCACATGGTCACCAGTTATCAGCCTCAGTGAGAAAAAACAGTATCCAAATTTAACATCAAAATAAAGTTAACAGGTGTTTCAATTAAAACCTCCATATTCCTTATGTCCTGTAATGGCTTGGCTGGGAAGGGGGTCACAATATGCATATATTCTGTGATCTAGATCTGATCTGCAGTTTTGTTTAATTTAGGCTCAAAAAACCACTAGGTTTAGGGCAAAAAACTTCCTGGTAAGTGGTAAGTTATAAGAGACATTTTCAACAGTAAATTGATGTACGTAAATGCTGGAAATTATGTAGTTACCTAGGATGACATGACTACTTTGTGTGAAAACATTGTGCACGGAAGTTAAGTGATGTTTGAATCACATTAGGCATGTATCCACTAAGTACTTTTTGAGTACTTTTTGGAAGTCGGCGTTGTGAGTTTCAATGTGACATAAATAGTTCTGCAATACTTATGTGATTATTCAGCGACAATTTTGACCGTGATGTCATTGACGCGATGCTAACAACAGACCGACACGGCAAGTCCAAACAGTCAAGAGACGGAAGGAGAGGAGATGGTTTCTGTGTTACTGTTTGTCGTGTTTGTACGCCTGGTCTTGGAGACCGTTCACCAGACAAGGATGCAAGCCATTGATGAGTAGATTGAAATAAACAACAATAAACTGTTGTATCAAGTTATGCTCACGTCATATCCCGCCTCAACCATATCCAATCAGCGTCGACTTGTTAGTAGCGCCTCAGTAGCAGCTCATAAAGTACCTGCCTCGGGAAGGTAGCTAACTGGTGAAGTTGGGCGGATCCTCTCTCCCAAGCCACACCCATAGCGGCTCACTACAGGGAAAAGTACCTAATGGAAATGCGCCTATTGTTTACTTTTGTTTTCACATGGGACACGAACACCGTTGTCAGTGAAAGTCTGATGGTTTGTTCGACCCATCCTCCACCCCTTCCACCCACGTGCAAGTTCTGTCCTTTATACACCACCTCACCTCTCATTTATACACGATCGCCCATTAAGTTGGAATAAAATATTTTTTACCTCTTTCCATGAAATGATTGTGACAATGTGATTTGTTCCTGACAGATAAAGTGTATATCTTCTCAAAACTGAGTTAATCAATCTCTTCCAAACATATCACAATGAAAATGAAACCACAATTAACATAAGATTGTGGCTGAAAACAAAATTATTAGTCTGGTACATTGGCGTGCAGGATGCTTGGCAGTCCGTGGCACACTCTCCACAGTACCTTCTCTGATGTAGAAATGGATGCAGAGATGATGCTTGTTTATGTGGTCGGGATCAAATCAAGTGTCCATGTTCTTTATCTTTTCCTCTGTGTTTACTCCGATGTTTACATTCAAAAACCTCAACCAGCCAGACAGCATAGTCAGCATGTCACTGGTGAGTTGATTTCCCTCTTCTCATGAGTTACCTGTAGTTCATCATAAAAAGTACAACTAATATTTATAAAGTAGTCAGACAAAACATGAATTTTTCTACATTTTACAGAGCTGATGAAGACACGATAGGTCTGCAGCTTCTAGAATCCCCCACCAACAAATCCATGGAAGCACCTCGCAATCCAGACAGTGAAAGATGTCCTCAGAGCCAGCAGCTTAAAATCCCAGGCAGATCCACCAGACTGTCTGAAGCCTTTCCCTCATCTTGTGTTGCCAGCGCGAATCCCCTGAACTCATACATTTTAATCTTTCCATGCACTTTGCTGTACATTTTTTTTGCATTGGCCTCATATAGTTTCACCCATGTATAATATACAGTCAAAGAAACTGCATTTATTTATTTCATCTTCTTAGTAAACCTGCTAAATACACATCATCAATAGCATACATAATCTATAATTCTTGCAAAACATACATCTATAGAGTCTGCATTTAATATTTAGCTTAAATAACTGTTTTGCTGGGTTTAATGCACGTGCAGCGCCTTGCATATGTGCTCATAGATGTTTGTGTATATTCACATTATGTGCTGCATGTGGATTCATATCATATTCAAGAATGTGTGCCTGTGTGTGCGGCTGGCAGCAGGAGAAACGTGCACTGGAAGCAGAGTGGTGGAGGCGAGGGCAACATGACAGCACGCTTGGCTTGTTCAGCTGGTGACCCCACTCATCACCTACCTCCAGGCTCTCCCTCCTCGGAAAACAATACAATATCTCTTACTCTGCCTCTCCAAGCTGTGGGTTGTGGATTGGCAGCTGCCCAAAAAAATGCTAGTTTTAATAAAGTATCTGTATGTGGGAGACCTGGCGCATAAGGGCAAAATAAAGACATTAAGTGCTGGATATAGCACCATCAGAGGGTTTGAAACATTGCAAATTGTGGAAGCTTTGCGTTTGTGCATGGTAGGGGATCATTTAAGTCATGCTTGCATTGTATGTTAAAGTACAGATTATGGCATTTTGCAATTCCTTCATTTGTTTCTTCTCTGAAAGGGCAACCATGTGAATATCTGATAGTAGGGCTGTAAAATACCCAATATATCAATCAACTATCCCATAACATCAAGCATGAGTCACAGTCATCTTCATCTTTAATTTATACCTTTCTTTTGAAACTGTTTTGTCTTTGAAGAGAATAGATTGTTTTACATTTAAATGTCTAGAAGGGCTCAGTAAAATTGTCAAATCATATTTCAGTTGCTCTTTGTGAGATGCATCTGATTGTATCTGATTGTGTATGGGCATATTGGCCCTCATTTATCAAACGAGCGTAGAAACAAGCACAGATCTGATCGTATATTCGGTGTTACGACAGGGTTCACGGGGGATTTATCAAACGATCGTATCTCTCCAATCACATCGTAAAAATGATCGGCTGTTGATAAATGTGGTGGCTCGAAATAAGCGTCATTTAAATACCACGCCCTAATATATACCCGATTCAGAAGGCTCACCTCCAGAGTTTACGACAACGAAGGACGCAATACGGCCAAAAAGAGGATTTTTCCCCCCTAAAGACAGCTTTATTAGCAACATGCACCGTTACAATTAACAACAGTGGCGATATAGACATATTACAGAAATACGCTTGGACCACAGACTTAAACGTTTTCACAGCTTTTTGGTTGAAGGAGGTAAACAATCTTTTAAAGTAAGTTTTAATCCCGAAAGAAGAGGAATTTCTCAGAGGCAGAAAGTGAAACGCTGATGTCCAACAGATGCAACACAACAAACTGGTTTTGTTTGGCAGCATAAAAACGAAAGGAAACTAAGGAAATTAGTGCCGCTGTCAGGAGGGTAGCGGACCATTAAACTCCCGGCGAGGTTTGAATAGCCTATTTCATTTATACATTGTGATATATGAAGCCTAATAATCTATATAATATCCAAATATTGTTGTTATTATTATGATGGAGAGATATTATTCACCTCTTTACATTTACTAAGAAGTATGTCCCAGTCAGAGGATCGTGTGGCACAATGGTTAGAAATGTTTCTATTCGGGCAGCACCAGTGGGGAAGGAGACGCTGACGCTCCGGTGTCCAGCAGGATAACGGTAAACATTTAATAGCAGAAGACAACAACATTTAATAGCCTCTGCTAGTATTCTGATTAAAGAATTTCACAGTCGCAGGGTGTATTTATTTTTAATCATGTTTTAATGATAAATGATGTAGTCTAAAGATGTTTTGCTTTGTCACCATTAAAAAACAAAACACTGCAGAGTTTTATCAGCTCCAGGCATCAATACAATAGTCTGAGATCAGTTCTCCGTCTCAGACGTGTCGACTTGACGCTGACTCAAATTTGCTTACACGAGCTGAAAGCAGACGTGAGAGCTGATCGTACCCTCTGCTCACGTCCAAATTGATAAATGCCGAGCCTTGCGTAGAAATGATCTTACGACCACATTACGCTCACTTTCTGATGTACGCTCATTTGATAAATGAGGGCCATTATTGGATTGCATTGAATCTAGTCTAAATCGTGTGTGACAGACTGTACAATATAAGCAAATATTGTATGATTTCCCAAAGAATTAATATAATATTGTTGTAATGGAACTTGTGATTTACACCCCTAAATGATAGTTTAACCAGTATTTATTTTTAAAATGTAAACAAACTCAACCTACCCCTATTTCCCCAAGATTTTTGTCCAAGTAACTAATGGGGACAAGAATTTGCTATTATAGGTGTCTGACACTATGACTAGGACATCTTTTTACCTTTCACTTTATCGGGTTTGTTTGATGTCATGTCCAATCAAATTTCACTCAAGGAAAAGTCTAATTTCGAAATCTTGCGAAATGTGACTTGTTGCCTGGTCTTTCAATATAAAAGTTATCATAACAGACTGTGTAAAGATGCTTATTAAATAACTATCCTTATCATGCATTGGCAGTATGTATCTCTTTGATATCTCCTAATGTATGGGATATGCAATATATCCCATACATTAGGATTATATGCAAATGTTGGCATTAGAATCATCTTGTAGGTTGTATAATACAGAAGCATGAATATGATATTTTTACACTGCACACACACTTTGGCAACAATACCACCCAGATAATATCGACTTGTTGATGTTACTTATTTTAATATGATGCTAAAATGGGGGAAATTAACATTAATAGATATTTTATAATCACTTGTGAATCAGCTGATTTTCTACTGGCTTTTTTGCTGATGTCAAAGGTCAGCCCTACACACGGGTGTGTATGTGACTGACTGACTGATCATACTTTGACACACACTGTTCAAGGCTGCTCGTCTGCTGTCCTCTTTTTTGCAGCGTGTGCCTGTTTTCAAGCACATTGTCATTGGCCTCATATGACAATGCTTTTTCTTCACTCAATTAATTTCAAAGGTAATTATTAGGGCCCAAACACCGAGTGGCGCAAAGCGATTTTGTTCCTTTTAAGGTTTATTATATCATTGAGCATATTATTATTTGTTTGTATTAATGAGACAAAAGCATACTAACTACTAATATCCAAAATATTCACATCATAGATACTACCATTAACTATTCCTGTAACACATTGCCCACAAAGTCACATAAACGAACGTACAGCCATATACTAGATTTCGATCTAGTGATTGTTTTACTGTCATTCAATTATGTGTACTGATGCCCTGTCAACATAATAAATTTAGGGAATAAAGTTTACTCTGTCTGCAGCGGGCGTCTCCACTCCTCAAACAGCATTTTTCTTCAGGAAAAGTGCTTTTGAAAGCCTATTTGGCTAACAGTCATCACCCTGATCAAAATAATCACTGCAGACCCAATGATCTGCAAGTGCACTGTATAGCACAACTAGAAAATTTCCTCTAGGGAAATTCTGAAAGGGCCATGGGGGCTACTGCCGGTGTGTGTACACTATGAGGAGATTCTTCAGAGATTTCAAACAATTAAAACTAGTAATGTTATGATACTATATTATATCCAAGGAGCACACCTACAACAAACATTCATTTTCGAGTATTTATTGATACAGCAACATATGCCCTTTAACCTCAAAATGTGTGTGTGCGTGCGTGTGTGTGTGTGTGTGTGTATGTGTTTGTGTGTGAGAAACATTTGTGTGTGTGTGTGAGTGTGTGTGTTTGTGTGTGAAGCATGTGTACCTGGAGGAGTGTGCACGCTTACATATCTGTAACTATACTGCAATCACATCAAAGGATCAAAGGCAATCGGAGCAAAGATAAAAGGCAATCAGAGCAGAGCAACCAACAGAATTAACTGCTGGTGTAGAATGTTCCGACACAGTGACAGCAGCCAGAGGTGGACTGACTGGACTTTCTGGCCTCGAACAGAAAGCATTTTTGGCAAAACCATAATACCTATCATTGATCCGACTTCACTTTGAGCATCCTGAGTTCTTCCTGAATAGCTACATATGTTTTTTTGTAAAGAAAAATTAAGAAATAGCTTTGTAAGAACGATCTGAAAAACTGTTAAATATGCTTTTCTTCAGAAATCTTCCTGCATTTTTAATATGGGAGCCAATGGGGCTGTTGGTGCGTGCATCTGTGCATCCTTCGCCCAAACTATAATAGGATTGTGAGTGAGAAGACAAATTTTCCTATGTTTCTATGTATAAATGATTTCTATAGAGTGGAATTTGCGGCCTGGAGCACAGTTTTCAAATTTATTTTTTTACAATTTTTTCTCTCCCTCCATACTTTGGCGATGATGTCACACATTGTGACATGAACATTCCATGCAATACACACCCATTATAATCTCAGAATTTCTCAAAAAATGATCATGGTCATTGAACAGGGATTGATAAAAAACTATTATGACCTATCGAAACGTGGATTAATACACCAATACACAAGACGTGTCTGTTTAAAGTTCAAATGGAATCTCTAGGTGAAATTATCTTGGAGAAGTAGACGTTTGAAAATCTCAAATTATTGTTCTTTTTTCGATAATTTTTTTTCAGCAATGGCACCTACAGCAATAGCTGTAGGGGCCAGTGCTTGGTGCGATTGCCCCGTGGCCCTAACTAGCCACTACCTCAGCCAGTCCCCATCCAACAAAAGTAGTGTATGAGCGCTGCCAAAATGATGAATGACATTTTGTTGGCACAATTAAGAAATTTGCAAACAAACCATTCTTTTTTTAAAAATCTTTTAGCTTACACTAAGCTATGCTCTCTGTGTCCCAGCACAGCAAACTTACCGACTACTTCTCAAACTCTCAATCACATTTCCAATGTTGTCTTCTGGCACAAGTCACCTCTCATAACATTGACTCTTTCCTTGAACGAGACTAAAAAACATTTTAATTCTCCATAGGTCCTTTCCATGATGTTGTCAGACACTTAACAATCTAAGCCTCTCAGTGGGAAAAAAACAAGCACTTTGGATGTACGTACATTGATGGTGCACAGTCACCCCAAATTATTACATTGCAGCCTGTTTCATGGTTACCAACTGCAGCACCTTCTATCAATACTGACTAGTTTTAAAAGTTGTTGTCCTCATTAGTCACTTCGACACACAAACATGTGAAAAAATGTTTCCCTTTAATGCTTGAGGTATGCCAGGGTATTGGCAGTGTTTTATGGTTTATTTTTTAAAGTGTACCTGGGAAAGAATCATCAAACAATTATGCTGCTTTGAATTATGAATGCCCAGATAAAACATAAGTTGCACTATATGAGACAAGTAGCCTATGGACGCAAAATAGAAATAAAAACAGGGAGCTATTACTTACAGTATATGCTGCTTTTAATTTGATATTACCCTGCAGGCCCTGCTCTGCACTCTAAAAGGTTTCACTACTATAGCTTCTTCCTTTGGTTGCCCCAGGTACATTATATTCTGTATATTAATAACAGGAGGGTTCATATAAGGTGATGAGAAACTGTTTGTAACTCGTGTCACCTGTAGGTAAGGTAAGAATTAAGGACTTGCTGGCTCCACAGGACCTTGCTGCTAAACTACAAATCTATCAAAGAAGAAAACATTTTCTCTACATTATCCAACACAGTGACATTGCTCTGTTGTCGCATCTTCTGAACTGCATGGGATAGTCTTACAATAGCACAGTCAACTGAAATGTCAGCCCTTTATTGTAACAAAAGCCGAGTTTGCACAAGAGTGAGAAAATGGAGGCAGATCGAGCAAGAGTTGAAGCATGAGTGGGAGGGCGGGGGGGGGGTTGCACAAACACAAAACAACATAAAAATGATAGAACCGCACTGGAATCCAATTTAGGCCTAATCAGAGCAATGCTAAATGAGAGAGACGAGCAGAGCTGAGGTGGAACGGCGTGTCTGATGAGATTCTGTGAGCACACATCAGCATCCATCTCCCCCTGCGTCATGGATAACATTCTATGCTTGGCTGTGAAAATCTCTGAATGGTGGCGAATCTGACATAGTTATTTAACACAAAGGGCTCCATTGATATGAATCAGTCATTTGATTATACACTGTCACAGAAAAAGTACAGCAAAATTAAACCTTTTGGAGTACAAAAGCTGGTTGCTGGAGCAACCTTAAACATTAGGTAGCCTTTCAATTCTATTTTGTAACCCTGCTATTTGTACCTTCAAATGTACAATTATGTGCCTCAAGGGACAAAAATTCCCAACTGTTCTTACCCAACTCACAGCTAAATCATAGTTTATTTGCCATAAATGTAGTTTATTAAACTATGTTCAGGAAAAGAGACCAAGCCTCAAACACATCCCACTGACACACGAGCAGGCTACTTAAGCACATCCGATTCATCGCCTTCCCCTCTGTCTCCGTTCTTACAATGTCAGAGTGTGCATCATGCCAAGCTTGACCCGATTTATAGCTTGGCACAACAGCAAACTATGGGGCCAGCATTGGCAACAATCCTTTGTGTCATACTATGTCTGCTTTCCCCCTCCCTACCCTTCTCCATAATCTATAAGTTGTTTAACAATGCTGCTCCTCCTGTTCATTCCAGTGCTTTTACCCATTTCCGTCCGCCGCCTAATAGATTTACCTTAGCCACCCAAGCAGTGAGACTGCAGTACTGCAGTAATATGACTCTACTCCTTCACTTCTAGTTTAAGTCTTGTCAAATACAACATGATGATCATTTTGAAAAATATGCATAAGTAACAATCATGCTCATCACATCCAAATGGATGGATGGATGGATGAATGGACATCCACATCTGTAACTGATTGGTACATGTACATTTTTGGGTCATTTTAGAATCAGTAGACTAAGGGCATTTTTGTAAGCTTATGTCACTGTTTTGACATTGGGCAATGCAAAAAAATGTACCTATATTTTCTTTGCAATGTGCGTTTTCTTATTGTGCAAATAAACCTTTCTCAAAGCATGCTCATTTAACATTTCTTGGTGATTTCTTTTTTTTTTCATACAAAATTATGCTTTTAAAAAGTAATGGGGACAGAATTTGCCATTTCAAAAAAATAGTGGGTCCACAGTGTAAATTAAACTTATGTGTAAACTTCAATTAAATCCTAAACTTATGGGATCAAACTGGTTGGTGACGCCATATCATGCCAGGGGTGAAAATTGGGGGGTCCAACCCCCTTTGTTCTGG
Organism: Centropristis striata; assembly: GCF_030273125.1. Classification (NCBI taxonomy): domain Eukaryota; kingdom Metazoa; phylum Chordata; class Actinopteri; order Perciformes; family Serranidae; genus Centropristis; species Centropristis striata. The sequence goes on along the minus strand of NC_081519.1, from coordinate 17,004,983 downwards.
CACTCTTGCTTGGACCTCCCTAAACATTTTGATCTCAAACTGACTGCATCTTGCACAGTTGTGATTGAGTTGTACTCCAAACCACCTCAATGGTAGTTCTTGCGGCAGTAGCTGTCTCCAGGTGAAGATTCCTCAGCCTTGGTGTGTTCTCCTACCACCACTCAACCAATCATTGACTCTGGATCTTTGTAGAATGATCCAATATCAATGCCCTTCCCCTTCTCTGTGAGCAGGGTAAAGACAGTGTGCAGAGCTATCAGTAGGAGTTGCTTCTGCTGCCACAACATGCCAAGATCCCTCACTGACTTCCCACCAGTTGATCGTGTTTGATGGGACCAACCCATCAGCACTGCTGCCTGCTGACCCTCAGGTCTCTCCAGTGATGGATGAGTGCTTTGTTCTCCTGCACATCCAGGCTCTCTGATCAATATGCTATCTAACTGACTTCAGTCACTGTACCTTTAGTCCATGCCTGAAATTATGGGAAATCTGTTCTTTGAACTATAAAAGCGTACCTGCACAGTGGATAAAAGGGTATGCATCTAGGTCTGAAGAAGACCCATTATGTTCCTGTTACGGTGCAGCTATGACAAATGTACCATACAGGACAAAAAGGTGCATGTATCATCTTATTCTTTGTTTGTTTGTGTGGCTACAGTAAAACCTTGCTCCATTAATATTCTCATAGGTTAATTCCTAGTGCAGAATCCATCAATCAAATAACCAATTCTCTTACCACAAAGGGAGCAATTAATCCCAGGTGCATTAGTCGGAAAGCAGAAATGCTGCTTCTGTAATACATAAAATCAATTCAATATATTATTTCGTGATTAAATGCAGTTCAGTGTACTTTTTAGAAGAAATACAGCTAATCTTTTTTATTGCCGCCACAGGGTCATAGGAGTAAAATGATGCTGGATTCGTCACGGTACTTTCATGGCGATCTTATAAATTTGAACTTGACACTGCACTGGGCTGAATCCGAACTGGTGTTGTAACCGTGCCCTAACCTCACAGAACACCTCTTGTTAATGTTCTTGTAAGTGTCTTTCAACTCTCCTGAAGCCAGATCATATTTCATGTTTTTATTGAAAAGAGTGCACATTTGAGTTCATAATCACCTCTGCATTACGCCAGGGGCCCATTCCTCTCTCGCTTCCCTGATTTATGTTTCACTTATCTCTGCTCGTGGGCTTGTATGGAGTGTGAATGTAGCTAGTGGCTGACCTGGATATCTGAGAGCATTATAAACCACTACAGGGAGTCCCAGGCTTTGAGAAATTGTGTGGATGGGGCAGTGGTGTGAGTATGCATCTATAGTTCATACATTCTCTGTCCTGTGGGCCACCTCCAGGGGCACGTTAGGGTCTGCATTTATCTATTATCCCCAACTTATTGTCAGTGAAAAAGCATACCACAGAATGTTAAAACCAGACTGTGCTGTCTGGAATTCTCTATCGTCTGTATACTAATAATACATTTGTATAGGGGCAAGGGTTCAAGAAATGTGTCCAGTGGAGTGAATAAAATGCTGTTGTAGACCATGAACCATGTGATTTTAAAGGTGACCTATTATACACATTTTAAGGCTCAGACTTGTATTTTGGGTTTCTACGAGAACATTATTACTTGGTTTAATGTTTAATAAAAACATTATTTTTTTCATATTATCTCTCTGAATATACCTGTTAAACCTCTGTCTGAAACACTGTTTAAGTCCCTGTCTCTTTATCTTGGTCAGTGTTTCCAGGTCTTCTGCTTCTGCACTCAAGGCATCTCTTCACCATGATTGCAGCCAGAGAATGAGTGAAATAGCACTGAAGCAGCACTTTCTAGAACCTATATATTAAAGTGTTGGGGAGTAATGAAAAATAAGTTTATCAGGTATTTAAAGTTCAAAATCTGAGTAGTTGTATTCTGTTACAGTTACAGTTAAAATTGGTGGTATTGTGAATAGTTACTGCCTTTAAAAATACATTACTTGAAGGGATTTCTTTGGCCAAGTTCTGAATGGCCGAGTTCTGAATTTAAAGTCAGAAGCAAATAGAATTTTCAAATGTGACCCTAGTCATTTTTCGTACTACACTAATCACCTCAGAAATACAATTTTAATGTTTTCCAAAAGTATTAAGAACATGGAACTCAATTTGAGTAATCTAAGGAAATTACAAATTACACAACACAAGCTGTGTGCATTTATCAACAAGTGCTTCAAACAATACTAATACTAATACAGTAAATTAATTCATTCATCCTTAACCGCTTATCTGCACTCAGGTTGCGGGAGGCTGGATCCCAGCTAACATTGGACAGGACAGGTCGCCAGACTATCACAGGGCTGACATATAGAGACAGACAATCACGCTCTCATTCACACTTGCGGGCAATTTAGAGTCACCAATTAAACCTAAGTGCCTGTTTTTTTGGACTGGGAGGAAGCCGGAGTACCCGGTGAGAACCAATGCTGACACAGGGAGAACATGCAAACTCCACACAGAAGAGCCGCAGGTAGGAGGTGAACCGGCGACCTTCTTGCTGTGGGGCGAGGGTGCTAACCACTAATACAGCAAATAATACACCCGCCCTAATACAGCAAATATTTTTTAAAATTGTGAAACAACAAAACCACCTGCATAAGGTAAGGTGAAAAAAAAGCACCTGCTTAGCAGCAGCAAAAGATAGTTAACAAGAACAAAATGACATGACTACAGAAAGTGAGGCAGCTATGTAGGTGATGTAAAGCATAATGTAAAGTGTGACATAAAAAAACAACCCTGACTCTAAACACCAGTCTCCTGGGTGTCGCTGTGTGTGTTGGTTTGATCCATCCACAACCCCTCCCGTTTACTTTGTGCGAACTTTGTCATTCTTCATACTTTGTTTCCACACTTCTGCCTTTGCTTTTACATTTCACGACATCACCTCCACCTTCATAATTACTACAGCCACTAGAGGGCACAGCTAACAACAAGCCTAAAAGCCTACATTAGGGTCATTTTAAGTAGTGAGTGAACAGAGATAGATAACTCTCTCCTTCTATTCCCTGCATTCACATTCTGAGCCAGGGGAGGACAGTGTTGCTCGCTCGATTGAGCTGTTTGATACTTTTTTAGTATTTATATAGCACCTAGACTTGCTTGACAATCAAAAATAATTGGACTTTTGACAATACAGGAGCTTTAAAGTGTTTTTGTTGTCAGCCTGTGGTCCATGAACTGGTATGGAGGTTGGGATTCTGTGGACTTACTGTTCTTGGGCAGTGGTTGTTTTCCAGAGTGTAATTTGCATATCAGGGAGAGCGTTCCAGCTGTGATGAAAGGAAACTGATTCATAATTCATGGAGTTGTAAATGTGGGTGCAGCGGGCTAATGGGCGATGTGCTGTTATGTAATAAACCACAGCGTAATGAAATTTAGGGAATATTGCATGACCCCCTGTAATAGGAAGCAGGGTTTTCTAATGAATTTGAAAGTTCTGGCTATATGTATCAAGTTAATTCATTTCTCTATAATACAAGGCGACCCCCTTTCTGTTCAAGGTGAGTAGCTTATCAAGACTGTATATATCAGTGGCATTATAAACCAAACAGTCACACTTAATTGTCCCTATCCAATCTTGTCTTATCGCTGTCACCGGCTAAGATGGAAAAAATCAACATGAATCTCTCTTTTGAAGTGACACTTAAGACTGTAAGAGCACAGGTCACATATTCTTGCAAAATAAATCATCAAACTAAAAGATAAAAGCAAGGTAGGGGAACAGATTGGAGAGCGAGAGGAGGATAAACAGAGGAGGAGACAGCGATAGCATGCTAAGGAAGCGCAATTCCTTTGTTCTCATGCCACACACAGGAAAAGGCCACATCAATGATGTTGGCTGTTTCCAGCAAATAGCATAAAAGAGAGAGGGAGAGAGACAGACAGAGGAGAGGAGGAAAGTGAACGTAAGCCATTTGAGATTCTGGAAGGCACTCAGTCCTTGCTGTCACTCGTCCATCCTTCCCAGGAAACACAAAGAGCATTATGCATGAAGCCCAGAAGGTCTCTGAGCACGCACCATGCTGTCGCCCGGCTCCAGCGTACAAAGTCATTCCGACACCATTTCTCAAGGAATTCACAATGCTGCATAACACAATAAAAAACGTCCGAATCAATGAGGGGTTAAGAGGTGATAATTCTTACACTTTCAGCTTTGACCACCTCCTCTGTTCTCCTTTTGAAGTATGACTAACAGCCAGTCACCTTTCAGATATGACATCTCTTTCCTTGTGGGTGGAGGTTGAATAAAAAAATGGCAAGGGAGAGTTATAAAAGATATTCAAATGCATTGTGTCCCTTTCTTTTGAAGTCTCAAAGTGCTGTCTTGGATTTTTCAGATTTCTGTGGGTTTTCTCTTGGGTAGAAGTGCAAAAAAACTTCCTTATTCTGCTGTAAAGTTTAGTGAGGGGAAGCAGACTAGGGATGTGGCAACCACCCAAACATTGTGCAGGTGTGTTTTGCAGATAAAGTTAGAGTAAAACACACTGTAGGGAGGGGAAATAAAGAAAAAGATAAAGGTTGAATCAGATCATGCACAGAACAAGCTATATGATGGCATGTCCTGATAAAAAGCTGGTGAGAGAGAGAGCCACATTCACCTTTGTATGCATTTTTTATAACACTACTGCGAGCACAAATCCCAGCATGTCAAGCAATCTGAGATAAAAACCAGTCAAAGATCTTAACTTCCACCTGCTCGCAGGTATGCACATTTATGCTGACAGTTTTCAAATCTTCGAGGGATATATTTCGTCTCCTTTACCTGTATTCCTCCACACGACTGTACATAAAAATTGAATTCATTTTTATTCATGATGTTGAGTTGCACAATACTACCCAAGATGAATATCATGACTAAATCTCAGGATGGTTGACCCCCCCCCCCCCCCCCCCTTTTAACTGGAAAACTTTATGTTCTATGCAGTGAATGATGTGTTTTCAAGAACATTAACCAAATTCACCACCGGAGGACATCTATTTGGATGTTCAATTGATACCAAATGGTGGGATTTTATTGTTACCAGCTACAAAAACACTCAAACAGTCCAAAGAAACATCTGTGCAAAAAGTTGCTTCCATCGCTGGAGAGACAGGAAACAGTCACAGGTGTGTATCTCTAAAGAAGAGATTGGCCTGTGCACATTGAAAGCTGGCGACCATCTTCAAGTATAAAAGTACTGGCCATATTTTGGGAGAAATCACAATTACTGTGTGAAGGTGTGTGCAAGATTTCTGGGCTTCCACTGAGATGTTGTTGTGAGGAACAAATTTGTTTTCCAGACCAGGAGAGGTTTGCCTACATTGGGCTCACACAGTGTATTGGTGCTATTGATGGATCACACATTCCCATGTTGGCACCACAGGAGCGCCATGGAGACTATTTCAGCTGTAAAGGCTGGCACTCCATCATCCTTCAAGGTGTTGTAGATGGAAATGGCTTTCCTGGAATATGTTTTCACGACTGCCTTGTAACTTGCATGACATGGGCGTGATCTTTGTTTGAACATTGGGGATTCGGCACATAAGAAGAAGGTGGTCTGGGGGTCCTCCCACTATATTTTTTAATTTCCACTTTCTAAATTAAGCTACTCCAAATGTGACTTGGCCTTCAGAGGTTGAGGAGATAAAGTCCCTCACTGATGCTCAAAGCGTTCAAATTGAAGGTAGCTGCTGAACATCTTAATAGTCTTACTTAATTGATTAATTTAGAATTTTATATTATTTATTTATGACCAGAACAACTTGATTTAGTTGACAGATGATGTACCACTTCTATGTGACATTTATGTTGACCTGCTATCTCCCCTTAAAATCAACTAGCCACAACCCCCAATTCTCTATAAAAGGGGGCAGAATGATAAGGGGTTAAGACCATCTGAATCTGTAAAATATTTGCAGAAAATACTTGGCAGTTACAATTTAATTCCCTTTCCAGTAACACAGTCATACTTTTGTTTAGCAAATATGTATTTTCTCTGTTAACTAAATAGTTACCATTCAAGAACATGAGAGTGGGGTAGAGGCCACCCCAAGCATCTTTGGTCCATGCATAGTTGATTATATAACATCCACTCTTGATATGAAGAGCACATCAGCTGCAATTTAATGTGGACCATGACTCAGGGTTTAAGATGAAACAGTTCACTAATCACAAAAAGAAGATTTAAATCAAAGGGATGTTCTTTTCCCATTGGACCCCACTTAAGAAATGTGATTTACATAATACCACATTGGAAGTGCAATTAGGCTGGTGAAAGATGCATATATTGATTGTGGGGAAAAAGCCCAATGCCATATGGTGCTTAGTAGTTAGCCATGTCATCTCACTGCAAAATATCCCTTGATTTTATTCCCAGTTTGTGATTACAAGTTCTCCTTGTGTTCACACTGGTTTCCTTCTACAGAGCAGACATGCAGGTCAGGATAATTAATTAATCTAAATTGCTTGTAGGTGTGAAGGTGGGGATGTTTTTCTCTGTCTGTCTTGGACTATAATTGATGAACAATTTTCCAAGTGGGCTCCATGCTCCTGTGACTTTATATACCCAATATGCACCATATTGGTGCCACAATTCTGGCACCTTAGCACAGAGATGCTATGCTGTCTCCTCTTGAATCAAACTCTAAAGACTTCTTTATAATACATGTTCTATTCATAGATCTTCATATAAACCTGATACCTTCTCATAACCAAGCTACCAAGAAAAAGTCTGTGTGATGGCTGAGCCGTACAAGTGGCTGAAATACACGTGTCACTTAGAATTCCGCAGTGTCACACCCCAGACCAAGCCAGTGCAGACAAATATTGGTTTTGTGTCAAAAAGCTACTTGAAAGTTGGATGTGTTAATCTTCCTGCTAATGGCCTGGCAAAGGCCTCCTTATTATTCTGGCCCCAGCCTCCCTCTACTGAGGGTGTCTCCACAAGGTTAATTAGTGGAGGGTCCCCTGAGGTTCCCCACGCGATGTGGGCTTAGCATAGTGGAGGTGCCTCTACACAAACAAGGTTAATGGAGCCTCAGATAACTCCCTCTTTCCCTTTCCCTCATCCACATGCATCCACATGGAGAGTGTTACAGTGCCTTAGTTATTCATCAGCCTTCCTTTAAGGTGCAGGGGCTGGCTGCCTTGGGAGTTTGAACTGTAGGTATTAGCCATTGAGATGACATTCACATCAGCTTGCGGTCATTGCATTATTTAAGTAATACTTCAGTTTGCAATGGGAAATAGCAGAATGGTAAACAACCAACTGCTATTTCCAGCTTTATTATGTGATGAAAACCAAGAAGTTTAATCATCATGTGTCAGTGTGCAGAAACAGCAACAAAAAACATTTTCGCTACTAAAAAATGCATTTGGATATCATTTCGCCAAGAAAACCATTTTAGGGACTATCATCCATCAATGATCTTGCTGTGTAGCAGCTTTTCTGATGTAGGCAATAATGTCCTATTGAGCTAATCTCGAGCCCATGGGTGTATCTGTCATCATTTCCCCAGAGAGAGAGGCGGTAGCACAAGGCTTAAATCAAAGAAATAACTCACAGTGAGAGTGGGGGCCCCTGCAAAGGTCACTGTGTCACAAGTGACTTTGTATCAAGAGTCACACTCTGAATCGCACCTTTGAATAAAGTGTGTCTTGGAGCCGATCCCTAAGGCATATGGTTTAGCACACTCCACTTTGCCATGCACTCCCGTCTTCCCACCTCGCCCCCCCCTCCCAGCCCTGTGACCTCCGTCAGGAACAAGATGATTTATCACCCCAACATCCCCTTCAGCACCATCCTGATTGCTTTGATTTCTCTATTGACATTTCCGACCATCCCACCTGCATGCATTTTTCATGCTTGACCCGGGATTGGCGAGCATGCATCCACAGATGATAGTCTCAGAAAAAAAGACACCTTATCACTCACAGTCTGCCTGGAGATATATGTGCAATCATGTTTACTTTATGTTCCATGAGTTCAGACGCTGGCCAATTCAGATGTCTGTCTATCTCTGTGCATGTTCTTGTCCATGTGAAGATATCGCCTTCAGAGAGAAAAGGGATGAGAGGCGTCCCGCTGCTTCTTCGAGGTCACAGGCAAGGAGGGCGCTGATATATACTGAAGGTTTGTAAGGGGAATGAAAGGCAGGAGAGGAGCAGCTAAAAGTTTTAAAGCATGACCCAGTCCCCCTTTGGTGACGAAGGTGGCACAGCGTGTGCTGAGAGGCTTGTGAAGGAATCTGGCTCCTCTTACTCTCTCATATGCACATCTAAGCACTTTCCCAGCCTCTGCTGGCCCTGCCACTGTGTCTATGACTGTTAGTGTGTGCATCTTCATGGGTGTCCGTACGTGTTTGTGTGTTTATCAGGTGTAGTGTTTGCTTTTGTTTGCGGTATGAATTTCGTGCTCCCCAGAGTGGTGAGCCGTGCTGTGTGTGATACTGAAGCCTGGATTAAAACAGGGCCATCTATTGAAGCCAGCCGTCACCTCTTCATGCTGTTAAAGTTTTTCAGTTTCTCATTATGGGAATAGTTAAAAGCCTCCATAGCCCCCTCCCACTGCAGTGCAGCCCAACCCCGCACTGAACATCATCTACATTGTATCTCTGTATCGATGTTCTGGGAAGCCCACCAATGTTCCTCAACGCATCCGCTCGCATGCATACATGATTAACAGATCAGTCACCTCCATGACGGCTCCTCTCATGTAACATCATCATATTATGTCCCCCCTGCTTTGATCCATGCTGGTTATTTCCATCCAGGGATCTGCTGAAGAACCTGCAGGAACATCACACACGCATAGACCCAACACTTCACAAGCTCTGTTTGATGCATCTGTCTGCAAGCATGGAGACCCACTGACTATGTTATTCCACGGCACATTAATGGAGGGCCTCCAGCTGAGTGTGTCTGACAGACATCTGGGGGAGAGAGATAGCTAAGATGTGGCAGCTCCTGTCGCTGTATTGATTCACTCTCCAGCGCTGACATTCAGAGCAGACACAAGCCAAGCTTTTCCACATTCTTATGTTCTTGGGCTGCTATGGATTTTACGGTGGAAAAGTGAAAGTTATTGTGGGTGATGCGGAGGTATGGCAGTCAGCTGTGGGAGAAAGTGCTCTTCTTCTGGACTGAAAACTGTTTACTGGGTCATAATCTGTCCAAACTCTTTGGAAGCAAATGGAAGGATGAAAGGAAGGGGCTCAGACTCATACATATGCATAGCAGTGACATTGTGAACTCCAAGGGTTAGCACGGAAAATGATGACTAATTATGTTTGCCGTCTGTCAGATCAAAAGATGTGCTGAGCACGGGGTGGCAATGACCGTCCCCCTCCTCTGCCCATCTCTTTCACTTCCTCTCTTTGTCCGGTCTCCGTCACTCTTCGCACCATCTTTCTTGCCTATTTTAATTTCCCTGTCAGGCAGCTTGCTCGCTGTCTGTGTGACTAAGCCGCTAGATTCCTTGCTTGTTGACTCAGCAGTTAAGTGCATTAATTCCCCATCTCTCTCACTCATTTGGTATTCCGGCGGATAAAAAACAAAACTGTTCTCCGGATAGCTAATGCCACATAAATCTATATGTAAACATATCATAAAACAGAGTTTAAAACTCTAGCTTTGGGTAGAATCACAGCACTGTTACAAAGCTGAATTGCTACTTTCAGAACTTGTATGCACCAATGGGGCCTTATTCTTGTATGCGCTGCCTTTACTTTTGGCCTCAGTGCATCATATACATATATTCACAGAGGTCAGACCCAGTAAGTTGGTGCTTGGCCATGTCTGCTTTCCTTAAAGCCTGAGATGGAATGTGAGTGCAGGTTGAAGAAAATGGAATGGACCTATCAGCATTCAGTGAGGGAAAGGGTCATTAACGTGTCCAGACTGTGAGGGTGAAACAGGCAGAAGTAAAACCATCCGGTTGCTTGTAGATTCTTACTTCTCTCTCCGGTGATCTGCTATGCTGTCCAGACAGTCACGTTAATGAGATGGGTCGAGCCTCGCTGTCATTGACTTTTGAAGGGGGCCCTGCAGCCAGGAGGACTGTGCTGAATTCACTTTTGAACCCACATCTGGGAACTGTGGTTAACAGGCAGGTCAGAGAGAAGGAGACGCACAGAGAGGAAGAGGCATGGAGAGCGGAAACAAAGAGACACAGAGAGAACAACAGAGGGCAAGCAAGGAGTGAAAGTAAAACAGAGAAAGAGAGAGAAACTTGAGACAGAGATGAAAAAAGAGAGTGGCATATAAACAGAGATCGACAGAGGCGTGTGGTCCAGACTCTGGCCAGGCTTAGGGTGTCAGCTCCTAGCTGTGAGCCCTGTGGGTTGTTAGCCAAGCACCACTGCTGTTTAAGTGTGAGGGAGGGTTCAGAGCTGACCACACAGCCTGTTGGGAGCTGTGGCTCCCCGTCTCTGCTATTCTGACAGCTCGCAGCTCACTGAGTGGAAACCGACGATAGATTATTGAGGGAAACCTCAAATTAGCTGCTCTGCCTGCACATTCGCTCACGCTTTCCTCAGGGGAGGGGAGCAGAGGGAAGAAAAGATGGGACATGCAACATTGTTATTACCCACAGGGCCACTGAGAGTGTACAACCAGGGAAAATAAGCAGGGAGTATGATGAGAAGGTACACATCCTTACTGATCACATGTGTTTGGTGGCGGCAGTTACAACAATAATGACTACCCACGCATGCTGGCTTTCTGTTTTTCAGCCTTTTGCATTAAAATGCATTTTTACAAAAAAAAAAACCTGAAATACTGTACTGCATATATTATTTTAATTGCATGCATGAGTTTTTCTTTTTTATTAACAATCTGTTTAGCATGAAATTCAAAAACAGAATGTTTGTTTTTCTGCATTAAATGCTCGTTTGAAGGTACTTGTATTTTGGGTTTCTACATACAAGTATTAAGATGATACAAGTATCTGGTGCAAATAATGTACTTTATACCAGTACAAGTAGTAAGACATATTTCTACTCTTGTGATCAAAACTGCTAATCTGAAGCTTATCTCTGAGTCTGAGAAAAATTGCAGATTACCATGGATACCCTGATGCTGTGTTGATTCTGAATCATGTGTCTGTTTCGCCTTCTGCAGGTGCTCGCACCAACCACCGGCAATGGCAGATACTCACAACTATTAGTTATTTTTTAAATATTACTATGTCATGAAATGCAGTTTAGCAGTACAGTGATAATGAATACAGTGTAAATATAGATACACTATGTGTGAGATAATAAATAATAATCATTCTTTTAATAATTATTGCTAATAATGAATAATTCTTCTCAAAATATATACATTTATATATTCAAAATGAAAATGACAACAGGGCGGATTGCGTTTCATTTAAAATATACATCACAGATAAGATCTCTGGAGTAAACGCATCTTGTCAGGACAAGCTGAGATGGTGCTTAGCATATTACAAAATAAATCCGTTTGACAGTTTTGTGATGCATTCTACTGTAAAAACCATTATGTAGTGCAGTGATATGTAGTAGGCGGATCACAAAAGACATAGAAATCTCCCCTTTTACAATATGAAGATTTTAGTTCATGGGAATATATATCTGAGGAGGAGGTAATGCATGTTAGTGAATTATGTTCAGCATTATATGAATTAAGCTTCATTGAGTGTCATAAAAATGTCACACAAACTAAACTCTATCATCTGAAAACCTAAGTGTATCACAGCTGATTTATGGCAATGGCTTGACACCTACTTAGCCAACATCTTTAAGATTTAAGTGTGGTGGTTAGTGTGTTGGCAGTTATTCTTTGATTTGATTTCTCTTTTAATTAAACCCTTAAAGCAAGTATAAGAGCTAAAATCACTGCTTGTCAAGTGATGTGTTTTGCTAAGTATTATGGTCTTGCAAATATTTTCTTTTCCATTTTTTTCTAATTCTGTGAACATCTGTGGAAGCAATTATAGCCTTTTTAGATGAGATAAAATAAAGATATAGGGAATATTAACTTCTTTTTAAAGTGCCTATTGAAATCCAAAATGTGTCATGAATTTAAGATGGTTAGTAAACAAAGAATAAGAGCACTAGTTGCTTTGTATTCTAGGAGAATAATGACATGATTGCTATCACTGCAGACAAAAACACAGTTTTTGTTCTGCGAGACAGGACAACATCTCAAATGAGAAAAGTTGAATTGCATTAGTAAGGGCCATTGATATTCTGACAGTCCTGTCTGAATATCAATTCCCTCGAGAGCAGAAAATGTCCCTGGTGAGACAAAGAAAAAAAGAAACATAAGCCTGAAAATGTTCAAGTGAATCATCTTTTAGTCATTCTGCTTGTCTTTGGCTCTTAGTGAATTTTTAGACTTTAAGTTGAGCGCTCCTCTTCCCTGACACAAAGAGACAGGACAGCCGTTTTATGTATTCAGAAGGATTTGTTGACACGCCCAAATATTATGCCAGTGCAGCACTTTTCACTTCATTTGTGCTCTTAACCGTCAAAGAATATTTCACTGTGTGGAATATGGATCACTGACTATCAAAAGCTCTCACCCAAAAAGAAAGGGGTTAAGAGCCAAAATATCAAATAAACATGAGATAGATTCCCTCCCAGTTGACGTTAAAGTGGTTTACATTTGCACATTTTAAAAGTTTGCCACAGTTTTACAATGTAGATTCAGTTTTTTGACCATAACAGGGCTTTAAAAAAAAGGATCTCCTGGTTGTAGCTGTTCATCATCATCTCCTCCCCTCTGTCTTGTCCTCCCGAGCTTGCTGACACTGATGGTTTCTAAGTGAGTATCTCATCCCTCTCTCTCTCCCTCTGTCATAATCACTGCTCTTTATGATCGGTTTGCCCTCTCTGCCCTTTCAAGATGCAGCATGTAATGAGGGCTCTGGAGGGCTGTGTGAGTGGGCTATTTAGCTATTCAGACAAGATCAGCTCACACATCCCACGCTCTCTAACTCGACTCCCTACCAATACGTCTCAGCTGAGCACGGTGATTGTTTGTCCCGCTCACAAGGTCACATGCTGGATAAAGCTGGAGCGGTTCAGATATTCAAAATTAATGCCGAGCCTTTTAGTGTGTGCTCAGATCTATCACATGATTATAATGAATCATTTGATTATTAAACTCTGGCCCATTGGAAAATATAGAGATTTATTCTGACTGTTTTACTGAGTTGGCCACAAAGACAACTTAAGTATTTTTCCAACTTACAAAATGATCTTTTTTCTAAAAAAAATTACAGGCTTCTCTTTTAAATTAATGGATGAGCTACTATTTAAAAAACAAAACAGATAATACTTTTTTCAAGTGAGATGGGTCATTTATATGAAACATTAATCATTTCCTTAGTAATATGTTTTTATAAATATATTAATACGTAATAATTGTATAACTACAAAGAGATAACAACACAAAAGCACATTATTCATTCTTGTGCAGCACAGCCTGAATTTGAGATTAAGACATTGTGAATTTTTTATTGGACTGAGTGAACTGCTATTTTCCCACTTTAAGTATAGAGTATACTGTCATTAATATGGACACATTCATATAAATGGGAGCATTATGCACACATAATTGTATCCATCTTATATGGATTTATTCAGAAACATTAATCAACATCAAACCCAAATTACTATATGTATACCCATCAACATCGTACAGCACAACTTCTAAGAAAAACATATTGGTCTCATTAATGTTTAAACAGAAAACATATTAATCCAAAAGATCTTTACATTGGTATTCAAATAAATACATACAAACATCTTGACATGACTCCAACAAGACCAAACCAAAACATACAAAAAGCAAAGCCTATGTTTGCCAGTTAATCTTAGTTATTATTTACATATACATTATGGTATATACATACCTATTAGGGTATAAGAATAATTCATGTCATACACAAGTACGATTATAACCCTCTTAAATTATGAATCATTTATTTGTTATAATTCAGTTCATCCTCTAGTTCCAAGCTTCAGAGCCTTCAGTGGAAAATAAAATGATTTATTGTAATCATGTCTGTTCATTGTCCCGAGTAATCAGGACATTTTCTCTGGAAGAACACACTGTTGTTGGGTTTTCAAATGCCATTTTCAAATAACAAAATTTAATCAGACAGACATTTTCTTTATTAATTAAATTGTTTAAATGCACTTTCTGCCAATTTCCATCTCCCTTAATATTGCTTTAAAGTGTTTTCCACAGTGTTAAAAATATTCAATTTGTGCTTTTGGTCTAATACAGACAAATGTAAGAATTTCATTACAACCAGGCTTTAAAGACTGCCTACGTATGTTTGAAATGGCTGTAATTCATACATAGGAATATGACCTAGATGAACCCTGCAGGAGAGGGCTTTTCTTTTTAATTTGGATGAATAATGAATAATGATAATGAAAAAAAATCCTTATGAAATATAAAATAAAACAATTGAACATTTAAAAAAATAAGAAACTGACTAAATTGACTTTTCTAAGAGAACTCGATAGTTTCAATAAATATGAAGCTTTTTAGAACTTATTTACTTACCATAGGTGACTGAGAACAAATGACACATAGACTGACCACTTTACATACATAGCCTACTGTATATACATACTAACATACTTTTCATGCCAATTGCATTCTGTATGCATACTAACAAACTTTACATGCATACTACATACTGTACATGCATAGTAAAATACATGCATGCTACACTGTAAGCAAGGATAAGTTGAGTTTACTTCAATATTTTGAGAAAACTGCAAAAATGGATGCCGAATTATTTGTGCTTAAAGTCTGCAGTAAAACCAACTCCTCATCAACTTAGCATTTTCAGTTATAACGACTTAATATAATATCTGTAATTTAGTTTTCTTTATTATTCACTTTAGTCTTATATTTAACTTGAGTGTCCTGTTCGATAAAAAAAATAAACACACACACAGTGCACTGGATTTTCTATTCAAAATGATCTATGAGCAATAATACAGGGTTTATTGTTGACCTATACATACAAAATTAATGCCTACGTGCTTATTAACATGTACATGTATGCTCAAATGCTGTTTATTGTATGTTTCATATGTCTGCATTTTCAGCAATAATCAGTTCAGCTGTCAGCATTCAATAATCATCATAGTAATTATCTAGCTTTATTTCAGTCTCTGCTGCTGTGCACTTTAACTGCAGTAACTGTACAGCTCTTCAATATCGTCACACTGTCAAAATAATCGCCTATGTCATTTTTTGGTCAAAATTGTTTTTTTTGCCTCAATCATCTCCTCATGACGCCGGCCACCTATGGTAAAATCGCTTACATCCTCAGTTGATCAGATCATGTGATTTTACCCCTTTAAGATAATGGCCTATGTCAAGTGTGTGACTTAAGCGGATTTATTATGCCCACGTCAAAATAAAATGTGACTTAGGGAATTTTTGAACATGCCTTTGTGACTTAAGCAAGATATGGTAACACTTTATTTTGAAGGTGTCTACATAAGAGTGACATGAGCGTGTCATAAACATGACATGGGATGTGTCATGAACATTAATGACACTTTGAAGTAACATTAATGCTCATGATACTTGTCATGTCATGTTTCTGACAGGCTTGTGTGACTCTTATGTAGACACCTTCAAAATAAAGTGCTACCATATTTTGCTTTAGTCACAAAGGCATGTTCAAAAAATTGCCTAAGTCATTTATTTCTCTTGAGTTACATAATCTACACACAGTGTTATTACTATGCCAATAGCCATCCTTTGTTATATCCTTTTTGAGTGAATTGATCAATAAATGTCATATGTTACACTTTTGGTGAAGTTTTTTTTGTTTGCTGCAAAACTTGAACAAATTAGTTAGGTGAGTGTTTTAACAGGGTGACATATGACTGCACACTCACTGAACTTGGGACTTGGTGCACATTAGAGCTGTTGATTAATGAACGGCTCTGGTGCACATGTGTGCCTCCTTCGTTCGGAAGCCCCGCCTCTCTCTCCCGGTTGACCTATGAACGGCTCCCGTTTAACTCGCACATGCTCCCGACGTCATCTCTCTTTGGTCTTCCGTGTCAACATGGCGGCATCCATGGCATCCCAGGCTGCAGCAAGAGGACTGAGGACAGCAACCTCAAAGCACATACTTTTGGACAAACTCAAGGTACTATAACAGCTTACGTTACTGACAGTGCGGTGTACAGCACGTGCGGGTGGGCTCTGCTGTCGTGTGTCTGTTGTCATGGTCTCAGGGAGCTGTTAGTGGAGCTACGTGGCTAGCTGGTTAGCATGCCTGAGCAGAGGCAGCTTTGACACATCGAACTTGAAGAGTTTGACAGCCTGCTGCAACACTCTCTTAACTGCGACTAAACCTTTTTAATAATGTAATGGTACAGGTTGTGTATTGACGGTTGTTCTTTAAAATGACAGGAAGTTGTTTCTGAGGGAAACTTAACTAAACTATTTACTAATATCTGTTGCAAAATACTGATTTGCTAGTTACAGAGACTATTCGTCACTTTAACATTGACCTGTTACGTACGTACGTACGTACGTATAGGTGTGTGTTTCTGTATATACTACACAATTTTAAAAGGCTGTTACATAAGCACATAATTGAATAATTTTCTATCTTTCTATATTCTCTGTCTTTACAATAATTTCTTAAGTTTTAGCGCTTATACAGTGGGTTGCGTGAGCACCGGATTCATTATTAACAGCACATAGGGCACATAGGGCACATGTTCACAGCTTAGCTATAAAGCCATCATACCTGAACACTGCTAGCATGACATAGCTTACAGCAGCCACGTTTAAGATAAGAGCAGTGAAAAGGTTAACTCTCGCACTTTGATCCTCCTGTGTGTTTGAGTTGTGATCAATTCCTGGAATCTGTCCGGTTACGTTTGTCTACATGCACAATGGCAAATCACCACAGTTACATTGTTATCTGTTTTGTAAACAAAGCTTTAATCCTAATGATTAAAAACGAAATTAAACAAAATGCAAGGCCAGTTCTCAGAGATATAGCTTTGTATGACTAACAAACAAATGCACTCTTCAGAGAAGCATGCAGAGTTGTGTTTTCGTAATAAAGCTTCAGGAGAACTGGAGGAATATATCAGCATGTTTAACTACAAGCAGCGCCTCTGTTTAATATTTTTCTTCTCTGTCAGCATCAGAGATCCGGTCTTTATTTAAATTGTGTCCAAATATTTGTGCAGATATCCTAACTGAAAGGACAAAGCAGGACGTGTTGATACTGTAAACACAGGTCCAGTCAAGTTGGTGTTTGCAGTACAGTTCAGTCTCATGTTATATTTGTATTCATGTAGCTTTTGCTGTCTTCCCTTGATATATTTTGGTCTTGATGAAAGACTTATAGCCTACTTGAAACAAGTTCTAAATTGAGTAGAATAGAGTGTTTTTTTTAATGGCTGGGTATGCTGGGGTTTACGATAGGATTTAAAAGTGGCATGTGCTTTATATTGTGAATATCAATACATTTAAAACATTTTTTCATCCTGATTCTCCAGATTAGCATGGGATATCCCACGCAAAAAGGCTACAGTATCATGATGCAACCTTGAGCTTCTATTGATTATTTTGGTTATTGATAAATGTTTTTATCATTCTGACCATTAATCAATCACATTTTTTAAATTTTTTAAATTTTAGAAAAAAATGACTTGATAAAATGAATGATTATAGGAACTTCCAGGACGCTGTACTGGGTACTAACAAATTAAGAACAAAATGTGGATATGAAAGAAAATAAGTTTGTATTTTTCTGTATACTGCTTCCTGTATGTGGCCCATTGCCACATTCAAACAGAAGTAAACCATTATAACTGAAGTAAATAATAATAAACACATAAGCATATCATATTTTTGTGATATCAGGCATGGGGAAAATATCAGTTCAAGTCTGGCATATTTCAATTTCTCGATTAATTATGTCTCCATTCATAATTAAAATAATTCCCTCTAAGCTGCATGCTTTACAGCTGCGAAAAAGTTTTAGAAGTAAAACGATATGAGTCAGATATAGATTGCTGTTTTTTGTTTGCTTTCAAAGAGTTTTTATTCACTTGCTGGGCTCATTTTCTCCATTCTGAGGCAACGCAACCGGGTCTATAGATCTGTTTTCAAAGGCCCGAGGTGCAGTAGACTCACAGCTCCTGCCATGAGATTTAAAGCAGCCCCTGTTCTAACCTCAAAGTTGGCCGTGGACTGTCAACCAGGGCTGACTCTTTTGTGGGCCAGCCTTTTTTGTGTCATCACTTTTCATGTGTTTACAGGAGCACAAGGGTCTTCATAGATCTAGCCTTACTGTATCCTGTATTTATTTTTGAAATTGCGTTTATATGCATGTGATCTCGTTTGACTGGACTTATTTTATTTGGAATATATTATATAAGCAATACTCCTACCTTTCAGTTAAAAAAAATAGTATATATTTTTTTTTTTTAATAAATTATCTATCTATCTATCTATCTATCTATCTATCTATCTATCTATCTATCTATCTATCTATCTATCTATCTATCTATCTATCTATCTATCTATCTATCTATCTATCTATCTATCTATCGTTTTTAAGCTCAATAAACAGGATAATATTTGACTATAATTACTCAAATTTTTATTGACAGTAAAATCTTCCAGGACACGTTGACCAATACCAATTTTTGGGAAATGGAAACCTTGTGTCTAAGATGTAATTCTCAATTTTTCTTTGCTTACTTACTCTGTTCAATGTTTATATACATCACCTACATACATGCAATAAATGAAATTGCAGGAATTTGGAGCGCCGGTGTTTTACTCAGTGGTGTATCTCTCTCTGTCTCAGGCCAGGTGATAAGAGTAATGATCAGAGGTTCTCTCTGGTCTGTATCACAGTATGAGAGCCTGAACTGATTGACAGCCAGATATCTGTACTATAGAATCAGCTTTGGCAGTATGTCAGCTAAGCTGAGGAATTCAATTTGCGATGATTTGTCAACAACAGTGCAAAGGACATAACAATATTCAGATGGTTGGGCTCCAGTATACTCTTAAAGGGGGAGTGGGATGTTGTCTCTCTCTCTCTCTCTCTCTCTCTCACATAAATCAAATCTCCTGAATTCTTGTCTGCACAGCGAGATAATCCTCAGGCTGTTTTTCACTGTCGCTGCACAGTGGTGAATTTGTAAACGTTTGCTAAGTTTTTATTTTTTGTAAGGTGTTCCTGCTTAGCAATAACCCAACAGTTTCGAAGCCCAGCATGGTTTGAAGGGAACACTGGGAAGAGAGGTGGCTCAATGAGACTTGGTCCTGAATATTTTACAGAGGGGGGTGGAGAGCCCTCTGCTTGCAACGACTTCTTTTGCTGGAACTTCAAACGACGGGCGGCTTCCCCATCTGTCTCAGCAAGAACACATTTACATTTCCTCCCCGCAAGGAATACTGGAGGACGAAGTTAGCTCTAACTGGATTTGAATATCGCTTCACCAAGGTTAATAGCCATTTCTGTAGCTGGTGAGGTGCTTAAGCTTTTTCAATAATTTAGAAGGGCTGCAGTCATTAGGAAATGTTGGCAGCCTCTGAAATGGGGGAATGCAATGAGTGAATGCACTCCTATTAGCTTAACTTCTGCTGTTGTTCCAGTGTAGATAATGAGGAAGAAGTGGGAGTGATGCTGAAAATTAGTTGAGAAAACAATGTCAGTGATTGCTGACAGCTGTAATTCATTAAAAGTGCAGTATGTTGAAGATTATGTTTGGCTACCATACTAGCTTATCCATCATCTTTGAAATGAGACCTTCAAACATATCGTAAGTGTGATTTGGATATCATAATTGAGTTTGCCACTCCCTATAATTTTTTTTTAAGATGTGAAGACCCTAGTTGCCCTTATCAGTGTAGTATGTTTTTTTTCAGTGTCAGTATAGTGGCAATAAAGACACCAATAAAGAAGATACCCTAAAAGTTGTAAATTGTCTCCACACAACTGGCAGCAGGCAGACAGCCCCAGACGCTTTGGCTGGATGTCAAAATTTGACCAGCTCGTTTGTTTGTCCTAGAAACAGATGCCATGATAATTGTTAAAGTGGTGCAAACATATTACGTCAAACTTTGTTTGATGTTTTGATGGATCCAACCTTAACCAGTCAGGGCACGTGATAAAATCCGATGGTCACTCTTGTAATGCAAGGTTATTAAATAAAGTCTCAGACAGGTTCCCTGACCCCATGGGAGTTGGGGGCAACGGATCAGAAAATTCACGGTTCAGATCAGTGTCACGGTTTTGATTCATGGATTGGATCATTTTTTGGATCAGCAAAAGAAAAATACAAAAATAAAATATATCTTTGCTTTAATGTATTTGATCAAAATAAAAAACTCATAATGTCCATCCAGTGTTTGAATTAAAGTATATAAAAAACAAATTAAAGTGCAATAAAAACATGGACAATAAATGAAGAAAATAGCCAGTGTACATACTTTTAAAATACTGTAAAAGAGAAAAAAGAATGAAAGAAAGCACAACAGAACTTGGATAATAGTTTTAAATTATTATTCAGAAAGATAGGGATGTCTGCATTCTCTAGGGAGAGTGTAGACCTCAGTATGTCGTCTACTGTGAAGAACACTCTCTCGCTAGGAACAGAAGAGCCAGGCACAGCAACTCAGCATCTGTAACAGCAGCAGTAAAACTGTATTCAAATTTTTGCAATTGATCCGCGGTTCACATGCTTGCTGAACCGTGGGGGGTGATCTGTGTGTTGCACCCCTAATGGGAGCTATTGGATATGATACGTGGGTAAAGTAACTAAGAGATGGTTAAGGTTAGGCATTGACCTTGAGTGGTTAAGGTTAGGGGGCTTACCTTGTGTGGTTTAGGTTAGACATTGACCTCAAATGGTTGAGGTAAGGGATTGACCTTGAATGCTCAAGGTTAGGGGGTTTACCTCATGTGGTTGAGGTTCTGCATTGACCTCAAATGGTTGAGGTAAAGGATTGACCTAGAGTGGTAAAGGTTAGGATAGGTCGTTGGGCATGAAGTCTTGCAAGAGTATTTGCCAATTTTTGCAAATCAAGAGTAACCCTCTTGATAGGACCATGATTCATAAATGTGGCTCCAGGTTATATTCCTGCAACCTAGTGCATGCATGGTCGGATGCATATGGGGGTGAACTTTGCCACAGTTGCGCATCCTTGCATTGCCTTCTCCTCATTACTCCGTTATCTTCCCCTTTGACTCGACACCTTTGAATATGACTCTGTACACCCTCTCTTATTAACTATGCTAATTACTGAAATCCCTATCTGTAGAGACACAACAGTCAGGTTTTCCTTTCTTAAGCCTGTCTGCAGGAGATTAGACCTGCCATGCCTAAAGACCTGCCAATGATGCAAATCTCACTGATCTAAATCCTGGAGCCATGCTCTACTGCTCCCGCCTCTGTCTCTGCTCTACTGTTCTATTCCCGGCTCTCTAACAGACAGATGTCATTTTTCTCTCCATACTCTAATTGTCTGGGCACAACCTCGGCTTTAAAGAGGCAAGGACATGGGAAGCTACAAGTGGGTGGTAGCAGTAATAAGAGCAAAAAGTACATTTTTTGCCACATACATTCCACCATAAATAATTTGCCTCTTCTTTTTCTTTGCAGCTGAAAGGTCAACGGGATTTTTGATATCATGAAAAATATCCTGGGCATTATGAGGTTTACAAAGAAGTGTACTAGAAATTAAAATACCTTCTTGTAGCAGCTTAAATGGAAAGTAAAAGCTAATGATTGTGAATGCCAAGATGTACTTAACAGTGTAAATGCAGTCGATTAACATGCAGTGTTATGTTTGTGGGGATGAGTCATTATGTTTTTGTTAAACCTAATGGTTTTACCAGTATTAAAACCCTGGTGTCTTTGCCATTACTCCTCATCCAAATCTATGGAGGCGGTGCCAAAGCTGAGGACAGAGAGAGGAACTTCTGCCATCAATACTCAAGTACTTTAGTAATTAAAGGAGACCAGGCTAGATGGCTTTCTAAATTAGCCCCCTAATGCTTCATGAGGCATGCTCTTGTTACATGGCCGACTTTAAGTGGAAATTTGCCTGTGATTCACACTGGCCTGTTTATGCAGAAAATCCACATCAGCTCTGCTTCTTTGCCTCCTCCATTTCCTTTACTGTGTGTGTTGCTTCTCTCACAGCCTTCTACATAGTGCTTGTCTAACTGCAAGACAGCCTCTATTTATGAGTTGCAACTAAGTAGCAAACTGCCACCTCATTAGCAGAAAAACATTCTACTGCAATCAGTATGGCAATGATTTTGATAGTCGCTCAGAGTACTGCTCTCTCTGATTCAGCCTGTGCTTATGGAAGTGGACACTATAAAGTTCCCCTTTAAATTTTTCCCGGATGGTTAGCTTAATGGATGGGGAAAAGAGACGAGTTCATAACCTGAATGGGAACAAATCAATTACATAGAATTGGTGAACTGGCAATCTGTTAATTTCTTAAACATTTGATAATGCCCCTTAAGGAGCATTCTGGTTAATTAACTCTGCAGTCATTTGTCGTCACTAATAAGGCAGTGTCATTTCAAAGGGGGGTAGGGTCTGGCCATGACAAGTAATGAGGATTTTAACCTCACCAGACATCTGGGGATACCACTGTATAATATGAGATACTCAGTGCCTCTGAAAGCTCCAGTGGTCCACTCGCTGTGGTAAGCAGTACGGAACAAAATGTTCTGTTTTATGCTGCCTCTACTATCCGATCAATTGTTCCATTGTTCCCTATTTCGTGGCAATCTATGTAGTATCAGTAGTGATATTTCACTTAAAACTACAAATATAAAACGACAATGAAAAGGTAAATTTCTCTCAACGTCTCATTTCCAATGTTTGGCTTTACTCAACTCGACTCAAATCATATTGGAACCAGTTCTTTTTCTCTATTTTGTTTTCCACTGCTGACAGAACCCCCACAGTGTAGGTGTTATTCTCTGCCGTAGCGATGCTGTGTGAAACTGCTGTGACATCCTCTTCAACGTGACACACGCTGAATGCTTTCATCGGCAACCAAACAGAGTAACGTCTTCAACTTCTTTTGCTTATGGAAAACCAAAACAGAGTGAGTTGAGGTGAGCCGTGCTGTAAGAAAGCTGTTTTAAATGCAACATAAATGTCCTGGAAATCCATCCACATAGAAGTTGAGATATTTCAGTGGACCCATAAATGCACCGACATCCCGTACAATCCTCAAGCAAGAGACTCAATTGTCACTGATGGGCTTTTACAGTGCAAAAGACCCACATCAGGTTTTAAGTTTGCTAAAAGGTCAGCTTTGTCTTGGTCTTACTCTTACTTTGATTTTCATGCTGCACTATTTTCTGTGATGCTTGTCCTTTCCACCCCCCATTTTTCCCCCTTGCAATTGAGGAAAAAACTCACAAAGGGGAGCCATCTCAGGTTTTTGATAGGAGAGCCAAACCCTGTGGTCATTAGAAGGACAGTCACTCGGAGGACGTTCAGAATCCTAAAACAGTCTCAAAGACCACTTTGAACCCCTCGCTGATTGGACTCCCGTAATCTTCTTTTCCTGCTTCTAAAAGGAGTGTTATGTGGGCCACATCAATACAGATTTGCAATTTCCTCATGAATATGCCTGCTTAAAATTATGCCTTAGCCTCAGTAGCTACAAAAGCAACAGCCTTTTGTTATTTTTGCATGGACTCTCTTAAGAAATGACCCTGGATTGACATATTGAGAGTTTCCTCTAATGGAGCTGCACTTTGTCTGGCCGCTGAGACTTGTTAATGATGATAGCCTCTGCATGAGTGAAATGGTGTCTTGTGCTCAAGGTATATTTTGAGTCCCTGCTGTTATTTACTACCTCAATGCAGCTCTTCATAGTGCTATATATATATATATATATATATATATATATATATATATATATATATATATTCATAATTTATAAGCTGTTGGAAAAAAAACTCATTATAATAATTCACTTTTTTTTTTTTTTTTTTTTTTTACTTCTGAGGGGTGGTGAGCGATGAAGGCTGTTGTTCAGGTGTCCTATAAGGTATTGATTGGCTCATGCAGCAGCAACCACTTTGCATGTGTCTTCCACATCATCAATCAACGCAGTCTTTCCAACATGTCCACTGCTGTACATGTGTACTGTAGGTTCTAAACCTAGAATACGCAGCCTGATGAAGCACAGGCTTGGCATGTATTCAGAGAGATAAAAATTGACAGCATGAACACAGTGTACAGTTTATTGTAGTAAATTTGGAGTTCAAAATATTTGGCAGATCCTACATTCCAATCAAGTACAGCAAACACTTTTTTCTTGTAAATTCAGAGTTGATTCAACAGTACAGTTAGAATCACAAATGTTATGGTTTTATAGTTTTTGCAGGTCTGTTTTATTTGTCGACATACATGTTAATTACCTTGACGGTGGCTGGGGGCTTTCAATATCACAACATTATGCGGGCATTTCGGGATCACATGATCGCAAAACCATCTTGTCAGGCTTCAGGTGTTCAAACAACCAGAGGCACTGATGGCATGGAGAGGTGACTGTTCAAAACAACAATGGCGACTTCTAAAGAGGTCAGCATATTTGAGGCTGTTATATCAGATGTGGACAGTATTTCTTCATTGAAAGAAGAGAAAAGAATGGCACTGAAGGCTTTCGCTTTCCTCCCGACTTTGGCACAGACATTGTGTGACAGTGATCGATAGATGGTTGATCCAATCACCTGCC
Organism: Centropristis striata; assembly: GCF_030273125.1. NCBI lineage: Eukaryota > Metazoa > Chordata > Actinopteri > Perciformes > Serranidae > Centropristis > Centropristis striata. The sequence goes on along the minus strand of NC_081519.1, from coordinate 16,980,194 downwards.
TTTTGAATTTTTTTTTTTTTTTCTACAGTGCCTGACCTTTTCCAAACTGTTTCCAATGACAGATAGTTCTGTGTAACAAACCATTTGGCAGCATCGGATTTGGCAGCATAACATGTCGATAGAGCTTCAACTAATAATTATTTTCATTATGGATGGATCTGCTAATTATTTTCGTGGTTAATCAAATAATTGCTGTCTATAAAATAACAGCAAATAGTGATAAATGCCCAGAGCCCATAATGACATATTCAAATGTCTTGTTTTGTCCCAAACCACAAAAAATATTCCATTTACTATGATAAAAGAAACCAAAAATCATTATCATTCCAGTTCTACATTTAGGTGTAACACCATGTAACATAGTTGAAATTAAGATCACAGGCTTTATTTTATTAAACATATCTATGGCAAAGTGCCTTTATATATCAATATTCACATGCTGAGTAATCAAATTAATCATACTTGAAATCGTATGATTAGATGTATTCATAATGAATTACTATTGAAAATTAACATAATCATGTATGAATTTTATGGCAACACTAAAAGATAGGGTGGGCTGGTTGTTGAACCACAGTGCTGACGTCCTGTGTTAGATAAATAGCCTGTGTTCACAGATAATGTTCCCTTAGTGTTACCAACTGCCAGGGCAGAATCACACCTTCACTCACTATTGGCTGGATCCTGTCTGGCTTCACTTTCATTCAAGAAACAAATGCGTTTTTTGACCTGGGATGTCAACCCTTTGAATTTTTGAGTGACAGATTAACGAGCAGCGCAGCATTGACTGGCTGCTGTTTATGGGCCTGATCAAAGGTGATTGCCTGCTTTGTAACCTTCCCCTGTAAATTAAGGCTTATGGCGCTAATAAATTTCCAAGGGAGCCAGAACTAGTCTGTCAGATGGTGACTTTTTGACATTGTTCCACTCTCTCATAGTGATAAAGACAACTGCTTTAAATTAGCCCTAGGATATTGACTCCTTAAGTTTAACGGAAGGGCAAACGACAAAGTAGTGGCATATCTTGAAATGACTTTGGAAAGTGCCATGATGAGACATCCCCTCGTTGTGATGACACTTCTCACAACAAGTGCAGTTTGACATTGTGCATGCTCCTCTCAACCAAACATGAGACTGCACAATTTTGTGCCTCTTAGGAGAAGTCCTGATGTTGTATGATGCTGAGCTGAATACCATATGGACCAGCGGAAGAAGTGTTTGGGGAGTTGCTTTGACTATACCAAGATTTTGTCCTTCAGTGCCACTCGTGGATCAGTACAGCTGCGACAAGGACTTTACAATCTGATGCAGCTGCTGCCGTAGCACTGTCTGTCCTCTCTGTGCCTTTGTGTGAGGGCACAGCCACTCTTGAGTGCTGTGTGAAGACGAGGACGTATGGTGACATAGTATATTCAGCACATTTCACTGTTCCATTCCTTTGTTCTTTTCTCTTTTACTTATGTCAACACAATTTAGTTTTACCAATTGTCTTGGTAGTTGTCTTTAGGTTTGCTACTTTTTACTTTTCAACATTCCACCACAGTTTGTGGACAAATTATGTTAATTTGCATGATTGTTTTTAATGTTTTTTGTTAACATTTTTGCAGAAGGCCCTGCACAAGGGACATTAATTGGTGCCTTTTTTCTTTTCTGAAATGTTTTTGTTGTGTCAAAAGTTCACCTCAACAGAGTTCTGAATTTTACTAAGACACTTCCCAGGGCTACATTAGTGTGTGATTTAAACACAATTTAGCATACTAAATGTGTAATTTTAAAGCTGGTTCACCTTTCAATGGCATTATTGCCTTCTTCTAAAGCAGTGCTAAAGAACACCAGGAGCAAATGCAAGGAATACGTTTTCATCCAACAAAATTATGACTGGTGTTTTAACTGTGTACCAAATTAATCAGAGCACACAAGGCCAAATTGCCTCCTAAGTTACCGTATGATTGGTTGCTCACAAGCAATGTAGCATTTCAAAAGTTTTTTTTCAAAAGAGTCTGGTTCAGTGCTTACTAGGGATGGCCATCGATTTTGGAATATTTGAATAGTCAATAAATCATAAAAAATCGAATAGTTCCTCATATCCTCATTTCTCATATTACTGGTGCCTTCTGCACGGGGGCAGCGTAGCATTTGATGTTACACAGTGTGGCGGGCTAGATGCCAAGCTGTAGAAGAAGAAACCAACAGAAGTGTAGTGTAGAACAAAAGTTGCCACCAGGAAAGTCTCAGGCCACACTCTCTCAAAAGTCCGCTCACTCTGCGTGTCTCCATTACAAGTTACCCCGCAGAGGGATTTACGAGATGACGTATGGTTTTCGCCGTCGCTAACTGTGCACAACGTCAGCAGCTGAAATAAACCTAGTGATTGTGAATTAACCGGCATCGCTAACTGTGCACAGTGTCCGGTGCTTGTTGTAAACAAACGGAGATCGCTAAGTGTACACCTCCTGTAGCAGCAGCACATACATACTGTACTGCTACAGAGCTAACTGTAGCTAACTGCAGCTAACGGCGGCTCGGGGGGGTGTTATTATCAAATATTCAAATATTAATCGAATAGTACCCCACGACTGTCGAATAGTACTTTTGCCTGAAATGCACATTCCTAGTGCTTACTCCACATAAAACACACTGGCGCTACTGCAGAACAGGTTCTGTTGTAACTGAATATTCTCTGAAGCCATTAGTTTGATATTAACTACCGGGCCTTTTTGTAACCAGCAGGCTACCAACAGTTATATTTATTTCACCTGTTTAATTGAGTTCAGTTGTTCAGTTTACGTAACAGATACTCAGCTGTCCTGCTGTCATTTCATTCATTCATTTCCTTTTTTTTTTTGGCCTGGTGGGGCTTCCCTTTGGTGTGGTGGCCAACCAGGCCTGTACAGTTATAGGGGAAACACTTGAATCAGACTACAAAAAATAGATCGCTTGAATTATAGAAAAAATTTTTGAAAATATTTTTGCATGTCTTTGGATCTAAGACATTGTTTCATAATCCATATTTGTAAGCCGCTAACTGTTAAAGTGTTGCCAAAGTTAAACACTTTGATCTGTATAAGATCTGAATGAAAGTAGGACTTTTGCTTTTTGGCTTTAACTAAAAAGCCCCTCTTCTAAAAAAAGAAAAAAAAAAGTTAGTATCCACCTCAGCTACAGTGTATTTCCGTGACATTTTGTGATCACTTGCTGAATGTCAAGACTCTTGCTGCAAGCCTGCTGAAAGCAAAATTCTTTCAGGGAATAAGTGTTTCCTCAGCTTCTTTCTCCTCTTCCTAATTTGAATGTTGTAGTAAAGCTTTTTGCTGTGCGCTTGCATCAAATGTGAGATGCAGTTGCAGCGTAAAACACAATGGAGACGGCAATGCTATCGGAGCAGTGTCACGTTAATACTGCATGTCTTCATGGGTTTAGTGTTGGCATGTCTTTACCCCCTGGAAATGAATGTGTCCCTGACCTAAAAGGAAAGGCAGGTACATGTTTTGTTAGCCTTTTTAGAAACTGCCTCTGGTGTTTTAATGGTGGGCCAAGTATTTTGTCAGAATGGCTGATTTTAACGAAAACTAAAAAGTGAAAGGAGACAGGGCTTTGCTTATTGAATTATTACTAATGTGAACACTTGCATTTCCAATTCACGCCTCACTTTTTTTTCCTATTTGTGTTCTGTGGCATTAGTGCTACTGAGAAATCATGTCTTTTTTGATTTGCAGAATGAACGCTACCTGTTCCTTAAGTGTCTTTTTGCCTTGTTTCTCATCATCTCCATATATTAAAAGAGAATATGGATGTTTATCATTGTCACCATTCACCACTCTCTCCTGCCACTGTGTCCCACTTTTCGCCACTTGGATGCACTCATGACAAAGATCTTGAGTGCTTTTGTGTGTTAGAGGAGTTTGCTGTGAATATTTATGCCATCCAGGGCCCATATAAGAGCATACGATTTGTTTGTGCCATAGTGTGTCTTCACCAGTGCGCACAGCACATCCCCTGTGCGTGTGTGTTTAAGAATAAGTACAACAGTAGCTGGGTAGAAGGACTGGGTAGGATTTTCTCTAGAGTGCTGCTGATGATAATTACTGTAGAGAGAGTGTCTCATGGGAGTGCAGGCCAGCTGCCTGCCTTGCTGCCATACTGCCATTCACCACTTACTGTGCTGTTTTCTTTCAGGGCGGAAATGTAACAGATATGGATGTTCTTTAGCCAATAACCGATAATCACCTACTTTTCATTTTTGTATTTTAAAATGAAGTTATAACTAGGGATGGGTACCGAATTCGGTACTTTTATAGGTACCGACCGAATTCCGTCGGTACTACCGAGTACCGATTCATGTAAAATCAAACGGTACCATGTTTCGGTACCTAAACGGCGTTAACTTTAAACTGATCATTGATTTCAACCCGTTTTCATTTGACGTCTTTGATTAACAAGCGTGCTGACGATCGCACTATTTTTTTAAATGTATTTACCTCCTCGTCTGGTCCTGTCTGCTCACCGCGTCCGCTAACTGCTGCCCTGTTCCACCGCGGTACAGAGACCAACAGCCGGCTCTAGGTCTTCTAGCCGCCAGCTACTATCTCTCCAATGTCTCTACCCGGGCTTGGCCTTCGTCTGCCTCCAGATTAGACCTTCCTTACTCCGTTTGCTCTCTCCATTCATCCGTAGACTTTTCATTAGCAGCTAGAAGCTAGCTGCTGCATCTCTGGTCCTCCGCTAATACTCCGCTCTTCAACTCAGGAATATTACCTGCCACTTTACTCCAAACTGCCTCGCTGAAATTAAATCCCTCGGACTCCTGCGTCATCCTCGATATGTGCACAGAGCAGCCCGACTCAACTTTGTTTATTCCATCATGCTATGCCCACAATACTGTCTGACCGGTGCTGCGCCGCACAGCTACGACGTCATCACAACAAATCACACGTGCACTTGCAACTTTTTTTTTTTCTCCTCCGTGCTTTGCCACCTGAGAGCGCTCCTCTGCATTCTTTGATAAGACTGCAACCTTCATGTTACAAAATGTACGTTCACTCAACAATAAAGCACTGCTCATCCTGGATTTTATATTGTTTTGATATATTTTTTAAAGTTTATATTTTGAGAAATAAATATGTTACGCAAAAGTACCGAAAATTGGTACCGTTGAGTACCGGTACCGATTCCCAGGTACCGGGTATCGGTACCGTATCGATTCAAATGTGAAAGGTACCCATCCCTAGTTATAACCTGTACTTTATGCTCACCTGAGCCTCATCTCTTTGCATAACATAGTGTTTTTCCTGCATGCACATTGTACACACACACATACACATACACACACATTGTAAAGCGTTCGACAGCCAATCACCAGCATTGTTAGTTCTTGGTACAGACATGCTGCATGCTTATAGCTCATGAGATTTGCTCCTTAGATATTGAAATTACTTATTGAATGACAAAGCATATTTCAATGCTATGGAGGCAATTCATTCGGTGCCTAAAAGTATCAAAGTTCGATACCCAACCCTATCAATAAAGAATAAATTGAATAGATCCATTACAATTAGAATGCTGAATCAAGCTACATCCCACATGACACCAGCAGGAGGTGTTAACTGTGTACTTTGCTTTAGGCAGTAACCTGCTGGGTAATAAAAAAATGATACAAATCTAAAATAAATTCATTCCAGTAAGTAAGCAAGCATGCAGTCCTTTGGCTCAGACAGTGCAGAGGTGTTGGGCTGCACATGTGTGGGGAGAATGCACTGTGTATGCAGAAGGATGCTGACAAATGAACTACCGTATTCCCTCAATTTAAAGCCGGGCCCCTATTAATGACCGGACTCATTTAGTAACCGGGTGTAAAAACAATTTTTAGTAAATAAAAGCCGGCCTCTTATAAGCCGGGTGTCTTACCGGTGTTATGTCAAAGTCTGTTCCCCCGTCGATATGTGTACCTCTTACCTTAACCTGCACCAACCTGACCCCTGACCCCAACCAGTCGTCCTTTAAGTCGCTTAACATGACCCCAAGTTTACCTTAACCCCAAACAGTTATCTCTACAAGGCCTAACCTTAAACTTAAATCCTAACTCCAACCGCAGAGGTGATGCTACGGAGAACACCATTCAGGAAACATCCTTTGACGGGGTAACAGATTTCGACAAAACACCTGTATTTTGAAGTCTCACCACACGAGTTAGGACTGTAGGTAAATATGGTTGTTTCTCCCGCTGTCCTAGTCATTCTCTGTAAATTCGAGCCGTTTACGCACATTCTTCTCAGCTTTTTGGTAGTTTAGACATTTTAAATCCTGCTTCAAATGAACATTTAGCGTGCTTTTCATTGTTTGTTTACATCCGAGTACTTCCAATATGGCTGACATACAGGTAACTGGCTACAATGCGCTGTGTAAAACACTCTAAAAAGTGCCGGTCAGAGCTGCTCTGATTTTATTTTTTTTAATAAAAGCCTCCTTTAAATAATAGCCTGCCCCAATTATTAGACGGGTCCCAAACTGATTTTTTATTAATAGAAGCCCCGGCTACTATTTGAGGAAATACGGTATACATGCCAGGAAGGAGTGCATACTGTGCAACTAAAATATGTGCAAGGGCTGGTTGAACATTTTCCAACCCTTTGCCACCCTAGAGGGGAGCGATGCAGGTAAAGTCCCCAGCCAGAATGGAAGCCAAGGATGTGGTGATTAGTACTGAATGTGTCCCAACCAATTACCCATCATAAAGACCTCTCAGAACTAGAGATTTTCTAACAGAGTTGTTCCTCAATTTTACTGATTATTTCACTTCAGCTGCCAGAAAAAGACTTTTCCTTTTGACACCTGGAAACCTGAAAAAAAATCCTTACGCTTTGCAACTTTATTGTAATCTAAACATTTCTGTACTTTTCGTGTTATTTTACGGAAGATTTATTTTAATTAACGAAGTGTCGTGTTGCTGAGTTTACAGATAATGAGAAGATCTCTAAGAGAGTGTGTTGGCAGGTAAAGCAACAGATTGCCTCCTGTTTACTTACACAGTGTTTACCTCTGGATGGTGTCAAGCCAGATGTGCATGCATGCAGGTCGCATTACAGCATAGCTTGACTTTGCAATGACAGATTTCACAAACAGCTGCAGTAACACCAAGCCTCTTTTTAATTATGAATTCAAGCAGTCAAGAATTTGTGCACGTCAAAAAGTCAAAGCACAACAAGAAAGTAGTTAACAATAGAAGGATAGACTCGCTGTTGCAGCTCACCGCTCGTTAATAACTGTGACTTTGGCTTCAGGCCATCGTCAGAGCGTAATGAAGAATGCAACATTCACACAGCGGTCATGACTCATAAAGTTCAAAAAGTTCATTAATACAACTCCTCAGTCATGTCTTATCTGTCAGATCATCAATAATGGCAACCAGTTAAGAAACAACCTCAACGTCATCCTTTGAGTCTCTAATATCAGTCAACAGCTACAGTGTTTACAATAAAGCTCACAAAATCACTTATTATAGTAAATCACAGTAACTTGATAAGTCATCACTTATGAATATCACTTTATCAATCATGTATGTGTGATGAGTGAATATGTCAGCCAAATGCTATTTTATGCACTTTGAACATAGTAAAAAAACAAAACAACAATTACATGTCTGTAATATGCTGACTAAAATATTAAGGAGTTATTGTGGCATGTTAAAAATCATTAAGTGAAAGATTGCATTTTGTTACTGATAAAGCTAAATCCCCCAGTGAATTCTCATTGCAGCTGCTAGCCTAGTGTGGCAGGTTTGCTATAGTTGGTTAGTCGGGGGAGCTCAGTTGTCCACAATGTGGAAAATTGTCTTCAGCTTCAGTGCTCACATTATAAATTAAAAACTTGGAAATATTAGAAAATCTAACACCATTAAAACATGGTGATATTAAGAACTCAGCGGCTAATAATAATTAAAGAGGTTTCTATAAAATATAGCAGACCAAAGTTACAGTTTATTTCTGAGCCAATAATATTACTAATTGAATTTGGCAGAGTCTCATACATGTTATTCTTTATATTTAATGCATTACTTGCTTGGCTGCCAGTGGCTTCTCCATATTTCTGTACTAATGATAAACACAAAGTGGTAGATTGGAGATGATGGCACGAAACAAAAGTTGTGTGTTTGTCGCAAGTAAACAACTCCCCGGGGGTGGCGGGGTTTTTTAGGGGAGTGCAAAAGCCCCCTACATGTCAAGTACAACAAGTACTACATCTGTCAAGTATGTTTGAAGAAATCCATAGAATAACGGCTGAAATAATTTACCAGTTGTTGGCAATGACACCAGATTGTGTTAAATGTTTTCTCTTTGCTGCAAATTTCTCCCAAATTCACTTTTCTTATTTTACTATAAAGTACTTGGTTACTGTGTTTAGAAGTTTGCTGTTTAAGTAAAGTTCATGATTATCAATATATTACATCCTACTAGCGACTTCATAGATAAGACATCAGCAGACAGCTTTAAAGGAAAAATGGTTCACTGGATGACTGGTTCCATGCAGGCTGCATTAGGAGGTAAATTGTTGTTAGAATGCCATCTTTGATACAAAATGACTATGGGTCTGGTACATACTGAAAAGTGCCCTAGGTACCTTTCCATTCTCTGGTGTTTTGCCCAAGGAAACTGTCAGTGCCTGGAGGGACACCTCCAGCCTCACTTGACTTCTCTGGTAAGCAGCAGCTGTTATTTTGGGAAGTCTGTAGCTCTTTTTCTTCATTCTTCCCTTTTCTGGGTGATAGGGGAGCCACTTTAATTGATATTTGTTTGATTGTCCTAGTTAGCTGGTTGGATGGGAATGCTAATAGCACATTTACAGGATTGCTATATCTTTACCTACAAAGGTATGCCCTAATTTTTGCAGGAACTGGTATTTTAGATGTTTCCTGTCCTTTTAGAGTATGACAATGGCTTTCAGGTCACATTACTGTCATCTACCAGTTTTTGGATATGTTCCTGTGTTTTTTTTGGTTTGTATACAGAAACTATGTTCCTCTATCGGAGAGGCAGTAAAGGTTTTCTGTATTCTCAACCTTACTCCTTTCCTGTATTGGCTAAAATGTTTTCCCTTCTTTATGTGATGGATCTTATAATATCAAAGGAAATGGGATTACCAAACTATTGTACTTATTTCATTTTAACTCTGTGTTTAGATCACATTTCCAAGAAATGTTATTAATAATTGTTGGACAAAATTAGGAATGCATGAACTTGTGGTGCTGGAGCCTGCAGACAGCAGGGGATTAATGCTGCTGAAGTTATATTGAATTTCTCTCAAGTGTCTCTAAAAATTAAGCCAAAAGTGATAATTATGTCTTGCCACAGATTGTTGTTCTTTATCAAGAAGTTGCTTTATGAGTTTCTTATTGCAAAGCTTCTACTAGAATTGCTGATATAACCACCAGTGTCTCTGTATTGAGCTAAGAGTGTTATTGTCCAAACCTTGCCAACATGTTATTGCAATGCCAGCTTGATCATATTTTAATGTGTTTTGGGTTCAAAATCTGATCCCAGTGGTTAGACCTTTTGGTTAATATGTTTGTGTGATCTAATGATCCTTCCTGCTGAAAGTAGGTGTGCTGTGACAGGCTCTCTCATCTGTCACTTTTTTAGGCAAATGGAGACCAAAAGATAAACTGACAGATGGAGACATGCACCCAGGCAGCAGGGCTGATCCTCCCAAGGCAAACCGTTTGAATGGCAAGGGAAGTGTATCTTTTAAGAGAGGAGGCCCTGCGGGTACCTGACAGCAGTCAAATGAGTCCACAAAACAGAGAAAAGTTGTTCTGCAGCTAGGCTTGTTAAGGCTGTTGGGATATGTTCCGCTAAAGTGGACATGCAGGAATGAGCAACAGGCAGAAAGACAGAACGTTTAAAGTCATACACACACCAGGTTTGATGACAGGTGGACATAGACTTATGTATTTCTATCCAAATCTATTTTCCTGAATTATGTAAGTTTGTACCATTGTTTTCTTTTGCTGTACATTATTACAATGTAGATCTTTACGCATTTCTGCGGTTAATTTCTTGCCCTGCCTTTGAACCCCTCCAGACTCCTCTGAGAGTCGCATCATCAATACTGGCTGCGTAGAGTGCTGTGGGGAATAGACTTTAAAGCATAGTTCCGCATGCACATATATAAACTGCAATAACTGAAATATATGAATAGTATGGTACTGTAGACGAGACTGCAGAGGTGACCTGCCGATGCCCCTCATTACTGTATTCAGTTATGCGAGAGAAGAGGCCAGTATGGATCAACATGTACTGTTCTTCTAGAAAACAACTCATTTTGGCTCTAATGAAGTCTCCCGACAGGCTCTCCCGAGAGTTGGAATGGAAAAAGCATGCTAATACAGTGTGCTGTGGCAGAGAGAGCGTTGGTTTTGGCATGAATTGTGAATTACCAGTCGTTTTTCAGTTGAGCCGGATGGATAATTGTGCTTCGTTCAAGATTGAAAAAAGGTTTGGCTTGCCTGTGCCTTATCAGAGTGACCATGTCAAGCTCGTTTGCTTTTAATCTCTAACAACCATTAAGGGTTTGTTCGGGTTACATTAAGATTTCTCTGTCACTTAACGGTTAAGGTTAAGAGGTGTTGAACAAATACACTCCATTACAGCCCCCCCGCCCCCCCACCTCCTGATATTTTCCCTCATGAATGCAGTGACTGATGAGAAGGCACAGAGTAGCCTTGTCATGCCCCATGCATCACTACATCATATCACAGCCTAAAATGCACACATGTCCACAAAAAATATCTTGATTGACAGTTTTTGTTACTTCTGTATATAGTCTCAAAAAAGCTGCTTTGTTTGGATCAGCTCCTCCATCTTGAATCCATCCCTCTTTAATCTTTTATTACTTCTGCCAGGAAGTTTTCGGTTGGGTCTGGTTTGTTTGTTTGTCAGGAGGATTATGGAAAAAACTACTTGACCAACTTTCATGAAACGTGTTGGAAGAGTGCAGCATGGGCCATGGAAGAACCCAGTACATTTTCGGGTTAGTCTTGCTGGAGGTTTGCTCCTCAGAGTGCCATTCTTGTTTTATACGCAGTGGTTTTAAAGGTAAAGTTTCCACTGCTCACAAACATTTTTTCGGTTATCTTGGGGCATATCAATTCTGAATTAATAAAACTGCATGACAACACATTTTTTTCTTAAGCCCAAAAGCCTAAAAAGTGTTATATGCAACAAAAAATTACACATATTGGATTTTGGAAACAGAAGAGAAACAGATAGGAATGGTTAACCAGATGGGTGCATTATGTCAATTATACATTGAAAATGAAATAAAATAAGTAAATATCAAAATCAAAAGCAGCACCCTGGATTTATATAAATTATTTAAATTGACAATATATCTCTAGTGTGGTACACTGGCAGCCTGAAGTTTAAAATATGAAAACCAACAATCTGCTGATCTCTACGAATCAAGACTTGGTAGTCTAACAATGAGATAGCCATCAGTGATGAGAAAAAAATGTTTTAATCAAAATTGAATCTTGACCCAATTGAAACAATTGAAAGTCTAATCAAATTATAGATTTTGAGAATCGTGACAGCCTTAGTCAACTGTGAGCCCAGATGATTTAATTTAAGCTTATATATGAAGCTGTTAGCAGTCAAATTACTTTCCATAAAACCAGTTAGTCATCCATGGAACATGCTTTGCTATACAGGCATTAATAAACAGAATCCAAAATGAAAGGAGTCCAATGTTTCCTCTAGGAGTTTTTTCAGCAGCGGGGGTAAAGGGTTATTTTTATTAAAAAAATTACACTTCACAGCAAAACAAGCTTTACAACCGGTGTTCCAGGTGTTTCCCACAGGATTTTATGGGACTATGATGGGGGACCCAAAGCAACTTGCCTCTCGCACATTCTAATGCCACTATTCCATCAGATACGCTGATTTTAATCATTGCATATTTTAATGTATTATTTTAAAGGAGAATAAGGGTTCTTCTTTGTTTCATTTAAGGCATCATATTTTGACAGTCGTCTTGTAAATTCTGTGGTGGATTCCGACAGTAAGTCATTCTTACGGTTAGCGAGTAACGCTAACCGTGTACAGAGTTTTGATTTTTGGGATTAAAATGTGCACGTCTTTCTTTTGTTTTTTTCTTAACAACTAGTCGACTTCACATCTTGCAGCTGTATTGCTGAGAGAACCCAAGAAAGTGCAGTGTTGAGTGCAATCTCCCGAGATCTATGGGACATATTTATTAGTAGTGTGTTATGTACCAAACCATCCGGAAGCAAAATCTCCTTGGCAGAGGTCATAACTCTTTAATATTGTAAATAACACTTTTTCTCATAGCAATAATGACAATTACTTTTGGCTTTGTGTCCCAAAACACCCACTGTAGTCCAAACGACCCACCTGAGACACTATTTTATGTGTGACAGTTCTTGAGTTATAAATACTAGTGCAGTGCCCATATAGACTTACAGATGAGATGAGTCAGGCGTGGAAATCCAGAGCGAATTGTGTTACTGACCAGGTGTAGGCCTATCACACAATGGGGCAGAGCTCCCCTAAAAGGCGTCCGATCGGAAACAGTGCAATGCCGCAACATGTCCTACGTAAATAATGATATTTTGAAAAATGAATTCAAAAATCTTCAAAATCGAGGATGCACACCTCCCTGCCGTGCGCAAGCCACATACGAAATCTTAGGTCAGTCTGACTAACGGTCAGAGAGATATGCCCTAGACACACACACACATACACATACACATACACAGACAGGCGCTTCTTGCTTTTATAGATGGATATTTTTTTAGAAAACTTCTATTTGTATTTTATATCACAATACTCTAGATACTACTAAGGTTATCTTAATATTCACACTACAGTTATTTTTCATCTTGTAACATGTTGATGTCGGCTGGTCCATTTTTGTCCACTCTTTCAAAAATGATTTCACTTGACTGCCATATTTTTATATATATATTTTAGAAGTACGCAGATTCAATTTCGAGGTGTGGTGTGCTGCTTGATGCTATTGCCATATTTTAGGTGGTGTGTTTTTCCAAGTGTTATTAAGCTCAGACCCCACCTGGTGCATTTGGCTACTTCCTGTAAAAACGAATGATTGTTGTTAAAAACAGAATATCGACTGTGCAGACTTGAGCACAGTTGGTGTGATGGAGCTTTTGATGTTGCTGCATTGATGCAGTATTGACAATTACTAACAGTATTCAGGTGGTACGTATAATACAATAAAATACTGTGCCTTGTGTTCATGCAGTTCTCCTCAAATAAAAGAGTAATAGTGGATACCACGTTAGGTCGGTTTGACTTAGTTACCAACATAATGCAGTGCAAGGGCAATCCGAATGTTGTTATCATGTTAGTTTAATCTTCACTGGCTAAGGCAATACACACGCTGAAGAATCATTTATATGCTGTGCCATAATTTACCTCACAATCCTTGTTTTCCTTTTACTTTAATGGCCTTTCTCTTTTTAACGACTCCCTGAAGACTTTCCTGTGAAAACATTTGCATGCACGCACACTTTCCCATATGTGCACTCATACACACAACCATGCACATAGTAGTGTTTGCTGCTGTGGAGGGATTGTAACTCTAATACAGCCTGTGTCTCTCCGTCACATTAAAAAGCCAATTTCCTTTTAATAGCAACAACAGCTGGAGCTGACACGGCCTGTGTCTGCTGATGGAGCAAACAGCTCCAGAGCTGTCCTGCAGCTTAGGCCCGGGTGCCGGCCTCATTACAGGAATAGGAGGGAGAGAGAAATGTTAGGAGGGGGGAGATGGGATGGAGGGGAGAGAATGGATGGAGCCCGAGCATGCAAAGACAGGTGTTGAAAATGTTTGTGATTTTGGAGACATGTAGAGCTGAAGAGGAAATATTGTTAATATTAGGCATAATGTAACACTGGAAATGGGTACCTTTCATAACACTACAGCAATGTGTTAACTATCTTACAACTCACCCTCACTCATTCTTCCTCCCTCCTTCCCTCCTTTTCCTCCAGTGCACCTGGTTGAGTCCCAGGAGATGGCTGAATCTGCAAGAGTACCAGAGCAAGAAGCTGATGCAAGAGAGTGGCGTGGCTGTCCAGCGCTTCTTTGTGGCTGACACCGCTTCTGATGCTCTGGAGGCTGCAAAAAAACTCAGTGAGTAGAGGGGACGTTCTCAAACAAACCACTGTATTATAGCTGGGTTTATTTGACATTATCTATGTGATAACTAACCAGCATGCTAACGATTGTTTCTATTTTGGGCTCAACTGCATGACATTTATTTCAAAATATTCTGAAATGGCCTGTTTAGGCCTGAATACCACGTTTGTTGGACGATATATTGTCCCAGATGTAATTGCAATGAACAATATTATTCTCTTTTAAGACAATTTAATGTCATTGCTATAATGGTTAGATAATCACAGAAAATGTACATGTACATTTTGTGATTCCTTTAAAATATTCAATGTCTTTAAAAAAAATAAAAGTACACAATTAACACAGACTAAAAGTTCTGGGCTTAAGAAGGAGATACAGTGAATATATTCATATGGAACTTCTACTGTATTTTAATATTTCTGCATAATGGGTCCCTAAATGGTGTTGGAATTGCATAAATTGGGTATTGCTGGACAGCTGAGACTCTTAAATGTTAGTCCCTGTAGTAGCCATTTCATTGCAGTGAGAGCATTTCTTTGAAACCTGACCTCACTGTACAAAATTACCTGCTGTGACCTCTAGAATAATCACAGCCTCATGAAACTTTACAACCTCAAACTAGAGGAGTCATGTCTTTTGATGACATGATAATGTCATTGAAAATAAGTAGAAGTGTTTTCATTATTTTGTGATGCACTTTACTCCAGAAACATACAGAGCTTGTTAAAATGTACTCCAGGTGGCCACAATATTGCTTGCTAAGTATTTTCATGTTGTTATATAGATTTAGACATAGGATAATTCTATATTACTTAGTGTCCATAATGAGATAGTCTTTGGGTTTTGTAAACTGTGATTTGGTTGCAATTACTGTGTAATTTTACGGCTGTACACTGTGAAACCCTAACAGTCCTATTTGTGCTGCATGGCTCTGCAGACCTGCTACAGGACGTGCAAATAGCCGTGGTTAATCAGGGTTGAAGTTTTATCAAGTTTAATCTCGTCTTTATGCTGTTTGCTTATGTGCGGAAGCCTGTGTTTTTTGAGCTTAGTGGTTGTGCCTGCTCGGTTTTTCATCACACACTCATCTGGGCTAATTTGTTTCACAACCTCTCGTGTTCAGTTTCTCCCATTCTGCATATTCTGCTTTTTTATGTATTTATTTTAATCCTTGGTTACAATTTGGATTATTGCCCATATAGACTCACACAAATCCATGCAAGGAAGTGACTGAAACTTGCATTTTATTCTTGTAACAAACATCTTCACAAATACATTATACTTGCATGAACAAAGGTAGTTTAACACACATTTGTATGCACCCACACAAAGCTCGCTCTTCTATCCCATACCTTCCCTGTTCCACTTTTCTTCCTACACACCAAACTGCCCACCACATACAGCGCATATTTCCACCCTTGGCATTATATTTTATTCAGCGTCCTCTCCAACTACAGCAGTGGCTTTCAGATAATGCATCCAGGTTGGTTGTCAGCCAGTGAGGTGCCACTCTTGCTGCCTTTGGGCTCCAGTGCCTGGGGCGCTGCTTTTACAGTGGCCCTGGTTACAATGCAGACAAAGATAAACTGAATAGGAGGAAGAGGACATATATTTTCATGACAGTACCCATATTGCTTGGTATGGGAAGAAATAGAGAGACAGAAAAGTCAGGACGAAGGAGTTAGAGGGGAACAGACAGCTTAATAAAACCCAGGCCATACTCGAAGATTGATTTACTTATAACTCTTTGCCGTGCTTTTTTTAGATGCTAACAAGTCAGACAGCATTTGTCCCAAGTTATGACATAATTATGGAGCTGCTTTGAAGTTTTCTCAAGGCAACTAAAAAATGGCAAAATTGCATTTCTAGGTTATTATAAAACATGTTTTAGGACATTTCTATGTTGAACTGCAAACTGTTCTATGTACAGAGGGACAGGAACTTCATCCAAATGGTGGCTGGAAGAGATTTATCACTGCTGATTGTCCACAGCAGTAGAGGTAATTGCATGACTGCAGTTCAGAAATGTTTTTATTGGTTTCTTCAACCAATATTTCAAGCTCAGAAGCAGGGAGCTTCTACTTTCTTTTGCACTTTACTAATTTTCAGAACGGGACGAAACATATGTTAAATAGCCCGGCATCAGTTCTTAATTAGCACGAGTGCACTCAAATGAAGTTGACTGTGGGTGTGACCACTCACATCATGAGTGTTAGTAAATTCACAGCTAAATTGAAAACATGCACCAACGCAAAATATAGCAGCACTGGCAGTAATTTTCGGTTGGCTTATCGAATCAACCCCTACATTCCCACGGCATACTTCAGAGCTGCTTTATCTTCTCATCTCTATCATGCACTAAGCTTTGGTCAATGTCCTAGAACACGTGTGTGTGTGTGTGTGTGTGTGTGTTGTGTGTGTGTGTCACACTTTGTGTATCCTGTGACTGTTGCTGGCTACCTATTAAAGCACACAAGCGAGCATCTACTGACGCTTCATTTCTTCAGATACACACTGTCACTGTGCCTTTTAATGCTCTCACATGGCTGTGTACGGCTCACTCCGGGGCCATGTTAGGCCATACATGAATGCGATGGAGAATGAGAGAAATGGGGAGATCAGTTACCTCTTTGGTTGAGATCTGTTGGGCAGAAATGCAAAAAGAGACTACGAAGGGATGAGCGGGAGGCAGGGTTTTGAAGCCAGCCCTGGACGGAGCTCTGTTTCATGGCTATCCACTGTAGAGACATGGGATATGGCTCTGTACAGGGGATATGGATGGTTTGGGTATCTGAGCTGACCAGGAGCGACTCAAATGGATTTCTGTGTGGTGCTGATATCCTGCTGTGAGCCCCTGGTTCCTCGCATACACAAAAGAATGAGCCAGTCAAGCATGGAAGCACATCCGCAGATGAATGACATGCGTAGGGTAAGCTTGCCCATATGCAACCCACAGTCACTCACCCACACATTCACACCAACCAGCATTCTCCTCTCCGCTACACTCACTTAACCATGAAGTGGTTAAGTTGACAGTTCAATTGCAGCTATGCTATATAGAAACTCTTCTCACTCCTCTCGTGTACTGTAGAGTGGGCCCAACTCTCCTAAAGTGGACACAGATTGATTTGTTCTATTACCACTGAGGACAAATAGCTTAAAATCTTTCTCCTTCTCCATCAAAACATAAAAAAAAAATATCCGACATGGACCATTGATTCCCTTTTACTTGAATGACAACTCAGGGGAGAGTTTACATTGTGGCAGATGGGTGACTCACAACCAGCTAATGGCTCATGGAAAGTAGGGCCCCATACTGGGGGATCCGTGCAGGGAGTTATCAGAAAGTCCAAAGTTTCTGTAATGTGTGCTCCACTGGGACGCTGGGAGAATGGCATTCTAACTCTTGTTGTCTGTCCGAAACCAATGACCCAGAGCCATGAGTTTCATACACAAGCTTTTAATTTTTGTGGTGTATGCGTGTATATGTGTGTGTCTGTGTGACAGCCCAAGGACCAAGCTGTGTTTTTTCAAAAATAAACTTTTGGACCTTGGAGTTCCATAACTTTAATATCTAAATATTTGGATCAAATGTGTTAAATATACTTGTGCTTTCTGTTAAGTTGTCACATTTGTCTCTCAAATGGTATCCATTCCCTTTGTCTGGCTATACAGAGACAATACTAATTTATGTCTGCAAAAAAAGGGCTATGCCTTCAGAAGTTAATGTCTCTCTTGCAGAATCAGTAATTGATGCTTGTAATGCGATGCTACTATGACATGTTGCAGTTAACTTTTTATTCCCATGCTTCCTAAAATGTGACCTAAAAGATGTCTCCAGAAAATATTTCACTCAGTGCTTTATCAGGCTCCAGAAACAACCAAGGACTTTAGTAAGAGAGCACTTAAGTAAGAGTACCTAAGTTTATACACTTATTATTAATAGTAGCCATTAGGTGAATTACCAACATAATTTGAAGGCACATAAATCCCTCCCAATGAGACAACAAATATTAAGCCCTTTGTGTAGCAATACATGCACATCTGTTGATGCAGGTTTGGGGTGCTTATTTGGACCTTTTTTATTTTTGACCGATAGCCAATTTACTTCTTTAGCATTTACTCACTGTGATCTTGTTTGTCATTGCTGTATACAATTCCTGCATGGAAACAGCTCAATCATAGCTAGAAGAAAGGGGAACTCCTTAAAAATGTCATTTGTGCATTATAACACACTTAAAATGTCATAAATCAAATATATATTTTTTAATCTATATATATATATATCCTGTTGTTTTCAGTGGGATCTGGCTAGTGCAAGTGGTTTATTTTTAGGAAAATGGTAAATGAGACCTGTAGAATGAAGTGATTTGGATTAAAGTATTTTTTTTGGTTAGTTTTTCTGAAAGAAGTGTTCGTCACACAACAGCTGTTCAAGGACTGTCAGAAAGTTGCAAATTTAACAATGGCTATTATTACAGTTTCTCAATGATGAACTATGCATTTTAAATATTTTATTTTGGTTTAAAAGCCGCCATCAAGTTTTGAGCTGCAGAAAATAACCCTTAAATGAGAAGCATGTGACTGAATCCCACTTCACCTGTCTGAGACAGTTCAGGCTCGAACTTCCTTTCCACAGACGGCAGCAGACAAGTGCTGGTCCCACAGCCATGATGTTGCATGATGTTCCTTATTGATATTGTGGCATATGCATTTTAAGCTAACACAGCTAAATTATGCCCGCCGCTACTTCAGAATATGGGATTGTTTTATTTTTTAAATTCTGTAGCAGTGACCACAGCAAGAGTTTTCGCGCAACAGTCTTCCGCTCTCGCTGCAGGGACGAGTGAGTGGAACACTGCCGTCAAACACTTGAGATGTCATGACAATGGTAACGGCGCGAGCACTCTGTTAGCATTACTGGAGTTTCTGAGTGAGGTTAGACTGCCTGATAGAGCAGATGGCTAGCTAACGTTACTGAAAGAGAACACAGCACACTTCAGCCAGTCAGCCTCCACTTGTTTTCCCGGTGTTTGTATTTAGTAAGAGCATTTACTTTAAATAATGTTTTAATGGTAGTTTCAATCGGTCAAAATTCATATTGTCAGTTAAATTATTAATTATTAACATCCATTATGCAAGTGTATACCTACCTTGAGGCGTTCAAGATGGTATTGTACTGGTTAGGAGATGTAGCTAGTACCTCTTCCAGTAAATCAGCTGAAAGAGTCACTTCATACATGACTAGTACTTGCTGACACTATTCAAATAATCCCATCTTTGAATACCATCGATAATGGTATATGGCTTCAGTCAATGCAAGACTGAATTGCCTTCCTTTTATAGATATGTGAGCACACTCTTATATACACACACATATATAACATGTTTTTCACAAAGACCTGGTTGCTATCTAGCCGTTTCGGGATATCAAAGCAAGTCCTGTAATGAATATAGATTTCGTCTTTGCTTTCGAAGCACATATGCACGGCCGTGCATACGCACACAAGTATACACATACCTGTGCTCTGCTACAGCCAAAGAGAATGCGATTATGCAGTCCACTTTGTGTGTCGCCACTCGCTTGACAGATGCATCTGTTGAGCAAATCTTGATGGATTTTCAGTCTGAATTTTAAATCAAAACCACATTTTCCCTCCCTTTCCTTGCTGCAAGAGCCCTTCATGTCTGTCATGCCTCCTGCCTCCCCCAGCAATCATTCATTGACAAAGCGGCGATGGAAGAAAACATTGGTTTGGATTCTTATCTTCACCGCATGTTGAGCTTGTGTGATGAATGGGAGCAACATATATGTGTACACCTCATATCAGGTGACTTCGGAATATGTTGTCTTTCTTTACCATTGTCATCTTGCTGACTTTTACTTTGACAAATTGTGTTGAGATTACACTTTCTGTTTTTTCCTCTTCTTTCTCTCTGTTCAGTTTGTAAAGTTACCTTAATATCTCTCACTCCTCATTCACCTCAGTCTACCTCTGCTTCCCGTTTTCACTTTGTGCTTAGCACAGCCTCACTGCCAGAATGACGATTAACAGAGGTGGGAAGCATTTTAATTTATTTCACTCTGCCATGAATATTCAGTGTAAACAGAGCAGTTTTTATGCACGGCTGTCAAATCTCATGTGTGCTTATTAGAGGGATAGTTAGTTTGATATGTCAGCTTACTGAATAATAGCGAGCTACCTCGACATGAGCCAACTCATTGATGAAGCAGGTGTGTGTATGAAGGCGTGTTTTTTTTTTTTTGGTGGTGTATGAGGAAGAGGGGGGAAAAAAGATCTACAGGATTTACTCATCTGACAAATGCATCTCCCATCAGTTTCAATCTGCCACGCATTACTGTCTCAAGTCAGCATGCTTACTCAAAATGTAGTTGGCTGAGGTAAACATCTGTTTCTGCATTGAAAACATAAAACATGTTGTTAGCCATGCTATATATAGTAGTTTATCTTTTCCAAAAAAAGATAAGAGCTTCTTTTTGGCTACTGGGGATCTTCAAGAGCCCTTAAAATCAAGTCAATGAGGCTCACACTGTGCCTCCGATGGTGTGTAAATAAAAGTAGCTCAAGGCCAAGGACACTGTTGTGTGTTTCTTAAAGTGATTGTTTTCAGTCTGCTCATTTAGTTGTCTGCTCTCTGTGGCAGCTCAGACCCCCTCAATGCCTCTGGCCTGTGATCAGCAAATTGAGAAGGATCTCATTGTAAACCAGGAGCAAACATCTTTCTACACAATACTGGCTTAAAGTGCATTGTGCCACGTCTGCTGTTGGTGTTCGTTCCAGGCTTCAGCATTAAGTGGTTAGTTTTAGACGGCACATGAAAAAAATAAAAATAAAAAAAGGCCCATTCAGATGATGTATCGATGAAAGTATTTTGTATGTCATGGCAGCCAGACAGGGAGCTGAGCTGAGTCTCCCTTTATTTCTGATAGACACCATGGTGGAATTTCCGCCTGCATGCATAAGGCTTGGGAGCAGATTCCAAGCCAGTTTGGGCACCACCTAAGCCGAATAATGTAAAATCAATGTTGAGACTACTAAACTAACTATAGGACTTTTTCCATATATATATATATATATATATATATATATATATATATATATATATATATATATATATATATATATATATATATATAACATTGTACTGATAAGTATTCCACAAACTCAGAGCCCTTTTCTCTCTGCTCCGCACCACTTAAAAATGATACTGACTCTGCCAGAGACCAGAAAAATACATGGATAACAATAAACTCTGGCTGTCAGGATGAATGATATAGAACCAGAGTTTTGAATGCATCGTAGGTCCTATAATTGCTAGACTGACAGAGATCATTGTCATCCAGGTATTTCATAGCCTCTGGTGGTCGTGAAGAATTAAATGGCATTTACTGTATTTATTTTTCCCCCTGAAATAAATTGAGCATCGAGAATCCCACTGTACATTTAATAAAAAAAACGACATAGGATCTTCGTCTAAAAAGAAATTATCAAAAGGTGCTGCGTCATCCAGTTTCGAGATAAACGATGCACGGTGAACTGTATCTACTCAGAGAAAAGCATGAGGAGATTGCAACAAACAAACCTGAGACCGAACTGCAGAGGAGTGGAAGCTTGCAGCAGCAGACCTAGGGATGGGTGAGATAATATGATCTCTCCTTTCATAGAATCCAGTAGCATGGGTTTCCCATTGTGCACTGAGGTGCAGAGGAGACTCCCTGCACAGCAGCCTCTGCTGTATGGGCTCCCAGATACATCTGCTGCGTTTCCCCATCACTAACAGTGTGAAGAGACTCGGGATATACCAGACACAGAGCCAAGGGCATGTTGGAAGGACTCAGTGGTGTACAGGGCCAGGGCAGCTGTAACTGTGACAGCAACTGGGAGGACAGGCAGGAAGTACCCTGCAATAAAATCATGTATCTGTCTGCTTTGGTGTGTTGGGGAAGGCTTTTTTTTTCTTTACTTACTTCAGGTAGAGTGAAGTTCACATACAGTGTCAGCTGTAAACATTAATGTACTGCAGTTGCAGTTCTCTTTTAACCACACCTGTATGGAGATAATCCACCAAGCACAAATATATGGTCAAACTGCATTCAAAGTGTATTAAAAGGCAAACGATGCACATCAGTAACTTTCTGCAGTGGCGAAAAGGGTAGATTACAGTTTGTTGAACACTTTCTGACTGGTCAATTATGGCATTGTACAGTCTGTAATTAATAAAGAGCAGATTATTGCTAATGACGAAGGTCAGATCATGACCTCTGGTGGACCAAAAAAAGGTTTCTGTTACTCCTTCAGAAAACATTATAAAAATGTTTCAAACTCTTATGCCATTTAACCTCTGATCCATTGTTTATGGCTAAACTGTCTCCTGCAAAGAGAAGAGAGAGAGAAGAAAAACAAGGTAAACATTGTTAAAAAGACACAAAGAACTGTACGACACAGTAATTGACAAAACTACAGGAAAAAGTGCTGTGGTCATTTTATGCATCTGTTCAAAATGAGAAGGTATTTTCCAATGACAACTGTAGAATCCAGGGGATTATTTTTAAGGTGAAGCAATTTAACCATTGTAAAAGAATAAATACACTCTAAATTAATATTCTGTGTTGATTAAATTCCCCTGTAAGTAATCATAGGCTTACAATGTAAGCAAAAGAGTCATTATTGCATAAAGGACCCCAACAAGGTGATTCAAATCCTGCATCAACCTGTTAGCAGTACATTATCCCTCACCTATCTTGTATGCATGTTATGGTGAATGTGACTGATGCTACTGTGTATATATAAAAAAAAAAAAAATGTTTTTGATCCACTATTTTATGTTGTGTTTGCTTCTATTTATAAAGAGCTGATACATTAGAGTGGTTTATTAAAGTCTCATAAGAAACAGCCAACCACACGATGCTCTCACTTGTAGTGCCACTGCATTTATTTTGCTGGTGATATCAACGGCTCTGCTGTCTCTGGCAGGGTGCTGAGAAGCATTTACACCTCCGACTGGGCCTGGTGCTGGTTTATGAGATCATCTAGAGAGTACCATATGCTTCTTCACTAACCCAGCAACACACTGTCTAGCCTGTGCCATCTGTCATAGAAACGCTCCTCCCCCACACGGGCATCGCCACAAGCCACTCGGAGGACTTCCTTATGCATGCATGACCTCCCTCACACAGTACACCCCTCTCCCCCAACATGACCAGCCTATGTGTCAGTGGAGATGCTGTGTTTGGCTTTCACATTTTTATTCAGTCAGCACTCCACCAGTTTGTTGTTGTGGGTGGAGACATTTTTAAACACTGACGTCTATGACTATTTCATGGTAGAGTTGTTACGGATTTGTTATAGAGCTGCTACTTTTAAAATGAAAGTTACCATTTGAACATGGGAAAACCCTATTAGATGAGGTGGTGGTCACTCAAATAAACAGAAATGACCACTTGCTCAATTTAGTGCCCACTTTACTTCCTGTCCAGTACACAGTAATGTTAGCTAATGTTGGCAAAAGAGTGTTCTACTTCCATTTAAAGTTGGTTTCTTCATTTTTTACATTTTGTGTCATCGCGAGTAATACGTGGCCAATATAGTCAATGTATCAACCTTCACTTGCTCCGTAGTGCTCCGTTTCAGGCGCGTCACGTCATAAAAGGTATGAAACAACAATAAACACAAGTTAAATCACACAAAGCCTACTTACCCATGGTAGAAGAGCAAATATCAATGAAAACAATCAAATCAGCAAGTTGACACTGTCGGACAAAAGGTAAACACTGTCGTACGTGAGGTAAACACTGTGGCGCACGCAAGATGGCCGCTTTTTAAACGCTCCAGGTGGTTGTGGACGCTGTGTGGAGGACGGACCAAATACGCGATGCTCAAGCAACGCGCCGCCGACGGGCCCGGTGGATTTTCAGTGTAAGATAACCATGAGCAACGATAGCTAATCATTCAGTGTAGCACCAATGTTAGCCTTATTTTCACAGCTTAGCTAACATTAGGTTATTCTGTCTCAGCATCAGCTGGAAAGGATTGAAAACTCACAAGGAGAAATAAAAGCTGACTGATGAAAAGCAAAGAGGGACCTAGCTAAATTCAGTATTTTAAGTCACAGAGGTGACTATAAAAATAATCTAAAATGATAAAAAATGCGTGATATCAAATAAACAGTATAGACTATATGTATAAAGGTAACTGAAAAGTGAAGTAACAAACTTAAGGATAAAAAGCACTGTAGTGATCACTGGATGGTTGGATAATTTCACTGTATACTGGACAGGTAATACACAGGACAGGAAGTTAAGTATTGTCAATCTCTACCAGAGGTCTCATTTTTGCTGTCGCACATTAAAAAAAATCATATTGCCAAACTCCAGTAGAAGGTCTTCACATGTTTTCTGAAGCCCTGTTGTGAGCATCGTTACTGCGTCGCATTAGCATCATTCATGCTTCACTTCCTTTTTTATGCCTTTTCGTCCCAACACTTGTTCAGTGATAGAGCCATTATCTGGATAATACTGGCCCTAAATTGCATGTTTTATTAAGGCTATTCCATCCTTCATTGAGCAGTGAATTTGTAAGAAGCAATACAGTGATATTTTTTTCTTATTGCTTTCTCTCTCTCTCTGCCGTTTCTTTGTATGCACTCAGGTTATATTCCAATTTTTGCCTACCTGGATTTGGATAACGGTGTTGTACAAGGCCTAGGTCTTTTGTCATCAAATTCTATTATGCTCAGCTCTCTTTGTGCAATGCAATCCCATCTCACCATTCAGTAAAAAAAATGTTTGGACATTTATATAATGTGTTGTGTGAGAACAAATGAACGCCATAGCTGTACTATACACCTTATGGAAACAAGGGACCCACTTCCTTTTCAACCAGGGACAGAAAAATATATCTCGCTGTCAAACATGTTTAAAACATGGAACATGGTCAGACCTCTCCTAGCTGCACATCCCCTCCCTTCTCATTCACAGTCCCCACTAGGGCCGCCTCATGCACTTCAACACTTCAAGCGCCTTTTAAGACCACTTTCATCTTCCCCCTTCAGAAAATGAGGCAGAGTCTCTGGTGAAAAGCGCTGACAGTAGCAGTTAGCGCTGAGTAGAGTTGGCTCAACCATGGCCCTTTCACTTCTGTCTTTGTCTGAAGAAGTGTGGGATAAGACGACCCTCTTAAAGCTTTGTGCGTTTCTGCGCTATGGACACCAGCTGGAACCAGTGTCGTGTCCTCTTCTTGTTTGCCTACCGGACATAGGCCACTGTAGCAGCTGCTCAGCTATTGATCATACAATGGGTTCTTGAACTTCAAAAGAATATGCAGCCTCTGTCCTACAGGATATTGCACTTGAACTGTTGCCACTTGTCATTTAATTTCCCTCAGTGAATGCATACGATTGCCACTTCTGCTGTTTCCAAGGTGAACACGGGCTGCAATGGCAACAATGACCAGGAGAAAGAGGTTCTGTTTAATGATGTCCGTTTCTAATGGGTGAACTCATGAGCGATTGTGGGAGGGGAAGTTGACGGAGAACCTGAGGCCCAATGGACTTTTGTGTATTACTGAGTTATACAACTATGCGAGACAGGATAAGTTAGCAAGCTCTTTTTATAATGAGGTAACCTGCAACAGTTTCAGTCATTGTGTCAGAGAAAGATAAGGAAGTGAAAGTGCAACTTTATAATAAAAAGGTGCTTGCAAACTTCTGTTCCAAATCCAGCTGGCTCTATGATTCAGTGGACGTCTTAAATGCAAAACACCGCAACAATGTCCTCATGCCTCCTGCGATGCTGCTAGAAATCATCAACAGACTTGTCCAGCATTTGGAGCTTAGGACATCATAAGTAAATTTTGAGTGCTCATTATTACACAACTGAAACATCATCTCCTAAGTAACAGTTTGTCAGCCAGTTTTCCTTCATATTATCTTAATAATGCCAGGGTGGAGGGTCATGAATATCTGGAATTTATTATTGCTCAACAACACAATTTTCTCTTTCCATTATGACAGCTCTAAGATCTTAGATGTGCTCTCATTTGACCAGAGATGTCAAGATACAGCAGTAGGAATGTAGCAGTTAAAGGGTCAAGAA
Source organism: Centropristis striata (assembly GCF_030273125.1). Classification (NCBI taxonomy): domain Eukaryota; kingdom Metazoa; phylum Chordata; class Actinopteri; order Perciformes; family Serranidae; genus Centropristis; species Centropristis striata. The sequence continues at coordinate 16,953,904 of NC_081519.1, read as the reverse complement.
AACAATTAGCATCTACTGGCATCAACGCTGGAAATTTTGACAGTGATATCGGCAATGCTCTCTGTGCTAGAGTTTTTGTGAAAAGCTCAGAATCCATTTATTTATTTATTTTTTTAATGTATTTTTTTGGGCTTTTTCATGCCTTTAATGGACAGGATAGTTGAAGAGAGACAGGAAACAGGGGGCAGAGAGAGGGGAATGACATGCAGTAAAGGGCCGTCTGGTGCGGGACTCGAACCGGGGCCAGCTGCAGCGAGGACTGTAGCCTCTACACATGGGGGCCGGCGTAACCCACTACGCTACCGACCACCCCTCCATTTATTAGTTGACAGGTATTTTGAAATTGACTATTACGTGTTGTTATTATAAGCCATTTATAAAAAAAAAATACTTAAATGTAAAGTCTTACAAAATGGCACAATCTTGGCAAATCTTGAAGTACTGTTTTAACAAACAAAAAAACACAATCGTTTTCACTCAAGTTAAATCCTAGTGAATCTTAAAACATTGATGATCACATTTAAAAGTAAAATAAATATACATAAATAAAAAAGTGGCCAAGGGGTAAAACCAGGGGCACAGATGGGATTTTTGAACTGGGCGGGAAGAAGCTGTTGGCAAATTATTTCAACTCAATTAGTTATTTTTCCACTCCATTCCTTAACCCAAATATGTTTAATTTAAAAATAAATAAATAAATGAACTGTAGTGTAAACAACAACCAACATATTACATAAATAAAAAAATAAAAAGAAGTTTGTACATGAAATTCCCAGTGCAGCCAAACAAATTTACTGACTTGAAGCTGAGGACCCAAAACATCTCTAATCATTTCATTACCCTGAACATACTGCTGGGCAATTCTGTCAAGTCTTTAGAACCTGTGTTTCCCCCAGGATTTTCTGAGCCTATGATGGGGGGAGTCAAACAAAGTAGGGGGGTTCAGGGGCATCCTCCAACATTTTTGCCCAAAAAGCCTCTGGTGTCTCTTGCACTTTCTAATGTCACTATTCCATCTTAATCATTGCATATTTTAATGAATTATTGTAAAGGACAATAAGGATCATTCTATGTTTTATTTAAGGCATCATATTTTGACAGTCTTCTTGTAAATTCTGTGGTGGACTCTGCTAACACATCCATGTCCTCTTATTTTGAAAGCTACATGTGTTTGATTTATTTTTAAGGCGGGTCTAACACGTTCTTATCGTATCGCCTTATGGTGTGTTTAATTTACCCTGAAAGACTGTGCTTGGAGCTCGGAATAACGTCTAAAATTCTGACATTCGTGTAGACCTTGAACGCACCATTAGCTGCCTCTCTGTGTGCGCGGCAATGTAAATAATCTAACTAACGGAACATTAAATAACCATCCGCTAAATTTGAGGTCAGCTAACCATTATGGATTCGCTGGTTCGATGTTTACCATCGCGGCTCGCAGTGGGCTGCTCCGACAACGTGCTAGCATCCGTGCTAACTCGCGCTGGCTCTGCCTCATCATCGAGCCGCGACTCGGTCAGCTCGCCGGGGATGCACTCCCTGGCCTGGGGGTGAACGAGCGGGCTCATCGTCTCCTCCAGTGCTCCACCGACTTCGAAAAAATAAAGTGTAAACGTTTTTGACCCTTTCTCCGTGACATGTCGCGTAAAAGTTGTTAGCGTGTAGACAGGGCGGCCTGTCTACCCTGATGCATATCTGTGCCAATACTTCCTCTACCATGCGCTGGTCATTGATTTTGGTCAGATTACCAATTTAAGGTGTGAGCTGCAGTTGTGAGATGACTAATAAAAAGCTAAAATCACTGTTAGTGGATGGGTTCAAAATTACATTTCGGTCAATTCCATTTTTGGTCTCTGTATAGACCGTTTACCTGCATGCAAACAAAGCCCACTCAAAGGTGATAAGTCAATACTACTCAAACTACAAACAGAAATGAGAACGCTTCAGATACCAAAATCTTGTCCTGTTGCCTACATATTCTGCATACATATACAGATGTCAGTCTGGTTAGTTTTAGCAAAATAAATACTTTTAAATACTAATATTTTAATTTTATCTCTTAGCAACATGTGAGAACATTGCAGCACACAAGCCTCCCTGTGGAAGAGGTGTTACTGAGGTGTTGATTAGTTTATATCGTGAGTCTTTTGCTTCCACTTACATTGAGATTTTTTTTTTTTTACATTACTGACATTTGACCATTTTGTGTTCGACCACTTTCCACTCCGTACATATTAAGTACTTTGTGTCTTTGAGTCAACTGTACACTGCAAATGTGCAATTTGCAAAAGACCAAAATGACATAATTATAGAATAATAGATTGTTTGAATTCACATTGCTGTTCCGTGTTCATTTGTGTGGAATATTTGTTAATTATACTACTTATGTACACTTATGAGCCTGATCTGGTCTGTGCACACTAATAAAAGAAAATCACTTGACAAATATGCAACCATTACCCATGCTGCTGCTGCTGTTCATCTGGCCAGAGTTTGAAACAAATATTATGTTAATAACTTCCACGTAAATAGGTTGAGGTCCATTTACATAGCTATTAACTGGTAATGTCAAGCCAAAACAACATTGCTCTTTCTTCTGCATTTTACCCACACATTCTGACCTTTCTCTTCTCCCTCCCGCCCTTCTCTTTTTAGCCCTCTTGTCTTTTATCTCTTCTCTACTCCCTCGGATTTGTTCTTTCACTCACTTTTTTTGTTTTTCATTCTCCCATACTTCAGTCTGTTGTTGCTCTCTTTTACTTACCCGATGTGTCGCTCTGTTTCTGTCTATAGTGTCTAACGCCCCGCAATTTATGCCGCACCCTCCTGTAAGATGAACGTACCACTATAGCAGTAACTCGGTGTCCTCGTTTGCCACTTTGATCACATTGTAGGGGAACTAAATGAGTGCAGGGAGTTAGCTGGAGTGAGCTGCAGGTATATCTGCTTCGCCACCCCATTCCCTGCGGGGCTGCCGTTGATGGACGGAACAGCTCTCGTCCCTTCAGAGGGCCGGCCTGTCACACAGGAAGACAGATGTTAGTCTGCAGTTTTCCTGTCTCTAGTACCTGCCAAGATAACACACACACACGGTGAGGAGCGAGGATGGGGAGGGGCTGGTTTGAAACATAAGGTTATTAACACGTGCACATCGGCCTACGGACGGACACTTCACCAGCTTTATTCAGAGACACGTTTTCAGAATCTGCAAAAACACATTAGAGCACATAGACAACAGTCGAACACAGACACAAATCAGGCTGGCCTCTCCAAGGACCTGTTGTCATCCCATACATTAGCTGGCTCTTCGTTCTCTCCTTCAGTAAGAAAAAGCCATGCATCTGAAATTGTCTTAACAGCTGTAAATAGGCTTTGCAGGGTAAAGCGGCCTGTCTCTCAAAGAGCTGATTTCTGTAAGCAGCTTAGTGTTTCCACCTCCTCATTACGCACCCTAACCTATTCATGTTGTGGGTGAGACGTGGAATTATTTCTCACACATCCCCTCTATCGTATTAGGATGATACTAATGTGCCAGTGGAAGTGAACATGTCGCCTATTATTTGTTGGCAGGGTGCTTTGCATAAATGTGGGCTACCTAGTCGTGTTGGTATTAGTTGGAGCTAAGTCAGGTTCAGAAATAGGAATTGTACTAGTGGAGTAGAACTGTACAAAACATCATTATGCTTTGTTGTAGGGACCTCCAACCATTAGGCAAGCTTCATTACTCGTCAATGGAAATGGCATAGCAAGCAGTGCTGTTGCCATCAGTGCATTAGCATCAGCAGCAGATGTTGGTAGCTTTTAAAATGGTTTTATCTGCTATTGTTCATGCTGAACTGATGAAAAATGTTGAGTCAATAATGAGAAGTGAGCAGCTCATGTCCGCGCAGACTCTTGGTCGCTTATTTAAAATATTTGTATGGAGATTTCCTAGAACACTGTTTTGTTGTCTGCAACCAAGAGTTAGTATTTCGCTAGTTTACTGTCATGATGCGGCTTGATCCGACTCGTTGTGAAACAAAGTGATTCTCCCTGCTGAGATCCCTGTGGTCATTTAGCACCCATCGTTCCACAACACCATTATCATTACCGTCACCCCCTCTGGTTGTATGGTGGTGAAAAACTCTCAGCCGGGGATTTGAACTGCACCTCTCTGTCGCTGAGAGGATACCAGGGCCATCTCAGGATGTCATTAGATGTGCTGTCTATGTCTGAAAGCCAGGTGGACTTGTCCTCTAATGAGGACTCGGCCGTCATGCAAGCGGTGACTGGAGGAGGTGTCACACAGAGGTGCCACTGTCGGTCCGGGACGCTGATATTCTCCTCCACTGAGATAGCATCATTAGAGGCAGAGACGGACACAGGGACGGTGGGCTTAACCAGACAAGACAGTGAGATGGTAATGATATATTTAGTTGTAGCGAACAAAGAGGTCAAATTGTTATCTTTTACTTTTTTTGTGTGTCTAAATCTTTGTTTGTCCCTTGTTATACAAGTCCAAACATTTGGTCTCACAGACATGCCAGTAGCAACATGATTTTGTAGAGCGCGTTTGGGATTTATGAATGTTTGTTGACTTTTCAACCCCAACTGAACAGGAATACATATTTAGCTTTCCAAGGCCATTATTTGTCAAGGAAGATGAAAAACTGAAGGATTTATTTTCTTATCTTTCCTTTTGGTTCATCTGTCATCAGTGCATGAATGGAGAGCCATATTCCGTTTGACATTTTCACAGTCTGGCAGAATTTAAAACAGTAAAAGTTTATGGAAAGATGAACTGGTCCAAGGCGATGCCAACATTACCACTGTGGTTAAAGGAAATCATCACTCAAGGACTCTAAACATTGAGCACAACCTATTCCATTTATTGGCCCTGCTGGTGCCAAAGTGTAATTAAAACATAATGTGTTGGCATGGCTATTACACTGAACACGGTAAAGCAAGAAGTGTAAGTTGGCCTTTTTAAACACTTTATATGCACATATTCAGTTTTCTGCTTGTGCAAGCAGTAAAGCTAATCAGATCGTTGCCCTGTTTATGCCATTAATATCCTGCATTGCCTATGGTACACTTTGCTATAGTGGGTTATGAGTTCATTGTTCCTAATATCAGTGAGCCATGGATGTGACACAGCAAAGAGCCCTATGGCGAAGTGAGTCAAAAGCCAGAGCCGCTCCAGTAGCTCTCTGTAGCTATCAATATGCAGTTGACAACATAATTGAAGTTATTTAAAGATGTGCCATGTGCCACTAGATGGAAGCAAATGGAAGCACAGATTGTTGTTCTTTCTACTTATAGAGCTGGAATACTCCTGAATTATGAATTATATTTCAGCTGCTTCGAATTTATTCCAAAAAAGACTAGGAAAAGAATAATTACATCTCCATTATTTGTTTCAACGATGTTGTGGACTGACATTTCCGACCTTTGCTTTTTGTAAAGACAAAATTTGGCAGCAATCAACACTCTCCTGCATCATAACCAGGAGGTGCACTGCCATGATGAGGACAGATGCTGAAGGTTAAGAAGTCTTTTTTTCCCTCTAGTGTTAATGGCATTTATCCGTAAGAAGGCTGGGGCCCTCTGTATTCTTTGATTGTAGCTGTGTGCGCTCGTGTTTGTTTTCTCCTCTCTCCCAAGAGTTTGATTAGTCTCCTCCATTTAGCCGCCACATTACTTTCATTACAGCACACATGCACGCTGGGGAGGGCCGTCCTGATCCTTTTCTCCCTCCATGCAGATGGTAGCCACATCTTACTCTCTCTGGATTGGCTCACAGCCTACATCTGTCCCTTACCAGCCAGCATCCCCCTCATGGCACAGCCCTCGAAGGCTTAATTAAATATCAGACCAAAGCTAACGCTGCTGCTGGCCACCCATGGGCTACATGGAAAGGGAGGAGGGTGGAAGAGAATAGGCCTTTCAAAAGTGCACAGAAAAGAACGAGGGCGAAAGAGACACTGATTGTAGGAGTAGCATCCTCTTTGCCAGCTGCTGTCACTGGCAAGCAGACTGGGAGTTGATTTGCACTCATTACTGGGAAATGAGTAAGGCCTGAGGATGATGACCGCATTACTCCGATTGCATGTGATGTGATTGGAGATGTTGTGCGATGTTAATCTCCTCCCCGTGTGTCCCCAAGATATTGAAAATAAATGGAGATGAAAATCTTACTCTGCATCTTCACAGTGGGCCATGTATGATACAAATGGAAGTGGAGAACTGATTATGCAACCGTGGTCCCTTCCCCCCAAGGAAAGGGCTTTCATTCAACCAATAATATAATAACCAAAACACTTTCTGCAGGAGGTATTTCTAATTACTGCGGCTGCAACAAGTAAAGAAATGATTTATAGTGCCTATACACTCTGCACAATTACAGTAATGAAAACACACTTTCAAGGAAGCAACTTGGACAGAATGTATAATATAAATATATATATATTGTCTGATAGGACATAATCAGAATGCGATGTGCATCACCTTTCATTAGTGTGACCTCTCAGTATACAGATTTAATGCTGCATTTTCTCACTGCATGAACACCTTGAAGCTCTGACTCTTTAACAGTGCTAGCTGGTGTCTTTGCTGATTTACCTCAGACATGTGCTCTTTTTCCCCCTTGCACACTGCAGTGTGTGGGTTCAACATATAAAGGCATGACTTCTCTCAGATTTTACATGCTACTACTCCTTTTCCTTCCACATTCTGATCTGCACTCATTAGGGGCCAACCTTTGTCTGAGTGTTAGAGGCCACCTCATGTCTGTCATACTACCAGATAATGGCCGCCCTGCTCTTTACCATGCACCATGTTCACTGTGATCTTTGAGGACATCGTTATCCTCTCCCTGTGTTCCATCAGAGTGTGATGTTTCAAAGTCAACCAGAGAATTCTGTATGATTCAACAGAGATGTTTTTTTCTGGTAGAATGGTATAATTTTTTTTATCTTCAGTGCATTTCAGCAGTGGTAGACTCCACTTTTGCTTCGTAAATGCTGCATAATCTGGAGGCAAAGTAAGGCACAAGGAGCAAAGGGGTTGATTTTAGTCTCATATTTAGTCAGAGATCTGCTTAACGTGAATTAAACCAATCAGAGTGTCATCTCCCATTTCGTTTAAAAGCCAGTTGTGCATGTACCTGGAGAGTTGCTATTTGTATGGCAGATTCTGTACACTTGAGAAGTGAGCAGTTTTCTGCTAAGTGAACTAATCTGCTTGTGCAGGAATAGGTGACTTGGACGGCAACTTGGAGTACATAGGAACGGCTGCCATTAGACTCCAAATCTTTTGACAGGAGAATACAGTCTGTTATTGTTCGGCAGGATAACCAAGTTTACAGCAGCATTCTTCTTCATTGACGGGTATGAGGTCCTTTGTCGGTGGAACCTCTAGGTCAGCAAACTCGTCGGAAACCCAAAATGGCACACTGAGTCAATTCGCACCAGGCTTGGAACATTTTTTATTCTTTGTAGACTGGGCTTGGGCTGGACATTTATGCAAATAGTACAGCAGCTTAATTTCATTGATTTTCAAATCTCCAGACACAGACAGTATCTGTCGGGATCTATTGTTAATTAAAGTTCTGTGTTCTTCTACACATCCAAAAAGTGACACACACTGTGTCCAGGTTCATACCGTGAGGCGTGTGTGTATTTTTGCTTGTATAGAGCGCACATCAGAAAGAGAGTGCATTGGATTGATTTATCTGAATAATACTGCCTTAAAAATAGCAGAGCATTTCTGCGCCATTGACTTTAGACCAGGCTTTTGCAAAGCAATATGCCAACACTGTGCCTGGCCACTCATTGTTTTAAATAAGATTGTGCCAATCTCTGCATGTGTTGGTCTTAAAATTATGTGGGTGCTGGGTGTGAAAATGACCACTGTGTCAGTCTGAAACTAGAAAGAGATAGATGTGCTGTGCTGTGTGCTGCTTTGTGAGGGATGTAAGGTAGTGCCCACTATCTCACAGCAACATTTTTATCTTGTGTTCTTCTTGTGTTGTCTCTTCTTTAATAAAATGTCCTCTTATTTTTAGCATATTGCTCTTTCAGTGCCCATTCGTAATTGCTGATATTGCTACATATCTTGTTGTGTGCCACATAATAAGCAGGTTTGCTGTCAAGTACTAGTGCAGCAGGAATGAACACCTGCCTCGTTCTCACTCCATTACCTTCCCTGGCACATTACATGCCTTTTTAATATATTTAAAATATCTTCACTTTTTAAAACCATATCTTGGCTTTTTTGAGGTCCTCATCAATATGTCAATACTCTTACCTTTCGTCACACGTTAGACAATGCAATCTCCCTATTGGGCTAGATCTTTGTTCTTCCACTTGTTTCTTTTTTTTCTATGAAGCAAAAGTCATTTCCTCTGTGCCGTCCCTCTCTGCTGCACATGCCCACAGGACACTCTATTTCATCTTGCTTTGAACTCTTTTTAATTTTGCGCAGTAGCAGTTTTTTATTAACATATTTATTCATTTATGACTCCTCTCAAAGCCCTTTGCATATGAGCATACCTTTATTCTCTCATTCTCCCTTTTTCTTTCTCCCCTCTCAGCTCTCTTCTCTCCACAGAGAACGGTCCTCACTAATGCAGTGTTGGTTTAATCCCTGCCATCCTGTCAGAGGCTATTTTCTCTGGTTCTCTTTCTCACTACAGCAGCACTGAGCACGCTCAGAGTTTTCAGGCTCTCTCTGCTCAGCAGCTCCTGTCCAGACATTTTCAACCCTGCTAGTGGAGTTTAGTTTTTTTTTCACGCAGTCCAGGGAGGAACCTGTCTCCAGCCTTCAAGGTCAAGGTGTCTTTCTAGCCATTGCACGGCAGATCTTCCCCTTCCACTCTCCCTAACACCCACTTCCCACCCTGATGGCAGCCACCTGTCAATGGCTGAACTCTCCTACCTAGATAATAATAACCTCGCCGGAAACCATCTTTCATCAAGTGTCCTCGCTCCATTTGAATAGAGGGAGATTCTGGGCAGGATGCTGAACAGACAGCTGAGGGGCGTCCTCCTGATGTGCGAGTTCTTGCAAGGTGGCAGTGACAGCGAAGGGGATGCAGCGTGGTTGTATAATTGGAGCAAGGTCATGTGAAAGTTTTCAACAGTTGTGCCAATGCTTATTTCTCCTCTTGCACTGTGATTGTAGTCAGCATAGCCAGACCTATCACCTATCACCTATCCCAGGATGCAGTGTCCGTGCCACTGCTAAATAGAAAGGGAAAGTGGATGGGGAGGAAAAATGCCCATTGAAAACATTGCCTATGCCAGGCTTATACCCAGAGTCTACATCTAATCATTTTTGGTGATCCCCAACTTTTCACGTTATGCCACAAGCAGGCCAAAGTTTCCTCTTCAATATCTCTACAAACAATTTTCTACATTGGCTAGATGGACTGGCACCAAATTTATCAATCGATCAATTTCAATCAATTTCATTTGTCAAAAGAAATCGTACAAGGTGCAATTGCAGTGAAATACTATCCCGCCAGGTTCAACTTTTGCATTGTTCAGCATAATAAAAGCTTTCAGATACCAAAATAATAGGGCTAATAATAGACTTTAATTTTGATGAGTTTATAGGAACTAAAATGTATCTGTCACGGAATTAGTGGAGCTTTTTTAGCAGCTATTTTTCAGTAGACAAATCTATTTAGACTGCAGAGATGAAGAGTACAAGCAGAAACAACCACGGAGAAAAGTTAGATAAAGAGCTGTAGACAACAGGGGACTTTTATGTGAATAATTTTCGGAAATGAAATGTGTTTGTCCACTGTTTTGCAGTCGCTCCACCAGTCAGTTAAAGACGCACCTTCAAGCAGGTAGCCCTGTTGTATAGAGGTGTAGGTTATGTTTGATATATCATCTGTACTATGGCCACAAGCTGTCAACACGTAGATCCAAACTCAATTTGAGCCGGTCTGGCCGATCAGATCTAAATGCAAGCACCATCCATTCATGGAGCATTTCAGACAGTAAATGCATCCTGGTATGATCAGATGACAAAAGTCTTAGTGAAAAGACAAGTGTAACCTTGGGTAGAGTTCTTGATTTTCTCTACCCATCTGCATTCATATATTGAGAAGATATTGTATGTGCATATACCATGGATGCATAAAGAGGACTGGATGACATGTTGGATGCTTGGCTCTCTTAATTCCCTAGGATAGTTGCCCATGAAGTCAAAAAAGTCTGACATCCGTACATTAAAAATACCCCAATCTTCCACTGCTCTTCCACATCTATTGGGCCCATGGAACATCAGGGCTGAAGACTTCCACTGACCGAGCCAGTTCGGCGTTCCACAAACTTGAATGTAGATAAAGTGATTTAATCTGCCAATTCTTCCAGGCTTTGCAAATGGTTCTAACTAAATGGATCCAATTCTGACAGTGAGGCGGGTCATTTTGCGTGGGTTGTGAAAAAAAATGATCTAATGATTTACATTGACATTTCTTTACAAATGTAAGTCTATTAGAAAAGTCTCTTTGGGCCCAATGGTATCACATGACGGATCCAGAAATTGTAATTCCATCGTTTCACCACTATGTCAAATTGGCGTCAAAGCCCAGTGCTCTTTCTGGGGATTTGGCACAGACATTCGAAAAGCTTCAGAAAATATCATCCTATTTCAAGAATCAAGCATTCGTCTTGTTTAAATGATATTTCATGTCCATTTCAATATGGGTACAGTAATTCCTGTATTAATTGTAATAACTAGTGCTCAGGTTTTTAATTCCTTTCTTTGCACGTATCACACTCATCCCTTTATCCACCTCTTCCCCTGCTTCCTTCAATCAGATGGAGAGATAAGTGGCAAACCCAAGGGGGCATTCAAGTTGCTGATCCTATATCTTAAATTCTTTCTGTCTCTCTTTCTCTCTCCATCTCTCACTGTCTTTCAGATGCCAAGGAGATCGTGTTGAAAGCTCAGATTCTGGCCGGTGGCAGAGGCAAGGGTGTGTTTGACAGTGGCCTTAAAGGTGGAGTGCACTTAACAAAGGAGTAAGTGCCCCTTTCTACATTTCCCACTGTTAGTTACTGTAGGAGATAGATTCATATTATTTCTCCTGTGACAGAGACTTGTAGAGTGAGGAGGCTTAAAGAGCTCTCTGAAGATGCTCCCTAGGCACAAAGACACAGTCAGGATTACTTGTGCTGAAAATAAACAGTTTTTCTCCCTTCAAGTGTCTCGTTTTCCAACAACTACCCTCAATTAAATGTTGAAAAAGTGATTCTAAGGTCGGCAGAAGTGTTTTGCACCCCATACTGAGTTTCCCTTCTCAGGTTGATTGGGTTTTGTGCCGCTGCTGAGGTTTATTTTGTTCTAGGTTAGAAATACAAAGTGAGTGCCAATGAAGGCTCACTCTGAAATCTTGTGCATTTTTCAAAAGGCTAAACAACAACTTGAAAGAGTTTTTGTTCACCTAGGCACTGCATTTCCCTCTGCCAAGTCTCCATGTACTAAAGCTGTGCTATCGTTTTAGTAAAGGCGCCTAACACTAACTGCCACCTTAAAGGCAAAAAAGGTGATTTATGACGATTGTCCCAGATATGTATCATCGTCACCCTACTTCAGGGTTCGGAATGGCCGGAAACTTTTTCAAAGTGAGATACGCTGAAGTTCATTGTCCCCAGATAGTGACATGAGTGCACAGTTCACCTTCCTCTCATCTATCAAAGGATGAGTACAACTCCAGCTTCATTTTTATTCACCAACAAAACCAGAGCAGGCTGCCATGTAGGCTTCGTTTAAATAGAGAATATAAATGGAGGTTCATTCACAGCGGTGTGAATATGAAGCAAAGTGTGTTCAAAAACTGCACTTTTTCAGAAATATTACATAAAAGAATAAAAAGTGCTGAGGCACATCTCTCTTGAACTGAATACAACTCTGGGGAGATAAAGAAATAGTTATGTATCTCTCACTTCACCTGATTTTCTCATCTTTCATTTCACAGGTGTATGCTTTTTGTTGATTTCTGTATTGAAATTAATTGTTTAAAAAAGGATTCTGACTCACTAGTGACAATTCTCCTCCAGCCCTGCTGTGGTCGGTGAACTGGCCAATAAGATGCTTGGTTTTAACCTGACTACAAAGCAGACACCGAAAGATGGAGTGAAAGTGAAAACGGTGAGAAAGATGTACTTCTGTTTTTTTTTTCTGACCTCATTTCAAGGCATTTGAGTCCAGTAATGCAGTTCTGTAAAATTAATGACTGTGAAGGCAGACTGGCTCTATGTTTTTTGTTTTTTCTTCCACTAGGTTTAAATAGTAGCCCTTCACTGTTGTTTACTGTGGGTTTGCGCTGGCTGGTGCTATGGCTCATTGCATAAATTGAACCGAGCCCACTGTGAATTTAAAGTGTTTGGTAAACAACTGTTTCTATGTGCCACTAACAAGCAGGAATATCATTTTCTCTACTTGCATGCTGCATGCAGTACCTCCTCAAAACAGACATTTCCAGGTGATGAAGCCTTCTCAGCCTGTGGCTTGTGTGTGGGTCCTGCTTTCTTTCTTTGTCTCTTCCCGTCTCTGTTTACCTGCTCTCCCTTATTCCATCCAACGTCTGCTCCTACTCCTACTGCAGAGTTTAGGTGGAGTCAAATGAGTGTCACACTTGTCATTTTTATAGAAAACACCTGCGGGCTAGGAAGTTCACAAGCTCAGAATTAACTTCATGTCTCAGAGGCAGAGGGAAAGGTAAACAAACAACAAAAACTTGAATTAGATGTGAGTAAGAAGACATCTGACGTCAATCAGCTATCTAATTGTTGTACCAAGAACATCCTCTTCTGCCTCAGGCTATGCAATCAGACCAGACAAGAGCAGACTCTGACTGACCTGAAGGATCGAGTACTGTAATGGTGTAGTCACAACCTGGTCTGTCAGGTGACAGCCAGAGCTGAGCTGTCAACCTGCCAATGGAGCTCCATCAACACCCAACCTGTATGGCACCACAGAGCAAAGAACACCACAGGAAAAGGGGACAGCACTTCTGCAACTACAATGATTTGCTGTCATTGCTCTGATAGAGGGATGAGGAGGGAAGATAAGGGAAGATGAGACAGGAGGTGTAAAATAGGGTGTGAAAGAAGACCGCAGGACTTTAAAAGGTTTTAACAGGAAAGAATATGTCAGTTTCAGAATACAGGGCTTGAAATATCACATGCCTATGCACATTAGTGCAAGTAAAAGCTGTACATGCAAATCAATTCATTACACATTAAAAAAACAAAGATTTTCTGTCAACATGACTTAAAATTGTGATTATAAAATTATTCTAAATAGATTTTTTTTACTACTGCTGTGTAGTATATTTTTAATAGAAAATGATGGCAGTTTTTTTTCAATTATCATTAACTCAAATTTAACACCAATGTGTCACTACACTGGGCACAAAGGATACACGTCTTCATATCGGATTTTAGTGCCTGTTTTATAGAATTATATTAAATTTGTATGACGTTTTTTTAAATTTATTTCCAACATTTCCATGCAATGCGTCCCAGTCTCTCATATTATTACTAAAATCAATCGCTACACAGCTCACACCTTCACATGGGATTTTAATGCATTTTCTCAATCCTTTAACCATATAGAAAAATGGTGCAGGCAATTTTAATCCTATACACCAGTACAAGTATACAGAAAAAAAAATGTGAGCTTTGGAGTAGAATGTTAAGTCTAAGTGAAGAATCCGTCTACAAGTTGAACAACAGGTAACCTAAGAGAAGGTTTGAGTGACTGGAGACGACAACATTTGGACAAGGAGACAGGGGCGCTGTCTGTGAACATGGAGGGTAGAGAAGGCCATCCATCCTCATTTGCTGGGCGATAGTGTGGAAGCAGAACATAAGGGCTGCGCATGTTCAAACAAACACTTCATCTGAAAGCCTGCAGCCCATTAAGCACCACACAACTGATAGTTTCCTATCTGTTTTTTTTCTCTCTCTCTCTTTCTCTTTTCAAATGAGTGTCTTGCTTGCTTCCTCTCTCTGCCTATGTGTTGGACTCTCAGCAATAGGTTCCTCTCCATTTGTCTGCTCTCCTCTCATTTACAGCACATGAGATATTCTCACAGCTATGCTTCATAGAGTTGGCCAGTCTATGGACCCTGCTTATTTGCCTGTGCTTGTTCTGTGTTCTAGGGCTTTTGCCAATGTCTACTCTTTTTTTTTTTTTTTTAAAGCTTATATTGAGGTTTTTTTAAACAGGGCTTCAGATGTCATCATAATGTGGAGTGGTGCATTAACCATTTGCAAACTCTCTGCTTTTTTAGTCTAATAAATAAACAAAATTAACTCACAAAGTAAGGAAACATTTCTACACCTGTTTTCCTTATTAAACATAAAAATACAACCTTGTGTGCTTTCTGAATTCAGAGACTTGCTTAATTACCTAAAATAAAACTCACCCAAACAATCTTTGTTAGTCTTTTCACTGTTCCAATAATCACCAACACTGGTTTGGTCAAAGTAAACTTAATTCAATGAGCTAGATGTAAAAAATAAGCTAGCTCTACATGCCGTTTTACCCCACTGTTTAGCTCTGGCCTCTTTGTGTTAATCAGTGAGAGTCATGGATTTTCGAAATATAATTTTCCAGGCCTGGAAATGTAAAGGTATTAGTTAAATCCTTGAACATTCTTGAATAGTCATGGAATTTTGTTGTGTATCGTGAAATGAATTAATAAATTCCTCTGGATAACATTCCATGCAATATAACATAACAGAAATGTTTTTTCTGTAGCTGCTGATGTAAGTTAACATAGCTCAGCTCTAAAATGTGTTTAACGTTTACAGTCACATATTTAGCGTTCTTTTTCCTGCATTCTGTCTCTCTCCTTTTTCAGTTGACATGCATCAGGAATTAATGTATCTGATGCTTGAAAAAAAATGTTGAAATACTTTTAGTCTGAGTTCAAGCCTACATACATATTTTGACACATTGTTTTTGAAGACTGTGTCAACTCTAATGGAAATCTTATTTATTTGAAAAGTCATGGAAAAGTTTTGGAATTTTATAAATGATGTGTGGGAACCCTGTGATTGAGAAGTGTCAACTTTACGAATGAAGCTTTGAATTATACAATATAGCCACTATGTGCAGTCTACTATTGAATATTGGGAACAAGTTTAAATGTATAAAGAAAGATTTGACAAATACTATGAGAAACTCAAGAAAAACAAATGAGATTTTATTAAGTAGACCCCCTTTATGTCATCATGAATTCACATTCCTCCATTAGCCAATGTTTCTCTGCTGTGGTTATCCAGGTGATGGTTGCTGAGGCCCTGGACATAACCAGGGAGACCTACTTTGCCATCCTGATGGACCGCGCCTGTAACGGTCCTGTCATGGTAGGCAGCCCCCAGGGAGGTATGGATATTGAGGAGGTAGCCGAAAACACCCCAGAACTCATCTTTAAGGTAAATGATTTGTAGCTTATACCTAATACTACAATATCAAAGGAGAAGAATAAGAAAATTAAATGTATCTGCTTTAAAAACACCACAGAAATTGAATTTGATTGATCTTCGGCACAGTGGAGCAACAAAAGTTTTATTTAAAATCATATCAGGTCTGGATAGCCCAGTGGGATCTACAGATGGAAGAGATGTGCAATATTTTTCTGCAAATTCGATTAAATATATGGTTGTGTCTGCATGTGCACTGCATCAACAACATGATGCACACATACAGCAATACACGAAGCTAACCATGAACAAATGCAGAGCCTTCTGTGTTTTATATTCAAATTAATAAGACACCATTTGCCAAACTTAATCCCCTGTCATCACTTGCCGACTTGGCAACAAGTCCCTGTCGTTGTTAACAGATGTACAGTTTAAGCATTACAGATGGAGTTTGCCTCCATTTTCTGTTGTTGTATATCTTTCTTTTGCTATCGTCTACAGATGTTCGAGCAGATTGTAAAGATCCAGCTGAGATTTATGTCATTATTTCCACCGTAGATTTCAGATTGTATGTGCGGAACACAGCTGTAGTGTTGCTATCTAACACACGATAGCCCTTCTCACATCTCATTAAAATCTATATGGTCCAGACCTGGTTTATTCAGAATTGTTTTTCACCAGCTAACGACAGCTGCAGCCCTACGCTTTATTTTTCTCACCACTGTGCACTCTGAAACCACTCTGAAATCCTTCATCCATTTTTATAACTTTGAAAAAAGTTGATAAGCGAGCGTCTCTTGATCTGAAAGTCAAAGATACGAGGGTCTGGTGATCATAAATCAGCCCCAAGTCACCCTTTTCTCCATGTCTGGCAGCTTGCTACTACTTAATTATGATGTCGGCAGTTTAATATGAACATCCACTTTGTGTCAAATTATAGCCCTGTGTTCTAGCCTCTTATTCTCTCTCTCTCTCATTCCCTTTCTCCATTTGTTTTCCTCCCTTTCTCCTTCCACTTTCACTGCAAATCTTACAGGAAGTCATAGATATATTTGAAGGCGTGCGAGACGACCAGGCACTGCACATGGCAGCTAATTTGGGTTTCAAAGGACCTCTGCAAAGACAGGTAATTGGTTGCACTGAAGGCTTTAAAGACAATGCAAAGAAGAGGCAGAAAGATGCACACACACACATATGCACATACAGATGTATCCTCATTGGCATACAGGCCAAACTTAGGCTATTATTAGTTTTCCAGAGACAAGTTGTGAAGTGTCATTACACTAGACTCCCTTGCCAGGTGGTCTATTGTCATCTGGCAGTGATGCTCAGCATTGTGCCAAGCTGAGGAAGCTGACATCACTCACAGAACCATTATTTCATAGAGCAGGCCGCACATTGATTTTGTGAGCGAATCAAGCGGGAAGAGACAAAACTCATCACAACGCGCAGCCTATAATTTTGAGGACAGTGAAACAAACATTTTTTTCTTGTCACCTCCGTTTTACACATCTCGCTCAGGCAGCGTTGGCGAGTAAAATGAGGCCAAGGAAGAACAGTCCAGAAACACCCAAAGTTCACATTCAGAACAAGTGTGTGTGCTTGGATATATAGTTTATTTCAAAGCCGTGCGTCTCTTGGCATCAGATCACTAATTTGTTTTCTTTTCCACAGGCAATGTGGCATGAGAAATCAAATTAGCTCTGAATCTTACCACATGGAATTCGTATAAATCAGCCAAGTGAATGTGCTTCTGAGGAGCGCACAGAGAGTCAAGGATGTTTTGAGCTTTGGTTGCATCGAATTGTATGCAACCCTTTTTTCCGCAGGATACTGAATGGGCATTGATTTTAAACAGTCAAGGAGAGAAATAGAAAGTGATTGGTTAAGTTTCTGCATTGTCAGTATGCTTTTCCTTGGTTGCTTTGAGTCAGCTGCCAGACTGTTTAATTCAGCGATAATTACAGCTCGTCTTCGAAAATACCTTTAGTGTATTGAATGAGCGATGGGATGACAGGATCTTTGTGTAGATGCAAGTGTGTGTGTGTGTGTGTGTTTATACCGGTAGCTGTGTACTGTGTCTGGAACTCTGCATTCAGAAGTTTTTCAATGCCATGTCAAACTGTCTTCATTACCAAACAACAGAACAGTTTTTAGCAATAGAGAGATCAACTGAAATGCTTTTTAAAACGAGGATCTTGACAGTGATGATTTAAGTGTCATGGCATTTCAATGTTATATTCACTGTCTGTATTCATCTTCTGCCCATACACTTTATAAACATCCATTGAAAAAGCTGCAGCAAAGTGGAATCTATAGAAAAGTTCAATCAAATGTTACATATGTATATAAAGGACATTAGTATGGGCTGTAATCTCTGTCCTATTTGCCAGTTGTTACACCATTTGAAAAACATTTCCCTTTCCCACAGAGAAACATACATATTCATGCAAAACAAACTCAGACAGCGTGATGTCGAAGGTGATTTTCCATGTTTAATGTAGCCTGTGTGGGAAGCTGAGCAGCCTTGGCGGGGCCGGCTGCTCAGAGCCGAACCATCAGGTAATTACTGTCCTATGTGTACCGTGCAGGCAGCAGATCAGATTAAGAGGCTCTATGATCTGTTCCTGAAAGTCGACGCCACTCAAGTCGAAGTCAATCCTCTCGGAGAGACTCCCGAAGGACAAGGTAACGTGTATCATGGAGAGTGCCTGTGTGTCGACTTGTCCCATCTTTGTGTGAGTCTGTTTATGGTCTGCTTGTGTGCGTATTTTCCTGTCAATAAATGTCCCTAAATCATATTAAACATCTGCAGTATTTCTAAGATTTCAAACGAGGAGTATTTTTGCATGAACATGCAGCCACCTATTAATCACCGACTGTGGCATACAGGCACATTTATCTCCTCGGGTCTGAATGCATTTAAGAATGTGAAGTGTAATTGCAACACATTGACGTCAGTTTCTTGTCAGCATGACTTTGTCTGGATCAAAATCCAAATGGCTTCAGGGAGCAGAGATTTCCATATTCATAGCATGTTGATGTTTGTTGATGAGTCCTAGTTGCTAATGATTAACTAAAGGCGTAGAGTCTATCATCAACTAGTAATGAGGGACTGCAATGAGGAATTACAGCTGCAGCAACATCCTTCATTTACTTGATGATCGTCAAAGAGGAACCACTCAGGGATAGTCTTTGAATATGTAAAAAAAAAAATTTAATAAGCAGAATTTTGAAATTAATTTTGCTTACATTTGAATTGGTTTTAATGTAGTTAAAATATACGTATTTTTCTTAGAATTGGTTCAACTCTTCAGAGCAAAGTTAATGTAAAAAGAATTGATAGCTTGTAAAACCTTAAGCTTTTTGCTTAACCTCTATTCTAAAAGGTGCATTATGTAACATTTTGCATTGAAATATCTCAAATTGACGAGACCTATTTTGTTGAGTCGTGTACTTACATTATCCCAAATGTTTCTAACAACATACCCGGATAAACCTGTACATTTTTATTTATTAATTTCTCTATAATTATGCATGATATCTGGTTACCTGTTACCAGCGTCATGTCCCCTTTACGCCCGCTAGTTGACACCAGATGATTCATTAAAGAGTAACTGAAAATCGTACAGTGTCACAGAAATATACTCAATTACAGTTTTACAGCATTTCTTTCTTCCACAAAGCATCATTTTTCATTAATTGCATGCCATTTTGCAACACAATAATCCAGTGGAGACTTATTTTATTTATTTCATTATCAATCCAGCTGTGTTATTACGACAAGTGGCTCATGCCAGCCACCAAACTAAATTAAAGTAAACAGCAACGTTATAATAATAGTAATAATGTTACAGCAAAGAAATAAATTGCATATCTTGAATAAAAGTAACTAAACCTATGGTGAATAAAACTTTATTTCTGCCCAAGTCACATCAGACAGATTTTCATCAGCAATGGTTGTTAAACACTGAAGACAACAACTCCCATTATCCCTCTGAAGTCTATAGATTCTAGTTTTGACCGACACCCCCTGGTCACATGCTATACATCTAAACTTATTTGCTGCAACTGTTTGAAAATTAGCTGTTCTAGTTCTAGATAAACCCAGCTATTCTATCTTTAAAAAAATAAATCTGGTAAATCCTAGTACTACCCTGTTTAAAAGTCAATCTTTGATCAAGGTATCATACTTTTACCTTACATTGTTCTGTCCAAAAGGAACTGTTTTCTCAACTCTTCTTCCCCCTCTGATAATTCACAATGAACTGAACCAAAGAAAACTTGGATACACTAACCTCTTCTGTAAGTGAATTGAGGATCGTCATTTCTTAACCTCTTAATTGATTTTCTCTGTCCTGTCTTTAACATTGGCACACGCCTATTACATGGTCAACCTACTGAATTTAACTTAAGTAATTAGATTCATGACAGATTTATTGTGCATTGGAGCAATAAATAATGTCTCTTTTGTAAGTCAAGTCTTAGTACTTCAAATAGAAATTGTCACCATGAGACTGAAGTCTAAATTCAGACCTTGAGCTTGCTGCTGTTATGCTGTTAAGGCTCTGCAGAGTAGTGTTGGAATGTAAGATTAATGAGGTATAAATCGATGGTTGGCCTTTCTCAACAAGTGATAGTCTCTCAGTTGCACTGCATTAAAAACAATCACAGAATTGCCCCTTTTCTTGTCAACGTGAGCTGTCCCACATTATTTGGTCAAAACAAATTATCATATTGTTATTGCATTTGCTTTCCGAAATCATCTTCATTTCTGCAATGGCTTCTACTGTGTCAAATGATAGTTTGCATAGAGATTTGGATCAGTGTTCACCACAGCTAAAGTTCCAGCTTCATTTCACACTCAAAGGCTGCCTCGGTCCAGTTTCTATAGTCACTGCATGTGTTTCTCTCTCTTCCTGTCTTAAGTGTTCCCTGATAGATGAAAACACTTGTATTTCCAAAGAAAAATGTGTAAATTTCAGTCCCTCGTTGTCACTTAACACAATAAATTGCACAACATGACACGAATGGAGGTTAGCAGGTAAACATTTCAAGTGCTCATCATTCAGATGAGAAATACATTATACATAGTCACGAAGCATATTCTAGCTGTTGTGTTGCTGCTTTCATTGAACTTGTGTTGAACTTTGTTTTCCTCGCAAAGAAATAAGAGTGATTGTCTTGCCTGTGAACACAGATTGACTGTGATGTGTCCTATCGAGACGCATTACAACACGCTGAAGATGCATCACTTCTTTGATGTTATTTAGTCTGCCCAAAAACAGATTCTTGTTCAAAGTATGCTTTATCAAAGATTGACAAGAGAAGTTTGTTGTTTCATGATATCTTATGAATATTAATGAATAAAATGACTCCTTTCAAACGGTGAATTTTCTCTGAGAGGTATGAGTTTCCTTTTCTACCAGCAAGAAGAAGCAGTGGCTGTGATTGAGGCAGGCTTTGTAGACAAGCTTCACATTAAAATCAACTCATTCTTTGGTTTCGATTTGTTCACATGTCACAAGGGAGCGCTGCTATTTTCCGGCAGGCATTCTGCAGACATCTATTGGATAGGAAAATTTCTCAAGGATGGAAAATTTGTATTTTTTTGTCTCATTTGGTAATAGCTGAATTCATTTTGTAGATGGACTGCAATAACGGATGTGTCAAAACAAAAACAATGGGAATCGTGTAGTGGGAGTGCAACTTTACCTGGAGGACACAGTAGTATGTCTGCTCCTCAGTCCCAGGAGAGTGTGTCTGCTGCATGCTCTGCGTGTCTACGCACGTGTTCTGTTTTTGTTTCTCTTTGTATTTATGTCAATCCTAAGGCCAATCCCCATGTCTACATATTTTGTTTCCCTTTCCTCACTGTTACATCTGGGTTATCTGGCTGTCTGTTTACCTGCAATGTGCTATTCCTTAGACAGTTGATGCTGAAGGTCCATAGGGAAATACATAATGATTTCTTAAAACCACAACAGTTTTTTATTGTTGAAGGTTTATCAGATTGCTGATGTCTAAAACAGAACTCAGTCACTCAAACTTCTTTGAAACAATGGCCACTTTATTTCACAAAGTGGTAGATTTTATCAGCTCTATGTAGCTAGTTAATTTAATTCTTCACAACCAGACTTGGAATTGCCC
Source organism: Centropristis striata (assembly GCF_030273125.1). Lineage (NCBI taxonomy): Eukaryota > Metazoa > Chordata > Actinopteri > Perciformes > Serranidae > Centropristis > Centropristis striata. The sequence goes on along the minus strand of NC_081519.1, from coordinate 16,932,320 downwards.
CCTGCTGGCCTAATATGCCTTGTCCAGGTAGAGTGATTTCCTGAAGTCTCTTCTGGTTGCCTGGCAATCTCACAGCATGACGAGATGAACATTCAACTGTTTGTTCCCACAAATTAAACCAATGCGATATGAAACATAAGTAAGATCGCTTTAAAGATGCTGTTAGGCTGATTTTCTTACCTTTCTACAGATCTAAGGTCGGTGTGTCTTTATCCTAAGCTAAAGGGACATTCACCTGAGCTGTTCGGTCCATTTGAAACGAACCCTGGTGTGTTTTGTCAGGTAGTCCAATTTGTTTTTGAACTCTGGTGTGGATCAACAAACTGAACTATGGGGTCTCTGTTCACTACCAATTCACAGCATTCTGGGTTGAATTTGGGCAAATTTGAGAATCAACATGCAGCAAGGTAGTAACAGGCTTAAAAAATGTCTCGTGGACAGATTTGGTCCACTGAAGTAAAAGCCCTTATCCAAATATGGTCAGATGATCACAGAACACGGAAAAAAAGAATTCTTCAAATTATTTAGCAACAGAATGGTGGCTAATGGATTCAATAGCACAGTGGACCAATGCCGCAGAAGAGTGAAAAAACTCCAACAATAGTAAAAAGTGTCAGCTGTGTCCCTCACACTTTCTGTCCAATAGACAAAGGACATCCCCATCAGTGTGCTATTTGACAGTGGTATCAATCTTCTAATGTAAATGTACTTTCCCAAAATGTCACAGTCGCATACTATAAGTGTTGTTGTGCATACTGAAAGCCCTTCGACGATGCGATTACATTTTTTCTAGGGCTATTTTTGCAGGTGACTTCATGAATGTGGTCTCTTTGAAATACACTCTCTTTGAAGTGTAAAGGAAATGTCCATTTACTATAATGTGCTACCCCTCAGAGGCGGTGTCAAAAACACATGCCTTAGTGAGCCAACCTCTGAAATAATTAAGACCAGTATGCCGAGGGGAGACCCCCTCAGTTCATTAATTTCAGGTTTCAGAAATAATAATTAGTTGGCTTTTTATGTCCTCATTCTCTCCTTCTCCCCTTGCCTGCCATCTCCCGCTTCTCATTTGTGTGCTTCCTCTGTTGTTCTCTTTATTCCTAACTCTGTCTTTGTCATCTCCTCATTCCTCCAGTGGTTTGCTTTGATGCTAAGATCAACTTTGATGACAATGCTGAGTTCCGTCAGAAAGCCGTGTTTGCGATGGACGACATGACTGAGAGCGACCCCACGGAGACGGAGGCAGCCAAATGGGACCTCAAATATATCGGACTGGAGGGGAATATTGCCTGCTTTGGTATGGAAACAAAACACTGCAACAGAACTCATTCCTGCACACACACACTCACACAAAAACCATTAAATGAATTCTTCCATAAGCGAACCCCTCCTGGCATAAGCCTTTAATGCGTCTCTCAAGTCACATAAGTGAAAAGCTCGGACACAGTTAAAACTTAGTCAAAGTAAAGGCAGCCTGGGCTCTCCTCCAGTCCACATTACAAGCAGCTTTCTGAGGACTCCAGAAGGAATGCTGCCGTAACCAATGCGTTCTAATTAGCTATAATCCGCCCAGAAAGTCTCCAGTGAGCCAGATTGTTAGCATTCTCATTAAAGGCCCCCTCTCTTGTCATAAATCAAAGCTTTTACAGTGTACAGCAGCACTAACAGGTGCTCTCGCGTCTTACCCCGTAGCCTCATAAACACATTGGATGTCTGTTAGCGCTACCCTCACCCCCCCACCCCACACGCACATGCACACACACATACACACCTATTCTGCATCCCCAGCTCCCAGCCTCTCTTAAAGTAACAACAGCTTTTAAGGCCCTGCAGCTTCCTTGAGAGCTCTGTAAGCCACCAAAGTGACAGCTGTTAAAGCGAATTTCCCTTTTATTGAGACGTCGTTCGGGGAGCTTGCCAGGACACAAGTTCAGCTTGGCTAAACCAAATGAGGTAAGACATTTTTGTGCACTTGGCTCCCGCACAACTCAGCAGGGTAGCCGCGCTGGCAGTCGGCTAAATGATAACACAGGCCGAAAAAAAAAAAAAAAAAGCGTAGCAGAACCTCTTTTAATCAACGCTCTTTTCTCTGAAGTCGAGTCATAATCAAATTTTTTCTGTGTTGCTCGTCTTGAAGCATTGAATATTCCTGATTAGAAGATTTCCAACCAATTCACTTTTCAAGTGTGACATTTTTTCAGCTGTTTGTTCTTCCTTGGGTGATAATTTACTGCTGGGTTCCTTTTGTGAGTGTTCGAACAGTAAGTCTTTCCTTCAGCAGCAGTAATGTTATTTTTAATTAACTCACTGCTGCTGGCGTCACACCTTCCACTCAGGGACTTTTATTTCAATTTCTGGACTTTAGCCTGGAGCTAATGGTCAGATTTAACTTCATTACACTTAATACATACATATGGTTATTATGACCCTTTATTACTCACTCAACATAAAATGGGTACACCTGACACCATAAATCTGACTGTGAACAGGCATTTTCCCATTACCTAAATATGTTTTTGATTTTTAATTATCCTCTATAATGCTTTATAAACATACTTATAATGCATTATTGGCTTATCATACTGTAAAGTTATATTTAAAAGCACTAATAAATATTTGTAATGCCTTATCACAATAACCATAGTACATTATATAAAGACTTATAAAGTCAACTATCATAATACTCTATAACTGCTGACAACTCACTGACATTGTATTGGCAAGCTGATTATAATAAAGTGTAAACTTACTTGTAATGTGTTATCGGGAAAGAATTACCCTAACCTTATAATCATATTTTGGATTTTATAACAGTGATTATAATGTAATATTAACATATTATGTATTACAACTATGAAAATTCTAATAAACTATGATCCTCGCAAAAAAATGTTAGTGAGTGACCAGCAATTATGAAGTATTATGATACTTTCTTTTTAAAATTCTTCATAATGTGTTATGATTATTATTATTATAAAGCTTCTGAATATTTGCAAGCACCTATAATAGAGCCTGACTGATGATGGATTTTTGGATATAAGGGAATAAGAAATTCTGATTTTGATATATTGGCCAATATTCGTGTCCAGCCCTGATTTCCAAAAAAAAAAAAAAAAAAAAAAATATATATATATATATATATATATATATATATATATATATATATAGTCAGAAACAGATATTTCTGTAATAAGCCAATAGATATCACCTGATAAAATATGCCATGCTATATATCCATTGGGCTTTACCTATAACTATAATGATTGAGCAAAAGTAAGCAAAAAAAATGCATTAAAACCTGACCAATATGGGATTTATCAGACCGGGGAAAATTAATCTTTTTTTTTTAATGTGGATTGTGCACTGATTTTTAACTACTCTGAAAAGCTACCCAGAGAGCTACTTTACTTAATAATAATTAACATTGTTAATTAACAAACAATGTTACATTGTCAGCCAATTGAATGATAAATGATAACTTAGGAAAGAAAGAATAAATCGTATTAAAATAGATAAATACACATCTTTACAGTTCAATGTATGTACAATTTCTGACTATTAAAAAATAAAAATAAAAAAAGGAGCGAACACCATTTCCTAATCACACCAAGCCACATTTTCCGCATTATCTATATTATATTACATAAAAGTTGTCATAATGGCACATATCTCACAGCATATACACCGATACTGCCTTAGATATATCGGTTTACTCATATTATTGGTTAGGGTAGATGGTTAGGCTTATCAGTCGGGCTCTATAATACATTATTAGAATGTTTATAATGCATTATATACATGAGTGTCACAGAAATCCATTTAGGCATATATATATATTGAATAACTGATGCAGGACATTTTTTTAAATTTATTTTTTAACAGTCAATGGGGCCGGTTTGGCCATGGCCACATGTGACATCATTGACTTGCATGGTGGAAAGCCAGCTAACTTCCTGGACCTGGGGGGAGGAGTCAAAGAGAGGCAGGTGTACGAGGCCTTTAAGCTGCTGACTGCTGACCCGAAGGTAGGAATCTGACTGTGTGCTTTTGTTTCTCACAAGCTTTGATTATAACAATTTCACACATGTGCCAAAATGGTTCTAAAATGCTGAATTTAAAGAACTACCTTCAAAGGAAAAGTCAGATAAAAAAAAAACCTGTTGAATCGTCTTTGATATTGCAGTCATGTATCTTGTCATAGCACATTCATAAAGCCCTGTCTGTCTGGTTAGCTCTTTGTCACTGAGACAACAGCGCTCATTAGACTAGGGACCTTGGCATATGTCCATGTTTCACTGAGGGAAACACAATCTGGGAGGCTGTATGATTATATGCCATCATTTTCAATTGCAGTGGCATTATTAATTGCTGCTCTGCACCCTGCAATAAAACCGTGCTTTTAAATACTCGTTATCACATGTGCATCCACACACATGTACACATGCTAATTAACATATAGTACGGGCTCATGCACAACTCAAACTGAATGCAAATTTAACTCATTCTTCTGAATGTCTTGCAGCTCGGGCTGAGTGGCAGCTTGGGGTGTTTTACAAGTGATTCTGCTCTATGTTCGGAAAGCTAATAACTCCAAACTAAACAATATGAGCCTTGTAACGATACCGCAGTGCAGACTGTGTGTTGACAGTCATCACACCGCTAATTCCCCCGCTGCTGTCACTCCCACATCCTTGGACTGATCTCCGGTTGCGTCTATGTTAGCATCTCTGGCAAGGCGTGGTTGTAATACAGAGAGCATTTGATATCAATTCAGTCTCCTGCCCCCCTTCTTTAACCCTGTTTACACATGCTGATTTGACTCAGCAGGATATGCTTCAACTGTCATCCTACAGACTGGGTATCCACAGAACCCAGAGGTGTACTTTTTGTCATCATTCTAAAGACACATTTAATTCAAACTTAACAAAATAGAACTAACAAAAACAGTCTTGATTAGTCATTCTTTCCCCTAATCCAACTCTGGTTCAATGAAAATAAATCCTTAATTCACAGAGGGAGATGTGACAGTATGCTTGCTTTACTGCTGTTTTTCCCCGCTGTCACTCTGTCGTTGCCTTTTTGTGCCACTAGCTCCTTGAATGAGATTCTGTAATTTAGCACTCTCACATAGCCAGACCTATCTCCACTACAGACTGTACAGATACATCTCAATATATTAGAATATCATGGAAAAGTTCATTTCCAGTAGTTCAAGTCAAATAGCTTCAACCAAGTATTGAGGGCATATAGACTGACATACTTTTCAGAGGCCAACATTTCCATATTAAACAGACTTTTTAAAAATGGTCTTTTGTAATATAACATTTTTTTGAGACATTGAATTTTAGGTCTTGATTAAATATAAGCCACAATCATTTTCATTAGAAGAAATTAAATAAATTAAGACATGAAATGTTTCATTCTGTGTGTAATGGATCTAAACCGTGTGTTATTTCCACTTTTTGGATTGAATTACTGACATAAATAAACTTTTCTATGGTATTCTATTTTATTGAGATGCACCTGTATATATACAGTTGAAACCAGAAGTTTACATACACTATATAAAAAGACACATATGCTTTTTTTTCTCACTGTCTGACATTAAATCAGACAATCACTTTTCCTGTTTTAGGTCTGTTAGTCTGTTTTAAGTCCGTTAGTCCGTAAGAAACATAAAACAGCCAGATAACAGTTTCAAATGCACACAGGGACAAAGACCTTAATTTTTGGAGACATGTCCTGTGGTCTAACAAAACTGTAATCTGGCTGTTTTATGTTTCTTTTGGAGTAATGGCTTCTTCCTGGCAGAGTGGCCTTTCAGCCCATGTCGGTACAGGACTCGTTTCACTGTGGATAATGACACACTCTTACCAGCTTCAGCCAGCATCTTCACAAGGTCTTTTGCTTTTGTTCTTGGGTTGATATGCACATTTTGGACCAAAGCACGTTCATCTCTGGGACACAGAGTCCGTCTCCTTCCTGAGCGGTATGATGGCTGGACGTTCCCATGGTGTTTATACTTGGGTATAATTATTTGAACAGATGAATGTGGCACCTTCAGGCATCTGGAAATTGCACCCAAGGATGAACCAGACTTGTGCAAGTCCACAATTCTCTTCCTGATATCTTGGCTGATTTCTTTTGAAAGAAAGTAATAGTAAAAGTAATAAAGAATTGTCTAAAAAATCCTTCTCTCATTATTCTGGCATTTAGCAAATAGAAATAATTTTGTTGATCCTAACGGACCTAAAATAGGAAAAGTGATTCTCTGACTTCATGTCAGACAGTGAGAAAAAAAAAGCATGTGTCTTTTTATATAGTGTATGTAAACCTCTGGTTTCAACTGTACAGTCTATGATCTCGACACTTGCACAACTGCCCACTGAGCAGCGGCTCACCCTGGATTCCACGGTGTGTTGTGTTCAGGTGCCACTCTGGCGCTAGAGTTCTCTTGGCTGTTCTTCAGAGGCAGACCATTAAATTAGCAAAATAAAAGAGAAGAAATCGTCCCAAAAATCGACCACATAAATAACAACCACAAAATTCCGCCAACGTATATAGCCGAGTTACGTATTTGTCCCATTGTTCAACCCCAGCCTGAGTAGCTCTTAAATATGTTTGTAGGATGAAGGTTAAAAAGGTATTTCCCAGTCAGTTCAAAAGAGATTTGCACACCTGTGAGTTTCCATATTCAACTACTGCTTTCCACTACAAGATAAAATATTAATGTACTGAGAGTTGGCATCTCACAGCTCTCACACGTACTCTTTTTTTTCTATGGTACTAGAATAATGCCAGCTTTCTTGAATTAAACATCCAGAAACCATGAAGATGCTATGAATGCAGGTACCATCTACTCTTAAAACAGATGTTCTGTCACTATTAAACCGCAAGAAAACTCTGTACCTTCTAAACCCAACACTCAGTTGTGCAGATTTTCATACAAGTCAGTGTAAGTGCTGTGGGTCTGGATGTGGTAGCTTTTCTAAAGAGTTCTTCTTCATATTTATGGCACAGCAGTGAAAACACCAGTGTTGCACACCTTTTTATAGATGAATGTTAAAAACCAACCAACTTCAACACCACAGCAGGTGATACATTGCCTCACTCAGATTTCCACTGTGTGTAGATTCTATTTGGTCTCATGTGAATACAACTCATCAATGGTTTGTAGAGGGGAAAGTAAAAATGAATATGGTGGATAAAAAGAATCACAATCAATAGAGGAGAGGGAGCACTACAAAGACTTGTCACTCTCTCCTGGTACGGGGCCATCTACTGTTGTTATTGAACCCTTTAAAAGGTGGAATTCTGCAGAAAAGAAATCGGATTTTAAAGTTTTCATTCATTGCACCCCCCACCCAAAAAAAAACATTCCCGCATGGACAAGAGGAACCTCCTCCACCCTCCTCCTGTTCCTCCTTCTCTTTCTGTTTTGGGCTGAATCCCTAGATCCAGATGGGGGAGTAAGCCTGCTGTCTGTCCCTCCTGCTGCTGTGTATGGAAATAGAGACAGGGAGCTCCTCCCTAACAGGGAAAAAAGTAGAAAAGGATTGACATTAAACTGGGTTGGAAGCACCATTAGCATTTCAACCAGGGGAGCTGAGAAACCTGCTCTGATCTGTGGAGGGAATGTTAATCATTTCACAATAAGAGCGCAAGAGAGAGAGAAGCTCATTTGCATTTTTTTTCCTTCTTTTTTTTCACAAATTACCAACTCCCAAACTCAAAAATATGAGCAGAATTTGAAATTAATATGGTTCCCTAGCATAGGTGAGGGCAAAATATTGATTCCATGTGTCAATAAGTTATGGAGAGAGTATTGTTCTTCTTTTTTGTCCTTAAACATCAAGGCAATCAGTGCGTATGGTCTGCATATATGGAACCCTTTGTTGAGAATTTATTCATTGAATACCCAGACGGACTGGTTCACTTGTATCATTATTTCTCCACCTTTTTAAAACATTTCTTCTTCTTTCAGCTAATAGTTTTGACAGCATATATTACGAGGATGCTTATGTTCACGGGTACTGCATAAAAAGGGCTTGATGGAGGCTGTAGGGAAGGCCATTAATGTTCTGCTGCATACATGAATATATGCTATGTGCTGTGACTTTTGCCTGGGAAGATTAAAATGGTTTATATGCAGTGGAAGTGCATTCTGCAGGTACACAGGCGGTATAGCAGGAAGTATCCAGCTGTAATGACGCCATACATTTTGACAAAAACAGGTATTTTGTTGTCCTTTTTTTCCAGTACTTTCTCCCTCAGTCGCTCCTACGCTTTTGTTTCCCTCCCTCCGTCTCTCCCGCTCTCTCCCTCTTATTCTCCGGCTTTGATGTCTCAGGCTCATTGTGCTGAGAGAAGTGGAAGTGATGTGAGTGTACTGCTGGCACTGAATAGCAGAGACGGAGTTTGAGATGACAAAAGCCTCCTTTTTCTTGTTTGCTCACTTCCACAGTATCTACCCTCACAGCATTCATTACCTTAAACATTATTATTCTTTGAAAGAGAAAGGAAAAGAAAACAGATGAAATGGGGATACTGTATGAGAAGTGAGAACAATGTAGAGGGGAAAAAAAAGACGAAATGAAAAGATTGAGAGGGGGAAAAAAAGAAGAATCAGAGCAGTGTGTAGCCCAGTGTGTGTGTGTGTGTGTGTGTGTGTGTGTGTGTGTGTGTTAAATATGTGAGATGTTATGTAGCTCAGCTGGGTGTACTAGACCATTCAGCTTTGTTTGAATTTCGGCCCCCGGCTTTTTAAGCGGGGACGTATTTATTTTTCATGCTAAAATAAATAGCTCCACTTTCTTCATATCCACGTATAGAACAGTCTGTTGACAGAATGGCTGAATTTATTGAGGTTTCTCTCACATCACCTGTAGGCACGAAGCAGGAGCAGGCAGCAAATACCAACAGCCAAATAACCTCGTTATTGCCTTGTGCCCGCACCATAAAGAAAGTGGCAGATGGATGTTTTGTCCAACTCGACAATCCATTTTGTTCTCAAGGCTTTAGGCACTTTCCTGTAATTTTTATGGTCTAGAGTCAGTGATAGCATTTTTGTTGTAGGTGTATATGGGACACCACTATATTAATCTATTAGTTTTTTTTTTTTTTTAAACCCATTATATTACAATAATATCGCTAAAATAATTAAAAAAATGATCTTGTTCTAACATTTTTATTTTGATAATTCAAAATCACATCCTCCATCTTCAATGCAAATTAATATTCATATGAATATACACTTTTTAGGGCTATATGGTGGTGTAGTGGTTAGCACTCTTGCCTCACAGCAAGAGGGTCGTCGGTTCCACTCTGGCCTGTAGCTCTTCTATGTGGAGTTTGCATGTTCTCCCTGTGTCAGCGTGAGTTCCCCCCACCGGGTCCTCTGGCTTCCTCTCTATGTGTCGACCCTGCGATAGTCTGGCGACCTGTCCAGGGTGTACCCCGCCTCTCACCCAATGTCAGCTGGGATCGGCTCCAGTGAGTGTGGATAGGCGGTTAAGGACAATGAATGAATGAATGAATACACTTTTTATTTAAGGTAATTAGATTTTTAGATGCAGTGTCATTACATAGACATTTTCTCTATTGATAACCACATATGGGGGACGAGCCTTTTAGAAATATCTAATTGTCATAATTTTGACTTGAAATTTTATTGAGTTCAGGATATGATTCACGATATTGGAGAGAATGCTTATCTTTGCATAATAATTCTTAATTTTTTGTCTCTCCCAAACATCATTTTTGTTCATCATTATGTTTCATAAAAAGCAGTAGGTATTCTGTAGTCCTACTGACAAACAGCCAGAAACATGACCTTCTTTGAGTAGGTGACTAAAGCTATAGTGGTACAAATTAATCGTGTTATGTTACAGAGTAGTTGTCTGACTATGGAGATCAATTATGAGGTTAGCTGTGTCTGCTCACTATCAGCTTTGTGTTTCTTTCCACATTATTCCAAATATACTGAGTGAGCTATTTTTGAGGGAAAAGTCTTTCCCTCTCAGAATAACATTTTGTTCTACTGACGCTGTTGGCAGAGAGCCAGAGCCACATTTACGTCATTCTGAGTTGTGAACGTTGTGTGGCGCGCTCAGTGTTTGTGTGTGTCTGAGTGCAAGAAGTAAGGCAAGAGGGAGGAAGAACAGAATCATACAGTAAGAAACAAAAGGGCAGATAAAGAGAGTTTTAAAAGTCGAGTGACAGCTGTGCATCTGTTCATCATTTCCTGATATTATCATAGTTATGTGGCATAATGTGACACTCTTTCTTTGTGTGCATACATACAATACAGTATGTGATTGTGTGTAAAAGTCTTCAGGAAAGCGTGTTTGTTTTCTTGCTTGTTACCTGCGGGCTTGTTGCACGCAGCTGTAGTTCGCCGTGCCGCTGCGCTGTTTAAGGCGAAGCAAGCGTGCAAAGTGAGGAGGTGAAAGAGGCACAGATTGGCACATTAGCATTAGTTCAGCTGGGTGACCCACCTCCCGGGCAGATATAGAGGTGTGTTCATATGCATGTGTTAATGTTGTTGCATAATCACACTGTTGATCATGAAACATCTTTTCAGCTCCCGCTGGCGTGTGTGTCTGTGTGTGATCTTAATTTGGAATGTGGAGTCTCACCTGCGTGTGTGTGTGTGTGTGTGTGTGTGCACGTGGGCACGTGCGTGTAATCTTTAGTTTTTTCCCTGAATTATCCCTGCACCTTTCACCCCCTTTGGTTGTGTGGGATTATTATGCATGTCCCCTAGTGCTTCAGCCCCCATTGCCCTCGAGCAAAACTCCATACTATTTTCCTTCTTTCCAGCTCAGTGACTCCGCTTTAGCTCACCTTTGGTCCCACTTAAACCACTTTCCTCCTTAACCACTCCTGAGCCTGGCCAGCTCCAAATCCCATCTCCCACTCTACAAGGGTCGGACGGCTATTACTACCTTTCCAACACTGTCTTCTGTTTTCTATCAAAGTGTGTTATTGATATTATGCAGCACTACATACGTGGTGATATGTACCTGAACATTTGGTTCACTGGTGCCCCAGTGTGTCATCTCACTATTTCCTCTTTCTTACTATTTCCTCCTCTTTCCATTTCTTCTTGTTCTTTCTTTCAGTCTTTTTGCTTCTTTGCATTGCTCTCTTGCCCTGTAGCCTTTCATCTAGCTAAATCCTGTTAAAGTCAATGTGAGGAGCTCCCCTCAGTTTCATGCCTGCCAGCTAAATCCCACAGGAGCCCAGGCACTGCCGTTTTTCGTCCCCGTATGGGGATGTCTGAGTCCATGTCTAATGTGCTTCAACATGTAAGGAGTCAGAGAAAGGCAGTGGCTCTGGTCCAGGCCAGGTGAGCCACAGAAATGTGTTGTGAAAAGTAGGCATGGGGCGATATAAAGGTTTTGTCATGATTACCCTGGCCAAAACAATTGGGATTCACATGAAATAAGCAGAATCTGCTTCATTTCAATTGTTATGTATGGGCTGTGGCCAAGAGAATGTTATGGCTGGAGGAACAACTGTTGTAAACTGCATTCAATCCACCAGAGACAGCAGCTGAGACCAAAGCGGTCAGAACAGAAAGGGACAGGATAGGAAGAGCAAGGTAGCACCACACAGTGCTAATGTTATAAAAATGTATGACAATTAAAAAAAGAACATGCAGGAATTCAATATAGTACAGTACATTAGCGAGCTAGATCGTTTTCATGTCACTCATAACGATATTCCCAATATTCCCGATAATAGAAATTCACCAAGATATGTGTTTGTTTGTTGTTTTTTACCTGCAACTGAAATCCAAAATGATCCCATTCCTAATGAAAAGTGTCCCTTGTGGTTGCATACTGGCCTTTCACCAATTTATGGTATTGGTAAATGCCGTTCGATATGTGCTGATATGAAAACTTTTTTCTGACAAAATATAATGCAGAAAAAGACGCTTGGGTTATTTAGAAATGTTGTCATCACATAGTTTGTCCTAAAAAGCTGCTCTCAGTGATGTCAGCCCTATAATGTCATTCAACCCAGGTGACAAGAGGGCCAAGTCACGACAGCAAAATACGTCTGACATCACCAAATGCAAAAGCCACCTCACTAATCAGTCACTAATTAGCCCATTCTGCCTAAGTTATTACATGAATAGGGCTGTAACTATAACCATATATGTATGTATAACAGCCAATATATCGGCATGAGATTTTTTATTTTTTTTAACTCTGTATCAGTATAGGCATTTGCCAGAAAAAATCCAGCATCCAGGGTCCTGAGGATGTCACAGCGTATGGCTGTGATGGAAATCACACAGCTCATTCAGTTTCTCTGCAGAAATGCAAATTGGTGCAAATAGACATTGTTTTGTCACACCCATGTCGTAACCACCTCTGCACATATGCAGCCCTCCAGGGGACCCCAACAACTTTTAATCACGAGAGTCACCTGTGAAGCAAGAGCCCTCATGGTGTGTTTTTTTAGAGGGAAAGAAATCACCTTTCTGCCTGAAGCCGAGGGCCTGTGGGAGTTGCCGGCTCCATGTGTTATAAACACAAACACTGCAAAGCCGTCGAGAAAAGGAGAGGAAGGAGAAAACAAGCTACCACGGTAATGGAGTTCATTCCCAGCGCGCGGAATATTACACAAGTACTAAATAGGGGGCCAGCCATGGAGGGACGAGTACTTAGTCCAGCCGACACACTGGGGCTGCCATATTGAGGCCAGGCCACAGAAAGAGTGAGCGTTGCTTGTTCCAGGAAGACGGCGATGGGGGTTTGTGTGCTTTAAGGTAGAAGTGGCTCTCCAGGTGATGAATTCCTTTTTTTTATTTTTTTGTTATGCTATGCTGGGTCATTGTATTGGTTAGCCATTATATGAGGTAGAAAGCCTCTACCTCATGTAATGGTTTTCCTGCAGATTTGCTTACACTGCATTAACAGCCTGCGTTAGTGACACATATAGGGTTGGGTTTTTTTTGCACTGCAAGACCTCTTTTGCTCTAGTACATTGAAAATGACTGCAACAATATGGGATGCTATTGGCTAAATGCAGAGAGCACTGACCCCATGTCCCTGAAATGTATTCATCATGAGCAAGATGTAATGTAACAATGTGTCTGTATGCGCGCACACATGGATACAGACTGCAGCTTTATGTATTAAAGTGTGGTGTTTTTTTTCCTGTTTCAGCACATAGCTCGCGTGTGTGGTTGTGTTTAAGATTTCAAGGCTGTCCATTGAAAGTCTTCAGGGCAAAAGCTCAAAACTCCTTAGCAGCCATAGCGAAGCACATCTATGCACTGATGCAGGGTGGGTGGACTCACTTTACTCAGTGAACTCAGAAACCCCTGTATCAGATAAACATTTTTATTTATTTTTTTAGCAAAGTACAACTTTGATGAACAAACTGCCCGGTATTTTTCATTCGTGCTATCAGTGGTAGAAGCAACAGTTTTAGATTTAGAGGCATTTATCTTCTTTTCCATATATTGTGTTAACAAGCCTGTAGAGGCCACGTAAATAAGTGGTTATACCTTGAAGTGACAGCAGGTGCATGTCTGTTGTGTTGAAGTGTTGATTGGTAGAGCAATCGAGAGGGTAGTCCCTAAAGAAAATGTAAACTTGAAAATAACAGCATGTAAAATATCCATAAACTATGTTGAAAGTACATGAAGCACGCTCCATATCTTTCATGTTTCATGGGCAGACAAAGAAATTTTAAAAAGTAACGTTAGAGTTGGTGGACTTCTGTATCATGTTACAGCATATTTGCATAATTGCAATATGATTGATCAGATGTAATTTAATAATTGTTCTTATTGTGTACAATAGATGTAATGCATGAAAATGTTCCCTCACATTTTATTTTAATTGCTTTGCTCTCTAGTCTTTTTTACATTATTGGCTGGCAGCTCCCTTAGGTTTGATTAATAAAGCATTGCATATGAATGCCCAATTAATTAATTCTTCTTGACTCTGTCTATTTAATAATGCTCTTGACTTGAGACCCACTTGCTGTTTCTTCCTCTTTCAAAGTGTTTTCTTTGCTGCCACTCATCTCAATCAACATTTAATTGCAGTCATGGCAGTCCAAAACAAGTCACTTCTGGCTTATCTGGTAAGTGTGCCACACCACCAGGATTTTAGCCAGCTGAGCATTTTAGTTCTTCAGCAAGATAACAAACCAAAACACACCTCAACACAATATCCTTTCATAAAGAGTGACTGTGAAGGTCGCCTCAAACTGGCTTAACATGGCTTGAATCAAAAGCACATACAAGTGCACTTATCCTTGGAAATGGCTGCATAAGAGCCAGAAAGACATGTCAAGTGATTTCTTGTTAAAAGCAGAATGCCTAGTGAGGCAGTAATAATGTAATGAGTGGTGATTTGTGATGCTACTCACAAAAAAGTTGCTTTGATACTTTTGGTTGGTTTATTATAATACACTTTCATTTTCACTGTCATCAAACCTTTGACTCAAAATTATTTCAGTTATTAAGTAGGTTTATTAACTTTTGACTGCACTCTACATATAAATATATATTTCAGTAAGTGTGCAAAATAGCCAAAATGATTACACTACAATTTAATAACATTGTCATTATTACATTTTTCAGTCCCGATAGTTTTATGTATGTGGAAGCATCAGGCTTCACTTAGATATTGATTTGAACTTTGTAAAGCAAAAATTTAACAAATAAATACATAGACGTACACTTACTGAATTTTTATTTTATTATTTAAAATATGTAAATTGTGTGTGCTCCAGCAACTTGATAAAAATAAATTTAAATTGTCATTCATATGCAACAACAAAGCTGGTTCCAACTTAAACAGAATTTAAATTCTTAAGAACTGACTTTAATAGATCAGCCCGATTGTCATCAGTACCTGATGTAGTAATAGCCGTACGCAAGTTTATTGTCTTCTGTACCTTTTCAAAACACCAGCGTTTCCATTGATGAGTAAGGGCAAAGCTGCTTGTGACCCGGCTTGAATGTGGGTTGGACACAGCTGTCTCAGTGGACAGAGGTTCCTCAAAGGCCACACAATGGTTCCACATAAAGAGAAAGAAAGCATGCGAGAGCAAGGGACAGACACACAGAGCGCACAAGTGGGCGAGCAGGAATAATTCTGCTGCAGAATTAAAACTGCTGCAAGTTGTCTAGTGAGACGGAGTGATCACATGTGAAAGGACAGCAGCTTACGATCTTTCACATGTCGCTGCTCTCTTCCACTGACATGTATACACACTTTCCCTATTGCCTGAACTCTGAGACATAGGGATGAGTACCTTTCACATTTGAACCGATACCCGGTATCTGGGAATCGGTATCGGTACTCAACGGTACCAATTTTCGGTACATTTGCGTTTATGTGGTAATAAATGTTAATTTGTTCAATAATATCTAAATTTTTCAATTCAACATATTTATGTCTCAAAATATAAACCTATATCAAAACAACTTATAACTCATTTATATCAAAACAATATAACATCCAGGATGAGCAGTGCTTTATTGTTGAGTGAATGTGCATTTTGTAACATGAAGGTTGCCGGAACAGAGGTTGGGAGGTGGATGATGCTGTCAACACAGAGGAGTGCTCTCAGATGGCAAGTGCACGGAGAAAAAAAAAAAAAAGTTGCAAGTGGACGTGTGATTTGTTGTGATGACGTCGTAGCTGTGTGGCGGAGCAACGGTCAGACAGTATTGAGGGCATGGCATGGTTGGAATAAACAAAGTTGAGTCGGGCTGCTCTGTGCACATATCGAGGATGACGCAGGAGTCCGAGGGATTTAATGTCAGTGAGGCAGTTGGAGTAAAGTGGCAGGTAATATTCCTGAGTTGAAGAGCCGAGTATTAGCGGAGGACCAGGGATGCAGCAGCTAGCTGCTAGCTGTTAATGACTGGTCTACAGAAGAATTGAGAGAGCAAACAGAGTAAGGAAGGTCCAATCTGGAGGCAGACGAAGGCCAAGCCCGGGTAGAGACATTGGAGAGATAGCAGCTTGCGGCTAGCAGGCCTAGAGCCAGGCTGTTCGTCTCTGCGCCGGGGTCAAATGAAAACAGGTTGAAATCAATGATCAGTTTAAAGTTAACGCCGTTTAGGTACCGATACATGGTACCGTTTGATTTTACATGAATCGGTACTCGGTAGTACCGACGGAATTCGGTCGGTACCTATAAAATTACCGAATTCGATACCCATCCCTACTGAGATATTATATGTGCACATATATCTATAAAAGCAAGAAGCGTTTGTCTGTGTGTGGATGTGTGTCTAGGGCATATCTCGCTGACCGTTAGTCAGACTGACCTAAGGTTTCCTATGTGGCTTGCGCATGGCACGAAGGTGTGCATCCTCGATTTTGAAGATTTTTTAATTCATTTTTCAAAATGAAAAAATGGCTGTTTTTCGGCTGTTCCTAGGCTGTTGACATTGGACTGTTTCCAATCGGACGCCTTTTAGGGGAGCTCTGCCCCACCTGGTCAGTAATCCAATTCGCTCTTCATTTCCATGCCTGACTCATCTCATCTGAGATCTACACATTCCACAACACACCTAACAACCCTTACTCACATTATTCACATCCATCTGTTTGTGCTGCATGTAAACTTATTCCCTCCTATATCTGTGTCTGTATATATGTCTAACCATGTTGAATGATTAAGTTTCTTTTTCTTAAAATAACTATATCTGTGTCTCTTAATATCTCAATGTACATCCATGTATTATCTAATATACACATTGTATAATAACACTACGTAAGAGTATTACACCTCATTATACATCCCACTTTCACACACAACCTCATTGGGCCATAATTGAAAAATCTACTTAATCTCCCACTATACGAATAAATACTTCCTACGTCACTGCACTAGTATTATGAATTTGGGCAAAAAGGTGCACTCCACACCCTATCTGCAACCTCCAAAGCTTAGAAGAAGCCAATGCAAAGTGCCAAAACCTTGAATTTTTTGACTTGCCACTTGAGGTTGGCTCCAAATGGGAGGCAATCCTTAAAGACAACCATATTAAGTCTCCAACTTTACAGCAGAAATAAATATGTTTACAGACTGGTACAAAAGATGGTTTTGATATCTATAGCTGATTTCGCCCTTCTGAGCAACTGGGAGGATGTGACTATTTTACTCAAGTATGGTCTGTTTCAATCAAACTCTGGTGCGTTAAATCCTTGTTATGGTTCGTTTGTTTGGTTGCGTGTCAGCGCTCCAATTGTACTCTGGTGTGGACCAAAACAACCGGTCCCAGAACACTTGCAAGAGAGGATCTCGGTCCGTTTCCAAAGAACCCTAGTGAGGTTTGATGGCACTGTGAAAGTAATCCGACCACATTACAGGAAATGTAGCAAAACACAGCGGATTGTTGGCTAGCTGTGCAGGCATTTTGTGAGGTGTACACAGAGCAACAGATACAAAATGACTTGGAGAGGACTGACTTGGACTTCTGCTGAAGTCTGGTGTTATAATAAAAGGTACTTGGGGTGCATTTAGTTCCATGTTACTTTGGCTCTTGAAAATATAAACACAGAAATAAACAAACACTTTCCAAACAATAAGAAATAATACTGCGAGTATATTTTCCAGCCCTCTGCAACTTTTTTTTAAAATTTGGTCCACTTACATTTATGCACTGAATTTAAACCAGAATAAATACAAATGAAACCAAAAGTATCAATTTCACTCACTCAGCTCACCTCCACTTCATCATTTTGCCACTTTTTTGGAATAGACAGAAGACTAAGATTAATTTTGGCTCTTCAGAAACCTGTGGGTGACGTCATGGACACTGCTTCCATACTTTATACCGTCTGTTGTTACCTAAGGAGGGTGGTTCCAGCCATAGGCAAAGGATGGAGGTGGTTGTCAGACTCCATACATCCTCTTGTGAAGGTTAATTTGAGGAAGTGAAGGAATTGTCCAGAGATGCACCATGGAGCTGATGACTTGTCAGATTGATTTGCCCTTCAGGGAACTAATGCCTTGTCTGTCTCCATCTCCATGTGATCTGGGTTGGGACGGCACAGCATGCTTTTAAAGACTCATGTCATTTTCCACTGCCCTACCAGTAGACAACACTATTACTTAACCATCATGTATGCATAAAGACTATAGATTACTAATGTATTCAGCTCATCCCAGCGCCTCGTCTTGGCACCAATTCGTCCCCTGTTGATTCTCAGACACACACACACACACACACACACACACACACACACACACACACACACACACATAGAGACAGGTCCCATGGGCATGTCTGATTGAGCTTTCTCCTGTCTGCCATTCCTCATCCGTGGGAAATCAATAGAGGATCTGGGATTGGAGCTCGAGCTAATTGAGCTCTGCTCTCTCTGTTCTCTTATTGCTGCCAGGAGCGATTTGTCATCGCAGCACCTGGTTCACACCATGGGGCCAGGGGGAGCCAGCCAGCGATCAGATAGGGCCTTTGGATGCCACAGGGAGGGGAGCCGCGTGTGATTGAGCGACCTTGTGAAGTTGAGCACTCAGAGGAAGGGCATAGCAAAGAAGGGCTTCATTTATTCTCATGTGCCTCTATAAGAGCTTCTTGGTGGTGCGTCCTCTTTACCTGATGACAGAGAAAATAGAAATGGAAGTCACAATCGTTACAGTAGTGATTATCACTCTGTGCTTCATGGAACTTTAACTCTCTTAAATCTTTTACTTGCTGCAGTGAGCAGGTCCTTGGTAAAACACTGGTCATGCATCTATTTGCATGTATTTTTACATCCCACTGCTAACCAAGAGACATCCAGAGAATAAATCAAAATGAACTTAAACCATTGTTCTTGGCAGTATCACTAACTGACAATTTTCTCCAGCTATAAATATCATGCCATGAGAGCAGCTCTTCTTCTGTGTTTACACTTCACACATGGTTTCAACATATTCATGGATCAGTAACCCACAATAATGCCTCATACTAAATGTGGCATGCTGTTGCTAGCCAGTGTTGTCCTTAAAGACTGCTTTTCTATTATTCTCTGTATTATAAATGGAGATTTCTTCCATCCAAACCATCTGCTGCTATCGCTCCACCCTTTGCCACCATTCCAGTTCTCCATCTCTCCATCTGTCCATGTTCCAAGACTTGGGGGAGTATAACCATCACACACAGTCATGTCCAGTGCTGAAAGACACTGCAGCAGAAGTGTGACTGCTAGACCCTCCCTCATTTCATGCTCCCCTGGCGCTTATGTGTGCACATGCTGGGAGATTATGTGAGGCCACTCAAACACCCAGTTGATGAGATCCTTTGTGCTCTCTGAGCCATGTACTGACACCACAAACACCGTGCCCTTTCCTGTCCTCCAGGGTTATTCATGTGGGCAATATTTTTAAAGCTATTTGTCAAGGTTACACCTGCATCATTGAAACACAATTAATTGCAATGAGCTGTTGAATGTTGTTGTAAATTAATTACCGGGTTCAAAATAAACGCCAACAATCTAACAACATGCCGAAGCCTTGAGAATGTACTTTTTCCTTTCTTTTTGACTGGAGGTGGTTAAAGGCCACCTCACATCATTAACTGAAGTGTGAGTCACTGTAGGGCACACAATGCAGGTATACCAACATTCATTCCGCAGATACTTTGTTGAATACACTGATTACAATCTGTCATGTTGTGAGGCTCTTAATTCTAGAGGCTTATATATTACATGTTTCTGTAAAGAACGGGAATTAAATGGCATAAATGGCTGTCACACTGTGGAAAACAGAGAATCAGTGTGAAACCGAAGCACAGATATACTTGCTCTCTAGTCTTTCATCAACAGCTGATATGCATCATATCAGCTGTTGAGGATTAAAGGGATAATTAATAATAACTGATGTCCTTGCCAACTTTCTTGCAAATTCGGGCTGCAGCAATTTTAGTTTTGTACTTCCATAAACTTTAAGCCTGGAATAGCATTTTGCTTTTTGCGGTGCAAAATGCCCCTGAATAGACCTACAAACAATTGGAGCAATGATAAGTGCCTTGAACCAAGCTGAGCAACAAATCATGTGATGTAGCACTGAGTAGGGCTGGGCTATATATTGATATAAAAAATATATTGATATATTTTTAAATGTCATGGAATTAGACCATATCGCATATATCGATACAGTTCTCTTTTTTTTCTTCCTTTATATATAAATGCTGCCCTTACTAGGGTTTGTCATATTTAGTTCTTTTGTAATGTTAATTATTCTTTTCTTATATGAATATATTTATTTCAGAAAAAGATTGGCCTATTTTATTTCATAGGCTATTTTTATTTAAGATTTTTTTTATTTAAATGTGCACTTTATGGAGCTTTGATTTTTTTTTTTTTTTTTAAATGAACCTTTTAAAATTACAGCCAAACAATACACTACAATGCATTTTTGAAGGCAAAAAAGAGGCAACACAGTACACGAATATTCATTCATATTTGATGAGCGCTGGCGTTTGACAGTTTGAGTTGATTTCCGTCAGATGCGCAGTCAGTCATATCAGTCATCCTATCAAATAAATAGTTGTAATAAGCCCACGGAGGGCCACGCTGGATGACCGGACACATCTGCCAGAGCAAATTAAACATGAGCTTGGCAGATTCAACTACTTTCCAGGCTAATCAACATTGGTAACTCATAAAAGCATCAGCAAAGCATCACAGGCTAAGAACTTTTTCAAGTTTTGGAAAGCTCCCCCAGAGCCACAGAAAATATTATTCAACTTTTTCCCAGTCCGAGTAGCACTTCACATGCAAGTAAACTGTTCTTTATGTGTAAATTCAGTTGTATGAAAATGTTAATATCATTTTAATTGGTTAATATTGGCAAATCCCAATAAAACAGCACAACAATCATTGGCAGTGGAAATATCTTACTGCTTACAGCACAGAACAAACCTAATTGTAACCATACCCAGACAAATTATACAAATCCTTTTGATTTTGTTTTTAATGGAAGATGATGAAAAACAGATTGTGTTAAGGGAGCTCTATGTCCTCACACTTATTGCAGATCTCTCCTATTTAACTGAAAACTTGGAATCCAAAACACTAAAATTGAATGCAAATATTGTAAACGTCAAAATCACAATAACTTAAGCACAAGCAACACTAAAGTTAGATGGGACATTTGAAGATTGTGAGATTGTTTTTCTGTGTGTGTTTATCTGTAGCTGCTATTTAACATATATAAGCTGCATCACTTAGTATGAATCCATTTGTTTGTTGTAGATTTTGTGCTTGTGCCCAGGCTCCCAAAGCTCGTGTTTGTTCCAACAAGGCCTGAGGCTCCTAACAACTCACATTAACCTTCTGACTTCTGAAATCCAACAGCCCTTCTGCCCTCTCTCTTGTTGCAGCCCCCTGGGGGTTTTTTGGGCAGGGTCATGGGTTGAGACACCGGCTCCTCTCCACCAGCTCCTCTTTGCTTTCCACCTCCGTAACACCCTCAGTATGACCCTTGCAAGGGCAGCTGTAGGGTTTCACTACATTCAGTGGTTTTAACACCCTTGCCCACGCTTAAAAAATGGATTTTCTCACTTGAATTAGCAGAATCTTCATAAATATCCAATAAACAACTGACCAAAGTCTCCAAATTCCATATACACTGGCTTCTTAATTTAGTTGTCCTCTCTACCAACTGTGTAGCCTAATGAGCAAGCATTCCCAAATATGCTTTGTCTCTTTAAATGTCCTGTCTCTCTCAGTGCCCCTCCTCCCCTCTCGTTGTGTTTCAGGTATTTGTTGCTCTGTACGGCGAGACATGCCGGCAGCAGTACAGCGAGAGATTATTGTCAGTGTAATTGGCTTTTCCAGGCCTGATTTGATACGATCCTCTTGTCTGATCCGCACACTTCTTTATTATCGAGCGTAATGGAAAGACGTTGAGGCTCACATGAAATGTTCACCTCATCACATCTCCAAAGAAATCACCTCTTTCATTTCGTTCCCCTGCTCAGGGTCGGGATAGAAACTCACAGCATAACCATGTAAACAGAAACAGACAAATATTGGTGTTACACATATGCTGCAAACAAAATAAAAATAGTCTTGAAATTGAAAACAAAACACAAAATACGTCATTAGCGGCCTGTATATTACAGTCTATGCATTTAAACAGTCATGGATATGCAAGGATTATATCCATTATACCCCACCTCACATTTCCCTGATCCAGATCTTATTGTCCCAGCATTCCTGACAGCTGACAGCCGATGGGAAGAAGCGGTATCAGATCGTATGATCCGGTTCAGTCCCGAATATGCTGTCCAAGTTGACATGACTGTCTGCTGCTGCCTTGTTCACCCAGAAGCAGTAGCAATGTAGAACACGGCTCTCCTACACTGTTATCTCAGTCAATATCTGCTACTGCCAGCGGAGGATACAGATGGACAAGAGATTTGCAGTGGAAAAACAGTACTATAAGGTAAGGGAGAAGACTGATTTGCAGCAGAAGTAGTAAGTAGAATCAGTCTTTTTGTGAGACATTTTACATATTGACAAAATCTGTTTGTAACACTATAAAAACGTACAGGTTACATTTGCTGCTACAAAATTGCAAAAAGGAAATCAAAAAAAGAAGCCATTCTGTTCTTTCATTTCTTAAATAGTCCTTCATTAAAGGCCAACTCTATTGGAAGTTTTTTTTTTCCAGGTTTTTTAAATGGAAATGCCCACTTAGCCTTTGCTTTATTTTTGTCAATGGTGTCTGGTGTCTTTGAAGAAAGCATAGATAACATCTTCAGTTACCCGTTGGAAAGGGCTGTCTGATAGCAAGTTAAAGCGGTAAAAAATATTCTCAATAAAGTGTACACTTAACGTGATATTGACTTTTTTTTTCAATATCAAATTGACTTTTGATATTGACTGAGCTCTTCATAGGCACCAGATTCCTTTGACAAAATCATTGTACCTCACACAGAACAAGAGTTGTTGGAAAACTAATGCCTAGATCTGTGTGTGTGTGTGTATATATATATATATATATATATATATATATATACAGGTCTTTTTCCACACACGACCTGACGTAGGTTTCTGGACAATTTTGTATATATATATGAACGCACCATTGACGCACCATTGACAAAATGTGAATGTTTTGATATAATTGCATTTTACAGAATGTCCTGTCATTTCATACCATGATATGACATTTGCTTCATAGAGGTTTGCAAGACAACAATGTAAGAGACAGCCTTTTACACGATATCAGCTCGGAATTATCAGTAAAGTGTTGCTAAAGGTAAATGGCTGCCTGTGACTTGTGAAGATCAAACTGTTGACTAGTGCATCCACTATAAAATGTTCTCTCACCTTAATGGATTCTGGTTGCTTGCTTTGTTAAATAATTTCAAGTTTCTATTTGATGCCCGCTTCTGTCCTTTATTGCAGCATCTACCACTCAGCGTCTCTTTCATACAGTTTGATGTAATTACCAGGGAACAGAAAACTTTCAGATTGAGGGCAGGGCAGCTTCAGAATGAATCTGGTCTTAGAGGCTTGCTACCCTGACTGCAGGGAAATCATTTCCCCTACTTACATATATGGAAATATAATAAATTGAATATAAATGATTTGGCAGAGAACAGCAAGTAACTAATAAACAGCATGTTGGTGTTATTCGAGGCATACAAATGGAGTTGGATAATAAGACAGGATTTGTCTGCAAATGTAGGAGCAAAGGTTTCCCTGATACCCGTAGTACTATTTGTCAATCTAGACTGTTTTAGTGTGAGTTGCAGAGTGATGGAGATATCAACCGCAGAGAAGTCTACCCAAATATAATGGAAGTACATGGTTTGTGGTCCTCAAAGTAGTTTGGTAGAGAGAAAATAAAAATACTCACAACAAGGTTTGTGAATTATCTTGAGTGATCAGGTCATGTTTTCTGGATAAAAACATTGCTGTTGAGTTTTTACAATGTGTTTTTGGTACTTTGAGCACTGCAAACTAGTGGCATTTAATTCTATTATATTCAAGAGAGGCAGATATATCATCAGTCTTTATCTCCACACTCAAGAACACACACCAAAACAATCTAGATGTATATATGGCACTACAAATAAGAGGAAAAGTATGTATTTTCGATTAAGGGTTAAAAGTAGCTTAGAACTCAAGTCTAAGTAGGGCTGGGCGATATGGACCATAAGTCATATTGTGATATATTTAGGCTGAATATCGATATACATGGATGGATGGATTGAAGTAGTTTTATTGAAACTTTATATTTAAGTGAACATAAATACTGTATAATAACAGGAGTACCTTTTTTTCAAATTAAAGCTCCATAAAGTACACATTTAAATAAAAAAATATCTTAAGTAAAAATAGCCTATTAAAAAAAATAGGCCAATCTTTTTCCGAAATAAATATATTTATATGAGAAAAGAATAGCGAACATTAAAAAAGAACTTAATATGACGAACCCTAGTAAGGGCAGCATTTATATATAAAGAAAAAAGAATTGAACTATATCGATATATGTGATATGGTCTAATTTCATATGACATTTAAAAATATATCAATGTATCGCCCAGCCCTAAGTCTAAGCTTCCTCTGCTTTCTTACAAAAGTTTTTTTTTTTTTGTTGCCATGAATGTCCAAATAGTTGTAAGATTCAGTCTTTAAAGCGCAGCAGCTTGATTTGTGTTCTCTCTGTCTCTTTTTCTTCCTTTTCTCCCAATACTTTACTTTTGTACTGTGTTTGATTGTTTTCTTATTCCTACAACTGGTTGTATCATTTTTAACATGACACTCCTCTGCCAGTCTTCTTCTTCTTCTTCTTTTTTTTTTTACTTGTAGCAAGCATAGGAACGGCAGAAATAGTGTGTCGAGATGAGTAGAAGAGCAGTGACGGAGAGAGAGTGAGTGAGAGAGTTGTGTTGAAAAGAGTGATAAAGAGAGGAAAATGAGAGAGAGTGCACAGGGTGAGGGGAGGAGGGAGGAAACGGGTGTAGAGAGCTGTAAAATGGGTGGAGGAGTGGGAGTGGGAGGGGGTTCTAGCTGTGATTACATTGTCCATCAGGCCACAGGACGGCCTGCATCAGCCCACAGGATTGATGTTTGACAGAATAATTAGAAAACTGTCTCAGCCTGTAATCACTGGAGCTCATCTTGCCGGAGAAGACTTCCATTCGCTCTGCCACACATGCACCCACACACGCACACACACAAACAGGCTAGTCCAAGCCATCCGTGGTTGACTGGTATATGGGACAGTGGGTTGATAGAGTGGTAAGATGGGGGTGTTCCTGTTTATTCTTAAGGAACTGAAAGAGTTTATCTGCAGAGGTGGGAATTGGAGGCGAGTGTGGCACTCACTGGTTCACTGACGGCAGGAGTGGAGAACACGCTGGTGATTTTAAAGGTGCTGGAGGTAGAGTTTATGGACTGGAAAAAAATGAATTAAGTGCAGTTTTACTACAGCGGATGGCAGAACGAATGAGATGTGGGACTGAAGACCCCCCTGACCCTACTTTGACTCTTTCAGTGCTATTGTGTGTGCTCGAGGACTAAGAGGACTGTATAGATGTGGTGGGTTGGAATGCAAGTCAAAGTCATTGTTGAAATGTTAAGCCACATAGGACACTTGCCAATATAGTGAAAAGCAACATGCTCCCCTAAAGCAGTGAATAACCCTGCATGTCCATCACACACATTTCACAATTCAGTTTTGACATATCTGCAGCAAGGTAATAATGTCCACTGGAAGTTTTTACAGTGTTTACAGCGTTTCTGGCTAGATTTTCTGAAGTGGTATAGGAGTAAGTCTTGAGAATTGAGACTGAAAGTTCATTTTTGACCTTGTGGAAATAATATCTGATGTAACGGTTTCACCACACAGTCCATTTAGTGGTAGCTCTGGAGCTTTCAATCATATCAAAGAAAGTATCAAAGAAAATGAACAAATGGATTATATATATCTATCTATATATATATATATATATATATATATATATATATATATATATATATATATATATATATATATATATGTGGAAACAGGCTAGATATCAGCTCTTAAATTAAACTCTGTATATATTCAATTGAAAACTGTACATGACAATACATTAAAAGTTAATGATAAACTTTATTGTTTAATGTAAATATACATTAATTGTGAATACAATGCCTTTAACATGTTCAAAAAAGTTTTTGTGTTACATCATTGTTTCTTTTAAATATACTAAGTAAGCGATAATAAACTGACGACACACTTTGATACACAAATCAGTTGCTCAACAGTCCGAGGTCTCCATTGTCTTATGTTGCGCATCATAATGTTCCACACATTTCCCAAGGGAGACAAGTCTGGACTGTAGGCAGGCCAGTAGTACCCACACTCTTTTCCTTCGAAGCCTTACTGTTGTAACAAGTGCCTAATGTTGCTTGTTATACAACAACAAGCTGGGTTTATTGACCACGCTTGTATTCCTGAGCCAATGTACCAATGTCCTTTATAAAATGATGGTATTTAATGCAGTGCCACCTGCGGGACCGAAGGACACAGGCATCCAAATGAATTTTAGATGGTGTTTTTTGCCCTAAACCTATGTCAGTGGTTTTATAATATAAATCCACAGAAACTGCAGCCTTTTTTTTACAACCCCGGACCGTACGTGTGTGCTATTTTTAGATCATTGTTGCCGTTGTGCCATTGTAGCGCGAGCCGCGAGCCAGCCCCGCCGCGATATGTACATATGTGCCCTGAAACGCAAGCCGCGATACGTGCCCACGTGCCGTAATTTGTGGTACTGACACACAACCTCTTTTGCCGTTTCTGTTGGAGAACTTGTACACACTGTATGATGTCCAAAAATAGGCCGTAAGAATGAAGGCGTTGAAGAATGTGTGAAGAAGTAACTGAACTTGATGACACAGAAAAATGGCCCATATTGTATCTGCCATACATGAGCTTGAGGGTACGGTATGTGTCTAAACTATTTTTGGTAGCCACCAGCTGGAAGAAGACAAATGTCATATTTTTTTTCTCCGTTGTTTAGTGCATGTGGTGGACTCAGTAAGCAAACAGTCTTTCTTTGTTCTGGCAAGATTTTAATATGGTATTATTTATTTTTTTTAAATCAATAGTATATAAATAACTCAAGTTGCAGGGGTTTTCAGGCTGTAATTGTATTGAAAGCAGAGCCAGAACATTAGTAATGATGCATTTCACATCAGCACACTTTTTAGCACATCCACACATTTTTCCCTACCAACTGCATCCTATTTTGTCCAATTAACATAAGTTTAGTCACTATTTACTCAAAAGGGCAAAAAAGTGTGAATTTTAATTTGCAATACACAACCAGTGAAGTCATTGGTTGGGATTTATTTTAAGACTTTAAGACAGATTTTGCTGTGCTGTCTAAATGTATAATCTTGACGGGAATTAAACAACTCAAAAATGGAAATATGGATTATTTTTCTGACTGGGACTAACCTGGATCAGGGTATACATATAGGCCATTGTTACCAGCTGGAACGTACAGCAGAAAATCAGGAAGAGTTAAATTCCTGAAGGTCTGTGGTTGTCATTAGGATAATAGCCTCAGCCTGCACCTGCAGTTCAAAGGTCTCATTATTTGTCTGCCTCATATGTCCTTTCTGACATGGAGCAAGCACCTAGATGAGACCTCCATCGATCTAAAATCTACTCAGCCTCTTTCTTTTCCTCCTGAGGCTTTTATTGGTTTCTCTGATCCCTCTAATACCTGAGCAAACCCTTAATGGCTAATTGATATGCTGCTCTCTTCTCCAGAGCTCCATCAAAAGTCTGCAGGGCCAAATGTCAGCCTTGGAGCCATTTGGTCGCGCCCCCCCCCCCCACCCCCCCCCCCACCCCCCCAGCCTAAAAGACAACTAAAAATCCTTCACATTTGCATATCAGAGCAGACCACCTCTCCATTTGATGAGACTTGAGGACATGGGAAAATTTACTGCTCCCACTGCATCAAGAAAGTATGGGGCGAGCGCATGCCCCCATCGGTGAATGTGACCATGATCTGCCTTTTGAAAATAAGACCCTGATTGTGCCCATCTGTTTAAACCAGGTTTGGCAATGTAGCGCCCACTTGCCCGGACCTCTCAGGACACACAGGGGGTCAATGCAAGGGATGGAGAGAAACCTTGAGTGGAGAGCGATATGTCGATTTTTATTCAATTTTAAATGGCTATTCTAACTGGAGATGAGTCCTCTCAAAAAAGTTGTCATTGCCTTTCAAAACTGTCAGGATTTGTTTATTGACGAGGTTGACAATGCCACATGATAATATCATCCCATTAATCAGAACAGCTTTCTTTGGTGATTCCACTACTGCTAAAATTGTCCCTCAAGCTAAACATATAGTTGCAGTTGCAAGAAAATATTACATCTTCCTGTTCTTCCTTTATCTATTTATTTGTCATCACAACCCCGATCATTAAGGGAAACTGCAGCAATATAAAACAAGAAAATAAAGTTATTCGTTGATGTTCGAGGCCATACAAATAAAGATGTTCAAGGCCATCTTGAAATACCCGGATCATCCGCTACACAAAACCTTTATGGACCGAAAATACAGCAGTGGACGGCTCCTTTAAAATCTCCTTTAAAATCTTTAAAAGATCCTTCGCTTCTACAACCATCAGGCTGTGTCATTCTTCAATAATTTACAGAATACCTAACAGATTAACTGACTTTCCTCTCAAGGATAAATAAAGTAATTTTTATTTATTTATTTATTTTTATTTGTTACAAAGGAACTTAGATTATTCTTAGAACTAAAATGGGTGATGTAGGCTCCAAAATAACAAGGGCCTGTGGGTGCAAATCAAGGAAATGAGTACAACTAAATGACGACTCTTAAAAATAACAGCTACTTTTATCTTTTCCTAAAAGAAACCAAAACGGAAATAATCACCTCACTATCTAACTTTTTGCTTCCTACTTCGATCCTGCACAGCAAGCTCTGATTGCGCAGGCAGCACAATATTCTCCCATTCCGCCAATTGTTCAATAACTAGGGCTTTAAACTACTACTTAGTCAAATAACATTTGAAGTATATGATGCTGAAGTAGTTTGCTAAATCATCTTCACTGCAGCTGTTGAAGACTATTGGAGGGACTGCCCAATACATATCCACACAGCAACATGTCCAATTATTCCTCCAAATAACCCAGCTGCACTAAAAAAACATTTTTTCTCTTTTCCTTTTACGAACAAGCCAACCTCCAAGCTATGACTAACTTTAACTGCAGGACTCTTTGAGATATCCCGGACGAGCCTCCATTTAAGTCGTGCCCAGCTCATTAAGGGAAAGGGAAGCAAAATAAAACCAGGTCTTTGGTTAAATAAAGGTTATTTTTTTAAAGGCTCAGATTACTGTTAATGGGTGAGGTAGACTGCGAAGAAAGAAGGGCCTTTGGGTACCATCAACTTTTCCTGAAAAACAACAACAATGGAAATAGAAACCAAACTAACTAAGCATACTAAACGGTCAGGGGTGCAGTTAAGACAGCACCCCTGCACCTAGTGTAACTAAACAAATGAATTTGCCTGCAGGGGACCACACATCCCACTCAGCATATACAGAAAACTACAAGGATGGTTAAACACACAGAGGGTGTTGGCTGAGGCTGGAACATTTGTGTTATATCATCCTCCCTCTCTCTCTTTTTGGTGTTTATAATGGCACCAGTGGTCAATCTCTTACTTTGGTGTTTCTACAAATTCCACCACAATTCCGTGACATTACCTCAGCTCAAGACTCACTTAGCCTTTTCTGTTTGACCTTGCCATCCTAATATTTGCTCTGTTTGTTGTTTTTATGTAGCTGATTGTGTTTTTGTTTTTATCTAGTGTTTTTTGCTCTGTTTGTAAGGTGACCTTGTGTGACGTGAAAGGCGCCCATAAATGAAATGTATTATCATTATTATTATTTTTAGTATGTTTGTTTTCTCTGTGGTTAACCATTAGATATTTAACCTTTATTATTGCTACTGTGTGGTTGATTTCACACTAGACCATTATCATCTTCTTGTTCTTCTTGGTAGCTTTGAAGAGACCCTAAAGTGCTTTATGTATTCTTAAAACTGTTGCAGCGTTGTCATAACCCCGCCCTTAAGGCTCCAGCAAAGTTGTAGACGCTATTTCAAAGACAAAAAGAAGTTATTTACTTCATGAAAGTTACTTAATTAAGCAACAAAAAAAGAATGGGGTGTGTCAGTTGTGCCGGGTGTTAATGGGGCTTGAGAATGGTGTGTGAATGTTGTGATGTGCATAAAATAAACATAAGGAAACTGAGGAGGAAATAACAAATGTCACATAACCGAAGGGCTGCCTGCAGGGAGCGTGGGAGTATCATCGACAGAGCCTAGATTTCATTTCAGGTTGGGAACAGGTGTTAACTGGTGTTAACATTTTCAGGTATGCCAATTATTATGAGAGGAGGGAATTGGTGTTCAGAAGTATTACCTCTGTAAACAAAAATAGCGTTCAACTTGTCAAAGAACAATTAGTGCCAAAGAGCAAAACAAATGATAACTTTTTAATCGGTATGATTTCTCTCAGTTTGATTTGTTTATTTAACTTTCAAACAATGACATGATTTTGTGCTCACTTCAGTAGAATCACAAGGAAATATTTCCCTTTTGTCAAACTATCATTCAGAGGCTGTTTTTGTCACAGTTGACCATGGAGCCACCGACTGTATACAGGATCTTGTTCTGTGGCCTGACTCCTCCTACACAAGTTAAATGCTAAGTTGTTTATCCATTAGTGGAATGCACTTCGCTAAAGGTGAGCGGATGGCCTGCACATTTAGACATGCAAATGGTAAGGAGGTGACAAAAAAAAGAGGGCTGGGGCGATGATTTGCCTTGCAAAGCACACCCATCTGCCCTTTCGATGGCTCATTGGCTCCCAAGATCAGGTGCAATCTGAACTGGAATCATTTGGATAATTGACCTTCTGTGTGCATACATTAGAATAAATTAATTTTGATTGGCCGTGCAGCATTAGGAACAAAGCGGGAAATGTTGGCTCTTTTATATTCAGCTGCTGGTTTGTTGTACCCAGTCTCTGAGGTGATTATGTATGCCATTCCCCAACTATTATGCATTTCCTCAGTTAAATAAAATAATTCTTCCTTTGAGTAGAGGAGAGCACAACACAGCAAGACACAGAACCATACTCAACTTTTTACTTTTTAGGTAGAGGCTCAGTCTGTGTGGGTGCACTGGAATGTAAATGTGTATGTATATTTCAGGTGTGTGGGTGGGATTTTGTCTATAAATCTATGTAACTGTGCCCATGTAAACATGCTGAAACAGAGTATTCGTGACTGCCTCATGTGGCTTCCTGTCCTCCGTGGTTTCCCCCCATCTCCATAAGTGACCTTGCTATTCCAATGAAAGTGCCCATACTGTGTGTGTCTACACCAGGCTCATGCAAGCCTGTATGTCTCATTGCTGCCTGATGGACAGCCATTAACCCTTGGTGAAGAGGTTGAGGAATATTTATGTCTTCCTGTCAGCAGTGACACGACACCCTCTGGGGATGAATAATATGCCTGCCCTACACTGGCTTCAATTGTTGAGTCCAATTCACAGCAAAGTGGTTTGTGTGTGTGTGTGTGTGTGTGTGTGTGTGTGTGTGTGTGTCTGCTGATAGGGCAGTGTGGGAGTTGGTTCGTGTACAGTACACTGTGTGTGTGTGAGTTCTGGGGCATTCTGATACCCTGAGGTGAGCAGCAGGAGACAAATTCTACATCCCTCACTGACATCTGACAAACCTCCCGCTCACCGCAGAGGTCGGTGTCTCTCCTTCTCATTCTGCATCATGCATGAGATCTGAGA
The DNA here is from genome assembly GCF_030273125.1 of Centropristis striata. Classification (NCBI taxonomy): domain Eukaryota; kingdom Metazoa; phylum Chordata; class Actinopteri; order Perciformes; family Serranidae; genus Centropristis; species Centropristis striata. The sequence continues at coordinate 16,900,460 of NC_081519.1, read as the reverse complement.
TCAGTGTAGTTGTTGTGGGCTGGTTTCAGAATTCATTGTGGTAATTGGCCATTTTACCCTACATGGTTAGAAGATCCCTACCAGTCCCTATTTTATTTACCACTATTATCAAGTGGCAACCCTTGGGAACTGATACAGTTAAGTCGCCTTCATTTATTATCAGGCTCTCGCAGCGAAAAGCTCTAGGAGCAGCAGCAAGTGCTTTTTGCTTTTTCGTTAGAAATAACCCCTTGAGTTCGTTTTCACAATTTATTAGCACTGACACTTCCTCGTAGGTGGTGGATTGGTTGGACGAAATGATCTTTTCACCTTTTTTATTAGACAGTGACAGAGAATAGAAGGGGGAGACGGCAAAGGAACCTTGGGCCGGATTCGAATCTGGGCCTCAGTGGTTTGTGCTTTACCAGTGGTTCACCGGGACACCCCAGGTCAATAAGCTCTTGTCCAACCACATTTTTATTCTGCAATTCTACAATTGCTGGTTGCTCTGGCTGCGATGCAGCTCAGGTAGGGAAACGGGACAAACCCCAGACAGTCTTTGTGTCCAGCAGCATTAATTTCTCCTCCCTCGTTATTGTTGTTCAGCACCATGTGTGACCGTCACTCTTTGAATTATTTGTCCCGTCCCTCCTCACCCCTCCTGATAGACCAGCTGGGTGACAGAGCATCAGCGCCAGTTTAACCCAAATTTGAACCATGTGCTGCTGTTTGTCGCATAGTGTAAATACACCACTCACAAAAGGTGCAAACACAATGCTAACAGGTAGCATGCTCTCGCTGCATTATGTCTGATTTAGTTAATCTGGTGATAACGTCCACATTTTTCCCCCATTGACCAATCAGTGTAGTTTTTTTGTTGTACAAAGATTTTTTTTTCAGTTTTTGTTTTAGTACAGCTGTAAAGACAAAATTATTATCAGCGAAACGAATGTGGTAGTGACTGCGCATTGAAAATACAACAATTTTTTATAGAATTCCTGTTTTTATTTTTTTTTTTAAACCATTATGATTAAAATCAAATCCGATTCATCCTAATGTATATTTTAAATGTCTGACCCCAAATGAAACCAAACCTACACCCTTAAATTGATATTAAGATTTAATATGATGGTACATTTTTACTGTTTTACTGTTTCTACAGTTTCACAGCTTATAACGGCCAGTTAGGTAACAGAGTGAAGCAGTGTTTTGTGTATTATGTACAGCTGTGTTTTTTTCTTCAGAAGTACTCCTCAGGTGCTCTGGGAACTCGTCAGCGTCTCCACCAGCTCTCCCAGTTGGTTAAAAGCTATTATTTGGTGACAGAAATGAATGTGGACAAGAGCACAAGGAAGCAAATTTTTTGTTTTCTCTTAAGTCAACATATTACAAACACACCAAAAAAACAAGAACACATTAAGGAAGGAGAGAAGTGAGGTACAAACAGTACAATTGATGGGATAATATTGTAAAGGAAACAAGGAATCCCTGCTCCCACAACCAACAATGGTTAGGACAATTGTTCCAATTTTTGAACCTCTAATGGGAGTAATATAAACTCTGTACACTATTTTATTCTGAATTACCTTATATCTTACACATTTTGAAGACCCCATCACCATTTTCCATATATTTTTCCAGCCTGTATTATTAAAAGAGGTATTCAAACCCTGGAATTGGAATAAGACATAAAGACTAAAGACAAGTTTGTTCTTAATCATCTATGATAATTAAGCAATAGCTCACGACAGGCTGTGGTATGTTGGGATAATATCACGGCTAAGGGGCGTTGTTCAGCCAGACGCCAAGCGGAGGTTGTTGTCCCCACTAATCTCCTGCAGCATGAACTGTGCCTCGGTCTGAACAAACCAAGCTGAAGCAGACGATTCCCAGAACTCCAGGGGCTTTAGAGAAACAACGTTCTTTATGTCTCTGGAATGCGTCCAGTAGAAAAACGTCAGGGTCAGTGTGGAAATTGCGATAAATTAAGTTTCAGAGCCGATTCCTCACTTCGACAGCGCATCAGCATTACCTTTATTAATTTATTTCCCACACGTGTGAACACCCGAAATATAAACAATGAAGGTGCACTACTTTAAAGAGACAGCATTCGTATAACATAGCATCAGAGACTAAGCATATATAGCTGAGTAAATTACACAGTATGGTGAATTATGTCCAGTGTCACTACAATTTGTACCATGTGATCATATAAGGTGCGATGGCGAGTTGGTGCTGCTCTGCGATGTCCGCAGTGCTGACCTGGGTGATGGCCAAGACTCTGACAGCGGAGATTTCTCTCCCTCTTAAGAACATTCACTTATACACAAACAAAGACTGAAAGGATATACATTTCAGAGGGTCTCTCTCTATTTATTTAGTCCATAGTTTGGCCACCACGGAGGTCGAAGTTGACCATTTGACTTTCCATTTCGTACGCTAGAATTCCAGTTTGATACTAATGGGAGATCAAAGAGACTGCCACACAAGCTGTTTTGGTTGTTTAGTAATAGCAGGAGGTTCCAAGCACCTCGTATAAAAATATGAAGGCCGAGTGCTATAGAATTGTGACAAGGAATTGGACGTCATAGCCGTGGTATACAGGATTTATACAACGACTAACAACCAATCAGATTGCTCTATTCGAGCCATCCGTTTTATAATTGTATATAATCTATGGCATGCATAGGCCCTCAAACCCTACAACTTGATGATGCCCTACTGTACCCCCAAGTCAACCCTACCTCCATCTCCATGACAAAGAAAGACGTGAGGTGCAACAAAGTATATTATTTAGTCTGGACCTTCAAGTTCACCTTCCAGGCTTGCAGGCACCACAGGTGCATAAAAGCACACATATACAAACTGTCAATGATACTTGAAAAGTATCTATCTAATCTATCTTTTCATTTTCGTGAAATATCTGTTTATATACATTATAGAAATTGCACTTTAACTAACTGTCAAGTTTTTCATAACTTTCTTCACTCTATCAGACTAAAGTATGATAAAATACTAGAATTTAAATGGTAAGGCAGCAGTAGAGACAAGATGAACTATATTACCAAACATATCTTCTCAGACATATTCAGTTTGCCCCGAGGCAACAAACAGTTGGTCCTGAATTCAAACTGTCTCAAGATGAAAGCTTGCTTTTTATATGTGAGTCATGATAATGTCAATGATGACTGTATGTCTGCACAGTATGTTTTGGTAAAAATTTGCTCATGGAGACTGCACTGTTTGTCAACTCCTTGTCATGTCGTGTCTGATTAGTTGCTCGACTCTCACTTGAATGTGTCATTTAAAGCCGCTGTGTGTTCCAAAAACTCCACACAAATGAACCATATATCAAAAATCTGAAGGCAGCTGAATGTGATGTGTAAATCCTATGAAGGCGTATGGATAGGGTTGAGAATATCGAACAAGAACACCATGACAGTTATGATCATTAATCTCTAAGAACAAGGACAGAGCTACATTCGCACATGATGATGATGGAAATGCCACCTGGCTTGTTGACATGTGGATGGCAGGTTAAACAGCATGAATCCACTGAAGCTTCGTGCTTGGTGTCAGCAGTGTGCAGTGGTGGTGTTGTCATACAAGGAAAGTTTGCCTGGCACCCTTTCATTTTAACACAAAAGCAAACATTGGTGTCATGCATCCATTTTTGGCCACTTTAAACTTCAAATTCATCCAGGAAGATAATTATCTATGTTATAAAGCACAGATGGCTTCAGCACTCAAAGTCAAACTCAGTTGACTTCCGTTAACTATTGGCATTTGTCCAACAAGTTTGGAATACCCATGCAGAGCGATGCATGCAGTGAGTAACTGCAACCAGAGCTTGTGATGTGCTCACAGTGGGATTTTTCCACACGGCAGGATGTAACAGTAAAAGGTGTTATTTACCTTTATGGTGTGTTGGAGCTGCTTCACACAAACTGCCAAGTGCCTGGCACCTACAGCTCCTCATCTAACGAGTTCACTGTTTTTTGTTGTTTTACTAATGTGGTGGATGCCATTGAATTTCCTGTAACTTTTCCACAATAAAAGCCTTCCTGTGGTTCTGCTTCCTCACAGGAAGGCTGCTACATGTTGGATGAAAGTAAGTGCAGAAATACAGAAGTGTAACAGAACTCCAAACCACGGTTACTTACACAGGAGCTACAAAAATACTGCAATCTTAAACATAGCAATGGTGCTTTTTCTCCAGCCACCTTCACACATGTTGAGCTAATGAGTATTACACAAGACATTTCATGTTTACAAGAAGGGACTGTTACAGTTTGGTCCTGATCCTGTAGCAAAAAATTCACATCTCCATGAACTGGGAAGCCATGGCTTCCTAGTAAATGGTATGCTAGGCCTTTGAAATATGGTCTTATTTGGTGTTTTGAATCCTCCAAATATAGATAAGAAGGAAAAGGGTGTTTTCACCATCATTTTTCAGCCAGGATTATTGCCTGGAATTGTGTAAAACATCTAAAGTAACTGGCTGTATTACACAGAGGTTTGCAGAAAAACATCTGCAATCATCCGTCGTCAGATGTGCTCCAAACATAAAACTGGGAACAGGTCTTGAGGTTTTTGAGTCATGTTGTATAAAGACTAGTAACCTCACACACAACAACTCATTTCCACCAACATTCACAGATATTTTTAGTCTAGACAGCCAAAAAGAAGCACATATTGAACAACAAAATAAAATTCAGTGACAAACAAACTTGAACTGCAAGTAGACGGTGATTAAAACGTGTCACTAGGCAACCCCCAAACTCCCATGGGAACAAATATTGTTGCATGACTGCAGCAAAACCAGCAAAAATGGAGAGTCATCAAAAGCTGTTTCACTTGCTCATTTTATGCTGCAGTTTCAAAGAAAAACCAACAAAGAAAGTTAAAAGCAGAAAAAAGGCCAGTTTGGGTGAAAATAGGGAGGAATAGGGGGAATTATATAGTAATACTTTCAGTCATGACACATTGCACTGTTTTTATGCTTGCTCGCCTTTTTAGACAGTTTTTGTTTAATTAGTGTTATTTGTGCTGCTCACACCTGTCAAACATGTTTTGGATAATCTTAATGGGAATGCCTGGCAGTGACTGGATCAGAAGGCAAACGATTACAATCATTAAACACCACATGCTGTATTATTCTTTCTCCTTACTGTCAACACCAACTGGCCCAGGCTGAAATGGAATTGATCCCATTTGATCAGTCATTACACCCAAATCATAAATATTAGTGGCCCAAAAACTATAATGACTGTTTACCCTCTTAAGTGATTTTTTATGTATTGGCAGTCAGATTTTTAGCTTCAAAGTGATTAAATCTCTGGCCAAAAATAGGAAAATCTTCTCCCTTGGACTGTGTTATAAGACAGCTGGCCTGTTCCAACCAGCTGCCCAACCTGACCTCATCTAAGCTGCCCTATGATATGTCTCTTCCCTCCAGCTCACCTGACATCTTGGACTTGTCTGTAAATGGGAAGATGTGAAGAACTGTAGCTCTTGTAAGCCTGTCAAGCCCATTGAGTCACTGCATGTGATCTTGGGCTATACAAATAAACTTGACTTGACTCGTACAGAACCCCACTGTGCAATGACTGATTGATTGAAAAGCCGTGCAACAATACTGCTGTATTTCTATGTCAGAAGCTAGGAGCAGAATGGTTGATTACACACAGCCTCAAGCCGGCTGTCATGGCCCATGACCCCCCTGCTCACTCACAAGGGATGGCAAACCTTAAGGCTGTAATGGCCATCTCCAGGACCCATTCTCTGGTCACCTTGGTCCCGTCGGATCTCACTTTTTCTCATTTCCCTCCCCCCTTTCCTCACCCACCCATACCATCGCACAACCCTCTTTTGGCTGGAAGCAAAGCAATTCCTGCATTGATTGGTTTCTATTCTTTGGCCTGCAGGAAAAAATTGAGTCAGAGGGGCCTGGAGGTCGGGGGTGGCTCATAAAGAACTCTTGGCCAGGGCTGATGTGCACAGACTCAATGAGGTAGATGAATGTGAGCGATGCGGAGTATGGTTCACATGGTTAAATGGTACTGCTCCCCTTTCAGGAAATTAGGGCTGAAGAGTAGTTTGAGTTTGGCCGTGGTTAAACAAAATTAGATTAAGGACAAATTATTAGTTAAAAAATATTCCTTTTTTTCTCCAACAAATATCTACAAAATTGGTTATCAATTTTTTTTTTCTGAGGTCTGATAGAATCTGTGCAAAACAATGCATTTTTTTCCTTTTTTTAAGGAAAGTTAAAAGTAAAACTTAAGATATAGTTTGTCATAAATAACAAAAAAATCAATTAAACATGAAATCTATTCAAATAGTTCAACTTGGCCTGTGTTTCTAGCTTGAAATTTACATTTGGTTTGGTTACATTTTGGATTACATTATTTTATTTATTCACGTTTGTAATTTTCAGACTTTTCCACCAGGCATAGTTGTGCCGCACTCAGGCTTCAATTCCGCCACCGGAACTGATTCACTGCACAATAAGGCTTGTGATTCCACCACATGCCGCAGCACATTTAAGAAGCGTCTCCACGCTCTTCTCAGCTAATATGGAAACCAAAGTGCTTCTGCCACACACCTCCTTGAACCAAGACAGTGCCTCCTCAATGTCAACAAATTAATCTGCGGTCATTGTGTGCAGCTTCTGGTGCGAGTGACGTAGGTCATCAAGGAAGTGAAGTCAAAAGTAGATATCGCCCTCTGCTTTCTAAAGAAGGAGAATCACAATTCATTTTTCATTTCACCTCTTTGAATCATCGAAATTTGAAATCGCAAATGAACTGTCTTGCGAAGTATCATTTCATTCATTTCATTCAATAATTTTCAGAAGAAAGCCCTGTGATAACTTTCCAGAGCAGCTACAGTGTATTATAAGCTGGTTCCATATTTCAGTCCTTTTCAGAAGATGAAATCAGTCCTTTGAAGTGTCAATGTACATGTAAACAAGAACTAATATAAGGTATTGTGAATGATAGACTGAGCTCAGTGATTACATCTTCATGTCCTCCAGATAAAAGCTTGTCTCACCTACCATCGATCAGGCAGGTAACTCGCTACATGTTGCGATGTTTTTTTTTAACCGTCAAGTGAAACTTCAGATGCCACTGTCTGTCAAGAGGTGTCTCCACCGGTGACATGGCCAATCTTTGACATAATGCTCAGTCTGTCTCTCCGCAGTCCCAAGAAGGGGCTGTCATGCTTCAGCAGGCCGGATAATTATTTCCCTCTTATCCCTCCTTGCCAGGGCCAATCCTAGCCTTCAATAGAAGCCAGGAACCGCACCACTTCCCATCACCTCTCTCCGTCTCTTTTCTTCTCCATCTCTCTTCTTCCATCTGTTTCACTTCGCCTCACTCTCTGACTTCAAGACCCTCTTTCCCCCTCAGTCTGTCTTTGTGTCATTCTCTCTCTCTTGTTCTGTATCCTCTCCAAGAATAGATATGCACAGGCAAAATAGCTCCCAAGTTTGACAAAATTGATGCTCAAAGTAGTAAATGTAGCAAAAAAGATTGCTATATGAACATCTTGCCTGAGTCATTTGATGCTCCCCACACATATGACAAAGAACACATGCAATATTGCTCTTCCTTTCATCCGCACAGCTTTATCTTTCTGTTGTGACATAAAGCACGTTTACACAGTGTGAGCAATTTCAAGGAATTAGATGATTCTGTTGTCTGTGTCTAAAGTCTGAACGCTATGTTGTGACAGTACTTACCTTTATCTCTTGTAACAAGGCAGGATGTTGCTTTTTTGTGTGGACAAGGCTTTATTTGTTTCATTTTTGTCATCTTTATTCAAACACGTATCAACCATGCTGCGCCGAGATAATTTGATACCGCAATTTTTGCTTTGTGTGGAGAAAAATGCTCTGTTTTTACTTGTATGTATCTAGCTCTTACGTCGCTTTCGGCTGTACCATCATCAGTAAAAGGTGGGCTGCTAAGCTCAGAACTTTCTGGTTCAGAGGGAACTTGACAGGTTGACACTGTGGCATCAAGTCCCAATTAAAGATATGCAAAGAAACCCTAAACACATTGACCGTGTGAGGCAATTTAGTCCTATCTGTCTCTAAATACAGGAACCGAATAATCGTTTCTCACCAACAGCCTTCCCATCATTCCAAGATGTGTGATTAGAGCCAGCAAGCCTGCCTTGGTTTTGGAAGCCATGCATGTTAACCTGTGGCCCCAGGGCCGAGCGCTGGGCTCTCAGCAGATCGAAAACAAATAAACAAGGCCTGCCAGAGCGGGCGGTGACAGTACAGGCTGTCTCCAGTAGATAAGACAGAACAATTGCCCTTAATAGGCCACAGAGAGACACACACCCATCTCCAGCCCTGCCTTTTTCTACTCCTATCTGCTTGCTGGTAACAAAGGAAACAAGATGCTTTCCCTTTTCTTTCTTTCCTGCAGAGAGATTAGCAGCGCTTAACAGGGGTACGGGCATGAAAATGTGTATTTGAGTGATAATTCAGCAACGCACGCGTAACACGTGACAAGGAGCCGTGCCAAAAGAGAGGGAATACAATGCTTTTATTCCCCCCTGGGTTGAAACTTGGAGGAGTGCATCATGTTTGTTTGCTGTTTATCAGTCTGAGGAAGGAATATGAAGACTTTCTGAACATGCTTTCCAGAGTTGTCTTCATATTTTAGTTTTTGCACATGAGCATTGATGTATAATATGATAGTTTTATAATAAGGCAAGCCTTTGTCTACAATAACAACACGCACATTTCGTCAAACACGCTTCCAAGACACATTGCATAAAACACACAGACGGGGAGAGTACAATAGAGTGCCACATGAGCATGTCAAATTGTCCAGGTTACATTTCTCACTTGTCCTGAATGCACTTAGTCGGGCGTAAAATAGCAGGCAGAAAAGCCTGTTTCCCCTGTGAAGGCCCTTTTTTCGACTTTGACACAGAAAAAGCCTTAGCAGAGTATCGGAATGCCAGCAGCAATGATCCTATTTTGTAAAATTTGAATCATTCCACCGGCACCCAGGTAGACGGCACAGGCTCTTGCCGTAACACTGCCTGAAAGAACACACAAAGATCCTCTAAAAAGAGCGAGCTGGCACATTATACCTGATGCCTTATGCTGAGCTCTGATGAAAGAAATCCACCCCGCTGCCAAGTTAGCTCACCTGAAATGAATGCCTTTAAGGAAAGAGGCAGTACTCGGCACTGTGACAGGAGGTAAAATGCTATAGAGTGTGATGCTGGAGATTTTCGATGGATTGGAGTATGCAATGTGCCATTTTATACCTTAAGCCTTAGTCACTGTGAGCTGAACGGAGCAGAGCAGTAGACTTTTGATTGGAGAGGGAATCAAACCAAAGTGATTGAACCAAATTTTGGCTCCAATTCGTACTACAGGGGGCATCATTGTGGCATTTTAACCCCATACAGACCTGTACCTTGCTAAAAGAAGCAATATATGTGATGCTTAATGTGCAGTCTACCACAATTGGGCCAATATGCTTGACTAAAGTATATATTGCATGTTAAAAACTGTCCTCAGACATGAACATGATTAGAGAGATGAATAAAATGCACACATTTTTGCATTTTCTGCTCTTTTACCTCCAGTGTCGCTGCATATTTTCAATTCAAGGCTGTGTTGCCTCAGGGCACACAGTATTTAACCGCATTATCTCACTTCAGATTATAGTGAGGTGGCTGCGTGTGGTGTTGTAGCACTGGATCTTTAATCTTAACTTGGAAAAGGCTCAAGTGGTGGAACTCTTGCATCCAGTGTTTGATGTCAGTTTGTACAGGGAAAGTACTGTTCCTCATGCTGTACATTTGCTTGTAAACCTAAACCCAGAGAAACGACATGAGGGTAAAAAAACAAGAAACTTCGAGCAAAGTGCAACTCAGTCCTCACCACATCCATATTTCTATAAACAGCATTTACTTCTTTGCCAAGCGGCATAAATCATGTCTTATGTATCATTAATATACATGGGTGTCAATAGGAGACGCATGAATGGAAGAAAAATGGTTCTTCCCAATAGAGACAGAGTTGAAAAATGGGCTGCAAATAGGGCGAGAATAGAGTCTTCTCTAGTGAGGCTGCAAAAAGGCATCTAAATCTCTGCTGCCCCCCAGTGGGAGCAGGATAATGCTCTGTGTGTGCGTGTTTGTGTGTGTGTGTGTGAGTGTGACAGACGCTGAGTCAAACCCTGTGATACAGTGTGTGAAGTCTCACCAACCAAAACCCTACGTTGTTTATTCACTGTTATCAAAGTGTGAACGTTCTATCTATCTATCTAACATGTCATATTAGTTACATTATTTTACAATTTATTTTGTAAAAAAAACGTGGGTGTGTGTGTGTGTGTGTGTGTGTGTGTGTGTGTGTGTGTGTGTGTGTGTGTGTGTATGTGTGTGTGTGGGGTACAAACTTCCTATTATAACAAAGCTGGCCCATTAAATGAACTAGACACAACCCTTAACTGTCGGTTATGTTTCAGTTTTTCCCGAAACATGACCGGGTGTATGCTCATTGCCACCTGTGTGGGGTTACTTTTGTGTCTTTATTATGCATGTAGATTTGGGAGATACTGCAATCCAAAAATGTTTTTCTTTCTTTTGCAAATAAAGTCAATTTGTGAATTAAAATGCATCATCGCAGATCAGGAACTTTCGTTAGTAGATCTAAAAGTTTTGCTTGCTCTTTGGTTGAATCTTATAGACAAGATCTACGCTAAAAGATGTAACATCTCTCCATTGGCCAGTCTCAAATGGAGTCACAATGTTTTGCAAATAAAGCAGTTTTTGCATTGCTATTAGTTATTAGCTCTTAAACAACAATCACTCTTTACCTTCAGTTCATCTAAGTAGGGTTTCTTCCCTAGAGCTTTGTTTAAAACTCTTTTGTTTTATTGTTTGAATCAATTAAAATGTAATTTAGATCACTGGTGGTCAGATTAAAAGATGGACAGTACATACACAGAGTCAAGCACAGGAATTTGGTCAGTAATATTTAGTGCCACACTTCTGTTTTGTCTCTTCTATGTTGGCTATCAAATTCAGGCCACACCTGCACAGGGCAGTGGGCAACACACACTCTCACATGTGCCCTAAGGCAGCAGAGAACATTGACACATGCACACATACACTGTGAACTGCAGATCACACCTAACAGGCTGTCAGAAAAACTGTTTGATATACGTCTGAGGTTTGAGAACCAGCAAGCCGGCATCCTATCACACCTCTTGTCTTGATGTCCGCTTTTCTCTCACTGCTCAATTCTTTTGCAGTCTCCTCATGCCTGCCACTCTTCATACCTGCCATTTAGCATATATTTCTAATATTGGTGTTTTCTTCAAAAGGTGTATGAATGTAGCTTCTTTCAAGTGTGAGTAAGTACATCTTGCAGTGCACCTGGAAGCAATGATTATCCACATTTGTGCCTGCAGGGTTTGCCAGTCAACACATGGGCGTCATACACATCAGTGTGAGGTAAACGTGACAAACAGTGGTGGAGAATCAGTCCGAGAGATGAAATGAAAAACATGATTACCTTGAGGATTGACTTGTCCTTTACATATGATGGCTAACATACAGGTTCCTTCTGTCAGCTTTACATCACCAGTGGCTCTTTCCAAGGTTTTCTGCAGTAAATAACCCGGATATGGCATCAGGGTTATCATGAATTGGGTTTATTATTTTAAATTTTTAACAGAAAGTGGACTTTTAAAGATATAAATCTCTATAAACCGAACCTTTAGGCAATGCTTTTGTGATTTTTTTTCACTCAGTAGTATATTCTAATCACGTTTGAACAGGCTTAGGTTGAATGCATGTTAACAGTCCGTGTGTAGAGAAATGTATATTTCAGAAATGTAAACACATATACAGGAATGAATCTGGTTAAAACCATACCAATTAATTCATTTCAATAATCGTATAAACTCAGTTTCAGAGGGTCTGTGTAGGATTTCTTGTGAACATTCCATAAGTACAGGATGTCATTTAATAGTGACCCTCAAGTGAATGAATGGTGTCCCATTTCCCAAATAAGGATAGAAAAAAATCAACGTGAAATAACATTTTGGTATGGATCTACAGAAATCAATTAATTTAAAAAAAAACTCTTTCGCAAAAGAGATTGCATTTCCCTGAAAAATGACTCTCATATTATGAAAAGAAAATACAATAATTAGAAATGTACTTGTTCAAGGCTTTTGTTATTGTCTGAATAAGCAAAGAACATTATAAGTGCAAGTAACCACAGTGAAGCTAACTCACTGATGAAATGACCCGTCCTAGTTTAAACTGAATACAACAAAAGCTAACAAAATGGATAATCATTTGAAAACACCCTACCTACTGTGCTCTAGAAAAAATGGACTGGCATTCTTCGCCTCCACCTCATCCATTATTTAAATATATTAGAACACCTCATCATGTATTATTACAGGAGTAATTTGGAAGTCATGATTCATTTTGTTTTTCCTTGTTCTTCATTTGAACATCTGGGTCGTGTTCATTTGCAGTTTGGGGCTAATGTTTGCCTGCCTTTTCCACTTGTTTTTTTGCATTCCTGGTCACATCCCTGTGTGATATCCTTAATCAGCATGAAACAGTCCTCTGCGTTGACCTAACAGCTTGCTCAATTTCTTTGCGTGGCGTCTCAGTCTTTATGTTTCTGTCTACATCTGTGTTTGTTTTGGAGCTCTCCCCTGGTCTTGTGTCACTCTCTGCTGTTTATAAGGAGATGCTCATTTGGATAGCACATAGAGGACAATGCCGTGACTGTTACTCTGATAGCAATCCAAGTCCTTGATCTCTTCTCCCTATAAACATCATTACCACACACTGAAAACATACACATGCACAACAGGCACACACACACACACCCACGAGCTGCTCATCCAAATCGGCGCTAACAGATTAGCAGTGATTATAAACAAACATGGAGGATTAATCCTGTGTGCTCTCAGTCTACTTTTCCACTGAGCTAGCCAGGGTAATTACCAAGTGCTAGATTGTTAGTGTAATCGCACAAACACACACACACACACACACACACACACACACAGACAAGCTGCCTTGCTTCACTACTTGGTGATATCAGTTTCGTGCTCATTTTGTAAGAAAGTTGAAGATATCTTTTGAAGAAACTGCAAGACAGCAGAAGTGAGCATGGTATAGACTGTGGTTTTGCTTGGCACAGCTTCCTAATAGAAACATGAATGATAAAAGCAAAGGATAGCTTAACATTTGTGAATGATAGCTATTGAATTTGAATTGAGTCACTAGCATTGTGGAAACTTTCGGTTGGATCTGGTAACCGCTATGTGTGTTTATGATCCTATTTCATACTTTTGCCAGCCAGTCTGTTTTTTTTCTTTACACCACATAGTTTTACAGTCTAAATGTGATACATGGCTCAGCCACATTGGAAGGTTTGAAAACCAGCCAGGTGTGTAGGCTGTTTTATTTGTCATGTCACCACTTCCCATTGAAATATTGCTTTATTATTTGGCCCCAGTGTTGCCTTTCCCACCTGCTGCTGCCCTCTTAACTTCAACAATACATTACTTTATTCCGCCTCCATTGTGACAGTGTTGTATAGCCTCGGGGTGCATCGCCTCTGGGTGCACGACCTATTGTACACAGAGTCGCTGCTGAGGCTGCTCCACTGAAGGTTTTCCTTAGAAGTGAGATTTCAGTCTTGAAACAATTAGTTTGGACTGATTTGTTTCCAGCTGTACTGAACAAGTGGGAGTGTCGATAGTAAGAACTTTGTAAAGGATTTGTCCAGTTTTTCGCTTCAATTTGGTCAAAGTTTGCTACCCATCATAAAGAATCTTTCGTGTATATTTTTGTACAATACTACTTTCCTTTTTGAATAATCTTTTTTATAGCTCTCAAATTAGAGATTTAATGGAACAAATTAATGTAACTTGATACAAACCATTAATGATTATAGTAAGCCATAGTTGCAACAATATTATCCAAATAATGTTTATAAACTGTTTACAAACCAATTGTTCCATTAATAAAGTGTTACAAGTATCTGGTCAGTCTTTCTACATCATGTTAAATGTTTCATAAACAATTACAAATAATAATAATTTGGTAATCATTAATCAAACAAATACTAAATATTATATAAAATGTTATAATGTGTGCAGTAATTAACTCCAAGAAGAACATAAATTATTGCATTAGTAATTGTTTACTAAGTAAACATTCTGAATTATGATTTCAATGTTTGGTGATAGAAAATTATCCAACAATTACTCAACTCAAAATACCCATTAATCAATTTCCCCTTCATTTATGATGGTATTATAAAGTGTTACTTCCTTTTGTTCACGTGTTTGTCTCCACCACTGGATTTTACCATTTATTTATTGTCTTGTTTCACAGGTGGAGGCCATCCTGGTCAACATCTTCGGTGGGATCGTCAACTGTGCCATCATCGCCAACGGCATCACCAAGGCCTGTCGAGAGCTGGAGCTCAAGGTGCCGCTGGTGGTCAGGCTTGAAGGTAGGAATGCTCACGCACACACACACACACACACACGCACACACACACACACACACACACACACACACAATCAAGTCCCCCGCTGACACTCACACAATACACAGCACAAACATGGACTATTGATCTCCATAGCCTGGATTGAAAACACTTGACCTTAATAAGGATTTGATGACGTTGGATAATGACACTGGCCTTAAAGGTACAGTTTAAAACCAAATTCACACCTCCAACACAATCTTGATTATCTGTTTGCCTTTACATGGCATACATCTTGAGGCCAGCATTGTGCAAACAGACTGTGCTTCAGCCATACATTTAAAAAAAAACAGTGCTTTTGTTTACCATTCTTGTTCTTGTTAGCACTGTGACCTTCCTGACCGCTAGCCCCATAGACACAACCCATATGGCCACTAGCTTCAACAGACACTGATAATGGCTGATTATGTAGCCAGTTACATCTCATTTTAAATGTATTTATATAATATTTTCGAGTGGCAAATGTGTATATTATCATTGTATAGTGTTATTGGTAAACGGCACAAGTGCAGCAGGATTTAAATCACCACTTTCCCACCTTCAACTTTGGAGCCATTGTATTATTGCTCGGTGGCTCTCTGGAGCCTATCCATCTTCATTGTGGTCCAGTGTCCCAGTAAGAACAGCAGCGCATTGCTCAAACGTGTCACATTTTGCCGCACCAGTCATTAGTGCCAGCCAGAATAACAGTAGAGATGGCACTGATTGGCTCACCTTTCACCTGTGTATGCTAATGGACCTGTTCAGTATTATGTATGTGTGTGTGTGTGGGATGGCAGCAGTGACTCCCGGAGGCGCGGGGGCCAGTTGGTGGTTAGCTTAATTGTCAAGATCCTGCTGAGTGGTGTGTCCATTGTGTGTGTGTGTGTGTGTGTGTGTGTGCAAAATGCAGTGTGGATTTTCTTTGTTGTCATATTAACATCTTGGGGTGTAACGGTTCTGAAACCAAGACCAGAAACGTTGCGGTTCCATCTTTTGTTACACTGTCACTATGTGCTTCAGAGTCACGGCTGCACAGATATATTCCCGACACAGACATGACCATTACTGTCTTTTGGATGGTAAGGGTGGAAAGAGAGGGGGTCTATAAACAAAAGGTGGTGTAACGCCAGGTACATTAACATTAAATAAATGCACATCTAAACCGGATACCCAACTGTTCGTCATAAATTTGAGTGATGCTGCCCTGTCTGTCATCAGTTAACTACAGACTCAACAGCCCAATACTTTTAAGTAAAAGTTCCCCCTTGGATTGATAATATCTGTTTGTCTTTCTGGTTGTTCTACAGAGGAGAGAATATGCAGGTATTGCCTTGGTCAGGGACACAAATGGACAAAGTCAGTTGTCAGTAATATGGAGACTGGTCCTTTTTATTTAGTTAATATATAGACCTTAGTGTTCTTATAATTCTTCAAGGGTTCTGTTGTTCACTGAATAAAACCCAGAAAAAAAGTTGTTCTTTCTTATTCGCCCGCCACCTGAAAAAAAACTAGGTGTGAACCAAACCATAGCTCAGAAATCGAGGTCTGAAACTAACCATGCATTTGGATAAGTTTTTAATCAAATGAGGCCTGAACCAAAGCTTAAGGAGTAACAAGGGCCAATGTGTGACTTAAACCTAAATCCCACAAATTACCACTGCACTCAAGGCTAACACAGAAACAGCAACCCCAGTTAAAATGCTCAAGGTTCAGAATATGCACATGTCTAATTTATATCCACAGTCTGTCTTCACGTTGTGGCTGAAGAGTGAGTTCAAAACTCCTGAAATGTGTCGCCACAGCAGTGACCGAATTGGCAATCAAACCAGACCCCTAATTAGTCGGCACACATATCTCATACAAGGCCATGTAATTCAACCTGACTCACAAACCGGCCGAGTCCAGAAGGTCACTGCTGGCGGTTGGTCCAACTCACGTTTCCCTGGCCCGGGCCTAATCCAAGCTTTAGCTGTGGGTCATTACATCCTGGGCCGCAGTCTTGTGGAGAAGATTGGTTCAGAATCAATCAGCTCAGCTTGCTAGGCTGACCGCAGGGCAGCGAGAACGGCCCAGCGCTCTTCAACAGGATCAGAATGGATTAACTGGCACACTTTTAATTGGGAAGGCTCTTTTAAAAGGCCTGGGTTGATTACATTGGTGGTGAGTTATGTTTTCCCATATGTGGAGCAGAAGGGCCATGTTGTCTAGATGCTGATATGGTTGAATTAGTTGATAGGGTTGCTTGTATTGTGTGCTGATAGAGTCCAACTAAAACGCACCCAGTATGTGGGCTTCAATGTTCGCACTTATATTCATATATTGCAAATTTATGCAACACATTCAGCACAGAATGGACAAGCATATATGTAAGGATTGATGATGGGAGAGGGAGAGATGCATGAGGAAGTACTGCACTGCCCCCTTTGGCCACAGTGTGAACATATTGCTCTGTGAGGATGCTGTCTGCCACTATGGAAAAAATTCCCCTTGAATAGCCCTCAGGGTCCAGGAAAAAAAAGGTGACTGCATTCGCTTAACTCCGTTCTCTGGCCTATTGATTTACCGAGCCATTCCCCAACTGTCTGTCAAACAGTGGTGGCTGTTTTCCCCTTAAAAGGAGATCTGGCCATTTTTCTCCCACTTAATTAAAAAGAGATGCGAGGCCCAACAGTAAGGCTGAGATTGCCCTTTCATTCCTGACAGTGTGATCATAGCTTAAATAGCCCAGTCCATTGTTTGTCTGGCCTTTTAAACCAATACATTTACAAAATATTTGTTGTAAATATTAAAAAATGTAATTTTTTCACTTGAATATATTATACATATTATTCTTCCTCTTCCCTTTCAAATAGAACCCAATAACAGCAGACTAGATTGTGAGAATGCTGTTTACTTGCTTCACAAAAACTGAGTACAGTGATGTTATTTGTTAAAACAATGAGGTTCTTTATCAAAGTTGACATGGATGAAAACCTGAATGACTAGATGTCAGCAATGTTTTTAAATCTAATACACTTAGTATAATGTCTGTGTCTCTCTTAAACAAGAGTCTAGACAACATAAGAAACATTAAAACTTTGATTAATGACTGGCTAGCACATCAAAGGCAAAGCGTCGGCACCGTTCAGGAGTATCTCCGCTGCGTTCAAATGAGAAGCATTTGATGTTTGACACACAGGGTGAAGTGGGGAGGAGCAAGCCTCATCCATTTTTCGTTGTGAAGGGAAAAACTCTGTGTTTGGTACTGATTATTATGAGGATTAACAATCAAAGTCAGAACAAGTATGATGACATTCAGTGAAGACAATGTTTTACAGCAGTTATTCAAGGTAAGTGGGTTAGCGAGACACCAAGGCAATGGGGTTTCCTGTCATGCTCACTGTGACATGAATCCTGTAGATAAATTGTCTGTGGTCTTTAATATCCAGTGATATTATGCACTGTTTCCCCCTAATATATACAGTGTATTGGATATATCAATTGTCCACAGTTTATTAGACTAGTCTGGTGTCAATCATGTCAAAAAATATGGAAAATATCTGACAGAATTCTCCTACTGTTTCTAGCTACAGTAATAAAATGTAACACAAAATTCAAAAACCATAAATTACACCAATTTAAATTGTCCAAAAACTGATTTTAAAAAAATGAAGCTAAGTAAAAGGCTACCATACTGAATTAAAAAAAAAAAAATCTACATGGAATCCCATTTCTGCCAGTTACAGAAATATAATAAGACAATTGTCTTTACAATCAGAAACTTTCTCAAAATATTAAGTCAGCATGTTAAAATAATGGGAAAAATGTGGTTAAAGCAGATACAAAGATATAATTAGATGAAAAATTTCATCACCCAGCATGAATGACTTATCCAACAACAGACAGACCTGACAAAGCGTGAATTTAGACTTCACACATTGGCATTTACTAGATATATTTTATTACCTTTTTTCTTGTATGTGATTATGTAATGTGATTGCACAGTTAAATCTCAAAATAATGAGAAACTTTTTTACTAACTTTAATATTTTGAGCTACCAAGTAATTTTAAGGTTTGTTATTATGTTGCCATACTAAGTCTTTACTTTTTTCCATCACAATGGTGGAAATGGGCTTCTATACCTTTATTGTGTTCTCCGAAACCTTCAGCTATAGTTTGCTAACAATGGCCACCACTCGTCATTCCACACCAAGTAATGCTGTGTCAGTGTAATGTCAGTGTACTGAATCAACCAAAGGGTGTGTTTTATTACTTTATGAATTGAACTTTTCATCTGGAAAAGGTAGATGTTGTTATTTGTTGTACAAAAAGTTGCACAGCCTCACTTTATTGAAAACAAAGTTCACAGCAATGTATCAAGCCAACTTCACAGCCGCAGAGGCAGATTTAGATACGTTATCAAGCTTCACATCATTTCTTTTCTTATCTTTACCTTATACAAGAACAGACTCTTTGTCTTCCCTGTGATAAATAAGGAACAATGAGAAGTACAGAGTTACTCTGTAGGTCCGAGACTATGGCGGTCTACTTCTCTCATCAGAATGTCTCTGGACTCAGTTTGTTAAGATAGAATTAGTCATAAATGTAGGCGGCAGCACTGCAGCATCAACAGAACTTCTCTGGCACAAGCCTTTGGCACAGCCCCAAGCCTTATTATCTTGTTGAAATATGGTGGCCTGTAATTGACTCACACATTAAAGTGACATTTTCACAATAGTCACAAGTAAGCTTGCTCATTAGTGCGGAGATCCAACAGGAATGTGCTGTGAAGTGGCAATATATCACATGGTAAATACTTATCGTTGCTTGGTGTTTTAGTGTGTTGAATTGAACATTGTGTTTAAAGGCTTGTAGCTGAGCTGTCCTGTGAGGATGGTCAGCTAATCCATTGTCCAGCTTTTTTGACAGCAGTCAGAGTTGTGGATAAATGGTGTAATTGCAGTTAAAGTTACAATATTGAAGATATTTGGCAGAAAGAGATGTGTTTACAGATCCCACTTTCACTTGTTTGTAGATTTATTATCGGTAGTCATCACTCTTTTCTTTGTTTCTTCGGGCATAGTAACCATTTACTCACGACATCAGCACAGACCAGAAAATAATGGGTTCTCCCCAGCCGCCCAACAGTGGCTGGTTGTGTACTGCTTTTGGTTTTACATGGGAATGTTGCCACAGACACCCAGTTCATATGTTGGCGTAACACTCTAAATTCAAGAGCTTTCATCAGTGGACCATAGGCTGAATCATGATGATGCTACCCCATCAGGATGCAGTAAAATTGACAGGTGACGTACGCATCCTGTTCCCCTGACGCATTAAAATACATGCTACAGAGATAACAGCTGATTTCCACCAGATGCAGCTGCAACACCTTCCACTGCATGCTGCTCAGTTTTTTCCTTAATTACACACCCAGAGTGCTTCACAAGCAGGGCGTTTGCCTGCTCGATGTTTCCTTGATATTTTTGCTAATAGCGCTAACAGAGCTAACTGCTAAGGCAGCTACACACACAGCAGGACTGAGGGTTTCTGTTTAGAAGCACACCAAGCATTAAAGACCTTCAGTTTAATAAGACAACACATTTAGAGCAAATAATGCACTGATGCACTTCAGCTGAGCACAGTTTGGAGGTAAAATACTTTGCGTTTGAAGATACAGACATTTAACCAAACTTCTGTCCACAGAGATGAAAGTAACCACATTTGCTCCTGTTCTGAAGTACACTGCTGCTCATTGTCCACCGTTATTGATAATAACAGGAAAAAAATATATGACAATATGAAATAGGGATGGGCGTTTGGAAGAAACCTGCCAACTCGAGCATCTATAACGTTAACGTTCAATTTAAAAACATATAGGGGCAAAATAATATACAGTACTACGCAAATAATGCTCAAATAATACTCTTTCTGTGTGTTTTATCATTGTTATTGCAACTTTCAGTTTGCAAACTGCAGCTTTATCCAACTTAATTCTCAGATCATTTGCTTATTCATGTACAGCCGCAGAACTGAACGCTCAGCCATGTTTCAGGTCAGTGAGTACTGAAATTAAACAACACACATATCGATTAAAAATTCCACGTGATAGACTAAATTCTTAAAGACCATTAATCAATCAATTAATTATTCCCATCCCTAATATTAAACAACAGTTAACTCAGATATTATCTGGATTTTTGTAAAATCAACCATTTCGGTGTGATTTTAAAAAAAGATTTTTTACAGTTTACAGACAATGTTTCAGTTTTGTTTTTAAAACCCATTTATTTGAATGGATCAAAAAATATTTATAGGTATTAACTTCCCCAATATTCTAATGGTGTAGTTTTATACCATTAACAAACAACTATAGATGATAATAACAAAGTAAAGAAACAATATTTTGGGTTAGGGTTAGGGGTCTGCTCCGGGCGCTGCGTTGTGATAAGCTAGACTTCTGACATCTCATCACATTGATACATATGAATGTGTGTTCATTAAAAAAAAATGTCAACCGAAATGAAAACATTAAATTCCATTTCCCAGTGATAGTGACTTAACAGACATTTATTCGAATGAAAATCCTTAAGATTATTTAATTTCCAATAGATGCTTGTTTGAAAATAAAGTTTAGAATGGTAAGCGACGTTTAGAAGCCAAGAATCTCTCATCATTAATAGTCATTGGTAGTGTTGAATAACCCCATAAAACCCTGGAGATGGTGTATATTGTGATCATTCTCCGCTGTGGGACAGTAAAAATCTTTTTTTGCCCTTTTTTTAAGGTCATTCTTTACAGTTAATCTCATGGTATTTCATTTTGAAATGAAAGCCTTTCTTTGTGTCAGCGCATTATATTACCATATGGGTCTGGAGCCAGGCTGTGAGTAGGTCTCTGGCAGCACCTAGTGGCTGCAGGTGAACACACACATTCATATACTAAGCATACTCCCCACACACACACACACACACTTTCACACACACCTAGTGGTGCTGAGCCCCGCTGAGTTCTGTCCTTGCCTCTGCTGCTGTGAGCTATCAGTGCTCCCTACTGCTCACAGTGGAACTGCACTCTAACACACACACACACACACAAACACGTATGCAGAAAAAGTCTCTTCTTTCTCACTCCCGCAGATGTGTGATCCCCCCTCACACATTACATGGATAACACAGGTAGCACTGATGCAGTGTCATGAATATTTATGGAATGAAAAAATAGCAGAAAAGCATGCGTTGTTTACTTTATTTCAGCGCTATATACACTTTCCATAGGCATATTTGTCTTTGCAGAGTATCTCTTGCATTATGTATTTGCTGTGGGCACATATGGCTGCTCCTCCTGGAGTTTTATCTTCTGTTTGTTGTGCTCCAACTTTGTTTTAATCATTGACAGAGAAGCCGACAGTATGATAATATGGATCCGTCAATCCAAACAAAGTTCACGGGTCAGAATGTAAAGCACACAGTTCCGGCCGACCTCGCCTCCGCAGTATGAGCGACAGCATTTAGACTATACTGTTTCCATGCAACAGTGTTTGATGAGAAAATGACTTGGGACACCCAATCCCCTGTTTATGGGCCAGACCAAGGTCTCTTCCTGCTCTTATTCTAATTAATTACATTGCAGAATTGATTGTTTGGAGTGTGAGCCTGCAGAAAATGTGTTTGGAATGACTTATTATCTGGCTGGACAAAAGAGATGAAATATTAGGCGTTAAGTGGCGCTGGTAATAGAATTCCTCATGAAAGGTCTATTGATCAGGGTGGTCGGGCCTCCGGAGAATTCACATATCATGCAGTCTTAATTACACGCCAGCCAGGAGAGCTAAGGTCAACCTGTAAGCGTCTGAGCATGCACACACACACACACACCGCTCCACATCACAGGTTTGTCCACAGTAAATGCAGAGAGACAGCAATGCGCACAAGCAATTATTACATCCAACACTTTTAATTATACACATGCATAACATTCTGTACATGTACAGTTGTTTCATAATAGATTCA
Source organism: Centropristis striata (assembly GCF_030273125.1). Classification (NCBI taxonomy): domain Eukaryota; kingdom Metazoa; phylum Chordata; class Actinopteri; order Perciformes; family Serranidae; genus Centropristis; species Centropristis striata. The sequence continues at coordinate 16,877,929 of NC_081519.1, read as the reverse complement.
TCTGCAGATTACTTCTCTACTTGTCATAATTTGGTGAAAGTGTGAAATGTTTTGTCCAACCAACAGAAAACACAAACACAAAACTAAAGATATTCAGTTTACGGTTATAGAAGATAAATACTCCCCTTAGAGTAGTTGAAACCAGTGAGATTTTCCCATTTTTACTAAAAGAAATGTTTTGTACAATTGTACGAAGTGCCTATCAAACTTAGGTAGGGTATAATATTAGGGTATAACATATTTGAACAGATACATAAAACAGCACCTTAGTTTAGGATTGTCAAAGTCTGTAAACAGAGCCACAGCCCACACTGTGTTCTGTTTGGTGTTTACTCACGTCTGCCTTCTCGATTTTTGTTGATTTCTTTGTCATTCAGGTCTTTATGTCTCTTAAACTCTCTTGCTTTCTGTTTTTTCCTGCCCTCTTCTTCTTTATTTACTGGGGAAAGTTCAGCCATATAATAAATTGAAAAGTTCTGTGCTCTGCAAACAGTCATTGAAAAACTTATTAGACCATTGTTTTCTTCAATTTCTTGTTTATTTTAATGCCTGGTACAACTAAAGGTATATTTGTTTGGACAAATATAATGATAACAACAAAAATAGCTCAAAGGAGTTTAATTTAAGAGCTGATATCTAGCCATTTTCCATGGTTTTCTCCATAATAACTAAAATAATTATCAAGAAAACCATGGAAAATGACTAGATATCAGCTCTTAAATTAAACCCTCATGAGCTATTTTTGGTGTTATCATTATATTTGTCCAAACATATATACCTTTAGTTTTACCAGGCATTAAGTGAACAAGAAAGCAAGGAGAAAACAAGGGTGGTCTAATAATTTTTTCCATGACTGTATATTAAAATCAATATTAGACAAATCCTCAAAGGTGTTGATGGATTAACTCTTTTTTTGCCCAATCTGTTATATATTCAAACTTCTCTCTGCAACTGCCTGTTGCTATGTATAGCAATGCCCTGATCATAGATTGCAGCAATTGACCAATCAGAATTTAGTATTGAACAAAATCATGTAATATTGCCTATTCATTTTCCGCTGATCCAGTTAGAGCGATAAATGTAGAGCAGAACGTATGTAAATGAGCACCTTACGAGGTTGTTGTTGTGAAAAGAGGTGCTTATTTGGTGGCTTTCAAAAACAGAAGAACAGAAGAAAAGTGGTGTAGAATATAAACATAGCATAAAGTAATCAGATTACACAATTCAGTTTGACTTTTTCATTGGTATATGATGGCCCAGTGATGATAAGAGAAGACTTTGTTCACCCCAGGAGGGAAATTCAGGTGTTGCAGTACAATAAATACAAATAATTAATTACAGATGAATACAGTAAAAGTAAGAAATTGGCAAATACGAAGTAAAATAATATAAAAAATAGTAAGACAAAAGTAAAAAAAATAAGAATTGATGACATCGGATCAGGCAGACTGTGTACTGGCCTTTTCTTTGGTCACATGTCTTCATGTGTGAAATCAGTAAATGCCACATAAACAGCTGCTTTTTGTTGTTTTAGCAGCGTGGGCGATTCTGCCTCATTTGACCTATTGCTCCATCGCCCTCTCATTCACTCCCTCTCTCCACCGTCGTCCTCTCCCTCTCCGTGTCCTTCCGTCCACTGCGGCGCCCCCTGCCCTGTGTTGTGACAGGCTTGTCAGGCTCGTGTTTGGCTGCACAGTGTGCGGCGCTGGGAGGCAGCCAGTTCAGCGTGTAGCGCCTCGGGGGCTGCAGAGAGCGTCTCCTGGTGTCTCTTTCTCTCTCCTTCTCTGGTTGGTTGGGGTCTACCGGGGCATGGATGACACCGTATCACCCAGCACCTGCTGCCCCTGACCTCACTGCAGCCAGGGGAACACACACAAATTGCCCTTTTGCCTCACTGACATTGTTCACAGAAAAAAATCTGCCACCGTTCACCCATAACTCCATCCATCTGTCATGAGGTGCATTGATTCCTCCAAAGGAGCTCTTTGTCTTTCACACAGTGTGGTTTTTACATCGGTGCAGATGGCACATCAGGTTCAACCTTGTTAAGACACTTTTTGTCATTTTTGTTGTTCCCTGTTGTAACAGTGTTTTGCTGTGTCTTCCAGGGACAAACGTCCACGAGGCCAAGAGGATTCTGAGTGAGAGCGGCCTGCCCATCACATCAGCTGACAACCTGGATGACGCCGCTAAGAAAGCAGTGGCCGCCATCAGGAAGTAGAAGACCCTCAGAGTAACCTCACCACACTCTGTCTACCCTCCACCAACATCTATACAGTCTCAGATCATCACCATCAGCCTTTTCTCTTACACGTGACCTCCAAGACTCACCTGCCTTTATTTCTTTTTTTTAGATTCACAATAATTATGTCATTGCCAACTCTATATCTATATCACAGCTTATGAGGTGCTGTATCATCGCACCCAATTTAAATTTTACACTTGCCTCACAAATGCAGTGTAAATTACCTTCTTTTCTTTAAAAAAAAATCTATATTAAATGCTTATTAATTGGAATAAGTCACGTTGTAATTCTCAGGCCTGAGACATCATAAAGCTCCTCTGTCAGAAATTAGAAGGAGGTCCAACACTTCTTGCGTTCCATTTTCCAATGGTGTGGTTTTCTCTGCATATTGTGACATTTTGTCGAATATTATTTAAGAGATATTTTCACTTCAATGCAGTACAGTATGTATGAAAACAGCCCCAATCATTCAATGGTACATACAGCTAAAACAAAAGGTGAGCAGTTAACTTTGGCTTGTTTTCGTTGTGACAACAACTCCAGTAATCCTTCCAATGCCTTATCTGTGTGTCATTGAGGTGGATGGAGTAGCCCGCTGTGAATTTTCTTCATCATGTCTTAATTGTGAAGTGCTCTGTGGCAAACAGTGTGTTAACTGCTTGAAGCAGTGCCTATTTCATGATGGCCAAAGGGTTTTATAAACTATCCTGCCAACTGGTTTAGTACCAGCTGTAGTTTCATACAGAGGTGTTGAGAAAACAAAATCTAAATTACAATTGTACTTAACTGTAGCTTTTTTATAATCATGAATGTACATTGATAGAATATCTTGAATACAGTGTCAAACTGTGTATATAATTTGAGAGATTAAAAAATATTTCAAGAAAACTTTCTTGTTTGTTGTTCACTTCACATCGTGTGGAAAAGACAGAAGCAGATGGAAAGAAAGAAAGGAAGACATGGAAAGAGAAAAACTACTAATTCTACTCACTATTTCAAGAGAGAGCTAGTTTGCAGAGCAAATGTAATGTCAGTGGGGGAAAGCAGACACTCAGCAGTTTGTACAGTTGTATGCCTTTGAGCCAACACCACTGACTACCTGAGCAAAGAAACAGTCCAGCCTTGAGATAGCCTTTGAATACACAGCATGTGCTTATTGCAAATAATTCAAATTCACTGTGCTTTAATGCCAAGGTTTTCTTTTAAATCAACTTATTTTTTGTTAAGTCTGGCATATTCTCATGTGTTTACTTTAAAACCACAGCTGGATCAACATCAGTTCCACATTTTCATTATAAAGAAGGATGACTTTAATTTGAGGTAAAGTTTATGTTGATGGGTCAGCCAGAAAAAATGGTTTTAAAGATCACTTCAGATGGTGACTGGCATCCTGAGCGAGGGGAGGGGCAGCAAAGCAGACTACAGCAATGACAATAACTTTCAGACCAGATTCAGACCCAGACTATTACATTTCTGCTGCTAAAAGTAATCATTTATCATGCCCAAGGTTTAAGCTCTCAAATGGTTCTATTTAATTTTTCTATCTGCTTCTGAGGCTGAGAAATAAAGGTTTTGGTGTTGGAAATTCGGTCCAGTTTCTCATAAAACCCCCATACAATGCTTGGGTTTTATAATGCTTTGTTAGAGAACACCTCAGGTCGAAATGGGTTTTAATCAAAGATAATGCAAGGACGACGAAAATACTTTAATCTTCCTGTTTATTATATTGTTTTAAATGAAAAGATTTGGATTAATCTGCAGTGGTGTAAAAGGTTTAACAGTGAGCTTCCAAAAACTCGCTCATCTTTTTGCATATTGCGTCTTTTTGCACACACACACACACACACACACATATATACACAGACACGTAAACTCCTCAAATCACACACCTTCAGTCCTCTAATGAAACTCAAGTGTATGTCGTCCCAAGAGAGAATCGAGAGGAGAGACTGTCCTTCATCGGCCCTGTGTGAGCAGAACAGAGAGACAGAGAGTTGACTGAGACCTATTCCTGTCAGACACACTGACTGTGTGATGGATTATCTGTCAGGCAATCTGAGAGGACGCCCAGACACACAGGATCGACTGCCACCTCCATGAAAGACACACACACACAAAGCATCCCCCCCTCCTCCTGTATGCACCGAGAGCTTTTCTCTGAGTGTTTCTCTGACAGGAACACTCGCAGAGTCTCCGTCTCAAACTGAAGCTTGTATTTTAAACACTAGCAACTTGTTTTTTTATTGGAGGACTCCAGATGGGCCCATGCTGCTCTTTGTTTTTGTTTTTATAAAGTCAGAAGTGACATGCTCTGTATTAACTACCAACCTTGACACAAGGTAGAGGGATATATAAGTGAAACTGTTGTTTTACCACTATTATTTATTTATTTATTAATTTAAGTGTCCCTATCGCTACGAGTCATCTCGACACACAAATTCAGCAGTCTGTGGCTCTGCGCTGCACCGTGCCAGCCAGCCAAGCCGTAGAAATGGGCTGAAGGGTTCAATAATTGCCTTATTTCATGCTCTTCCCTCCGTGTGTCAGAAATATCCCTGCTGATGGATTGGACGGAGGAATTTAAGGCTTGTTAAAGCGGGCTTCTCGGGCCCTGATATTGTTTAATTCAGTGTCAAGCTGGAGGTCACAACGAAATGTGCACACTGATTTACTTGGCAAAATTAGTGCCGCTCCTTCATATAAATATAGATGAGGGGGGGGAGCTTTGGAGGTCAGCCTGGAGACTTCTATCATGTAGCCTGCTGCTTTTAACTCAGCTAATACCTCTGGAGGTGAGAGAGAAAAAGAGGAGGGGGGTGTTTTAAACGACCCGTTGGGCGGGCTGCTCCTTCAATTAAGCTGAATTATTATGCCTTTGGAGTTTTATTTTTCACCCTTGGTGGCTCGCTTTATTTGTCTCTGTAATTGTCCATTTTGCTTCCTCAAAACGCGGCAGTTTTTTTACGCGGTTCTGTATTGATGTCAAAACGGTAATTGCCACTTTATGAAGCTGCCTTCAGTGTTTAAGCGTGTTGGGAGAGCCCGGGCTTGTGAAAAGCATTCTTTCAGACAACAGGGTCAAGGCCGTCTCTCAGGAAGTATTGGATATTTATTGAGTCATTCGGAAGCAACAGCTATGAACATATTAGTTCATAATAAACCAATAGCGGTATAAATTGCCTCCAGCTATTGTACTTCATCTTTCAGGGACAAGAGGTTGCTCAATATTTACAATTTTCTGCCTGTGCATCTGTCGACCAGCAGCCAGCAGATAAGGGGCCAGGGTCTGTGTGTGTGGTTGATTCTGTCCTGTGTGTCTGTCAGCATATTGATATTTCCATCCTTGTGTGGAGTGTGAACATATGCTTGTGCCTGAGTTCTTGAGAGCTCTGTATAAAGACTGCACTATGGGATCATCTGAACATGTTTGTTTTCCTCTTCTTATTCACAGAAATCTCATATGTGAGAGAAGGTCCAGCCTTACTGCTCTATAGCCGTTATTGTCTCACCAACAGCCTGAAATCATAAAAAATAGTTGCTGACAGGTTTTATGGGGGAGAAACAGCACCGTGTGGGAGAGAGTAAAAATGTCAAGAGTGAAGGAGGAGTCGAGGCTGTCGGCAGCGCTGCCGTTGAGGTCCTCAGATTTGGCCTTGGTTCGCAGATGAGCAAAAAAATCCATTTCCCTCTCTCCAAACTGTTGTCAGTGTGTCTGTAATTGAAGGACTTGGAATCGATTTAAATTACCTTGGCTGTCTCGAGAAATTGAGCGAAGAGGAGGCAGATTTAAAAAGTTGCAATGAGCAACATAGCTCCTGAATCTTCCTTTTTCCATGACAGTGTCTTGTTTTCAGAAGTGTCTGCGAGCTTCTCTCACAATCAATAAAAATTTGAGGGTCTCTTTTAGTTTCAAGTGCAAAGTTTGAACACACAAGGTTAGTGAAGAGGAATCTTTGGGATGTTTCCAGTACAGCTGCTCTGCCGAGCTGTTAGCCTTCCCATCATGCTTCGCTTTCCTTCCATCAATTAAAGCTTAATTTGTCCCTCTTTTTTGTACTAACGTAATCCATCTATCCTTCCAACGTTGCATTTTCCTCTCCTCCTTCCTTTATTTATTATCTGTCCTTATCCTGTTCTCATTCATTATTTATTTTCTATGCCTGTCATTTCTTTGCACTGTTCCTAAACCACATCCTGCTTCCATCGATCCCATTTCCTCATCATGCTTCCTTTTTTTACCCTGTATAACACTGTAGGAACACAACAGTTTCCCAAAAGGCAACAGGTCATAATAGGTCCTAAAACTGAAAAGGATCCTCGAAAACAGAAAATAAAAAAAAAAAATAGTATAATACAAAGTAAATGGGGAGGAGTGTTTCAGTTAGTTCTGCTTTTGTGTCTAAAGGCTAAAGATTTTATGCCCACGATTCCCAGTTGGGCAAAGTCTGCACCAATTTGCACTAGTTTGGGACAGTCGGCATGTAGTTGGCACAAAAATCTGTTTGTGTGTAAGGGGAACAGACTCGACCTCAGTTGCAGTCAATCAAACCTGTTTTAATTTTTTGAGCCACATCTGGGCGCAATCGGGTAGTGTGAACTGATTCCCGACCCAACTGAAAACATGTGTTGCAGCCAATGAAAAAGAGACGTGGGACACAGGAAATATCATCAGAAGACGACGGGAAGTAGCCGGAAAACCCATTTTTTCTCTTGAGGTTTTTTTCCAAGCAGATACAGTAGTGTTCAAAATAAGAGCAGTCCAATGTGACTAACCAGATTAATCCAGGTTTTTATTTTTATTGCTACATGGCAAACAAGGTACCAGTAGGTGCAGTAGAGCACACCCCTTTCAACTAATTGCCCAATTGCACAGCCTTAAGAGCGTGCATATCACGAATGCTGGGTCTTGTTGGTTTTCTGAGAATCTACTGCACCCACTGGTACCTTGTTTGCCATGTAGCAATAAAAATATACTAAAAACCTGGATTCATCTGGTTAGTCACATTGGACTGCTAGTATTTTGAACACTACTGTAGCTGCACAGGCAACAGCAAGCCGATTGTCATCCATGTTTGTTTACTTTTTCCTCCTCTTCTTCTTCTTAAAGTTTTATTGTTAAGTGTGTCTTACAGTTGTTATTTTCAAATTCTGTAAAGTCTTTTTAAAACTGTAAAGACTGTAAAAAGTTGTGGAGTGTGTTCCCAGCTTTACAATGTTGGATGTGTTTCCATCACTTGTTCTTCTGTGGTGGACAAGCACCAACGCACCGTCCTCGTCTTATACACGACTCTCTCTGTTGCTGTTGTAGCTTAACAGAAACCTGCAAGCGAGTTTTCCAACTTTCCGACTCATGAGTCGCGATTCTGCCACTTTCAGAATGGTGAACGGATAAAAGATTCGCTCATTCTTGTGAATTTCGTTTGTGAAAATGTTTGCTTTTGTACACGGAGTTCTTATTTGTCTACAAACATTGACAATGCAAAGAAACAGGCAGCCAAAAAGAACACTGTCAAAACTAGCTAGAAAAAAAGACTACTTTCTTACTGTACTGTTGAATTGCTGTCTCAATATTATAACAACTTGTCACTCTGGAGTAGGCAAGTATAAAAAAATGAACATGTAAATGTATAAAGTAATAATGTAATGTAACTATATGGTATATAAGTGGCCACTGCACAACACCACATGTTCAAAACAGATGAACTCTTTCTGTGATTAAAATGTTCTCATGTATTTAAGCCTACTCCTGATTCCTTCTGCGACCAACGTGCTTGAGCAATCATTTGTGATGCGGGAGTGACGTGATAAGGGTTCTGGACCCATGTTAATCTAACTTTTTTCCCTATTTCTGCGTGGCTCCAGAGATGGCAGTGTTGGTAGGTCTGTCAGTCGGTCCTTCACTTTGGACCAGACAACAACTACTGAATCGATTGCTATGACCAGACATTCATGCTCCCCAGTGGATGAATCCTAGTTACTTTAATGATCCCCTGAATTTTCCTGTGGTGACATCACAGGTCAAAGATTTCAACAACTTTTACTTTGATGCACTTTTTCCTCATCCCTTCCTTCCTGCCTTCCTTCCCGCTTGTCTCACCTCATTCCTTAGTACTTTTTAACTTGGAGCTAGCAGGTAATGACTTCTTTTCTATTAAAAAACAGCTAACAGAGGGGGTAAAAACAGTGAAAAGGAAAGCAGAGCTGAATACATCCAACAGTTTGTCTTCTGGAGTCTATCTATCCTGCCTCTATCCATCCCATCTCTATCACACTTCTTTTCCATTGTTCTCCTCTTTCCCTCTGCCTCTGCCCTTTCTGTCCATCATTCAGACATTTATTCGTTCATCTTTTGGTAATTCATGTTCTCCATTCACCCTGCCGTTATGCTTCCTTCTTCTCATTTCTGTCTCTGTCACACCCTCATTCAACTCCACAGTGCCTTCTTGCCGTTTTTAATCTCTTGCTGCCAAGCAACCATCTTTCCATCCTTCCTTACGTTAACCCTTCTAAACTCCTTTCCTTTCATATTCTTATACCCGTCTCCTTCTTTAGTAACTTTCCATTACCCTTTGAGTAAGCTAATAGGAATGAATATACATAAACATTCCTTTGTTTCCATATGCATGATAAACTTTCTTCCTACTACGTTGTTGTTTTTGGCGAGCTGCCCGTGATCCAGCCATCTATAAAGCAGCATCAGTAGAGCTGTCTTCACTAAGGAAAGAAATCTTCTCGTGGAATGACAGTAGTTAAAAGCTCATTTGGTGTGACCTCTGAAAGCAAACGCCCCCTAATTAAAACAGTGGCAGAGGCAACAGAATGCTTGATAATTAGGCTCCTACATGAGTTATCCTGGTGGAGCGCTCGGCAGGTGTTCAGCTGACACGCTCAGACACTCCATTGTCCCACAATGCCGCGCTTTAATGCCGTCTGCTGGGTAAAAATAAAGGTGAGACTCGATCCTGAGGGGCCGATGGTATGGTGCAGTGATGACAACATGGTGCAGAAATACAGGGAGACGCTTTCGTCGTCAGTTGTTTTTTTACTACGTCCAATCTTTTTTTCCACATAGATTCACTCCATCACGACTTTATCCATCAACTTCCAGAATCACGCTAGTTGCAGCATACGAATGTGTTCGTATGTGTGTTCTGTGCCTCCAGGTGAAGGTGACTTTGACAGTTAATAGCGATAACGGTAGCTTTTCACTGCCTTCTTTTCTCCCTCTGCCGTCTCACACTCGGGCTGAATACATGAAACCTGTGTGTGTCGGGTGCTATCGCTGTCAAATGACTCTGTCCGCAGCGCTCGCTGAGAGAAGGGTTTGTACCGAGCGCCCTGGAAAAGTGGCCTGTCACCTGTGATTTTGGCAACAATATAAAGCGGAGCGGTAATGGCAAGATGAAGCCTGCTGCCGCGCTGAAACACTCGCACACATCCAGCTATAAACAGACACAGTAAACAAGGTGATGAAGTTTAGCATGCGCGCTAAGATCTGCCTTGTTCAGGATCTTTTTTGAAGCGGGAGCTGTGGGTAATCAGAGTAGGTTTGTTTGTGTTTATTTTAGCTTGTGTACCGTGGATGTGTGTCAGAATCCACCTGAACCTTAAGTGTGTGTGTGTGTGTGTGTGTGTGTGTGTGTGTGTTCTGTTTATTCTCTGTGGGAAGATGTGATGGGCTGTTTGTGTAGTGAAATATGCTTGAAGGTTTGTTTGTATTCAGGGTTGCAAGTGAATTGCTTTTTCCAAAAAGGTAAACTCCTGCCAGCTTAACGGATCCTGGCCCGGAACATTTAAATCATATGGCAGAAATTAGCATGAGCTGAATACGTTAGACGGCACGATGAGTAATTGTAAACTTTGTCTTACCTTTGTTTACCCGCTGTAGTTTTGCTGAGCACACAGGCTCACTGTGTTTACTCAGTAGCACACATTCATTAGTGGGAGCTTCCACCTTTTGTAGAGCACAGCCTTCCTCTTCTCCTGTTGACTCTGAGAAGCCATGGTGGTGATTAAATGCCTTATTAACAGGGCTGTTGATGGTAGCTGGTCAACACAGTGTTTATTGGGTTGGCTTATTAGGTGTGTGGCTTATTAGGTCATGGCTTATCACAGTTACCAGCTTTCAGATTACAAAATCCTTTGTCGAACAGGGCAGAAATACTGCACTGCCTGAGTAGCGGCCATTTGTGGGAAGCCGGTGAGGGATTGCATTACAGCATTTATGATGCCCATGCAAAAAAAATCTGTATTGAAAATATTTATTGCAAGTGCCTGATAAATTCACAATGCACTTGAAAATACTACCATGTTCTTTAGATTCCACAATATACAAACCTACCCCATGAAGATTTATTTATTATTACATTATTGGTTATTTATTAGGGCCTCGGGGCAATCGCACCGAGCACTGGTCCCATACAGCAATAGCTGTAGGGACCAGTGCTCGGGGCAATACTGTGGATTTCTTCTTATTCCTCTTCCGGACGCAATTTCGTCCCGCTACTAGTGCTACTAGTGCTACTACTGCTTTCACTCTGCCAGAAAATTCCACAGCTGTTAATTCCGTTGATTGCTCTGCTCTGATTGGTCGACCCCACGCTTTGATGTTTTGATGTGATTACAGTTACAGATACACGCACGCACACACACACACACACACTGGTCATTTAATGTAATAACAGTTAAAGATACACGCACGCACACACACACTGGTCATTTAATGTAATAACAGTTAAAGATACACGCACGCACACACACACTGGTCATTTAATGTAATATCAGTTAAAGATACACGCACACACACACACACACACACACTGGTCATTTAATGTAATATCAGTTAAAGATACACGCACGCACACACACACACACTGGTCATCTAATGTAATAACAGTTAAAGATACACGCACGCACACACACACTGGTCATTTAATGTAATAACAGTTAAAGATACACGCACACACACACACACACACACTGGTCATTTAATGTAATATCAGTTAAAGATACACGCACGCACACACACACACACTGGTCATTTAATGTAATAACAGTTAAAGATACACGCACGCACGCACACACACACACTGGTCATTTAATGTAATAACAGTTAAAGATACACGCACGCACACACACACACACACACACACACACACACACACACACACACACACACACATATACACACACACATATATGCGCGCATAAGCGCGCACACTCCTCCAGATACAAATGTTTCACACACACACATTTTGAGGTTAAAGGGCATAGGTTGCTGTATAAATAAATACTTGAAGAAGAATAGTATCATAACATTACTAGTATTAATTGTTTGAAATCTCTGAAGAATCTCATCATAGTGTACACACACCGGCAGTAGCCCCCGTGGCCCTTTCAAAATTTCCCCCAGAGGAAATTTTCTAGTTATATATACTGTTTATTTTGGGTTGTTTCAAAAATGTTTTTCTGAGGTTTCAATGAGGTAAACTACCACCACCTATTACACCCACCAGTGTTTAAAAACATAAGGCAAATGAGTTTCCCTTAACAAAAAAAAACAGCACTTGTGTTTGCTCAGGCTGCTTTTTGAAATAAATGATTAATGTACAGTAGCTAAATGTTTCCCTGTTGGAACAGTATCAGGTAATTGAATAAGCATTATTAGTTGTCATCAGCCTCGTAAGTATGGCTAAGCAGGAGCCTGCTCCACCTTCTAGTAGGTTCACAAGGCCATTATCAGCCCATTAAATAGGCTGATATATTAATGTTTATTTTTACGCACCAACCTCTAATGGCCATAGTAATTATGAAGGGAGCGAAAGAGAAAGAGACAGTACCAGTTTCCACAGTGTTCATATAAGGGGGAAGATTGAGGTTTTGGTTGGATCCTTAAATTTTGGACTTTCACACATGAGACTGGGGTTAGCGTCCCTTGACAAACTAAATCTGTGAAAGGAAAATTCACCTTATGAAGACATTTTTATATCATCCGTGCGTGTGTTCAGTAACATAAGGTATTTAATCCATAACATGGTGATTTTAACAAAACCAGCCATGGTCCTAAAATTGAAATGTAACACAGCTAGAACTGACCACTTAATGGTGTGATTAAGCCTTTGCACTATCTAATCCATATGTATGAGGCCAATAATAACTGATAACGCCTGTTTAACGGGCTTTTCAAAACATTTAAAAAGGATGCAATATAAGACATACAGAATAAGGGGGAAGTCTTTTTTGATTAGAAAACATACTTTTTCACCTTTTTATTCCTTGAATAAATACCTGGCCCAAAGAACAAAAAGTAAAAGAAAACCGTTTCCCTTTCCACAAAGCAGTAAGAACTTATCTATGCTGAAATGTACATCTGCAAAAAATATATGTTTATCATTATGTTGATTATCAGTCAGTTTCAAGTCAATTACATTTCCCAGGACTTTATTTTCAAAACTTTGCACATTTTTGGAGTGGTAAACTGTGAACTAAACTGTGATCATTTTTAATTACTTACAAATTATTTGTTGATCAGAAGCAAACTGAACTTATCTACAGCACATTTTACTAACAGGCTGTTTTCAAAACTGTGAAAATTAAATTCTAAATCAAAACTGACACAAAATTCTTAATTTGTACCACTGCACTTCCTGTGACCCGAACCTCAAATAAAACAAAGACAAAACAAAGAAGTGTATTTAACCATCTTACACACTGCAGTTTTATATTACACACACAGAGCTACACCAGTGTGTCTGTGTGTGTGAGAAAGAGAGAGGCAGATAGTGTAGGAATGAAAACAGGGCACGCTCTCATAGATGAACACATTACCTACATCCAAAGGATATTTCAAACACTTCCCCTTGTAAAATTCTCCATTACATGGGTCAATAGAGGGCAATGGAAGAAGAATAAATACCCACACCTCTCCCAAAGACTGCAGCCCTCTCCTTTGCCTACACACACATACACGCACACACACTGGCTGACACTCGCTGTCAGCCCATCTGATTGCCTGTTAGGGAGTCTCACCCACCACGACAAGTACCCTTTTTCGCCAAGAACCATTTTCCCCGCCATGTCAGATATGGGGATATTAATGAATGCACAATGACAGTACTTAGGGAGCCGAGCAGCTATCCTGCCTCTGCAAATTTACCCGCAGGTCACTTTTGTACGACAGGAAAAAGAAACTGTGGAAACAAACAGGTGCAGGTCAGAAACTCATCTCCTCTCCCAGATTAAAAACTCATCTTTCAAAGCAGCACAGCGTTATTGAGGCTGATTCTTGGGGCTCTCCATGCAAATGGAGGTGTGATTAGGCACATGGAGGAGGTAGGGGGTGCACAGAGGAGACAGGGCTGTTAGAGAGAGGAACAGTGTGTCCCTCTGTCCAATTACCTCTGTGAGGATAACTGAGAGAGAGAGGGCCAAGAGCTGCCTCTGCCTCTGAAACACTCATTAAGAGTCAAGGTTTTGTGTTCTTTTGACACATTTATGCACATAAACACACTAAGTATGTGTTTTTGTTTTGTTTCTTAAATTAGCAGTAACATGATGATTGTAATGCTGTACTGGATTCTGTTTTATTTGCTCATAATTGTAATAAGTTGCAATTAAAGATACAATATGTAACATTTCCACATTAAAATGACTAGATCGATGTATTTTATTTTGTTGAGCTGTGTACTCACATTATCCCAAATATTTCCGACAATTTTAAGACCATTTTCATCAAAATAACATGTCAATAAACTTGCGCTCCTACTGGTGGCAGGAGATCAACACGTCCTTATACCTTAACATAACTATTGCTGTTGAAACATGCTGTTAGCGTTGTGTAACAGTTGCAGTTTAATTTGGTTTGGGCAACTGAACTACTTGTTTAGGTCAGGGTAAAAACTACATGGTCAGGCTTAGGAAAAAAATGGTTAGAAAAGTAAAATAAATGGACGAAACTAACAGAAGTGAGGTAGGTCTCCAACACGTCTCCTTCCTGTGTTTGTTTGACCTATCCCACCCAACCTAAGTGGTAGAAGCAAGGAGTATCCTTGAGCCGAGCCAAGCAGTATCCTTGCTTCTACCTTTGTTTTTACACTTTGTAATGTCACTTCCGCATTGCTGCTTACAACAAATGTAAATTTGAGCCACCGGAAGGAGAGCGGATGGCAACTCCAGAGATCAACCTTCAGTTAGCTACTTTAGCTGCTGGAATTCAGCCAGGGCAATTACCAGCACCAGGGGTCACAGCGGGCTGGCGGCCACAGTAATCCAAGCGTAATGCCCTCCTCCCACCAGTCGGCTACCACCACTAATTATGTGGCACACACTGCAGCTATTTTCATGCAATTTCATTAGAATAGCATAATATGAATAAAACGTAACTCATCTGGGAGTGTTTTATCTCCCTGCATCACGTCAGATAGATTTAAATCAGCAATGGTGGTTGATAAACAATGAAGGCAACTCGCATGATCCCACGCTACATTATGATATCATCAAAGTCCGTCTTCTGTTATTGTTTTGATTGAGCAGCAGAAATGAGACATTGTGCATTTAAGCTGTATTAACGACCACCTAGCCTTTAACATTTCTTTCAAATACAATTTAGAGCTTCTTTTATATTTATATATTGCCCTGAACACACTAGTGGAAACCGCTCTGTATTAATATGTATTTGATCTTGCAGTATGTGAGCATGAGTGGTTGGCAACATTAGAATATTGGTCGGAAAGGGGTGGAGAAGTTGCTGCATGTTTGCTTCACTGATCCACTAAAGCTAAACAAGACTGAGCACCTCTTTGAAAAGGAAATACGCTCTCACATCCATGTATGTGATGTAATACAGAATGAGTTGAAACTTTGATGAATTCACAGGTCATTAAAGCACTGCTTCTGATGCCTTTTTAATGAAAAGCGCCCCAGTAGAGCCTACCCAGCCGGAATAAAACGTGGAGATTTTATCTGCCGTTGTTTCCTCATTAACCTTAAATTATGCAAACCAGTACAGTTCACTACATTTGAGTTTGTGGACAGCTCCGTTCGCTAGTTCTTACAGTACCACCCCCCCTCTCTCTTCCTGTAGCTGAGCGCTTTCATGTTGGCTCCAACAATCTGAGGGTCATGTCTGCTTTTCATTGCCACCTATTCCACTGCTGCTTTCCTCTGTAATGAGCTCCGGTGAGCCAACAAGGTCATATGGCACAGCAACATGAAAATATATTTTCTTTTTGTATCTGCAGCCTGCATGTGTTTGCACAAGCTCATTTCTCCATCTTTGGACATGTGTGCATAATAAACCAGATAGCTGCCACCAAGGTCGGCATGACCACAACTTATCCATCCCCACACACACATTTCTCTGTATAACCTCGCTCCCTAAGTCTCCAGGTGGAGGCTCCACTGCAGCCTCAGGGTACAGCTTCATGATGGTATTAGTATACATATTTATCTGCTCTGCTGCCATCAATAATCCTATCTGGATTGTGGGGAGGATTTGTATTTCACACCAAATCAGATGACCTGAGGTCTACGCAGTGACCAGCAGACATTTTTGAAAGGGATAAATATTAGGGACAAATATGTGTTCTGTTGAATCTATTCTTACATTGGATTACCACTTGAGATAAAACTGTAAGTCACCAAAGTAATTTGTGATATCTGAGAACATTGTAATGGCAACATCATTTAAAATAAGTCCCACAAGGCAAGACATTCAGAAATGATCTTGACTCCTTTTAAAGGTAAAACCTAAAGTGAACATACACAAAATGTTGCAATAATCTCTTATTGTTGGTGTTGAACAAGGAAGCTGATTGCTTCCAAATCTCAGCAACTGACCCTTCGCTGTTTCCCCTTACTAAGTTACTGATACAGTTTTTAAGAATGAAAGGGGGGTTATAGTTCCTCTTTTTTCTTTTTCTAAACATTTTGACTGGTTTTCATTGAGACAACATAATAAGGTGTGGTTATGCTGTCTGTTGATTAAAGGACATCAATGGAGTTATCTAATGATGTGGCAAGGCTCAGCTCTGACAGCATGCAGCGGTTGCATGAGTGCTGCGAGTCGAGTCAGCACAGCAGACACCAGTTTTTGTGTCCTACACAGGGCACACTACAGCTTCACCTCTTTCCAGCTCATGGACTGATCAATCCACCAACAATTTAAACTGAACTGAGGTAAGATGGAGATCAGCACTCACAAGGCCAACTAACTGCTAGCCTGCTAGTGAGCCTGCTAAGTTGTTTCCCGGAGGGTCTGTCTGCTTTCTTTACTTGTTATCCAATTTTCTACACACTTCAGGTTAGCACAAGTATTGCATAAATAAAACGTAACCCCTAAACCTGACTAGTCTGGCAAATTATGTATTAGTTTATAATTCTCAGTAAAGGTAAGCATTCAAGGTCAGGGAAAATTGTATTATCCCCAAGGGAGCAATTTGTTTTACAGCAAGCAGTACACACGTCATAAAATAATATTAAAACAATAAATAAAAACCTAAAACACAACATTATTTACCAATCTTTGTGTATTATTTAAAATATTAATACAATATCAATACACATACTATTTTCTTGTATCTGCAGCAAGATGGGAGAAACTGATACTCACCAGACGGGGTGGCTTGGGTCCACCAGGACCAACTGGGCTTTTTTTCAAGACCTGAGCCTGAAATCATGCAGGCTTACGTCTGCGATTTTGCTTCACCCCTTTACTATACTGTGCACCCTGTTTCTTTAAGTTAATTGGCCCACACCAGCTGATAAAGGACAAAGTCAAGACAGATTCAATGAAACAAGTCTAGAACATTTTCGACAGCTGTTCTTTATTTGTAAAAGACGCAGACAAGCAGGCTAGTCATTCAAGCTGGCGACCATGGATTTGTGTGTCTGAAATGAACAACTTTCATGAGCATATTTTATCAGTTGTAGCAAGCTAGCTATTTAAGTTAGTTTTTGCTCCATGAGTTGGTTGAAAACACCATCTCCAACTGACTTTATTAATTTGACTAACTCTGTTTTGCAAGGAAAGCCCTGTATATTGTCCTACTAATGCATGTGGTTACTTCGTACTGATTTCATGCTACAACAGGGAGGTTAAAGATGCATGTCATGGGGAAAGTCATTTTCCTTATGATCCATGTATAAAACATGTAAATAAGGAGCAGCATTGTTCTTGTTTTGCAGTGTAGAGCCAGTTAGCCCTAGAAATAAAAATTCACTTACTTTAAACTCAACTTGAAAGTTAAGGAAAGAAAGTTAAATCAAAGATAGGATCAATTGCTAAAACCAGGAAAATAAGACTCAAAGGACTTATCTCAAATCATACATATCTAATAAAAAGATAATTTCAGTCTGAAAAGGATTGTCAGTTGCTTTGTTTTGCCATTATTCTCTAATTATGAGCTGGAAGCCAAGAGATGTCAGTTTGAAAGTAAAACATTAGCATTAAGCATGTTATTATTTGATAGAAACAAAGAATATTGAATATTACGATAGAGCATACAAGCCACGGGAAATAGAAAATACAATGTGAATGCAGGAGTCCACTGACATTCACACCAAGGCTTCTATTAACTAATTCAAATCCAGACCACACAACAAAATGTCCCTCATTTTCCTGTCAGATATTTGGATCAACGTGTCTGCATCGCCCACTGTTCTTCATGAGCCGTTTCACTGTCGTTCAACAGAGTAGGAAAATAGGAATTTCAAAACGGCTCCGTCAAGCAGTGAAACAGCTGTCAATTTTCTATCTTGCTGGAGCTACAAAGCGGCGTCAGCGAGCTGGGAGATCCCTCCTGTCTCTCTCCACCTGGATCCATTGTCCTTGACGCACACTTTCAAGGACACTTGACAAACTCTGTGGTGGAGTTCGATCATGTAGGCAACGATCCCGAAGAGCCCTGTGCAGCAGCTGCTTAAGCGTCCGCTCAGGGAGAGGTGTGTGTGAGTGTGTGTGAAAGACAAACGGGGAGACAGAAGACGAACATCTATCTGAAAGATTTATCAAGTGATCCAAGAACAGGATGTATGCAGTTCTCTATTTGTAAATGAGAGGGTCCCTAGAGGTGCAGGCAAGTTGTAGAGAACAAATTATCGGGCTCATGAAAACGACAGAGCTGAAGCACCTGCTGTCAAACTAAATAAGAAGCAATACTATATTTAGCACAACTGTTATAGCAGCAGTTTATTGTCACATCTGATGCCACAATCAAGTCTATACCATGCCACCTGTCAAACTGCAGCTCTTATAGACTTACAAACACGTTGTTAAAACAAGAATTGTGCAGGGAAATGTGAACACTTCATAGGTTTACGTTGGTGAGAAAGAACATTATTTCCTGTACCAAACTCTGCTAATAAAATCTTCCTCTCTAAAACAAAATTCAGGTATTTTATAAATCCAAATGAAATAATTGGTATTAACTTTTAAACCTGCTTGTTTCTGCACCTGTTTACCTGATATACTGCAGAGATCTTTGACTTTTGGTTACATTATTGTTTCCCTAAAGCCTGATTTCCACTGGGCGCGTTACAGCAGCGTCACGTCAGCGTCGCGTTCACCATTGCAAATAGGTAACACTCTAATCAATGAGAGCATTTCCACCGGGCGCCCTGCGTAACGTTACAGCAGCGTCACGTCAGCGTCTCTACGCGAGCATTAGGTAGGACTTCTATTTCTCCGCGAGACGCTGCCAAATCACATAAATCTCAACAGAGCAGATCGCACCAGACAGGAAGTCCGACTCAGAACCAGCGTAAAACACTTCCGCCCCCTTTCAAAATAAAACACAATACACAGTTCATGCAGCCTAAAACTACTTCACATCAACATTATGGTATGACCGGGGCACCAGATCAGCAATCAATCAATCAAAGGGTCTCAGAGGATCGGCGACACGGACGACAAGAGACTGATTGTTGAAGTGGAACATCAAATAATCCTTTATGACATAACATATTGTTTTTATAAGGATAGATGGTCAGATCAACATATCTTTCACGTCAGAGAAGCAAAGTAAGTTGGTTGTTGTTGTTGTTGTTTACTTTATACACACAGCTTATCCATAGATTGTATAAATAGAGTTTAAGAGTTTATCACGGGATCTTGCGGTCTCCCGTATGGTCAGGATTATCGCGTTATCTCGCATGTATACGACCGCTGACGTGACGCTGCTGTAACGCGCCCGGTGTGAATTGACGCCGGGCAGAAGACGCAGCAAAACCGCAGTGGAGCCGTGCTGCTGCTGTAACGTGCCCGGTGGAAATCCCCAGTAAGGCTTTCACTAGTGATGTCCAGATGAAGCCTCATGAGCCGTTTCATCAGTTGAGCCATAGACTATTAACTTTAGTGTTACACTCATCGCCATCTTGTGTCTCCATCTTTTTTTCGTAAACGGGGAGCAGACCATATTTGGACTGTGGAGGAGCGAGAGGGATCTGACGACACTGACTAAACGCCTCTCTACACCGGCAACCTGACTGAGCAAAGCCGCTGCTAATTCATGTTAGCATTAACTGGGATGTTAGTTTTGGCTGGCAAAAAACAAAATGTACGTTACTTACTTTTTTTAAATGTATTTTTTATTGTATTCATGCATATTTTATTTTGTGTGGGCAGTACATTTTACATTTTATTTTATTTATTTTTCTCCCATTTTTAATTTATTTTATCTTATTGCATCTTACTGATCTATTGTTTACTACATCTCTTTGTATTGTGTTATGTATTTATTGTTTGTGCAGCACTTTGGAAACCTTGTGTTTGCTAAAATTGTGCTATATAAATAAAGGGGATTGGATTGGATTGGATTACCTAAGGAAAATGAACAGCGACTCCTTGGAATGTCTCTTAGTCCAACCAAAAGCTGAACAAGACATTTTTAATGAACAAAACAAAACAAATAAACTGTCTTTAAGTGAAAATACAGTGTGAAAGGGTCAAAGCTATGAGACGAAACCGGCAAACGTCCTTTTTAAAAAATATATTTTACCTCATTGACATGTTGCTATGGATACACATTGTTCTGCTTCTCTCCTGAAGACGGCTCGCCATGTCAGCTGCCTGTCAATCAAAAGTAGCCACGCCCCAAATGATACGACTCTTTATCTTCCATTTTCTTCGAAATGGGGCCATTATTTACACTATTAACATCATATTGTCTCGAAGAAGATTTTTTACTAGAAATTGAGATCATAGTTGTCCTTAAAAAAATTCTTAGGTAATAAATCAAGTGAGAAGTTTTCTCATTTTGTATTGAAATGAATGGAGCCAAATGCTTCTGCAGCCGCCGTCAGCATCCCCTGCTGGAATTTTCGGTAGAATGCAGCTTAGGGCACTTCCTGGTTTGCCTCACTGCTCAGACCCGAAGTCTGCCGCTCGGTTGACCCCCACTAGCTGGCGGTCTTGGTTAAATATATACATTTTACACTGTAGCCTATTTTGAAAAGTAAAAGATAAAAAAATATATATAAAATGAGGATTACATCTCACTAATTCAGGAATGTTTGTGCGAAATATCCCAATATTTATTTATGAGTGTTTTTTTCTCTGGTGGTGTAGTGGTTAGCACTCTTGACTCCAGCCTGCAGCTCTTCTGTGTGGAGTTTGCATGTTCTCCCCATGTCAGCTTGGGTTCTCACCGGGTCCTCCAGCTTCCTCCCTTAGTCCAAAAACATGCAGCTTAGGTTTAATTGGTGACTCTATTAGTATCCCATAGGTGTGAAAGAGAGCGTGAATGGTTGTCTGTCTCTGTGTCAGCCCTGTGATAGTCTGGAGACCTGTCCAGGGTGTACCCCGCCTCTCACCCAATGTCAGCTGGGATCGGCTCCAGCCCCCCGCGACCCGAGTTTGGATAAGCAGTTAAGGATAATGGATGAGTGAATGAATGGAGGAGCGGATAACTTTAAATATCTGACAGGGTAAAGAAATTTTCTCAGTGTCTCAGAGCCTTCCACTCCCAGTCTGGAGAGTTCAGGGTTAAATTATGACAGAATGTGCCACAAATTAATACCTGTGTGACAAGTACACAACAGGTAGAGTTTCACCAGTTTCTGCTTTTACAGGAATTAAATCCTTGTGAAGCTTCTGTAGGGAAACATTACTGGTATCGCTGCTGTCTGTCGGTTCAAACTTGTTCTTGATAAGTTTCACTAATAAAAAAAACTTCTGAATAAATTATCAGATCATCAATTTATACTTAGTATGGATTTGAAGTTTATGGAACTGCTTTAAAAAATCCTCTATCAGTTTGAGAGCAAGAATGTCAAAAGGCAAACTAGAGGCTCTAAATGTGCCTTATGTATGTGTGAGAGTGCGTGTGTGCGTGTGAAAACTGAGACTACACCAGCCCTCTTCACACCACCCCTCCCAGCACCTCAGAGCCGCAGATGACATTTCATCAAATATTTATAAAAAACAATCTTCGAACAGCGTAATTAGAGGCCGGGTTTAATGTCGGCCTAATCCTTGGGCTCATATTTCGCCGCCGTCCTCTCCTCGCTGTGTGGTTATGGGAGCCAGTGCCGCAGTGTCTACAGCCAAACGGACGGCCAATGAGCATCCTGCTGAGTGATGTCATGTACAGCACCTCGTCGGTGCCTCACCTATGAATCAACATTTGATTTCTCCCCCCTCTCCCCTTTCTACTGTCAGTCCTATTTATCTCACTCCCAGATATGCATAAAGCAGCTGCACTGTAATACGCTGACAAGACACACACACACACACACTTGGCAGTAGCCACTACATTTCCCCTGAATGGTTTGCAGAAGAAGAGCTGCTGCTGAGCACATTATTATATTTTCAGGTTATTAATTACTTTCCAATTACTTAAACAAATATGCTACATTGAGTGCCTAATTTCCCTGCTAAACTGCAGCAGATGGATGTGGCTTTGGCTCGAGCCAGCTAGCACTCTGTACCTCAGCATAAAAGAAAAGCACAGAGCTGGAGAGGAATATTATGCACTGGTAGCTACTGACTGCTGTCTTAGCTGTAGCACATTAGTTAATTAGTGAACCCTATAGCAGGGCAGCAGGACGTGTGTGTTTTCGGTGCAGCCTTTCAGAAAAGCAGCTGCTATTTATTATTCATGTACTTTTACGAGAAGAAAGTTGATTTGGCGTGTTGTGATCACTTTTTAAAAAAGCAGCATAGTTGAGAAAGAGGTGTGCACGTACAGTGTGCATACGCCACACACCTATATTTGTGTGTGCGCTCGTCTGTTTACACACCCGCTAACTCTCGCACAAAATAGCAGCCAAACTCTTAAGCCACATCTAAAAGCCTAATGGGAAATCTCTCCCCTAATTAAGATGCATGAATAATTCAAGTGGTGGCACGCTAATTAGTATTCCATCAGTCCTCTGTGGCGATGACGGCCTGTCGAGGCACATCGCAGCTAGTTACGGCCCGTACGCAAGGAGGATGGCTGAAGTGAAGGAATGTCGACACCTTGAGAGCTGCTTGACAGAGTATCCTATCATTACTGCAGAGAGCATGACAAGCTTCCTATTTTTCTCCGTCTCTATAATCAAAAACAACATGAATCCTTTGCCTGGGGAGAATCTGGAGAATATAGATACAATTTGGGAGGAAATGAGCCTCAAGAGAGGGACTTTTTTTTCTCTCTCTTACATCTAACTTCAACCAGAGAAAAGAAATGTTACATTTATTTGTCTGAGCCTGTGTTTCTAGTCACCCTGGGTGTAGTGAAACTTCCATATACACATTGTGCTGCTTTAAATGCATGATTTAGCAGTGTTATGGCCCTGCAGTTATTGCCTCTCTCTCAGAGGGGCTGTTTAATGCTAGTAAAAGCAATAAAGAGGTGTTAAGATGGAAATTAAGTCTGGATAAATCACCGAGGTTAACTCTGCTTTGGCTCACAATTACAGTCTGCCTTCAATGAAATTCATTACTTTATTTACAACAACGTTGTTAACCCTGTATGGAAATGTGTTAATGTATCTGCAGGGCCGTAGCCAGGGTTTAGAATTGAGGGAGGTCCAGTGTTATTTCTTTTAACCTCTTAAAACGGGTGGGATTTAGATTAGACCAAAGAAACTTTTTGTTTAAACTGATGTAGTGTAAGTTGTGTTTTAGCCAGAAGCTAATTGAACACATTATCAAAAACTAGAGGATGTCATCTTTCAAATGAAGCCTCATACAGGAATTTTGCCGTTACAGTTTTTCTATTATAAACTTTGGCGCAAAATTTTTTTTTCTAATCTTAACCCTCATGAAAGGGAGCTTCCTCCTTCAATGTCCTCTTAGGACTCTTCATCTCTCCCATGTCCACAGGGACTGCTGAACCCAGTTCCATCGTCCACTGACAGAGCTCTGGTTCAGGCACAACGACAGCAACACCCTGCCCAAGTCCTGGAGGTATCACTCTTGAAACACAATGTCTCACTGGTCAATCTAAACTAACATGATAATAGATGATTCATCAATTAATTGTTTGGCATAAAAATGCCAGAAAATAGTAAAAATTGTCCATCACATTTGCTTAAAATGTCTGTTTTTGTTTGTCCAACAGTTCAAAAACAGAAAATAATTACGTTAGAGAAGCTGGAACAAAAGATTGTTGGAGCACTTTGCTTGAAAAATCACTGAAACAAATTGTAACTAACTAAATTGATATATGCTTGTACAGCATGCTGATATAATATAGTACAACCATACACTGTATTAAAAAAGAATTGATTTTGGCATTTGGCAGCTGCCATGTTGTTGTTTTTTGCAACCACCGCATTCGCAGGGTGGATTGGAAGCCAGAAGGTTGCTAAGTTATCTTTTAACTTCTAGCTTGGTTAGCAGGGAGCAACCATAAATCAAAATGTATAGCTATGTATAATGTATAACTCCTTGGAGTGTCTTCCATTCAAATAAAAAATTTAACAAGCATGACCAAGATGTTGCAATTAACTTTAACTGAAAACACATAGAAAGGGTAAAAGTTTTAAGAGTAAAACACACTGCAATCACAAGGTAGTCAAGCCCTAAGTACGACCTGCTTTATCATCGATTTTATTCTAAATAGGACTATAATTTATTAAATGAACACCATGCTGAGACCAAAAAATAAATTAGGAAAATGTTTAGTGAGGTAACAAATAAAGTAGAGTAATTTTATCATAGATTTTTACATAATCTGAGTTCTATTTGCAGCCAGTGTAGATGCCGCCTGCTGGCCATTACAAAGAATGCAGGTTTAAGGTACTTCCACATTGGCTCCACTTTTCAATCCCAAAAGTTGCTGCATGAGTACACCATCAGTCATTCAAAATACATTTTATAATGATTTATCTCCCAGCTCAGATCAAGTATGGTATGTGCACTAAGCACAAGTGGAAGGTTTTTTTTTTTAAAGTAGCAACACTACAGTGTAAAAATACTCTGTTAAGGGGTGCACTTATATAGCACTTTTATCCAAAGTGCTTTACACTACACTCTACGCTCATTCACCCATTCATACTGGTGGCTGAGGCTACCAGGGCACACTAGCCACCTGCCACCATTGGGAATTCATTCACACACCGATGAACGCAGCATCAGGAGCAATTTGGGGTTCAGTATCTTGCTCAAGGATACTTCAACATGGAGGCTGCCATGGTCGGGGATCGAACCACCAACCTCCCGATCAGAAGACGCTCTACCAACTGAGCCACAGCCGCCCTGTTACAAGGCATGCATTCACAAATATACTCAAGTAAAAGCACTGCCATCAAAATACACTAATTGTACCAAAAGTACTTATTATGCAGAATGGCTAATTTTGTAACAATATACATTGTCTCCAGAAAGTTGGAATAAAATATATATTTTTTTACCTCATTCTATGAAATGATTGTGACAATGTGATTTATTCTTGACAGATAGAGTGTATATCTTCTCAAAACGTTATTAATCAATCTCTTTCAAAGATATCACAATGAAAATGAAACCACAATCAATAGAGGATTGTTATTAAATTATTCCAATTTTATGGGCGACCGACGGTGTATATGATATATATATGGATTATAATTATTGATGCATTAACGTGTTCATCACTTTAATGCTGCAGTTTTAAAGGTGGAGCTCATGCTAATGACTTTATATACTCCTGGGTAGCTTAACCTTCCAAAACTAACTTTCATTTATTCGTTAATTTGTATTAATAATCTAAATCTAAAAATAAATATATAATTTGTATTGTATCTAAAATACAATATTTAACTCTGCATGCTGAAATAGAAGTAGCATATAAAGTAGTAGTAGAAGTAAAGTAAAAGTAGTAAATGTCCTATAATCCTTCTCTGGATTGTTTTCACTGCAAGAAGTCTGACCCAATACCATGTTTAATTTGATTACAGCTAGTTATTGTAACACACTAATGATGACACAAAATTAATGAAAGAGTTAAGCAGAAGCTTCTGTGCAGGCCTGTGGCTGTGTCACCATATTTGAGGATTCACCGTTTTGTTGCCACAAGGCACATACACACACAGTGTCACACACACACAGAAAGAAGAAAGGGCTCCTGTGGGCCCTCGCCTGTGTGAGTGTATGTAGCCCCGGGGAGGCAGGCTGAGGTTTTGTGGCGTCTTTGTGCTGGGTTTAACCTTGGCTCTGGGCTAAACACACAGGGAATGTTCTGAGAGGACCTTCAGCCATCAGCAGCAGCTTTTCATATACTGCTGCACTCCTGTGGGAGCACCGCCACAAACACAACTATTGATCCACTGTCATACTCTCACACACTCCTCCCCTCTGCTTTTCCTCTTTTCTCTTACCCGCTTGGTTTGTGTGTGTGTGTGTGTGTGTGTGTGTGTGTGTGTGTGTGTGTGTGTGTGTGTGTGTGTGTGTGTCAGCCAAGCTAAAATATACTCCCCAAAGTGGTCACAGATCTCATGATGTGGTATTGAGGGTATTGATGTGTATTGGCGTCCTATGTATCCTGTGGACTTTGGCTTTTGCATTATGTTTCTATTTATTTTCATTTATTTATTTTTTTAAATCTATTAATAGCGATCCATACCATGCTGTGGATGTATTCAAAATAATAATCGTCACTGAGACTCCGTGATATGGGGAGGAAGTGAATCATTCCTGATGACCTCATGCTTGACGACTAGGTATTACTTTCCCCTCCTATTTTTATTCCTTTCTGTCTCTCACTGGCATGGCATTGATCTTTTATTGTGTTGTGTTACGTTATGGACCCAACATTTTGTGGCAATAAAAAACGTACTACATTACAGGTGCAATTCTAATCCGATACATTTTTTGTCAAATTCAGAAAATATTTCTTCATGGTCCGCTAGCTGTCCATTCTGTGTGTGCGTAAAAAATCTGGTCTTAATACACAGCCCTGGCTTTATAAATGGGAATATAACAAAGTGCTCACCCATGAGGAACGGAGCTACCATGGTAGTAATGAAATGTAAATACCATAGGAGATATTGCCTCGCCAACTTTACAAAACAAATTAATTAAAAAGATAATAGAGAAGAATAAGTAAAGATAAAATGTTTTCTTTAAATTACCGTGGTAAATGGAACATTAGTATGAGACATCAGTGTTTGTAGTTTGGCTTGTCATGTTGGGTTTATACCACTGAATAAAAACATTAAATATTTATTGATTTTATTTTTCCCCTGGAAACTTTTTCAAAAATATTCTCACACATACGCCTTTTCTACATAGGCCGTACTAAAGGACGCCTGAGGTATTGCCTTGCTGGGCATAAATATGCCAATTAGGAGTCTTGATTACCCCATGGCTATACTTTGGTAAATTTCATAATGCTAATGATTCCTTATTGCACATAGAGGGCATTAACAGAATATACTGACTTAACCAAAGGGAAACTTTTTGGATCCATCGACTGGATGCTTTAAAGTATCCGGGTCTTAATGAGGATATAGACTTTTTTTCACTATTTTCTTCTTTTCTCTGTCTACCCTTCCTATTCTCACAGCCTGTGTTTAAACCGATATATGGGTTCCTGTCTTTCATTCATGATATAACTTTTTTTAAAAATCTAATCTCATCTCTGAGTTTTTCATTCATTCATTCATTCATTCATTATACTTAACCACTTATCTGAACTTGGGTCATGGGGGGCTGGAGCCGATCCCAGCTGACATTGGGCGAGAGGCGGGGTACACCCTGGACAGGTCTCAAGACTATCGCAGGGCAGACACATAGAGACAGACAACCATTCATGCCGTCTTTCACTCCTACATGCATTTTAGAGTTATGAATTAAACCTAAGCTGCTTGTTTTTTGACTGTGGGAGTAAGAGAACCCACACTGACACGGGAAGAACACGCAAACTCCACACAGAAGAGCCACAAACCAGATTTGAACTCACAACCCTCTTGATGTGACATATGTATCCACTATATACTAAAAAAGGTTTCTATTGTCCTATCTTGTTGTCATTTTTTTCCTTCATATTTTGAAGTGGATTGCCTTCCTTTTTATCCTATTTGTTCCCTGTTTTTCAAGAGACACTTTTTTTTATCTACAGCTGAGCATACAGAGCAACCAGCCATCTCTTTTTCCTATTTTTTTTTTTCACCTATGTTGAATTCTATGCTTGTGTGTATAGACACATTTTTGCATGTTCAGCTGTACACTGACTAAAACACTTTCTCGGTTACACAAGCATTTAGTTTGGATTAATTCATTGTAGGAGTAACAAGTGAACACTGTCTCAGTTTCCCCTTTAAATGGAACCAAATTTCCCAGAAAAACTTTAGAGGAAATTATTAATGACTAAGATTTCACAGACCCGTAAAATAAAGTGTCACTATAATATTGTCTAGGCTACTTTATGAGAACTAAAGAGAACTTTTTTCCCTAAATGTGTTCTTCCAGAGTATGGGTCCTCTGTTTCTTTTAAAGCTTTTAATAAATTAGAACATCTCTGAGCCACTGTGTGTTGCAATTCTCTCTTTCCAGCCCTGTAAAACCAGATATACCATAGAAAGGAATCTGAAAGTTTTCAGATTAAATTATTTCAATGGACACACCTCATGATAAAATGATCTGTCTCCCCACAGTGGAATAGCACAGAATAGTTTGAATGTAGGTAGTTAAAATGGTTTAATGTACTTACTAATAACTCCTGTCAGCTTTTATTGCACCTGGATATACACGCTCACTCGTCAATTATTAATTAACTGCCAACTTCTCAAACCTGATGACTCTGTTTTATTTGGAAATCTGCAGCATCATCTCTCTTTCAGAAGGCTATACTTATTACTTTTGCACCTCCTCATCCATGTGATACAAAAATAATAAATTGTTTTTATTTTTGTTTCTCTCTTTTATTACATAAACACCTGACCCACAGGTACACTTCAGAGCCTTTGGACTGTGAGTCAACCTATGCATCAATAATAAAATTAACCTGAGAATTTAAATGTGCAGGGAATATTTCAAAATATGGGAAAGGAAAATCTGACCGATAGATGAGATGGGAAAAGAAAGACAGGAGAATTATGTGCATGGGAGGAGAAAAGAGTTGAGCAGAGACAGATTTGTGGAGAAAAAAGAGAGAGACAGAGGAGTCTGAGGGACTATACGATCCCTCTGTACGCTGAATAAATAGCAGGCCATTTCCACATCATAAATATCATCCCCGCCTAATGTGCTGAGCTCCGAGGTGGGCCCAGACTGCGCTACCCTAGGGGGCGTTTTGAGGCGGGGGCGGTGCTGGCTGCAGGGAAGCATCCCTTACCTGCAGCCTCAGGAGAGAGGGCGAAGGGCAGCTTAATCCCTGAAGCGGGTACCATATCTGTCCTGGTCCCAGCGGGGCAGATGTGCTCCAGATGCCAGGATGGACAAAAAGGGGCATTAATCATTTTCAGCCTGATGATTCTCCCCTTCATCTCCTCAACACAGATGAGTGTGTGTGTGTGTATGTGAGGGAGTGAGAGACTTTCTTGCTATAGGAATGCCAAAACGGCCAATCACAGGGGAACAACTGTCACAATTGGAACAAAACTAGAGAAAGATACTGTATGGATACACATTTTGTATCTCTTTTATCCCTTTTGAAAGGAGACCTCTCATGCTTAGCGAGTCGGTGACATTGGGCTCCGATCTGTCCTGACGTGCGGAGGGCTGAGCTCATTTTTCTGTATGTCAGGCCTCGTCCCCTCTGATGAATCCTGGGGCCCGAGGCCTGGGCGGATTGGCTCGTTCGCCGGCTACAGGCAGGTGATTGATGACTAGAGGAGTAGTCTTCAGCTTTGCTCTGATTTCCCCCGACCAGCCTATCTGACAGCCCCAATCGCCAGGCGGACATCTGAATTGCCATCCAACACCACATCCACGGGCAGAGCTCGCAGCTTACAGTGTCCACTGCCTCTGTGTTTCTGAAACAGTGGAAATTGTAACATAAAAATGCCTGTGCAATGAAAAACAAATGTGCCTTATAAAGGCTTTGGTGTATTACACCCACACAGACATGAAATAACAATAAGCTGGCTGTTTTCCACATTCAAGCGCAATTAAGACGGATTTTGTAGTATATCTGGGGTCCCATTCAGAATCGCTTCTCTCAGCATCCTCACAGGCGAGGAAAGCAGTGAGCCAACGCCTCACTCCACAGCCTAGTTTGAAGCCCCTGTATCAGCTATTTGGATGAATGCTCGCCTTGGAACACACACAGGTGGTGTATTCGCCTCCTCAATTAGCACCTTCTCCATAGCCCCCCATGTCCCATTCCCTCCCACAGTACGGGTGTGAAATTTAAAATCCTCCACCAGCGTGATTGCTCTTCTCTTCGGGGCACTGTGCTGCTGAGACAGCGTAATGACAATCACCATAGTGGCCCAGGATGGCAGAGCTACAAAGCAGGGGTGTTTACGGGGGGAAGTACCTCAAGCCAAACTCAGCGAGGAGCGAGACAAGACAGTGACTTAACAATGGAATTAGGAGTGTCATACTGCGTATCTCAGATGAGTCATCAGGTTTGCACCGCCACACTTCTCCATGCCAGTCCTAACCGTCTGTTTGTTCCGTGAAAATATCCCTCATTCTCTTCCACCCTTCCCTCCTGTCAGACTTCTCCCTACCTCTTTGCGTCCCATGGCAGCTTGCCAGGTGGGCAAAGTTGTGCCTGACAATTACCGCCCACCCACCTGGGAACGAGGGTAAACGTCTGGCTGGTTTGAGAAGGCGTGATTGGCTGCGCTTGTCCCTGCTGATGGATGGCTTTTTGGGCACCTGTCTCAGTGGAAGAGGTAGCAGCTGATGGCAGGTGCGGGTGGGAGGGGGTTCTTTTTGGCAGTTTTTTATAGAGGCATTTCTGTCTTTTATTCAAAACTGGAGCTGCTATGACCAAGTTTCTTTCTTCCAGTCCTCAGATATGCTGGCACAGCACAGAAAAGAGCCATCACAGTTTAGAGCTCAATTCACTAAAGAAAAGTAACATAATTTTATTCGCTTAGCCGCGCTTCCCCCTACTGTTGCCACACTTGTCAAGCATTTCAATTGTGCATATACCGTTTCAATAGTTTAGAACATTTATCACTGAAACATCTTGAAAGAATTGTCAACGGTAGCACTAGCTAAGTCAACATTAAGTGTGTATCAGTAAGTTGCTGCATCATATATGTACATAATATACTGTTGTGGACATAATGTTAGCGTGTTCTTCTTAGATCTTTTATCCTTTCAAAGTGTGTTGTTACTTCTTTGAAGTTAAGTGGAACACTTTGGTTGATTAAAAATGTAATTTAAAAGAACAATTGTCCTGCTGCTAACTAAGCTAGCTAGCTTTAGCTAATGATGTAGCATTAATCCGGCTGATCCGTTCTACACATGTACCGAATGCAAAATAATAAATAAGCCAAATTGGCAAACTGAAGGAAACAGTCCACAAACCAATGTTTTTCTTTTAGCATCCAGGACCAGCTTCTGTACAGTGGGAAAACTACAATAAGGGAGAATACAGCTACTCCGGTACTACTCACCACAACCAGTCATTTTCACATATTTAAAACATTTAAAGGGAAATAAAGCATGTGAATCTATTTCTGCACAGACAAACATGACAGAGGTCAGTGTATGTGTCCCAAACCATGTGGATTATCTCATCTGTTCCATCAACCTAATCTGGCCAATCCCCTCCCCAGCCCAAGTGAAGCCATTAATTCCTCCGCTGACACTTCCACTTATTCACCTTCAGATTGTCATACAGCCTGGCCAAACATTTGTCACGTTGTTAGCAACAGCCCACAGGAAGAGCGGGGCTCCAGTTTCCGGGTCCCCGGACCCCTGGGCTGCAGCGCCAAGTAGCAAATATTATTAAATCACAACCTGCAGCTAGACGAAGATGAGAAATAGGAGGAAGGGGGAAAGGGGTGGAGGGAAGAAATGCACCCTTCCAGCCAAGCGCAGGCACATTACTATGGCAGTCTTCCCAGTGTCCTGCCCATCAGAGCCCAATCAAATATTCTATTACATTATTCTCCAATTTCTGCCCCCTATCAGGCTCGGGGGCCCAAGGGCCTCACTAGCACCGTCGGCCGAGGAAATGTTTCCTCTGCAGCCATCTGTGGTGATGGGAGGACATATTGGAAATCAAAGCAGGAACAGGAGGAGGGTACAGAGGGCAGGTCCCCCGGCTCTGGACAGGCTCCTCTTTAGCCAGGAATTACTGCTCCATGGAAGGAAGGAGTAGAGAGAGGTGAACTCTGCATACACACACACACACATCGCTCACTGTACATACATGTGTCGATGCACATCAGGGAACCAGATGCACACAGGAAAAGAAATACAAGCCAGCATATTTTCACAATTCAAGCGACTCACATGGGACTACCTGTACTTTCACACAGAGTACAATAAACTTTCAGAACGACAGGCCGGGATCAGCAGAGTCAGATGTCCTCAAGCTGAGAAATCAAACAGCTGTTAAGAAAGTGAAATAACAAAAGAGCAAAACTGTGAGCAAAAGTCGAGGTCGGGAAAATAAACACTGCAAAACTGAAAAGTAAGAAACTACTAGTGCCAAGACGTGAGAAAAAAAACTCTTTAAAAAGCCGGAAAGACTGGCGAGGACACCCAGTGAGGACTCTCGCCAATTAATCCGTCCTCTGCTCGGGCTGCCCACTGCCTCCCTCTGAGCGGGGTTTACTGAGCACTCTGTAATCTTCCCCCCAAAAAACACCCCTTCAGGAGACACTTCCTAAGGCCTTGACTCATATCTCTGCAAGACAGTTGGTCGGCGTCGTGGTCCCGGCTTAGACGCGCAGCTGCCGAGATTTTGGCTGCACATTGAATAAAATCACTGGTGTCGTTCACTGTGGAAGGAGAGAGAATTTGGAAATCTGGCATTAACAGGCAGGGTGCTTAAATTTTATTTTTAGAAGGCCTTGCTGGAGAAGCATTTGTTAAAGATGGGCAGTGTTTAGATCAATAATCTGTTTTCAAATATGCAATATGTAATTTATGGATATTCAACATTGTTTTGACACACTGAATTTTACTCTTAATATTGTGCAGTTTATTGTGATCTAGAAAGCAAGGCTTCTTTTTAGCTTGTGTGTAACAGGTCCAAAGGTTGGAACCTAGGAGCAACCTCCAGATCTCATTGATCTCATTGATCTCAATCTCATCTCATTGGTTTGCGAAAAGAAATTTGATTGTACAGAAGTCTATGAGAAAATTATCCTACTTCTTGCTCGATTTACTTGATTTTATAAATATTTTCCTAATGAGTTTATGGTCTCAATTTCTTGGTTTCAAGTCATTTTCAATAAAGCATGATGTTCATTTTGTAAAATATGCTCACATTTATAGTAAAACAGATTAGACAGCAGAGTATATTTAAGGGCGTGGTTATCTTGTGATTGACAGGTTGTTACAATGCTGCAACTGTCTGTCTGTCTCTCTGTCTATGGGTCAAAAGGTTGCAGTGAGACAGTATTTTGTTGTAACACTCAAAGGGGGGAAAAAACACTTGAACAGCTTGTTGCAAGTGGTCACACGTAACATCTCCCTGATGACTGGAATGGAGAGAAAATGAAAATCTGATCGGCAGTTTGTGATTGGATGAGAAAGAAGACAACATGTCAGGGACTTTCAGCTTGGGGAGTGTAAGCTGCAGGAACCTTTCTCACCTCTGGTATGAAAAAGCACCACAGCACTTCTCCCTCTCTTCCCCTTCACTACACTGTGTTGGTCACTCTAGCTGTAACAGTGGGTAGCAGGTGATCACATGACCTGCCCAGCAGCTTTATGAATTATGCAGCCTGAACAAACATACAAGCCACTGGGTCACTGGAGGAGAAGACTTTTTTTTTTTCTCTCAATCCTGGCGGTTTCCATCCTGCCTTTGGATAGACTGGACAGAGGAGGAAATGAAAGAATGAAAGGAGAAGTGAAATAATAGACAGAATGTGGACAAGATATCAGCTGGTTTTTCCACTATTGAGGTCCACAGAGACATGACATGCTCCCTTTGCTATTTTCCTCCACCTCAACAAACACACACACACACACACACACACACACACCCTGTGGCCCCATCTCTGATCACCACCTCCTGAGTACCCAGCAGGAGACTGGGGGTGATCTCACAGCAGCGTGACAGGACAGCAGAGGCCCCGAGGTGGGGGGTCAGAGGGACAACAAAGGTTATTGGATGGTGGGGCATGATGAAAGCGTGTGTCTATGTGTGTGTAAAGAGGGTGGTGTGTATTCACTGTCTCCATTAACAGTGGCCAGGCCTGAAGATCAAGCCAAGGGCACTCCAGCCAGCCACTCCTCTAGCCAACCTTGTCTCTGGTGACTCACTGTGTGTGTGTGTGTGTGTGTGTGTGTGTGTGTGTGTGTGTGTGTGTGACTCACCTATGACCAGCCCTGCTTGCTCGGAGGCAGCTCTTTGTCTTTGTGTTGACAGGGTGAAGATGATTGAACGATCTGCTCCTCCAGTTTTACGCCACAGAGACCGAGAGCTTTACACACAGAACAAATTTCACTCTGTTTCTGCACATCAGCACTTAACATATTCATTTCCAAATGTTATGCAAGTAGAAAAGGTTAAAGGATGGGACGTGCCAAAGTCTATCCAACAATAATGAAGCTATGGTTCGTATTCGGGTGAGGGATACTCTCAGCCCAGAGCGGTTACAGACTATTATACGTTTTATTCATCCACTCTTAGAAATTCAAACGATATCTACGTCTCCTTCACCACCATATCACCCTGTCCTTTTGCTGAGATAAGCCTAAGTAGTATTAAAAAAAAATCACTAGAGAATATGTGTGCTTGGGCAGGGATGAAAGAAGTGTGCAATAAGATTTTTTTGCTGTACTCATGTGGATATAACTGGGATTTTTATTTGGATTGCTTTAAAATGTATTTGATTTAAGATCAGGGAATCATTGTTTTCTCCTTTGTGTCCAAGTAAATGTTTGGCCTAATGAAGTAAATTACTGCTCGTATTCACAGTGGTGTATCTGCGCAGTGATTACACACAGAAACAGTAATGAACCGCAAAGAAACTCTAGTAAAGTAGAAGAGGAGAAAAGGAAATAAACAAAGTAAGGGAACAAATTAGGCACTCCAGGGAACGAAAATAGCAAAAGAATCAGCTCATGAGTTGATCTTTTGGGTAAAATTATTTATGATTAATAGGCTGAAATATCTTCTGACACGTTCATATAATCATCTTCAGCAGAAAACAATTATACCTGTACTCCTGTGGGGAAGATCTACCATTCCTTACCTCACAAAAAGAGGAGGGAAATGGAAGGTAATGTAATGCAATTACAATGAAATGAATACAAGTTTTATTTAATTAAAAAATATAGAAATAAAATAAAATAAATATAAAATAATAATAATAATAATAAATAAAAATGGGTAAATAGTAAAAAAATGTTTGAAATAAAATCGCACAGGTTCTAACAGTATCCTACACAAAAATATCAGGCAATTAGAAAAAAAACAATAAAGTCAAATACAACTAGGACTGCAAGCAGTACTGAACGGTCCCTCGCAGTACACGCGTGTCGGGGCATGTGCAATTTAAACACGCTATTTTGTGACATTTTATAGATAAAACATTAGTCAGTCCAGAAAACAAAACAGCAGACTAATCAATGAGCAAAAAATAGTATACAAGTGAATACATTTTACAAGGACTTAAAAACTGCACTTGTCTGATTCTTTTCAGAAGCAGGAGATGGTGGCTGGCAGCAGACTGCACTGTTTGTCCTTCTCTCCCATTATATCCTATTTCTAAGGCTGCTGATACCATTATGTTGACAAGTGTGTGTTGAAATATGGAGTTTGGCTTGAGTCCCTGGAGAGTCTGTGCTGTTGGAATGATTAGTAAAGCATGTAAGCAGCCTGTATCTTGTTGAGCCAGACAGACAGGGAACATATGTATGTGTGCTGGGCCTTGTAATCAACACATGGGCTGTGATGCTCCTGCTACTGCCAGCAGTGAAGTCACTTCTTCTTGTCTCTGTGGTTCGAGGGAAATAAGGTAAACCACAACACAAGTGTGTCCAAATTACACTCAAACATACGCACAAATATGCTCAGAAACAGAAGCCAAGAAGTAATAAAAAAGAGGTTCATGACTTTTTCTCTATTGAGTTAGGTAAATAACATCTGATTTACAGTGTGTGAACAGACAGGATTATCCAATCAGTTTTTACAGCCACGGACATAAATCCAAACAGTTGTCATTTGAATACCACTGACCTAAACAGCATTATGAAGCTGACAGAGGCTAATTAATTTTACTGGCAGACACATTTTCTCTTTCCCTGTGTTGAGCCTCCAGTGTGTAAGACGCCATCAGTATTCGTGTGTGGTCGTCAGTAAACTGAGAGAGCGCTGTGACAGTGACCCTCTGGGTGCACACAGACCCCACTGCCTCCTCACTCTGCCTGCCGTCACTCCCATCCCGCCAAAGGCTGCCTGTAATTAAGAGCCACACCACACACTGGTGGAGCGTGTGTGTGTGTGTGTGTGTGTGTGTGAGCGAGCATCTATCAGTGGACTAATGCAATGAGTGAGTATTATCTATGGAGGTAATAAAGCGAGACAAAGGCAGATTAAGCCTGAAAATAAAAATAAAAAGAATTTTCTTTTTTATTATGTGGAAATCTTAAAAATATTAAAATATTTTGTGATTTTCTTATTTTTGACAAATGTTGAAATATGTGGCCTGTGTTTCTGTGTGGCTGAAGCCAATCCCCCTGTGCTGTAGATCTCCATTGTTGTCTAAAAACACACCATTCTAAACCAACTCGGTCAGCGTTTAGTTATTTTAACTCACGAAGTTAACTGCTTTAGTAATCCAATGACATACTACTTCATGTAACCATGCCGTCATGCACTTCATGATCTTGTCCTAAACCTCACCAGGTAGTTCAATTTCACATGTTTAAAAGTGTGCCACTTCACAACGTTCTATAAAATGGGCATTTATGACATTAAACAACATATTCTGTCCTTTAGGTATGTGAGCCTTTTGAATAAGTCTTTTTCATGGCAGACAGTTTGATATGTTGCCATAGGTAATAATAGTAGCATAAGTACCTGTGAAACTGATGTAGGGCTCACAGCTATTCCACAAGTTCATTTGGATTAAAGACTGAATGCAGTGATTATTATTGTCAACAAATTCTCTCCATGCTTCAAGATGGAGGTCGTTCTTTTTCCCCCTCCAAACAAAGACAAACGACCCCCACCCCCACAGGTATCTGGAGATACCTAAAGGCGTCTCATTGGCTGATACCAACAGGAAATACAACTTCCAGGTTGAGACACAAAAGTGTCCTGCAGCCACCCCTTCCCGCTCTCCTCTTCTCCTCTCAACTCCCTGAGGAACAGCATGCCTGCTGTCCTGGTCTGATCTTCCAGGAGGAAGATCAGACATCTTCCCTTTTGTCTCCAGCTCTAAGGGAAGGCCGGTGAGGACCCAAACCAAGTGGGCCCACCACGACGCTTCTAAGTTTCCTGCCTGTGATCTATCCTGGACATAATCACAGAGACCCTCACCAAGCTTCTGGAGCCAACAGCAACCAACGCTACAACCACCAAAACCCAACCAGGAACCAGATTCTTCCTCAAAAGGAGTGCTGCTTTCCCCTTTCAACTCTGGACTCTGTGGTATAGTACTGGGCAGTTAGTAAGCAAGAACAAGTTTGTTAAGTTTTAATCAATGGTGTTGATCTGTTGTGTGTTTAAGTATATTTGTTGGGATATTTTGTGTAGTTAGATCACTTGAAGTTGTATGATTAATGTTGCTCTACATATCTCAAGTTGTACATGTAAATTAGCTATAACTCCTTTGATTTGCTCACACACTAATCCACATGAAATATACTTTAATCTGGCTTCCTACAACACATAGACCTTCAAGACCGCATGGTCTATTGTTCTTCAAGAACAAAAGGGCTTCTGCCATTTTGATTTATTTAAATGACCGCCTTTCGGCAGCCATTTTGTTACACATTTTTTTCTCACTCACATTTCCACTGTAAATAGTCTTTTAGATTAGTTATTGTGTGTTCTGTTTGCTTTGTTTTATTTAGAATAAATATGTTTTTGGATTAATATGCTTCTCCCTTTAATGTTGCACATGAATGAGTGATTTGCTAACCTCTGCTATGGAAAAGAACTCAAAATTCCTTCAACCGTTACTAAATATTAATAAGGTAATTCGATTATAATTATATTTATAATTAATAATCAATGTTCCAAATTGATAATTTGTTAACTTTATGAGACTGATTAACTATGATTTGCTATCTCTTCCTATTCCTAAGTGAATAGGTGGTGCCCCATCGAGTAACTTTAATTCATTTAAAGTATTAAATATTAATTTAGTCAATTTCCGTTAGCAAAATTGACCTAAATTAGCTTTACCTCTAAATATTTTGGTACCCCTAATGGAGGCAATGTGTATCTGAACCAGATACCCCTACACTGATAACATTAACAATGGCTTAGCTTCATCAAGTGCTCCAGTAAGCTGTTTCATGTTTCAGAATGCACAATACCTGGAACCCCCTAAGGGGAGTGCAGTCATCACTATTGTAATTAGGTACAACTGTGCTTTTTCAACTAGCGAGTGTTTTTTTTGGATCAAACAGTTCTCGGGACTCCCTTAGAGGAATTACCCACTGGGGCGTTCCCCTGAGAGCTTAACCTTCAAGTGCTCTTTTTCTGTTTGCATTCGCACCGCTAACGGGAACACTAAACAGAGGTAAACCAGTGGACAGTTGACAAGTATATATCACAAATACATTTCCCATGTCACATATAAAGCCTGGACGATTTGTATGTTTTTCTTCCATTTTTTTCCCTTACATGCTATAGTTTGTTTTTTGTGCTGTCTGTGCTTACACAGCTGACAGCCTTTTAAAAATGGTGGTTAGCAGTGCTGCATCAACTGAGAAATCAACGTACAATCAGTATGTTTACATGACTCTTGAAAAAAACAAATTATTGTCTTAATCCGACTATAACTGGATGTAAGTGCATGTAAACGTGTTAGTCCAACTAATGTCAGAGTTCTCCAACTCCCCTTAAGACACCCAGATAATGCGATGGGAATAGGATTTCCGCCGTCATGTATGACAAAACAATGCATGACACCCCACCCCCCATCGCTGGCGCATGACCCCGGAACAAAAACATCCAAGAATACAATCACAGGAGAAGAACAAGGGATAGTGTGCACCTTATCTGCATAACGAGTAACGTGTACATTACGTACAAAATGAACAGAGCTGTACGATTATCCATCTTGTTGCTCTTGTTGTTCTAAAATGCTGGTTTCCCGCCTTTCTCCACTTGTTTATTTTGACGTAATAAGTCAACCGGAGGGGGGCGTATTAACCCGCTGAAACGAGGCATAGTGCCACCCAGTGTTGAGGAGGAGGACAC
This sequence comes from Centropristis striata, assembly GCF_030273125.1. Classification (NCBI taxonomy): domain Eukaryota; kingdom Metazoa; phylum Chordata; class Actinopteri; order Perciformes; family Serranidae; genus Centropristis; species Centropristis striata. The sequence continues at coordinate 16,838,755 of NC_081519.1, read as the reverse complement.
ATTCCCGTTAGTTATTCAATTTTCTCTGTTGCATGTAAACTGGGACAAGGACAGACATTAGATGCCCAAATCAAATTTTAAGCTTAGCTCGATTAAATTGTGCATGCACTGAGTGACTCCCAGCATGGTTCCTCTTCTGTTGGGAGAATACATAAGCAGTGATGCCGGTAACGCGTTAATTAGTAACGCGTTACTCTAATATGACCACTTTTTTCAGTAACGAGTAATCTAACGCGTTACTATTTCCAAACCAGTAATCAGATTAAAGTTACTTATCCAAGTCACTGTGTGCGTTACTATTTTTTGTCATTTTCCTTAGTAAAACGATATATTTGCTTTCTTCTTGCGACTCGGGGAGCGACGTCGATCGGCGGTTTTGCAATCTATTTTGCGGGTAAAAATGGGTTTGGGTGGGTGGATAAAATTGGGCTGTTTTCGGATCAGTTCTGCGGGTTTTTGAAGCCGAAACACGGGCACTTCCGATCCTTTTTCTGCGACCCTCTGTTCAGCAGGCAGCAGTCTCACTCACTCATTCACTCACACACACACTACTCACAACAGACACTCCCACTACCTTCAGGCTACGTTAAGTCAATCAGTAAGGATGACTATATGGCGCTTTATATCCAACACAATCATGATCTAGTCTGTCCTTAGCCTACAAAATAAAGTTTGAGAAATGTCTGCATGGAGCACAGCTGCTTACAGGTGTGCAGCTGACAGGTGTGCAGCTTACAGTGACAGTTTCCTCATCGCTACCTGAGCCACCATCCGATCCTCCTCCTTCAGTTTTTGCCCGTACGCGCCCGGTATCTCATCTCTTTCTCTCTTGCGATTCACACAGCACAGCTGGACAAAGTGGTCTATAACTGCCGTTTATATGCAGCAACTATATGATCGCTATTGGCAGTCCGGGGTATAAATGCTCAGAGTTTGTTTTATTTTAATATATTATTATATATAAGTTGTAAGCTTCAGAAACCATGAAACACATATATTTAGGAAAAGTCGCCGACTGAGAGACATGTAGTTTTAATGTAAACGAAGTTATTTATAAAAGAAAAACCCAAACGGTCTGTGAGACTGTCTTGGCCGTTCTAGTTCACTGTGTACATGAGAAACAAGGCAAAACTATTTTGGGCGGTTTTTTGTGCATTCTCGCGGTTTTTGATGAGGTTTTGGCTGGAAAATCTCGCTGTCACCAGGCAACACTGCGACACGAACGTTAACAACCATGGAGGGGAGAGAGAGATGCGCATTTACTTGTCATTACAGTATTAGTTAAATATGTCAGGTCAGAAAAGACTGTCTTTATGTTATATAAGCTACAGTCTTATACAAAAAGAGTATTTTTAAGTGAAGTCAAGAAAGACTGTCTTTATTTTATGTTTTATTTAAAAAAGAGTATTTATTTTTAAGTGAAGTCAAGAAAGACTGTCTTTATTTTATTTTTTATTTAAAAAAGAGTATTTGTTTTTAAGTGAAGTCAAGAAAGACTGTCTTTATTTTATTTTTTATAAAAACGTAACGTTTGTACGTTACTGTTAAAAATACACTTCCAATAAAATGAGTATTGGCAATTTAAAACTGGTTGTCATTTTTATGTTGAGGCGGCGAGGGGTTGTTGTCGGCAGCTGCTGAATGTAACTAATAAAGTAACTTGTAATCTAACTTAGTTACTTTTAAAATCAAGTAATCAGTAAAGTAACTAAGTTACTTTTTAAAGGAGTAATCAGTAATCGGATTACTTTTTCAAGGTAACTGTGGCAACACTGTACATAAGACTGGGAGAAACTGTTCAAAACAGGGTTCAAATAACTACGATCTTTGCGGGAGCTGACACAATAAAAGTGAGCTTCTTAGAACTTTGGGAACTATGAAAAAGTTCCTCCTTCCTGCCTTACGACAAGTCAAACCTCTGCAGTGAAAAAAGTCTATTGGAAAAATAAAACCTTATTATAGCGTGGAGAAACAGGATTCCATGTTTTAATAAGGTTAGACTGAAGCACACTTTTGTGCACCAGTCAACCCTAAAATTAAATACAGACCTTAATCCCAGAGCAAAAGTAGTTGAAGGGTCCCTTACCTTACCCAAGTGAAGTTGGCGAAACTTTACCATTTCCCTGAACAAATCTTTTTGGCACAGATATTGTAGAAAGAAACGTTCTTAGTAGAAGCTGAAAAGAGAGTTTTAATCAAAAGTTATCTTGTTTATCCAACAAATGCACTGATAACTTATGTTTGATCACAACTAAAATGCAGAGAGAAAAGAGACAGACTAAAGCATTGCTGGCTTTAAGTTTACCTGGGATTTTTTGCCAGTAAGCCAGGAAACCTTATCCTTTAGATAAAGGCCAATACAGTTCACCATTACCAGTGGTATACTATACTACTACTATAAAACAATGCATCCTATACATGACATACGAGAAGTGACAGAGAAGCTCATCTACAATACATAATGGAACCATAAACACACTGTCAGTGAATACCACTGAGTGAGGCATGTTCACCATATATTAGCCAGAGTGTATAAAGGTTAACTGTCTGTCAGAGGTGAGCAACTCATCCAGCCGTCTTCTATTCACATTTTCCTTCCCTGTCTCTTAAATCTGCCTCCCTGATGTGAGTGTCAGAGGAGGTGAGCGAGGAAGATGATGGGCTTCACTTCCTGCAAACACCCTCATCAGTGTGTTGCATCGATTGCATTAGTATCTCCTCCTCACCGATCAATGACTCTCTGTGCCGTCCTGAGCTGTGCTCAACAAGCAGGATTTCACCTAACATCATCACATCTCTCCGGCTTCTCACCTGCTGGTGTGTCTCCATCATGTCTGATATAGAAACTGTACTGAATGTGAAATTGTTTTGAAGATAAAGCAAATATATTAAAGTCTCATATTAACATGTATTGCTGCCACTTTTTGTTACATATCCTTATTATTCAGGGAAGAGAAAAAGATCAGCAGGATCAGGAATTACTGCAAGAATTTGACCCTCAACTGAGAGATGACTCCTCCGTCTCTCATGTGCTCCCTGTGTCTGTGACAGGGAGGCAGGTGTTAGATGAAATAGGGAAGATGAGCTCAGAAAGACCCATTAGAAGTCAGCAGCAGGGGCTCGATTGAACAAATAGAAACACTGTGTTGTCTTTGTTTCCAGTAGCCGCCTGAATGCCATCCTATCAAAGCATAAACAGGGACATGCAAACACACACATACAGGTACAGGGAGGTGATCTATAAATTAGCTTGTCTTCAGATTCAACAATCACAGAATTAGTGTTGTGCATGAGCTTTTATTTACATTTTTAAAGACTTCCATGACTTCCACAACCTGAGAGGATTTTCCACCATAATTACTTTTACAGCCAATGTATTGGATCTGTCCTGTTATCCATCACTTGGCTCCAATTTTGTTTTCCACCTGTAAAATCACCGACTATAACAACCCCCCCGCAGGTTACTCTAAATCATTTTTATCCTGACCTCATTTTGCTCTGTATCGCTAACACCAACACAGTACTTACTGGACCGTACTGTACGCCATTTCTCTTCCTCCTCCTCCTCCTCCTGCTCTTCCTTCATCTGTCGACTTACTGTCACTTTCCCGCTCACCTTCTGGCGCTGGCATGTGTGCTGAAATCCTCAGAGCAAACACCCCCCACCCCCCAATCTCCCGCAAATTTATTAATATGATTTACATAAAGTTAAAGTTCTCCAGGCAGCCAAGAAGGCCGCTCTAAAATAAGCTGTGTTGGTGACAGAGCCAATGTGTTATGTGTGTCCTAGGCCCGGGGGGCTGCAGGGGCTGCTGGGTAGGGAACGTCGTGGAGGGTCCCTGGGGGGGCGCTGGCCTGGAAATGACACAGAGTGAGGGAAGAGCCCCCATACTCCAGAATCAGTCATCTCATCTGCAGGGGGAGAGGAGGAAGGACAAAGACGCATCGCCACACCGCCGGGCACACACACACACTCACCATGGGAAACACATGCATGCCCTTCCTCACACACACACACACACACCAGAATATAATATTTTATGTGTGATTTTTAAATATGGCTTTAAAACGGATTATGCTGAGGATGATATGGGCCGATTATGGTTTCAGGAGGACATTAGGGGCACTTGATCTCTTCAGAGGGGCCCAGCGCATAATGTATTTATTCATAAAGTCTAGAATGATGTCATCTTTTCAGCTATAAAGGGTCAGTTCACCCAAATTACAAAAATATATACAAATATGTTTTTTCGCTTATGTCTGGTGGACTCTAGCCATGCAGTTCGTTTGTTGTTTAAGGGTCAAGGTTGCTTTCATTATATTTAACTTTTTTTATTTAAATTTTGTTAAATATTTATTAATTATACAAATGAAATATTACTACTACTAGTAGTAGTAGTAGTATCATCATTTAATTATTACTTAATTCATTTTTTAAAAAAATTTTCTATTTGATTATATTACAACACTTTCTTGGATTTAAAGGGGCAGTTCACCCCAAAATTAAAAATATGTATTTGTTCTCTTACCTGTAGTGTGATTTATCAGTCTAGATTTATTTGGAGATATCGGCTGTAGTGATGTATTTCTTCCCACAAAATAATCCACAGACCTTGTGGTTGACAGTTGCAGGAACACTACAAGAAAGAAAATAGTTCTTCTATAAAACTGCTCACAAAAACAAGGTCTCTGGATGTTCTTGAGTAACCAGGTCATGATTTCTGGAAGGCAACATTGCTGTTTATCGCAAGCGAAGAACCATCTAGTTTCATTATATTTGAGAGACAGACATTTCTACAGACGATATCTTTAACGCGCTGCAACTCAAACCTAAATAATCTATTTTGATAAATAACAGGTAAGATGAAAAATAAACATTTTTGATTGTGGGCTAAGCTGTCTCTTTAAGACACAAAAGGAATTTTTATATACACACACACACACACACATATATATATATATATATATATATATATATATATATATATATATATATATATATTTTTTTTTTTTTTTTTATTATAACTTGCCCACACTATAGTCACAATTTACAAAAACATATTCCCCAACTCTACTCATATTACTGTATGTGTTAATTATCTGTCCATTTTTTGAGATTTTTGGATGGATTTCTGCCTCCATTCCAATACAGCAGAGATTTACTTTTATGGTCCTTTTTTAGCATTTATAGCATTAAAACTTATATTTCTGTAAGCTTACTTTAGTGTATGGGAGTTTAGAGTCTCATAATCATGTTTAAGTCACCACCACGCTCTGCCTTCTGACACAATGATTGCAGCAAAATCAATTGTTAACATGACCCAAAACCCACCACATGTGCACATGAGGGGCTGGAAATAGGTTGTGTGTGGTGTCGCTTACCTACCACAAGGTCAATATCTGCCCCCACCTGATGACAGCCGCCTGATCTCAAACTACACTGACAGCTTTTTGATGGGATGATTTTTGAGAAACCGCCATCAAAGCCCTGGAGGTTTGGGCCAATAGCACACGGGAAATACAGTCCAGTGTAAAATGGGACAGAGGAGGTTTAAAAAAAAAAAAAAAAGACTAAATCCCCCTAGAGGGGCACACAGCACTCCAAGCCGCCTAAAGGGAGCTAAAACATGTGAAAATCAAGAGCTGTGGAAAGCATTTTGTGACAACCTATAAGGGCTTTTTTTTTCCTGAAAAAGAGTAAGTAATGCTAGAAATAACTCGCCATGGCCTGTGTTACTCCTTGCCATTATCCAGCATAGCTGTGAAATTACCTCAATGTGTCTCCTCCGAGCTGCATGACGAAGAAAAGGCAAAATGTCAACACCTAGTTCTCCCTGCAAATATTTAAGAAAACTGTGACTAAAGTCCTCTGAGACAAAAGAAACACAGAGACAGGGGAATTAGCTGAAACATTCATGTAACATTTTCCCTGATGCTTCATCTTAATTACCACCGTGCAAGCCATGCAAATCCGATTGGCCGTTTATGCCAGGAAATTCATAACCACAGTACGATATTAATTACTCCGGTAGGATTCGTGCTATATTTGATATGCACGAGGCATAGCGGCCATTACCAGCCTTGTGTTTCAGCCTCAGCTCTGCGTGTCAGCGGTAATCAAATCTAAACGTTGACAACAACACATTCACCAATCAATATAGGATGAGAGGGATCCTTTGATGGTGGAATTTTAATCTCTTTTTTCTCTCATGTGTGTGTCTTAATCTGTGTCAATATCCTGTTAGCATCTCTCACACGCAACTCTATTAATTTCTCTCCAACATTGCTCATTGGATTTCCTCATTTAAAGCACGTCTTTTATGTTTCATTGTTCGTAAAGCCATTAGATTAAATGGAGTCATATGCAATTACAGCTCATGGTTGTTCAAGTGTCTGCTGCATTTAGGGGAGGAATGGAGAGGGAAGTTATATATGCTATACTGGGATTATCACATGCTGAGAGTTGGATGAATGGGAAGAGAATGAGAAAACAAAATGAGAGAGAAAAGAGACAGAGGATAAAGGAGGGATGACAGAAAGAGAGGGAACTGGCCTTTAACTTCATCAATGGAGCAACACTGACCTCTGCTGGCAAACGCAGCTTTCTTGTCAGTGTTTGTTAGCCACTTTAACTCCCCACCAGTGGCTTTAAAATTGCTTTCTTAAATCATCCAGCCATGTGAGTGAGAGGGAACATAGATCAAACACGCTGAGGAGTAGAAATAATAAGAAAAAAACACAAAGCACTGTGCCAATTACTGGCTCAGGTTCTACATTGCTCTTATAAAAATGTAATCAATCACCCGCTCCAATGAGAGCCACCCACAATGAAGTCCACAGTTTAACACCCCACTGCCATAGCTACAGGAAAAGGTCAACAGGGGAGAGGTAACGGTGCTCTCCTGTTAATAACCTGGCTACAGCGAACTAGGAAATGAGAGATACAGAGAGAATAGGACACAAGATCACAGGCAGGCAGAGCTCATCCATGTCCATAAAATCATTCTTCTTTCCCTCCAGGACCCCCTGGCATGACTCCATTCTCTTCTAAAAGCTTCAGTTGATTTTCAGACGGGCATTGAGGATGCCACCTCAAGCTGACAGCAGTTGGAGCATGTTGGGTTGGAGAGAGGGGTTGCCCCGGGGGTCCTTGAAGGCCCAGACATGCTCATTAATATCTCCAGCTATGTGGGGTGCCACGGACAACAAAGAACAAGTGCAAGAAGAGTCTAAAGAGTGGGGACACACCAAGCAGCAACCTCCAATGTTGAGGTGCCTTAAACCTGCATTCTTAGCAATAGCCAGCATGGCGCAGCTTCACTGGCTGCAAAGAGAAGTCTGACTTTTCTTGATTTATTAATGGGCTTAATTGCTAGTTTCAAGTGTTCTTCAATACAGCATAATGTTCATTTTGTAAATTATGATCTCATTGACGGTAAAATAGACCATAAAGCAGGGTGAAATTTAAGGTGTGGCTTCCTTGTGATTGACAAGTCACTAACACAGCAGAACTTTGATCCTATCAGTGTGTTTATAGCTCATGAATTTTAATTAATTTAGTTTTGGTCAGCTAAAAAAAATGTTTTCTGCGACCGTTTGTAGTAAAAGACAAGCTTTAGTCCACTATTCTCTTCATTCACTGTTCTCTCCCAGCAGATTAAAGCTTCCCATATATACAGTTGTTGTTAGTGGCTCCCTCTAAAGGCTGTAATAATAGTTTAAAAGCAAAAGGAAAGGCAAGGATTCAAAGTATAAAGAGCTACAAGGTCCACTTAGGGTGTGAGGGGTGGTGGAAGGGCCAAACAAACGCCAGACTATGATCAAGGAGACACGTCCAAATATGGTCACTTCTCGCTTCAACAAACAAAGATGGCTTTAAAACAGTAGTCCTCAAACCAATGGGTGATGTCTACATCTACCTTTATTTTATACAGTCTATGTGTAAAGCCAGTTCTCAGAAATGGTTCATAGTTATTCCTATGAAAAGAAATGCACTGAATTTTGTAGCTATCCCATGAAATTGTGACCATTTATAGAGCATACAGACTACAGCTGCTTTAGAGCGGGTATGAAGGGAGGTGGACGAGATGAACACAGGATGTTGACCCAGTCATGTCGGTCGTGTCTTGATGGAAACTACTTTACTCACGTTCTACTTCACCAAGGTAACTATATCCATACGTTCTGTACCTTAGCAGTAACTGTCTCCTTGACCTTGTTCTTTTTCTAAACTTTAAACAAGTAGTTTTGTTGCCTAAACCTAATCATGTTGTTCCATATCACAACATTACCAACATTTTTAAAGCAGTGACTGTCATTTCAAAGGATACAACCCCTATTCCAAACAATTAGGACGCTGTGTAAAACATAAATAAAAACAATATGTATCTAATTCAGAATGAGTGCATATATTTGGAAAGTATTTGTTCTGTATACAATTAAATGTATGCCGCAATGAATTGGCAATTCTGTCGTTATTACATTTTTCACATCGTCCTAACTTTTTGAATAAGTGTTGTATTGCATGAACCACGTTGCATTCGTTTTGTCTGAGGCTACAATTTAAATTCATACTAACTCAATCATGAATCCTTAAATCTGACATACAGCATTGACACAAACACACACGCGCACGCACACACACACACACACACACACACACACACAAACACACACACACACTTTGTTTCCCCACAGTCTACTGTTAGTCAACACACAAAAAACCTCCAGCTCATGAGCAAACAGTTATCACCGACCTTTACAAAACCATACATCCTTTGTCTGCTTATGTGTGTGTGTGTGTATGTCTCACAGTCATCCTCTGCCTCAGCTAATGATGTACTGGCACGCACGGTGTAGCTGCGTAGCCATTCGCAGGGCTGGCATGAGTTAATGGGCCTGGCACCCCACGCCCACGGTAAAGTGATACATCCAACTGGCTTAGTGGCGTGCACACAGTCAGGACTGAACAGATGCCACTCATTTCTGCTGGCCAAAGTGACCCAGCAATCAGCTGGCTAAACACCTAAAAAATCTCAGCAAGCTAGTAATGAGAGGAATGAATGCTCTGCTGGGAGACAGCTCAGCGTGGAGCCTCGCCACAGTGGCCACATTTCTCTCTCCTACTTTCTGTTTGTCCTTTTCCTGCTCTTGCCAGTTTTGAGGCTGATCCTTACTTAGCTGATATTTCGCTGACCCTCACTCAGTCTCTCTATTTCTTGCTCCTCTCTCTCTCATCTCATTTTCACTCCCTCGTTCTGCCAGACACATTGTTTCATCCCCTTCCCGATCACACAAAACACGGTTCGGTATTTTTTTATTTCTGCCCTGCAATCCTCTCACTAGGCAGCATTAGTGTGTGTGTTTGTTGTGAGTGTACATGCGTGCCTTTGTGTATATGTGTGTGTTTGTGTGGCTGCTAGCTGATGCACTCTATGACATATTGAGGTAATAAAAAGCTGCTCTGCAGGGACGGCTGTGGCCCACTAATTAAACACCTCCTATGCGACCTTATTGCAGGCACCAGTTGCCATAGAATCCAACAACATCTTTTGGGTCCTGCATCAAAATGCATCCCCCATCTCTGAATCATATAACAGAGGGAAAGGTGAGAGAAACCAAGGGATGAGAAACTGCAAGGTCATTACCTCAGATAATTATACTGTACACAAAATAATCTCCTCATTCGCAGTAGAGGTATTGATTTGCAAGCACAGACTTGTTTTCACAGCTCTATATAAACATTTAGTCTGACAATTTTAGGACAATTTGTTCATGATTTGTCCTCCTAAGCAGCATACTTCAGTTATTTTCTCAATTGCATGAGCAGAATAAACACAATTTTCATGACTTTTATGCAGTTTTTTAATGTTCTCACTGTGTGCTTTATTAATTGGGATGGATTTACTTTAGGATAGTGTGTCAAAAACGCATGTATCTCTTATATAAAAACTGGTTTACCACAGTTGAAACTGGTTTCACAAGCCTAGGATCAACCCTGTAATATGTATGATGGTGAAAACAGCGTTACAGCATTCTAAGAGCTCTCCAGAGCTGACTATTATGTGACAAAAGAAAAATGAGAAACTCTGATCAACAATGCTGTGCTCACTACACCTGATAATAAACAATCAACAAAGCTTTAACGTTTTTACCTTGATCTTAAATCTTTTCTTTTTTGTTAGGTTTTTTCTCCTGAACACACAGAATCTGATAAATCAGAGCTCCAGGGGAAGGAAATGTTACTACAAACCTCTTCCTGAGTTTGTTGTCCAGGGAGTGATTTTCAGTCTTTCATTTGTCCTTTAATGTTTACTCCTGATGAGACTGTTTCCACTTCAATCATTAGGTGTGATGTAAACTGTAGCAGAGTAAATGAGCAGCACAGAGGCTTAGCACAGGAAGTCGACCCTGGATTAGAACATGACTCTGGTTTTTCTGTGTCAAGTTTGTGTGTTCTCACTGTGTTCGTGTTTGAAGACATGTGCCTCAGGTGAACTCTGAATCTGCCTGGGAGATTTTAATTTATGTGTCTGTGTTCACCATGCAGGGTGTTTCCCTGTCTACATATATGAGGGGTACTAAAGAACAAAGTTGTTGTCATGATGCATCCACGATTTACACACTTTCAAAAACTAGAAAAAGTCACAAACAATGTGCAGTGCAGCTTACTTGAATAAAGTACTGAAAAGGCCTACGGGGCACAGGCCTGGGGGCCTTAGTGTCAGGGCCCCCTGGGCCTTCTCCTGCAACGTCACTTGAAGAGACACAGGAAGAGACTCAAAAGGATCAGAATGAAATATAAAACACAAAGACACACAAAAAGACTACAAAGAGACCAAAACAACTACAAAAAGATGCAAAACAGTTGAAAATAAAGACAAGACCCTCACAACAACTAGGAAAAAGAGCAACAAATGACTACAAAGAGCAAAAAAGACCACAAAAATAACTACAAAAAGACCAAAACAACTACAAAAAGTTGCAAACAGCTGAAAAGAAAGACAAGTCACTCACAACGACGATGAAAAAGAGCAAAAAAGACCACAAATATATCCACAAAAAGACCAAAACAACTGCAAAGACACAAAACAACAATAACATTTGCAATGGGTTTTGGATCTTAATATGCATCACTTACCTATTACCTAGTAACCCCATAGTAACAAGTTATTGTGTAAAATGTTTATGTATGTTCTGTTCATCACTGTACAAATATAGTAATATATGAATATGAATATATTTGATTTGTATACTATACAAACTCGATAGTTGCACTTTTATCTTGTGTCCTTTTTTTTCTTCTTCTTCTTTGTGGTGAATGTCTTCTTGATTTATTGAGTTTATGTGTGGACACCAGGAAGAGTAGCTGACATATCAGCTAATGGATATCCCTCAAAAAATAAAAATAAAAATTTGAAATAAACTGTTTTGATTTAACCTTATACAAAACAGAACAACAACAAAAACACAATGTGATACACAGTAATTTATTAAATTCTGGCAGAAATACATACAGCTATATAGAAACCCAAGAACAACAAGAATGCGAATAGTGCCAGTGCAGCAGGACTGAATGTTCTCCATATGTTTATATAATTGCAAGCGTGGGAGTGAGCATTCTTTCCAGAGTCTGGAGTTAGCAAATAAATGTAAAGGAAACACTGAGTCAGAGAGATCTGTGTGTGTGTGTGTGTGTGTGTGTGTGTGTGTTAGGGTCAGGCCTGCAGAATGAAGGTGTCCTCTGATTTGGTCCGTTGTGGGGTGCGGGGTCAGCGCGACAGACGACTCAGCACCTGTCAGCGGCCGAGTCCCACTCATCAGTCACCACCTCCATATGCTGCCCATTAAAATCAGACGTGTGGGCACTTGGTTGGCAAAGTCCACACACCTAGTGACCCTCGCCACATCTGTTGACAAAGACTTAAACACGTGCAGCAGGGAGAGGGGGGAAAGGACAGGTGACAGGGGAGGGATACTAAACGAAACAGCGGCTACATTTACACAGTTACATTCTTTGACAACTGACTCGTGGACACTAAAGTAAACTGGCTCCTGGTCAATTGATCTGTTGTTGATCACTCATTAACCTCATGCTACAATGCAAAATATATATAATTAAACATTTTGTTTTCCATATTTGCAGAAATGCACACTCACAAGAGTATTGTTGTCAAGATAGGAACGTCTAAATGACTTGAAGTTGGAATAAGAAATTCGGAAAAAAATGTGTGCTAGATAAAACATGATGAATTCCTCTCTAGTGTGCCCATTCATTCATAAAAATGTTTTATCGTAACCAGGGTTTCTAACTATTTCACTAAAAATGTATGACATCTTTTTGTGTGCTGGTGCCCCACGACATACAGCAGGTGCCCTTTTTATTATTTTGCCCCTAAAACATCCCGAGTCTGCCAGTGGTGAGTGGTCTGTGGAGTGGTCTTATTGTTCCTGATCCATTCCACTTCACTCTATCATCAATTAGTATTACTCTTTTTGTTGCACTGTCTATTGCTATATTATATATTATAAATATCTATGCCTAACATGTTAGCTGTGGTCCGTGGCATGGTCCTTGTGGTCTAGACGGGTGGCTCAGTGGTCCGTGGCATGGGCCTAATCCACCGCACACCTCCTCTCTCTTATCTCCCCTTCTCCCTTCTCTCTCCTTTGGCCATGTGGTACTTTTCTCAGCTATTAATGCATTATTTTTGTACATTGAGACTGAAACATAAACAACTTAAATCATAATATTTTGTCAATGAATTACATTCTATATATATTTTTCTCTTTGTTCTTACTGTATTTGAAGTCTTTAGTTGGATAGGCAGACAGGCAGACTATCCCTCCAAATAACAGCAGTGGATGAAAACAAGCATTTTTTTTGCTTTTTCTTTTCCCGATTTTCTCAGAATTCAGTAAAAATTTGAAAAACATTTAGGTGGAAGCCTGTCTATTGTCTTCAGCCTCTAAACTATCCGCTCAGCTCGACACTGCTGCTATTTTATTTGTCATTTGAGTGAACGTACCCTTTAACTGCTTTTTCTTAAGGCAACAACATTAACACTCAGTTATAGGGTATCAAAGATGCATGTAAGCAGTTTAACCTGAATTAGCCCTTTACTGCAGAATGGTCAGTAGCTGGAGTGAGGCCTTGCATATAAGTACAGCTTGAGAGAGAGAAAGAGAGACATGAAATGAGGGAGTATGAGTTCAAAGTGGGAGAGAAATTCACTCTCTACCAATGACACTGCTGAAATTTGATGTAGGTGTGTGTGCACGCATGTGTGTTATGTGCAAGTTGGTGTGCAAATGTGCATGTGTGACTGCAAGACTAATATGCCTGTGTTTGTGTATGTGTGCAAATGCGAGAGAGTGTGCGAGTGCACTTGAGTGACTGTGTTAAAGAAATGCAGAGGGCATTCTCTTCAAACGGATGGTATTCAAAGAGCAGGGAGTTTCAAAAGGAGACAGCACTAAGGGCAGTCGGGTTTGAACTGTGTTTGTGCAAAGCAGTCTGCCTTTTAAAAAAAAAAGAAAAAAGGGAATTCCTGAAGTGCATTCGCTGGGTTTTCTTGGAGGAGGAGAGAATATTAGGTGAAATAAAGAGAAAGTGGTGGAGCCAGACAGACAGGGAGAAAGGGAGTTTACTAACCCGAACAGAGAGCAGAGAGAGGAATAAGACAGAGGAGGGAGCCGTGGACTGGAAGGCAAGAGGAAGAAAGTCAGGGGGAGAGAGAAAGAGAGAAAGAGCAGGACACATAGAGGGAGAACATTGGCCCGGGGCGCTGCTACGTGCTGCGCCTCCTTTCTCCCCTTTCTTCAGGAGACTTAGAGAGGAGGAAAGAAAAAGAGAGGAGACGAGAAAGAACAAAAACCCACTTTCTATCTGCACCTATGGGAGCGCTGAAGCCGGCGGTGCCCCATATAGCTGCACCAATCTGACCTCAGCGCTGCTGGAGTGATGGCTAGTGAATTACCATGTCAGTGGCCCAGTGCCCCGTCATGCCGGCTCCCTCACACACACATAATAAACACACTCCATCACCCGTTCGGCCCAACCACACCGCCCAAAGAGAGCATATTAATTATAAATGTACGTTAAATTACTTTCATTACCTCCCCTGCTCAGTGGACGGGACAGAGACAGGGATGATGGATGGAAAGGGGTTCTCTATACCTCCCCAAGAAGTAAACGCCCGCTCTTTTTTCCTTTCTCCAACCCTGTTCCTGCCCTTTCATTCTTTATTTTTGCACCAATTCCTCCACATTTTGTTGTTCTCTTTCACCGTTTTGTCTCCTCTCACATGATCCCACATTCAAATTAGCATCAAAATAAATTGTGGGAGAAAAGTGGGTAGCAGGTAGAGTTTTATGGGTGCTGAGTTGTTCCCTAAAACACACTCTTCTCATGCTTGAGGTTGTTACGCCCCTTGTGGTTTTGATAGCCCAAAACCTTTGACTTTTTCTTTCAAAGGCTGCAGTGGACTCAGTTTCAAAACTACAGAGAACATTCACATCATTGCATACTATACAACAAGGTGGGATGGGCACCTTTTTCTATCAGACGAGACATGCACTGGTTCCTCTTCATGTATAAAGTCTTGATAGGAGACATGCCACCATACCTCAGCACTTTATTAAACTGGTCACATAGTAATTACCCAACACGCTCTAGTGATTGCTTAATGCTCAATGTTCCCCGGACAAATACTGAATTTGGAAAAACTGCTTTCAGTTTTTCTGCTGCATCTAACTGGAACATCTTACAACATTCACTCAAACTCAACACAAATATAACTATGGGCCAGTTTAAAAGTTTGATAACCAATAACTCTGCCTTTCACTGTAACTGTTTTTAATGTTTTTCATGTGTTTTGTCTGTGCTGTTTGTTCTCCATTGTGTTTTCTATGTACGCTCGACAGCATTGTAAATGAGGGGTTGCCCTCAGTGATTCCTCGAGAATTAAATAAAGGAAAAATGAATTCTAATAAGACATGCCCACTGTATGCTAATACCTTGAAGTTTAAGCATCTGCATACTGGGGTCCCTAAACAGGCTTAGAATTACATACATTTTGGATATCACTTGAAGGCTGAGGCTGGATTCAATGAGCCCAATTGTATTCAAGTGTGATGATGTTAGTCCCCAAAGTATCCAATTCATTGCAGTGAGAGTATTTCTTGAAACTTGACTTCACTGTATAAAATCAGCTGCTGTGACCTCTAGTATTCACAGCCTCATGAAACTGTATAACCACAACCTAGAGACCTCGAGCATTCAGAAGATGTATTATGTATATTTCCTAGGTATATTGACAATAAAGAGGTTTTTCAGCAGTTTACAGTACAAATGTGCTCGTCACCCAATCGCTGTAAATACAGAAGTCTCCAAAATGGTCAGAAGTTTTGGAAACCCAAATCACCAAAAGCCAAGGATTTTTCTATGGTGTTCCTCAAGGTCTTGGTGTCTTGATGCAGTATTCTGGAGGGATATTTGACATTTTTTTCGTCAATTCTTGAGAACAGAAAATGGCAAAATGCAGCACCAAACAGTATTAGAGAATGACCTTAATACACCGCCATCATAATGTGACACTTTTAATTAAGTATTGAATTAATTCATATTACAGATTTATGATTACAACATCTTGCCACACAGTGCTGTTCTGCATCTTAAATTAATCTTCAGGTACCACTTCTATGTGACATCTATTGTTGACCTGCTATCTCCCCCTAAAAATCCACTACCTATTACCCCCAATTCTATATAAAGTGAGACAGAACACTAAGATGTTAAATGAATAATCTGCTGAAACCCTGTGAATAAGGCTACAAATCAACATAAGGATAGGCCCACACCCTCACATTGTTCAGCACCAAGCTGGGTTGTTCACACCGTACACGCTGCTGTGTAGAGCTCTGCAGCCGGCTTGAGATCTGCAGTAGTTGTTTTGGTGTCTAGTCTATTTTCCCTGTCTGCCGCAAGCAAATCTGGCAAAAAACACACTGTTTATCTGTTATAAACAAATATAACATATATAATATATTATATAGGTTTTGTGATTCTAATAAACGATTAAATATGCACCCTGTGGTGTGGTGCTTGCCAACACACACACACACACACACACACACACACACACACACACACACACACACACACACACACACACACACACATACAGACACAGACACACACACACACACACACACACACACACACACACACACACACACACACACACTATCAGACAAACAGACAGACAGAGACAGAAGACAAAGATTAGCTCTGTGTGATTACAAAAGAGCTGAGGAGCAGAATCGCTTGTTGACCAGTGTGGTGTGAACAGCCAGGCTACTGCTCACGCAAGAATTGACATATCTCAGCGCTTTGCTGCACTTCAGCGGCCAGTAGGTAAGAACCACCAGCTGAGAGATGCATTATGGTGCAGGAGAGGTTTGAACTGGAACTAGACTACTAGAGCTGGACTGATGAAAAGTCCAGGCCGATATCAGCTGATATTAGCTTGTTGTGAATATGTCAGTATGAGTATGAATATGAGAAATTTCGGAGACACTTGACATTTTCTGTCAAGTCAAGTAAGTTGCAAGTCATCAAAACAGTGACTTGTCTCAACTCAAGTCTGAGTCACAATGACTCAAGTCCCCATCTCTGCTGTCTTGTAAATTAAGCTTCTTATTGGTGGAAAACAAATACCAGCTTCTTCATAGGAACATGTTGACATGACATTTCCATGGCGCTCGATGAAACATACTACATAAGCCCTTTTTGATGAACTTTCGCTCTGATGTTAATACTAGCACTCCAATGGGAATCACATGATATTGAACATATACATGTTCTAATGAAGACGTGGCAAATGTGGAAATAGCACATCTCCAGCAAATCCCTCAGTGTATTCCCTGAGCAAATAACAAAGCATCTGATCTGTACTTCAAACCTAAAGGCCACTGTAGGATGCTCAGTGTGTGTGTATGTGTGTGTGTGTGTGTGTGTGTGTGTGTGTGTGTAAGTTTGATCTCACTCCGGCAAGGGAAGCATTACATTGGTAGCCTGTGCTTGCTCAACACCCTGGGCCTATCTAATCTCTGCTGCTCTGAAACATCCCATTCAATTTCTACTGTTGATAGATGCCAGTGCTCTTTGAGCCCTCTGGGAGCACATCCTTTCCCTCCCGCTTGTCTCCGACTCTTCGCTTGTGTAAGACCACTCCAGATTCATCAGGTCAGCCACCTATTGTAAACAACTGAGATCTGATTCGAGCAGATCCAAAGGTCAGGAGAAGGGCTGATAATCAACACGCAGGCAGCGGTCTCTTGTCCGCACTCGCTGCATATATGTATGTAGATGCTGATTAACACAAAATGTTTTCATGAAGAGTGATAGCCAATTACAATCACGCACTCCCAAGTTGGCTACTAGTTTAACGAGAAGTGACAGTTAACTGAGAGCTGTCAATTAGAGTTAGTACATGGTGATACATTCTAATTGTAGTCCTCATTAAGAGATGAGTAAGAAACTCAATCACAGCTCCTCTTCCTGTTTATGAACTCACTTTTTAAATTGGCAGATATGGATGCCACTTAGTGTGTTCAAGCTATATGGGAATTAAATTAAATTCATCCTACAGAGGTGTCTTTAGCAATGTTCTGAAACCCAATATACTGGGTTTGCCAAAGGCAAGGAGAGTTTCCCTACCAAGGAGGCTCATTGTAAAGGAATACTTCATACTTAAAAGGAGAATTTGTACATCAATTATTCACTTGAATTCTTACATGCCTCCCTGTTGAGCAGAGAACCTAAAAACAGTCATAAAGTAGTAAATCCTTAATCAATTTAAGTAAATGGAGACCAGATTTAACAGCAGCAAAACTATATCAAAACATGTACAAAAACTGTCAAATAACTCATGCAGCATAAACAAAGTCTCATTTATCCAGATGTTGCAGATAAGAATCTTACCATTTCAGTTCCACTAATATCTCAGGCTTGCACAGGCTTATCCAGACTGGTACAGACTTACTAATACTCACTAAGCCTGTCTCACTAAATAGTATGATTTTCACAAAAATAAATTTGATTTGGAAGTACTACGCATGTCTGAATGAATACCTTAGTTTCACAAAATGGCGTATGAATGACACGGCAATTTATTTTGTCGTTTCTTTTGTACTAACAATGCTTTTGAAGTTGAAATTCAGTTGAATTTTTTGCGTTTGAATTTTTTTCAATGATGTGAATTTTTAACGTTGAAAAACATTCAGCTTCATAATTTCAATGCATAAATATTCAGTGCTAGAAATTCAACGTCTTTTTTATTTCAAACTCCGATGACACAGATTTACTTCCATATATTTGATAGTGATTTTAATGTGTTATTTTTGTTTTGCAATTTTGTCATGTTGCACAACACATAACACAGACGTCCTTTCCTAACTCAACCAAGTTAATTTGTTTCCTGAAATTAACTGAATAGTTCTGCTGCCTAAACATAACCACAGTCATGTGACAGTCACATGTTCAATACAGCACAAAATTTTAAAAAATGTAAAACGCATTGACAAGACATGCATAATGTCTCGGAAAGCAATGTGCTATTTGTACACCTTCTCATGAGACTGCAATGGAATATATGAGACTTGGATTGTACTGCACGAGTTGCATGAGAGTTTAAAACATGTTTTAATATCATTTGCTGTTGTTAAACACAGCCTCCATTTACTTGAATTCATAAAGGATTTACTATTTTTGGCCATTCTCAGTTCATAGAGGCTTGTGTCAAATCTTTTCTTCTTAACTGATATACAAAGTAATCTTAAGGGTGAAGTGTTCCTTTAATATCAGGAGCTGACTTTAACACATGAAAATGCAGCAACTGTGAAATCGCTACAAAACAAAGCAGAATATCAAACTACCTGAAGGCATGTTATTCATATTTTTTTGTTATTCCACAGTATTTTTCTACTAGCAATGCCTTGTCACCAAACCCTCTGGAGACCCAGAATATTTTTTTTCTACCATTGAGGATGGAGGACAATGGTCATGTAGTTCAGAGAACACACACTGCAGGGAGGGCA
Organism: Centropristis striata; assembly: GCF_030273125.1. Lineage (NCBI taxonomy): Eukaryota > Metazoa > Chordata > Actinopteri > Perciformes > Serranidae > Centropristis > Centropristis striata. The sequence continues at coordinate 16,819,654 of NC_081519.1, read as the reverse complement.
GGCTGTCGAGCAGGGTCAGCAGGCCAGAGGGGAACAGGAGGTGAGAGGAAATATAATAATGATAAACAGATTTCCGGTCACAGCGCCCATTGCCTCGTCTCTAGGGTACCTTTCCACCTTGTCATGTCCAAAGACCTTGCCTAATACTCAGTGAAGGGACAGGAGATAGCACCAATGTGTGTGTGTGTGTGTGTGTGTGTTTGCACGTGCATTTTTAATTTATTGGCCCACTGATTTGCTGATGTGTGTGAGGCTGCATGCAGCTCTGAGCACTAGCCTGGAACACCCGGGCCTTGCTTCATTAGGTGCTCACGCCCTTAAGCTGCTGACATTTCCAAACTTGTTCCCTAGTCTTCTAATTGTCGTGAAAAATTGGACACGGCCACCAACATTGAGAAGCCGCGTGGTAGATCTTGATTTGACGGCATTTCTCTCGTTTCTGAGTGTCATTTACCTCACTGCTTGGATGTGGGATGTAAAAACTGTACAGTAAGTGATGAAGGAAATGAGGCTGGACTATTCGTTCTCATTTGCAGAACAAAATCATCAACAAATAGGGCTGCCATTACTGGTGCGAGCCGCAATTCTGAGATATGACAAAAACCTATGAGAATACATATAAACAAAACACACATTGGAATACATGGGGGATTTATTAAGGTTAACAATATAGTGTTATCCAGAATATCTATGGTATACCACATGTGTGTATAACATGGAGTACTAGTAAACTAAAGCTTTCATTAAATTCTTTGGAACACAGAATCCAAAAAGCTGCCATCACCTGGAAGGATTATTGAATGAGCCTAATGTAAACAGGCCCAGTTGCCCAAAGTTTCAGGGGCCCCACTGGCCTTCACCACTACTCAAGCAGGAAGAGACTCAAAATGACCACAAAGAAACAGAATGACTACAGAGAGACACATCAAAACACCTACAATGGCCCCTTTCATAGTGCTGTTTCATGCCGGGACGGGGAGGCGGAAAATTGGTGGGACTGTATGAAGCGGGACCAGTATGAACGGGCCATCCCAGCAAGGCGGAATGTTTGACGTATCGCGTGACGTCTAACACACACCTCCCACTTGGTCCGACAGTCATCGAATCACTGTTCAGCAGCACAACTACTGCAGCCGCCGTCGCTCACTGTGCACAGCATCCACAACTTATTGTAAACAAACCAGCATGCTAACTGTGCAGAGTGTCCGGTGGTTGCTGTAAACAAACGGAGGTCGCTAAGTGAACACATACTGCTGCAACACATATGCACATAATGTACTGCTACAGAGCTAACTGTGTAGCCTATTAGCACTGTGCTACTGTGCAGCACTGCTGCTGCTCTGTCACACTCCACCTTGTTCCGCTACGCCGGGCTGCACTTTGAAAAGGCATGAATATCACACCTTCGCGGGATTACTATGAACGCCCTAAGGTGAAAAGCTGCCACAGACCTTTCCGGCAATATATCGGGACATTTGCGGGACGGCACTATGAAGGGGGCAAGAAAAACACAAAGAAAAACAAGATGACCACAAAGAGGCGCAAAAGACACAACACGGAGATACAAAACAAACTATAATGACAAACAAAACAATTACAAAAAACAACCACAGAAAAAAGAATGAAAAGACCATGTCACTAACACAAATGTCACTAACAAAGTGACAAAACATGAACACAGAGGTACAAAACAAAACTAGAAAAAAGGCAAAACAACCACAGACAGAAGAATAAAAAAGACCAAATCAACTACAAAGCGACACAAAATAACTACAAAGACACACAAAATGACTAATAACAGACAACAAATTAGATGCATACCAGCTTCAAAGAGACACAAAACAACAATAGAGGCTAAACAACTATAAAGTCTGGGTCTTGTTGGGAAGATGGCTTTGCGTTTTGCACATCTATGCCCAGGGGCCCACTGTCTGCCAAATATAACCCTATACTTTACAGATTTAGGATTCATTTCAATACACTTTTTTTTCACTCTCTCCAACAAACACATTTACTCATATGCACAAAAACACACAGCATTGATTCAATTACAGTGCATGCAAATTCATTCTCACCCAAATAGCAAATGCCAATGCTAAATGTCAACACACAATTATTACTGTGGAACACACATCACAGTTTATAACGTCTTTCAGCATTACCGTTCAAATTCAATAAATACGGTTTACAATTTAAAAGACAGCATTATTTGCTTTAGAGAATGATCATAAGTCAATATGACAATCAGTAACAGGTTTTCTTACAGGTTGTGCATTAACGACTTTAAATACTTAAGTGTTTTCCTGGCAGCTATAGTATTTCATGTGCGAAACCAATTGCCAGTTTTATCATGTAAACACTGCAAGTGCAAAATATCTCATGTCTCCTGAGGTTATGCACATTACTGCAAGAACAATTAAAAATTTGATAGACAGAGTATATTACTGTGCAATGAAAAGCTACAGTAGGAATCACAAAAGAAAGTGTTCTCACATCTTGAACAAAGTTAACCGTTTCTGCAAACACTCACTCCAATATATTTAGGCTGTATGCATTTCACTGAAATATCTTAACATCTATTTAAATAATTGGTGTAAAATTTAATAAAAAGTCATTCACAGATGAGCAATCCTAATGACTGAAGATTCTCTGACACCACCTTGTAGCTGATACTTGTGGCTTTGAGTGAAGTCTCTCTACAACTTTTAGATTGCCATTAAAACTTGGTACAGACATCAGGAGGAATTGAACACCATCCTCAGGGCAAAAAGTTCAAAAATATGTTAGGAAATACTAACAAAACTAAAGCTAATTAGTTAACGTCAATGGCAACGGGAGGGAGGGCTAACAGGGACTTAAGCTCGCCCTGAAAAAGGTTGATCTAGTTTTAATGAGAAGTGTGTAGGATTTAAGGGGATCAATAGGCAGAAATGAAATATTCCTAATTATGTTTTCATTATGGTGTCATGACCTGAAACTAAGAATCGTTGGGTTTTTGTTACCATAGTATATGAGCCTTTCATATCTACACATTGGAGAGGACCGTTCACATTTACCTGAAGGCCACTCCAGCTTTATTTACTGCAAGATGCTACTTAATCCTTTTCACTGGCTAATCAAATATGACTGTTGATTGATGGATGGAATGAATGAATGAGTGTGTTTCCAGTTTCATGTGCAGTTTCGATTAGTGCAAAAAAAAATTTATTTCAATTTACGATTTCTTGCAAATTGTGTTGAAAAATATGAATAAAGGTTTTTACACTCAATTTAGATCAGAAAAAGTTGGTGTATCAATAAAAAAAAATAAAAGTGAAATGGAAACAGACTTTGTGAATAAGTCATGGTATAAATGAGGCACGTGTCTTGACATATTTTTTTTTAAAAATCAGAGCAAAGCCATAATTCAATTTTTTTTATACATTGTTTTCTGTAGTTTGAGGATTGGCTCTTTCAATGACAGCCTCTTCTTCTGTAATGCTTTGACCATTGAGATCACTCTGTGCTCCGTTCTTTACTTTGGCCTCAGGCTCAGTTTGTTCCATCGCTGCCTCAGGGATCTGTTTCATCTCTGCCTCTGAGACCTGGTCCTGGTTCTCTACGTTTGTTTGGTTCTGCTCTCTGTCCTTTGCTGGCTTCTCCTTCTCCAGCATGTAGTAGTTGTAGATGTTCATGAAGAAGAGAAAGAGCCCACCGGTCAGGATCACTGAGCCACACATGAAGAAAAGGCATTTGTAGTCGCCAAAGACGTCCACCAGTAACCCTGTGTGGAGAAAGGCAGAAGGGGTAAAATATATTATACAGTATGTCCAAACCAAGCGAGGGTCAGTTGTACCCATTTTATGGCAAGCTGAAACAAACAAACAAAAACACACTTGGAAATGTTGTCCACCATGACGACAAAACACAATATGTCACTGAATAGTATCTTCATTTGACCAGTTTACAAGTTTGAAGGTGAAGAGCAAGACCAAGCTCAGCTTTGGCTGCTGTGTGTGAGGGTGTGGGAGTGAGCACAGGCCAATTTGAGAAGAGTCATGTCGGAAATGACAGAGGGCCATTACACCCTTCCTGGCTCTCCCTGCATCTCTGGGAAGGCAATTTGGATGGCTGCTACCAAAACGAATCAGAAGAGAGGCCCATTCTCAGAGCCATAAATATCGAGCCCAAGTCTGCAGAAAAGTGACAAATGTAGTTTAGATCAGATTTAAGCCTCAAGGTTTTCAGAGTCTTAACCGCACCCCTGAACCCCCACCCCCCACTTCCAGACATGGATCGATGTGTGAGTGTCTCTTTCTCTCTGTCTCAGCATGTACGAAGGTCTGTCTGTCCGTCCATCTCTATATTACAATCCCTCCTTAATACCATTTTGTAGTCTTATTAAAGCCATGGAAGAGTGATTCAATATCTGAATCGTTTTGAGAAGGAACGCCTTCTCTTTATGGTCCTTAACCCTTGTGTATCACAAGGGATATTTTGGCATTTACATTTTTAGCAGTATAAATTCATATGGCATTCATTTCGGCAAGGGTGCGTTTTTTTTTTTTTTTTAACCTCAGCTCCTATGTATAATAAACTGCGCATGGACACTCGGAAATATAGACACTCGGAATCAATCAAAAGCACAATTTATGATGCTAAGGCCATTACAGCATCAAATCATGCAATCATGCTAAATTGTAGTTTATAGTATTTTCAACCAGATTGAACCTTTTTGTCATGTGTTCCTTGTGTGGCGATTGCATGCTATTTCACTGGTTTCCACTAAGGTTATAAGTGTTGTATTACGGAGCACGGCAGTACTGGATGCAATGCATTCAGATCCATATTGCTGCAAATTCTTGACATGTCCCAGACTGTGAAAATAATCAAAAATCCCCCTCACATTCAGTATACAGAAAATACAGTTTCTCAAATAAATAATTAACAATGGCATTATGTAAACAAACTGGTTTTTAAAGTGTCAAAGTTCTGAAAATGAATTTTTCCTCAGTGAAAGTGGAAAATAATATTATTGTCATAGCAGTTTTATAGGCATTTTTTTAAAGCCGCACAAAAGAAAAAAAATCAAGAAGGATTCAAGTCAACTATGTTTATCACTGGCATATCCCACACTCATCCCACAAATACTGTAACATTCACATAACAACAGGGGCATTTGGTAAACAAACTGAAAATTAATTAATATTTGAGAGTTGTTATCAATAGTTAAAAGATTTAACTATGTGAAAATTATATTAATATGTAGTAATTTTCTAGCAGATTTGTGAAGGTGACATTTTTTATTTTTTATTTATTTTTTAACAGTTGTTACGATAATGTAACAATTGTACATTGTAAAAAAAAAAATCTAAATGCATCAAAATAAATATTGTTAATCATCTACCTGTCTGGGGAAAAAAATCATTATAGCATTAAGCATACAGAAAAATATTACATTTTTGTAATGTTTTTCATGATGTTTTGTCCTCTAAGGACATCAGAACAACTTATTTAGTGAGGCACACAGGTTAACTAAATTATTAACAAATTTATGATAAGAGATAAAAAAAAATATTTTTCTTTTCTCTCAGCATCAGCATCTTACCATAAGAACAGAACCGATTAAGAGAAACCATTAGCACCTGAATCAGGTTTTTTTAGCCAGGCCGGCTACGTTAAACTCATCAGCTCAGAAGGTACCTTTACTGCATAGCAAGTTATAGTATCTTATCGAAATGTTTTATATTAAAGGGAATTTTCCTTGGTCTGCTTCTTAAGTGCACCAATTACCAACTTACCAACTACGACAAACAATGATGATAATGTTTGTGTATTCATGTACTGTGCCGTGCTACACTATCAGGGGTCACTTTGTATTTGGACCTCAATGTGGTCTGTATCATCTGATTGATAGCACTCATCTAGTGTGCGTACGACAATGACCATCACCCTCATTAAGACAGCCCTTGATTGGCTGAGCGGTAATTAAGTCCATCTGGCATGGTCACCTCTTTCTGTTTTTAATGTATTCACAGCTTAATTATGGCCCAGGTACAGGACTTCAATGAGAGTTTGAACTGAGCATCATTAAACACCCAAAGCAAAAGGCTAATTACACCCACTTACCTCACTTCCTCCTAATTGGATTGACCTGGAGGTTTGGGGGTGCAGTAACAAGCGGACTAGTTAGGGGAGACATAACGATTGTGCCCTCTGGAGGAGAATGCTAGACGTGCAGGGAGGCACTTATTTACCCTATTAAATGAGCGCCTCAGAACAGGGTTGCACCAGACAAACTGGGGGGCCCGTAAATTTCCACCTCATTAAAACTCAGGTTGGAGGCAGAAGGAAAGTTTGTCAGTGTCCCAATATGAACAGCGGATAAAGTCATGTACAGCTACAGTCTTGCATGTCCTCAGTGTATTTTGTGGGGTACTAAACAGGCCTCTCCAAGTGAGCTTAGAAATATTGGTTGGTGCACAAACTGAGCAGTAAATAAGAGCTTTAATCATTTAATCAATCATCATCAACAGTTTTTTCTGTGTCTGACAGTTATAAGAACAACATCACTTGCCTAATACAAGCATTATGATTGAGAAAGTTACTGTTTGCTGCATGTGGTTCATGCAAGGTAATGAGCTTGAGGGTGGAAACTGAAATATGTGTGGCACAGTTTTCCAGAGCCCAAGTTGACGAATCCAGTGTAAAACTGACGAAGACGATGAAAAACAGCAAATTCCCAACAGGAAAGCTGGACGTGGGGGACATTTGGTATTTTTACTTGAAAAATTGATAATCAAAATAGTTGCTGATTGTCTATAACTGTAATATATATATATATATACATACATATACATATATATATATATATATATATATATATATATATATATACATACATATATATATATATTTGTATTCTACATATATATAGAGTTTATATATATATATATAAAAACTCTAATAATTGATCAACTGTTTCGTTACAGGGGCTCCTAACTTTGAAAATGCAATGACACTGTGGGCATGGCACTTCCACTTTTTGCGCAGTTTGTTACACCCCTGTCCACCAAAGTGATGATTTTTCGTTATTTCCTAACAAAGGAGAAAGCATTAAAAAATGTACATGCCAGAAGAACCTATTTTCTATCAGCCACTTGCAGCTGTTACAGACTCTGAAGCTTTTGTTCTATTGATAACTTAAAACAATATTCTCTGATGTCTCCATTTTCAGAGGCAGTCACTATCATTAGGTGCCATGCTTCTGTTTTTACTGAAGGGAGCAAAGAGTGTTTATAGTGAGAGTTTTCAAAAGTGCACTAATCTTGCCATGGCAAGGAAGCGGAGAGGGTAAACAATATCCTTCAGATTACACACCTTTTTAGACCATGAAGGTGGCTGGCCAACACTTCAATTTAAAGCCCCATCACAGACAGAAGAACGAAGGAGACGTACTGTAAGTCATCAGATGAAAAGGTATTTTTCTTGTCTATGATGACCTGGTAGGCAAAAAGAGCTCAGCTTGTAGGTTGATGCTGAGGTATACAAATAAATAAAGCGAGTCTGACCCATTATATTAATCCCCACTAACTAACTTATATAAATGAATATTGTCTTAATTACTTTCTTCACGGTAAGGTGATGTTTGGTGCAGATGCCTTTAAATATCTATGTAAAAACAGGAAATAATCTCATGAAAACGAAAGGAGCGTAAAGCTTTAGATACATATGCTTAAGTTCTAAATGTTTCATATTTTACATAACGGAGGCGAAATCCTATAGCATACATACAAGCTTGAGCAATGAGTCGTTTTTTTTACGGCAGTAAATGACCATGACTAATAGCTACTTTTTTATGCACACCCAAACAGTCCCACTCACCAGTGATAATCCTGCTCTGTTTTACAGTAATGACTCCCTAGCAGGCAACTGAGCTCTACTGCAACACAATGCACAGCTTGTGACTAAGACAGAGATATAAACACAAAGGGAGAGTTTCTCTTTGCTGTAACTAAGTGCGCTGCATTATTTACAAAGGACCTTGCACCAAACTGGCTATTTATTTCTGCTGTAACAATAGAGCTTTTGTGTGTGCATGTGTGCAATATTCACATCCTCTTGGCCCTACAGTTGCAGAAAGGATCAGCATAAGACAATCTAAAGTGGGCTGCAAGTACATACTTGTGTCTGTGCCTGGCTTATCACATTCAACAATCCAGAAATACATGAAAAAGTGTTTTTTTCCCAGTGAGTCAGACTGATTCTGTCCTGTCTTTAAACTGATTAGTTTATGGTTAGTGTGCATTGTTACCTGCAGCAGGTGGTCCCAGTAGCATGGGGAAGCACTCGATGATGGTGACCAGTCCAACAGCACTGGGGAATCGCTGATTTCCCATCAGGTCCATGAGACATTCGAAAATCAGGGCGAAAACCATGCCGAAACTAATGCCAAAAAACACAGCATAGGCCACTAGGAAGGGGTAGGTCTCGATCAGAGTGCTCAGTAAGTGGCACGTGCCGTTGAAAACAACGGCAAAGCTGAAGAAGTACTGGATTCTGGGCCTGATCCATTTGCTGTTGGCTATCAGGCCGGTGCCAGGCCGAACAAACATGTCCACAAAGCCCATAATGGAGAGCAGATAGGCGGCGGAGTACTCCTCTACGCCCAGGCTAATGGCATAGGCTGGCAGGAACACAATGGGCCCATAGGCGCCGAAGATAAACAGCATGTTCCCAATGAGGTAGATGACGAAGCCTCTGTCCTTGAAAAAGCTCAAATCCAAGAACTTCTTAGCACTGTTCATACAACTGTCTTTTAGCGTAGTGTTTGCCTCTTCCTCCATCTTCTTCTGTGGTGAACAAGATGGCTTACAGGATGCAGCGACAGGCCTCATGAGGGCCCCCGCAACGCAGCAGTTGAACATCAGACCCCCGAGGATGAGGAGACTTCCTCTCCAGCCAAACTTGTGCAGTAGATACTGGTTGACAGGGGCCATGACACACAGAAACACTGGACTCCCGGCCATTGCTAATCCGTTAGCTAAAGGACGCTTGGCTAGGAAATACTTGCTGATCATGGTGAGAGATGCATTGAGATTTAAGGAGAGTCCGCAACCTGTGAGAAAAAAACAGTCACATTTTAAAACCCTCAGAAAGAAAACCTTGTAGAGTAAATTCTCACAACTGATTGCTGATCATATCTAGCCTCATTTTATATTACTTTGCAAAAATGTATTTTTTTGGTTTCAATGAATACGACAGAAATTTCAGTTTTATTAATTTGCTCATTATTTTTGAATTAATTTTATATTCAGAAATCCACATTTTTGACTGTCCATGTCAAACGATACATTTCATCTTTAACTGAATGTACCCAAAAAAGATATAGATAAAGACAAGATATTTATTTTAACATTTGATTACATTTTCTTCGCCCCCCGGTGTGTTTGTAATTATAGGCTAACTTTGTATACACAAGGTTTCTTAAATGTGTTGTATGTCTCAGTAAAGTTAATTTAAATGAGAAGAAGAAGAAAAAAAAGGAGACAGCCTTCCTGAACTCCAAAGGGTGCTCGCTAAATTAAATCAAGACTGATACTGCTTGGTGCTCATTAAGGTTCCATCTCATTTCACTTGTGCTGGCTGAAATCTCATTACAGAATGCTGGAATTATTTCAGAAATAATTTCTCCATTTAAGTAGAAATAAATTAGAGAGCCTGGGTGATACATTCACTTGCTTGTCTCTTTACCCCAAAATATTCAATTTAATAGCACATTATTTTCTACCAAGATGAAGGGCTAAAAGTAGATAGTTCAGGTGCTATATTCTCCCTTTCCAATGTCAATTTAATTGTCTCTCCTCTGGTTCTGTGTGTGTTTGTGTGTGTGTGCGTGCGTGTTAATATCAGCAACATTAATGAATATTATCATCATATCAACATTGTTTTGCATTGCTATTGAAATAAAAAAATACCAAACATATGTAATTAAATATAATTGAATTACTACTGTCAGCGTTACATAACAACTTCATCTCAATTCTTAAGTCATGAAGTGAAACAGCAATTAAAAGAAAAAAAGTAGTGAAATGTAATGTGTTGTTAAAACGAATTCAGTTAGCTTTAGGTGAAATAAAAGTAACTTCTGTTAACATCTGACTGGTTCTGGTTCTGACTGGTTCATTTGATTTAATTTACTCTTAGAGGAATAATTGTGTGGTCCACCCCTTCTCTGGTAGATGCCCTAACCAACTAGGACTCATAGTGCCGTGAAAAGGACACAAAACCTCACCAGCTTCCGATTAGCAGACACTGCCCAAGCCAGAGGTATAGCCACTGGGGATTTGAACCCCTGGTTTCTGCGCTAACAAAAAAAAAAAACTCTTCTTCACTGGCTCTCAGATAAGCAGAAGGACTTTTCAAAACAATGCACCATCCTCTTCAGTTTTTTTTGCCATTTCATTTTTTCTACAACCTTGGATAATGACTAATAAGTTGACCTGGATTGTTCACTGCTTCAAAAATGACTCCGAAAATGATAAAGAGGGACAACAAAGAAGGACAATCAATTCAATTTAAAATCTGGGCTAGGAGTTGTATGCACAAAGCATAAGTACTTACTCAAAGCCATTCACTGACTCTGTGGTGGTTTTCATCTTTTTGCCAATGTGTGTATTTGTGTAAGCATGTGTGTAAGCATATGTCAGCGTGTCTGCTAGATCTGCTAGGTGCGCCAGGGCACAGGGGAGCAGAGCAGGGCACACACATGCCCCCGGGCACCACACATGGCCCAGCCACTTGCTGGGCCTATTAATCCTTCACAGCAGTCCTTGGCAGGGTAATGAGCCTCGCAGGGTGGCACGGAGCCCCCATGTGACAACCATGATCGGAGCCTACGGGAGAGTACAGAGGGCCACGGAAGACCATGCTCTCTGGGATCGGGGACGGTTCTGTCTTAATTACCGTCCTGGTTCTGGTCCCCTTGGTGCTCTAACTGCACCCCAGGAGCTGGGACCGATGCCCTGGGCTCCAACAATCAGCATGGCAGCCCAGTCCAGAGATGCAGATCTGGCAACCATGTGATTCTGAAAGAATATGAAAAGATGCAGACTTTCTCTACCACAAATTAAATGGATCAGATGAGCCAGTCAGGAGCAAATTTTTCCAATTACTCAGATGACCACATGAATGCAGCATATCTATAAATACATCCATTATCTTTAACTGCTAATCAGAACTTGCTGGGGGATGGAGCTGACCCCAGCTGACATGGGCCAGAGGCGGGGTACACCCTGGACAGATCTCCAGAATATTACAGGGCAGACACATGGAGACAGACAACCATTCACACTCTCATTCACACCTGCGGCAATTTAGAGTTACCAGTTAAACCAAAGCTGCTGATGTTTTTGGACTGAGGGAGGAAGCCTGAGTACCCAGAGAGAACCCACGCTGACATGGTGAGAACATGTAAACACCATAAAGAAGAGCTGCAGGCCGGAGTCAAAGCGGCGACCCTCTTGCTGTGAGGCAAGAGCATGAATGCAGCACAAAAGCTGAAAAATAATTTGTTTATCCTCCCTGTAATTTGGATCCGCTCCAGAGTTTAATGTGTTCTTTCTTGGCCCATGCTACACCCTTCCACCAAATTACATGAAAATCGGGACAGTAGTTTTGACCAAAACATAAGCTCCTTTGCGAATGTATTTAGTTGGCTTGTTCAATTGCAAATGCATTGGTACCTTGTCTTAGCTTTGGGCAGTGATCAACTAATTACCTAGAGGGTATTATGCACCAGGTAAAATCAATCACAAGATGATGTAAAAAAATAAAATAAACATCCAAGTACTGTACCTCCAATGATGCCAATGCAAAGGTAGAGGTAAACAATGGAGCTCCCAAAAGAAGCAGTGATCATAGAGACCCCACACATCAGTCCACCCAGTATGACTATTGGCCGGCTTCCAAAGCGATTGACCAACACGCTGCTCACTGGTCCTGCAAAGACGAGGAGGAAGATAAAGAGAAAAACAAAGAGAGTGATTTAGAAACATCACATGTCACAGCTTAATATTAACAGTTAGTAGTTAGTAATTAGCTTACCTGCTGCTATTTATCAAGGGTTCACACAGTAGCACCAGTTCTCATTCTCGGTCATAACCAAGGACAAAAGGACATCACAGCGGATGATGGAACACCTCCAAACTTTTGCGTCCACTGTGAGTCATTATACTCCCCCCATATAATGTAAAATGCTACACTCTGTGATCAATCAGCAATTAAACAGCCTTTTATATGCTGTCACTCTTCCCTTCATTCATAACCTTGCCTGAAAGAGTGACATTGCACCACGAGTCTTTCTGCAACATGTCATAATGAAAACTTTTTTTTCTCCTTGTGATAAAGACCAATCAAATATATACATTTATTTTACTTAATTCATATAGAAACATGGGGGGAGAATCAATCAAACTAACGTATAGGCTGCCATGATTGTTGAAACCTTAACATGCAGCAGCTTTTCAATTAAGTGTTGGGAAGTGCTTCTGTGTGGATGTTGATAATTGAAAACAGCCCAGTGAGCCGTAAGAGGATTACATGTTTGGCAAACACCTACTGTCTTCACGAGCATGTTTACCATGGCAGATGATTAATTTCTCAGTGCAGCAGGGAACATTTACACTTAAAAGGAAAATATGTTCTGGGGTGAACAAAACTGTTCTGAATTGCCTTCAAAGTGGATATTTGTATATCTATGATTGTTTAAACAACGATTTTTATGACAACATTTTTTATGTCATGTGAATTTCTAAATGCAGATACATAGCTAATCATAAAAGTATTGTTATAGTTTGAATGTTTCCAACACAATAGTTCCCATACTGATATAAACAAATTATTCAATAATTCCAACCTACCAATACAAAACATTTAAAACCACATTAAACAAAGTTTGGACCATCAACAACAGAACATGTCATTTCCCATGCTTTTGCTTCTCCTCTAAGCATGTCACACTAATTGTCACTAATGTCATCAGGCTCAAGTAAAATCAGCCAGTATTCTTCTACAAACAATACACTGTAGATACAGGGCTGCAAATAAGCTTATTTTGATTATCAATTAATCTGCTCATATTCTCAGTTAGTTCTTTATTATCTGTATGTAAAATGTCCAAAAATTGTGAAAAATCATAATTCAACAAAGTCACAATTTCCTAAGAACAACCTGGTGTCTTCCTGTACCTTGAGTGACTAATAGTCCAAAGATATTCAGTTTACTATTACATAGTATGAAGAAAAACTGTAAATCTGCATAATTTATAGGCTGGAAACAGAAAATGTTTGACACTTTTGCCTGAAAACAAAACATTAAATAACTGATAATTTATTTTTAAGTAATCAAGGCCCCAATTAGGCAAAGTGGTTGATTCAAGTTGCAATGTATAAGATAAACAGCAATGCCTTTTTTGGTTTATCCTACAATAAAACATTTTTTTAAACAGCTTAGTGCATCTTTATTTTTTTAACAATCATCAATTGATTAGACAATTAATAAGACATTTTTCTGCTTTTCTGTAAAGCAGCACTTACAATTTTTATGCGGTTTACTTCTGTCTGACAAGGTGTCAACCTGCTGGGAGTAAAGGACTGACTTAATAAGCTAATGTCCATTCATGACTATCTGTGATCTGATATGTACCTCGAAAAAAATCCTTGAGTGCACTAATGTACTTAACTGTACACAAAATGTATTACTGATTATATGCATTTACGCAAACATACAAATTAATCATAACTAAGCTGCAATGAAGGGTTTTCTTACATTTTTTTTAATGTTCTTTCTCGCTTTTCCGCTAAGCTGTACAGACTTGTCCTCAACAACTGTACCTACTGTACCACTTTAACTATAGTACAGGCAATAAAAATATCCATCCTGCTGTTTATACAGTTAACCAGGTGCCTGCGGGGGTCAGAGATAGATCATCTCTCTCACTGTAGCTGTGTCACAATAGGGCATCTCCCTCACTACCACCATTTCTACTTCCATTATAACTTTATCATTCGGACTCCTTGAGTCAGAGGTTCTCTGAAAAGGCTGTCATGTCTCTCCCATGGGGAACTGGTGTCAGACCCAAGTGTGCTGAACCTTCCTCTGATATATTCCCCCTGTCTCTCTTCTCCACTGGGTGACATTGCTGAAGCCTTGCCAAGGACAATATGATAAAGCCCTGTGCCTGAGCCACAGTGGAGGGGAATATTTCACCAGTTAGGCCTCTCTGGGTTGAGTGCAGGTGAGTCACACACCCTGTTGTCCTGTAACCTTGAAAGCATCTACTGCTAAATTCATAGTAAACCTCCACAAGAGTTTTATTGTGTCAAATGTTTTGTCTCATGCAGTTATCCAATGAGTTCTCCAAAGTATGCCACTCCACTGTTGTAAAGCAATTTTAGATTTCTGGTTAGGGCCAGGTAATATTTTATTGTTTGGCCCCAAATCCAACTCATCACACAAACCTTCTATTAAAATGTGGTTGAAAATTTTGCAAAGATACAACAACTAAACCATCAAAAGTATCCTTTATATAAAGCTAGAAGTAATGCTATTCAGGTTTTTTTGGCAGATAAATAAAAGTCTACTGCCTCCTTCCTGGCCACTGAAAATTTTGTCTACCAATGCTACCATGTTGCTAAAATAAAGAATCGGGATCAGATTAGAACCAGAAGAGGCAAAATACACTGTGCATCAAACAACTTAGACTTCTTCCTTCAGGCTCAGATCACTGTTTGGTTAAACAGCTCACAGCTCATAGCAGGTTCAACTTGTGACGAGGACTTGTTAAAAGGACAAGCAGTTAAAAGGTCAAAAACCAAAAGCATCGAGAACCACTTTGTAAGAAGAAGAGAAGCCTGGATGCTGTTGTCTAGTGTTGTCTAGCCTGACAGTGCTATTACAGGTTGTGTGGTTTCACACTTTGAGCAGTTAAAAGTGATGTTACTGTAAGAAAGGGAGAACTTCTTCTCACATCAAACCATGTTCCCATCTCAACAAAACTCTTTCTTTAGGGTCTTAGATCATTTCACATTAAATTACTTTCATACATTCTGTGGGAACCTTTATATTGGACTTGAATGTCTGAGAGAGAAAGCAAAACTACTTATAAATGACTCAAAGTAAACTGTGTCAGTGTAGATAGTTAAATTTAAGTCAGGTGAGAAGCACATGCTAACATCATTCCTGTTATTAGGCAGCCTAACACTATTTAAGTGGGTGCTGTAACTCATGTGAAGTCAATTCGTCAATTATCTATTTGGTCCAAAAGCACAAGAGTTGTTTTCTTTATAGAGAAGACAGAGGCAAAACAACTTATGAAGTTTTTCATTTGCTACAAAACGGGGAATAACTTGGCCAATTGATGAGTAAAGAAACACAACACAACTTCTTATTCCCTCTCAAACAGGAGTGCATGTCCTCAGTCAGCTGGTTGTTAGTTTCAGTACAGTACAGTACAGTTTAAGGAGTGTTTGATCAGCAGATCATTATTAGTGCTAGTCCTTGGAGGACATCGTGGTGCGTAACAGCCCTAAGGGAACACAATCCAATCCAATACAAAAAGACCAAGAGAAAAAAATTGCTCAGCCTGGTTAACCTGCAGGCTCTTATTTACAGGCTTACATAAAGGCATTCTCTAGTCAATGTATTTATTGATTTAGAGGTGTTGGCTATAGACCCTGTGATGGCTTCAGGGTGCATGACCTCACATGACACGGAATTCCAAAAGGAAACATCAAATGTGGCTCGGTGAGTGAACAGCACTGTATTTGGGGGCAAATCTAGTTAAAATAATTAAATATATATACAGTAATAAATATAAATGCTGTAACATTATTGACAATAAGCGCATTGGCCCTCATTTATCAAACGAGCGTAGAAACCAGCGCAGATCTGAACCCATATTTCGTCTTATGACAGGGTTCACATGTAATTTATCAAACGATCGTATCTCTCCCCCAGCGTAAGAATGATCGGCTGTTGATAAATGTGGCGGCTCAAAACAAGCGTAATGTAAATACCACGCCCTAATATATACCCGATTCAGAAGGGCGCAATACAGCCAAAAAGAGCATTTTTTCCTTTTCTTTTTTTTTTAAAGTCAGCTTTGTGCACCGATACAAATAACAACAGTGGCGATATAGACATATTACAGAAATACGTAGCAACGGAGGTTTATGAAATAAAAGTACTTATAGTTTTAAACTCAACCAAGTTTGGTGAATATTTTAAATTTAAAAGTTTTCACAGCTTTTTGGTTGCAGCCAGGAGGTAAACAAAGTTTTAAAATAAGTTTTAATTCCAAAAGAAGAGGAATTTTTCAGAAGCAGAAAGTGAAACGCTGATGTCCAACAGCTGCAACAGAACAAACTGGTTTTGTTTGGCAGCATAAAAAGTGAAAAGGAACGAAATCAGTGCAGCTGTCAGCAGAGTAGCAGACCATTCAACTCCTGGTGAGGTTGGAATATTTCATTTATAAATCGTAATATATAAAGCCTAATAGCCTATGTAATATCCAATTATTGTAATTTTTATGGTGGAGAGATATTACTCACTTCTTTACATTTAGTAAGAATTCTGTCCCAGACAGAGGAGTGTGTGGCAGTGCTGATTGGAAATGTTTCTATTCGGGCAGCACCTGCAGTGGAGGAGACGCTGACGCTCTGGTGTCCGAGCAGGATAACGGTAAATAACAGAAGACAACAACATTTAATAGCTTTGGCTAATATTCTGGTAAACTCTCAGGGCGAGCCTTCTGAATCAGGTATATATTAGGGCGTGGTATTTACATTACGCTTGTTTTGAATTTCACCTTCGCAGGGTGTATTTATTTTTAATCAGGTTTTAGTGATAAATCATATAGCCTAAACATGCTTTGGTCAGCTCCAGGCATTGATACAACATTCTAATAACAGTGCTCCATCTCAGACATGTGGACTTCACGCTGACTCAAATTTGCGTAGACGAGCTGAGAGCAGACGTGAGATCTGATCGTACCCTCCGCTCACATCCAAATTGATAAATGCCGAGCCTTGCGTAGTGTTAGAGATTAATAAAAAATAGCAATAAACTGCATTAACCTTTAGTAAAAATGCTGCTGTGCCAGACACAGCACACAGAAATAAGGAGTATCAACAGAAAGGACATACTGATAATGCTTTGCACATCGCCACATTATTTGAGTGAAAGCAGATAAAAAACTAAAGCACTCTTTGTGCTCCAATTCAAGGCCACGGGCCCAGGTGGAGATAGACACTGATGAACACTAGACAAGATACAAAAGTGTGCTGTTAGCTTTATTCCTTCCCCAGGTCGGTGTCCGGAAGCTGAAGCATCAAGAGGCTAGGACTAGCCTGTGTGCCAACGTAATGGGCCGGCCGAGTCTAAACGATGGTGCTGCCCCAACGGTTTTGACCAATCAGATAGTTGTGTAGGATAAATCACACATTCATATTATAAAACTCTGTGTAAAAGTAAGTTAGGTATCCTTTTCTGGGAGGTGGTTACAGCTAACTGCTTAACAGCCTGTGATTTCTGAACAGAGAAGGTCCATGTACATGCTCACTCTTTCATTATTGTCTTAAATAAATACTCAAAAGGATTTTACTCTCCTCTCATCTGTTCTGCAAGAAATGAACTTTAACAGCAGAAATGATTGTGCGCCCACTTTACGCTCACTTTCTGTTGAACGCTCGTTTGATAAATGAGGGCTACTGTGTTTATGGTTGAGGTCTAACAAACAAGTCAAGTGCATCTCCTTCCTGACGAAACATTTTTACATCTATAGGTGCCTTCCAAAAGCCATTCCACCATATGATTTAGTATACCGGAAAAAGATATATATATACACACGTATGTCAAATACAGTATGCCAAAAACATCATGATGTCCTCCTGCATTTAGTCAAATTTGCAGTTTACAAGCCAGCATGATTTTGGCTATTTTGGCCCACAATCCTCTGCAAGGCATGTATGAGCAAGCGGATCAAAGTTCAGGGGGTAAGAATAAGTAGTATGTCCCAACTGTATGCATATTGCATGCAACAGTACATACTGTACTTTATGAGCAGCTGCAATGCATACTAAAAGTATGCAATTTGGTACACAGCATACATTTACTAGCCAGCAGTCAGAATTTCCCTGAGGAAACTGCACAAAGGGATTAATAAAGTATCTATCTATCTATCTATCTATCTATCTTGCCTTTGCTGGTGCATTACTACAAATTCTGCCATAACTTACCACTTGTTGATCAGTGGAATATTGTTAAAGTACTGGCAGGAATGTGTACTCATTCACTACAAAAAACCCACAGGGAGTTACATGTACCTACCTTTCTTCTAAAGTTGTAAAGCAACTGCAAATTTGGTCACTACTGATAACAGTGATTATTTTTTTCATATGTGCGAATCAATAAAACAGATACTGATTTAATCAACTCACCGCCTGCATACATGACAGCTAGCATGATAGAGGAGATCCATGCTATTTCACTGTAGCTAGCTCCCAAATCTGCCTGGATCTCTTTGAAGAAAATGGAGAGGACTTTAGGCGTGGAGTATGCAAATCCAATGGAAATGTGGGCCCCAACCACCACCATCCAGCCCCAACCGCCATCCAAGGGTTTGTAGCCCAACTCTTCTGCTGGAGCAGGGGCCATGATCCTTCAGAGTTGAAAATAAAAAAGATGTGTGAATTGTCAATATTCAACAATATCAGTGTTGTGACTTTAAAAAAAAGACTAAGTGCATATCAATAATGCTTCACTTAATAATGGCAGTCCTATAGTAATGTAGAATTAATGTTTTTATATAAAATACACTGTCTGTGAATGATTTCAGCAAATGAGTAGCCACGTTTCAAAATAAAAGACTGAACATATAACTTCCAAATTAAGGTATTTTAACACATGGACTAATAGCCTACTGTATGACAAGCAAATCAAAGTAACGCTAACTTTGTAAACACAGCCCTAACTGACCTCGCAATTATTTTCCAATGATGATATGACAAGCTCTTCGGTTAAATAGCTCCTAAATGTGAAAAAAAAAAAAAACAACAGTCATTCATATGGTCACAATTACTCCCTGCACCGTTAAATTCAGAAGTTGTGTGTTGTTGAGGCGCTAACGGCGAATACAGAGCTACCATGTGACCGCGTGCCTTATTAATAAGCCTCACAATGTTGAGTAAAGTTTAACATCCGTCTTATAAATGCCGTATTAACAACTGAAGTTTCGTCTACAGACGAAACTTCAGTTGTTAATACGGAAGAAGTGATCTTTTAACAAATACTTGTAAATACCATCCATGGACGTGAAATGTACCCCAAACTATAGAATGACCCCTGTATCTGCTGAGTAGTAAGCATATAGTGAGCCAGGAAGACTGTCAAACTGTCAAAGTAAAACTAAAGCAAATACTTTACTGCGGGAGTACCGCTTTGTCCTAACAAGCCTTTCCTCCCAAAACTAGCAAAACTAACAAATCTACGACACAAGAGAAGTCAACCTCAAACATGTGAATGTGTAGGCAGCGGAAATGTTTCAATGCACTGAAATCACAAGCTAACTAATGAGACTACAGCTCTGGGAAAAAAACAAAAGTAAAACAGTATCATGTCTCACCTCTCTTCTAAATGATCTATCAACTTCGTTAAGTAGGTATATTATTAAACTACTGTAGTAATACAATAATTGCCGCCCTCAAAACCCACCGATTTAAATCTGCCTTTGATCTGTGATCCGTTTGTCCCTCATTATTCTTTCATGTGGATATTGTTGTTTCTGTTTTCTTGTTTTCACTCATCGTAATAGTTTGTAGTTTAACATTTATACACATATTGTTACAGAGATTGTTCTTGCTGTTATTGCTATTACTGTCCTTAGTAGTTTTAGCTGTTTTTTAATACCAATTTTGTTTAAACTTTATCTCACTTTTGTTTTTGTGTCTTCGTTACCTTTAAAGATAAAACAAATGTACGAATAAAAAGTACTATTATTATGAATACGCGGGGGGCAACGTGGCAACACAAGCGTTTTTAATAAACAGAAAGCCTCGTGGTTGTCTCTGTTACAGCTCAACACGGAGTCGGAGAAACTTCACATGTGGAGAATGACTGAAATCATTGATTCAGCGTCTCTGCTGTGGTAAACCTGTAACTTTCAAAGCTTCAGAGACTGACAAGCTCATAACATTACTACACAACGTCTGAGTTTACTTTACCTCTCATAGAGTGCCTTCGCAGCCCGTTTCTCTCCTTAGTTAGTGACTAAAGTTTCAGCCTGTTGCTTTGTTTGACGTCTGGTCACGTGTCACACACAGATGGCCCGGGGGCTTCCTCGCAGTTTTGGCTACTTTCAGAATAATTAGTGCACGAGTTTCTCCTCCTCTGCATGCAACCAGGGCCAGATTAACACTTTGCTGTACCCTGGGCAACAATATTCAAGGGCCCCATCATCACGACCCCAGAATACCATAATCTGGCAAAATACAGAATAAATTAAAGTAATGAACAGTTAATATACTTAATATATCAATAACTGTCATCAAGTGCATTTTGTCCTCTTGTCATGGCCACTCACTCACATATGATGTTATGAAAACAAAACACATCAGCATCAGTACAATCTGGCAGAATTGACCCACTACATAGATAATAATAATAATAATAATAATAATAATAATAGAAATAATAATAATAATAATAATAACTGGACTGCAAGCAGTACTGAACGGGCCCTCGCAGTACACGCGTGTCAGGGCATGCTGCCATTGGGGTGTGTGCGTTACAGGGGCCAGTCTATACCACCCCTATGAATTTCATTGCCTTAAGTCTTATAGTGTGGCCACGGTACCAAATATGAAATTAGACTGCCACCACAGTGCCACCTAGGGGCCGATCAATAAAACCTTAAAGGGTTATCCTCAGGAGGGCATTGACAATAATTGTACCAAGTTTTGTATAATAATGCACAAATTATCCCTTTAATCCTCATACAGTGTCTGAAGGAGGACTCTTAACTGATATGTATAAGTTAGAAGAGGCAGGTAGCAATGGTGGAAAGTAACTATGTACATTTACTCAAGTACTGGACTGAAAGTAAAATTTTGAGGTACTTTTATGTACATTTTATGTAACTTTATACTTCTACTCCACTACATTTTGAGACATATATTGTACTTTTTATTCCTCTACATTTAGCTGACAGCTTTAGTTACTTTTCAGGTCAAGATTTAAAATGAAAAACATGATACATTTAAAATGATTACCCATTTTTATAAATTAAACCACTTAAAAGTTTATTAGGTAGTTAAAATGAGCGGAGTGGAGTCATTTCACAGTGTGGTATTAGTACTTTTACTGAAGTAAAGGATCTGAACACTTCTTCCACCAATGTCTTTTTTACTTCTTTACTTTTTTTTTTTTTTTACATTAATTTTTTTTCGTTATTTATTTTTTATTTTATTTATTTTTATTAATTTTTTATTATTATTATTATTTAAAAAAAAAAATTTTAATTATTATTTTTTCTGCGTTTCTGCGCGTGCGCGGCCGTTTTCGCTTCTGCATGCGCAGAAGCGCAAAAAAGCAGCAGAAGCGCCGAAAGGCCGCTAAAGACAAGTCATCAAGTCATCAAGACAAGTCATCTAAAGACAAGTGTTTAGAGTTTTTAGTCCCAGCCTAGTCTCAGACTGAGATTTTAGACGGACTGTGAATCTTGCAGGGTCACTATTTACAAGACTACAACTAGATTCTTCTAACTTATTTACATTACATTTTCTTACAAATGGAAGAGAAGCAGCTTTTGGCTCCAGCTGCTCTAGTGTGTGCAGTTGTTTGTGTTGGAAAAAAGAAAACAAAAAAACACCACAAAATGCCCCCTCACGAAGCTGAAAAAAGTGTTTCTGTTTTTCTGACATGAAAAGTTGACTATTTTTAAGTAAAAAAATAGATGGAAGGAAGGAGTAATAGATGGAAGAATAAAGGAAAGGAAAATTTAGAAATGAATTCATGATACATTTATGTCCTATTTATGTATACATTTATTTTTACATTTTAACTGGGTCTCCTTACTGTTCTCTTTACTAAGAAACAGCGCCCACAAAAATCCCGCTTGTGGCCGTAAATATATGACATCACTATATTTTTATTTAGGACTGAGCTTACTATGATTATTGTGATGTTATTTTTTCCTGTCTAAGTGGTTTTACTGGCCGGTCTGGAACCGGGGACCTTTCCCCCGCTCATCTATTGGTTGTTGATTGTGTTACGTCACTGCGACTTGAGATAATATCAAACACGTTTGATATGATCCAAACCCAAGACTAGGAAAAGACTGATATGAAACAGCGCAGATTACTACCTTACACATTCGAGATGATGGGAGTGCCGTGACTCCAGTAAAACTCCTAGATTTACTAAAGACTACGTTTTTAGTCTGGGACTGTGGAAATCTTTGGTGTAAACCCAGCATAACTGTCGGACTTTGGTATGACAAAACTCTTAGCATACATGTCGAAAATCGGGAATAAATGAAGACATTTCACTTTTAATAGTTTTATTTTCAAATTATGTGCAATGTGAATTTCACAGTTGAGCTCAACCACCACTATAACCCGAAACCCAAAACAGACAAACCAGCGAAAGAAAAGCATGAACACAATGGAATAGCACCCATAAGTGATGCATGTAAATGACCAGAATGAGCTATGCATTGCAGCCCAAGGCCACTAACTCTTGAACACAGAGAGCAGTTTTTTTAGCTTGTTGTATTACATGACTGGTGTTTGAAACGTGACGTAACAATGTTGTTATCTGTAATGCTTAGTTTCGGTGAGATGTTAAAAGAAATACTACTGTACTACTGAGGGAGAAAAGAAAAATCAAAATGTATCACTCGTGCAGGTAATCATTTTTTCTCAACAGAGCAGGATTACTCTACCATAACTAAATAGGTAATTACACAAAAAGAAGAAGAAAAAAAACAGCCACTGGAGACAACAAAAAAAGAAAATCACATCTATTTTTTTTTCAAGTTATAAAAGAAACTGAAGAGAAGTTTAAAAAACTGTGCAAGTACAGCAAACCTATAGTACAGTATATTACACATAACAAAAACATTTAAATACAGTACTGTGTATCAGTAGAAATCCTGAGAGTTCTCCGTTCCTGGTTCTCAAATGGCCGTCTGTAGACATGTGGATGGAGCTCAAACCTCCTCTCACGCTTGATGAGGGTTGTTTCTGAGGGCATTGTTCAATTAAAAATGAGCTCCAGGTCAGTCAACAGTGGATCTTCTCTTGGAGAAGTTACATCATGTCCTCAAGTCCTTACTGAATGTGACTCTTCTGGTATTAATTTCCATGAAAATCTCTTAGATGATTGCTATGTGGTTACTAAAACCTTTGTCGTGATAGAGGGGTACTCTTAAGATAAAATACAAGAGAAATGTGTAGTGCAAAGATGACACAGGAACCTGCATGAGGAAATTGACGGCACTGAAAATGTCCCGCTTTCACAGGGAACGCCACTCAGTGGTGGTATTAATTCTTCTATACAAGATTGTCAAAAAAAAAGCAGCACCAACAATTTGTGTCCTCTGTGTGATGGCGTGTAAAGACGGATTCATGACTGTTAGATGAATTAGCACACAACCTGAGCAACCCTCCCTTGTTCATATAGTCTGCTTGTTCAGGAGGGCGCTTCGTAAAGTTTGCAGTTAAGCACTGCTGAAGTGGAGAGTGATTCAGTGCAACGCTGAGTAAGACTTTTTCGATATTCATCATCAGGAGGAACAGTTTGATTATGATGCCCCTTTTTTTTTTCAAGCCACAGGCACATTGGCATCCCCAAAAGATCTGCACTAAATGACGCATCACTTCAAGCCTGCACCCATGCAACAGCCACACAATCATTGGAACTACCGTGATTTTCACAAGCAGAGACAAGCACACAAAACAATTAATGCACTTTTACTAAGATAATATAAACGTAATATAGCCTAATCACAGTTCCATGACTTATTGCTACCACAAAATTCGTTTCAATGTCCAGATCAACTATAACAAGACCTCAAATGCTGTTTTTTGGCATTTAAGAGGAAGGCTCTTTCCACCTTTTTTTCCAATGATTATAATCAGATGTCAAAAAACAACCTCAACAGAGCTCAACTGAGCTTTTCACACAGTTGCTTAATCAACACTATGGCCTGAAATGTCCCTTTTCTCCTAATCAAACATATCTGAAGTTTCTGAGGTAAGCCTGTTAGTTGGTCTGAACTTTCCACTTAGTGTTGCCACAAATTTGACTCTGTCCTTATTTCTCCAATGTGGAGAGTGAGTATTTCTAACATTTCACTTAAGTTGTCTTCGCATGTGACACAAAATGGCTGCCAACTCAAAGAATGGGAGGTATGAGCCCCCATGCAACTGGAATCTCAAACAAAACTTAAAATTAGCTCGGAAGCCACACATAGTGTATTGTTTGACACACCGACGCATGGAAGGAAGGAGGGGGGCCTTAAAAATATCATACAAGCTTCAAGCTTCAAAAACACTAAAGTAATGTAAATCACAAGCACACTTCAAAATAAAACTCGTCTATAAAATAAGCTGGAGAGACTTGAGAACCAAATAAGGAAAAACAAAACAAAACACACAAACCTCAGAGCCAGCAATCTACTAATGAGCTATGGTACTCATCTTACCCGTATGAATATATAGTTTATATAGTTATTTATATATAGATTTTCACTTTATGCTGACACGTAGCATCCATATCTCCAGAGGGTTCTTTTATCTTGCCAATACCCTCATTCGCATGCTTATCATTTGTAAAAATCCTTACCTATATGCATCTAAAACAAAAATAGAACAACATGGCTCAACAACAAGCAAAAAATAGGATAAT
Source organism: Centropristis striata (assembly GCF_030273125.1). Taxonomy (NCBI): domain Eukaryota; kingdom Metazoa; phylum Chordata; class Actinopteri; order Perciformes; family Serranidae; genus Centropristis; species Centropristis striata. The sequence continues at coordinate 16,794,709 of NC_081519.1, read as the reverse complement.
TGCACTTATGATTCATTGTACTGTTTTGTTAAACAAGCATCAGTGTGGGTAGTTGGTGCTGTCTGGGAAAAAAAATACTGCAATCTTTAAAAGCACCCCCATTTTGATCATGATAAACCAAAGTTTGAACGCCTTAAGACTTAACCAAAAATGGTCCTTGTGGTGCAAACCCAAGGTAACACCAGGCACAAGGCAGGCGGGACCACACTCCTCCCTCTGCCACATAGATTGGGTTCAAAAACCAGCTACCTCAAAGCACTTTCTGTAGACATTGTGGGTAAAGTTTGGCCACCACACATTCAAAATGGCGACCTAAATCCCAGAGGCGATCAGGTGTCTCATATATTTTGGTCCATACATCTGCCTCATCGTCGTACTGGTAAAGGGAGTTCTTGCGGCTGGTGCGAAACACATGCTCCTCCACCATGACCTGTGTGGCTCGTACAAACAGGTGTAGCTGGCCTTGCAGCAGCATGGCCTTTATATACGGGCTTGTGGCTTGGTCAAAGGGCAGATCTCTCCTGCGGCTCCATGTGTTCTTCTCAATGTCGTAGACCTCCACAGTGAAGGTGCGCTGGTGGTTCCTGCAGATGCCGGCAATGTAGTAGATGCAGTTCTTATACAAGGCAGCCAGACCCTGACTCCGAGGGATACTCATCGGGGCCAGATGACTCCAATAATCCTTACGGGGATCGAAGCAAAAGAAATATTCTCCTGCAGAAAACACAATGAAGTGTTATTGAGAGGTGGTCAACATACTGTATATATTTTCAGAATATTTTTGAATGAATGAGAAAAACATTATCACAACATCCTCAGTCCACTGTGGAGATCACATTGTTTCACAACAGCAGCGTTAACTCACCTTGGAGGACATAGATGCGGTCCCTGTACTCCACAGCACTGTGAAACTCCATGGCCGCTGGCATTGGACTGACTGCTGTCCAACAGTTGTCCCTGGCATCATAGCACTCTACTGACTTTAATGCATTTCTCCCATCACCTTCATACACTCTGCCTCCTAGTGCATAAAGCTTCCCACAGCAGTGCACAAGCCTGCAGCCTATCCTCGCTCTCAGCAGAGGAGCACGTGGAAGCCATCGATTGCCTGCGTGTTCGTACTGCCAGAAGTCACTCTCTGCTCGATGGTCTATGGACACTTCGCTGTTGCTCGGCCTGTAACCTCCAGTAATGTAGATGTCATTCTCTGAGGACACCAAGATACCGACCTCCCGGAGATCATTGGGTGGTTTGCACAGCTTAAACACCCGTCCTGTGGCTGTGTCCAGGCAAGGCACCGTCTGCTTCTTCCCTGAGTGTTTGTGAGCGGCGTCAAAGCAGATGACCATCTCAGAAGCAGTCATACCCAGGCGCTGTGGGCAACCATTGGTGCCAGTGAGGCGGGCTTTGGCCTCAGCAGGGTCCTTAGACAGAGACAGGGCACAAGCAAAGGGGGCGGGTATCCGACTAAGGAAGGCCTCATCCAGCAAGGGCAGACGGATGCATTGGGAAAACACCTCAGCTAGGTGGGTCTCACGGCCAGACAGATCATGCTCCAGCCAGCGGACAATGCTCTCGTAGACATGCTCTTCTTTCTCCACATTGAGGTCATCATTGTTCAAAATGCTGACCAACTGCTCCTTGGTCAACTGGAGGAACTCCTGCTCCCACGACACACACAAGAACTACCAGAAAAACATAAAAATCAGTTAGCAGCTGTTAGTTAAGCACCGTTAATAGCATAAAACAAGTCTTTCAAAAAAGAAACCAACCCTGTGATGTTAACTGACCTTCTTACGAATGTAGTCTTGTGAGCGTTCCCTCAGTTCCTGATGTCCATAGGCATCAGCAAACATGAAGACCCCAATGCAGTTCTGGGGGTCAAGTCTGCTGATCATGAACTGGGCACACTGGTCCTGCAAGGCAGGAATCTGGAAAATGCTGGCTGCAGTGAACAGGGCCTGGACATTGGACTCAGAGAGCGTGACCCTGGATGTGTAGGCATAGTCTAGGACTAGGTGCATGGATTCAGATTCCACCCCAACAATTCTGACCTCACGCTGGCTGCTCTCTGTAAGGCCACTGGTGAACATGGACCTGAGGATGATGGTGGAAGAAACAAATGCTGTAACTATATAAATCAATTCACACACAACTGCATTATGATTCAGAAAGGCCTAAACTTGACAAGAAAGTTTAATCTGAATATTACAACATTTATCAGCCAAACTGCCACTAGAATGTTTTTCAGCTACTATATTATGAAAATACAACACCTGTAAACATTTAATATTACCCACCTAAAATATGGGCTGATTGCTGCAAGGACATTTCGATGACATGAGAAAGTCTTGCCATGGTCCACTTCTACAACAATGTCTGTGAGCTGTGCTTCATCATACAAGGCTTTGAGCTGCTGAAGGAGGTTACAGGCATGAACAGCGTCTACCCCATTGTAGTTGGTGCTTGGAGGCGTCCCATTTTGTACTTGTAACAGCTTCCCTACCTCTGAATAACACAGTACAAAGAGAGAGAAAAACATCAACATAGACTTTAGAAATGCTGTGGATACCACACACAAAACTGAGACATTTAAGGAGAGAAAAAAAAGTAATTTATTTAATTTATGTTGTAAAATTCTCACAGTTCCTGTAAGCATTTTGAGACCCTTGATTCAATCACCTGTATATAGTTGTGTGGTCTAATGAAAACAGAAAAATGAACATAGATTGATGATAAGACCTTTACCCAGTGATGAAACCATTGTTAAATTACGCAAAAGTGACAATAGGATACATCAATTCTTTGGACAACAATACAATATTTGCAGATACCACAACATCTGCAGCACCAGATTTGAATTTGATTAAATTCTGTGGGATCTATATGACATGATATCAAATGGGCATTTAACACAATTACTTATATTTATATCAATTAATATAAAGCAACCAAAATATGATGTGACAATTTTCTTCCTTGGCTCTTGTCGACACCTACATGAAAAATCCATCTATTATTTTTTATTTAAAAAAAGTTGTATCTTAAAAATGATATTTATCAATATTTGCACTTTCCATCGTCATCATTGAAGCTATAAATAAATATAGATTGATGTATCATTGCACCCGTAGTTTTTAACAGAGAAAATAACAGCATACAAGCTGGTTTCAAAATAGATCTGAGTACATTTGGTTCAGTTATGCTATGACTGTGGCAACTACAAAACATCTCTGCTTCACTTCTCCTTTTTTTCTACATCTGATTGTTTCTAACTTTGGGCTTAAGTTGTTCATATGATCACTGACCAACTAAACATACGGATAACATATTGTCACACTGTTAAAATAATTGCCTATGTCATTTTTTGTCAAAATTGTTTTTTTTTGCCTAAATCATGACGCCGGCCACCTATGGTAAAATCGCCTAAATCCTCAGTTGATCAGATCATGTGATTTTACCCCTTTAAGATAATGGCCTATGTCAAGTGTGTGACTTAAGCGGATTTATTATGCCCAAGTCAAAATAAAATGTGCCTTAGGCAATTTTTAGAACATGCCTTTGTGACTTAAGGAAGATATGGTAATACTTTATTTTGAAGTTGTCTACATAAGAGTGACATGAGCGTGTCATAAACATGACATGGGATGTGTCATGAACATTAATGACACTTTGAAGCAAGATTAATGCTCATGATACTTGTCATGTCATGTTTCTGACAGGCTTGTGTGACTCTTATGTAGACACCTTCAAAATAAAGTGTTACCATATCTTGCTTAAGTCACAAAAGCATGTTCAAAAAATTGCCTAAGTCATTTATTTCTCTTAAGTTACATAATTTACACACAGTGTTATTACTTTGCCAATAGCCACCCTTTGGTATATCTTTTTGAGTGAAATGATCAATAAATGTCATATGTTACACTTTTGGTGGAGTTTTTTGTGTTTCCTGCAAAACTTGAAAAAATGAATTAGGCGATTATTTTAACAGGGTGACGATATGGGCCTATACACTCGTGGATTCAGTTTACCTATAGCAGAGTCTGCAAAGTAAACATGTTTCTTATATCGCGTCTTATGGCAAGTTATACAAGTGGCAGCCCAACGTCAAGCCTTCTGTAATATTTCACTGTCGTCTTTTATTCTCAGCTGCAAAAGAACAAAAACTTTTTTCAACAAATAACCTCGTGTTGTACCACGCTGACTCCTTGACAGGACAAAGGCTCGCGATGAGTGAATAGAAAAACTACTGTCTCGCCAGGTGGTAGCTAGCTTGCTAACATCTCACATCATTGCCCGGTGACTGCAGCAACTGTGTGGGTGGCTAACTGGACTAAAAGCAAACTGGAAGAATAGAAACCATTTCATAGTTTATAATGTTTCGTTGGCATGTTTTAATATCTCGCAAAACAGCATCGTTTGAGGTTACGTTAGCTAGTTGACAAGCAAGCTTAACTTTTAGCAGACAGCTAGGCACCGAGCTAATGTTAGCAAGCTTTCTTTGACACAACATTACGAGATATAAAGGACGATAAAACTCAAAATGCTTACACTCCTAACGTTTAAATCGTAGAAAAACACAACAGCATTTAGCGCAATATCTAAAGCATTGCCAGTGATAACAGTAACTATAACCACCATTCGTCTAACCGATGTCTCTTGTCATAAACAAGTGTTTACACAATCAGCTGTGGGTAGCAAGCTAACCGGCCGAAAGTTAGCCAGACAGCTAGCACTAGCCGCATAGCGAGGCTAACGATAAGCAACACTTTGAGGAGTCGTTTAGAGCCTGACCTCTTTAACGAGAATGCAACACGTCACGACTCTTTCTATCAGTCTACAAGACAGCACTTCACGGACATATAAACACACAATTTTTAACTTTAAAATGCGTTATTTAAGTCTGATTAGTACACAAAACAATGAAGATTTTCGCTAACCTCCACTGGCAGCCATTCTCTCCAGTCTATCTCGGGGCAGACCGAGAAACGTCAGTGAGGGCACAGCGGGGCCCCGGAAACAAGGAACAACCAATCAGAAGAGGATCGCGGATCTCACAGCCAATCAGAATCCTTTCATCTGAAATAGCAAAAAAGTTGATAGCCGTATGGGCAAATAACTCACAGCAACAGTGGCCACACTCGTTATAATCATCAAAAAAAACACACTGAAAAAAATTGGAGTGACATTTACTTAGAAAAAGCTAGGCAAGTTTTTCCACACAGAAAGTGTTTGTAATCTTTACTCTGTTTCTAAGTAATATTTATTTAATAGAACCACTTTTTTAAAATGAAAATACACAGGTAAATTGCAGATTCACTGATGTCCCTCAATTACATTTTACTTGGAAATATGAAATAATTAAGCCAATGAACTGGTTTGGTGAATATTACTTGGAACGAATGATTCAATTTACATACAAAACTGAGGACACATAATAACAAACAATCAATAAGTAATGCACTACATGGAAAACTGCTATTTTAAAATAAAAGCACTGAATTCGTATTTCTTTGTAGAATTTATATAGATGATTGAAATAATAATTACAGGGCCAAAAAATCTTTTTTCAGTGTATTTAAGATCATTCACAGAATTTACCCATCTAAAGTTTTTTTTTTTTTTTTTTTTTTTACAACGATTTAAGAAAGACATAGACTTAAACTGCTCTTTCTGTGAAGGACACCCTGAAGATGTTTTTCATTTATTTTGGTCTTGTCCTTTCTCAACTAAATTATGGGAAGATATTTGTAACCGCATTTCTTTTTCTATTGAACCTCATTTGTCGCTGTGCTTTGAACATATACTATTTGGTTTCACTGACTTTCCTTTTGCAAAAGAAAAACAATACTATAATATCATCAATCTCATGATACAGTTAGCCAAATGGCATATCCATAAATGCCGTTACGTTAATCAAAAACCTCTTTTTCTTGTCTTTGAAAATGAAACCAAACAAATTATATTAAGTCTATTAAGAAATCTACCAACATGAAAGCGATAAAAACTTTTAATTTATGTACACTTTACAATGTTTTTGTATGAAAGCTTGCCTCTGTATTTGTTGAATCCCCCTGACGGCGTTTTGTTGGTGTATTGTCTTGTATTTCACCATGTTGATTTAATAAAGTTTAAAAAAATAAAAAAATAAATAAAAAAACTCACAGCAACAGTGGCCACACTTGTTATAATCATCAAAAAAAAACTCTAAGCAGGCCATTTAAAACTGAGCTGAGCTTTCTGGTATCATAAACATGCTGAAGCACCTGTGGAAGATGTTACTGCTTAGGAGGAATCCATTTTCTTTGCATATATGTCCCCTACATACTTCGTATAGTGGTATAGTATAGTATATTGTTTAATGAAGAGGTTATTTTTGTATACAGTAAAGCAGTGGTAAAGGAAGTACTCCATTATTGTCCTTAAGTTAAAGTAACACTAACATAGCATTAAAATTTTTACTTATAAGTTGAAAGTATCAGCGTCAAAACATACTTAAAGTACCAAAAGTAAAACTACTAGTTTCGGTCCATTTCTGAACAATGTTTGTCATACTATTGAATTATTTTTCATTAATTGATTCTCACTTTAAATTTGCAGTTGGTAAAGGTGGAGCTTATTTTTATTTATTCATTAACTGTTGGTTAGCTTAGGCCATAATAATAGGCTACATCATTATTTAATAATTTTTTTTAGATTTTTTATGAATCTGTTAAGTAACCGGTAACTTAAGGTATCAAATAAATTCAAAGGAGTAAAAAGTACAATATTTCCCTCTTAGATGTAGTGGAGTATAAGTATAAAGTAGTAGAATATGTAAATACTCAAGTATACGAGTGCCTCAAAAATGTACAGTTCTTTAGTGAATGTATTTAGTTACAGTCCACCACTCCAAGTTTTTCTTGTGGCTTCTGTGACTGAAATGATCAGGTTTAACACAACAGTTTCACGTGACCCCATATTAAAAATAGAAAGTGCATGTATTGCAGATGTTGGGGGGGATGGGGGGCTGAGGGGACATGCTCCCATTAATATTTAGAACATGTGCATTTGCACATGTCTCTGTGCTGAACAAGAATCCAAAAAGAAAATCTTTGATGAATTGAAGAAAACCTATATCAAAACATCAGTTTAAAAACTCTGACACAGCTCATGCAGTATAATAAAAGTCTCATTCATCCAGTTGTATGCTCAGTAGAATAGGCCTACTTCCCATTACATGCATTTCTGCAAAATCTTACTATTTAATAACTTGATGCTGCCAGGCAGTTTGTTACTCAGAACCATCTGAGAAGGCTTTGTTTGAAACTGTTTAGAAATGGTAAATGGACTGCACTTATATAGCACTTTTTCCGACCACTCAAAGCACTTTCCACTACAGTCAGCGCTCATTCACTCACTCATACACTGGTGGTCGATGCTGCTCTAAAAGGTGCCACCATCAGGAATTCATTGACACACTGATGAACGCATCAGTATCTTGCCCAAGGATACTTTGAGACGTAGGCTGCCATCGTGGCCTTGTGTTGTTACCTGTCGTAACAAACACCTAAACCACGCCTCTAGCTGCCAACAGCTTTGTTTGGACACACACTGTTTGGTAGTGTCGAGGGGTCCCCATTCACTCCAATTCATCAAGAATTTTTTCTCTTTTTTCAGATTCTTTGTTCACCATGGAGTCTGGAGAGACAAAATAAAATTCTCAGACTTAAGAACTTCAACGTAACACTGAGTGAGCTGTGTAAGTGAAGTATTACTTAAATATGTTTCCCCAAAAAACATCCTGCGTCCCTGTATAGAGGACTCAATATTGTGGAATTCAACATTTAAAATCAGGAGATTTTGTCAAATTCCCTTGGTGTATACAGAAAGTTAAGACATCACAAAGGTTAACTCAAACGTATACTGAAAAATAGGTTAAATTACTCTTTTATCTAACCTTCTTTTGGCTTCTGTTGCTGCCAACTACAACACAACTTGTTAGCATAGTGTGTTTGTGTGGCACACTTGGCAAAACACATTACACCACTATTATTTACAGTTCAGTATTCACTACAGTCACTGACTCAAAAGTCTCACATAAATGAATAATAGTGTTTCCAAGGATCCATTTGCCTGCATTTTTCCAAGTTTCTACACTTTCAGAAGAGCTTAGCCTTGTTTAAACATTTACTTGTTACATTTGTAAATCAATATAAAAAGTGGTACATTTTGAATTAAACTGTTTTCAGGGCATACCCCAAGGCAGTAAAACCACAATTTTAAATTAAATTTAGATTTTGGCAAGCTTGTTATGTCCCCAGCATGTTTTCTTATTACACCTCTTACTTATCATATTGCAGGCCATGAATTTTAGATCACACAGGATTATTTTTTGCTCGAAAGGCTCTGTAAAATATTGTATTTCATATCTTCAGGGTTGAAATTTGTGGGTTTATTCAGCCTGGCATGCTAACAGTGGATGGAAAAGACCCTCTGGTCATGCCAAGAATTACTTTCTCTTATACTATTTATTTATTTATTTATTTTACATCCATTCTGTTACCTGTATCTTTGTCAGAACTGGCAGTCACACGTATGTCACAGAACACTGAACACAATGATTGTGAAAATGATGTTTTGGTACTGCAATTTTGCTGCATTTTGCAATTAATGCTTTTACTCATCAGTTTAAATCAGTTTTGGAAAAATTAACCTATTTAAATCCATGTCTCTATTTATTAAATATATGCAAATTACATTAATAACTGTAAAATATTTCACTAAGAAATGCTTACATGTTTTGTGGAAAAATGTATTTCTTCCAACTTTCCAAAGGTTTTACCTTTTTTTAAGAGATTAACTCCAGAAAAGCAGTGGTCATATTTCCTTTGACCAAAGACTTTTGATGCACTGATTCTTTGGAAAATCTCTCCAGATGTGGTCAATAATGGACTCGGACAATTTCTGGCCATTCTGAACATATTATGTTCATGATATTTTTTACATTTATTACTGTTTCTGTGTTTGTGTCTTTAACAAATAGTAAAATTGTCATTTTTTTATGTTTGGTCATTTATTTTATTCATTCATTTATTTAGTCATATTCAACAGTGTCACCCACATAAGCAGATGTACAGGAATAATTTTTGCTTTAACACAAACAAATAAGCAATTGTTTTAAATTCCTCTTTTCATGCTGAACATTTTCAGATTAAATATTAATAATTGCACTGAAAAACATGCATTTTTCATTTACCAATTAAGTCAAACTTGAATGTTTCATTTAAAACCTCTATTATTATGATGATTGCATATTTCGGGCTCTTCACACAAACTGTCAACAGTAATGAGGCAATGCCCTTTTCAGCGATGGCAGTTGATAATTCATTGCAATTTGAGCTCTCTATCAAAGTCGAGTTGGGAGTTTGGCTCGAGTGGCTTTTTTTTTTTTTACATTTACAACATGTGGGAGCACCTGCAACCCCTGCTGTCAGGAAATACACTAATTGCTGTTTATTGAACACTATAATTGCTGTGTTATTTTTGTGTTTAACGTGCTGTCATTTAACGTCTGTTGCTTTTAATTAGAATTAATTTATTAATGGGTTTGTAAGAATAATTACAGAAGCCAATCCGATGATGTTATTATTTAGCATAACAAATTGTGTCTATCTAATGTACAAAACATTAACCTGCTGCTTTTAATTTTCTTTACATTTTTGTCAAGCCAGAGTTCAACTGCTTTATATCTTATTATAAACTGAGACTTTATCTGCTTTTACTGATAACACTTCAACAACTTTAAAAGACGCTTAAAACCCTTTCAGAATCACAAGAATATTGCTCGGAATATTGCAGTGACGGCTTGAGTAGTTTAAGTTTCTTGTTTTATGTTCCAAATTACAAGTGTTTTTTTTTTTTATCAATGTTAGTAATGCTTCTGTTGAGGTTTTGGTTATTGTCACTGTGGTGCTGGTTCACACTTAATTAGTGAGGTGGCTGTTATATTTCTTGCCCAATAGCCGTCAGTCTCTCTGCTTATGTTTCAGCTCTTACTGAGCTGCTCACACAGAGGATGTTAGTTGAGCAGTTATTCCTTCAATGTGGTGCCGGACACATTTGTATATACACTGCTAAAAGAATGTGGCTCAGAACACCTCAAAGTGCGGTCTGAGTGATCAGATCTCAATAAGGCTGTTCATACCCAGTATTAACATGCATCCTGGGTGAGCAGATTGCAAGTGGACAGTGTGGATCTCCGAGCAGCTGACACCTCATCCTTCGCCAGGCGATAGCGGTGCACAGAGCTTTGGACCAGGAAGGAGTGCAGATGGGTGTCACTGCATCAGTGCAGAGCACTGGAACAAAAACACCGACATCACCAGCAAGATGATTATAACAACATCAAAAACACAAGATTCACAGAGGTGGTTTCTGTGGCATAAAAAATACAGCAGCAGCAGCAGGAATCAAATGGGGGACATCAGTTAAGCAGATGGTCCTTCAATATTTACGTAAACAATCCTAAAGGAATGTGGCCATATGTGACCCAGACCACTCAAACTGTGGTCTGAGTGATCAGATCTCAATGTGTCTTCAACGTACTGGACTTAAAACTGTGATTTGTAATCGGCTCACCCCAGACGCATGTTAACATCAGGTGTCAATGAGGGCCGTAGTCTTGTTGTAATAATCAAAATTAAGTGGACTGTATATGTGTTATAGTGTATACTGTTACCCAAAAATGAACTCTCTCAGACACCCTAAAGGCAGAAAGTCAGCACTTCAGACTTCAGACTTTAAAAAAAAATAATTTAAAATTCAGTCTGCTCCAGTACACAGCCAATAATAGAAAATGTGTCACCGTTCAACTACTGACTCTGTGTAACTTTGTTACAACTAGGAATATTGTCAACAGCACAGTGAAACCAAAGTCATAAGCATGGTCTATCAGCTATGGGGTTGTAAATGTGTTTTTAAGTGCTACAAATGTTTTCATGAAGATGTTTTCATACAATAAATAAAAAAGTAGTGCTTGTAGTCAGATCCAACATGGGACATTAAGGCCTACATTCCTACTTGGATTATTTGAGGCAGTATTTGCTGCATGCACAAGGAGATTTGTTGCAAAGCTAAAGGTAGCACTTTTCCTGCAGTGCCATTACCAGTGCCGTGCAGGCTGGAAATGCACTCTTACGCTGCATAACACTGTCAAATGACAGAAAGGGAGACAAATAAAAGTACAACTGCAATCTAAGCAATCGATTTCACTTTTTTTTCCAATTTCGTCCCATTCAGCCACAGTGCGGCCTGTGAAATTGGGCCTACCTACTGTTGAATGAGAGAAAAAGGCTTCCTGGATCCGGTGTTATTTGATGATAGCTCTGGTTTCTGTTTACCTCTCCACAGATGCTCCTTTTGATACATTGAAACTGATCACCTGATATCTGCACTTTCTACTTTATCCTCATCTTGCACAGAATTTTCTGGTCACAGCACTCTGAACGAGAGATTTATTATTAGGCCTATGGTGTGCATTCACAATATGATACTGGTTCAGCCTGAAAAAACTGCAAGAATGGCTGTAGCCAATGAAATTAGAAGAGGTGTCTCTGGAGGATATGGAAGAATAGATGGGATCATCTTTTGCTGCTTACCCTCAGATCCTGAAACACAAGCGCTGTTTGTTGACTTCTATTCCAAGTACAACTGTAGAACTGTCATGATTAGGTTTTAAGTGAAGAAAATGTGTATATGCATCAATGCTGAGCATAAATCTGAATAAATAATTGTATTGTGGAGTGTATGTGTTCGGTATAATAAGTATATCCACAAAGACAGGGTTTACATTTGGACTAAGTGTTCTCCTAAGGCCCATCTTTTGTTGTGAGCCCGTCTCATGTAATCTCTTGGGAAGATGAGAGAATAACAGTGCGGGGGGTTAAATGGAGGAGTCCCAAGTTGGCAACGTTTGAATTGCAGAACAGAAGACGAAGAGGAGACAAAATGGGATGCATGAGGAAGAGGAGGCAGGGGGTGTAATTGTAGTTTAAATGTGTGTTTTGTCAGAGATGGAGGTAATGGGTTATTATATGCTTCCGAGGGCCCGTATAAGAATGCCTGCAGATGTTGTGAAGAGCCACGGGCTTCCCCACCCCGCCACTCAGGAGGAGACAAATAGGAGCACTATGGGAGGCTGCTGTAAATACAGACCTGGAGGTTCTTCTCCATGTTTAAAGTCTTTTTATCGCTCCTTTTCCTCTGACTTTCTTTGTAGCTAACCCCACCTGAGGAGCTGATGAGCAGATGGTGTGAGTCCCCCACAAAAGCCCCTTAATTTGCACACAATCCCACTTTAGCAACTCAAACTGGTGACAAAGTTGTTTGCTAATGGTAGTTGTTTAGCCGCATAACTTGGACTTTTTTTGGTTGTGTTGAGGGCTTTTTTGAATGTTAATAAAATAAATACTTATTACCTTTGAAGGAATTGTTTGACATTTTGGGAAATACACTTATTTGCTTTGAGAGTTAAGGCTTTTACACAACGGGGATTTTTTTCATGCAATTTATTCACCTGTCAATTCATTTCTGGAAGTTTTGTTAGTAGAGGACTTTCACTCATAATGAGAATATTGCACTTTTTTTCCAGAAAAAGGTAGATTTTTTGTGAACCAATCACATTGTGCGGCAGACATATTGAAATCGTACACGTTATGAATTGACCTATGAGAGTTATAATGCAACACTGAGGCTCCTTTGTCAAAATCAAGACAGCAAACTTTATTTCTCCTCACAGCACATCCAGATCCACTCCTTTTGTTCTTACCTTTCACAATGAAAGCCCTGGGCTACACTGCATTGCTGTTTACTAGAGAGAAATAGAATTCACTCAGAGCATTTCACTCAAAGGGAACTTAATAAAATAGCTTACAGTAATGTAGGTTAAACAAAAACTTACCTTAGATAGACTGCTGGACTCCGCTCCCAGTAGTTGGTTGGCTGCCTGGGTGGATCTATTACTTCAAACCTTTATTGATGTTGCATGTGGACATGCATGTCCTATGGCCGAGTATCATGGAGGAGCTGACGCCATGTTTTGCAAAACAGAACAAAACTTGGAAGGTTCTATGCATATGTATCAACTCCAATTCTGGAGATTCTGTGAAAAGAATCTAACTCATTGCTGCGATTGGTATCAATATTTTCATCTAACTTTCTGCAAACAAAGCAAATAGGCTTATGTCCCAAAATGTCAAACTATTCCTTTAAATGGTTTGGCTAAATTCTGTCTCATTTGCATCAACCATCATTAACGGCAAGGAGTTGAAAGACATTTACAAAAAATGTATATTTATATCTATTTCTCCAACCTAGACACTGCCAGGAATTCCTCAAGATTGCGTTTGTTTGATGAAAGATAAGACTGTATAAATATCGGTCTGTTGGAAGCTGCCTGAGTATTATCCACTCTGTTGCAATCATAGTGGGTGGTCCTATTATGTGGTGATAATAACCATTCATGCTTTCACTGCTATCAGATGGAAGTGGGTTAGCAGAGATGAGCCCATAAAGGAAATGTTCTTCTCTCTTGTGCTGAACATGTAACTGCACTGATAACACTGGATCAAAGCTCATGTGTTTTGATCTGTCTGCCAAAAACCACAGTGACTCGTTGGGAAGCGAGCTTCACATTGGCTCTAACTTTGGGGACAGTTTCAGTAAAGCTGCTGCTGGGTGACCGTGCATCGTCTGCCCTTCAAGTTGTAAAAGCAAACAAATAAGGCTGTGCTGCCTCCCACCGTGAGGTCGACTCATTTGTTCCACTTGTCCGGCTGATGGATTTGGTTTTATAAAATTTGGCTTTTTTTAGCCTGCCGCTAATTAGTTAAGGGAGGAAAGAATAAAACATGCACTCCACACATTTTGTCCAATTTGACAAGCCTCTTTTTTCTCCTTGTAAATCGTTCTCCTGTGGTCTTCTTCACAGACCTGTGCGTCCACAGCATGGTTGAGCTCTCTCTGTGTCAGGGTGAGCCGGAGTGGCTGGGGGGGCTCAAGACACCCAGCGGGGAGGTCTGGGGCTCTAATAGCAGAATCGGATTAGAGGACTCCCCTGGTGTGTGCTGCCATGCACCCGTGTGTGAATGCTCTGCCTGTCATCAATATAGAGGCGGTGGCGCGGGGAGATCTATCAGCAAATCCGATTGCACGCAGAGAATTCTGAGGTCCCGGCAGAAAAGGCTGGGATGGGCTTCCCCCCCCCCTCTCTCCCACTTTCCTTTTACATTATTTCAGGCCCCAGGAGAGTATTCTCCATCATGTCAATGTAATGTAGCACACAGAGGCAATCATGCAGCCTCTCTGGCCTCAGGGCTGCCTGCTCGGAGGAGAAAATGCAACTTTAGCACTTAATCATCTCAGCCATAGCTGGCGCACTAGTCTATGGGAAGGTTTTCCACACAATATGAAACCAGATCCCTCATGGTGGGCATGCTGTTGTGTATCCCCCATGGTTGGGGGGCTTCATATCCCTCCTTCCCATTTGAAGATCAGCGAATTCTCTGCCTCAAACCTGTGCTTATATGTCAATTCAGCCCATGCGGAAAAAGAGCTCAGTTGGGTGCGATGTTACCTGCAGACACCTGCTGAAACATTTGGATTCATGAATGCCAACTCTTTACCGAGGGCAATCAGAGTCATTCTAGTGTGATCAATGCCGCGCCACTGAGGAAGACCATGCATGCCAGAGCAGACTGATGTGAGGCTTTATTGATATTGGCTTACATGCATACCAGACGTTACTGCTTCATGTTTCAAGGCCACGGAGTTCACATTTGATAGGAAACAGATACCGCAAAGCCCCTAATGTGTTTGTCCAAAGAAAGCAAGAGACAGAAAAAAGTAGTTGTACATGCATAGAAATGAACAGGGAGGTGTGTATTATCAAGTGATTGATCTGCTGCACGCATGGCTCCAAGGGAAGACATAGGGAGAGGTCAAACAAGACTGTTCCAAATAGACCTGTCGGAATCAGCCTCGGGGAGGCCTAACTGGTTAGACAAGGGCGATACTTTTTTACTACAAGTGCCCTTGCTTTACTGTGTGTGGACTGGACAAGCCCATGTATTATTCACTGGTCTCACTGGGTGATAAATGGGAGACCTCCATTCCAGAAGCAGTGGAATATTCACCAGTGCTTATCTCTTTTAATCCCACGACTGCAGGCCAAGTCACTGAATTAGTGGGCATAGCATAACAGCGCTGCTTAAACTGCAGGGGCAAGGTTGTTTAACCGGGAGATTTATCCAAAAGCTATTTGTTTGATAAATAAGCTGGGTCATCTTAGCCAATAGTGTTTTTAGGACATTATTTATAAGGAACACATGTAGGATTTATGCTAAAGCTGAATAGCAGTTATGAGCGTACACTATATATTTCCTGGAACGGTTTTTTAAAACATCTGCACATTCATTAAATTCTCCTCCCGGCTGCATTTGATGTACAATATGAAAGCAAAGCATTAGAGCGAGTGGCTGGTTGTATTTTTAAACTGCATCATCAAAACAAATGTTATAGCAATGTGTTAATGAATAAATCACATCAAGTCACAGTTCTCTCAGTGATTTGTTTTTATTAGATTTCTTTTATTCATGTCTATAAAAAGCTAAACTCCACGCTGTCAAGTAATTGGAAGGAGGATTTTTTCCTCGTTCTGTTGTGATTAGAAAGAGATCATTCTAACTGTTTTCTTTGTCCGTGTTGTCCTTTATTTTAAGCATTTATTTTGGTGAATGCCACTGAGGTGACATACTGCCTGAATCGTACATGTGCGTATGTGTCTCTTTTTTATAAATGTGGATGTGTCATGCATTACACTGTGTAAGCATTAGCCCAGATTTGTATTTTTGTTTTGTTAACTTTAGACTAAAGTTGTTAATATTGTCTTGTTGTCATATTTTTATCCCATGTAAATAAATAAAACAAACACTTTGCTTGTCTCTCAGTCCCACTGAAGATGAAAATTGTTAAAAACAGAATAGAACTCACAGAATATAATTGTATCTTTGAAAAAGGATGAATAATTCCATAAAACAGCTGGGCATGGTAGCTGTTATCCCATGTTTGTTGGAAACTATTTTAAGATGTGGATTAATGTGCATTTTGGACTCTGGTGAGTATTTATTGCAGGATAGAGTGTGTGGGATTTGTGCAAAAATAAACTATAGTGTCCATGTTCATAGTTATGAAGGAACATGTAACCTTATGCAGTGCGTGGCTTACAGATGTGTTTTATTGGTTGTGGGAAACAATAGAGTGATTAGATTTTGCCTGATTTTTCCTTGCACTCTGTTTGGACCTTCAGTCCGATATTACCTCCATTGTTATAGTACCAAACTGATCACTGAACACTCTCAAATGACAGTAAAGAGACAGACAAGGCCATATGGATGGTTCTTTGATGGTAAACCAGTCCACCAATGTGGCAACCCACCAGGATTTGTCCTAGTATGCCAGATGGGGTCATCCCTTTGTTCCCTTAGCACTATGTTAGGGTTAGGGTTAGGGCAATGCCACTGAATTCTGTCACCCCTAGTTCGGTGCCGAGTTTCTACAATTGTACAATGTAATTTAGTAGACGTTTTATCCAAAGTGATGTACATTTGAGAGTTAAGTAAAGTAAAGATGAAGTCAAAAGACAACACATGAGTCGCAGCCATGGGTTCATTTGAGTCCAGAACCGGAAGTTCTGAACAACTAAAATCGAAAGGAAGGACTGGACAATTTGAAGCTCTTAAGAATTATAATAATAGTTTTCTGAAGCTTTTTTTTTTCATCGCTGAAAAAACGCACGAAAGTCAGGTCAAATTCTTTATTTTATTATTAACCTGAGGGCACATAGGGCTGAGGGAACACAGACACGATCCCTGCCGGATGGCCAGTAGTTCACCACCGGAGCAAATTAAAAACAAACTACGATGTTGAGCATTATTAGGAAGAAATGCTGTGTCTGTAAATGCACAGCTTGACAACACTAGATAACAGCATAGGACCATCCCGTAGCACTAATCATCAGTTACCATTTTATCTGATAAAGTGGAAATAGTTCAATAAAATACAAGCACTTGAAATTTGTCCTTTAAGGATAAGTGTGTAGGATTTAATGGAATTTATCAGTTAACCTGCAGACTGAAACCAACTGACTACCATGTACACGTGTTTGAGAACTACGGTGGCATTCAGATAATGTACCCTCTCACAAGCCAGTGTTTAGTTTGTCTGATCTGGGCTACTGTAGAATCAGGGCAACACGGCAGGCTACATGGAAGAGAATCCATTGTCAAACACAACTTTTCTTAGTTTCAGGTGATTATAAACTAATGAAAACATAGTTATGAATATTGTGTTCCATTTTCTGCCAATCGATTCCCCTAAAGCATACACTTTCAGTAGAGAACTTGAGTAAGTGTGTGTAGTTGCATTCCACCAGTGATTTTACTACCCTCTGAAGTCTAGGCCTAAACCATAGACCTTCAATTTAAACACAAACGTAGCTAGATCTTGATGTACTTTTCTACAGGAGTTTCCTTTGGAGACTACACTCGTATTGCAGAGACGATTCCCCATTCTCCTCAGCCCTCTCCCTCCATCCTCAGCTCCGCTGCAGTCATATCACAGCAATTTGGAAGAAGCCGAATCCTACGCTACAACTACAACACCAGCAGCCTTTTGTTTTCTCCACACAGAAACTGGATGTCTGCCACGGAGCTTTCTAGAATACTAATGAGGGTGGTTAGCGAGTCAAAGTTACTGACCTGAGGTGTCGGGATAGAGCGCAGACCAAGGAGTGGTGGGGTTGAGTGCAGCCAGACACCGTCTGCCACAATAAGACTGGAAATGTCAGAGTTTATTACCTCTGGCCTGGCTTGCCCTCAGTCGGCTGGGGCTGATAGAAACTACACTGATGCCTCATTTGTCCTATTATGGGGATTTCTTTTGGGATGACGAAGGGAAGCAGATTTTGTTACACTACAGCTACTGCAGCAATAGTATCTCACTTACTGGAGACATAAATCCTTGAGAGACATACTGTAGTTTCTAAGGGACATATTACCTGTCATGCTGACAACCAGTGTGTTGATGTGTGTGCACAAGTGCTCTATAATTAGGTGTTCAACCTCAGAAGAAGCCCCTTTCTACATCATGAGCGTTGGTGTTGAAGGAAAATTTGAACAGCCTCTGGAAGCGATGTCTTTCCACTTCTCTCCGTCTTCGCTTGTCTCTCCCTTCACCTGCCCTCTTCTGTCTTGTTTTTTGTCTCATTTTGCCACTGATTATCTTTCTGTCAGCCCGTGTCTCCCATTTTCTCTGCCTATCGTCTCTCACTCTCCCAACTTTTCCAACTTCATTTAAATTCTGTTCCACCTCCCTCCCTCTCCCCGTCTCTCCACAGGTGGTGAGGCCGGGGAAAAAAAACAACAGAAAGAAATAAAAGAGAGGGACTGATCCCTCTTTTCTGCTTCTCATGCCTTTCCATGAACATGGTGAGGGTAAGACTTGTCAGGCAATTAATGTAGCTCCTCTTGGCCATGAGGAGCCTCTCCATTATAAACAAAGCCTATTCATGAGCTGGGAGATAACCCCCATGCCTTCATTTGTATCAGGGGGAGAGTAATTACCCCCCGTGCAACTAATCTATCTCTGCAGCCAATGATTCGTCTTCTATGTGGCAACCTTTCTAAGAAGGCATCCCCCATTTTGCCATTATTCAATTCATATTTTCATGGAACATTATGGATTATAGAGAGAAAATCTTGAATAATAAAAGTGAGATTTTTTTTTCGTCACTTTTCCAACTGAAGCCACAACTGCCTGTCATGAAGATAGTTCAATGTGGGATAAACATAACCTATTTCACTAAAAATAATTCAACAGGACAACAGAATATGGATAAAAGTGGATTTATGAAGAAAAAAAGGTAAGAAAAGTCACAAAATCTAAATTTATACCTAAGTTGTATAAGAAGTAAGTATAAGAAGTAAAATAATATTCATATCTTTAATGAAAATGAGTCAACATGGCTAACCCGTGTGTCAACTCTTCATAGAGTGTATAAATATAGTGGACATAGTCACCATGAGATTACCCATTGGTTTGAAGACTCCAGTTATGAAGCATCAATTTTGGCATTTTGGTCGTTGCCATCTTGGTTTTTTTGCAACCAGCACAAACGCAGAATGGATTAAGAGCCAGAATGGCTCCATGTCATCAGACACATGAATATCAAGAGGCAATTGTTTCTCAAAATAAACTCCTTAAAGTGTTTTTTAGTCCTCGTGTACACTGAACAAGACATTTTAAAACAATCAAAATACTACAATAAAATTTGATGAGCTGAAAACATATTGTGAAAGGGTAAGTGTTCTTTGATGAAAACACACAAAAACACAGGTGTGACCTGTCAATCACACGGAAGTCATGTCCTAAAGCATAACCTGCTTTATTGTCTATTTTACTCTAAATGGGATCATAATTTACAAAATGAACATCATGCTGTCATGAAGAAGACTTGAAACTTGTGATTGAGATCATAATCTTATTATGAGAATGTTCACCAAGGTAATAAATCAAGTGAGAAGTAGGGTCATTTTTTCGGTTGACTTTCATACAAACAGAATCCTTTTTACACCAGTGGAGTCTCCCCCTGCTGGCCATTAGAAAGAATGCAGGTTAAAGGTGCATTGACTTCACTTTTCAGACCCAGAGGTTGCCACTTAGTTTAATGTATGTGTATACCAGTATACGTGCGTATACATAGGGTGTTTCAGAGTCATTAGGCTTTCTAAATTAATTATTCTTAAAAGCAATTACTCCAATACATTAACTTAATGTCTGACATGGATTATCTATACTTTGACTTCAGTAGTAAAGTTCTGTGCTTTCTCTCATGTATATATATTTATATGTATAAGTACATTTTGTTGGACATTATGAGCCTCTTGTTTATTTATCATATGATCTTTTAACTTATTATTTAAAAACAAATAACAAAACCACCACATTTCTTAAAGACTAAAAAGTTTCAAATTATAATCAAAACATACAAGAAAAACAAAAAGTTTTTAATTGAAAAATCCCTAAAGAGAATGGCAGCATAATGTATTATGCACATATAAAAACAGAAGATTTTTTAAAAAGGACTTTTGTGTTTGTTTTATATGTGACTGCTCAAGTATAAAATTAAAACATATATTTCAGTTATGGCAACTGAGAGTTATTGAATTCCTTTTTCTAATGTGGAAGCCCTACATCCTCATAATACATGTTCCTTACCTTTATAAGTTGTAAGTGTTTATTTCATTTGTGTTTCCCTATAACAGTATATTGCCAAATCCTGATGGGCTTAAATTGAACAATTACTGAGTAAAAATGTTTGCAGGAAACTTCTATTAGAAAACACACAAAACAATCAGTGGTAGCTGAGTGCTTTTCTATGGAAGAGCAACATTGCCATCTATCACTGAGAAACAGAAGTGCACACACACAAACTGGCATTAAGTGACAGTTATTCTGCTAAAACCATACATAAAACAGAATAAAGTCAATGGGAGCACATAAGTAAACTGTAGTGAATACCAAGCAGGAGGTTGAAAGTGATAAAGTAGCAATAAAACAGATCCTAGGCCAAACATCAGTGGTGGAAGAAGTACTCAGATCTTTTACTGAAGTAAAAGTAGTAATGACATGATGTACAAAACATATGTTATAAGTAATAGTCATGCATTTGAAATCTTCATTGAGTAAAAGTACAAAAGTATTGGCATTTAAATATACTTAAAAGTACTTATTATGCAGAATGGCCAATTTCAGGATTATCGTTATTGATGCATTCATGTGTAAGCATTACTAAGCATTAATTTAGCACCTGGTAGAGGTGGGGCTAATATATAATACTTGTATACTGACAGTAAGGATTTACCCAAATCTTAAAGTTATTCAAGAAAGCACAAGTAATGTGACAGAATCAGATATATAGTTTTTTATCCAATTTTGCTCGTTATTAATCGAGAATAAAATCAATAACTGACATGTCTATGCATCTACCATTATGTTCCTCAAGATGATGAATAGTACAGTATGAGGACGTTACAGGATACTCTATAATGAATTATAAGCAGCTGTTAAATTAATTTGATGCTTTGAAGGCATAACAAATGAATTGCCAATGAACATTATGATAAAAAATACAATTTTGGCTGATTTGACATGACTTCCGGTATAAACCACACCCCTCTTCCGAGCTTCTATCCAAATACAGATACAGAGACAGATCATTTTGTTGGTTGAATGAACACAGATACAGATAATGATGTCTCTGTACATCTCTAACTGCAAGGTTGCTTTATCTAATATTACATCATAAACTATTAGATGATTGACATGGTTTCCCATAAAGTTGGAATAGAATATTTTTTACCTCTTTCCATGAAATGATTGTGACAATGTGATTAATTATTGACAGAAAAAGTGTATATCTTCTCAAAACTGTATTAATCAATCTCTTCCGAACATATCACAATGAAAATTAGAACCACAATAAACAGAGGATTGTGTCTGAAAACAAAATTATTCCAACGTTATGGGCAACTGTGTAAAATCAGAGTAAACAGTACAATATTCAATGTCAAAATGGGGATTTCAAAGTGTAAAGCAACATAAAATGGAAATACTTGAGTAAAGTATATCAAAATTGTACTTAAGTACAGTATTTGAGTTAATGTAAAACTGTAATGTAAAACTTATTTCCCTCCCTCCCTTCCATCACTCTGCCTTGACTGACATGCTGATGGTCTACTGACTGGTGCTCCTCATGCATATAATGCTGCCAGCATGGCCTTGGATGGGAATTCTCCACCATCAGCCTGAGATTTATTCTTCAGCCTCGCGCTCAGCTGGTGTATTTGCATGGGATGCGGTGATGCTGCCACATTGTCGAATGATAATCCCGATTTGCTGCCGCTCCCAAAAGTCCCACCGGTGCCTCGTGCGGATGTGATTTAATTTCTCCCGGCTAATTTAGTGAAGAGTGTAGTTTATTGAGTGGGCCCGTCTGTCTGTGTGAGAGATTACAAGTGAAGGTGGTGCGGGTGATTAAACATGCGGTGTGTTTGCTCTGTTGCTATGATGGCAGCTGTGACATGATGCATGACCTTTCTTTTTTATAAGCACACATGCAAACATATAAAATCCCTCCACACACAGCGACACACTCAACGAATGGCACAGGAGTGTGTCATTATGATTGAGAGAGATGGCTTCTTTTTTAACCGTAATTTCATGCATAATGTCACAGATCTGGATGCTGCGCGGCCCGACTGTTCTCCCCCGAATCCTAATTCCACATTCAGATTGGTTTATTTCTGAGACGCTTCAGCAAATCATGCCCCTAATTAATCGAAATGATGCATCGATTCCAACTTCCTTTTTCCTTTTCCTCTGCAATTTTCAAGGGCTTATGAGGAATGCATGAGGAAACAGAAACACAATCAAAGCAGAGAAACTCCCCAGAAAAAGAGTATGGCTATTTCAGATGTAGCATTTGATTACACCGCTGTGTGCGACTCGCTATCATTTCTGCTGTGCTATAACTCTGCAGAATAGATATTTTAATCAGATGGCCTCTCCTGCTCTCTCTGCTCCCTCCCTCCATCCTTTGCTCTTCAGCTCTAACAGCCCTTGACAGCTGGAGATGAAATAGAAATTTTGATATCAAACACCTACACAAAGGAGGGCTGACCTTTGATCAGCACGCCGTTTGATGTTGTGACATGAAATTTGCATCATGGGAGCCTGGGCAGCGGACGCAACCGCAAAGGGCTAATGCCAGAGCCCTGTCAGGGAGCTGCGAAGGTCAAGGGCCTATTAGGAAGGAACAAGCCCTCTAATCCCACACAAGGGCCCTGCACAGCATTTGATGCTCAATACACAGAAATAGAATAGAAAATTGAGCCCTGCGAACAGAGCAGTGACAGTAAGAGTATTCATTAGGTATTAGCCCACGAGTGAACAGGGAAGGAAGGGTATTATGGAATTATTATTAGATATGATGTCATGTTTAGAGCAAGATATTCATAACCTCTGCAGGTCCAGCAGGCCACTCGCTGAGAGAAAAATCAGCTCATTTGATGGACCGGTTTGTTAAACTGTCCGTAACGCATTTCAGAAGTGGTAAGCAGCTCCTTGCCAGAAATCAAATGGACATCCTCTGTCAGGTTTGTGGTGGTGTGGGCCACTTTAGAACATATGGCACGCTCCATCTGAATGTAGTCTATTGATCTGTGGACAGGTGGATCAGTGGAGCTCTGAAGCTGTTTAATTATTCAAGCTGGCACGTCATTTTTCATGCTTGGTGCTGTTTCAGAAGACCAAAAATAAACCTGTCAATCCCACTGTCCATCTTTCATCTGGCCATCAGCTTGCAGCCTCATTACCTACACAGGGCAGGTGAGGGGAGGGAGGGGAGAAAAGGAAAGGAAAGGAAAGGAAAGGAAAGGACAGAGGAAAAGAGGTAGGTGAACACACACATTTACACATACTTTATATCTCTTTCACATGCACATTAACAGGTCTGCAGCACTATGTCAGACAATCATTTGATCTCATTTCAGGCAATATCATCATCTATCCTCTGTGCTGTACTCAATATTTCAGTTACATTTTGGTCCTGCTTTCAAAGTGCAGTCACGATACATTGCAAAGAGTTTAGTAATACAGTGAAGACTGGTTTGTTCGGTTAATATATGATGGTTTTTCTTTTACCATTCTTCAAAGTGAGTACCATTTATGATCCCTGTAAAATGCTGGTATAATTTGTGTATGTTTGTGTGATTATAAACCACTGAAAAATCACAGCCCAATTTACAATGTCAAATAATTATCTCAACTGAGTCATTTTGGTAAACATGCTGTGAGACTGAGACAGCTTAATGCGCATTTGAAGTATATAAAAATACAGGCAATGAGCCAAGCTACTTTGTATGCATACTTTCCTGATTACATGAGTCATCTGCCAATTACGAATATGGATATATGCTATATTTTCAAGCCTAGCTTTACACCTGAAGCATGACTTTTCACGAGAGATGGATTGAAACATCTGAAATTAATTTAATTATTTAGAAGAAAAGGAGAGGCTCCCAGAGGTTACACTATTAAAGATGTTCTGCAGACATTATGTTGTTATATTAACAGTTCATAACAATTTGCTTGCCTTTGTCTGAGGCCACTGTATTACTCATCAGTTAAACCCAGTGGGTAGGTTTAATTGGTGACTTTTAATTGCCCGTAGGAGTGACTGAGAGCATGGGATCGGCACCAGCCCCCCTGCAACACAAGTTCCAATAAGCCGTATAATTATTGGGAAAAACTGCTTAATGATTTATTTTTAGTGCTTGCTTTACCATTAGACTCACCGCAGAATGTATGACGCACTATTATGAGATATTACTGAGCTACACTAGCACCACAAATACTTCCGAGATAACCTTTGGCATTTTCCTGCTGTAATAATGTAATAACAATCCCTCAGTGAAAATCAGCAATTATTCCACCGAAGACAGTCCTGATGAAGCAAAAGTCAAAGTTCAAGAACCTTTCTAACTTTGAGCGATTCTTTATGAGTCCCAATAATCTCCCAGGAGTGATTAAAAAAACCCAAATATGCTCCACTGTATTGCATTACCTCACTCACCATATTTCCTGACACCAGCATGAGGTAAGACTTTTCAGGTCAGACGTTTTTAAGACTCAGGAGTTTGCCGGCCTGATCGATAATTTTGTTCTCTCTAATTATCTCACCATTGCACTCATTAATTACACTTTCAAGGCTCATTTCCAGTGTTGGCCACAGATGCCCATTCTGTTGGAGCATCCAGAGAGGTGAGGGTGAGAGGAGGGGTGGCGGAGGAAGCCTGATTAATACTCAGTCTCTCTGTCTAAGGTTGGCTGCCACTCGCAGGGGGTAAAATGCAAGTGCTCTGTCATCTGAGACTTCACCAAGTGGGAGACAAACGAGGTCTTTGGCGGCCAAATCGATAAGTTCCTCTGATGAGCCAAATTTAGAGTGCTGCTTCTGCTTTGGAGTAATCCACTAACACCTCACTGTAAGACTTTTTAAGAGAACTACCTGTGCAGCCTTTTCTGACTGAAGGATACATAACATGCATCGAGAAATTGAGAGAAAGTTTACCTGAATCAATCACTAAAGTCATTCTCAACATCTCTCAACATGCTCCATGGATTTGAACACAACTTTAAACAGATATTCATGGCTCCAAGACAATGAACCAGCCTGATCTCAGAGTTAGAGAAATATGTGGAATGACCACAACCTCTTCAGAGTACATTACATGGCAGAACCAATGTCGATGGAAAGTCAATAAGAATTGCTCCCATTAGGATTAACCCAAACCATGATTTACTGAAGCTAACCAAGTCGTTCTGTTGCCTGGTGATCATGGTAATTTCACGTATTTCTTGATTAATGACTCTGCTGCTCTTCTGGCTTGTTGTGTTGTTTAAGGTAGTTATCTCAACAACCTTTGGATGGATTGCCATATAGTTTAGCACAGCCATTAATTTCCTCCTCTAAATGAACTGCAATAACTTAAGTAAGTCCAAGGAATTTTCCTTCAGTGCCATCATCAAGTCAAAACTTTCATAATTTGTCTATCACTTTAGTTTTTAGACCAAATTTCTGCAAAACAAGCCTGTACTTTGTGTTTAGTGCTAATTAGCTAATAATAAAATGCTAAAACAGAATGTTAAACATCAGCATGTTAAAATTATGGCCATACAGAGCATGGCTATAGACTTCCTACAACAAATTAATGGATTTTTTTCTATATATTTTATAATACATATAATTATTGTTACTTTTTGAATGATAAGGAAGCAAAGAGAGTTATGGGTTCCAACTGCAAGTGCAATGCAAAGCAATTTTTTTTTCATGACACGATTAAATAGAATCTCAATGCAAAGACGCAAATAAATACAACTATGAACTTTAAAATTTTCCTGACACCAAGAATCAGAGATGGAGGACAAACTTATTAACGCTGTCTGTGGGCACACAAAGCACTGCAACTTAATGTTAGTACTGTACAGGAACAAAAAAAAAAAGGATAGGGCTAGCTTAGCATAAGTGTTAGCATTAGCTGCCTTCCCTGGTTAGTTAGCACAACGATTAGCACAGCTGGCTTTCCCAGCATACTTGTCCAGCAGTTGAATTTGCTGTAACACAAAGTTTGAAAACACTTTTATTCTGCCTATCTGTGTATCCTCACCAGCCTCCAGCTGAATCCCATCCTCATTCATTCATCACCTCAACTTTCCTATTCTCTAGAAACAGAAAAAAACACTGCCAATCCTACTTTTTCATGGGGAAAAAATGATGGAATGAGTTTGGCTGCTAGCAAATCCAGAGTGATGTGTGACGTTGCTAAATGTGAACACTACCTTGCCAACCTCTCCATCTGTCCAGGAGGCGGGGTTGCCAGATTGGCTGAATAATTTCACTAGACCCAAACAGCTGTCAGCTCCCATCTAGAGCATGTTCCCATGACAACACCTGGATACAGTGGGTAGAGAAGTGAAGAAGCTGACATTATCCTGACAAGATTAGAATAATCAGGTTACAGTACTTGTGCAGTAATAGGTTATGATTAGTGTTGTTGCTGTGTGAGTTAGAATATAACTTTGAGTGACTAATTTCCTTTGATGACTGTTTGCCTCTGTAGAGTGCTCTACAGGTCACATACTGCTTGGAGGGAAGGATGCTCTGTCAGACCCAAAATATTAATTTTAGCTGACACTGCTCTGACTCACTTGTCTCAAACTAATTATCATATTATTATGGTTAGTGATTAGGTGTAAATGCACCAGAGGGCAGACAGAGGTCAGTATTAGTTATTCATTCAGCACCTAATGTCCTGAGCAAAGCAGCAACCGGTCAGGGCGCAGCTGAAAACACATTGATCGGTCTGGCTCACTGGTGCCATCTGCTGTTTTCCTTTAAATATGACTAGAAAGCGCTCATTTGTTTCAAAGCATTGTTGGATATTCAACAGTGATGCTTACTGTATCTACAATTATATCTATAAGATGTTTTCGTAGGTTTCAGTTTCATATGATTCAGAAATTCAATTATAGGATGAGTGTTAAAGGGGACATATTATGAAAAAGTCACTGTCTTTGCTTGTATGCATATATTTAGTTATCTAATGTGTCTATCAACCCCAAATTTTGAAATAATACCTTGAATAAGACAAACCAGTCAGGTTTTTTGAGCTGTCTAGATCAGAAAACAGGGGATTCAACAATCAATTCAGATTTGGCTCTCCGACCTACATCACATGCAGGCTTATTAGGATATACCACCCCTCTTCATCTCCACCCACAGCTTGAGAACTGCCCAAGGTGACGAAAAAGAGGAGAAGTCAAATGGTGTCGCATCTTTTTGGTACAATATGTGTAATGCAACTAGATCTGGGATGTTGGAGGGTTACAGAGATGGTTTTGACCCAGGTGATCTTTGGGTGCGCTTGGCCTGACAGAAGTTTAATTTGGATATGAAAGTCACACAATAAAACAAACAAACGTGGTAGAGGTAACTTTTGACCAGCCACTCTCATGTTCTATAAAGTAAAATGGCCAATTTCATCAATGGAGTCTTGTGGCAGTGAAGTGGTTCTTTTTTTAGGTGGCTAAAATCGTTTTTGCTGTGGCCCCTTTCCACAGCTGTACATATTACTCTCTTCAAAGCCACCAGACTAATTAGTATGTTTGTTTGTGTTATTTTGTAACTTTCGGTCTCGGATCTGAACTAACATGGCATCAGGAATACATTGCTTAGCTTCCTTGACGGTACTCTGCTTCTGAAGACAAAGAATGTACCGACCAGGTAGGAATGCCATCAGCAAGAAACATATATCAGTTCACATATAAAAAAAATTTCAGAACAGCTTGGAAAAGTAGCATTTTGACACTGAAACATACACCAGGAACTGTGAGGCTACAGAATGATATACAAACCTAAAAATATATGTATAATAATAATGAACCCGCCTTTTAAAGAGACAGGCACTAAACGGAGCGTTTCACACAAAGGGTGAATAGAGGTATATTTAAACAGATAATATAAGAAAAATAATAATACATTTTGAACATTAAAGCATGTAAATATGTTCTAAAAGAAACCCAAAATAAAAGTATGAACCTGGAAATTTGCATTTCAAGTCCCTTTTAAATTTAGTCATCTCATTAAAAATAAACAATATTTTGCAAGGCATTGGAAGTGTTGATTATACTGTTCTCTTAGTAAGCCTGGCATACATATGGATGCATTTAGAAATCATATTGGCAGCAGAGAGGGCAAGTGCAAGAAAGGCTATTAAACTGAAAGATAAGTGGTTTGGCATGTGGATGGAGGGAGGGGCAGAAGAAGAAGAAATGAAAAGAAAAGAGAAGAGAAAAGTGGAAGAGGAGGAGTGTTAGGAGAGGAGAACCAGCTGGGGTTGTACCTTGAGTCAGGATACAGCTGCAAGCACAGTGGCGTGTATGGAGGCTTAGGCCAAGCCAGGCCTAAACATGGAGCAGTTTCACGCCTCAGCTGCAGAGAAGTCAACTGGGAAACAGGGGGCTAATAAAGAGACTGGGAGCAGATGATTTTCTGCTTTTGCACAGCTTTTCACCAATGCAAGTCTGCTTTAAAGGTGTTGGACTCTATCTGTATGTACTGTGTGAATCGGTGGATATGTCTGAGCGTATTGTACTCTTTTTTCATATTTTTTTTAATAGCATCATATGGTAAAAGACAAGGGCCTGATCCTGACCATGACTTCAGAAAACAGATGTCTCTCTGTCGTCCAGCAGCACAGAGCAAACAGGTACGACTCTCCCAGCCTGAGAGCTCCAATAAAACCAGACGGTCTTTGGCAAACATTGCTTGTTGTGGCTATTTCGAGATTGTTTTAGGAAATTCATGTCATATTAAATGCATTTTACATTGCACAGGTTATTATTATTCTGCCTGATTTTGCAGCCTTGGTTCACTCATGAGACATAGAGGTACTATCTTCCCCCACTAGGGGGCAAACTCTCTCCAGTATTTGTATGGAAGTCCATGCAGGCCTGCTGTAACTGGACTATAGTACGCTGCAGTTACTCAAACAACAAATCTGTCTTATATGTATGACAAAGGTGGCATAATTGTTTGGCTCAAGCGTTCCAGTTTGAGCCTGGACTGCAGTTTGGGTCTGTTGTTGAAAAAAAAAGAAAAGCCTTAAAGCAGACTCCTTTTTTTCTTCAAAGGCATGCATGCCTTTCCTTTCACCTCGGAAATTAATTTCCCACCCTGATATACAAACTTGGCCGTTTCATCCCCTTTTCAGTAATTTTTTTTTTCTTGCTTGAGGCAGGAAACGAACACAGGAGGTTTTGTGCTGCGCTGCGGTGGGGGTTGAGACCCTCCCAGAGACTCAACTTGATGTTGGGAGATGAGACGGGAAACAGGTGTCACCCATGACCTTCAGTGCTCAAACACTACAGGCCTCACAATCAGGGGCGCTCCAAGGGGGGCAAGTCTCCCCACAAACTACTTTACTATTTCTCCTCTCATTGTTTTCCCTCTCATTGACATATATTAAGTAACCCCCATGTTTGTCATCAAAGATTATTTCCTTTAGTCATTCAGGATTGTGTGTTTAACCATCAATGCTGCTTTAGGTACACTACCTTTCTCTCGCATTCACCCCGGTCTCACCTCGACTCAGAAAGATGACCCCTCAGACAAAGAAGGGAACACAAAGTAATAACCTCTAAATCCCAACGACTGGCTTACGTGAAGCCGGAGACGATTGGGAAGTCTGCTGATCGGGATAGATGTGGGAGCCGCCGGTGTCTGTGTCCTCAGCGTGTCTGTCAGCACTGCTCCTATCGCCCACTCTGTTTTCCTCATAAGAAAAAGATTAATTCTGCAGATTATCAGGCTTCAATAAAGTACTTACTGTTAACCAGTAGTTGGGAGAAGTTGATGCCTTGTCCAGACGAGCACGATGGGCGGTCAAACAGAGGTAAAGGACACAGTGGACACATACACACCTTTAATAAATCTGGACAGTGTACTTTACTACAGCTGTAAACACAACAACAAACAACTTCTTAAGACAAATAGGGTAAAAAAGGCAGACAGCCTTTAGCTATAAAGATATCAAACAAAGT
Organism: Centropristis striata; assembly: GCF_030273125.1. NCBI lineage: Eukaryota > Metazoa > Chordata > Actinopteri > Perciformes > Serranidae > Centropristis > Centropristis striata. The sequence continues at coordinate 16,764,451 of NC_081519.1, read as the reverse complement.
GACCATCAGACCAAAGAAGGAAGATATTCAAATGTCACTTCAGCAGTTAGCCGGAATAGCTGCAAGTGGCACCATGTGGGGTCATGACATCATAAAAACCTGTGTATGTCTTCAGGGCAGTCATGCACTTTATAGTTTGCCAGGTCTTGTTGCATATTGGCTCTTCCAGATTTCTGAAGATAGGAAAACTATTGATAAAGTATGAAATACTGTATGGAAACTCTGTGAGGCAAGTGAGAAAAAAGATTATGGTGATCTGTTTTCTAAATCCGATCTAAATTGTTTTCTCTTCTGTTTATGACTTAGGAAGAAGTTTGGAAAAAGGTCCTACCAGATCATCGATTAAAGTTCCTTAATTTATTTTTCATCTGTGAAACAAAAACATTTTCCAAAATTAGCACCCCTACTTGTTGCCGGAGATAAACAGACTCAAAAGGGTTCTGTTAAGGCAGCCGCAGTTTTTTTAGGTTTTCGCAACAAAAGGACTTTTCTAAGGTTAGGGTAGAAAAACACGTGGTTAGGCTTTTTTTTTTTTTATTGCACATAACTGATATATATATAAATAATAATAAAGGCACATGCCAAAACTTTTTTTCTATCTTTTTTCACAGATGAAAAAAAATTAACATAAAAAGATTAAACACAGCCATAAACACAGACGACAAAAAACATTTTTATCAGATTAAAAAAAGATTACAAAAACACTTATTCCCACTTGCCCGTCTTGGCTTCCTATATCTTCATAAACAAACTAAAATATATACAAGAAAAAATTATTACACCACTATCTGGCAAATGCATAGTTTCCTGTGTAGTTTAAATGCTGTTTCCTTTTAGACAAAAGTAGAAAAAATATAAATGAAAAAATTCCAGCATTCCTAACTATAACATTAAAATGTAACATTATTGTAGAACAAATTATAATAATCCATTAAACAACACACAATTCTAAAAGCAATGCAGTTGGATATTTGGGTCATTTCTGATGAGGTAAAAGTTTCCACATGACTTGCCCTCGCTCTGAAAGAGTAAGCCACATCACATTATCCGAGATGATCCTCAATAAGTCACAGAGTTATTCTTTGACACATAAACAAACCCTCCTTAAAGGCATTTTTCTTGAATCCAGTTCCACTTAGCCCGTATTTCACATGAACAGCTGTATGTCATAGCTTTATGGCCATTATCTCACCACAGACATGACCATAGAAATCCCTTACCATTTGTCTATAGAAGGGCGCCTGTTTATGGACTAATGGTTATCCTGGTTGTGTGTCTATGGCATGAGCCTGACAGCCAACTGTTTGACACTGAGGCCACAGAGACAGATGGCAACCAAATGCCTTTTATTGCCTGCCTTTACCACTTGTGTGTCCCGATCACATCAGTCATGAACACTGCAGGGACTACATGACATGAAGCTCTCTCTCTCTCTCTCTCTCTCTCTCTCTCTCTCTCTCTCTCTTTCTCTCAATCTACAAAGCTCCTCAGGCCGTCAGCCTATCAGATCAAAATGAATGCTCTGATACAATCAGTGATTTATGCTTTTCATATTAAAACCTGCTGCATTCTGTATCCATATCTGTGTGCACATACTGTGCGTGCACATACGGTAAATGTTTGTGTGTGTATGTGTGTTTGCGCTTCGGAGTGTCATATTGCCACGCTATGTGCTGACACAGCGCCTAGAGCTACAAGTCGCACCTGGTGTGTAAGAGCAGTTCACCAGCTGCTGATGCTTGAGTGTCAGATGCTAACACACACACACACACATACACACACACACATTCATATCGTATGCACACAACTGTATATTTGTTCATTCCATTCCTTACACATGTGTGCATGTATACGTACGCCCTTGCATTGACATATGCTCCTCTGTGTCATGCACAGTGTATAATGCATGAATGCATATCTGTACGTTCACAAGTGCAACAAAGAATGACACGCACTGCAATGACATGCTGAATGTAGTTCCTCCTGGGACTACTGCAGGCTGTTCTAAAACACAAGTCATCAATATGTTCTTTATTACATTTATCAACAGGAGAAATTCACTTTTTATAAAATTGGCAAATTATGTCAACGCATGCATGAATATAAACATATGGGTACAGTATTAAGCTATTATCTACGTATACACAAATATGGAATGTCCTTCTCGCCTAAATGCACGCACTTAATATATATACTGAAAATATCCCCATGTTTAGATTGATAGTTGACATTTACAGAAATACCCTTGTTGACTAATACCACACTGTGAAATTACTCCACTACAAGTAAAAGTCCTGCATTCAAAACTTATTTAAGAAAAAGTATAAAAGTATCAGCATCAAAATGTACTTAAAGTATCAAAAGTAAAAGTACTTTTTTGCAGAATGGACCCACTCAGATTGTCAAATATATTCAAAATATATCATTTGATTATTATTATTATTATTATTGTTATTATTATTATTATTATTGATGCACTGAACTTCTTAATATACTATTATGAGGTTTAATTAAAATAAATGTCTAATCACTTTAAATTGATCCTGTTTTTTATGTTAAATCTCTGAAAACTAACTAAAGCCGGCAGCTAAATGTAGTGGAGTAGAAGTAAGAAGTTACATTAAATGGAAATACTCAAGTACAAGTACCTCAAAATTGTACTCAAATACAGTACTTGCTAAGTAAACCTACTTAGTTACATTCCACTAATGGTCTAGGTGAACCTTAATGTGTCCATTCAATATAAACTTGGGAGCCAGCAGTCAGTGAGCTTAGCTTAATGCTACAGCTAAAGACTGGAAACAGGACGGAACAGAAACTAAGAGGAAACAAAATCACCTATCAGCACTTCTAAAGATCAAAAAATGATCTTTTTTTTTATTTCTCTCATTTCTCATCTCATTTCTACAAAAACAACCTCACAGTGATGACAAGATTCCAGGAACATGTCTTTTTCCAAAGGTGGATTTTTGTTACCTATGGACACTGCCAGGCATGCTGTTTCCCCTTGTTTTCAGTCGTTATGTGAAGCTAAACTGTCTGGCTGCTACAGTAGTTGTCGCTGGAGTCCTGCACCACACAAAGGTGATTCGCTAGTTGAAGTAGTAGTCTTAATTTTATTTCTGGGTTGGCCTTTTATCAGCTCGCAGGTGTTGGATAATAAATGTAATAACATAAGATGAAAAATAAAGTTTGAGGGATTTGCAGTTTTGGTTTGGTTGTGCAACTAGTTGGTCATATGAATGGGCTGCGGTTCTGGTACGGTATTGCATGCAGTAGCATCAGGGTGGGAGCAAGTCTTGAAAATATCAGGTTGTAGCTTCGGCTTTACTCCAGACATCCAAGAGGTGTATTGATCTCCTCATTTAATTCTTGACAATAAAGTGAATAAATGTATTTTTTAATTTTTTAAAGTATTCCTAATCAGTACTCAGTCCTGAGTTTCTGCCAAATTCCATTGTAATATAAATTTTATTATAGTGATTATATACACACGCAAAAAGACACATCATGATTTGCTCTAACCTTCAATCACAAAATGTGTTCTTTAGGTGTTTAGTTTGCAGAGAATGAACCTGTTGACTTCAAAATTACAAATTTACAAATTCAAGGTGTTTGGCAAACGATTAATCAGCTCACTGTGGAATAATTTGATTCTCTGACTCAGTAAACAGTCGGTAGGTACAATTTAACAGTGCCTTTGACATTGTGAATTATCCACAGCTCGGCCCTTGTCATTCTTAACTTGGTCATGTTCCTCTGGCTGTTTACTTTGTCCCTGCCAAGAACAAGCCACAAGCGTTGAGGTTTGTACTCGTGCACACAGCTTTCCACTGATAGCACGGTAAGGGAATTCACACATTGTCCTGACTGCTTTAAACAAGACACGTAGGATCAAAGACTGTCTGGACTCATAACTAAAGCAAGGACAGTGCTGTCAGAGTAAAAGCGTGGAGTCGCCTGACATTTAGTTGAGATAAAACAGGCACATTGTGATCTTGAATCAAACAGCAATTTGCCAAAAGTGTGTGGCTGAAGTTTGAGATAAGGAATCAAAGTTGAGCTGGCACCAGTTGAGCCACCGTTGGGGCTTGAAAGGTGACGCTAGCAGAGTCTCTATCACTTTCTTCCAATGCAAGCTAATCTTATCAGTTGTTTTACAGTAAAGACAGACTGGAGGTGAAGCAGTATAGACGCCAGAAGCCCAACACTTCAGAGATTAAACTCACATCAGACGAGACTGGAGACAGTCTATAGGAAGGGCTAAATAGTGAAAGCGGCACTTTCACTGCAAGTACATGAGAGATTAAAACTGTTTGTAGAAGATGTGTTTCATGCAATTCACATCAGCTTTATGTTATACAGCCTTGTTATTAAACTCAAAAGATGCCTCTTTAAACATGCAATAGGCTTTGTAATATTCTGCCTCTAGGGGTCTCGGATGTAAAGACAGAGCAATGCCATCATCAGTTTCTCCCTGTTAGAATTCCTTCAGTGTTCATTTGTTCAGGAGCTGGATTATCCACAGAAGTCTCCTCCTCTCCAGCAATTAGAGAGGTGAGTTAAAACCAGGTGATTAAAACCAGTAAAATTACAGAATAAAGCAATGTAACCGTAAAACTCAGTTTCTTTGTCGCTGTATGGCACATCAGCAGAGGAGCTGCTAGCAGAGCCTTGCTAACATTTGCCTCGCTTGTTTCCCTGATAACTTAAGATCCAGATGTTCAGGAGGATTTTACCAGGAGCTGAATTATTCACATAAGTCTTCTTCTCTCCAAAACAAATGGTCCTGGAAAAACACAGAATAAAGCTTTTTCATGTTAGTAGTAGTAGTTTATCTGATGTTGTTTGGCACATCCGGGTAGGAGCTCTAACCGCGCTGCCGCTAGCATTTTAAGATCCAGACCTCTGATTACTAAAATAACTTCATACGTAAACAACTGACATCTAAAAAGTGTGTTGTAAAAATGTGGCTTAAAACTGGATAAAGAAATACATTTATTAGGGCTGACGCCTTCTGATTGGTTGGTTAATATGCTGTTGTACAGATGGTGGCCAATACTATTCATTTCTCCTGCATGGTTGTTGTTGTTTAGCGCCATTGCATAAGATTTTAAAAATTAGCCGGCCTCAAGAGAGAATGCTTTGGTAGACATACTATGCCACTAGATAGTGGCTCAGTGGACTGTGGCTGATTTAGGTTGCAACATTGTTGTATTTTTCAATTGGTTTGGTTTGCTTCCGCACTGGGCTTTATCAGGCGTATGAAGCATTATAAACAAATGTCACGCTGATGACGCTGTCCTTCATCAATTGGACAGAATATGTGAAGGACACAGCTGACACTTTTTTTGCAGCAAGTCGCGGACTTTAATGTATTGTTGGTGGAGTTTTTTTTCACTTTTTTTGCGGAATTGATCTGCTGTGCAATTAAATCCATCAGCCACCATTCTGTTGCTAAATAATTTGAAGACTTTGTTGTTTTTGTGTGTAGCCACAAGCAACAGCATTCTGTGATCGTGTGACCATATATTGATAAGGACCTTTATTAGGAGATCACAGGAGATGAACATGGAATGTGTTCTTGATTAAAGATACAGATTATTAATCTTTGTAGATTGCTGGAAACTTTTGGGATCATGAAAGTACAAAACTCATCAAAATATGTAACAGAACTAAAAGATTTTACACATTATAGTATATTTTTTAACCGTTAATTCATAAAATACAATGCTCAAGAAACAGGCCTGTTTTCCTCTAAAGGAATTTCCTCCATGCTCAGTCCTTGTTGACACATATTTGTTTGTGGTAGGGCAGGGAGGAGAGAGGAGGGCGAGGTGAGAGGCAAGGAAACCATCATACCCCCTTCCGAGATGGACAAGCCCCTATTATCCCCTCGTCCACCCCCCTTCTCCTTCTCTGAGTGGGGGCTCATAATTGGACCTTTGTGCTGTGTGTGAATTCTTCGCCTGCACACACTTTCCCAGACTGTGTCCGGCCACTAAACAGATGGGGTCTGTATGCAGAGGACACACACACACACACACACACACACACTGCCCACAAACATCCACACACACACACACACACACACACACACCCAGAGCGTCGGTCCACGGGACATGTCACACACCCATGCCAGACCCTTCTTATGCCCCATTAATAAAAAAAAAGCAGCACAATAACAAGAGTTTGAGGAGCCCTCAGCCCCTGCAAGGAGGCCTTGCACCCCTGAATCCCTGCGTCTGAATCACACAGAACATTCAATAATGTTTTTGTAACTGGGACGTTTGAAGTCATTGAGGGAGAATGCATCATTTTGGGGGAAAGAGGGAGATAAAGGCAATGGTCAAAGGTCTATTGTTTGGCCTTTCCTTTGCTTTGTTCACATTATTGAACATTATGGTAAGCTTGGAAGAAAGCAACATATCGCCAAGGCAACTAGAGCCTTTAATTGTCTGTTAGTACTTTAGAGCTTGCAGCTGCACAGGCTCTTCTCTGACACAGAGCTGTTTTGGCCATTGGTGATGCAAGGAGAGGGAGTGTGTGTGTGTGTGTGTGTGTGTGTGTGTGTGTGTGTGTGTCGATGGGGGCCTCCCACTTTTTCAAAAATGTCAGGCTTTTCCCTCCTTTTCTGTCCTCTTCTTTCTCTGCATCTACTTTCTCATTTCTTCGGTTTGTTTCTGCCACTCACTCACTTTCCCACCTCCTCCCCGACTATGTCAGCAGCTCTGTCACATGCCCTCTTTACTCTTTTCACTCATTCTGTCATGCACTCCCCTTGTGTTTCTCTCTCTCGCCGCCTCTCTGTCAGGTACCTCTGCATGTGACGAGATAACCACGCTCCGTGCAGCCGTTTTGCTCCATAAGTAGGACGCTTGTTAGGCTGTCGGATTTGCTTCGTTTAGTCGTTCCTATCCGTCAGCAAACAAGCTCTGCGATCCATATCTCCTGAGCCACGCTTTAGTGTCAGAAAAGTGGCAGGAAAAACACCATCTTTTCATGGTAAATGTCTGAATTGTGATCGTTTGAGACAAGAGAATATGATTTATGTCCGGAGATGGATATCAGATAGAAGTAAATTGTTGATTTGTATGAAAGAGATAGATTATAGAGTTGGGTAGAGAAAAGGGGTGTTTGTAGCTGTGTGTGTTTCAATGCACGTGTTCATAGGTGTCTGTGTTAACCTGTCTATCTCTTCAAATCATTTATGACAAATAGGAAACAGCTTCCCTCGATATGTCCGCTTCCCGCCATTTAAGAGCAAGACAAATCGGAGTGGAGTGCTTTCACAATTTAAAGCAAACATTGTGATGGATTCTGGCAGGGATTTCCTCCAAATCAATAGTCATGCTTTTTCAGATGGAATGTAGCTGGAACATCTGCTGCCCGAGGTCCGACCAACAGGTGCTGCGGAGCGGCACAGTGTCGTGAGAACACAGAGCCCGCTGGGAGCAGGGCAAGGCCAGGTGCTCCAGAGCCATGTTCATCTGCGGGGGGAATCCGCTTTATTAAACCAAGCAGAACTGTAAACTTGATCCAGGACAGAGCAGAGTTTAACACAGGGCCAACTCGCCCACGCAGGCCAACATTGCCTCATGAGGCTCTGCACGGATAGGAAAGGGGTTACTTACCAAGATTCTTCTAACTCCCTCACATCCCGGTCTGTCACAACAACCGCTGTTGATGCAAAGCAAGCAAAAAGATGTCTAATTTGCAGTTTCTGTAGGAAATGTGGAGTAGCAGAGGAAAAATACTGAAATATTTGCAGGAAAATAGTTATGTCTAGCTACATAGTCTGCAATACTAGGAGGAAATTTACAGAGGGAAAAGTATTCAGGGGAAAAAATAACTGAAAGGACACTTCACCCAGAAATGTTTGTGTTTCCCATTTTGGCGGTATTGACATAGCTGTTCCTTCGTTCCGGCCTGTCCTGTCCTTTCACAAACACACCCAGCCAACCTTGTCGCTGCAAGCCTTCACCACGGCAACAAGCCCAGAGGAATTGATGATTTTCAACACTTCACCTTCAGGGAGTGTAGATTGCTGGCGATGGGGACTGCAAGGTGTGTCTACGTCAAACTACAACACATAGAAATGAGATTTTAAACCAGGTTATCATGGAATTTTCATGAATCAGGTGACACACTGTGATTTTCACACAACCCTGATGATTGCTCGTTCATCCAAAAGACGGAAGTTAAACACAATGAGCAAATCCTTTTTGTTAATTTGGGTTTTGGTGCCAGAAATGTGGTGTGACATTTCACTGAGAGGGGAGAATTGTAAAGTCCAGCTGTTGGGTTTGACAGCTTTAGGGCACAGCTGGTCTCGGTCTGTTCATGTATGTGTGGGTGGGTGGGTGGATGTGTGTGTGTGTGTGGCTGATTTGCACGTACAAGTGTGCATTACTTATCCAGTGGCTCATATCCGTTAAGTCCATTGACTTTAATTGTGCTAGATTGTTAATAGCTGATGTAATGAAGTATGATGTTCATCCATTAATTATGCCTTTGAAGTGATAAGTGCAAGATTGAGGGAGACTGTAAAGAGCTGTGATGAGGTGTGAAATATTAGTGAGATGGAGATATAAAATCACTGAACATGTAATTATGAATATTTGATTTGCCCAGGAAGATCTTTTCTAACCATGTTTGAGTGTTATCAACCCTTCCTGCCCAACCAATGGGACTCCAGCGGATGGATGAAGGGAAGGAAGGACAAGTGAGGTAAGGAGTCCCGTCCCCCAGGTACTGTGGGGAGTTAGATGAGCCTCAGCTGTACCCCGCGGGGATCAAAGGCAGCACAGTTAGACCCAAACACCATCCTCTCCTCTCCTCCCGTCTCCCCTTCTCTCCCCTCTCCTCTCCCCCATTGTTCTCGCCTCTCCTTCTTATCTGATCGGGCATCCACTCACTCCTATTTGCAATTCTAATGAAAATCAGACACCTGCCCTGCCAACCTTCGCCCCTCTCTGCAGATCCCTGCCACAACAACAAGGAGGAAAAAGGCAGAGAAGAAAAGAGGCAGAGAGAAAAGCGAGTGGGGTGACGAGAGTGGGAGAGAGCCCCTATCAGAGGAGGGGGATTATGTTACTGCTGGCCTGGTAGATTGGGTTGTCAGATGGCGCAGTAAGGGGAGAAAAAATGGTCTCTTTCATTCCGGGTTGCTACGACAGAGGTCTTCTCACACAAAGTGAAAGAATCACGATATGATGTAGGTTGTCAGACTGGTCTGGGGACCTAATCACCCCCACGGGAGGCCTCTGTCATCCCCTTCCAAGAGTTGGGAGCTTCTAAGGTGGTGATGTTGTGAAGTCCAGAAACAAATCGACAAATTGAAAAGGAGCCTGTTTTCAGTTTTGCCTTCACATATCACCTCTATAGTGTAATTTCAATTGTGTCCCCTTCAAGCTTTATGTATGAGCTGGTATCAGTGGGAATAAATGCATACCATATAATGTTACAGAATGTGTAATACTAGTTAAAGACAGTGTTCACTCCGAACAAGAGTTTCTGTGTATTCTCCCCGTTCCCTTGCCTCATCTATCACAGCACACAATCTGCACCTCTCACTGGCCCTGGTTGCTGATAGCCAAAGGTTGAGAGTATCAACGGCCCTAAATGGGGCCTTTAACAGCCAGCGGACTAAAGAGAGGAAAAGAAGCAGGTGGGGAAGGAGGGAGGTCAGCACGATGCTATCAGTCCATTACAGACCCCCGAGGACAAAAGCGGCTTCTCTCCCTTTCAGTCTGGCCTAGTTGTGGCCAATGCAGGGCCACTTCGCTCCACATATGGGTACCTACACAAAGAGGCCTTGATGCAGGTGTCAAGAGGTGCCAGTCATTTTGACTGGTCTGTGTGCTGGGTTCAACCCTTGTTTTAGGTTACTTTCTACTAAGGAACAAAGCACCAGAGGCCCCAAAAGGCTAGGCCTTCTTCTACCTTGGCCATTCAAAAGAGAGAACATTTTCAAGTAGACCACCCTACATGTAAGGTGGGAGGTGTATCGGAATTTAGATATTGTTTGAATTTAGATCCTGATATCTTGTAACATTCAACATTTGATGTAACAGCCACACAAAAAAGAAGTTACGATATTTAAATTCGAGACCTCAAAAATGACCCTGTATGTCATGTGTACAAACAGCTAATATTCATGTGTATTGCAGCAGCAACCTCTAGTGGCTGCAGCAAAGGGACAAGTCAAGTGATAAAGTATAAAGAGTGACAAGGTCCATGCAGGGAATAGGTCAGGGTGGATGGATGGAGTAAACAAACACAGGACTTTGATACAGGAAATCGGTGTTTGTGTCTCTTGTGAAACCAAAAGTCAATGTCGAATCTATTTAAGTCTGGTGCTCCCTAAAGGATTTTCAGATCTTAAACGATTTTAAAAATGTGGGAAACCATGGACATAAAGACAAATTAACTGATTTTCAATATTTTATTCTTAAAAACCTTGGACTTGGGATCTCACAGAAACTCTAGTGAACTAACGTGATTTCAATTCAATTCAATTCAATTGTGTTTATACAGCCCAGAACCGCTAATAACAGATTTGCCTCAAAGCGCTTTACAGACTGTACAGGATTCAACACACTCTGTCCTCTGACAAGGACAAACTCCTCAAAAAAACCTTTGAGATAATATTAATAAACATGGCTGTGGATCAAGTCACAGCTGAGAGAGATGAAATCTGCATGGCTCATACATTTTGCTCCTCTAGCTGGAAAAAAAAAGTTTTATTGTTAGTCTCTAACAGGGCTTGTGCAAGCTAAAAGCTAACTGTGGAGGGGGCGTGGTGCATCAGCTTCAAGAGAGAGGTGTGGAGGGGCTCAGGAGAGCAGCACCAGGTGAGAGTGATTGACACACCTGTGTCTGGTTAGTTAATCACTCTCTCCTTTTAACACAGTAGCGTTCTGGACCTGGAGAGAGGAAGATTGGTGACAACACAGACGAAGGTCGGCAGCATAAAACCTGATAGGTGCCTGTGAGCAGCCTTGCGTGTGCTTAAATGTGTTGTGAACCAAATAAAATATATGTAAGATCATCTTTGCGCTCTGTCTATCTCTGCTGAAGAACCCACCGTGGCATCAGAGAATGCCACACTAACACTAACATGCCAGTGACGCTTCCCAGTTGGCTCGTAGTCCTCAAGACTGGGGACAGCTTTATGTTAACATAACTAATGTAACTACGTAGAGTTGTCAAAAGTATCGATACTCAAAAAAGTATCGATACAAAAACGTTGTATCCAGATACAATACTCATTTTCAAAAGTATCGATACCCAGTGTCAGTATACATAAGTATAGAGTTAATACGTTTACATAAATGTTGGGACTGAAAAAAAAATTTTTTTCTTGTTAATAATTTTGGGGTCTTTGTTTTTATCCTTGTGGTATCGAAAATGGTATCGAGTATCGAATATTTTCCTGAGTATCGGTATTGAGTTCAAAATTTTAGTATCGTGACAACCCTATAACTACGTCACGTATGTAACTACTTACTTGCACACAGAATTATTTTAACCAAAAAACATGTTTTTTTCCTAAACTTAACCAAGTAGTTTCCCCAGTCTTAACCAAACTACAACGGCAACAATAATCATGTGTTTAAAACTGTGACTGTTACATTTAGGTATGAGGATGTGTTGATCTCTGGCTACAAATGACCTATGTGGCTTTATGGAGTACGTGTGATATTCATTTTAGCCCAGGATCAAACCAACCTCTCAGTTTGTCCTGTTCCCATTGCTTCTTGCTAGGACAGAGAGAAATGTTTTTTATGTGGGGAGGGCTAGGGGACAGCTAAGAAAAAACAACACACACCTGTTTCCCCTGTTTTAACGCCTTCCCCACTCCCTCCCCTTGGAGCAGCCACAGGGACATGGAGAGTGGATTGTACCGGTGCTTAATCCAGACGGGCTAGGACAATGGTATTGTCACCCATTTAGAGGGTGCTGAGAACACGTGGCTCACCCTTTAGCACGCTTGAGGGAGTATGGGTGAAGGCAGACTGCGGGCCACAGTGGCAGGTGCTGTGACGGATGTCCTGTGGAGTGCCAAAGCAAACACAGGGAGGCGAGGTGGGGTCAGGGTGGGGCAGTCAGAAGGGTAAAGCGAGTATGGGGAGATTAGTGTGCCATGGCCCTGCCCTTTAGAAAGGAGAAGAGGAGGGAGCACAGGGGAGGTGTGGGCAGTGAAAAAGAGAGGTGTCAGGACACAGGGTCGCATTCTGCTGCATCATGCCTGTGTGTTTTCAAGCAAGGTGCCGAATGAATGACCTCAGAATAGAGTTCAGTGTGAAATATTGCAAGACAGAAAATGAAAAATGTCCAAGTCAGCTTAAATTTCCCAGCCGAACAAAGAGGCAGAGTGTGAAGGGCAATCAACTCTTCATCCTCTTGCACTTGTAAGACAACTTTGAAGTCCAGCTCCAACTTGCAGCAGCAGTGGGAGGAAGTATGAATCAGGTAGAGTTTCACTTGCCTCATGTCCTCTAATGGCCCACCCAATCACCAGGACATGAGCATTACACAGAACATGTGCACAGGAAGCCTGGAGGTATTGCAGTTACACAACAGAAACTGGATACGCCTTGTTCGCTAACCTTGGGTCCCTGTCCTGCCCTCAGCCCCCCCTTGTACCATTATGAGGGCGACGAAAGAAGGGCACAGAGAATGTGTGAGCTTCAACCTATTCTGGACCGAACACTGGTGGGCAGCTCCATTAGCTGTAGGGACATATCTGTGGATGAAAGATTGCATTGAGGTTGTGGAGAGTTTGCATTGTTAGCCAAAGGTCTGAGACACATCTGGAAAAGTCTTTTAAGTTACCGACAAGAAGGGGGATAGGGCGTTGACTTAGGAATGGCATGGAGAGAGGAAAGAGCAAAGGTTAGCTGTGATTTTAATCAGGCAGGTCTGCGGACCTATACACCCTCTTTCTATGTGATCTGGATTTTTGACCGTCTGCCTGCCTGGGCAAAGCTGGAAATTGAATTTAAAATTAATGGAAGAAAAAATTTGTCACAATGGTGAAATAACAAAGCATTCTTGACTGGTCGAGCACCGCTGCAAGGGCAGTCATCAAGGGGTGAAACAAGAATGAGAGTAGCAGGTGGCCATATAACTTCCTGAAGCCTTGACCTGACCATGAATCTTAGGAAGCCTCCTAATATACATGTCCGGTAAAACTTTTTTCTTACCTGTCCTCTGTCATGGAGAGGTGAGATACCATTTTTCCACAGTGTTGTACTCATTTGTGCATACACAAAGTGACAGATGCAACTGTGTGAATAATGAATGAATGAAAAAAGATTGCTTGAGAGAGTTGAAATCATGCCTCCATCCAAGCTGCAAATTGCACAAAGTGGCAGCATTTGTCAGATTTCTGGGAGTTTTAGACAACATTCAACGACCTGATAAGCACTTCAGTTGAAGCAAACTTGTGCACTTACTAGTGGTTTTTTTTTTTTTTAAACTTGCTCTTAGTCGTGCAACAAATGTCCTTGTTATTTAGTCTCAACCTGGGGGTCGTGACCCCAAAGGGCATCACAAGATCATTTCCAGAGATCGTCCGATGTCTGTGGGGAAAACCCCCCCCCACATGTTAAAATTTTAGACAAATTTTAGACCGGAAATGTTTTTAAATTACTGTGTAAATGACATGTTTTAAAGAATATGAAAACTACTCTGCTATGATTAATATCTTTTAATCGTTTTAATGTGGGGTTTCATGTTTCTCTTCTGGCTTCTGATTGGCTTCCCAAATTGTGTCGTACCTGACCTAGCTTGCCCAGCATACATTTCAACCTCAGATTGTAGGTAAGTGCACAGACATTTCCCCCTTCAGCAAAGGAATGTGACTCTCTAATGACAAACCTTGCATAGATACAAGTCAGCATAATCAAGGTCAGACGTTTTTGAGTGGGGTGGATGTTTAAGCTTTATCTTAGTCTTTTGTGTGCTTTAGTGTTTAATGAAGTCTGTGCTGTGTCATCGTCTCGCCATTGATGGTCCATTAAGGAACATATTAAGTCATATTTTTTTTAAACAAAATTAACATTGGCCTTTGTATAATTGTTCATTATGTATCCACAGCGTACTGTTCCAAAACCAGGACTGAGATATCTGGTCAACCAAGCAGGACATGAGCAGTAAACATGAGCCGAGGAATGTCTGATAGAAGTTCAGAGGTCAGAACGAAGCATGCCTTGGCAGGGACAGAGGGACATAGCCACCTGGTCATCTGGGTTAATTATAAATGTAGCAGGCCACAAGGGGGGAAGATGAGCTGGACAGCTGTCTCTCCAGACACACATATAAACACACACACACACACACACACTCAGGATCACAGCCCATATGCATGGTCCGCTCCGCTGAGCACCAGATCCCAGGGGCCCGCCGTGGCTGAAAAGCCCTCCACCGCAGCCAGGTGGAACTGGGGAAAAGTTCACCATCACAGCCGCCAAACTCTTTTTCACCCTCTCTCTCTCCGTCTCTGTTTCTCTCTTAGAGCCTCCCACGGAAATACAAGATGAAGTATGTTCTTTGGATTCGTCTACTGTAATTCTCTGGTATTCTCATGACTATCCAGATAGGAAATAGAGTGCCTTTGGAACAGTGAAATTATTGATTTATCAGGAGTTAGACATTGTTGATTGGGTGATAAAATTGAGATTGATGCTCGATGGGTGAAATTCTTATTATTCATGCTTTATAAGTGGAAAAGTTTGATCTTTTGTCTCAAGCATAATTTCAACCAGTGTATGGAGAATTCTTCAGTAATATATTTCAGGAGCAGGCTGTACCTGCTTGTCCCCAGCCCACAATCACAGATAAGCAAACACTGAAGATGTTCATAATTGGGTCTCCTCCATTCAAACAGCAATTTGTCGCCACCTCCCTTTAGCTGCACCCGTGGGGCTCTGTGCTAATAGGCTGAGCTCAGTTTAATTGTGAAATGAGTGTTTCTCTGTGCACAGGCAGGAATCCGAAACCCCACAGGTGCGACTGAGAGACACAGACCAGCACATACACAGTTTGATTGTAACATGATGACACAGCAATAGAGAAAAGGATGCAGAGGGGGGAAGAGGAAAAAAAGCAAAGTGACGGGAGAAGATGAGAAATGGTAAAGGTGAAAAGGGGGAAAAGTGATGGATAGGAATACGTGTTAAAGAGACACCAAGCGAGTGAGAAATATGAAATTGAAAATCAAGCTAGAAATAGAACAGGGGTGATCATTTGCCAAAGAGACTGATACCCGCCGTTTGTCTTCCTCACAGGTTATGAAACTGGACACACGTCGGATTATGAATATCAGTCATATCCAGCACCTGTGTTTTCAACTTGATAATATTTCACCATGAGTGTTGATGGAGGTAAAATGATAAGGCTGATTATTTTTTGCTGATGTTGCACATAGAGCAATGCACTGCTCGAGACATCAGACACTGAAAAACTATACCATGGTCCCAGCTGATAGCAAGCTACATGAAATATGTCTTGGTTTCCTCTGCCAGATACAAGAGATCTAGAAAGCAGACAGTGCAGTGTTGAGCTTTTGTGGAGGCATTGTCCCAAAAAAGCGCTGACAGCACAAAAAAGCCCCCCCTGGAAAGAGCTTTACTGTATGCAAGTGTCCAGTCACTGGAAAAGCCATTGCAGTAAAGTGGAGGAGTAATCCTGGCAGAGCCTGTTTTTTCACTTAGGAAGCCCATAAGAATCCAAGCCCTGAGCAGAATGTCTCCCCTGACGCCCATAGCTGAGATAGCAAAGACGGCACTCGGGCCACTGTGTCTGAAATAAACACAAAGCTTGTGTCCACTGGGCACAATAAGACTGATGCAGGCTTAATCACTCTCATGGCAACAGTAGACGTTGCAAACAAGTGTGTGTGCGTTTGAGGTTTTATGCAAATCATAGTGTGCATTTAAAGGATGCGTCTTTATTCAAGGACACGTTAATATGATACCCTTCCTCCAACCTTCTCATAGCATGAATACCAAAAGAAGAAAAAGTCCATCATTAATGTTGTGATTGTCATACCAATTTTTTTTTAAGTCCAATCCATAAGGCTCAGAACACTTTACTCTAATGCTGTTTGTCACATCTGAGCAGAGGAATATCCTCAGCCTTTCATTTCCAACCGCATGAAACCTGCTGTGCATCAACCACACCAGCCCACTTCTTCTCACAGGCATCTGCCTTTGAAAAACGACAATGTCACCTGTCACTCACGAGCACCATTAAACCAATCAGTCCCCCCAGGAGATCTGATTAGGCCGGCCTGCCAGCATTTAACTCACGAAGGAAATGAGATGCCCTGCTGTTCTCCCTGCCTATCGTGGTCGGAACCCTGCAGTCAACAGCACACAACGGTTGGCAAGAAAGACAAGATGGATTGGAGGTCTCAGGTAGAGATGTGGTCTGATAGAAATGTTTCATGGATGCATGGATTGATTCTGAAAAGTTTGTGGTTTTGTTAAATTGTGCAGTAAGTACTCACAATGGATCAATAAAGTAATTTACTTGATGGTAAAATGATTTGCTCTCTTGTGACTGTCCAGTATCATCATTCTCTTTTCCCTTATGTTTGCCAATTTTAGTGACAGAAACAAAGTTATAAACGTACAGCAAGGTGGACTGAAGAGTGCGTCCTTCAATTCAGCACATATACAGTGTGTCCTGCTATAGTTCTTGTTCAGCAAGTCTTTGAGTTGCACCCAGCTTTAAGTAAGCTCTGTAATTGAGCTTTTCAGAGTGAAATTTGACTTTCAATTTACAAATCTTTAAAGCTGGGGTAGGCAATTTTTTTCTGGAAGAGGCCACTCCCACCAGAAAGCACAAGCATATGCACAAGCTTTATACAGTATCCCTAGTCATTCATTCCAATAATCCTGATAGTGGTTGTGGTCTGGATTACCCAGAGTCATAAGCCTCCATCCATTGATGCCTTCAAATGGAACTTGTCGGCTCATAATTATGACATGGTAAGTCATGTACAAGACTTGTGAACTTGGTGCTTTTAGAAAATTTCCACTTTGGAGGTTGTGAATACCACATGTTCATAAGGACTCTTCCTATAAACACAGCAAACATGACACCATTTGAATGCAGCGTCTGATACAATCCATATATTTTATTGCATGTATTGTCACACTTTTTTTATTGAGTCCATGTAGGCAGTTGTTGCCAGTGCTGGAATAGTAACTTTTTCTGCAGGATTTTCTGCCATTTAATCTTACAATGTCTAAAGGAATGTGCCAGCACATCTGCATTTGTAGAACAGCCAATAGGAAGGCCCTCTTTGATCTGTTATTGGCCAAAGTCTTCAGTCAGGGCTTAGATGTCTAAAGCCTGATAACAGAACCAACAGGAAGTGCAAATGTCTAGTTTTCTCGTCAAGTGGTCCTCTCCGTTGACCACTTAAATTACAACAGGCTGAAAGGTTATTATGCGATTTTTCCCAGATGATGCAAGAAACGACTACCCCAGCTTTAAAGTGCACGATAAACACAGTTTTATCTTTTTATTAACACGTTAAAAATGTGAAAATAAGCCCTCTGCTTGTGTAATGTCTCAGTCTAAGACACACAACTTTCTCTGGACAGAGAAGCTGGCCTCGGTCCCCTGTCACCCAGCTACAGCATCCAGCCAAACAAAGCAAAAGTGCCGATCAGCTGCAAGTTGAGCCCAGCTGTTGCTGGGGCTGGGAGACGTGGAGCAGAGAGTAGGGCGGGTGGCGACTAAATGTCCAGTACAGGGAGAAGGAAAGGGGTGGCGGGAAGGTGGCGACGGCGGTGGGAGTGCAGAAAGGGAATACGGGGGATGGAAGGGATCAGGCTGGAGTGTTGGGCGAGGGATCGGGTGATGTTTGGCCAAGGCCTGAGGAAGTATCATATGCGACACCTTCATGCGAGAAGGTTACTCCGGGCTGAGGCAGCCTCCTGGACCACAGGCTTCAGGAAAAGCTGACGGATACACAAGTCCCACAGATGGTGGATACGCACACATGCACACACACAGATAAACACTCTCTGGTCACATTCACACACAGATATTCAAAGATGAAGGCAGCACACACACTCATTGATTAATCCATGTGGGCTAGCACAAACACAGCAGCTTTTAACAGCTGAGTGGTGAAATTGGAGGGCTCCACCCAAACAAAGCTTAGCAGGTCACAATCAGTTCAATAGTCTGCTGTCCCTCACAGGACCACAGGAAGTCTGCACCATGTGTAAAATCCTAAACAATCATTTATAATCTCATCAAACATCAGACTCATGTGATCGCAAATATTTAAGCAGGAAATAATAAGATAATATAAAGCAGAAGCGTCTTGGACGACCATTGAAACATTTGGCAAATCAAAAGATAGGCTTTCCATATGATGCAGGAAACATTCCTCATGCTACAAGGATGAAAGAATCCCATTAATCTTCAATGTCAGGTCACAGGCATCTATCATCCTGCCAAAAGATGAAAAAGACACTATCTATTTTATCTATCCATCTATCCATACTGAATCAGCTTAGCACTTGTGCATTTATCACAAAGATAATTCTGCTGAGCTTACAAAAACTCCTTTTCCTCTCGGTCGAAGTGTCCAATCAGCAGGTGGTGGTCTGGTGATTGACATCTGAGCGAGATGTGATCACAGATAACCCTCCCTCTCTATTCCACCTGGAGCAGGCCTGGTGCTCGTGACTGACAGCTCTGCTCTTAATAATTCATCTGGCCCTGGGTGTCTGAAGGTCAGGAGATCATCTGCTTGGGCTTGGGTGCTGAGGAGAGGTGGCACTGTCATCAAATATTTATTGACCTGCTGTACTCCCAATACACTCTCAAAATACACAATCTCTCCTCGCTAAACACAGCACAGATTCGCACCCAGCTGCTTCAGCGGAATAGCAACAGCGCTGATACTGTTTGACTGTGTGTGAGGGTTGCTGGTTGTGGAAATAGGGTGCAAAGGAGTGTGGTTATGAGTGTGTGTGTGTGTGTGTGTGTGTGTGTGTGTGTTGTTTTGCCATGTGAGCATATGGATTATGAGTCAGAGAACAGACGTAACTGCTGATGAGCCAGTGTGTATAATTGTAGAGCCAGATGGAAAATAGCACTGAGTGCACCAACACTTGACAACACAATGCTGTTAACTCTGTATTTTCTGCAATCAAACAGTGATACCAGAATTCAAATTGCAAATATGGAAAGAGATGACAGTATTTGTCAATCTGTGCACTTTTCTCATATTTTCATCACGTAATCACTATTGGTCATACAGTTTACTCACTGCCTCTTTTGTAGAGATTTGGGAAACATGGAGAATAGCGTCGTTCTTGGCAATTACCTGCAGGTGTTGGAGCGAACTGCACACACACCAGTTTAAATATGTTTAAGTGTTTAAATTAGCCTGAAGTCATTACTTGCTTTCTAATTAGCTTGTTTGTAAGCTAAAGAAGTAGTAGCTAATTAAATAAGATTGTAAGTATCCCTAAATTGCAAAAATAAAATGTTGTTATAATTGATTGCCACTAAACTTTAAAGCACAACTTCAAGTGTGACTAATTGCTCCAGAACTGCTGTGCTTTGCTACAACTGCTAGAGGGACTTTCAGAAAACTTTCAGTGTCACAATGACAAGGGTATAACTGCAGATATCCAGGCTCGACCCACCTCCTCAGATTTGTTTCAGTCACCAAGATACAATAGCATGCGTTTAATAGTTTGAATAAACCACACCCATTCCACAATAGTAAACAATTTTCTTCTTATTATTTTTTATTTAACTGCAACTTATAAAGTTAGTTCAAGTGTAACTCCACCCAATGCATAATTTTGAAAAATGACAAAAAGTGGGGAAGAGGAGGGGGGTGTGGTGGTTAATTTATAATAGGTCATTTATACAGTAGGAGGTGATGTGAACATGATACAATGTGTTAAAGCTAAGTAGGCTACATAGCTTTAACACACTTATTAACAATAAGTGCAATATGCTGCCTGATAAAATATAGTGGTATGTAAACGTTATTTACTGATAATGAAAAGCAGATCAACACACATAATTTTAGCTTTAACTCATGTGATAACTATGACTGTCATGGGAACTAGGCAATAGAGAGCAAATGAAATTAGTAGTAGTAGTAGTAGTTTTGTAGGCCATCCCGGAAGTGGCATCTCCATGGGGTCTAGAGAATTCGCCTATGGGATTTTTTGCATTGGATTTTGGATCAAAAATAAGGTCTAATGCAAACACACTTTTCTGAAGCGTTATTGCAGCCAACAAAATTACAAAGCTAACATTATGCTATAGCGAACTATTCTACGGTCGCATGACATCACTACCATTATACTTCAGATGATCTCCGACAAGCTAACCAGCTGTTCTGACAAGCTGTTGAATCCATAGCCTAATAAATTGTTTATTTACATAATTTACAATCTACAAGAGTGTGCAAGAGCGCTGAAAAACAAGACTAGAGGCTGTGAGGCGAACTAGTGAGAGAATTCCTGTCCGTGTCCGGCTTGATGACGTTTAATGACACCTGACACCACAAAGCTATTGGTCTCAATGGCAAGTGTTTAAGATTTTTTCTGTTATGTAGAAGTTTTATAGGAAGCAGATTCTCCCTGACCCAACTAATGTTGTCCCTGCTAGAGTCTGGTTTCCTGAAGTAAAACCAAACAGAGGTGGTGAGTGAAATCTTGTAATGTCCGAAGTCACCATGGCCAACAACTATAAGAATATTTTTGAAATATACTGGAATCTCCTTCTAATGAAAATATCTTTCATGCAGTATACAGAACTCAAAATTCCACCAGCCTCCACATTTGATATCAGTTTAACAAACCTCCAAAAAAGCTGTATCCAATCATCTGACCTATTACAACCCAGAAAGTCACATTTCTGGTTCCAATTGAGAGCAAAGTGCTGTTCATATGAAATATTTTGTGAGCAGCAAGAACCTCCATATGTGGACATGTCTCCACCAGTCAAGCCCAGCAGCTGTAGAGACGCCAGCAAGCTGATGACCTAATGCTGGTCCTGCTTCATCATGATCACTCCTGAAGGAACATACAAACACACACACACACACACACACACACACACTCACACTTACACTCACTGAAATACACATACCCTCTCTTAAGCCAAGGCATTACGCTCCACTCACTCCCAGATTTCAGGCAGGTGCTGCTGTTGTTTGTCGGAGCACTTGGCAGAACAGCGTTGGATTGCAGCATTTTGGTGCATCTGTATCAGCTTGATACGAGTAATTACGTGTTCCTAATGGTATGCTGCAGACCGAACTCACAGGGCCTAACTGTTCCAGAACAAGGTTTCCCAATCTGAACGGGGAGTCTGAATGTTTTATGCCTCTTAGAGAATGACTGTTTGCACATGGCGGAATCAAGCTACTTTCAGTATCTTTGTGTGTGTGTGCAGTTGTGTAAGCATCTGCATTCTGTTACGTGGACACATGTGTGGTCGTTCTTGTGGTTATACCACATTACCTAGGTGTGAAAGAAAATAGTGTGTTTCCTCAAGGTTTCCGAGAAGAGAGCCACACAGCAACATTTCGAGGCTCTGCTGGTGCTCATAAATCTGCATATCACACGTTAACAAACCAAGCTGAGGGAGTCAGTGCACTGGGAGAATATTGATACACTTGTGTGTGACTAGAGTAAAGGTGTGTGGTTGTGACGAGCACAATTACAGTGTGCTCATAAGAAATTTCCATTGTAAATTACAAAGTCCATTATTTATTTTATTCATGAGGTAAGACAGGTATTGTTTATTATGCAGTAGGTGAGTGAATATCTGCCTCAGATTGAGTGTACTCATGCGTGAGTGTGGAGTCATTTTCTCCCGGTTTGAGGCTGATGACTTGCGCATGTTTGACTAAAGGCGTGCACATCGGAGGTAGATGTGTCCACAGTGACATGGTTGGTGCACTGTCAGGTAGTGGAAGTGGGTTTATAGGGGGAAGAAAGAGGAGAATGTATACTTAGTCCAGATGTCTCATATTCACAAACACAACCTACCTCAATAAATCTCTGGGGCGCACATTTCTATAGCTTTAATACCTTTGATCAGCTCTTTGAGTTTTGTATTTGTTTGTGAAGGACTGTCATCCCAAATATTAACATCAACCAACACAACTCTGTTCACACCTTTTATTTAAATATTTGTTGGGCACACTTTAGATGTTACAAACTAGTTCAACATTGTGATTTAATGTGCTGTCATTTTATATACAGGGCATGTAATTTACACCTCTGTAACTGTCAAATGAATTAGTCAGATTAATGAATCAGAAATGTGCAATTACTTAGCTGGTGATGTATTTTGTTTGCTCTTTGGCGCTTTGCTGGAGATGCCACGGTTACATTCATTAGCTTGATGAATACACCAGAAAACAAACTAACAAGCAACCAGAGGAAATCATTTGTTAAATACAAAAAAAATGAATTGCTGGTACATGCAACTATGCATAAAGGCAATACTTTAAATCACAGCCCAGTCACCATAAAAAGATAGTGGAGGAATTTTACATTTTTGCAATCCTCTTTGATAGAACACTTTTAAGGCACCCTTTAGTTATGGCGCCAGCCTGGTGATGTGGATAACGAGTGTCACAGTCACAGTCGGACGGGTTATACAGACACTGGACTTTCACCCAGGAGACCGATGTTCGGATCCTGTTTGTGTCTCATGTGAAACCTGTGAAAGTCAATTTTGAGGCACTTTCCTTAGGTTTGTAAATTAACTTAGATTTTTATATTCTGCTCTATATAACCTTGTGTCCATTTAAAAAAAAAATCTTTATTGGAACTAAGCCAAGTAGGTATGCACAAAAATTGTTTTTGTTTCAACCCAAACCCTGTTTATTTCCTAACCATAACCAAGTCATTTGTGGCCTAAACATAACCAAGTAGTTTTTGTTCGAATTCACAACATTAACCATATGCTTGAAACCCAAATGTAGTGCGTCTGTATGTTTGTTTGTTTGTTTGTTTTTTATCCCTGCCATCCTTTATCTGTGGTTTGCAGAAATGTACAATGCTAACATTATATTGACTGAGATGGTAAGTACTGGCTCTCTTAATATGCTGTGCTTCTATATACACAGTCACCCATAAAGGCTGGAATAATTTTGTTTTCAGACACAATCCCCTGTTAATTGTGGTTTCATTTTCATAGTGATATTTTTGGAAGAGGTTGATTAAAGCTTTGAGAAGATATACACTTTATCTTTCAAGATTAAATCACATTGTCACAATCATTTCACAGAAGGTAAAAAGTATTTTATTCCAACATTATGGGCCGTTGGAATAAATAATAAATATATCTAATATTATTAATAACCATATATATATATATACACACACACACACACACACACACACACACACACACACACATTTAGATCTGAAAATCCTGAAAAGATTTAAAGACAGATTTCCCTCATGTAGCTTTTGTCAATCTCACAATAATCTAACAAATTGTTGCTGCATTCAGGTGCCCAAAGAACAAGCATGACAAACGACCGCACATTGTGTGAGGATATATGGAAGATATGAGCAGTTGTGTTGGAGCTCAACGGATGGAGCCACAGGTGTTAAACAGCTAAGCGCTTTAGCTGCTCCGGGCGAAAAGATGTTATTGAACCAGGAAAGCTTCTCAAACAGTCCCTCTCTTCAGGGCAACTCAAAGCCCACGGGTTAAAGGTCACTATGAGCAGCAATGGAAGCCATTTGTTTGGTTGTCATGGCTCAACAGGTGAGCCCTGGGTGGGGGACCAGGCTTCTCAAAACATCTCACCCGGCAAGAAAAAAAATAGCACCACAGGCTCAATACGAGGAATGTCCACCACACACGGTCACTCACTCACCACACACGTCACAACAACCCGTGTTTACCCTTATTCCACTCCGTGTTCACACTACTCTGTTTGCTTTGTAGCTTTGTGAGGGGAGGCTGCCCCGAAAAATGCTGAAGCAGAGAGAAGGGGGGAAAAATGGAAAGAACAACCGTGGCCACCATCGGTGCACAGCTCAGTGTTTGTTTTTGTTTGAATGTCACAGGGTTAAGTTTTTTTTTTTAGTCGAGGGAGACACCAGAGCTGCACCTGTGCTACAAGTGCCT
Source organism: Centropristis striata (assembly GCF_030273125.1). Taxonomy (NCBI): domain Eukaryota; kingdom Metazoa; phylum Chordata; class Actinopteri; order Perciformes; family Serranidae; genus Centropristis; species Centropristis striata. The sequence continues at coordinate 16,740,286 of NC_081519.1, read as the reverse complement.
CCGGACTGGTAGCTACCCTCCAGCTGGGTTGTTTTGTATAGGATCCAGCCTAATCATCACATTGGACATGTTGCTGCACACATTCCTCCTCCCTCAAGTCTATTGTACAAACTGTGTGGCCAGTGAAGCATTTTCTATAGAAGCTGCACAGCTCATTTATACAGCTTTTGGGTGACTTCCATATCTACACAATGAGGCCTGATTGCTCGTTGGCCACAAGTCGTTTAAAGCTAATTTGAAATTATGTTCTACATTTATGGGCAAATGATTTTGTGAGAATGGTTGCGGTTTCCAAGGTTGATGTTTATAAAAGTGGGGCACACAAAATCTCTCACAAGTTAACCAGCAATGATGAAAAATAATTACATATTCTAACTCATGTACTGTATTCATACTAAGTTTACTCAAAAAATATATAATCCATTAATATTGTAGAATTGTGACAGAGTAAACAATTCAACAGTATGTAAAATACTTGATCATTTTTCATACTTAATAATTGATGGACGGTGTATAATGTGATTGGAGTTGCTTGTATTGACAAACCCACATAGTATTACAACCTGACTTTGTAGTGCCCCTGAGTTCAGAGCAACTTTACTGTGTTGGTTCAGTCTCACATGCTCTCATCAACTTAATTTCCAGAAGCACCAGGCAACTGTCTGCAGCAAAAGAAGCTCTGATAAATCCACTGTACACAACCTGCTCAGCACCATACTATGGACAGGCAAAGTCAGTGACTAGCTTGTAAACATAGTGGAGCATTTAGCATTTTTTTTCTGGAGCTTTCAACCATATCACATGGTCTTTAATCATAAACTGTATAAAAGAAGTGGACATAGTTTTAAATCCTCTTGTTTGACATTGTGGCCATTTTGATTTATTTTTCTTTCTTTTTGGTCAGAAATAACCACATTTTTTAGACATGAGTGCTGAGCTGATGAAGTCACAGGTTACCATCCCAGCGGGGTCTGGTATTGTTTGCATAATAAAAGCTAAGTTACAAGCTAATGCTAGCCAGCTAGCTAGCTGTAATTCATGCCAACTGGTATGCTAATTTTAGCTAGCCAAAAAAGGTTTAAGACTAATGCTGTGTTCCAATACCCATACTTCCATGAGTACACTTAAATGCAGTACACTATCCGCACTCACAAAGTACACAGATTTCAGCAGGTGAGTGTTGTTCCAAATCTAATACTCCGTGATGCACTTACCGGAAATGATGCTCGCGACGGCCGCCGCGGCTCGTCACCCGCGAAAAACTTCCGGCTTTAAACGGCGAAAAAATTATCCTTTGTGTTGTTTAATCTTTACTTCTACAATCCGGCAATATGGCTCCATTAACGCAGCAAATGTGGAAAATGCGCCGGCGTCGTCGGCCGCCATTACAAAAATTTTTTTCGAGCTGAGCGGCTCTGCCTGGCTCCGCCTCTTCCGCTACGTAGACAAGATGGCAGCCGTTGAGTGCGTATAGTGTACATCGTTCCACACTCAGCGTTTTGACCGTTATGAGTACAACATCCGGGTCCTTTAGGTACACTTCTTTTCACCGCGATCGGAATCGGAACACCCTGCGTACTCAAGCTAAGTACAGTGAGTACGGGAAGTATGGGTATTGGAACACAGCACATATAAACGTACCACCCTGACGCATATCGTCTGTTTTATTCGAAATGGGACCATCATCTACAAAATTAACTTTATGTTGTTTTGAAGAAGGCTTGAAACTAGTGATTGAGATCATCAGCTCATTAGGAAAATGTTTACTGAGGTAATAAATCAAGTGAAAACTACAACGGGACTTCTTTTTGCAACCAGTAGAGTTGCCCTCTGCTGGCCATTAGAGAGAATGCAGATTTCCGCATTGGCTACACTTTTCAGGCCCAGAGGTCGTCCCTTGACTTCAATATGGAAAAGTAATCCTAAAACTGTTCAGAATAATGGAAAAATTCATGCCAACTGAGCAAATGTCATCTGCTGATGAGGAATGTGTGATACTTTTGAAAACTTCTGAAGAAAGTAAGTGGACCTATACTTTGTCAAGATCAGATAATATAACTTAAATCAATGTTCTGAATACTTGGTCCACCACTGACTATCAGCTGAAAATGTATATTAAATGACACCTGACAGGATGCCTAATGGTTAACTCAGTCTGTTCTTTTAGACACCGGATCAGTCTACTAACAAGCATGAAGTTACGGTTCGAAGCCGAACACGACAGCGCATTAGATTAATTATCGGAAGGGGCCGTGACTATTTCAAAGCTGTAAAAACAAGGCGGTACACATGAAAACATCTGTTGTGTGTGTGTGTTAGTGAGAGAGAAGATGAAAAAATATAGCAATTTCAGACCAAGAAAAATACATGGAACGTCATCATCTCAATTTCCCAGCAGTCCCCAGGCTCAACAGCACATATGCAAGTGAACACACACACACACACACACACACACACACACACACACACACACACACACAGATGTCCAATGTCCTCCTGTCTTGATGGGCTCTGCAATAGAGATAATTGTGTTTAAATGCAGCCATTTAAAGATAAATGAGCAATAGTAAGTAATGATGGCTTATTTCCCATCTGTCTGTGCATCGCTGCAGCTGAGCCCTGTGAATGAACATCAGTGTTCTGAATGCACAGGACGACTTCAGAGCCTCAATTTATTTCACCCGCTACAAGCCTGTAATATCAAGCAGTTTAGAGGCACCGACAAAATTGTTCCAACTGTCATTAGAAAAACCTCACCTTAAAAGTTATTTCATGCTAAATATAGTGGAGAAAACATGAAGGAAAAACGGAAAGGATGGATTTTTGTTATCACAACAGTATTCCTGGTTCTTACTCCCGGTTCCATAAACTAGATAGTAATAGAAATGTGTTTAAGGAGGTCCTAATGCTTTGCAGGCTCAGTGAGTGTTCTTCGGTGATTGAAAAAGCAACGGTGTAGAGGGAAAATAAAAGAGGGTCCCGGGCCGAGCGAGGGGGCCCCTGAAAAACATCTTGCTTGCACTCTAACAGAAACTTTACAGCTTCTCAGAGAAACAGCGTGGGAGAAAATGGCCGTCTGGAGCCTCAGCCGCCTGCGTCAGTGCATTATTCTGTTTTTGTTTGTCTTGGCTTCTTTTCTTTTATTGTCTGTATCCTCAAAACATTTTCCATCCCTCTTTCTTTTTCTCTTGTTGTCATGCACACACACACACACACACACACACACACACACACACACACACACACACATACACACACCAAACAAGTCTAGGGCATGCAGGTGTGAAGGTTGTGTAAGCAACTTATCCCAGGTGCAGATCAAATGTTTCTGCTATGACAAACTGCATTTCCACATTCCGATACTTTATTAACCCTCCGTTTCATTGAAACTGTTTGAAAAGTCATACACGGAAGGGCAGATTGAACATTTGATACTTCTGTTGTTTATGTCATATGATACAGAGACTTCAGAAATTTCTTGACAAGGTTAATCTGACCCAATAATCTGTTTGGTAAAACAATGAAATGCAGTATTTTTTCAGGTCAGTTAGGTTTAAGTGAAGCCTGTTCTCACCCACTGTTTTCAGAGGCCACACCCAATCAAAACCTTTTATTTCACTGGGCATGCAACTGGAAAGCAGACTAAAATTGTAAAAAAAAAAATTGATGAAATATGTGCACAGAGCATGTCTGCTACACCTGACCTGCATTTAGAGGAGCAGATCACACTGTGATTGATAATCTTCTAAAGAGGAAATAGATCGAAGAGGTACACTTGGCATAGACACACAGACTCCCATCTGACAGTGTCTTCCACATGAGCCCATATAACTGTCACCAGATGCACAGTTTTCATTATACCCCATGGAGTTATGATGACAAACTGGCACTATGACGAATAACTCTCTCACAGTTCAACAAGGAACTGTAAAAGGTAATATTTTTCATCAACTCGCAAGTGAAGCTGTTTTTTTGTGGCTTAATGGACTAATTTCCTGTCACATGTATTTTAAAATCAGCATCTTTATTTTAGCCGGGTGGTAAGTCGGTCAGTTGGTCCACTACTTTGGTCCAGATTGAAATATGTCAACGAGTATGGCTCGATTGCCCTGAAATATGGGACAGACATTCATAGTCCCTGGGGGATACATTCTATTGACTTCTGTGATTTCTTGAGCTTTTTTAAAATATGAACTAGCACAAAATTTTGTAGAGTAAAATTTTGTTTGTGCGGAGCAAAACAAACTTTACAGGCTGTTTGTGGGTATATCTTAAAAAAATGCAATAAGATTTGTTGGAAATCCACGTAATTGTGAGCCAGGAGGCAATCCTTATTTGGTGTCTAGTAGCGGCCTCTAGTGGCCTTAGTAATTATGATGAGAGCGACAGAGGAAGTGAGGCAACATAAATAAAGTCCATTTAGGTCAGGCAGGCTGGATGGTGGAACAACTAAAAGACTTTATTCAAGGAGACTGTCTAATACTTAAAGTCAACTTATTATTTTAAGGTAACCTGTAAATATATCACAGTCTATGTCACTCTCTACATTCCATGTACATCTCTACATACCCACACCCCATGTGACCCATGTAACCACATCTAGTAGTTACATACGGAAGTAGTTATTTTAACACAAACCCTGTTGTTTTTTTCCCCAACCTTAACCAAGTAGTTCAGTTTCACAATGTGTGTCAAGAAAACAATTGTCACACATTTAAAAGATGACAATGCAACCATTTCACAATGGTAAATGTCTTATAATTATTATATCTTATTTCGTAGAGTGTCATATCAACTTTTTTTTAATAAGCTGTCATACGGATGTGTGAGAGTATGTTGAACTACGATGTCGGGCAATATTGAGAAGACTTGTCATCTATGTAAATATGATACAATAGCTTGACAATGGTCCCACAGCGTTCACTGGATTGACTGCTTTTGAACCAAAAATATGCTGTTCCATCACACACATATATGATGGCAAACAAAACATTCAACATGAAATTAGTGGATTTAAAGGTCAGAACTAATGACATTGTCTTCAGCCTCAGCTGTGCTCAGTGATTAGATTGTTTGCATGTTGCCATGCTAGCCTTAGCATTTATCTTAAATAACTACTGTACGTCACAGAGCTACCAATATGGCTGGAGCCTTGAGGACTTGTTTTTGTAAATTGGTCAAACAGAGGCTTTGATTACTGGCAGCAGCGAATACCTGAAGCATTTTTTTAGGAGAGCCATTAAAAATCTAAGAGGATGGTGGGTGAGTGTATCTCCTAACCTTTCTTCACACGTTTCAACAGCTGGCAGATGCTTCAGTAATTGTTCCAATCAGGCAGGCATTTCCTGTCCGATCTACCGTTAAAAAGAGAAGAGGGAAGAGGAACAAAGCCACTGGTGGAGAAAACCTAAACAGTGGTGTCATTACTGCAGTGGACTATCCGTGTCTGCAGGCACGCACACACATATTCACACCTGCAAATGGGTCAGTAACCCGCACAACAAATGTTCATTCACATGCCTGCATGTATGCCTTCGTGCATGTTGACATATATACACACATAACAGGCAGGGCATGTGCAGAAACACAATATGGCAAGCATGCATGTCCATAGAAACCTAAAAGACAGCTAAAGTAAACACACTGCACACTCCCTGTTTAAACACGATTATATAAGCCACAAATAAATGTCTATTTTAATTAATTTTAGCTCCATCTAATTCATTCAAGCCAAATATGACATTTTTTAGTAGGAGAGGCCCTACTCCAAACAGGTCCAAGATGAAACCTGAGATGAGTGCGTTTAATCCAAGACAATCAATCTTCTCCCCTCAATGACTGCCAGATTTCAGCGCTCCGCATCTCACCTCACTGAGGGTTTGATTTCCACTGCAAATTTCCTGTTATGGTCATGTTTTAATCAACCTTGGTGTGTTTGACTTGGAGACTCCTCACAGGTGTCAAGGAACGGATTATTTCTGAGGATGCAGTCTGACTTCTCCCTGCATGAGGTGAAATATCCAGCAGAGGCTGACGCGCATGAAATGTTTGATTATTTCACAGGATTGAGCATTGTTCTGCTCTGTTTATATTTTAACTATTTATTATATCATTCATGTTACATTTTTATTGTCTATATTAAACTACATTTTAGACATATTTTAGACATTTGCTGTAAGTCTAAAGAGAGTGATTTACAGAAAAAGAGCAGGGTATAAAACAGAGACAGAGAGAGAGACACATTTTGAGTGTCTGGTTGGAGTTAGACATGCGGAACTGCGGTGCATCTGCCTTGTCACGCTCCTGGCCTCAAACTGCCTGAGGTGCCCACACTAAATAAGCACAACAAATTCAGCACAGGAGGGGGGCGGGCGTGTTTGTGTGTGTGTGTGTGTGTGTGCTTGGAATGGTGAACATCAGGCAAGTTTGACACGTAGCAGCAACTCACCGGCAAAACTAATCACCTCGTCATGTCTGGAGTGCAAAAGGTTAAATTGATCTGCAGGAGTTAAGTCAAGATGGAAAAGATCCAGACTAGTGTGAATGACAATCTGTTGCTGTCAGCAGTTGTAATGAGCTAATGAGGAATAAATGCAACCTGTTGAATGACTTCAGCGGTGAAATAAAGTGATGTTTATATCACGGGTCTCAGATGTCCATATCTCATTATTAACTTGACTTCGATGCCTCTCCTCCTCCGCAAATCCAGACATCTGCAGCGTGTTTGTAGTTGCAGTGCATATTGAGCAACCCGAAACCACCAAGACACTTTAATTCATGAGTGTTGTGTGGCTTTTTGCATCATGTCTGATGCTACCAGCCCAGTAGAGGATTCAGTTTTGGAGTTTGGCATATGGAAGGCATTGTCAAGCTCTTGTGTAATGCTAGATGCTAAATTATCACATTTGATGGCATGGCAAATTGGATTTTGCAAACTTGTTTTGCGGAGCATTTCAAATTTGTCAAGGTGTTGAGGAATGTTAATTTACACCGCATGGCTGATTCTTGTTTTTGGTTTCTGGATGATAGTTTTATGATTCACTATAATGAGTTTTGCTATCTTTATATTTGACATGTCCAAGGACATGCATATGGTGCTTTTCTTATCTTGTTGTTTGTGAGTGTGTAAGAGAGTTCATGCTCCTACATTAGCCGTGTTTTTATGCATGTGTTCATATATGTTTTGGCTCTACATGTGAAGTTCTTGATGTGAGTTCAGTACATTTTGTTTGATTTCTTGAACTCCAGCATTCCTCCTGCACCAGCTCCAAAAGAATAAAGTGGAGGTGCATGTTAAAATGTTATGAGTGTCCATTGGGAGTTTTTCCAGCTGGATGCAAAAACCCTGACAGTTTCTAGCTCTGCTTTCGCTCCACTTTATCAACTCTGCTTGCACTTTTACGGGGGAGAAAACATTAGCAGAGGGAAATCTCACTTTCCCTTTCACTCATTTTCTTCTCACATTTGCCTTGTTGTTTAACTTCGACAGTTGTTTCTGGGAGGAAGACGCAGGGCTCGCAGGTCTCAAAGCTCAGTTATGTGGCGAGACGTCCCCTGTGCTGTAAAGGAACTGGACGTACATCAGAAGCAGTGAACATCTGCTAGGTAGTTTAAATCTGGCCGCAACTCAAGAAGAGCTCAAAAGGCCTTTTGTTATTGTCTGCTCGTTTTCCAATAAACAGATGCAGATAAATGGAGTATATTTTCAATACACTATAAATCATTCTCTATCTCACCTATTTCACTTTTCCATATTTACAGAATTCAGTCTGTTAAAATACAATTTGTGAACCACCTTCCGACCAACCTTTAAGAAACAACCTCAGTTTAATACTGATGCCTATATATGACCTACATAAGCAGTGGATTGGCTTTTCAATATAATTATAATTATACATACTTATTCCCTGCAAAATCAGACAAAACAATGTACCGCACAGGCCAGAAGAGCCTATTATTCCAGGCGAAGTTTGGCCGCAAGTAGTATGTTAGTCAGTAAAAAGGAAGCAGGAGGAGATTTCTCTTTGACGTTATATTTTGTGGTTATGGTTGATACTGGGCAGGAAACGCTAAAAAGGATTCAACAGATGGCGAGAATTGTGGGATTTAAAAGGATTCTCAACTGATCCTGAATTGGACCTCTTCCTCCGAGACAGGTCTGCAATATGTCTCTTTTTATAAATAAAAATATATTGCACAATGTGGAACGGTCCAGAGTTATACAGTAGGTCACACGAAGAAATGACTGTAATACAACTGGCTTGTAACATAACATGTTATGTCGCCTAAGCTAAATACTAAGCTGTATCTTTCTTATGAAGACATATGAAACATTACTAGGGAATGTTGCAAACTTAAGTTTTCTCAACCAAATCTATCAGGCTTACAAATAACCTAAGTGTATGAACGGTACGCAGCAGTTGTACACACTAGCCAGATGAAAAAACACTACTGCTTTTGTCCACAGGGGGCGCCAAATCAACCCAAAATGAAAGTTCCTTATAGCTGCTTTAAATTGTGTCTCCGAAAAATCGAACTCAGACAATTATGAGTATATTATATCATAGATTAAAACCATGTTTATTATATCCTGTGTATGAGAAGTTGAAATAAACTGTATTCTGTCAGTTCAAATAGATTAAGAACTTCCCAATTACACAGTCAGAGTTACAGCCCATATCCCCAGGGTTGGGTGGCCATGGTGAATTACAGGCTTCTATAATAAAGCCTGAGTAGAAAATAGTGAAAACTTTGTCTCCGTGGTTTTACATCTTTAATGCCCCGTGCAATCCTGATTGTAAAAGCTAAGTGTGTGTAATTTTCTTAATTTTTACATGGAGGTTATGTAGGTATTCACTCCCTGTGCAATCCCTGCAAAGAATTTTACATACTTTTAAACACCCTGCATTCCCCACAGTCAGATGGAGAAAGCAGGCACGCACACACATTCAAACACACACATACACACAGCCCTCAGCGCTGCTCTGTGGGTCTTAAGTGTGCATAACATGGCAGCCATTATCCTATTAGCAGCAGCAGAGGCCTGGGGGCAGGCAGGGGGGAAAGAGTGAAGAAAGGAGCGAAGAAACTGGCATAAAAAAAAGAAAGGAGGTACAGTCAACGGAAGAAGGTGAAGCAGCAGCCTATGGGTAAAAGGAGGGAGAGACATATTTGGGAGGGAGGCAGAGAGGAAGGGATAAAGAAGAGCACAAGGAAGGAAAACAAGCTGACATAAGCTTAGCAGCTGTGGCTACAGAAGTGCAATAATACCAATAGAACTGTGGAGAAGGACCAATGGTGCATTCACATGCTCCTCGTAGAGTCCTCTTTCCTGAGCCGGGAAGTCGTTTTTTGGACTTCTGTGTGTCAATGAGCCTTAAGTAAGAATGTAGAAACATGTTGCGTTTGGGTGAGGTGTTAGCTGAGATTAGCATCCCAATTAAGATTCATGGCGTTTTCAAAGTATGCTGAAACTGAAGTTTTGTATTTGTGATTTTGTAACGCAAATTCCTTAGAACCGCTAAAATATAGCTTTACCTGACTTGTTTTTAGAGTTAGCCTTGACAAATCATTTTTCTAACTAATCTAGGTCGTAAATTGCTGTCCACAATTTACGACCTAAGTTTCTTTCTTAAACAGTTACTTTTGTCCACCATGTTTCTATGCTAGATATTCTCATCAGGTTTGTATGATTTCCTACAAAATTTTTTGCAGCGTAATTTGTATGATATTCTATTAAATGTGATATGACAATCGGTGTTTGAGACACGTGACTGCAACACCTTGTTGACACCAAGAACAGCTGTTGTACAGTAGAATGCTTCATGATCGTTTTAAACAACGCATTAATCAGAATCAAAAAGGTTTTTTTTTTTATTCCCAGGAGAAATTGCTTTGTTTCAGTTGCTGCTGTATAAGAATAGAATAGAAAGTAATTCTGTACATAAAATAAAGGTTAAAAAAAAACAAAAAAAACATGCTACACTAAACATACAATACAGTGTTTGCCCTACTGTAAAGATCACCAGTACTGGCAGAGTAGAACCCAAAAGCATGACAGAGACAGTAGGTCAGTAGGAAACTCAGTTTACCTAAATGTTAAGGTAAAAAGGTAAAAACCGGGAGATATGTCCAAACAGGCAAACAAATCCGACAAGGGGCAGGCAGGTATCCAAAATCCAATAAACAGGCAGGTTCATAACAGGTAGATCAGGCAAAAAACAGACTAGGGTACGCTGGAAGGCTTGGTGAAAACACAAGACCATCTGGCAGAGAACAAGTGGAAGTGGACCAGTATAAATACAGGGGAACTAATGAGGGAATGGCCTGCAGGTGAGGAGATGAGCAGGGAATCCCAGGTGAAGGGAATGAACTGATTGCCTGGCAAGTGGAAGTGGCAGGATCTGAAATGACAGGGGAGTTAATGATCTGACATGAAAACAAAATTAACTGAATATAACTAAGAATTGCTGAAAACCCTGACACCTACATTCAATTACGTGCGCCGCTGCTGAAATTTCACATGATCATTAATATCAATGCACCATTAATGATTTCTACTTGCACTGTGTGAGCACAACAACACACAACGTTATTTTCTACTTGTTTTGAATCATCAACGAGCGCATCAAAACCTGTTGGACCTTCTTAAGACATCAACTTTAAAGGTAACGTTCAAGCTTATACATGGTGTATATAGTGAGCAGGTAATGTAACATAACGTCAACGTAACATCAAAGCTCCTTAGGGCAGTGAGCGGCAGTTTTGCCAACTTAGCAACTTTGTCGCTAGATTTAGCGACTTTTCAGACCCCCCTAGCAACTATTTTTCAAAAAAGAGACTAGCGATAAATCTAGCAACTTTCAGAGACTTGTTCTTACTCCTCTTAACGAGGCGGCCCCCTTGGCGTCCAGTCTCCAAATCACGCATGCGCAAAGTCACCGCTGGCTGGTTTACAGTCAGTGTCTCTTTTGGGTCATTTTAGCCGGTCCCGAGGCTGCATTAAGGAGGAGGGTTGAACAGAAGACAGTGCACTTGCAGTTCTAAACATATTTAGGGGGTTTTTTACTCACTTTTTGCCTTCCCCACAACAGTATTCCTCTCTCCTACAGCGTCCATTACAAGTACATGCACATGGAAAATTATGCAAATTAGGCGATGTTGCATTTAGCGACTTTTTGGACAGTCATTAACTACTTTCCTTACTGAGGAGTTGGCAACACTGCTCATGGCCACGCACACAGCAGCTGCTGAAAAATTTCTAGGGGAAACACTGACAATATAAATACAAATGCAAGTCTTAAGTAGAGAAAGATATGTACAAATATAAATATGAAATATAGAATACATTTTAAGTAAATATAGATATGTACAATGGAATAAAATAGAAATATGGAAATATAGAAATAGAAATATAGATATGTATGTAATATCAGTAATGATGTAGCACCATGCACTAAATCCACTTCCTTAAGGCTAGGAAACAAAGAACAGGGTTAGGCTTAAGAACACTACTTGTGGAAATAATCAATTATAGGACATGAATGCCAGTCTCCTGTTTGGAAGATTGGGGGTTTGTGCCATCCACCTTCCCTACCACCCACCAAACAGGTGACCTAAGTCTTTTAACATTAAGTCGCTTCATCAGCAGACAAAACTTCATGGGATATCTACGTCAAATTTTAGTGCATTACTTTTTGTAGAAAATCATACAAACTGTTCTGCATACCATGATGTCGATTCGGCAAGTTGTGTACCAAAATTATGGCCAGCTATCCAAGTTGTTGTTCCGAATTGAGGGGGCATTCATGTGAATTTTCCCAACTCATTCTGATTATTCTGACACCACATGATTGCAGCACAAGACGCGGATTAATCAGGGAGAGTGTGCAAGAAAATAGATCCAAAGAAATGGCATAGAGATAAATGAACTTTAAAAATGATTCCAAAACAGGAATAGCACCACAGCCAGAATATGTGCACAAAAATCTCCAAATAGCCACTTGGAAAAAAAGCACCAGGAGACCTGCTGTGTGAATATCATTAGTACTGTACTAGACATTTGAAAGCTCTTTAAAGTACTTATTTTCTGTTTGAGCTTTAGCAAAGGCCCTGCCAAGCTTGATTTGGCCAGCATCCATAGATCCCAGCTCCAAAGTCAATCTCTCCTTTGAACTGCCCGAATAATTGACTTCTCCAACCGCTTCATTATAACATGCTAATTTCCATTATGATTGATTAAACCAAGCTGCTCTTCTTCTCTGTCACACACCAACCCCAAGAGCTCTGTGCACAGTGGGGGCATAACGATGGGCTTATGCAAACTCTGTACCCTCTGTCCTCCCAATTACTCCTCCAGCCCCCCACCCTCCCCTTTTTTCTTCCTTCCTTCCCGTCCTAACTTCCATTCCTCACTTTCTCTCTCCGTATTCAGCTACCCTGTCCGGGCTCCTTTCACAAAGTCTCTATTGAAGCCAGGGAAAAAGGCTCAGCAGCAGCAGCTGGCCACTCTTTTCTCCAGGGCAGGTATAGAGGGGCTGGGAGCTCTCTGCATGAGCGAGCCCCGCTCCTCAAGCTCCATTCAGCTCTGCTTTTGCCTCCACTATTCACCAAGGCCCTACTTTGTCTGGAGCAAGGGAGCACAGAGAAAAAGGAGGGATCACCCTTTTCTCTCTTTGTACTCCGCATAGCTATACAAGCGTCCCCAAACCCTCCGCTAATGAGTTGGCCTCCGCAGTGTTGTGAGTGAAGAGAGAAGCAGGTTCGTGAAAAAGAAAAGGTTTGATTAATACGGGTTCATTCTCTTCACGGATGGGACGCCGGGCTTGTGTTCATTAGCCTACTGGGTGGTTTTGCTTTTAAAGTGCGTTTTGTGTTGTGTACGCCTGCTTTAGAATATTTATAGGGAGAGCTCACTAATTAAAGTTTTTTTTATTAAATGTAGAAGTGCAAATGCAGTGAATGGTTTTATTGAATCACAGTAATTTATGTGGTTCACAGGGAAACTTTTGTGTCAAAGCAGTTCTTGAAAACAAAAACATGTTTCTCTGAACCTTCACTCGTTTCCCAGTGGCTGCCACACACACACACACACACACACACACTAATTGCCATTTCTCCACAGTTAATAATGTACTTAAGATAATGTAATGATGCTGAATGAATTGCTCGTAAACATATACAACGCACACCAAGGGAGAGGCCATATGGTCCACTACGCTGTAAATGGCTATCCAGTTACTTCAAATAAATTGAATTTTCCACCTCTGGCCTGTGGTGACATTGAGTGTGTTTGAAGACCTAATTGAATTTAGACTGGCGGACCATTCTGATTTACCCAGCTAATTAGGGCACTCAGTGGATGTCTAAACGCTGGGCCTATATGTGTAACCAACCATGAAATGTGACAGGTCAAAGGTAGGGCTACTGATTTTACATTTCACAGGTTTAAATAAGTAATTTTAAGGGTTTGAAAGGGTAGAAAATGTCTGTCTTTTGGAGTAAAACATGCACGGTGAGTATAGAAAGGGCACTGGCTGGGTTCAGTAATTCTAGGAGCGATAATTGTATTCTATACAGCAATAAGAGCTGTGTTTAAGACTCTTTAGACACTGAGGAGAGAGACAAAGACAAAAGAGAGAATGAGATCCCTTCTTGGTACAAATGCATTCACACTAAAAACACAGAAACAAAGAGTGCTGGCAGACAAAAAGCTGTTTGGCTGCCGCAGCCGTGCAACACAGCAGTCACCTTTTAAAGAGTGACTCAAGCACATTCCTCGCCTTGCACAGAACAAAAACTGTTCCAGGCCATTGCTTCTTTTATGAAATATTCTATCGACAAGACCTATTAAAACAACCATAGCCAAATACACAAGAGAGTCACCCTTCCCCACCCTGCCTGTCAAAGAAGCTGAAAACCAACAAGCCACGGCTTCAACTTTGTCTTTGCAGGGTGAGGATGTGAGCAATGTAGACACAAGTAAACACCTGTTGAAAGGACGTGGAAACTAACTGCCATTTTGGCCCTACTTTCAACAATGCATACCTTCATTGCAGCTGACACTGAGGCTTGAAGTGTAAACATAACAGACAGGGCGAGCACCTCTTACCACGCCTACGTCGAGATGGAACAGGTTAGGGAGCTGGTATGGTTTGTCTCTAAGCGCTTGCCGTTGGGCCGCCAAGCTGCGAGCCTTACCTACTGACAGGAACTTGGCACAGCCCAGCCTGATTCACTCTACTCATTACACAAACATGGATGAGAAATGTAAATGTTAGCACACACTTTGAATATAGATAGAAAAAATAATACAGGGGGAAGAAAAGCCAGAGCTGTGGTGTTTGGACACCTGCAAATCATGTGGTTGTGTTGAACAATAACAGTCACACCACAGTTGAGCCTTCTTTATTCAGACATCATTTTGTTTTCACCTCCTCCATTAACAGATGTTTAGTTCATGACCTGGGTGAGATATCTGCTCATCAATTGACTGTAAAACTTTAATAAATTACTCATTAGCATAACTCACAGAAAAGGTTATTAGATTACTTTGCCCATCAATCAGCAGTAAAATGACTTTCTTTGTTTGTCACATTATACTGTTGTTACTCAGCTGTCAGCTCAAAGATACCTATGACAGCTCCAAATCCTCCCAACACATGCTTCATTTAGGAGCGGCAGAAATAGAAAATGAGGCATAGCGTGCTGCAGGATGATGTATTTTTATAGGCCAACCTGGAAGTTAGCATAGCACTGGTTCCATCTGCAAAAAGCCAAAGAGTTTTTTCCATTGGGTCTTGGACTATTGCTCTCTGCAATAAAAGCTCTTGGAAACAAATGTTTATGATACTCGCACATTTTGTTTAGCAAGATAATCTTCACAAATGAACCGTGGTGGGAAAAGTATTGAAATCCCTTAATTATGTAAAAGTATAAAAGGACCAGCATGAAAGTATCAAAAGTAAAAGTAGTCAATATGCAGAACGGCCCAACTCAGATTGTTCCACATAATTATTGAATTATTATTATTGATGCATTTATGTAAGCAACATTTCATTTTTAAGGTAGGGCTCATTTTAACTACTTAATATACTGTTATGAGGTTTAATTACAAAAATAAAAGTCTAATCACTTTGAATTTTCATTTTAAATTATGACCCAAAAGTAACTAAAGCTGTCAGCTAAATGTAGGGGAGTAAAAGTACAATATATGCCTCAGCAAGTTTATAGTATATTATATATATAGTTTGCCTAGTATAAAAGTTACATAAAATGAAAAAAACTCTTGAGTATATGTACTTAGTTGTATTCCACCACTGCAAGTGAACGGCAGACATAAAAATGAGCTACACCACCATTAAGGCAATTCTCATGAGCGGTGGTTTGTAAGCATTCTTACGAAAAGCAATTCACTGGAATTCATAGCTATTCTATGCAATATTGTCCAATGATGTAGCAACATAGTATGAAAGCTGCATAGGTCCTCTTTAGGATGGGTGGGTGTACTGGTGGTGGATGGGTCAACCAGCCCAGGCTTTTTGGCAAGGAGACCATTATTTGTGTCCTTTTATTTGAACTATAATCCCATTTATTTTTTACTTACCTTAACCAAATACTTTTGGTGCTTAAACCTAACAAAGTTTTCCAGTTTCAGAATGACAACTACATGTTTGAAACAGCGACCAGTCGTATTTCCAGGGATTACAATACAAACTGCGCTGCAAACATTTTCGTAAGAATAATATGTCGTGGCGATTTTGTAGATTGCACAAATTAGTTAATGGATGAGCTGGCCAAACACGAGGCACACAATACACACAATACTTTTATTAGCACATTCGTATTCCATACACTGCACAATCCTGAATGGCTCTCTCACAATACAACAAAGCCGCATACACCGCTGGACTTATGACTGTTGTATTTCTCAGCATTGGCTCTTCAGCAAGACTAAATGCGGCCCTAACTTCCTACCTTCATACATGACCTAAGGTCAGAGGTCACTCATTTACATGTATGCCCCTCTCATTGTGTTATCAAAGTTCAGTTCACAGTTTGAGTTCCAACAAGGCCTTGCGTCTCACCTACTTCTTGTCCCACCATGACAGGAAGCACCACATTTTCTACACACATACAAACTTGTTTATTAAAATGTGTTGCAAAGTTCCTCATTAGGACAGTGTTTCCTGAGTAAATAAATCAAATAAGAAGTAGGGTCATTTTCTCATAGACTTTTATACAAACAAGATTATTTTGCAACCAGTGGAGCTGCCCCCTGCTGGTCATTAGAAAGAATGCAAGTTTAAGACTCTTCCGCATTGGCTTAAATTTTCAGATGTGGAGGCTACATCCACTTCTTTTATACAGTCTGCCCACGGGGACATCAAGCTCCATGTTGGCCTCTCTATTCTTAACATCTGTCTTGCTATGCTTTTCCATTATTTGCTCACGCTCCCCCTTCTTGTAGGCCACGCATCAGACCACTTAGCAGGCAACCTTGCATGGACAGAAATGCCCAAACTGCTCCTGCTTCCTATTAGCAAAGCATCTCCATGCTCCTGCAACACCCGTTAGCCATCCTGTCCCAGTATGATGAGTTGGCCGGGTTTCACGCCTTTCTGTTTTATAGTTGATGAATAGCTGCAGCAGATGGTTTCTTATCTTTGAAGATTCCAGTAAGACGAGCGTGATGAATCGCTCCAGGCCTTACGCATCCATCGGCCCACTTACCATCCCCATTGCCGACACCAGCATGTTACCCCGCAAGCACCAAAAAAATAAAAAAAGGTGAAATGTGAACAATATGTACTTGACTCTTCATGTACACCTATGAAGCTACTGCTTTCACTTTTTTTTCATACCAGCCACGAACTCTCTAGACATGTCTGCAATGACACTTTGACTCCATTCAAGCTGTGTAAACGGCAATATGGTTGGTGTTAATGACATCTATACAGGGCTCATCTGGTGCAGTCATTATCCTCTTTACAATGCACGCTCATGACAGACTCACGTCCACTCTTCTCATCAGTCACAACTTCACACAGCAGCTCACAGGAGAATGGGTGCGGGGCGAGTATGAAGTGCGGACTAGTTATGGTAGCAAAAGCTGTTAATGCTTTCCTTACTATGTGAATTCTTTGTAGGGCTCTCTGTTTCTCAGATTATAAATCAATCATACCTGGGGAGAAATATCCCTCAGGAGGCTGCCATGTGAAATGTCTGAGCCCTCAACAAGTGTCAGAAAAGACTCTACACACTTGCACTGCTCCGTGCCATAAATCTATAACAGATGAATACGGTGATAGAATAAAAATGTGAACGCTCATGGAGATTTTTTTAATAAATTAAGTCAATGTTATGTAAAAACATTTTTTTTTCAACTAAACATTATGTTGCCATACAAGGAAACTGCATTGTTTCAAGGGAAACATATTTTCTCTGATTTTATGTTTGTTTTTGATGGATCCAAAATAAGTTTTCCGAAAAAAGTCTGCGTCATTCCACAGAGGAAAGTCAGGGTTGATGGATGGCTCATATAAATAAAGGATTTTTACCCAGGAGACTGCTGTTTGTAACTTGTTAAGTCACTTCAACTCAACTTTCTTATTTTAACCCAAACCATGCTCATGATCTACCCTCAGTAGTTTTGTTTCAATTTACAACATTAACCACATTTTTAAGACTGCGACTGCAATATGGGAGAAAATATGTTTCCCTCTAAACGTAATTGGATTTTGTTGTTTTGATTTTGCTTTAATTCATTACATCTGTAAGCAGCCTGATATCACGAAATTACGTGAAATGACCACGAACCTCTTAACACTGAATTACATGCTGGCGGCACACAAGCGTTTCCATCCGCTACTTTCCCTCTTGTGAGCTGCTATGGGTGTGACTTGGGAGCGAGGATCCGCCCAAGATCCGCCCAACTTCACCAGTTAGCGGCTCAGGTAGCGGCTCAGAAAGAACCTGCCTCGGCTACTTCTCTGAGCCACTACTGATTTTGTGCATACGTGATTAATTTGCATACTAGTGCAAACTGGACGCTGAAGGGTTAACAGCTCCTGCTCTGCTGACTGCAGCTGGGAGAGACCGCTGCGGGAAGACTGAGTGCTTTGGGACGGCGCCTGCTACTCGTTAAGAAGAGTAGGAACGAGTCTCCAATAACACCAGAAAAAGTTGCTAGATTTGTCGCTAGTTGCTTTTTTGAAAAAGAGTCACTTGAGGGGTCTTAATAGTCGCTTAATATATCAACAAAGTCGTTAAATTGGCAACACTGCTTGCCGTGTCGGTCTGTTGTCACATTCAGACTCTGTTGGTTATCCACTACTAAAGTACCAAACAGAGGCCAAGGGGAACTAACTAGTGGGAGAAGCCAAAACACTCAACTTTCAAAAAGTACTCAGAAAGTACTCAGTTGAAACACGCCTAATCTGTGAAAATGGCTTTACAGCGGGCTTTCACTCAGGAGAACAGGTTCATATCCCGTGTATAATTTTTACGTTGTCTACATTTATTATGTAGCTTCAGTGGGTCACTGATTTGTGAATTAAGTTGATATAATATATATATATATATATATATATATATATATATATATATATATTTGTTTAAACTGCCTTTTATAACACCAGGAAGCTTTTTGCCCTATATCTAGGTCAGTGGTTTTATAGCCTAAATTCACCAAAACCGCAGCCTTTTTTACAACTGTGAACCATACGTGTATGTATAGTTATGTGTGTGCTATTTTTTAGAAGGATCCCCTGTTTTTTCACACGTAAATCAGTGTTATCAGATAAACTACACAACAACAACTTCTTTATGGGAAGAAATGTCAACAGAATGAAGAAATTACATTAATAGTCAGGTGATTATAAACTATATTTTGCGAGAGGAAACCGGTTTATGTAAATGACACAAGAGAGGGCAGGTTACAAACTTCCACAACATACGCCAACACTTCTTGTGAGGGACCCTTTAACCTGAGCTTGGTGTATTAGTCAAAATTTTAACCTGGTATTTGCCTGCTGCATTAGTCAAGTTATTTGTGTGCGAAGTCATCCAGTGCAGGCCATCCACCAAATGAATCACATTTAAAAGACGTGTCAACTGTCTTCTCAAAATAGACCCCCAAAGTACCTGGTCCACATACCCATTTATCGAAGTAGCATCAAAATGCGCAGTTGAGCATACTCGGGATGGCTGCAATTGTAGACCTCCTCCCACAAGTACACTCATACTGAAGATATGCACAGGACACAGAAAGCCTGAAATAATGAAAAGAAAATTAATTGAATTATCAGGCGAGGAATCCAATACAATGCATTAAAGTTGGGAATGAGTTGTTAGTCTCAGTTCTTGAATAATACTACCATACATACAAATCATGCTCTCTGACAACTTTTCACAAGAAACTTTATATTTATTTTAAACATATTCTTGTCAAATTTATATAAAATGTATGAGTAAGTGCATATTTGATTAAAAGGCAATTGGCCATATTTACATTGCTAAGAGTGTAACTTTTAAAGATATGTAACTATATATATATATGTGTGTGTGATATATAACTTTCAGAAGTTGGATGTCTTCCATTACTCAGTTTTCCATCACCAATGAAGTCATGTTTTAACAGGGTCTCATTTCTCAGATATTTTCCTTGCTTCTAAGAGCTGGAGGCCTCACCTGAGGGCTACCGTGCTTATTCACACACACATGATGCAATGTGAAACCTTTGCCTGTTCACTGGAAAAAGGAACGAGTAACTGTGCCATTAACTGCCTGCAGTGCTGCAGGTGTGAATATCTGTGTCCTCGCTACCGTGATTAATAGCAATGAAATCTGGGACTTCACCCAACACGGAGTGATCACAATAGCTCTGACAAAGTCAATCAATATGGTCTGTGAGTGCCAGGAAAAAAATGTGATGAGAAAAAGTGTTCATGGGGCCAGCAGGCTGACAGGACCACTGATTTATCACAAATGTGCATTTCTGAGACAACGAGCGAACACAACTTCAACATTTGAGGAGAATTTCGTGCTATCGTGTGGCCATTACTGGGCAGGCTCAAATGGTGAAAAGATCAGTCTGGATGCACAAAACACACGGACATGCATGCATGGGTGTGCCTGCATTCATAAGTACACACACACCTAGTTAGCACACAATCATGTACACAGATGCTCGGACACACCTGCACAAAACATCAGCTTTTCCTCAATACTCACAGAGAGTGGTGAAAGAAGTTAAAGTTAATTGCCAAAATATAAAAAATACCCCATGATAAGCAAAAGTCCTGCATTTAACTTCTTACTGCGGAAAAGTACCATCAGAAAAATGTACCAAAAGAAGTATTCAAAAGCAAATTATTTATTATGTAGAAAAGTAGTAAATTAGTAATTTAGTTTATCTTCTGATGGACAGTGGTGGAATAGCACAAAATACAATTACTCAATTACTGTACAATGTTATGGTACTTGTAGTTGAGTTTTTCCAATATATGCTACTTATCACTTACTTTAGAGATTGAGATTTTCAATTTAAATATAAGAACTGTAATTTATAATGTATAGTTTGTCAGCTGCATTATTACACATACATTAATCAATAATTATAATCCAACAATATAATATATATTAGCTGAAATTGGCGATTCTACATAATGAGTTATATTACTTATTGGACTTTACAGTAGTTAATCTTTATTCTGTTATGTGCTTTTACTTAAAGGTAACATTTCTATTGTATTTCTAATGCTACTGCTATTTTTACCTAACTAGAAAGATCAGATTCAGAATACTTCCTCTTTGCTGCCCTGCTGCTGGGAAGTTAAATCTTTGCTTTGTTTAGAAAAAAAGCAAAGTAACCAAACACACACTGTCAATCCCAGGACATTTGTTAATACAACAAGAACTAGGGTAGTGAATTCTTCAAAATGTGGCAGAGTGAACAGTTGGTGGGCACATTAATAAAATATTACTACATGCATCAGTTGATTGTTTGTTTAGAGAGGTCACTAGTGTTTAAAATCAATTTGCGGAGGCTCACCTGTTAATACATTAGTCATAAATGGCAGTATTAATAAAAGCGTTAGAATTAGGCCAAGTAAACCCGGTTTGTTTGATTTCTTCCTTATATTCCCTGTGTAAAGCCTGGAGGAAATTCTCTGCTTTTTATTACTTCCTCTGACTTTTTCTTTTACATGTAAATTTTGATTTAAGTCTTACCAACAAACACTGTTATGGCATTCAAACCAATTATGTTATTATGGCTTGTTATAATGCGATTACAGAGCCTGATCCCGGTGATTGTCTCTTTAAGAAGCAGTGAGAGTGAGAGGAGGTGGTGCGGTTTCACACCCCGGGGTGGGAAACATAGGCGGGGCCAGCGACCGCTGACTGACAGCCGCTCAAAGGCTCTCCAACTCCGCGTTCCACGGAGAACCCGTAACGACCAATCAGGTCAAGACTTGACCCGCCCATCAAACCGCAACAGCCAATCGCGGCGAGCCATGGGAGGACCCTGGAATCGCTGTTGTGCATCCAACGTGGGACTACGGAACGGTCACACAGAAAAAAAGGAAAAGTAACTCAAGAAAGGAGAAAACTCATGGTGGTGGTACACTGTCGGAAGGAGGGGGGA
Source organism: Centropristis striata (assembly GCF_030273125.1). Classification (NCBI taxonomy): domain Eukaryota; kingdom Metazoa; phylum Chordata; class Actinopteri; order Perciformes; family Serranidae; genus Centropristis; species Centropristis striata. The sequence continues at coordinate 16,718,640 of NC_081519.1, read as the reverse complement.
CTCTATTTTGCTATTAATCGGATCGTCGAGATTTTGTGACCACAGACTGCACCTGATAAGCTGTCGGTCGACTTATTCCTGTGTGTGTTTCAAAGTTGGATTTATTCGACCTCAGCGGTGAAGTGCTGGTGAGATTTGGACGATATGCAGCGCTCGGCTTGAGAGACCAACGCTGGAGTTTTCGGCACCTTCCCTGCGGGTCCTAACTTATTTGCTACATCTTCAACTTTGTAGTAAACATTTTATAACACCGCCATAAGTCACCGTGCAACCGTTTTGTTAAGTTTTGAACAGTTTTGCTACTGGATCAACAGTTATTTTGAGAGCCACCCGGGCGCACTGTGTCCTTAAACATTTTGTTGTTGCATGTTTTCAAAAATGAAAACACAAGCAAGTAGTTTTTAGCCTTTTATTAACACTGTCTTTCAACTTAAAATTAAGTTTAAGGCGGCATACAAGTTTGCCGTAGCTTACTTTTGCTAGTTAATCTGTGAATCACCTTTGATTTTTAGCCCGCGTCGGACACAGAGGAGAAAGTTGGACTGGGAACTTCTGTCCTAAATGACTGTTACTGTGATGGAAAACGTTTTACTACACCACAGTTGTTTTTGCTAGCCCGTGTAGTACAAAAAGACAATTAATGTGCTACCAAAGGCATTCAGTTTCTCCGAAGCTACATTAATATTCCAGTTTGTGGGTACGAGGAGAGAGCTCAGCGGCCGCGCTATTAAAACTGGATACAAAATGGCGGCGTCCCTGGGACGATTTGGATATGTTTCGCGTTGTGTTTTTTATTTAATTTTGTCGGTCGAACTGTTTATCAGTTATGGATTGGGTTCAGACCTGCCGTGTGCCCAGAACTGTACCTGCAGCGGAGATTCAGTGGACTGTAGTAACCTGGAGCTGACAGCAACGCCTCTGGACCTTCCAGTCCGGACTGTTTCCTTGTAAGTAAAGCGCTTAGTTTGCCCGAGCCTATTTATTGACCAGTCCATAACGGGGTAACAATGTTCATAAAGAAAATGAAAATGCGTAGGTGCATAGAAACTTTTTATTAAAGGCACAAATAAATAGCCATTAGGTAGCAAACACATGTTGATACGGTTTTCTCTCAAGGAATCCAGTGTGAGAAGATTTTAGTGGTTATGCTTTGAGTTGCATGATTGTCTGTTAAGTTTAGCAGGGAGAGTGAGGCCAGCTCTAATGCTTATAACTTCTTAATAACTAACTTTAAGTAAGTTTTCAAATTAAACTTATCCTTATTTTCCAGTGGGGACCCCCTGTTGCCCCATTAAAGCCCCCCGGAGGTCCCTGCACCCCTCTCTGGAAACTAATGAAACAAACCCCCAGCACTGTTTGCTCAGGCACACCTGACACATCAAGCTGTAACTTGATTAAGATTGTTTATGCAATGCATGAATATTGTTTCACTTCATCTTGCACAACAGGCAAAGTGGTTTCTTAATCAATTTTGAATGTCAGCCAAATATTGCATTCTCATATGTATTTTCTAATTCAAAGCTCATTAGCTAATTTCATCAGGACTGTATTCTCATGCAGTTATAGCGATGTAACAGGTGTAATCTTAACTGCAAGAAGAGGTAGAGTATTCTGTTCGTGGACATCCTTTATTTTGCGGTAAATTGCTTTGCTTAATGGGCACTGTGAGATATTATATATCTTAAAAAGACCTTTGCATGATCAAATTTGTAGTATAATTCATCCTAATGTTCAATTACTTTGCTTTAAAATTGTATTAACTTATTACAGGCCACAACTTATGATCTTTTGATATCTGTCATAGTTTTAATGTATTTATCTAAAAAAAATATTCCAAGCAGTCCCCTTAGGGTGAGTAAACAACTAGACCCAAACATGTCACAGCAAATAAACGTCTTCTTCATTCATTCAGATTTATGAGAGGTATTACCATAATTCCTGTTTGTGTGTTTCGAGTCGTAGTTCACAAATTCAATTTGTTGTAAATGAAGCATTGGTTCCTCAGGGTAAAACTGACAACAGTCAAAGCTCTGTCTGCAAGCTCATTTAGGAAATGAACCAATTTGGGACATTTTTATGGATCATCCTCCAATGTTTTGGGAACTTCAGCACTTATCAAGCTGAATGACACAATTTATTTACAGACAACACAACTCTCTGTCCTCCCAATCAACATTTTGGCTCTCACCTCAGCGTATTGCAACCACTATGTCCAGAGGCAATAGTGAATCCTCAGTGACAATCAGGCATCTAGTTATAGAATCTTCAGCATCTGTTTGTGTGTGTGTTGGTGGGAACGTGGGGTTAAAGACCAAAGACTCTCTGGCTCCCAGGTTCCTGTGTTAGGCAGTTTATCTTCCCCTGGGAAGTAAGGAATGCAACTTTTAAAAAGTCCTCTAAAAACATGAATAACGGCACTTGTGCCCGGGTAACCTCATTGCCCTGAAGCACCACTTAGCCAGGTTCAAGTGCAGATGCTGTTTATCATGCAAGTTAGCAGACACACACTGCTCCTCCTGTCTTCATAGACAAAGGACAACTACTGTGGGACAAATGTCCCATCTGAAACAGCTGCTCTAACCTTTTGGTTTCTTTAAAGATAGGGTCCTGTGTTAGCCCGATCTCGCTCCCAAGTCTACTTCTGCTATCTCGGCCGAGCCTTATCGGTCAAGATTTAAGGACCCGCAATCTTGTTGTTTTCAAAGGGAATGGTTTTATGGCTTTGAATGATCTTTTAAAACACCTAGGTCGCATATTTCCACACCACTTGAGATAGTCACATTATGTTGGCAGGTAACTCAAAGGGAACCAGCTCTGTTCCTCCAGGGTCTGTAAATGAGCCAGATTAGCAGATGATTACTGTAAACCCAAAGAGACAAGTATGGACAATTTCACTTGTGGCCCAGTGTGAGCCCATTATAAGGTACCATAAGCCAAGACCTGTCCACTTGAGTGGTTGAAATTACTTTTTGTGATGTGGGTTGAAAGTTATTTTAGTTTGTGCTGCCGGTGCAGAAGAATTTGTGTGTGCTGCTTGTGTGGTTGAACCGTAGTGCTGTTGAAAACGACGAAGTTGTTAAAGCAAGAGGTATAATACAGTGCAACAATAATAGCTTATCCTGCCAATAAAGTCAACTGAGAGTTTCCTTGGTCTTAAACAACGCGCGTTTGTCCATATCTACCTTCAGGCATCTGAGCCAAGTGAAATCAGTGTGAAATCGACTGTCTCTGTTATGTTTACCCCAGGGAGAGAGCAGCAGCAGCAGCAGCAGCAGCAGCAGTAGTAGTAGTGGTGGTGGTAGAGAGGATAGTATTTGTCAGTAAGAACAAGTCACCTAGGCCAGCTTTCCTCCTCTTCTCTTTCACACAATGCAGATGTAAGGCTCCAAAGAAAAGTCAATAACCTCAAACACCTGTAGGATTTTAGTGTTAAATACTTTGCTAAACAAGTGTAACTGCAGATGTTAAAACTAGAACAATCCCCACTAATTAGTTGTACATATACGTATGCTTTGTATAACTACTTACAGACAGCATCTATGCTTTGCTTTGCTGTCTACTAAATTCGCATAGTTCAAGCAGAGAAGATAAACCCAGCTTAAAATGAATGGAGATTTCCCACCCTTTTGTGTGGGTGAAGAAGGATTGTGCTGTCATCTATTTGCTGCAATTATCTTTATGCAGGCTTTTAAATTGGGATTACAGTAAGGAACACAGCAGTAGCACCTCAGGACCTACATTTATACAGCAGTTCACTCAAGGAAATAGTTCTTAAGAGAGTCATAGGAGTAGGAGTTTTGTGCAGGTGGCAAATTAAATTGCTCACACTTTTTGGTAGACCGGAAATATAAAAGACCAAACTTTATATTTAGAATAACCACAAGCTTTTTCTTTTTGAAGTTCTGTGTAGGATGCTCTGCTGTGACAGAGTGCCCACTTCAATTAAAAAAAAAATTAGATTCATGCAAATGAACAAAAAAGGGAGTTCTAGGCAACCCATAATATACTGCACTAGATCAAACTAATTCTAGCTTTTAGCTGTGCTGAGGTAGCTTCTGATGCTCCCACTGTCCCACTTGTTCAAACGGTTGGACTCCTCTTTATGCACCCTCACCTCCTGCTCTGGCGTAGCACTGTTTTTAGTCTCTTTCAGAGCACTTTGTCTGAGTCATTCTGGTCCAGCAGAGATGGCAGGCTAGAGGGTAGTTGTTGGCAGTTTATTCATCAGTAGCAGCCCTGGTAGTACTGTGACTGTAGATGAAGAAAAACCCACTAATTCTTTCCACTTGTCAAAATAATCTGCATTCAGGACCCTGATTTTAATAGCCCCTTTGAGAAAGTGGCAATCAATGAGACAAACATGGTGGCGCACCCTCAGCTAATAAAGACGGATGGTTAGGGATTGAGGGGCATGTAGACGATATTTAGGTGTGGAGCACACAGACAATAATTTTCTTTTGTTTGCCTATAACTTATTGCAATATTAATACATGTATAATGTTTTGCGAGAAAACAGATACTATATTGCTGTCAGTTATTTATTATTATGTCCCACCTCTATGATTGGCTACACAGTATTTCAGGCTGATATAGCATGTTCAAAGCCTCTTTAGTCGTTTGAACGTGCTTGTCAGACATGTCTTTTGCTGTTTTACATCAATGCTTCTAACATTTAACAAACTGACCACCAGTCTCAGAAATCTGTCTATTGTTTCTGATTGATGAATAGCCTAATACCATTCAAAGCAAGTTTGCTCCCACACGGGTCACATTTTCCCTCTCAGGAGTGGTGCCTTATCTTATTTGCAGCCAGGGTAATGTGGATAAAAAGCATTTTTGCCCACAGTGCCACCGGCGTAATGGGATTTTGCAAGTAAATAAAAGCATGGGCGTTACTAATTTTGCTGGCTGAGATTGCTGTTGTTGGATAGAGATAAAGCAGACACATGGTGCCTGTTTGCCAGCAACATCTTTCAGTTTGCTCTTATGTGAGATTTTAAAAGCCTTTTTGTTTTGTTTTTACTGTTACAGAAAGTTGCAGTTTTTAATTTTCATTCTTTAAAGTTTAGATATTGCATCCCCAGCTTGCAGCAACTCTGGTTAAAAAAAAAAAAAAGCAAGAAGAAGCTCCACCTTGAATGGTCCCCTCTGTAACACAGTATTTCCCAAGTGGTTTCCCAATGTCCTGGCCATAATGCTTGGTGTTCACCGAACTTCCGCGACTCAACCCCAAGCCGTAGCCTTAAACCTCACAGAGCCTTATTGGTAAACACCACCCCCAACAGTTGGTTTTGGCTTCTGCCCCTCAGGAAGTGGGTTTGTGTCGGTGGTTTCCTAACAGGGGCTGGGAGCTCAGCTGGCTGGTTGCGGACCGGTCGGCAGAGGGTGGGGCTGCAGATCACCTGGCCTGGGGGAATATGAGGTGAGGTGGGTAGACATTTTCCGCCCACTGAATGGAAGTGTTTTGTCAGTGTCACGGTCTGCTGCTGCTGCCTCGGGCTGGTTCCACTAGTTGGTGAAAGTCCTGTCAGTGGTCAGAAACCTCAACCACTGTCACACATGTTGTAACACTATGAAAAAACCCAGAGTAAATGAAGCTTACAGGCCTGTCTGGTTTGTATGCCACAAACTATGTCCTTTATTTTGAAGTACTGTTTTACTTAATTTAACCCTTTAATAAGCATGCAAAAATGATTGGTCACAGTTGGACTATGCTTGCCATTGTTTCTACTGTTGGTATGCTTGAACTTGATAGAGGGGCTTATGTCTGAACTGTAAAATGCAGAAACTCTTCTCAAACAGGTGAACATTAGAGCAGTCGAGGCAGAGCTGCAGCAGCAGCAGCACTCTGCAGGGCTGAGCCCTTTGTGGTTTCTAGGGCATTTCTTGCTGCGCCGCCTTGTAATCTTGTGGTATTGGGAGTGATTATACCAAGTTTGTTTATTGTCATAGTTTCCCTACCCTTGTGACTCGCATGTCCTCTTGTGGATATTTTAAAGTCATACTCGAGCGCTTGGGAGGGTGTAGGATGATATTATCATTGGCACTGATTTTTATCAGCTGCTCTTCACTTTTTCCTCCCTTATCAGGCTATGTGGTGTTAAGCTGGATAGCTAAAGTACAGGGAGTTCCTATATGGAAATTTAAAGCAAGCCTCAATCTATTTTTTATTGTGAGTGATCTTAGCTGTCATTAGCTGTGAACATATTAGGAAGGAACAGCTAAGGTTGAGCCCCTTCTCTTATAACAACAGATAAAGCCTGACATTAACATGAAGATATGGAAGTGAGCTCATGGCCTCGCATTGGCTTTAACGACAATCAAACAGCTGCTGTCACAAGTCATTCTACAGGAATCCAGTCAGCAGAATAGATGGCCCTTTTGTGAAGACACTTTAGGGGGCCAAGTTTTTTTTCCCACCTTTTCCCTCTCCCCTGAAGTCGGTGTCTACAAAGTGGGCTTGATCGATGAATCATCTGCGAATTCTCTACATCTGGTAAGAGTTTGGAAATCTGGAGAAGATGTTAGAGAAAAAAAAGCGTGACTTGGACAGAGAGGGAGAGGCGAAGTGAAGCAGCTTCTCCCCAGAAAACAGGCGAAGAAGTGAGTGGAGCTTTGAGCACAAAGTCGGGCCAAACATTTTTTAGACTCTGTGCTTTCTGATACTGTAGAAAGGAAAGGAGCATCAGAGCTCCAATGTCTAGACACCCACATATTCACATGGACTTAGAGTCAACTATTCAAACACTTATTTCACCACTGGCTGGAGTGTAATTATTGCAGAATTTTGCACTGCTAGTATAATAAACAATATGTAGGGGAAAAATTGACTAATGATCCTGTCTTTTTCTTTGCTTTGAAGTAGAGAGCGTAAGGTCAGCTGTCTGCACTGTAGTAAAACAATAGCTGCACTAAGGAGACGTACAGTATTTATGTTATTCTTTCAGATTAATTGGACACTCATTTCCTTTTACTTATAATGAAGTAGTCTGGCGCCATTTGTAACAAATTACATTGTTATCACGCAAGAATCCAGTGTTAAATGCAGGAGCATGATCCTGTGAGAGTGTGTGTAGACAGTGTGTGCACATGCATGTATAAGTGTTATTGTGCTTCTCATCTGGAGTGTCCAGGCTGGCGTCGTTGGGCCTGGCCGTGGGTTCAAGCATTGCCTTGAGGCAAGCGCAGACCCTTTCCCCAACCCTTATCCCCGCTTGTTTGGAGTACCCCCCACTCCATCCCCTGCATCAGCCCCCAAACCAGCAGCGTGAAGAATGGTGGGTGCACATGGCCCCAAGATGTGGCCCGCCTTCCTGCTCTCGGAAAAATTCACAAACTGAGTCACGCTCCTAGCCTCACTGATTTCAAAGGCTGGAGCAAACCCTTTGTTGAGTTGTGTGTATGTGTGTGTGTGTGGGGGCGGGCGGTGGGAATCTGTAATGCAAATGGTGAAATATGCTGATCCCATCAGCGCTACATTCCTCTGATCTTGCACCTAAGATCTCTGCACCATCCCAAGATGTTGCTTTTAGCTCATCGCATTTATCATTATTATTGCAAATCTGACAAAGTTGATAAGATATTGTTCTGCTGGTTTCCTTCCTCTGTTTGACGGCTGTGTAAAATGGAGGCCTGGAGCTGGTGTAAGCTTTGTGTACACTCTCATTGCAGTTGCCTGGCTATAAACTGGCCCTTAATGACAGGAAGAGTGGTGTGTGTGTGCGTGTGTGTGCGTGTGTTTGTGTGTGTGTGTGTGTGTGTGTGTTTGTGTGTGTGTGTGTGTGTGTGTGTGTGTGTGTGTGTGTATTCGTCTGGCCCTCTGACACCCAGGTTATTATTTGACTAGTTTTATGATGCTCTGAAATCGACCACATTAAAGGGCCTTTGTCTCCCAGCTGGACTACAGAAGGCTCATCACTGACATCACTTCACACTTTTAGCGAGCAAAGTTCACACTGCATTTATCTTTGATAGAAATGGGAAAGATAATGATGATGTATCTCTGTATGTGTAAGTCTCAGCTCTTGCCCCCCCCTCCCCATATCTCTTCTCTCCCACACACAGACTGTGTGTGCTGACTTACAAGCATAGTGTCATATGCGATGACATCACTCCTGTACTCCCAGCTTTTCCTCTACTCCCACAGCACCCATAACACAGCTATTTTTTAAAGCCTTTTAATGAGTTTTATATGTCAGATCAGCTACATGGTCCAGCAATGATGGTCTACTGCAGGCGCTGAGCCCTATTTTTCTTCCTGAGACAGTTTGCTTAGTCAGACAAGCCTTTTATGAGTCCTCCTCTTTTCCAGGCTGGAAGTTCAGATTGGAACTAATGTTTCGAATTGCTTGCATATCCATCCAGAAGTTGGCTGATTATCAGTTGATAGAGCAATTATTTTTGTTAAGCCTGTAAAAAGATAAATGCCCTTCAAAAGTTACTAGGGTCACAAGTAGCATTTGCCAGACAACAGTCCAAAAACCCAAAGCTCCTCATATTTATTTATGAGGGAGAAAAGCACATTACCTCTTTGGAGCCCGACTGATGCTGCAATTTTATTGCAGATACAAATATTGGGGAGTAAAGTGAGTCTGATATTGATATATCAGCCAATATAGTATACATCTGTGTAACATTAGGGTTACAATACTATTTATGTCATAGCTTAAAGTGGGGCTTTTTTTGTATTTTCTAATGCAAAATGCAAACCATCCTTTTCTGCATTACATTTTGGAAGACAAATATAACTTTTCCATATTTCATATGGGACAACATTTACATGGATACCAATATATCTGATAGGCCAATGGGTGGCGATACAATAATCTGACTCATATATTGGTCAGGCTCTCAACCTCTGAATGTCTGAAAGGTTACAACAAGCAAATGCATTTTATTCTTGATAGATTAGTTAATCAATTATATAAATACTCATCAAGTTATGCTGTATTGATTCAATAAATGGCTGTTTCTCGTGGCACTGCTTCAGAGCAACAGGTGGTTGATTATTTGTTTGTTTCTTAAATGACCTTTTGTCTTTTCTGTTCCGTAGAGAAGCTTAATTCTTCTGATATATACCAGTCTCTCAGTGTTTGTGCTTATTGTTTCCAGTGTGTGGGGAGGTGTTTGGGTTGTGGTGGCTGGGTGGGGTTGGAAGGTGGGAGCGTAACTGCACCACTTTATCCCAGATCAGCCCTGTTTCCAGCACCCTTTTGTTTCGTGACTCCAGTTCTGATGACAGAACAATGTTATGGTGACCTGCTCACTGATGGATAGCAGTTTGCTTGAACACAGTTCAAATGTTCGCTAGTGCTGTTTAGAACAGATGGTAAAGTTTATATTGGGCCTGTTTTTTAATATTTGTGAATCTTTATTATATCACGCTGTTTTAGTGGAATATGATGAATTTAGTGCGGAATGGAGACTGAAGTGTGCCGCCAGAACAATCATGGACTGTGGTTAGTAATGGTACTTGTAAAACAACTGTTAGTGCAACAGTAATAACACCGTCATTAATCTTGATTGTTCTATTTAATTGTATTGTTAAACCATAAATAATTTAATATGATTTTAAATGAATGCACAAAATGCTCACCAGGCTTCAGTTCAGTCAGTCAGCTTGAATTCAGTGGGAAAGTAAGCATTTGGCTCAACAAACAACCTTGAATTATCACACACTTTCTTTGGTTAAGTACCTGGCAGAGAGAGCTTTTGATTTTGATCCTGCTGACTAATGTCAAACAGTCCTGCCCATTTGTATAAACTATTTGTACCATACAATGGAATGCTCTGTTTGAAGCATTAAGGCAAACTGCTTAGTTGTGTTTGCCGTGCTTAATCACAGCAACTGTTCCCATTTCAGCCTTTTCCGGTCGTTTGAATAGTAAGACCTATGGGCGTTGTTGTGCCATCGCTGGTTTGTTCCTATAGTGTAGAGTTTGGCAAGTTATTGAGAAGGTTCTCATTGTTCTCACTTTGTTTGTTTCTGCTGGTGTTGCTGCCTACATCTCTCAAAGTCAAAAACTCTAATGACTTCAAGGCTTCTTCCAGAAACAGCATGATTGTAAGGTCACTTTCTGGAAAGCATTAACCATGCTTAGCACTGGAGTCCCCCTCCGCTCCCCAACCCCTCCTTCCACAGGAGAGAGAGGGGGGAAGGGAGGGAAACCAGCGTTATCACTATCACTTCATACAGTAGGTGTTAAAACGCTGTGAAACTTATCTAATCTGATAGGCAAGAAAATAAATCTGGCTGAGAATGAGATGGAGGGAAAAAGGCTCAGTTGTGTAAACACCATCGGTGACTTGAGAGAGAAGCACATGCATGCTTGCACACTCACACAAAGGACCCGTTTTGTTTGTTGCTGTGGCCTTTAGCACCAGTACGGCAGGTTTGACTCTCAAACGTCACTTGCTTCTTTTTTCTCTCTTAGTCATCCCTTTGTTCTGTTCTGCCCTGTTCTTTATTTTAAGCTTTTGAGTTTCATACCTATGAATATGCGCATCGCCAATTTCCTCTACCTTAAAGTGCAAAAAAGCTCTTTGGCGAAGGGCGTTCCTGAATAAATCTTTATTTGCTTGTAATGCAGGGTTGCTCATAAAATCTTTTGACCTATTTTGTTCCAAAAGCAGGTTGATAAAAACTACTGATTACTTTTCCAGATGACAATACTTTCCCAAGTTATCTTGTCTGAGCTGTGTGTGTGTGTGTGTGTGTGTGTGTGTGTTGGTGTGCTGGCTGAATATGCGTACCTCGAGGCAGAGGCGGCCCATAGGAAAGCTGTGCGATTTTTCACTTAGCTTCACCATAACGAGGTAATTGCCTCCTGTTGCAGGGGACGACAATTTAGCGATCTGGGCCGTGATGGGGCGGTGCCCCAGTAAATGATCATAACATAGACACACATGCACACCTCCTTGTCAGGCCTGTGCCTGCAGGGCAGACACATGCTCTACTATTATCTCGTCACACACACATGCAGGGAGAAAGATTTGAGGAGGGAGACTGTCATTATCTGCAATCAAGCACAGAAGACAAGAAAGGGAAATCTGTCAAGTGGGACAGAGATTGAGATTGATAGGCATAAATAATATTAAAAAGTGGAGTGTGTATAATGTAATATGATACAAGTGACCCGGCCTCCTCAATTTCTTAATACCCATTCCAACTTTCTCTAAAATGATCCCCAGAGCGGACTTTTAAGGCCACGGCGGGACAAGAAGGTGCGGAATGTGTTGCACCAGGTAAAAGTGTCCCCAGTGTCTGGGAACAAGCAGCCATCTCTCGTCAGGCCTGTGAAACATTCCTGTGCCGTCTCTCACGTCTGGACAGAGGGATGGAGGGGCGGGGAGGCAGGCGGCCCGAAGCTGTGGGCTCCCTTTGTCTGGTCCGGCCTAACCCCACCACAAAAACACAAACAGCAGTCTCACTGCAGCCTCCTCTCTGCCAGCAGAGCAGGCCGCATGCCAGCCAGGCAGGAGGTGTGTGACAGAGATAGCACTTGTTTATGCATGAAATAAATTTGATTCATATGGCGTGGGAAGCTCAATCTGAAATGCAGATGTGTGTTAGGTGCACACATTACCCCCTCCTTCTCGCTCGGTCCCTGACGGTGGTAACGCTATATCACTGGACAAATCACTCCGTAATAAGCCGCTGTACAAGTCAAGTGCCAGCTATTAAATACACTGTTAGCCTAAAGTGCAAATTGACTGCTGCAGATGAATGGCCTGTGGGTTATGTTTGGAAAGTGAGCCAGGAGAGAGACACTCTGTATCAATAGTATTGATCTGGCCCTCCTTGAAGGCCAGCTGAATGGATGTACTGCAGTGTTTTCAGCCATACTTAATATAGATGGATTAGGCTGTTTGTCAAATGGGAGAAATCATTGTTGTTATTTATCAGGATCCTTGTTTGAACTACTAAAAATGTCTATGACAAATGCAATAAAAGTTATGAAAAATATTTTTTCTGCTGCTGATATTGTTCCATCTGTCTGACATTAGGCATATAATGATTTGAACTACTTGTTTTAAAATGTACATCTTCTTTTGTTTTTCCAGAAATCTTGGCCACAACAAGCTGACTGCCATCAATACTGAAGCATTTAACAACCTTCCCAACCTGAGAGAGCTGTAAGTAGTCACTGACAGAATATTTACACATATATATGATTTCCATTGGTGAAACTGACACCAAACCACTGAACACTTTCTAATGGACTTCCATAAGTGTGTGTATGGTCCTATTTGAGTCATTTATTCTCTGTTGTGAGTATTTTTTAAACCCATTTTTGATCCTGTTACATTTTACTCACTGTGGCCTGTTTGGCTCATAAGTCCTGCTTCTATGGAAACGCACAATCGTGGCCAGTAGTAGGTATATCTTGTGTGTGTCTATGTGTGCAGGATAACACAGTTATAATGTCATAAATAATAAAAAAAGATAAAATCCAAGTTTAATTTGTTATCAGAATTTGTTTAAAATTAGTGCCCATAAGTGTTACCAATATGCTGGCTCCACATGCTTTCCTATTATTGAACTATTTTTTTTTTTTTTAGATAGCGTTAACTTCCAACCTCTCTTGTCCTCTCTTCTCTATGTAAACAACCCACAGTTTTGTTGTGAAAGTTTCACTGAATTTTTGTCACGTGACTTTGGTCTCAACCGAGCTATTCATGGCTTCTGAGTGGCACTGAGAAGTGCAGAATTTAAATATTTTTGCAGGATCTGAAACAGTTTATTTTCTGTGACATTTTGAATGACACGTGAAATATCACTGTATTAGATTTAGATTTGGTTACTTTTCCTGATAGAAGCAAACGTTACTCATGATTTGTTCAAGGACTGTTGAAAAGTGAAAATAACAATGATATTGTCTAGTTTTACAGGGTTTTTTTCCACATGCCTTTCAAACCTTTGTGGGGTTCAGAATGTTAAAATCTTAAGCTCTGAAGGTAGCTTAGTTTTTTTTATTTTAATCCATGAGTGTCAGTTGTGATTTGTTTTTATCAATGACTTAATTCTGACTAACGTCCATGGTTGCCACTCTACTTCCTAGTAGCATCCTCGTATGTGTTTCCTTGAACTAAGTCCAATTGAGAATAAAGTGGTGGTTTTCTATATTAAGCCTCCCCTTCACCACCTGATACTGTGGCCAACGCTGGCCTTGTAAATATTTTATATGGTGAGGAGAGGGCTTGGCTCTGTGTCACTCAGCGCCAGTACACAAGACACGTACACACACATGCACGAGCTAACTGGTGATACACACACTGGTGACATCTTTGGCAGGCCAGCCGGCCAGTCATACGCTCCCCGACATCTGTTTTACTCCCGTGTTATTTTTGGTTTTTAAAAGGATGACTTGCTACTTGCTCTGTGGTAGACGTGACAAGTTATGTTTGCAATCGTTTTGATTTATATAACGTTTGATTGAATTTAGCCTCATGTGATGGAGCATGTGGAAAAGCCCTGACGACACTGTGGCATCTCAGCTAGTATGTACATTTTGGATAGAAGTTACAGGTCACAAACATTGGGTGCAGCTTTAGTTTAATACAGACACTGTTTTGTGTCTGAATTTCCTGTTCCGCTATTTTATGAAGCTGTAGGTGTCTGCTACTTGGGAAATGCTTCTGTCCTCTAACCTCATAATTTATTATTCTTGTGTATGTCTTTGTTTTTCATCACGGCACAGTTTTGTTCTCTAACCCACTACTATGTGTCCCTTTCAGGCGGCTGGACCACAATGAGCTGACCTCCATACCAGATTTAGGACAGGCTGCTTCCAAGATTGTATCTCTCTACCTGTAAGTACCGCCCCATTTCCTGCTTAACAGAGTACCAGAATTATCCTGGTCTCCGTTACTGTATTCTGAGGTCAGTGGCCTCTTTGCAATGCTCCTGAAATAGTCTCTTGACGTCTGCAGAGGATGCATATGCCTTTGCATCTCAGAAGTAATACTGCATCAATGTGAAGTTGGTGATGAATGTGACTCTATTACATTAAACTAGATCCCCTCTCCACTTGACTCTTAAATATGAAGCTCTGTCTTGAGCGATTAGTATGTGGTCAAGTAACTGACTGGTCTTATTAGCTGGCCATGTGGTCTTGTCTACAGTGAGCGGTGCTGGCTACTTGGAGTGTCAGCTTGTATATAGTTCTAACTTGGTTTCTCCTAGTTGTGAAACGCTGCCTGTGGGGACTGCCTGCGCTGGCATCCCACTGGAGATTTACTGCCCTATTTAGGTAGGGCGTGTGTGCACTTGTGTATGTCACAAACGTGAGCTCAGTATTCCATCAACACTCTCATTTTTACACCGTTGGGGGTGAACTCATGGCAAGAAACTGGTAATTTGATACATTGATGCAAATAAATGCAAATGAAAATAGTTTTGACCTATTTGGCATACCCAAATGGAAAAACGGAAAATAGAAAAAGTGTGCGGCCAAAATGCCCAAGGTTTCATTTGAAAGGTAACATCTACTTGTAAATGTGCTTATTTAGTATGTGGCTTAAACACAGACTGCATCAGTTCAAACACGGCTCGAAACAGGTTTTTGGTCCTCGTCTTTAATAAGTCATCTTTGTATAACAATAATAACTAGGACATACTTTATGCCAGAACTACGCCAATCACCAAATACTTTTAAGTCTTGTCAAGACCTCTAGGCCTAACTTTATGGGAGCTAGGTTAGTTTAAAGTTTGTGGTGTCACTGGTGCCCCTGAATGTGTATTAAAAAAATAAGTATGGAGAAACTACATAGAGTAGTTGAGATGATTTAATCCTTTATGCTCACATACTGGATTGTTTTGGTCAAGATACTACAAAAAAATCTATTTCTTTGTATTTTATATCAAAATCCAATCATGTTTTTTTCCTGTAAAACAAAATATTACAAGTGCTTAAGTGAGCTGGCACCATCCAATTTCAGCCAATAATATCACATCACCCACCTGTTATGGGCTTATTTTGGGACGGTACTGCTACTTAAATGGTTAACACCATACTAACATGAGCCAGACTTCATTATTTGTTAAACACTTTTATCTGAGTCTTCAATGCTATCTCATTACCAACAATGTTGTGTGTTACTATGATGCTCAGGAATGTCTGATGGAATGTGAGGCACACAAAACAAACAATACAATTAAAGGCTTTCTAAGGTTACACCAAAATAAGCCTAAGATAAAAATCAAAAGGCTGAAGCCGATATGAAAGCTTATTATAACTCTTATGACAAGATAAATGGCAGTACTTCTTAGTTTCTGATTCTATACAAACACACATAGAAACAAACACAATCGTGACAACGTTCTGCCCGTATCATTTGTCCGGTGGACTTCTAGTTTTCCAGCGTGCCGTAGATTTTCCCCTTGTGTGACCAGGGAACATTCTTACATCTTATTCAACCTGAAACAAGAACGTTAAAACGCTAGTCTTGTGCTAGCAGTTAGCTTCACTTTGTCTATACTTTTAACACCTTCCTAGCATGCCGACCGACTGACTGGCGGTAAAGTATGCAGCTGCTGGTTCCTGTAATATTGCTCATGGTCATATCATATGGATGATGAGCTTTGTGGGAGTTGCACCTTTGCCCCTCCCTGTGTGTCATCTGCCTGCTTCTCAGAATTGATGATGATGCATTAATGTGGTCAGAACATTTCTGAAAGCTGTGAACAGTTATAGCGGGGGAATTTGAGGTTTGATTAACCAACGCTGACATTGTCTTCTACCAACAGTTTTGAGCTTTTGTTTGTGAGTTATTAGGTTTCTATTAGCCTGGAGCTGGGGGGTTTAGTTATTTTGATATAAAACACACTGGAGCAAGTTCACCTTTACTTGCACAAACTGTGGCGAGTCGCAGCCCCTCCAAATGATCGGGGTGTCTTTTTTTGGCCTGACTTGAAGCCTGTTGCTAGGGGAAGGCCTGCTGGCTTGATGGGAGTGGAGGCTGGAGGGAGGGTCGGATCTTTACAAAGCCACACAGCTGAAGCGAAGGCCCGCTGAAGCACTTGCAGCTGCAGCTGTCAGTCACATGGCTTACAGTAAAATGGGTGACAGTGAGAAGGGGAGGAAGGATGAGAAAATAGGGAGGGAGGAAAGGACGGGGGATGTGAATGGTGTCAGATCAGGGTGACATCACCACATGTCGAAAGAGGAATGGCGAAGGAGAAGTTGTGGAGGAGGCAGTAGGAGGGTACGGAGAGGCAAAGGAAGGAAAAAGGGAAGCAATTGGTGAGCTCATGCTCAGGGTTATTCCCCAAAGTAAATACAATGCACTCCGTCTCCCTTGCCAACCACCAAGCACTCTGCAGTGTGAGAGTTTCTGTGTGTGTGCCCTGGCAGAGGCAGCAGTACAGACTGCAGGGCAGTGTTCCTGTGCCATTGGTTGAGATCGTCTGGAATGTCGTCTGACTACAAGTCTGTGTGAGACAGTGGTTAACACACACACCGACACACACACAAGCAAATGAATCGAGAATCTGTCTTCAGCCCTTCATCCAGCAGTCAACTTTCAAAAAGGCTCAGAGCCCATTTTGTGGTTGCTACTGTCTGATTGCCTCCGAGTCTTTGAGTGTAGTAGTCTTCTAGTTGCTGAACAGGTTTGTACTGTCTGATGAAAACAACAAAGTCAGTGATGTTTCCAGAATCACTCACATTAAACAGCTCATGTAAAAGGCAAGTTTCCAGGATTTCTGGGTTTCTGAGTGATTCTAGAAAAGTTTGGACACAGGCAGAAAAACAAAATGTATACAATTCAGAATGAAGTGACAAATCAGTTTGAACATGTCCAAAAGAGTAGCAAATTATTGCATTCTATGTTATTTACATCATGGGCAATGTCCCAACTTGAAATCTGGGTTGTAGAATGAAGTGCTTTTTTAATGAAATGTCACTATTTCACAATTTGGTTATTTTAGCAAGTTAAAAATCTGAGAATTATCTCTGTTTTTACAGGCAGTTCCTTTTATTATTTTGAAAGAAAACATACCTTTTAAACTAGCTGACAGATTGTGAAGTAACAACCAACCTTCTTTTTAGTAATTTTATTTAATACTGCTTGAGGATTTTCAAGTTAATTCAGCAAGCGTCAAGGTTGATAATAAACTTTCACCAAGATAATCATCAGACTGTAATCATATCAGCACAAGGCTGTATAGAGTTATCTGATTCAACATCTTTGAAGTTTGCCCTTACAAAGAAGGTGATCTACTCCTGTGGGAGTACAGTCTACAAAAGTATAAAGTACAGTAGTATTAAAATAGATTAAAACAGGTAGACTAAGAAAGGATGGGTGAGTAGGCAGATTTTCACCCCAGCTTCCTCTTCTTGTCACTTCTTTTTTAATCTGTTGCTTGGTTGAGAGGCAGATTTTTTTCCCGCTTCCTGGAGCTTTCATCTCCTTTGTTTCACTGACATGTCTGGAAGCTCTTTTTGATCGCTGCCGTTCTCGTAGAAGCATGGTGGTATGGTTGTGTTGCTGCAGTTCTTTGGTCCAATCACTTGGTCACATGTATATGTACCAATCACACCAGATGCATCTTATCAAGAACACAGTTTGAATTCAAATAAAAGTCACCAGTTCACCTAGAAGCTTCTCGTGAACTAACCAAAGACCATATACCAGGCTCCCACAGTCCCACAATGTACCTGGTGAGCCCACTGACGCCCAACAGACTCCCAGAATGCCACAGCAGGAAGACAAAAAAAGATGCAACAAAAAGTTTTAAAAACAGTGTCAAAGTGACAGCAGAGCAGCACAAACTTTCCCATTGTGCTCATCGCCTGTCCCGTCCACATCAAAGCAGTCCTTTAAAAAAGCGCAAGATAGAAATCATATGGCCCGCTGGATGATCTGATTTTGAAATAATTCTCCTTTTGTCTGGACCGCCAGCTTCAAACGTAAGAGACGAGCCAAACAATCGCCCCCAGAGATGACACGGGAAACGGGAGAATGGGCTCGCTAGTGTAAACCGCTGATGCACTTTCCATACATCAAAAGAAGTGTCAAAATAAGCCAGGCTCATGATAATCAGATGGTCAATGGGGCAGGGTAATGAGATTTGGAATTAAGTGGAATCAAGGCGAATAAGGCCCCCTGGACATCAAAGGGAACAAGAGAGAGCCCAGCTCCTCTTTATCAGAAATGTCACCAGCCGTATGATAATCAGTTTTTATAAACGCTACTATTGTATGTCTGGACTTCAAACACGTTGAGCGCCGGGGCTTTATCTGTCTCTCACACGCAGCTGGGCTCTGACTGTGGGAGGGAGGGAGAGAGGAGAGGGAATTGGGTTTGAGTGGTGGAAGGAGAACGGGGCGAGAGAATGAGTGAGAGAGGTCAACCTCTCCCACCAGTTTGAGACTGATCTGTTTTTCCCATCAAAGGTCACCAGCTGTTGACCCCACCTCACCCCTTCATTCCCCCTCCCTTTCTCTTCCCCCATTCTTTCCCTCCCTCCTTTGCTCAGGCTCACTGTAGCCACTGTCTGTTGCTCTGTCCCGTGTGTGTGTGTGTGTGTGTGTGTGTGTGTGTGTGTGTGTGTGTGTGTGTGTTTGCCCAGGCGTGCTTGCATGGCTCATCCTTAACCATTTCTGCCACTGTTTATTCAGGTGGACCACTGTGGTGTGACCCCTCCTCCTCTCAGACACCAATAAATGTGTGTGTGTGTGTGTGTGTGTGTGTGTGTGTGTGTGTCCGTCCATCTGCTGGCTGAAGGCTAGAAAGGAAACAAGAAGGAGGGACTGACCTTGTTTTGACGAGTTTGACTGGTGGAACACCTGGTCTCTCTCTCTTGGTCTTTCTGCCACACACACTCGCACACACACACACACACACACACACACACACACCTTCCTAAGTAAGCATTCAGAATAACAATGCTGTGTTTTAATTAAGAATAAATTAAGGATTTTGGCAAGTTTCTTTCAAATGCTGTCAGACTTTTCTAGGGCTGCCCTCTCTGGATTAGTTGACTAATTGGGCATTAGGCCTTCGTCGACTAAGGTTTTAGTCAGTAGGGCTTCTTTTAAGGCTATTTTCATGCCAAATGACTTATGCCCAAGAAACTTCAGAGCACAATGATGGTAAACACTTCATTTAAAGTGGTGCTTTTGCATGATTATTTGTGGAAAAACATATCTGTCAATCAAATGCATTTATTAGTCTGCAAAATCATATTAGTGTTGGGCTGCATTCAGTCCATGTTTTTTGTGGTGGTCAAGTTCGATTCATTTGCGTGGAGCTAGTGCGTTTGAGGTTTGGTGGTTGGCGCTGCAGGGTTTGCTTTGTCGAAACAGATTTGGAAAAACGCAGCCCACTGTACAGTGTATTATTCTCTCTTGCCTTTTCACTCTCTCACTCACTCACTCACTAACTCACACTCACTCATTAGCTTTTTTTTTAGACAGTCGGGTAAATGAAAGCGATACCAAATGAAATTCCCATCCCTAGTTAGCACCCAGGCATGTGTCAAATGTGTCACCCAGCAAGGTCTTTCATGTATGCTCAGATAACACTGACCATCAGTCTCCTAACACGCTCACATACACAGACACACTACCTACATGGACACACAGAGCTGGAGTCTGTCTGTGTGTTGTGTGTGTCCTTCTGCTTTGCATATTCTTTACCCACTGTATACATTTGTCTGTGCATGTTTGCAGTAAAGTAAGGCTGTGTTTGGGTTTCTTGTGTGCCCTGTGGCCTTCCTTGACAAGTGATTTTGTGTTTGCGTATGTGTGTGTGTGTCCATCACTTTGGCTGTCAAGCAGTGTTTCCTATAAATCTCTTCTCCTTCACATTTTAGGGTAATTACTTGAGAGGAGTAGAGTAATCGATTAGTTGATTAGATTTCAGCCATTTAAATATGGAGATTTCCTGCTTTTCTCTGTTTTATATCATATTGAACTAAATATCTTAAGAAAGAAATAGACCTTTATAAAAAAAACCACTTAATTGATACATAAAGAAAATAATCTGCGAATTAATCAGTAATACATATAATCATTTGTTTCGGCCCTGGTAATGACTAGGGCAGCATCTTTTACTTTCTCTTTTCTTCATATTCTTCTCTGTGTGAAAACAGACAAAACAGACACTTTCTTGTATGGAGAAAAAAGGAACTAGAAAGGGTGATTTGTTTCTTTATGTGTACAGTTACAAGCATGTTTTCAGATTTTCCTGTGTAAAAAAAAAAAAAAAAAAAGTTTGTTTCCTTGTGTCTTTTGGAGATGGATTCAGTTTTGCTTCTCTCACCAGTAGTTCCCCCTCCTTTGTCATTTGGCCAGAACTTCTGGAGATTCACACAGCCATCTCCCCATTTCATCACACGCTGAAGTACTCCAAAATCCCCCTTCAAGTGGCTCTGGTTGATCACCCATCTATCTAATAGATTTAACGTCTAAGCTCTGTGGAGAAGCACAGGTGTCCTTGGAATTGTTTAAAGAAGGCCAGCCTCTGTTGGGAAGCTCTTAAAGTACACATTTTGTGTTAGATGAAGACCACTTTGTTCTGTGTACTCTGCTCTCTTTGTGCCTGAGTGGGTTTAGAGAAGGCGGGGGATTTGGAGTGTCTTCTGTGGTTGATGGGGAAAGGAGACTGATGTTGAGCAGGGTCATGTATTTGGAGATGGTGATATGGACACTTCCGAGGGTTGAGTTCCAGGTCTGTGACAAATTTTTTAGCCACACCTAATGCCTTTTATGTGTTTGTTTTTTTATAGACATCATAATAAGATCCGCGTTATAGACGGGAGGCGGACCAGAGAGCTGGCTTCTGTGGAGACCCTGGACCTGAGCAATAATGACATCACTGAGCTCAGAGGGCACAGCTTTCCTGCAGGCCTCCAAATCAGAGACCTGTGAGTACAATCTCTGAGTAATACTGTGACTCATAGCACACCAATATTTCAAAACAATATGTGCTTAAATAAAAAAGGTAAGATAAAACTTAACTGTTCCCTGTGGGGAAATAAGGTTTTTACAGCATTTAGTATCAGTAGAAAAAATAAAAGCGCACAGCATTTGTAGAGCGTCTTAATGAAAACATATGGGGGAAACTGATAAAAGCAAAATAACCTTTTAGACAGAAACAAGGCCATTCATACACATGTGTTTGAGGTTTGTTACAAATCTCTTTTACCACAATGTTGTGTTGTTGTATTCAGGTACCTGAGCAACAACAAGATCAGCGTGTTGGAGCTCGGAGCTCTTGACCATCTGGGCTCGACTCTACAGGTCCTGAGACTGAGCCGAAACCGCATCAGCCAGATCCCCGTGAAAGCCTTCCAGCTCCCGAGGCTCACCCAGCTGTGAGTATCACTGGATTTCATCAGTTTAACAACATAGTTAATGCGCTGACAAGGTTGTGTTTTCATCTGTCAGAACAGTTCGACATGCAAAAACAATACATTCTTGACATTCAGGCTGAAAATGAATGAGTTTCCCAGTTGTAGCCTTTGGAGACATTACTGAAAAGAAAAGAATTAAGCGGTTTAAATAAGGAGGAGTTTGTTGTGTTTGTTGATCGAGCTCTGTGTGTTTAACATTTGGAGTGCTATTAGTGTGAGCTATACCTCTAGGGGCTGACTAGGTAAACACTGGAGCCATATTATCGGTGATTTATTGCCTTCTTCCATGTCCCCAAAGAGGTTAGTTCATTCCCCAAACCATGCTCCATTATCTTCGACAAACTTCCCCCCAGTGTAACAGTGAGGTTGCCCTATTTGTAGCTCAACGCCATCATTCTGGAGACCAAGAGACTCACGTAATGGAAGTCTTAACCCCTCTGCGGCTCCACGGTTTCCCCAGGTACCTTTTGTTGAACAGGTGGCCCTAGTGACACTGTATCTACACATGATGCACATCAGACACAAAGGAACTTGTGCGGATGTTTGTCTTTGCCAACCTAAGGGCTTTTACAGCCCTCACACACACATATACACACCAAATGCACAGAGTCACACGTCACATGCAGCTCTCTTAAGGCTTCATTTGAAAAATAAAAGACAATGTGGTGTTTTTAATCTTATACCTCCTTTTTAGTATCACTGTAATTTCATAGGGTCTTAATTTGACCTTGTTTGTAAGCTAAAGCCTGTGGGTATACAGAGCTGGCCTCGTGCCACAGGTGGAAATGACACCGCGGAGGAATGCCTGTTAAGCTGGGGGTTTGTTAACTACAAAATCCTGCTCCAACTGAAGCGTGCAGCCTACAGGATTCCTTGGTTTTGACTTCAGTGTGATGGATGCTAGTGTGGAATGAGGGCAAAACATTCCTCAGTCAAAAGGAGAAAACAAAAGTATTCCTGCTTTGAAATGCAGGCATTATTTTGACATAGTTTGCAAAGTATGATTCACTACCCCACTGGTTTTCTCCCATGACCAGTTGCTACATTTGTTTCGTTTCTCTGTCCATGTTGCAGTGAGCTGAACAGGAACCGTATTCGTCAGGTGGAGGGTCTGACCTTCCAGGGTCTGTCCAGCCTCGAGGTCCTCAAGCTGCAAAGAAACAGCATCAGCAAACTGACTGACGGGGCCTTCTGGGACCTGGCCAAGATGAAAGTCCTGTATGTAGAAAGACTGAATCTGTATCAATAATGTGTTCACATAAAATTACAACTTTGCTTATGTGACCAAGTTTGTTCTTGTGCACAAATAACTCCACATCAGAATCATAAAACACATAATTTCTAACCTAATACCTTAAACTTAACATCTGATTTACAGAGTGTGGGTTTAGCACTTAGCCTTGAACAAGTACCCATTAATCCAATTTGCACCACTTACTGGAATACACACCTACCATATCTTACAGGAATAAAATATTTTTGAACTTACTGGAACTTACCCACTATCGCAACCATTACATTTTTCCCTGCAATTAGTTCAATTACATGGAAAATGACACATTAATGGTCACAAATTGCATTGCAGTTTAGTCATTTTTATGTTGCAAAAATTCCCACCAAATGCCTGTTGCCTGTAAACAGGTGTGTCAGGATCCTCAATTTCCTACTTCCTGATAAAACTTATTTTGCCCATTTGTGTCTCTTGCAGTCACCTGGACTACAACAGCCTGACCGAGGTGAACAGTGGCTCCCTGTACGGCCTGACCTCTCTTCAGCAGTTATTCCTCAGTAACAACTCCATAGCCCGCATCAACCCTGATGGATGGAAGTTTTGCCAGAAGCTGAGGGAACTGTGAGTACAAGCATTGAAGTTGGCTCATTCACTCGTACACTCTTGTGCCATATGTCCCCATGCAATAACTTTCAATAGACAAGAAGTTAAAGGGATAGTTTGGATTTACTGAAGTAGTTTCACTTTTTTTTAAAGTTGTATATTTAAAACCAACTGCAGAGTGAGAGTTTGCTTTGAAATCCTTTGTGTCTGTCTCTGGGGATCCTGTCCTATAGCCTGAGAATCCAACACTCCCTACCCCCAACCATATCACCCATCTACCTTCCCCAGGGTTAAATGACATTGTACTTTAACACTCAATACGCTACGCTATTCTCAGAATAAGCCTGTTTATCCCATAATTAGAGTCGGGCTCAACAGCACTCAAGCCCTTCGACAAGAGTTTTTGTACTCAGTTCTGCAGCATGTAATCCTCTCCCGGTTGTGTTGTGGTAATTACACTGAAGGATCGCCTTCACAGCCTTTGTCTAGTGAATGAGGAGTTATTATCTGAGAGTCTTTCCTGTTCCGCCGACATGACTGTCGTATCGCTGCTGTAAAGTGCTTTGCTCAGCTGAGGCGTTGCTAACTGCGAGGTAGCCTGGGGTATCTGTGGCGCCTATGTTTGTTTATGCGTAACAGTCAGATGGGACAAAGAGGTAGATGGTGTTCTTGTTAGTTTGCTCTGTGTATTTCAATGCTGTTTCCTGTGCGCACGAATGACAGATTGCCCCCAGCGCCATCCCTGAATCATCCCCATTACGCTGCACAAGTCAGCTATTATATGAAGGTTTTTTTTTATTATTATCTAGACTTATGATAACCCCCACAACTGATAGAAGAGAGTGACTTGTCTTTATGAAGAGCCTGTTATTGCATTCCCGATGGGCCAGGCTGAGCTGGTCATCAGGGAGAATCTCTGCACACATGACTGGTCAAGCAAACCTGAGGCCAGGCCACAGAGACAGGCAGTGAGGGCCACAGAGAGGGCAATGAAATGCACAATACTGTCTTTGACTACAGTTTGAATGATACCAGTAATCAGGATTTATCAAGAAGTATCACATGCAAAGTATGAAACAACATTCTCAAGAGGTTTTTAGTCTTCATTTTGACTTAAATCAACAAAATATTCCTCCTGTCAGGTGTCATGTTTCTTGTGTTGAGTGTTCTTTCTCTCCAAAATTCCTAAAACAAGTGAAACTGCTTGGAAATCTGTTCCCATCCAGTTTGGATTTCCTCCAACCTCGTAAAAAAAAAGCAGAGATTTGATGGCGAGATATAAAAAAAATAAGTAACATTTTGAGGGCTGCCGTACACATGAGTGACATTATATTCCCCTGGGGTTTACCACATGCTCAAGTAGGCTTATAAATGGTTGAAGACATGCAAAGTTCCAACCAAGAATGTCAAACAGTTAAGACCTCAGTCAAGCTCTAAGGTCTGCTAAGCCCATTCTCTGTTAACATCTTGTGGTGCAGAAAAAAAGACACAATGGAAAAACTCACAGAGTGGCAAATAGACACTGAATCAGCCATGAAATTTAAGTGTAATGATGTCGCGAGCTGCCTCAGCATTCTGCCAACCTGTCATCTCCGTCCAGACCTCACACAGAACGTTTCTCTCTCCATTTTTTCCCTCTCTCCCTTTCTCTCCGTCTCTGTGTCTGCCTCTGTCCTCTTTCCTGTCTGTCTCCCGCTCTGTTCCTCTCTCCAGGAATCTGTCGTACAACAACTTGACTCGTCTGGATGAAGGCAGCCTGGCTGTGCTGGGGGATCTCCACTCTCTCCGTCTGGGCCACAACTCCATCAGCCACATCACCGAGGGAGCCTTCAGAGGCCTCAAGGCCGTGCGCGTCCTGTAAGTATTCCTCCCACTCCTCAAACCACCATTACCAAGCCCCTTAACAAGCCGCTCATTACGGTTTTGCCCCTGCTGACGATAAGGCTAAGATGTGCCACTTGGGAGCAGTGAAAGCTGAGATGTTTAATATTGGTTTAGCCTCTTTGATATTTGATATTTAGGCTCATGTCATCCCTTCAGTTGACTTAAGAAAGCAGGAGTTGTTTACTTTTCAAGACCAGTTTGATCTCATTTACATTCATGAGTTGTTTGCACTTCAACGAGGCGTTTATGCATCACTATTGTCGCCGTTTCTGTGGCAACTCCTTATTTTTCTTGTGTCTTTTCCCACTTTGTTCTTTAAGTCTGGTTTTGTTTTGGGCTTTTTTTTGTTTTCTCTCCTCACAAACTTGGATCTAAAAGTGTTCCGTGTTGCTCTCCTCCCTCGAGAACCTTCCCCGCTTTTAGAGCTGCGAATAAAGACAGAGGTTTCTTTTCCCGCTGATCCACCTTTTTGCACAAAAAGCCCCAAACAGGCCAAATGAAAGAAAGGGAGAGAATGAAAGGGAGAAAGTCAGGGGATAAATCCAGGAGAAAGACTTGGGGGTCTTGGTTTTGAACCAAGGTCCTCTTGGCTGTGCCTCTTCCCAGTGAGAGAGCCAGAGAGGGGAGTTGTGCCAGAGCTCGCTAGACAGGCTCTCTCTCATAGAAGGTTGACAAGCCAAGGCACATAAGGTCTCTCTCTGCTGGCACATTGGGTCTTAGATAACTAGCTACAGAGGGAAATAGAGGGTGGGATCAGGATCCGAGCTTGTGACTGCCATATCTCAGTTCTTTTCTCATGTTTTCCCTTCATGTCTTTAATTACTCACTTTGTTTCTTTTGGCTTTGCCCTGTTAAAGCACACTTAGTGCCCATTTCTTCCCCTCTAAGTGTATTCTGTCATCTCTTCATGTTATCCCCCGATACACGCACTGCCTATGTTTTGATTTTTGCATGATCTCTCCTCTTGTATCAGTCCTGCGCTCTGTGTCTTTGAGGCAGGCCTAATCTAATCAGTGGAGAAGAGGACAGGCATAGGCTGGGCTCTGAAAAGGAGCCGGGGGAGCTTTAATTGGGCCTGCGCTGCTGGTCGTGCTGGCATGGGGCTGGAGCCTGCATTGGGGTGTGAAAGCTCCAAACAAGCCAGCCTGCCCTCTAATTCGGCCACGGGGGTCGTTGGCTCATCGGGCCCACCCCCCCTTTCTCCATGCCCCGGTCTCCCTGCTCTACAGCCCCCACCACTGGCCTTGCTTTAACAAGGCAACGGCCATTCACATCCAGCCAGCCAGAAAGAGTAGGAAATTGGCAGCCGCTGTCCAGTCCAACTAAGACAGCGGCCAATGGAGGCTGAAAAGAACCAGAGGGGGATAAGAGATGCAAAGGGAGGAGGAGGAGGAGGAGGAGGAGGGTGCTTTTGTGGAGATGTTGGAGAGGGTGTGGCTGACCATCAACCTCAAAGGCCTTTCTCAAGTTTGAAAGAAAGTCTTTTAATGGTTCAGAGGAGTCCTCCGACTCTGTTGTTTTTCTTGTCGATTAGCACGCAGCGAATGACGTCCACCACAGAGGTAGTCCTTTAGATCTTGCAAGGGGAAATTAGTGCATTCAACAAGTGTTGGAAACCCCCAAACGCTCTACAAGAAGCGACTTTATTTATTTTCATTGAATCCATTTTGTCCTTGCCTGGCCATGGCTCCTTACCTTATCAAGACACTTGCTTTTAGTTTTGGCTGTGCCATACCTGCTGCCATCAGATGAACGGACCCAACTGTTTGGCCTCTCGCAATGGCATGGTGTTCCCGCCAATCTCTCAGTGCCGCCATGAATTATACATGTTTCCCTCCGCTGATTTTTACTTTGACACACCAACGCACATACATGCACTCGTTCTCCACCCCCTCTAAGGAAAGAATGCGCTTGGTTGGCAGAGCAGAGCGGCGGAGGGGCTCTTAAGGCCAGGTGCAGAGGGGGGAGGATGATGTGGGGAGGGAGGGAGAGAGGGAGTGTGGGCGAAGGGGGTAACCCGTGACTTCCAGAGCAGCCTCTGCCAGGGCTGTGAAACGCTTCAGCGCTGGCAGACCCTGTCCCTGTTCTCCTCTTTCCCTCCCTCCCTCCTTCCATCTTTCTTATCCCCCTCTTTTCTCTCATTCTCCACAGGGAGCTGGACCATAATGACATCTCTGGCACAATAGAGGACACCAACGGGGCCTTCTCTGGATTTGGACAGCCTCAACAAGCTGTGAGTGTCTCCCCTAGTTTTTTGTTTTGATTCCCTCCACCTCTCCTCTTGCTATCAACCCCTCCTTTTCATCCCTCTGTCCTGCACTGCCACTGATTCTCTGCTGTTCTTCAAAAAAACACAACAGAGAAACAGAGAGAGTTCTCATTTTTTCTTGCATCCAAAAGTTTCCCTCCAAATCCTGACTGACCATTCATTGCCAGCTAAGGTTAGGTAGTTCAGTCTAAGGCCGCTGAGTTGTCTGTCCCCTCAGGACCCCACACCTTACTTGGTAGGGAAGTGTTTGCGCACAGAGCCCCTCTTCCTTTTTATACGAGGTTTGGTTATGACACATTCTACGCAATCTTTTACTGGCGTCATCCTGTGGAAGCTAAGCCCAGTTTCTCTCCATTTCAATCTGGCTTTATCTCATGATTTCATTGTTTCACTGTTGCTTTATGGCCAAACTCAGTTCTATTTTCTGCTAATATTTCAAGAAGGAGAAAGTGAATCTTTTTTTTTCACAATTGCTAATCAATTTTTTCGTCAAGGCAGCTAGTAAAAATATTAAATGTGAGAGAGTTGGCAAGTTGAGAAATTAGAGCGGACAAGGAGTTTCTGGCATAGAGCGGCAATCATCAACCTGCAGGATGAAAAGATGATGTCCAGCCAAGATGGTTCCCAGTGTGAGTACTGCTGAAAGAGAAAGAGAGGGAGAAAGGGGCTTTTCTCTCCAGCTGGCAGGGCTGGCAGGGGGTTTGCTCCCCAATAGGCTTATTTCTATTTCTCCTCCATGTCTCCGCTCCTCTCGTCCCCTCTTTCCCAAGTCCCTGTTGTTAGGAACTGAGAGAGGGTAAAATTGAGGGCTGCATTCAGTCGTCAACATCAAACGCCTCACACGCCCCACCCTCTGACCCGTCCCCTTTTGTCACGGCGTTGGCGGAAGCAGGCCCGCTGCATCTCGATGCTGGCAGAGAGAGCCATGGGAAAAAAGAGATACAGAAAAGAGAAAGAAGGGGTGAGACATCAAAGTGTCCACGACACACACTGGGCTCCCTTAAAGCAGCTTGTGAATGCCGCCACATGGAGGAGGGAAGTGGGTGCTATAGATCGAAGCCAAGAAAAAAATGATGAGTCTGTTTTTTATTTGTTTTGATAGGCTAATTTAATTCCTTCAAAACAAAAGTTACAAAGCAGCGCTCTTATCGCTCCTTGTGATAAGACAGCCGTTAGTTTGTGTGTACATGTGGATGAGTTTGAACACCGGGGGTCTTCATTGTGAACCAGCCAGCCGTGTCTCCTCTTCCTGTGAAGCGAAGGCTACAACAGGAGAGGAGGGAGGGGAGGGGCAGGGTGGAAGAAGAGATTAGGACCCCAAATCAGAAAGAACAGCAACTCACTTCTTGGCTCAAACCAGGCTTGACAGACACAGACACACCGCTCACATGGTTACACGTATGTTCTTACAAGCTCTGCAGGGGAAAAGAACCTACACACATACACACACACACACACACACACACACATACATAAACACACAGCCTGCCCGCCTGGTCATTGCTATTGAATTCTAATAAAGATAAAAGTGGTCTTTGAAGAGCAGCGCAGAATTCCCCCCCTCCCTTCTCCACACTCCAACCCCATCCAATCTCCCTCACCCTTCCTCCTGGCTAATCTCCACACAGTTCAGATTTCCAATACCTCAATCCCCCCTCACTCTTATCAGATTCAGCCTTGCTAATTGTGCTTCTCTCTCTCCCTCTGCTCTCTCTTCTCACCCCCACCTCTCTCTCTCTCTCTCTCTCTCTCTCTCTCTCTCTCTCTCTCTCTCTCTCTCTCTCTCTCCTCTCTCTCTCTCTCTCTCTCTCTCTCTCTCTCTCTCTCTCTCTCTCTCTCTCTCTCTCTCTCTCTCTCTCTCTCTCTCTCCTCTCTCTCTCTCTCTCTCTTCATCTATCGACACCCTTCATGTTTGGAAACGGCAGGACTCTGTTTGGAAACAAGATCAAGTCAGTGGCCAAGAAAGCCTTCTCCGGCCTGGAGACCCTGGAACACCTGTGAGTATCCCACAATGCTTAGCTGCCCCTCCTCCAAGGCCGGAGAGAGAGTAAGGAAGAGAGGGTGGAGTGTAGGGTGGGGGTGGGGAGGGGGGGGATTGCCAAAAGTAGCTGGCAGAGAGCAGGCTGCTAGCAATTTAATAGCGTCTTTGTAAAAGGAGAAGACAGAGGCTTTTGCGAGCGCCCAGCTGCTTCTCTCTCGTTAGCCTAGCACAATCTCAACTTTGGCCCTTTTTTTTCCCTGCCTCTGCGCAGGAACAAAGTTATTGAGCATATGGCGAGCTCTGCAGAAGAAATGGAATTCATATAAGCTCTTTCACAGGCTTTTGTCAAATGAGGGCAGGGAGGGACGGAAAAGCTGGCATGCAGTGGACTTAGACCTACAGGCTTTAATATTTCCACCATGGTTAAAAGTCACATCCTTGTTAATGAAAGTGTGTGTGTGTGTGTGTGTGTGTGTGTGTTAGTGTGTGTTAGTGTGTGTTAGAGTGTGTGTGTGTGTGTGTGTGTGTGTGTTAGTGTGTGTGTGTGTGTGTGTGTGTGTTAGTGTGTGTGTTAGTGTGTGATAATGTGCATACAGTGTGTGTTAGAGTGTGTGTGTGTGTGTGTGTGTGTGTGTTAGTGTGTGTGTGTGTGTGTGTTAGTGTGTGTTAGTGTGTGTTAGTGTGTGTTAGTGTGTGTTAGAGTGTGTTAGAGTGTGTGTGTGTGTGTGTGTGTGTGTGTGTGATAATGTGCATACAGTTGATGACACGTGTGTTATGTCCCCACAGGAACTTGGGAGAGAACGCTATCCGCTCCATCCAGCCCGATGCCTTCAGTAAAATGAAGAACCTCAAAACACTGTGAGTGCATTTACACAAATACACTCAATTAATGTGCACAAGCCAGCAGCCTCGAATAAGATTGGAACGCACCCCTTCAGTGCTTTTGGCATCAGCACACACTATCAAAAACACATATTGAGTTACAGGAGCAATAGATGTGATATTTACCACATGTACTTCCTCTCCAGTCTCATTCAGAGTGACAGCTTCCTGTGTGACTGCCAGCTCCACTGGCTGCCCGACTGGTTGGTGACACGTGGGCTGCAGACTGGTGTCAATGCCACCTGTGCCCACCCGGAGAGCCTGAAGGGCACCAGCATCTTCCAGGCTCCGTCCAGCAGCTTTGTGTGCGGTGAGTTGTGTGTGTGTGTGTTTAATTCGTGTTTATGTGGGTGGGTATGTTGTGCAAGAGATGTTCAAGGCCCAGATGGGCCGCACTGACAGCTTGGCGCTGTTCTGTTATTTACATAGTTGCACATATTTGTTTGTGTGGAGTTTTTGTTAAACGTTACATTTGAACTCGCTTGCTAATGTGTGTTTTATTTGCCTCTTTCACATCCATTTATGCACCGCGAGCAAACACCTACTGAGAGACATTTGTGATGTTTGACGTTAGACTGTGATTTATGCTTCCCACTCACTTTTTTTTCTTGTCTTCTTTTCTTCTTTTTCACATTCATCCTATCTCTTTTGCCTTTTCTCACTTTCTTTCTTCCTTCCACTCCCCCCCACGCTCTCCACCTTCAGACGACCTTCCGAAGCCCCAAATCACCGTGCAGCCAGAGACTTCGGTGACGGTCCTCGGTAGCGATGTGCGTCTCACCTGTACTGCAGCAAGCAGCAGCTCCTCCCCCATGACCTTTGCGTGGCGTAAGGACCAGGAGCTGCTTCGTCATGCAGAGACGGAAAACTTTGCCCATGTGCGCGCTCACCACCAGGGCACAACATCTGACGTGCCAGGTGCAGCCGGAGGCGTGATGGAGTACACCACTATCCTGCATCTGCGGCACGTCACCTTCGCCCATGAGGGTCGATACCAGTGCATCATCACAAACCACTTTGGCTCCACCTACTCCAGCAAAGCCCGCCTCATCGTCAACGGTAGGTCGTTATGTAAAAAGACATTTTGAGCTGACATTGTCTACAAGAAGACCTATCGAATGGATGTATGATGGCCCTTAAAATGTGAGGAGAAAATAGAAGAATACAGGAAGAAGCGAACCTTCAATGTGTCTCTTTATATGTGTGTGATTGCATAATGGTTGTAAAAAATAAGATGGGAAAATGTGATGGGAAACAGAGGAATATGAGCGCTCCGATGTCTTATACAACAAGATGGACAGAAAAAAAACACCTCTGTTGAAATGTGTGTGATTACATAATCTCCACTAAATAAAATGCCTGTTTATGTTACACTTATCTGAGTTTCAATTGTCCTGTTTGACAGGGGAGCGATTGAGATAAGTGACCATGCTGAGTTCTTCTCTTTCGCTTGAATGTCTCTCTCGCTCTGCCTCCATTACTCCCAGGATGGTATTCGGAACAAATTGATTTATCTGCATGTCGGCGCTAACAGGGGCCATCTCTTCTGTGCTCTGTCACTCTGCTTTTCTGCAAGTGGAGAGTATTTATCTTGAGTTTGGTTCCCTGTCCAGCTTTACATCAGACCTGTAGCTGCTTCTTTACTGTATGGTCTAATGGTAGAACAGTTACCTATAGAGTTGGGGTCGTGGGCTTATAGATGCTGTTTTTGCACAGACTGTACTGATGTATATGGTGTCTTTTTCTGTCCACAGTTCTCCCATCCTTTGTGAAGACTCCCAGGGACAGCACCATCAGGACAGGTCAGACAGCGAGGCTCGAGTGCGCCGCAGAGGGTCACCCGGCACCGCAGATCGCCTGGCAGAAGGACGGCGGCACAGATTTCCCTGCTGCCCGTGAGCGCAGAATGCACGTCATGCCCGACGACGACGTGTTCTTCATCATGGACGTCAAGCCGGAAGACATGGGCGTGTACAGCTGCACCGCCAAAAACACAGCTGGCACCGTCTCTGCCAACGCCACCCTCACCGTGCTGGGTAAGAGCCGCATATTTCTGCTGTAATTATGCACATTTTTGACTCGTGTTCAGTGTAACCCAGTGTTGATCATTTTCCCACATTCTCAAAAAAATGAGCACTTGTAAATAGCTTGGCACTCAGTTGGGAATTGGTCAGTCCAAGGCTGCAGAATTAGAGGCTTTATATTTTTCTTTTCTCGGCAGCTGTGGCCTTGCTGCAGGTCAATGGCCAAAGGTCACAGTTGGGGGTCAAAGGGGGGATGGTGGGGAAACAAGGGGGGACACACAGAGGGGTGTTTGTTAGGCATTCCCACCCCTCCTTCTCCTCTCTCGGTGGGAGGGACAGTCATGGCTGCTTCACTGCAGGCCTCAGTGCTCCCAGTTTATTGGCTGTTTTACACTGTTAAATCAAACAAAACTGAGCCGCTCTCCTATAACATCTCTGGACATAGATCATCTTTGTCCTCCGTCTTTGAACTGAGCAAAGCAGCCCTTTGTTGAGCTGAAAAAAGTAGGGGGTTTTCTTCGCTAACTTCTTTGCCTGACATTTCCCCCTGAAGGGCTTAGAAGCAACAGTTACTATGTTTACCACAGTCAGACTGGTAGAGGCAGTGATGTAGTGACACATTTGCATATTACGCGACTTGTAAGAAACTTGTTCGACCTAACAGCAGTTCAAACATAGTGCTAATCCACTCAACAATGTAAAATATTAGAGCAAGCGACCATGCCTCTGGACGGAATCTGCGATGTTTGGGTTTGAGAGACCAAGGGGAAGGAGAGAAGGAGGGGGTGGCTGCAGTCGAGGGGCCCCTGTCTGGAAAAGAGTGGCGGGGGAGAAAAATGGGAGCCAAAGAAGAACTGGAATGGTGGAGACAGTGTGTGGGGGGAAGGTAGGCAAGTGGGATTTAGAGAAAATAAAGAGGGAGGGAGGGTTAGTAGAGAGGGACGGATTGATGGAGAGGGAGAGAGAGTATTGATAGAAGAGCGAGGGGCGACTGAAGTGGGTTAAGTGAGATCTCTTAATCTGTGTGTATGTCCCACTGTGAGGGGAAGTGCTCAGTCTGAGAGGAGAGGCCTGCCTTAACATACACATTCAGCTCAATGTGCTCCACTCAGCAGAATGGGAAGTTGCAGAG
This sequence comes from Centropristis striata, assembly GCF_030273125.1. Classification (NCBI taxonomy): domain Eukaryota; kingdom Metazoa; phylum Chordata; class Actinopteri; order Perciformes; family Serranidae; genus Centropristis; species Centropristis striata. Next base: position 16,685,273 of record NC_081519.1, on the reverse strand, counting down.
GAAACACTGCAAACATTGTTCTGAAGAGGATCCTGTCCCGCGAGAAATCTGTGTTCTGTGATTAAAATGTATGATCAAGTGAAGTGATTTCAGATCTGAGCTCAGATGTATAAATAAGGTTGTTGGATGAGACTGTCATCATGAGATAAGCTTTCAGTGGTCAGATATCAAACTCAGAACATCAGCTGACTCACCAGCCTGTAATCCATACTGTGAACAAGCAGAAACCTGAGCCATAGAATAACAAGAGAATGATCTAATCACTGACCTCAGGAGTGAAAGGTTTGATGAGAAATATATCTCTCCTCTCCTCCACAGAAACCCCCCACCTGGCCCAGGACCTGGAGGACCGCAGGGTGGTGGTCGGGGACACGGTGGCCTTGCAGTGTAAGGCCCTGGGCAGCCCTCCGCCCCGCATCACCTGGCTGCGCAACGACCAGCCGCTCCGCCCATCCGACAGACACCACTTCACCCCGGGGAACCAGCTGCTGGTCATCGGCTCCGCCTCGCTGGAGGACGCCGGCCGCTACACCTGCCTCATGTCCAACACCCTGGGCACGGAGCGCGCTCACAGCCAGCTGGTGGTGACTCGCAGCCCCTGTGCTCCGCCGGTGGGACCAAGCACGGTCACTATAGGGATCATAGTCATCGCCGTGGTGACGAGTATTGTGGTGACGTCGCTGGTGTGGGTGTGCATCATCTACCAGACCAGGAAGAAGAGCGAGGAGTGCAGTGTCACCAACACAGGTGAACTTGGATCTGTTATATTCTATTATGGATAAAATGAGGGCTGTAAAAGTTCGTGTGCCGAACCGTCACTGACGAGGTGCACACAGCCGAACACAAAATGCACGGTATGTAGATTAATGTGCATAATGTAGACGTGCAAGATATGCCTGGAAACTTACACAGTTAGCAGCAGGTGCTCAAGGTTAGCACACAAAGTCAGTAGCAAGAGCAAATGAAATGATGGAGCTAAAAGACTCATCTTCGTGGTCCCAATCAGCTACAACAGCAACTACATTTGTTCTATAAGGCAAGGTGCGTCCATGTTGCTGTTCAGGGTTCATACAAAGTCTTGAAAGTTTGGAAAATGCTTAATTTTAAGCTGCAATGTGTTCAAAGTCAGAAATATGCGTGTTTAAAATATAAAGAGGTATATTTGAGTACAAGCATATTTCTTGCTATATTTTCTCTTTTTATTTTATTTATAATAACAGTTTAGATGAGTCTGGAAACCTTGTAATTGCTGGAAAATTCAAAAGATCACTGGGTTTTATTTTTAGATTTTATCATTCTATTTATTTAATATTTTCAGTTAGAGAATTCAGTTTATAGCCCTTCCTGGCCTGTTGTTTTTTCAGAAAGTGATTGTTTGATGTAAGTCATAATGAAAATAGCTTACCAATTTTGCCAGTGGGCAATATGTTACATTAGTCCCCAGCAAGAGGATTTTGTGTTTGATACTTGCAATACTCTCTGTTCAAAATAAGTCAAAAGAAATGTATCCACTTTTTTTCTTTTATCACTGTACTAAACTATGATTTGTTTTTGGCAATCTAGGAAGATCTATCTATCTATCTAAAATTAAAAAAAAAAAAAAAAAAAAAAAACGATTAGACTTGTTTCAGCTGTAGTGTGGCAGCATCCACAGTCTTGGTTGTAACATCTTGTCTTTGACTCTTTAATTTCTCCCAGATGAGACGATCGTTCCTCCAGACGTCCCCAGCTACCTCTCCTCTCAGGGCACGCTGTCCGAGCGGCAGGATGTGTGTATCCGCGTGGAGACCGGCGGTGGACCTCAGCCCAACGGACACATCGTAGACACCACAGGTACCTGACAGATCAGTGTCAGCTTGGCATGCTTCATGTTTGTGCTCCCCAGCAGTGTCTCCCACTTCCCATGAGCAGCGTTGGTGTGTTGCATACGGATGAAAGCAGCACACCGCTGTCTGCGAAGGCCTGCTCAGCATCAGCAATAATTACAGCAGACACCCTAACCACAGTGTTGACACACAGTTGTTGATTTTCTGTCTCTAAATCATTTATTTTCTCCCTCCCTGCCCGCCCGCCTGCAGGTTTTGACGGCGCAGTAGTGTGTTCAGACTGCATGGAGAACGGCAGCAGCTACTCCAAAGACTCTGACTACCTGACACACGGGTTCAGCCACACTGGAGGCCACATGGAGTACCAGCAGAACTCTATACCCCCACCCTACTCCCACTGTTATCCAGGGGAGCTGCATGACGCAGGGCAACACTCGGCCCCGCTCTGCAACGGGACACCCAATGGGATCCGGAAGGACATTCAAGGATCCACGTTTCCAAAAAACCACAATACGTTACACCTGAACCAACACGATAGAAAAGGTAAGCTGATTACAGTGCAGTGACTTCAAATGTGCTTTTAATGTTTGGAGGAAAGTGTGAAGCATCATTCTTCTGTGTAAGGCAACATGAGGCTTGACTTAAAGGTTGTTTTCCTAACTTTATGAAAACAAAATGTAACCTAACTCATAACACAATATACATTTTATGAATTATTTATTATTAAAATAATACATTTTGCACCAGCAACTTGGTAAAAGGTCTTCAAAATTAATAGGAATAACAGTTCAAGTGTGAGCATTTTGAATGCAAAAACAAATTGGTCAAAACTTCAGGAATACAAGTCCGGAAGTTTGGAAAATGTTTTATTTAAGTTTAAATTTAAATATATTTCTTGGAAAAATATCACTTTATTTTTCATCATATTTGCTGACTCCAGACCAGAGCTAAACACACTGAAGTGGGTGCCAAAATGGAAAGGGTTTTTTTTCCCGTTCTACACTATCTGCTTTTGGACTTCTGCTGACATCTGCTTTTCAGATTTTTTCACAATTGCATTTATAGTACCAATTAAAAGCCCTTCAACAGCAGGGGCCTTACGAATAAATTACACCAAAATGTGAAATACTTGCCGAGGAATATTTCAGATATTCTGTGTGAAAGTAATGATGACAAAAAAAGTTATATATAAATATGTTAACGTGTGAATTAAGACTTGGAAATTTCAACATTTTTGGCCTAGTTACCTTGAAAGTGCTTGAATTTTACTCTGAAAAAGCTGTATGAACCCTTAAACCTTAAATTCCAGTATGTACTTTATCTAGTATATAAATATAGAATTTAATTAAATTGATCAGCCCCACTGTCAGCAATATGCCAGCTATTTGAGTCACTATCGGCCCAATAATCAACATCAGTGTCAGTGCATCCGTGACAACAACAGGTCATTTTTCCAGTTGGCTTTTAAAGCTGTTTTTCTTGGAGTATTATTGATATCAGGTGATACCCTGAGAAAATATTAGGAATTTAGAAACTCTTGTCAAGGCGAATTCCTTTGAACGTGACTGTTGATGGATTGGCTCCTACCAGAATTTGACTGTATCATAGCTGCGCACCCGGAGCCCCTCAGGATATCTCTCTGAAAACACTATAAAGAGTTCTCCCTGCTGCCAGACTCCTGCAGTCGCACGTCTGGGCCTGTTCTGGGATCAGCTTCTTTAGCTAGAAGTAATACCAGAGGAATTGGCCTCCAAATACCAATTCTCACCTCCACATGTCAACGCAGCCCTATGCATACATTCCAGCGCCTCTGTATCCTAAAGCTCAGTGCATATATGTCGCCATACGAGTCACGTCACTGACTTCCTGATTCTCTTCTTTGTTCCTCAGCGAGCAGAGCGCCGGCGTGCTCCCCATCGCAGGACGAATCCTTCCACAAGCCGGTGAAGCTGGCCAGCGTGACGAGCCACCATGGCCGTCTGGACAGTGACTGTGAGCCTGAGCTCAGGCAGACTCTGCTGTCCAACGGACACGCCCTCAGAGCCTCTCAGAATGAGAGCGCCCCCCTAAGGAGAGCCAGCGACTAGCAGGCGCTCTAGCCCAAAAAAAAAAAAGCGGACTCGCAGTAGCTGAGTGGACTTTATTTTTTTTATTTTTTTGCACTGGGAAATAAACTGCTACCTCATATAGAGGCGATTTATCCTGAACCTCCTGGATCTGGACTGAAAGGGAGCACCAGGAGGGGGGGACAGACAGGGGGAGGGGCATCCGGAGTTTGAAGGTGGAGCTTGTGTGGGTGGCGTCCCATCTGAGCGTTATCAGCTGTACATAGTTAAAAACCTTCCTTTGGGAGGTGACCAATAAGAAATTCTAGCTCCAAAAAATGTGACTTGCATTTGAAGCATGTAAATGTAGGGAATCTTGTACAGTATATGTATGTGCAGAGGAAAAAAGAGAAATATACCTTTGGACATTTGACTGTACATAAGAGTTTTCTTATATTATATATTATATAACTTTTACAAAAGAGTATTTGAATTTATGTGCATGACAAAGAAAGGAGTGATGGTATTTTTATTTTTATTCAAAAAAACAAAAACAAACAGTCTTTTTCAGCTTTTACCAACATTCAGCTGCGGTGCCTTAATGCATGATCAAAGAAAAGTCAACTTGTAATAGCATATATCTTTGTGAGAGAAACTGGTTCACTCTTTATAGCAAACAAAACAAACACTTGATTGCACTTGAATGTTTTTTGCCCAACCATGGCCTTACAGAAACACAATTCACATGCATTGTTATCGTATGAAGGAAGAGCTTTGATGTAAATTATTTTGGTACGTCAGATGGTTCAAGCTGGGATATTTGTGGGTGGTCAGTTAAAGCACTTTTTGTATTCACACCATAAATAAATAAGCAGATTGTGTACACGATATCTGCCAATAGGAATGCAGGGAACCTCCTCGATGCGAGGAGACATTCAACTGCAAAGTCAACAGTACAAACTCTACCATTAAGGCTCTTCCACCTGTTTCACAATACAACAAGTTACTGCAAAGCTGCTCTGATTTAATTGGGAGAACATTTTATTGTCTGATTAGTTTCTTTATTTGTCAAAGAAAGTGGTGCAACTGTAATGATCTCTCAGTATGGACACCTCACATCCATTATGAAAGCTACAGCTATGTGAGCTTCAGAGAATCAGGGAGAATGATGTTTTATTGTGTTACTGCTGTAATGTGCCTCCACCGTTGTGCATTTACAGGGAAATGGCCAGTATTCTGCCTCTGTCACACCCACAGTATAACAATAACTTTCTCCTCATCACTGCAGTTGAATATTTGAGGTAACTAAAAGGCTCATGCTGTGAACAGTTGGGAAGCTTGTGAAATGTGCTCAAACCAAACTTTGAGGATTAATGCAGTCAGACGCTCCCCTCACAGTCCCGTTATACACTGGGTCAGTACATGGTCTCATGTATGCATGCGATTCACCAGCGCGTGCCCTCGTCTGAGCTGTTACCAGTGGCCTTATCGAGGTAAACCAGAGGGCACGCTCCTCTGGTTACACCTGATAGCACCTATCACACATGATTTTACCAGCAAGACCAATCGGAGAGCCCGGTTGGAAAAGCAATCCCAGTGTAGCAGGTAAAAGGGACGAGAGGGAGAGAGGTGCAGTTCGTGTTCGGAATAATTTATTGAAACAAACTGTCCGGAAACCGTTGTACCAATGTCAAAGCTGAAACAGTGAAGTGTCTAACATGGCATTGAAGTGTCTAATAAAATCACATTTTGCTATTATTGAAAGTGTTTTGCCTGCTTTCTTTGCTATATACACCAACTGGCCACTTTATTAGGTCCCCTGTGCAAACAATGTAAACTAACATTACAAAATCTGAAACACTTTTTCACAATCTTGAGACAAATGAACATTTGAAACATACCATAAAACAAAATGACATTACCATAACACATTAACAAGACGCGAAACACTTACAAATGCCGAGACCAATTACCAAGGCCCGAAACACATTAACAAACTATTTCAAACGGAAAGGGAATGTCCCAACTCCTGGTCCTGATTAACTTAACTTGATAAGATAACTTGATGTGATCCGAAACAACATCTCCATCCATAAATTCTGTCTTTAAAACAATAATAATGTTCAGTCTTGATTGGCACTGTCAGAGATTTATTAATTTAACTATATCTTCATTATAGAGGTTGTAGTTTTGAAGTGCATTATAATCAGGGGTGTTGTGGCCAACCAATTTAAATGGTAAATGGAGTGCACTTAAAGTGTAAAGCGCTTTACACTACACACTACGCTCATTCACCCATTCACACACACATTCATACTGGTGAACGAGGCTACCAGGGAACACTGGTGCCACCTGCCACCATTGGGAGTTCATTCACACACCGATGAATGCAGCATCATCGGTTGAACCACCAACCTTCCAATGGAGAGAGAGGAGCCCTCCACTGCTGTTTTTTTGTTTTCGTCCATAAAGGTTTTGTGTAGCAGATGATCCGGGTATTTCAAGATGGCCGCCTCCAGTGTGTCCAACCTGGCTCCAACCACAGAGCCAGCTCTTTTGACTAGTTTGTCCAACCACCTTGCATCTCTGTGTCTGATGTGCCAGTGAATGTGAAGCCAGGTAGATCCACATTGGAGACTGAGATGTTTTGATTCAACCATGTTTCCGTAAAACGCAAGAGACTACACTCACAGTATACTTTCTGAGTCTTCACCAGTATCTCCAGTTCATCAGTCTTGTTGGGCAGAGAGTTGACATTCCCCATGATGACTGACGGCAGAAAAGGCTTATATTTCCATTTCTGATCCTTAACTTTTGCACCAACACGGCAACCACGAAAACACCCCTTCAACTCAGCTGGAATATGGTGATGGTGTCCTCCAGACTTGCTCCATTTCAATGAAAAAAGCTCTTGAATAAACTTTTCTTTTCACAGAAGTATACATAAAAAATATTATAAAAATACATACAAACTTAGCAAATTTGAGCAAAATCAGAGAGCTACCAAACTATGCTGCTCCTCCATGAAACGCATTCCATCTGTATTGGCTGATATTTGCCTTTTTGATGCAACTCTGGGGATACTTTTGTGTCTTTATCATGCAATTACTGAGTATGTTTGAGAACTTTCCAAATTGCAATCAGAAAATGTTCTGTTGCAAGTAAAATAAATTTGATAGAATGTTTTCAGTATTGTAATTCAAAAAACAAGTTTTGCTTGCTTTTGATCTAAATCCACTGTTTGTATACAGATAGTTTTTAGGTCCAGCTCTGCAACATCACTCCCACTCTGAGACTGGCCAGTAGAGATGCATCTTATATAATGGAAATTCTATCATTTTGGATTTTTTGCTGACTCATCTTTACTGTCTTTACTGCTTTACAGTGTGGACATCATTGCATGTCCTTACTTAACCCTCAACTACTCCCTAAGAAGTGGTCATGTCTGAGCAGGGGGTCCTTATCTCTACTTACAGAAGTGTTTGCTCATATGAAAAAGAACCCTGCTTTAACCAAAGACAGACAGTTGCTGCTTTGCTCTGTGTTGTACTGATTTAAAATGGATTAATAAATAAGACCCGGTTGGAGTCCAATCCCCTTATTTCAGATCTCCCATGACCCATACATCTTTCAGTGTAAGTTCCAGTAATGTTAGTCCCACCCTTGAGATTTAACTCTTTTGCAAACAAAAGTTTCAGACTCGCAATTATACATTTTTAATCAAAAATTATTCTGTTTGCAATTCAACTTTCTTTTCATTGCAGTATCAATAGTTCTGCTATTTATTTTTGATTACAGCATGACAGGTTTTGTCCTCTACCCTTTTCTGTTTGCATGATATAAATCCCCTGAAGAAGACTTCATGTGAAAACATCAGTAATTCATCAAAACATTTATGCATCATGACTACGAGTGTTTTTTTTCCTGTACATATGATTGGATAATAAAGTCACAAAAGGAACTCCATAATTGTAATCAGCCTGTTGGCAAATAAGATTAAATTCCCTGATGGCACCAGCAGATGTTTATCTGATGCTTCAAATCAATTTTCCACTCACTTATTGTTGTGTTAGTTATTTGTGGTCAGTCACGGACCAAACAGTCCTTTATAACAGTTCATTACTTTTTTTTATAGTTTAGATGTCTTTGTTTTCCTGCCACACAAGTGGTAATAAATAACAACAAAAACAAACAACAAAAACTATTGGTATGGCCAGCAGCTATCGGCCAAGTCTTATTTAAAAACACCGGCATCAACCCAGAATTTACCATCAAGTGCATCTTAAAGAAAAAACAGATTAAAAAGAGTGACAACAGAATGACAAACAGCTGAGTTAGCATTTAGCGCTGCTCACATGTCACAGTGGTCATGGAGAAGCCATCAATTCACAGAGCATGCACCAAGACATGAAATCCAGAGACCTTGATCTTCAAAGCAGTGAAGTAGCTTGTGCCTGGATCTCTCTCTCTCTCTCTCTCTCTCTCTCTCACACACACACACACAAAGCTAATCTTCCCACCAGGAATGTGTCCTGGCTCCCTGAAGCTCCAAAGACAGCAGGCATATTTTTTCCTTGTGCGGGCTGTTTAAAATATTTGCTATAGAGTCGGGCTGACTGAGGGTCAGTGGCTGGCCAGAATGTGCATTCCAGATGGATGTTTGTCACCAGATGATTGGCATGCTCCCGGCCGTGGCCTCTACCAATCACACGCCGACCATTGTTGTCCAACAGCCCAGTGACAAGCAGCATGACAAACACTCCCACCTGTGAGGCCATCCATCTCCTGACAGGATTCACCAAGGCTTCACTTTTACCTCCGGAGTGACTGCGAGGACGACACTGAGATAATTCACTGAATACAAGAGGAGACACACTGAGACTGTGGACTGTTGCTGCATATGGCATTTAAATCATCCTCCTTCAATCAGATGTACAGGAGTGATTTATGAGTTTTGTATTAGGTTCTTATCTTAGATAGCTGTATGCTTTTATTTTGAAAAATAAAAGCGAGGGGGGACATGAGTGCAGAGTGAAAACATTTGTGCAGAAGTTGTCTTTACAATACATTAGGGGAATACGTTATATCCATTAAATAAATCCGTTATGCAAATGAAAAAGTTATGCAAATGAAAAAGTTATGCAAATATTAATCAGCTTTTTCTTTCATGGAAGCATTTCCAGTGTAAGAACAGTTACATCCGTAGGGCATGTTGTATATTCATAAATCCTGATATTTATCATAGTTTGAAAAATGACACAAAACATATTTCCCCCACTTTATCTCGTCCTATAGATAATTTAGATTTTAGGCCTTAGCAGCTGATATCTCAGAAACTTGGTAAATAAAACCACCTGCATGGCTAGATACCACTAACAGTAAGTACAGTATATGGTCCCAGTACACTGATTCAAGTAATCCGTTTTTAACTTTAATACAATAAAAGTCGCCGAATAAAACTTAGTGTGTGTGTGTAATTTATACTACTTATTCTACAATTACTGATTTTCTAGGTTGAATAACAAACTTCCAGTTGAATTGATCTTTTATTCTACCTCAGTAGCAGCAACAATGCACTGTAGTGCCAATCCTTTTCTTAAAGGTACAATATGCAGGATTTGACAAAAAAACAACAATGCATAGGCTCATTCAAAAATAATCTCTCTCCCATTTTAGGAATTAAAGTACAGAAATAGCAGACACAACTTTAAATAAGCGCAAATATAGCGAGGCGTAACAGGCACAGGCATAAAGCTCATTCTAAAGCAAGAGTGAATCTGGGTGCTTTCACTTTCACACAAACAGTGAGAAACGATGCCTGCACAGTATGTCTTTAAAGGAATCTTTGTAAATTTTAGGAAATATGCTCATTCACTCATGTCTGTTTGGTAAATATGTAGCTAAATTCAGCAGCAAATTAGCTTAGCTTAGCATAAAGACTCAAAACAATACCAGCTGGGACAAAATCCAACAACTAGCGGTGTTGCTTTATTGAAATCTCCAGTTGTTGCCGCACATCAACATCAATAATTCAATATGTTAATTTGTGAGTTTTAGAGGTGCTGTAAGGTGTTTTCTTTCTTTTACTATCGGACAGAGCCAGGCTAGCTGTTCCCCGCTGCTTCCAGTCTTTGTGCTAAGCTAACAGGATGCTGACTGTATTCTATCTCGGTGCCTTCTGGGCCATACCTTTTTTTTTAAATTCCTCAAATAATATGATATCTGATCACTACATCTGATAGTAATCTAGTTAAACCTTAGCTGACTTAATTACTCTATTGATAAACAAAAGTTTTTTTTTTTTTTTTTTTTTTTTTTTAAATCAAACTATTTAGGATGAGCCAGCACTCTCACAGGTTTGAGATTAAGAAGTCACTCCTTGACTTTATTGGACAAGAGCTTCAACTTCAAATCAATCAAACATCCAATCAAACTACCTCATAGAAATATTTCACCATAAACACAAAAGATAAACCCCAAACTGCAAGACAAAAGCTTGTGCAGGACACCTGAGGCTCCTAATAAAACTAAAGCCTTGTTAATTTAACACAGTGCTCTATTGTTAAGTATAAAGTGAAAGCTCTTGCAGGTGGATGAGCTCAGTCTTGCTCCAGCGGGAATGTAACAATAGTGAGATATTAGTGTGTCTCCCCCCAGTGGGTCACACAGGTGTCCTGGCTTAGCAGAGAAAAAATATGGATAAAACACTAAAAATGATCATGAAACCACGAAGAGGAAGCTTCACAGGGCCAAATCACCAAACCACACCTCAAAACATAAAAAGAGACATCTTTAATACGATAACTCATTGATTCATACACACATACATACACACTGAACATTAAAGATGCTTCATTGCTCGCCCCATGTGACAGGGTGGGGCTCCATTTCACCAAACTGCTGCTGCAGTTACAGTGTGAGCTCAGGCAGTTAGACTCAGGGCTCAGATGAGCAGGAATGCTGCACCCTGGGCAATGAAGTCAGGTCTGTGGCTGACTCTTTCCTCCCCGAGCACCACTGTTTCTTGCTTCTCAGGCCCTGGCGGCACGGCAGCGAACAGGGCCTCCAGGGGACGAGGGTGCTACTTCCCCTGCTGGACCGGGCGGACAGCAGGGCTCAGGACATTCAGAGGACGAGCTGCTACAGCAGAGAGCGGCGAATCTTTTCATAGGCCCCCAAGAAGATGAACCCACCCACACTGATGAAGGTTATCCTCGGAACGCTGCCCGCAAACAGACTGCAGAAGAAGAAGAGAAAGACATGCTGTGAATTCTGAAATCACTATTAACAATGCAAATTCAAACAAATCAGTATATTAGAGGTTGATTTGTAAAACAATCCTTCCACACAACATCAAGGACAACGCAGTGGAGAGAAAATCCACAATTACATTTAATACAATTAACCTTCCACCAACCACAGCCTGTTTTTACATTTAAATAAATGACATATTACTAACACTGGATGCAATGATATGATGACATAAGAACTACAATCTCAAAGTCATCTTAATGTTATTGCTTGCAATAAGTTACTGCTTTTTCTTTTATGTGAAACAGTTTATGCTGCTGTCTTGGCCAACACTGTCTTGTAAAAGAGATTTTACAAGAGAGAAGAATATCCCTGGGTGAATTAATGTTTTAAAAGATGCTTGACAGTATAGTGACTGTTTTAGTATTTGACTTATGTAAAATGCACATGTTAAATAAAAGATATTCAGAGCAGTGCAAATGCGCTTGAAAAATGGTGATGTAGGTAATGTTTTAAATTCATTTTATGGTCTTATTCATATCTCTCAGATAAAAAGTGAGTGAAAATGTTTTCATAATTTATTATCTGTGTTCATTCACTATATATAGATATAGATAGTGAAGTAATTAACATTTAATTTATAGGAAATTAAACTAAAAGTGCCCAAAAAGGGTTTCTTTGTGTGATTAAAGAACAACTTATTATTACTTACTAGCCTTAGCCTCTTGTGGCTTTTAGCTTAATTAAGGTCGTGGCTAAGCTTAAGCTTATAGAAGCCCTTTTGAGCCAGTAAAAATATATATTTGATCATCCTGAAAGTCAAGAAAACTTAAAAATGTAAAACAAGCTGTCTTAAAAAGCCATTAATTAGAGCTACTACGTCATTTATTTGATTAACTTTTTGAAAACAATGACTCAAATTAATGATGTAGTATCTCAAATCAATGACTTATCTTAAAATGTTTTATTATGTCAAGGTATTGACTTATCTTGAAATAATGACTTAAATTAATGACAAACTTTAGCAGAAGATACTATTACAACTACTATTTCAAGAAGGTTTATCATGATAATGACTTACAGGATTGTTTTGTTTTTTTAATCACATTTGCAGAATGTTTCCATAAAAACCATTTAGACTGTTTGCAGTATTAAAACAGTATTCAAGTATTATATTTTGCACAAATGTTTGGAATTTTGTAGGGTTTCCACATGCAAACACCTGAACTCCACCTTCAGGGAACAGTTCCAGAGGAAAGTTTTTTTTTTTGTACTTGGAAATTCATGTTAATTTCACCACAGTGTGCCAGCTGCACCTATGCTGCTCTGCATGCAGAACGCCTGTGAACAGATCTGACGGCTGCTCAGACTGTATCAGGTATCACTGCACCGATCGACAGTATCTGCGAGTGATTTACGGCGCCTTCGTGGAAGCAGGGCCTGGTGCTCGGGTGCAGAGGGTCCATGGGAGCGGGTCAAGCATGAGGCCTTGTTGGTGGAGCCACTTTACAGAGAGAGACCGAGAGAAAGAAGGAGAGGGGCCTGGGTTACAGTAACAAGAAGCTGTTGACGTTGCGGGGGTCAGAGGATGTGATGAGCCATGAGAGAGCACCCGTCTCCCAAGAACCAGCCCCCTCTCCCACCCTCCCCGATACACACAGCTGTTTTTGGGATTAGGCTTCAAGCCCCCACCCTGAGGCCTCCCTGGAGCTCTCATCCCCCTTTTCTTTCTCTCTCTATGTGCATGACTGATGGCCGGATGACATCCACACATGTCCCTCTGCTGTCCATCCATCCATTTCTCTCTGTCTCTCCGTCCAGCGACGGCCCCCTCAGCTGGCTCAGTTGTTCGGGGATTTCTCCTCCGTCTCCTTTTCTCGCTGCGTCATCCACCTCTCAGACACGTGCTCGCTCCAGCCCGTCTGTCCGTCTGCCTTTTCGTGTCTCTGTCGACTTTTATTTTCCCCATTCCTCCCTGCCTGTGTCTCCCTCGCCGTGTATTTGCCTACCAACACCTTCCGTCTGCCAATACGCCCCCACGCTCACATGCTCTGGCCCCGTCCATCCGAGCCAGATGTAATGCATGAAGAGTATTGTGTGCTTGTGGATGTGTGCCTGTGTCTGTGCGTGTGTGAGGAGAAACGTCTGCATTCATCATCTGCGTGGGTGTGTGTGTTAGTACTTGTGTTTCTGTCCAATTTAATTTAGGGAAAAACTTCTGAAATATCACAAACTTCTGTTTGGTTTCCATCAGCTGTGCTCGAGTGGACAGTCATAGGAATGGTGCAAGTGTTACTAATAACGCTGACGATGACCCAGTTCTGCTCACGTGTCCCAATAAGTCATGACTGTGTGAAACTGAAACAGAATGTACAATACCAGGTCCTTGAAACTAAAGCAGCTAAATGAAATCCAGCCATAATTTATTTTATTTTTTAAATCTGTGTGTTTTTTTGTGATGTTATTATTTGCTGTGGACTGAGATAAAACCAGTTGCAGAACCAAATGCAAGTAGTGAGCCTATTTGGGCTTTTTTCAATGACATCATCAGGGTGCTTTGTTGGGCCGAAGACTACAAATGCATTACAAACTGGGTGTGTAGAGTTTGATTAAAATGGGTATTTACCAAGCTGGGAATGTCTAATGCACGATGGGAAATGTAGGATCCTGAGTTCCTGGAGTTTGACCCATACTAGGAAATACAAATCAGGATGTCTCGCTTCTGCTGTGTCAGTTTTGACCATTTAGAAGTCTCCCAAACAAGTGGAAGTGCAAAAGTGCAAAATCCCCCCAAAATCTTTCAGCATATTGTAATCCAAGTGGTCTGAGAGTTACTAGACTTCTGCACCTCCTCTTGACTGTTTTAGAAGATCTAGTCCAATCACAGTACATTTCAGAAAGAGGGCCTTCCTATCCATGTCCCTTCAGATGGTGATTGTCTGATTCAATGACAGAAAAATCCTGCAGAAAAAGTTGCCATTCCAGCAACCTAAAAAGGGGACGGACTTCTCAACAAAGAGAGATGAAAATTCTGGCCATTATGCCTTTTTCATAAAAACTGCCTACCCCAGCTTTAGGCATAATGTGATAACTCATGATTGAACATGCATTTAGGATTATGGATGATGGCTGTCTTTTTTTATTCAACTAGCTAAAGACCTTTTCATTTCAGATTTCTGACATTTCAGATTGATCTTGGCTTGGCATTTTGGGTTGATGCTTTTACTTCACTCCTGACTATAAAGAAAGAAGTTGACATTGTCTGGAATTAAAAAAAATCAGTTTGACATTTAAGTGCAGCTTTCACTGTAAATTTAAGATTTGGGTCACAAACAGACTTTTGTGGACTGCAAATCTGTACAAGGTGCCAAGCATGTCAGGGATTTCTCAGCCATCCCAACTATTCACACAACCCCACGTTTCAGAATGCCCCGGCCCGGATCGGGTGTTTTTAAAAGACGGCCAGTGAAGGGTTAGTAGTGTGTGAGACACAAAGAGTGTGTATGTGTGAGACAGAAGTGTGTTTGTGTAAGCACGGACTGGTGTAAAGGCTCCAAATAAACGCAGAGACATTAGTCAGAGGTTGTTGTCCTGCCCTTCAGCGTGCTCTTTCCATCTCAACACAGCTTTCTGTCACCATCTGCTGAAACACGAGCCACAGGCCCGCTGCAGAAAACTACTTAGCATTACTCACACAACCATATTACACATGATATCCAAAGCTAATCAAAATCCACTGACAGAAAGGCAAAGACACAATAACTGGAACACGGAGCAGCTGGACAGCTAAACAACAACACCATAGACACAACAAATCCCGACATATTGCGCTCTATCTACTCATGTGCTGGCTCTGATTGCCAGCAGTGTGAGGAATGAACTAATTTTAAACTCAACGCTCTTGTTTTGTCTCAGCTCTTGACTACTGTTACATTTCCTGTCTGGGATCAGGCCCACCTGTGGACTCTGAGACGTCAGAGCAGAGCCAGAGCTCAAATATTCCCCCTCGGCTCCCCCGGGTGCCCTGACTCACTCTGACATCACAGCCTGGCCAGCCACTGAGAGCTGTCATCCCCCTATTGTCGGCCAATCGCCTCTCCTGAGGAATCAGGACTAAATATAGTTTCACGCATGACAGGAGAGTACGGGAGAACAGTGGGGAACTCAAACTAAATGTCTTGGCTGCAGTTTAAAATGCTGGTGCTCTTAAAGAAGAGAAGGGTGGAAATCTTTAAATGTATGTGGGAGCAAATTTATGGCACTCATGTAGGAGCAGGAGCAATGCTGAAATTATGAGCAACAGCCTTTATTATTTATGCAACTTTTCACAGGATTACTTTAAAAGGAAGAGCCCAGTTCTTAGCATAGACTGTAAAGAAATTAATGTGCAAATTGGTTGGTAGACTATCGTTTTGAAGCCTACCATTTCGCATTTGGTCACCATCTTGGCTTTTCTTTGGAGCCTGAGATGACCATATTTGGACGTGAAGGTAGAGTTGGGTAGGAAGATGCTACGTTACCAGCTTATGCTAGTGCTAGCTTGCATAGCAAGGTACATCTGTAATTCTTGTTTACTGTGGTACAATTATAATTACTGGCCACATGCTCCAAATAAACAGGGGACAGTATTTCACCATTATTACAATTTCATTTAGCAGACACTTTTATCCAAAGCGACGTATATTTGAGAGTTCATACAACACCAGCAATGATCTAGTCAAAAAACAACTTGAGTAAGTGTCACCTTGTGCAAGTAAGGCATGATTTACTGAATGCAGAAGACTTTATTCTAGTGATTGGAACATAAGCTTTGCATTATGATTCAAGTAGGGTAATTTTTTTTATCAACTTCAATACAATCAGATTTATTTTTTGCAACAAGTGGAGTGGCACCCTGCTGGCCATTAGAAAGAATGCAGGTTTTAGGCACTTCCACATTGGCTTCACTTTCAAGACCCAGAGGTCCCCCCATTAGTTCTAACTTGTGTGGGTCTTCATTGAAACTGAAGAAGATATATTAGTTTGATGTTCGACACATTCCTTCAGTACGGGGTTGGTCTGCTCGAATTGCTGGGACAAAATGTAGATAATTTTAATAACAAAAGTTTACTCTAAAACAGAGATGGTACAGCACTTTCCCTTAAACCTAAAATCAAAACTCTTTCAGCTCAAAAACCACCTTGTAACAAAACTGTGTGTGTTTGGCATTGGGGCTGGTTTTTGGGAAAGCGGCACACTGCAGTCTAGTAATACCTCTTGTCAAAAGTGCTCAAATTACTCAATTTAACTTCTTATGGTGAAG
Source organism: Centropristis striata (assembly GCF_030273125.1). Lineage (NCBI taxonomy): Eukaryota > Metazoa > Chordata > Actinopteri > Perciformes > Serranidae > Centropristis > Centropristis striata. The sequence continues at coordinate 16,668,849 of NC_081519.1, read as the reverse complement.
AACAAAGATTCCCAATGCCATGCAAGTATAATTAAGGTTTACCACAAACCTCCACAGTCTCTGTTTTGTTGTGTGTATGTGGTACAAACATGTCATTTGTTTACTTTTCCTCCATTTTGGTTTACATGAGGCACGAAGCAGACACAGCCCGGGGGACATGCTGCTTATTAGTCTTTGTTTTGACATGATTCCTGGTGCAGTTTGGTTATTGGGGGAGGCTGGTCTGAGCTCCACTGCTCTCTGCTAACCCGGGGTCTCTGGGGCATGGCACACACATGGAAGCACTTTAGAGCTTCACTACACTGCAATTGGGCCTATTACCATAATTACAGCTTTAAAGCCCCAGCAATTTGTATCAGGCATGCACCAGCGCAACCACCGGGCCTTTGGCCCTGCGGAGCAGCCGCCCCCCTTCTTACTTTCTACACACTCTCCTTTGTCTCCGCATTTCATTCTTTCTTCTCGCTCTCCACCTTCTCTGGTTACATCGATATCGGGGGAGATTTTTTCAGGAGTTCATCATGTTGTAGAGCTTATGGTGCATGCTCTCTGAGCTGCACAATATGAGTGAGTTTTACAGCCGGCCCCAGAGGATAGTTGGAGGAGATAGAGCGGGATGGAAAGAGAGAAAAACATCAAAGGTTGCTGTGTGGTGCAGAGGTGGGGGACCGGCATCAAAGAGCTCCCCTGTACATTACCACTTGGTTACTGTTGCAGCTGGGAGAATGGGATTTAGGCTTTTCCATAGGGGCTCGCCAACATCACCTCATTGAGATCGAGCAGTCGTCTCAAACGTGATGTTTATTGAAATTGAAGGCTGTCTTATTACTGATGCCTGAGAGCAGTTTGTCGGGAATCACCCTTGGCTCATATTAAACACAAAACTGAAATGTAATTTGTCTTTGATTATATTCCAGCACTGCAGCCTACACAAACAAACAATAACACAGTGGTTTGTGTTTGCAAGTGTTTGTGCGACCCAGAGAGGGAGAGAGAGAGAGAGAGAGAGATGTCCCACTGGTGTTTGGCCCAGTCCCAAACCAAATCTGCTGTGAGCATTAAGCCGAGGTGCATGCTAACTAAATGATGGCGGCTTGTACACAAGCAGGCCTATTATTCACCGCTACTGAGGGTTTGTTTTAGTGCTGGCAGCCCTCTGTGGCCCCATTAGACCTGGCCTTTTGTCCGGTGCGCTTCATAAACACATCAAAACACTCAAATAAACCCTTCCACTTGGCCCCTGTAACACCTTAATCAATAGGACGGTGCAGAGAGTGGGCAGGAAAAGCTTTTATACATCTAATTTTTCAGCCTCAGCCGTAAATTCACGTCCCCCCTGAGTAGCGAGTCCTATCATCAAACTTGATTACGTGAGGGGATCAGGCTGAGATAAATCAAATCACGTAAAATAATAGGTTTTTAAATGGGCCAGGGTAAAACGGTTTGTGTAAAGTGGCTGTTTGGTTTTAAACAATCACGACGGCCTTTTGGCATTTCTCTAAAATGAAGACACACACTCACCCCGAGAGGCCTCGGCTCTTCCACACATCATGCAGCACCAGCGGGATGTTGCCGCTCGCCGTAGACGACCCGGCCTAGAGAGAGAGAGAGAGAGAGAGAGAGAGAGAGAGAGAGAGAGAGAGAGAGAGAAAATAGAGGTGTGATGACGGATGGATCGTCTCCTTCACTTCCTGCTCCTCCAACAGACACCCTGTTTAGTCTTCCTCAGCTGAGCTTCCTTCAGCTTCCCCTCCCTCCGTTTCTCCTCATGGACAGCTGTGTCAAGCGAAGGTGACACCTCCAACACCCAGCTCGGCAACACACCCAGCCATTTGCCCACCCAAAAACACACTCAACAAGTTCTCCTCGTCTCCCTCCACGCCTGTCAGTCTAGAACTTTTATTTACACAATACGGGCTTAGCCCGGGACAGAGAGTTTTTAATCCATCACTGTGGAGTGGCAGAGGGGTATGAGAGCTGCAGAACAGGGCCTGTCGGGGTTAAGTGAGGAGGAGAAGGAGACAGTGGAGGAGAGGAGTGTGTGTGTGTGTATATGTGTGTGTGTGTGTGTGTGTGTGTGTGTGTAGGTGCGTTCACAATCTAGTCTCCAGCTCACTAAGCATGTAGGAAACAGTTTGCGGCGTCTGCTGTAAATTGTGACTCCCTGATCTGCTGGAACGAGAGGAAGATTCCCAAGTTTTATTCATGTGAGGAGGGAAAAAAAAGAAAAACACCCGTATTCCTTATGTTTCTGTTGGAGACAGGTGGCTGAGAAATGATTCCCCTTCTTCTCGTCTGACAAGTTTTCTTTTCCTTTACCGCTGTGGAATGGTGGAAGGAGGGAAAAGGGTGTCCAAAACACACACACACACACACACACACACAGTCCCTGTGTAACTTCTGCTGACACACAAAAATGTCTTCATGCAGCTCAATCGACAAGTTTCTTTCTGCTGATGTTGGCTTGCTGCTTTGTTATCTGAGTTTCCTACAATAATGTACGGGTAGTAAATAAATGTGCTTCATGTTGTCCTCCTCCATGTTCTCCAGCATCTTTTTAAAGCAATGACATAGAACTGCAACGATCTGATGATTAATCGATTGAAAGAAAATTAATTTGCAACTTCTTTGATAGTCGTAAAATTGTTTTAGTCATCTTTTTAAGCAAAAAGAAAAAACATTTTCTGGTTTCTTGCCCTATAAATGTGAGAACTTGATGGGGCTTTTGTCATACATGATAATTAACTGAATAGATTTGAATATAGGTTGATTCATTGATCAACAGAAAATTGATGACCAACTATTTTGATAATCAACTGTTTAACTCATTTTATAAGCAAAAAAGCCAATTTTGTGGTTTCGCACTTCATAAATGTGATTTTCTTTTGATTTTCTTTATCATTAATGATAAACTGAATAGCTTTGGACTTTTGGAATGATGATCGGACATTTGTGATCGACACAAAATCAATTGGTAATAGAATAATTGTTTTAAGCAACAAAAAAAACATTTTATGTTTTCATGCTTCTTGAATGTGAAAATGTGATGCTTTTGTTTGTCTTACATGATATTAAACTAAATAGCTTTGGCTGGGTTTTTGATCAGTGTAGAGAAAATGCATTGGTTTAGTCATTTTTGGAGCAAAAAAGCAAAACAATTTCTGCTTTCATGTTTCTTAAATGTTAAAATGTTATGTTTTTCTTTGTCTTACATGATAACAACCTGAAAGGTTTGGGATTTTTGGAGTGGTGGTTGGATTAAATGTACCATCTGAAGATGACACTTTGGGAAACAACACAGGGAACTTTTCACTATTCTCTGACATCTTATTGACAAAAAGAATAATAGAGAAAATAATGGGCAGATTAATAGATAACGAAGATAATCCTTAGCAGCGCTACTGTCAAGACTTTTATTATTTATCATTATTTGTAGCTCTAAATAATTATTTAAGGGTTTTGTGCCTCTCTGTTTTATTTTGAAAAGTCTGTTGCTTCCTGTGTTGCATCCTGTGTTACTTCCTGTGTTATTGATTGCAGCAGTTGCATCCAGGGTTTTGACAGGAGCACATAGCCCATTGGTAAGCTGCAGTTAGCTAAGGAATAGACTGCTAATAATGTGTGTCTTATAAATATAATGTACTGTTGATGTGTACTGCACTGTTAGGCAGGCTTGAGAGTGATATTTAGCGCTCGCGGTTAGCGTTAGCATCGCCGCTAGCTCGCGTTAGCATCGCCGCTAGCTCGCGTTAGCATTGTCGCTAACTCCCGTTAGCATAGGGCTAACTTCATTAGCTTTCAGGCTAGCTCTTAGGTAGGTGTTGCTAGCAGTTAACTGCTAATGTTTAGCTAAGACACTGTGTTAAAGTTTTTGGGTTACTATGTTACTACAATTCATTATTTTAGTTCATAAGAATACATTTGATTATATTTAAAAAGAGTAAATGCTTGTTTAATGTAAAAAGTAAGAATAGCTATTTTAAAGCTACAATTTCATTTATATTATTGTATGTAACTTGTTGTTTTTGTATTAATCATTTCAGGTTTATGACCTGTGGTCACCTGTGGTCATTTTGTAATAAATAAAAGAAGACCAAGGATAAAACACGAGTTATTGCTTCAGTGTGCTTACTGTCAAGCCTTTTCGGAGGGCTGAATTTTTAAAATCCGAACAGTCATAAACCAAGGCCCCAGATCTACAGAAAAACAGACTGGATAACCTTGAAGCACGGACAAAGCCCAAAGACCAGAAGAAATTAAAAGACTGTTTGACCAATCTGACTGTAAGTTAGCAGCCTTCATAACACTGTCTGCTCATCTACTAACTTGCTAGCCGGGAAAGCAAATAAACTAAAGCCAGAAGAAGGGAGAAAGTCTACAAGTCCAGCAGAGGCAAGAGACTATTAAAACCCAAGTGGCATAAAAAGGGTTTTACTTTCGGTCAAAGCAAGAAAAGTTGGCAACATGGCAGCATCAAAGGAGGATCTTGAGAGGCTTAAGCAGAGGCGTTCAGCAGCTCAGACTGCTTTCACAAGAAGAGCCAACCATCTCACCTCCAGGGTGAATGCACTGGGAGAAAGTGAAATGATAGGTGAGTGGAGGAACTTTAAATCGGAGCACTCAAGAGTAAGAGATGCAGGGTTCGAGTATGCAACAGCCCTAAGCGAAGCAGACGATGAACGCGCCGAAGAGATGGTAGAGCACATCGACGCGAAAACGGCAGAGTGCGACCGTAAGTTTGATGAAACTGAACAAATCATCCTGAAGAGCTTCTGGACCAGGTTCGCTGAGGAGGCTATTACCACCCTCGCCACTGAGACTGCATCAGCCATGGACCAGGCTGAGGCAACCGACTACCATCAAATGACCAGGAGACAACGCGACCTGATGAATAGAAGCCTGGAACGGGAGATTTACAATCTCGAAAAAGAGGTGGATGATTGGATGAGCTTGATTCCTAGACCAAAGGTAACGGAGTCGAAAGCATGCATTAGGAAACTGAAGAAACGTCGTGAGAAACTGTGGGATGAGTGGGCGTGGCAAGAAAATCCTCAAGGCTGGCTCCTGACCGGTGGTGAAGAGGAGGAACCAGATGAAGAGGTAGAGCAAAAAGATGGACAACCAAGCAAGACTGAGGAGGAAGCAGTGTCTCTTGGTGCTCAACCTAACCCTGACCTGGTTAACCCTGGGAACACTCCAAGTCCTGTAGGAGGCATCCAGCCTAGCTTGCCCAGCGTACCCCCAAATCTCAGCCATGGTGTAGTTCTAGGTGCCGCAAGCGCGCCAAGTGGAACTTTCAACGCACTGCAAGGTGGTTCCGGCATGAACTCCGGGAATTACAATATCAAGCCCCTGATTAGCCTAGAGAGGGCGCGCCTGCCTATATTTTCCGGTGACATGAGGGATTACTACCGCTGGAAAGCTGAATGGGAAGATTTGCAGAGGCTGGGAAATCCACATGGATTGGAGAATGTGAAGAAATTCCACCTTTTAGGCAGCTTAGATGACAAGGTCAAGAGGGATCTTGTGTTGTCCAGTTGTGGATCCGCCGCCGACGTGTTCAGGGTCCTGGACAATAAATATGGAAACAAGCCAAAAATAGTGCTGCTGATCTCAAAAGAAGTGCAAGAACTTCCTCCCATAAAGGGAAACCAACCCAGAAAGACAATTGAACTGATTCAGGCAGTGGAGAGAGCACTTCATGACCTCCAAGTCCTGGGGGAGGAAGATGCTGTGAAAAATCGGGTAGTAGCACAGTCGATTGAGAGTAAGTTGCCTGATTCCCTGAAAGAAAAGTGGCTAACACACAAGAATGACCCTGCAAGCGGCTTTTCATCACGCAACCATTTCGACTGTTTACTGCAGTACCTGAAAAGGCAGGAAGACATTCTTGAAGAGTTAGATCAGCTGCAACTACAGCCCAGCCCAGTGAACAAACCTGAGAGGTTCAGGGAAAAGAAAGCATTCACTAGGGCTACATCGGGGAACACTCAAAAGAACTCTCCATCAAATTCATGCATCGTGTGTGGAGACGATGTGCATGCAGGCAAACTGTTTGCCTGCAAAGTCTTCAAAAGGCTCAACCTGTCTAGTAAAAAGACTCACCTGAAGAAAGAAGGAGCATGCTTCAAATGCTTGCGCCACCATGGCGAAGATGACAGTTGCACTATTAAGTATCTCTGCTCAAAGGATGACTGTCGAAGAGGAGGGTCCTCAGATCACAACTACTTGCTCTGTCCAAAGCCACCAATCAAGAAGAGGGATAAAATTAGTGGAGAGCAGAGTAATCCGAAAGTGGAGAGAAGAGGACTTGGACTGACTGACAAACAGGAGGAGCTTCTTGCTAAGCTCTCTCCAGAGCTGAAAGCAGAGTTCAAGGAAGCTTTCTCAAATAAAGTTTCAACGACAGTATGCGCCAGCAACGGTAATAAGCCAAAAGAGTACCCAGTCATAATGATGCTTCTGGAAGTGACTACAAACTCAGGCCAGCTGATCGGCACTCTGATTGACCTTGCGTCGGATACAAATTACATCTCGACTGAAGCCGCAGAGCGTCTCAAGCTGAATGGTGAGAGCATCAAGATGATTGTCCAAGGAGTTGGAGGAATGGAAAAGATAGTCACTACTAAAAGGTATACCTTGAGGCTCAGAGTAAAAAAACCCAAGGGTACAGTAACAGAACATAAACTCCTCTGCTACGGCTTGGATAACATTGCAAAGGTGAACCAAGCAGTCACATCGGAGCAACTACAAAAGTTCTTCCCTGATGTTGCAACCAAGGAGTTGATCCGCCCTGAGAAGATTGATCTTCTCATAAGTCACAGGGAAGGTCGCCTGGTCCCACAACCAACCAAAGTGGAGGGAGACCTCGTCCTTTGGGATGGACCCCTGGGTAAGACTGTAGGTGGAACTCACCCTGAGCTTTTTGAAGAAGTAGACCTCGCAGTGCATAGGTCGGACACACACTTTGCGAGGTCAATGAGAACAGCTTCAAGAGCGTACAGAGAGATCCTTGTGGACCAGGCAGGACCTAGCGAAGCCCAATTGGAGAATGGAGAAACAATCATCAGGAGTGCTGCAGCTACCAACAAAGAAGTCTTCGAGTGGTTCAAATGGGACAGCGTTGGCGCAGCCTGTGATCCTCAATGTGGTGGTTGCAAATGCGGTAGGTGTCCCCCTGGAGGCAAAGAAATGACCCTAGGAGAGGAGAGGGAACTAGAAAAAATCAAAGAGTGCCTCACCTACGTGCAAGCAGACAAGCATTGCGGAACCCCTCACTGGGATGCAGCTTACCCATGGAAAGGAGATCCCGTGACGCTTCCTGACAACCGACGTGCAGTGGAGGCAACCTTCCTGAGCACAGAGAAACGTCTCGAAAAGGAGCCAGAATGGAAAGCTGCATACAGAGAGCAAATCCATGAGATGGTTTCAAGGGGAGCTGCCGCTAAACTCACTAGAGACGAAATCGACAGTTGGAAGGGACCGACGTGGTACATCAGTCATCTGGTCGCTCCTAATCCTCACTCAACCACTACCCCTGTAAGGATTGTTTGGAATAGCAGCCAAGAGTTCTTGGGGGTAAGTTTGAACGACCTCCTGCACAAGGGTCCAGACGTTCTCAATCCGATCAGAGGAGTCCTTCTGAGATTCAGAAGTGGGTTGTATGCCGCCTTGGGTGATGTGAAAAAAATGTACAACTCTGTTTGGCTAAAAGACAAAGAAGTGCATCTTCACCGTTTCCTCTGGAGAGACCACCCAGACGATAATATCGAGGTTTTTGTTGTCGTCAGGGTCAACATCGGTGATAAGCCTGCAGGCTGCATAGCTCAGGTTGCTATGAGAGAAACGGCAAACCTGCCCCAGTTCACTGCCATGGTGGAGGAACGGCGGGTTTTGGTAGAAGACAGTTACGTGGACGATATCTTGACGTCCCATGATGACATCAAGGCACTGGAGAAGATCACTAAAGGAGTGGAAGAGATCTTAAAAGCTGGAGGCTTCTCCCTCAAACCATGGATCTTCTCTGGCCAAAGTGGGAGGTCAGGAGCCACTGCCAACTCCAGTAACAGTAAAACAGCTGTGTCTGCGCCTAAAACTCTGGTATTGCCTAACCAAATGCAGGACGAAGAAAGCAAGGCATTAGGAGTTGGCTATGAACCAGAGACTGACAAACTTCGCATTATGATGTCCATTAACTTCTCAAAGAAGCGAGGCAAAATGAGGATGGGACTCGACTTGGCCGAAGAAGAAATCAGAAGTAACACCCCAAATCCCTTAACGCGTCGAGTGTTGCTAAGTCAGATTGCTGCATTCTATGACCCCATTGGTCTAGCCTCACCAGCTAAGCAGAAAGGGGTGATGCTTGTGAGGGAATCTTATCAAGAAGTGGGGAAAGACAACACGATGAAAGATACTTGGGACGACCCTCTCTCGACAAAACTCCGAGAGGCGTCCATAAGACTCTTTGAGGAGTACGTGAGACTTGGTCACATCAGGTTCGAGAGAAGCCTCACGCCACCAGGAGCCATAGGCCGCCCAGTAGGTGTCACGTTTTCAGATGGAAGTGAGGCCTCCTACGGAGCTGTGCTCTACCTTCGGTGGGAAACGCAGAACGGGGTCATCATAAGATTGGTTGAGTCAAAAGCCAAACTTACTCCTCTTAACCAAAAGGGGGACGTGATCAAGGCAGAGTTATGCGGCGCTGTCTTCGCAACTCGTCTTAAAAGGTACTTTGAGAAGCACTGCCGCATCGATGTTGCGCACTGGATCCACATCGTTGATAGCCAAACAATCCTGGGAGCAATCCAGAAAGATAGTTATGGCTATCAAACCTTCTTTGCAAATCGCATCGGGGAAATCCAGAAGGCTGGACCAGTAGATGATTGGAGGTGGGTTGAGGGCAATCTCAACATATCAGACATCATTACAAGGGGAGCATCTCCTGAGGAGCTCGATGAAGAGTCAGAGTGGCAAAGAGGTCCTGAGTTCCTACGATGGCCGGAAGCTGAGTGGCCAGTGAAGACGGCCAGCGAGATAGTGACCATCGTTGCTGATGACGTTAAGAAGCTCAAGAGAAAAGCTTTCTCAGCTGCGGTCACTAGGGCTCAGTCGAAGAAAATATCTAACCCCAGCAAAGCTGACGTTAGGGTAGACTTGGAAGACTCATCGAACGAGGGTCAGGGTCCAACTTCGGCAGCAGAGAGACCAAAGAGGAAACCCTGGGGCGTAGATCTTGTGCACCTTGTTGAACCCAATCGGTTCAGTACCTTGTCAAAGCTGTGTGGGACTGTTGCCTGGACTCGACGAGCTGCAGAATCCTGGTTAAACAAAGAACGGCAAATCTCAGAGCCAGCAAAGTGGGAGGCAAAGTATTTCAGGCTATCTGCAGAAGAAAGAGCAACTGCCTTCCAAGACCTGGTCCTTGCAGCCCAGGACGGCGTGGAATTTCATGACACGACTCTAAACCGCCTGGTTGTGTTCAAGGATGTCAATACAGGACTATTGCTGTGTGCTGGTAGAGTCCAGTCTTGGAACGAGGATGGAACAGCTGTACCATTAATCCCTTTCCAGTCGTGGCTGGGAACTTTGCTGGCAAGAGAAGCTCATGAGTCAAATCATGAAGGCGTTGCTGCCACACTTCTGCGTACAAGAAGAAAGGCCTGGGTGGTGCAAGGTCGGAGGACAGTCAAGAAGGTGATCAATGAGTGTCTCACTTGCAAGAAGCAGAGAGCCAGATTGTGCCAGCAAGTGATGAGTGACCTTCCTCAGGAACGTACCAGCAGAGCAAACCCATTTGAGTACACCACACTAGACCTCTTCGGCCCCTTCGAGGTGAGAGACGCTGTAAAGAGGAGAGTCAAGAAAAAGGTCTGGGGAGTAGTGTACTGCTGCATGGCTTCTAGAGCCGTCCACGCCGACCTCGTCGACGACCAGTCTTCTGAAAGCTTTCTTCAGGCTTACTCTCGATTCACTGCTCTGAGGGGGCATCCGAAGAAGCTATGGTCAGACAGAGGCTCAAACTTCGTGGGCGCTAAGCCTGCACTGAGAGAGCTACACAGACACCTTGCCTGTTTGCAAAAGTCATCTGTTGAGAACATGGCTGCCAGAAATGGCACAGAATGGCAGTGGGACTTCCATCCTGCTGATGCGCCACACAGAAATGGAGCAGCCGAGGCAGCGGTTAAGCTCATTAAAAGAGCTCTTCACAGCCTTTGTGGAACAACTAGCTGCTACACCTGGGGGGAGTTCCAAACCCTTCTTTATTCGGCAGCTAACTTAACTAATGATCGACCCATCGACGCCAAGGCGCAGGAGCAGGAAGACACAGTGGAGTATTTGACTCCTAACTCCCTTATCCTGGGACGCACCGGACATGGAGGAGACATGCATGGAATCGATGTGGAAACCCACCCTTGGCGGAGGCTGAGAGCTGTCCAGGCTGGAGTTGACAAGTTCTGGTCAAAGTGGAGCGAGCTGGCAGGTCCAAACTTGTTCATACGGCACAAGTGGCACAGAGCGGAGAGAAGCGTCAAGGTTGGAGATATGGTCTGGTTAGCAGACCAAAATGCTTTGAGAGGACAGTTTCGGCTTGGCCAAGTCGTCGCTACATATCCTGATAAGAAAGGGATCGTCCGGGACGTGGACTTGAAAATCTGCATGGGACTTCCCGGCCCCCATGTATCCAGGGTTCGGAGAGAAAACTCTGATTTGCCCACGACCATCGTCCTTCGCAGGGATGTGCGAAGGCTGGTGGTCTTGATTCCAGTTGAGGACCAACAGAAGTAGGATAAGTCCTTGCCAAGGATTACCTTAGTTAGCTTTGTGTTCATGTTGGACCTACGAGGAACACCTAACGTTTACGTTTGAGATACCTACTGAGAGACTCAAATGACTGTTAATTGTGGCCTCTTTGGATCTTAGATCAATCGGCCAAGTGGGAGGTGTCAAGACTTTTATTATTTATCATTATTTGTAGCTCTAAATAATTATTTAAGGGTTTTGTGCCTCTCTGTTTTATTTTGAAAAGTCTGTTGCTTCCTGTGTTGCATCCTGTGTTACTTCCTGTGTTATTGATTGCAGCAGTTGCATCCAGGGTTTTGACAGGAGCACATAGCCCATTGGTAAGCTGCAGTTAGCTAAGGAATAGACTGCTAATAATGTGTGTCTTATAAATATAATGTACTGTTGATGTGTACTGCACTGTTAGGCAGGCTTGAGAGTGATATTTAGCGCTCGCGGTTAGCGTTAGCATCGCCGCTAGCTCGCGTTAGCATCGCCGCTAGCTCGCGTTAGCATTGTCGCTAACTCCCGTTAGCATAGGGCTAACTTCATTAGCTTTCAGGCTAGCTCTTAGGTAGGTGTTGCTAGCAGTTAACTGCTAATGTTTAGCTAAGACACTGTGTTAAAGTTTTTGGGTTACTATGTTACTACAATTCATTATTTTAGTTCATAAGAATACATTTGATTATATTTAAAAAGAGTAAATGCTTGTTTAATGTAAAAAGTAAGAATAGCTATTTTAAAGCTACAATTTCATTTATATTATTGTATGTAACTTGTTGTTTTTGTATTAATCATTTCAGGTTTATGACCTGTGGTCACCTGTGGTCATTTTGTAATAAATAAAAGAAGACCAAGGATAAAACACGAGTTATTGCTTCAGTGTGCTTACTGTCAAGCCTTTTCGGAGGGCTGAATTTTTAAAATCCGAACAGCTACAATGACACACGATAACTTTTCAACAAGTTGTTAGATCATACCAGCCTGACATCGGCTCCTGTGTTTGCCTCAGTTGGTTCCAGTGGAGGGGAGTGAACATGACATTGATGGCAGCAGTGTGGTGTGCTGGCAGGAAACATGCCAGCCAGAGGATAAGAGCAGTGTTGTACAGTAGCAGTGTAGGAGGCGTGCAGCAGCAGCAGCGTGGTGTGCCAGGCATGTTGCCAGGTCTGCAGCCAGGGCGATGTGGGCAGGAGTCCTGCCCTGGAGGGGGTTTACAAATCCAGCTGTGCCCTGGACTTCCGCCCACTCCGGCCTGCTCCTCGCCAGGCTGCCTTACTGTACAACACCACTCTTTCATTCTGCCGGCCCGCAGAAAACAGGGAACCTTCTCCTCTGCTGCTGTGGTGACGGAAACTAATGTGACAAGTTCCAACACCCACATTTCCTCTGCCTCATCCAACCCAAACTGTCCATACCCATCAACACCAGGCCTGCTCTCTCTCTGTCTCAGTTTCACTCTCCTGTCTGGACTTGTCATCCTTTTGCTCCTGTGGGAGTTTGTAGAAGTAAACCAAACTTCAGTCTGACACAGTTTTAAAAAATGACATGTTAGCTTTTAAGGTGAGGCACTTCAGGTGGAAATGGAAACTGTAACTTGTTAAATTCCCTTTTTCAGATGAAATATGCTGCTTTATTATAGTGTGTTCTTATAAGTGACACAAAGCACATGTACATTTTTTTATTTTTTAGTTAATTCTAATAGAAGCTGAAACAATTCCCCATCATGGAAGTACTAAAGGTTATCTTACCTTATCTTAATTAGTCAATTAGTTAGTATATTAGTCACAACCATTAATTCATCATCGATTTATCATTAATTGAGCTGCTCCAAGACACTCGATGCTTCGACTCAATGTGTCGTTTTTAAATTTGTTAGAATGTAGCTGACATTACGATTTGTTTTTTCAGACATGGGGGGCAAAATTTGCACCGGCTTCCTCCCACAGTCCAAAAACATGCAGCATAGGCTTAATTGGCGACACTAAATTCCCCGTAGGAGTGAATGAAAGCGTGAATGGTTGTCTGTCTATGGCTGGCATCGGCTCCAGCCGCCCGCAACCCGAGGTGGAGCTTATCAAATTAAGTTGTGGTAAAGAATAAGAAACTCAAAAAGTGAAAAAAAAAAGAGGGAGGATATAAAACAGGCAACAGTTTTTTTTTGGTTTGTTTTTCTGTAATTGGAATTTAGACCAATTGAAAACTTTTTACTGATCACCACCTGGTGGTGAGTTGGATCAGGTGGCGGGGGAGGATGCTGGACAGACCTGGCAAACCCAAACGTGTAGTGAGGGTGAACTGGGAACGTCTAGCGGAGGCCCCTGTCTGCAGGGTCTTCAACTCACACCTCCGGAAGAATTTCTCCAACATCCCGGGTGAGGTTGGGGACATGGAGTCCGAATGGGCCATGTTCAAAGCCTCAATTGTTGATGCGGCTGGTAGGAGCTGTGGCCTGAAGGCCGTCGGTGCTTGTCGTGGCGGCAACCCAAGAACCCGCTGGTGGACACCAGCGGTGAGGGAGGCCGTCAAGCTGAAGAAGGAGGCCTTTCGGTCTTGGCTGGCCGAGGGGTCTCTGGAATCAGCAGACAGGTACCGTTCGGCCAGAAGGGCTGCAGCTGCGGCAGTCGCTGAAGCAAAAACTCGGGTATGGGAGGAATTCGGGGAGGCCATGGAGGAGGACTTTCGGTCGGCCTCAAAGAGGTTCTGGAAAACCGTCGGGCGTCTCAGGAAGGGAAAGCAGGGCTTGGCCCAAGCTGTGTTCAGCGGGGGCGGAGACCTGCTGACCCGACCTGTGGATGTCGTCGGACGGTGTAAAGAACACTTTGAGGAACTCCTTAATCCAGCCAACACGTCCTCCGTAGAGGAGGCAGAGTCTGAAGACTCAGGGGAAGACTCACCAGTAACCCTGGCAGAGGTCGCCGAGGTAGTCAAAAAGCTACCCGGCGGCAAGGCGCCAGGGTTGGATGAGATTCGCCCTGAGATGCTGAAGGCTCTGGACACTGTTGGGCTGTCATGGTTGACACGCCTCTTCAGTGTCGCGTGGAGGTCTGGGACAGTGCCAGTGGAGTGGCAGACTGGGGTAGTGGTTCCCATTTTCAAAAAGGGGGACCGGAGGGTGTGTTCCAATTACCGTGGAATCACACTCCTCAGCCTCCCCGGAAAAGTCTACTCCAGGGTGCTGGAAAGGAGGCTCCGGCCGATTGTCGAACCTCGGATTCAGGAGGAACAATGCGGCTTCCGTCCTGGCCGTGGAACAACGGACCAGCTCTTTACCCTTGCGAGACTTCTGGAGGGGGCATGGGAGTTTGCCCATCCAGTCTACATGTGTTTTGTGGACTTGGAGAAGGCCTACGACCGTGTCCCTCGGGGAGTCTTGTGGGGGGTACTGCGGGAATATGGGGCACCGGGGTCGTTGCTACGAGCTATCCGGTCCCTATATAACCAAAGTGAGAGCTGTGTCCGCATACTCGGCACAACGTCAAACACGTTCCCAGTGGGTGTTGGCCTCCGCCAGGGTTGCCCCTTGTCTCTGATTCTGTTTGTGGTTTTCATGGACAGGATCTCAAGGCGCAGCCGGGGGGAGGAAGGGATTCGGTTTGGTGACCTAAGCATTGCATCTCTGCTTTTTGCAGATGATGTGGTTCTTTTGGCTTCATCAAGCCGGGACCTCCAGCACTCGTTGGGGCGGTTTGCAGCCGAGTGCGAAGCGGTTGGGATGAGAGTCAGCACCTCCAAGTCTGAGGCCATGGTTCTCTGCCGGAAAACGGTGGACTGCCCCCTCTGGGTGGGGAGAGAGGTACTGCCCCAAGCGAAGGAGTTCAAGTATCTCGGGGTCTTGTTCACGAGTGAGGGTAGAACGGAGCGTGAGATGGACAGGCGGTTTGGTGCAGCGTCAGCAGTAATGCGGGCGTTGTACCGGACCGTCGTGGTGAAGAAGGAGCTGAGCCGGAAGGCAAAGCTCTCGATTTACCGGTCCATCTACGTTCCAACCCTCACCTATGGTCATGAACTTTGGGTAGTGACCGAAAGAGCAAGATCGCGGATACAAGCGGCTGAAATGAGCTTCCTCCGTAGGGTGGCTGGGGTCAGCCTTAGAGATAGGGTGAGGAGCTCAGACATCCGGAGGGAGCTCGGAGTAGAGTCGCTGCTCCTTCGCGTCGAAAGGAGTCAGCTGAGGTGGTTTGGGCATCTGGTAAGGATGCCTCCCGGGCGCCTCCCGTTAGAGGTGTTCCGGGCACGTCCAACTGGTAGGAGGCCCCGGGGAAGACCCAGAACACGGTGGAGGGATTATATCTCTCTCCTGGCCTGGGAACGCCTCGGGGTCCCCCAGGAGGAGCTGGACGTTGTGGCTGGGGAGAGGGACGTCTGGACTGCCCTGCTTAGCCTGCTGCCCCCGCGACCCGGCCCCGGATAAGCGGAAGAAAATGGATGGATGGATGGATGGATGAAAACTTTTTAGCGACGCATAGTTGTTTCCTTCCTTTCCACAATTTCCAGTGTGTGTGTGTGTGTGTGTGTGTGTGTGTGTTGACGAGGCACTGAGCGATATATATAATTCCTGCTTTCGCCTTTTTTTTCTACTTCAGTAACGAAGATATCACAATATATTGTATATTATTGTCCTGTAATATATTGAATATAGTTGACAGTATTGTATAATGAGTTCCTTGGCAATTTCCACCCCTACTAGCGATTACCTAGCACTGGGGTTGCCATCAACTGACTTTCCACCATCAAATTAGAAGCGACTATATTTCATTCCAGGTTTGCTAACAGCTTACCTGTGGTGCCTTCAGTGGATCAAAAACTTGGCCTTATAAAGTTATAACCGAACCTTGTTGAGGCAGCGCAGACGAGTCCACTGCTGGTGGTAAATTACAGCAGCTGCATTTCAAATACTGTTTACAGGAAGCTTTTGTACCGTGCTGTTCCACCTACAGCCAACAGCTTCTCGCAAGAGATCAAGACTGTCTGAGTGTTTTGTTAATTCCAGTATCTCATTAGTTAGGTTGAGGGGGGGTGCAGAGGAATGGAACACTGTGTCTTCTCCAAGGACAGTCTCTGTGTGCTTGTGTGGGGGCTGATTGGGGGTAACTCTGAACTCACTACCCTTTATACACACACACACACACAGACACACACACAGACACACACACAGACACACACACAGACACACACACAGACACACACACACACACACACACACACACACACACACACACACACACACACAGTGAGGGAAGCCAGACGTACAGTTAGAGCGAGCCAAAAGTGAAAGAGGAGGTGGAGAGAGGGAGGAAGAGGAGGGACGCGACTACACAGAGAGAGGGGCGACTGTTTGAGAGGACGGACAGAGTAGAAGAGCTAACAGGAGGGACACTGGCCTTCTGGTTCACCTCTTAGTGACAAGCAGCCTTGAGATGGAAATTCCTCCGGAGCAGCAACAAGTCCTCACTCTAACACTAGCCATGCACCCAAACACGTCTTCCCGACACTGTCCATAGTCCACATTAGATGATAGATGTGTGTGTATGTCTCACACTACTGTCCCGGTGCTACCCCGGGCCCTGCTCTGTCCTGTGTGCGGACACTGTTGAGATTTGCTCAGGCTGCAGGCCCACTCAGCTCTCTGCCTGCGAGGCATCACCTGACAGCAGTGTTTAAAAGTCGCTGCCAGAGGAGGTGGTGTGCTCTGTCTGTGTGTGTGTGTGTGTGTATTTCAGTGTGTATACCTTTGCGAGCATGATCCTGGTCTTCGCCACGTCAAGAGGAGTGGTAACAAACGCCGCTACCGCACCTACAAAAGACACACACACACACAGACACGCATTTAGCAAAGTGCCAACATAAAAGGTCCTCTCTCTGCTCTCAGAAGACTTTTTAAATATTGAAAATAAAGCCATAAAACAGTCCAATTACTTAACCACAGATACAGTAACGTATTAATTCAGCAATAAATAGTGGAACTCTTGGCCTTCCGCTCCATTAACTTCATAAAAATGATAATATTCCCCATCTGAGACCTTCCCTGTTATTAGACCGCAAAAACCAGACAGACACACTTCTATTCCCACCCCCCTCCCCCCAAATCCTACCGCCTCATCCAAGCCAGTAACACACACACGCATCGCATCACACACTCATGCACACACACATTATAGAACGCACCAGCTCTCACACTTACACTCACACACACTTTCCAAGCACAGACATACACATACCGACTTATACACACCCTCACACACATAGACACACACTCCAACGAGTTTTATAGAGGGGTTACACCCCAACTTCCCTCCGTCCCTCCAAGTTGGAAGCTAGATGGACTGCATGATCCAGAGGTGTCCCCACTGAGCCGCAGTGTTTGTCTAAGTGAGAAAGTGTGTGTGTGTGTGTGTGTGTGTGTGTGTGTGTGTGTGTGTGTGTGTGTGTGTGTGTCAGTCCGCCACAAACATAGCAACTGCTCTCCGTAAACATATCCATATGGGCCACCGAGGAGCAATGTGACTGTAAGTGAGCTGAGGATACAGGAAAGCATTAGAAGCTGTGTGGTGTAACACACCGTTACATTCTACTTGTTAATGCTGGATCATTATAAGATTTTAGGATTTAAATTATTTTTTTTGCTCTACTCTGGCGGTTAAAAAAAAACAAAAGCAAGCCTGTACTGTGGCCTGTTTTGAATATTACTGGATACTGTAAAAGGAAGCATTATCCCAACATATTTTACACATGGAGCTCTGAATTAGAGGATCTAAATTTGGCTGGAAGAACCATGTGATGTGCTGAAGGTTGGGTGCATATCAGACAGTGATGTAATCCCGTCTCGCGCTAAGTTGTTTTTTTAGGCGGTTCAAACGGGGTCAAGTCCGCCGTAAGTCAATGCGGGGTACTAGTGGAGATATTTGGGATGATTAAAGGCGCCTGTGTGAGCCTTTCCAGTGTCAAGCTGATTATGTATGAGTGAGGGAGAGAGTGTGAAGCGCGATGTTAGGGGAAGTGACTGAAACTTGAGGATCCCTCTTGGACAGCAGCTCAGCCGCAGTGGGACATGAACTTGATTCCTACCCTGGACCCGCACCTCCCCATGCTGCTGCCACCCAGCTACTCCCTGCCCCTATTTCCTTCTCTCCTCTCTCTCCTCCCAATTACATGTTTTCAGCCATTTCCCTCCATAACCCAACAAACAATTTTGTCAACAATATACTGAATATGTTGTCTGTCTACTTGCTATGAGCTGATTGCTTTAAAGCTTTGGTAGGCAGTTTTCTATAAAGGGCAAAAAAAAGCAACAGAATTTGAAAATAAAGGCTTCCTCCTGCAGCTCGTCCCTCTCTGTTCAAATCCCTCCCACCAGAGAGCACGGCCATATGCTCACGCTTCATACAGTAACCTGTACGGGCGCTAGTCATTCATTTTAATCATCAGAAATGTGCTTGTGATCTTAATGCTGTTATGTAGAAGTAATTCTATGACAATTATAATCTTGTTTCTGTAAAGCTCTTTGAGATTTAACATACAGTGATTTCGAAGCTCTAGCTTGCTACATAAACATAATCTTGAATTAGCTACAGCTGCAAGCCTTTGGCTAGTTAGTAAAAGTCTCTAAGACTCTCTTTTTGATAAGTCTGCTTTCCTTTTTTTGGGTTACTTATCCTGCAGAAGTCCAGTTTTCTCTCAGACCACTTGAATAACAATATGCTGAAAGGTGATGCCCAATGACTGCAAAAAAAATGTAATTACCGACCTGCAGTTTCATGCATCCGGCAACCAACCAAGTTGCAGTTTATAGTTCACCATATCAGTAGTCAGTGCTTCATCTATGGATGTTGCTGCAAAGAAGCTATACATTCTAAAATGGGGATGTTTCACATACATACTACAGTTTCAAGGTGGGCACCCAAGATTCACCAATCACCAATTCAGTACCCAACCAAAAGTGAAATATAGTCACAATCTCCCCTTCTGTTCTGAGGTGAGGTGTTGAATGATTTTTAGAATATTATGATGTCAAAGCAAAGTTTATATTTGATCATTTTAGACATTTTAAGTGAAATGTTGTCATAATTAATCTGTGATTTCTTGAGTTATGACCAAAAAAAGCTGTTTTGTCACATGACTTTGACCTACAAAACTTAAAACAGTTCATCCATGAGTTTAGGAAGTGCACGTTTGTGTTGAATTTAAAGAAATTTCTTACAAGTGCTCCTGAGATATTGCATCCATGAGAATGGTCTGGAGAGACAGCTGACTGGAAGGATGTCCTGACTACATAATGCCCCGTTGACATCTTTCGTCGAGGCGGGGGCATAAAAATGTTGTGCACCAGCTTTAAGAGGTTGATCTTCACTCATAAGTGAAGAAGTTTCAGTCTGCCACCCACTCATCCACATCTCCTGTCTCCTCTTTCTCCTATTTTATTCAGATTATTTTCCGTCCTCCTCCTCTTCTTCCCAGCGTGGACTGAGTCCAGGTGGGGTGGCGCAGGGCCACGTCTCAGCTCCTTGGGGTGCTGTTTCCTCATCCCCTCTTCTCTCCTTCACCTCCACATCCATGTCTCCATCGCCCCTGGAGAAGCTAACCTCAGTCTTCCTGTCCTGTCTGGCGCGTTGTAGCGTCGCAAGAGTTATAGACTGAAAGCTCTGACCGTCCAACAACTGCTCCACGGACCGGTCTGCGGAACTGTTCTTCTGAAAATATGTATTTTGATTGTGGTTGTGCCTTTTCATCGTGAAAAAGTTTAAAACTGAGTGGAAAGATGGATGATGTGACATTATTTTTTATTCAGAGCTACAAAACTGGGGATACATGCTCTGTTGCTCTGTCCCCTCTGGATTTATATTATTCTCTGGTTACAGTGATACTGTGCAGCACAAGGCAAACTGTGTTTTGACTCTCTATCAACTTCAAACTATGTGCAGATCAAAAAGTACAAAATGTGCAAAAAACAGGCTAAAAAGAGGCTAAATTCGATCGAACAACAGACCAACTGAACTCAATGCTCTGCACACTCACACAGGTGTTTTCACGTACTCTAACTGGGTAGAACTCTGCATGAAGTCGGGAGCTTGTAATTACGTGATGTCACTAGACTCCATGAACCAATAAGGACCATTGGTCGAAGAGATGCTCTAACTTGTCCCACCCTAAAGGATGCATCTAAACTAATAAAAGGTTCAGGGAGATGCCAATCACCTTTGTGGTTCTGAGAAGAAGTCTAATCAAACATATTAAGTGAAAACACCTGTGTGGGTTTACAGGGCAATGTAAAAACCTTAAAAAGCAATACAGTTGTGGACAGTGCCATGCAGAATAAATGCATGGAAATGCACCTTCCACATGCTTATTAAGAACCTTCAATAACAACTTGTAAAAGACAGTTTAGCTGCATACAGCTGTTCTATAGCTTTCTCTGCAGGTTGAGAAATGTCCCCAGGCGGCCACAGTTTTCACCCTAGAAGTCTAAATTTGGCATGATGGACAAGTAGTTGTGAGGTTGTGTATGTGTAATGCCAACAGCCCCTTCCTGACTTCCCGACCACA
Organism: Centropristis striata; assembly: GCF_030273125.1. Taxonomy (NCBI): domain Eukaryota; kingdom Metazoa; phylum Chordata; class Actinopteri; order Perciformes; family Serranidae; genus Centropristis; species Centropristis striata. The sequence goes on along the minus strand of NC_081519.1, from coordinate 16,648,527 downwards.
TCCGTCTTTTAACTTCATTTAGATCTCATCTACACACACTTCAAAAAAGGGGTGTCTAAAAACAAGATAAAAACACTAAATCAGAGGGAAATATAAGATTGTTAAATCTAGAAATAAGCACTCAACACTTAAAAAAGAAATAAATTCTTAAAACAAGATACATTATCTAACACTTCTAAATATAAGTTGTTGTTTTTTTCTTGGTAAGAACCAAATAATTTGCAGTGCACATGAAAATTTTCATGCCATCTTAGACTAGACCTTTCTGGACCTTCTTGCAAATAATCTTAATATCAGTCATGAAACAGAATGTTTTATCAATGAAAGTGCTGAGGAATATGCAATCATAAAACAATGTTCTTGATAAGGCTGACACCGGGCTGTCACTTTTGTCTTTGGTTTGTGAGACTTTTAGCTTGAGGTGTAACTCAAACAGAAACTCATCCAACACCAAACTAAGCTCAAGATCAACATGTTAAAGATTAATCACTGAATCCCTTTGACCTGAGCTTCTGGCCTGGACCTACCATTTATCTTTCTTGTTTTATAGTCTGATGTAATTCTCTCCAGTTGTTGTCTTTTCCTTTCCCTGATCATCTTGTTTTTAGTCCACTCCCCTTCCCGTCTTTCACTCCTTTCCTGCGCATTTCTCTCTCCCTCTCTCTTAAACCGCTTCAGGCCCCAGTGCTCAGGAGGTCGCACAGCTGCAGGGGCCCATAGGCAGGAATAGGCCCCTTTCATCCCCTCTCTCCTCCCTCTGTTGTCTGTCTCTCCCCTGATACTCATCGGGGCTAAGACAGAAATATAAAAGTCTGCCATGGTATGATTTTCATTGGCTAAAGGCCTTGAGAACTATGATAATGAGACTTGTTTGAGACAACAATGCAGAATCATGGTTACGAGGAATAGCGCTGTAAGAAAATGGCTTAAATTGCCTGTTCTCATTTCCCTCCTTCCATTTTTCTACTCTGTTCTCATTCCTGCTCTGATCTGCTGTGCAGGTGAGGATATGATTTGCCAGCTGAGCTTACCTTTATGGAATCTTACAAGAGTGTGGCTTTGGTTAAACTTGTCCTGCCCTCCTGGCCATCTATTCACCTATCCACTAATCTATCCATCGATTTAGCCATCCATCCCTCCCTTCCTTCTTCCAACCCCTCTCCCCCCCTCCCCTCCTCATCCCTCCCCACTTCTTTCCCAAAGCAGCAAATAATCCCCTGCACCTGCAAAAGCTCCGCACACTGCAGACTGCCAAGAGTAGAGCGTGTGACCTTGCCTCCATGACCACAGAGTCTGGGAGAAAGAGAGGGAAATGTCGAGAGAGAAAGAGAGGGTTGTCGATAGAGGAAGATGATGAAAGAGTGAGAAAAAGGGGAGAAAGAGGGAGGGAAACAAAGAGAGAGAGAGAACACTGCAGTTAGTGGAGATATCAGACACATTGAAAACACATTGTGAACCTTGGTCCGGTCTGGGGTCCAGGCCCGCGGCTGGGAACTGGGCTGTCCGGCTATTTTTGTGTTGCTTTTTCTCCCCAGTGATGTCATGCTACTTGTTTCCCAAGAACTGGGACGGGACAACAGGGAGGCATGAGAATATGCTGCAGCGCTCCCACTCCATCATCTTTACACATTTTGTCCACATGCCATCATGTTACAGCACAGTAGGTCAGCACATATTCACATATCACATGCACATATCAACTTTCATTTATCAACATTTATGTACTGAAGCACTAAAAGATTTAAATCTAGTTAGTAGAGTTTATAGTAAATAAACACTATACACCACGGGTCTTACACTCAAATTACATTGAGGCCACCGGGCTGAGTTGTCCTGTCCAAGTGAGGCCACTTGAACACCCCACAGAGTGAAAATAAAAACTTTAAAAACTATAACTATACGGTAACTATAAACACTTAGATGCTGAGCAACTGGTGTTTCCTTCTTCTCCCCTCATATAGCACACACGTTTAGTCATTTTATGAGGCTTGAGATTATATTCCTGGAGAACAGCAGCTAGAAATGGCAGTAAATTCGATATGATATAATTAACTGTCCACCCTAATTTTTGTGCACCAATCGTAAGGGTATAATATGTTACATAGTAAAGTGTCAAAAAATGACTTACACTATTCCAAATGTTTCCAAAAATGTTCAGACACAGAGAAATGTGTTTTTAAAATTTAAATTTTTTTAAAGGTAGTATAATTGTTTTTACTATGGATAACAGTGCACATGATAAAATCCCTTAAAAAAAATAAGTTAACTCAACTTGATATTTTTAAATATCTGAACATGATGAAATATTTTGGTTTACTAATAATTAATTGAGAAAAAGAAGGAAATTTTGTCAGTCATCCACATTCTTATCATGTGGGAGCGATGTAAACATTAAAATCAAGTAAATCCAAAGGATTTTTTTTTTTCAGTGTGCTGGCAACCCCACAATTGAATTTTGGTTACAGCAACTATATGGGTAGTCTACTTATCCAATGGTGAGCTAACAGGTTAGTTGCTAGCCCACCCCATGGTTCCTCCACCTATTGCCTTTGCTGGGGTAATAGTAGAAAGCAGCTCTGGACACAGACCTTCAGTTAGCGACTGTAGCACAGCGGGCTGCACTGGGTCTAACCAGGAATAGAAAGTTTGCTGATCCGGCGGAGAGTCTGAGATCAGATCCTGGACTGAAGGTCCGTGTCAGCCACCGGTCATCTACTGCCACCAGCAGAATCAAATTCTGTGGGAAACACTGCTGCTATTTCGTGAGACTGAGATGACCCAGTGTGAATAAACGTAACATCAATAAAACTTTTATACAGTAACTCATCTGTAAACATAATTTCTGCCTGAGTCACGTCAGAGACATTTTCATCTGCAATAGTGGTTATTAACAATGCAGACAAAAACTCCAATGATCTCACGCTACTTCACAATGTCATCACCTTTGTTTTTGTTTTGATTAAGAGGCCCCAAGCAGCAGAAATTACATACTGCTGGTTTATGCCTCATTAAAAAGAATAAAATTAGAAACTGGGTGGTTGTAAGTGAATTGCCCCGCAGTCAGATTTTGTCTGTTCGTGAGGCAGCCCGGCCATATTCAGAGGGTTGCCAGTTTATTAGGATTTTGTCAATAAAAGTTACATTAAAGTCAAAAGCATTTTATGAGTATTTGTGTATCTGAAATCACTCACATCACACGACTGCCTGCCTAAAATGCAACTGGCTACTGAGTGAAACCACCTGATGCTTTGTTTTGAGAATGAACTCTTTGTCTCTTTTTCTCCCCCCCTGACTAGTTTGAGTAAAGCGATGAGGAGACTGACTACGCAAGGTTAGTCTTTGTATTAAATGCATGTGGACAGCTGGGCTGCCTCGGGCACTGCAAGGTATGATTACTTCTCAGGGAGAGCAATTGAGCAACAGCATGGAGCGATTACTAATATTTTTCTTTGTCCATTCCCCCCCTGCGAGTTTAATCGGCTGCATGTTATCTCATTCTCCTCTATCTCACACACATGTAGACACGTGTGTGCAACACATGTATGACAAACAAGCAAACACACACAATAATGCAGAAAGGAGAGGAACTGGCAGACAGTGTGTGCGGACTCAGGATGTGTCATGTGTGTTCCATTAGAGGGCAGATTAAAAAGGAGATTTTTGTTTTCCACATCAAAGGCCTCACGCTGGGGGATTCCTCTCTACCTCTCTCCCTCTCCGTGTCCCTCCATCCTTTCCTCTTTGTTTCATGAATAAATAATAAGGGGTAAACCTGGGAAAACAAACTGTTTGACCTTTGAACCCTTGTGTCAGGGTCAGAGTTTGCACCTGGACGACTTCCCACAGGAAGGAGGTGGTAGGTCTGTGTGCATGTGAGTGTGTCAGCACATCACGTATGTGTAGGGACGGCATTCATAAGTGCATGTTACTGGTTACATTTGAGTTCCTATCACGCCTTTAACACTAAATTCTTTAAATGTTCTGTGGCTCTTTCTTGGTGTTCAATCATAACCGAATAGTGTTACACCCTGCTGTTTGGCTAGTGTTGTTTTTGAGGTCAGAACAGATGGTAAAGCGTATTCTACAGTTGCTGTTGCGAAAAACAACAAAGTTGTGAAATTAAGAGCGAGAATTACTCACATGGATAAGGAAGTCTGGTGTAAAAAAAAACAACCTATGTGCAGTGACCAATGTGTAAAACAATTTCATATTGTGTGACTTTTCCTGCCTTAAATATTCCTCTCCATGATAACCCAGAAACACAAGGACGAGTTGAACTTAATGCACTCTACGAGAGGACTTGTCTGCTTGCTCCTCTTCCAGCCTTTTTTCCTTTTTCTGATTCTCTCACTGACAGCTGTGCTGGCTCGGTGTGAAATAAAAAGAAAAAGGCCATAACGCAGCACATTACTATCCCACAAAGCAGATGGGAGATCTTGCCACACACATGCACTCGCTCTCAAATTCCTTCACTCTGGCGTTTTTCAAACTAAATCACGTTATTCTCGATTATAAAAGCCTCTGAACGTCTTGGTGGTCACTCTAAATGGAATGGCAGTAAAATGTTTGGTTGCAAGTTTTTTCTTCCTCGACTGACTCGTCAGCCAGTCTCTGCTGTTGTAACTGAGGAAACGCCTCATTAGCTATTCAGAGCACCGTGTTAATACAGAGGGCTGGGAGTGGGGAGCCAGTGGATGGAGAAGAGGACAAGGAGAAAGAGGAGAGGAGAAGTCCAGATTCCAGCAGTTCAGCTCTCCGCCAACGGACGTGTCCAGATGGCCTGGAGAGAGAGGGCCTTTGACTGAGGGACAAAGAGACACTTGTGGACGACAAAATCTAACCCCCCATAGACACACACATACATATACACACACACAGCTGTGAAGTGTATTGTTCGGCTCGGCTCGGGCCGTTAGCTCCAAACATTGATGGAATGTTTGACTGTCCGCCTCTCGAGCCCTTGAGACATGATGTCACTCCAACAAAACGCCGTCTTTTCAAAGCGAAACAGCTTTTCATGTGTTCAGGGCCATGCGATGAAAAGAGAGAGGGCGAGGAGGGAGAGAAAAAGACATTAAGAGAGAGAGGAAGAGGGATGCAGAGAAGCTAGAAGGAGACAGATATGCAGGAGTGGATATTCTCATGATAAATTGGAGTCTGGTTTGATGTTAGTCGTGACAAGCCATTAAAGCGGGGCGTAGAGTCACGTTTTCGCCTGCCACGATGATACAGGGGAATGTGAGCCTGCTGTTAATGTGTCAGAGTTTAAGCACTATTATAACTTTACCACAGATTTATCGCTGAGAATAATTACTGTAAATGATGGCAGAGAGTGGGGGGATAAAACAGATGGGTAATAAAGAAAGAGAGGTTAGACAAACATTTATGCAAAAAACGGATACATACCTTTAAATACTCCCAAAGTGGAAACTGCACCAGCGAGAACGGGATCTGAAAAACAAGCAGACAGAGTTTTAATCGTCAGGATTATGTCAGCATTACTTTTTTAATTATTCTCTGGAGGTTCAAGTTTCATCTTTAACCTCCAATCCCCTGCACTTGTCATTCCTGCCACCTTTCTCTGTTTCCTCTCCCTCCTCTGACTGCTCCCTTGTTCCTTCTCACTGCTGATGATTAATGAATGAGACGGGCTGTGGTCTGGCAGTCCTGACTGGATAGGTGGATGGATGGATAGATGGAGCAAACTTGGAAAGAGGAACAGAGGGATGGAGGGAGGGCTCTCTAAAGTGATGGTTGGAGTGCGAGTGTTGCCACTGGAAACACTAAATCGGCTCAGGCAGGAAGTTACAGCGGGAGGAAATCGACAGCAGTGCCAAGGCAAGGGGCAAATGACACACAGTCAGACCACACACACACACACACACACACACACTCACACTCTCTCTCTCACACACACACACACACACACACACACACACACACACACACACACACACACACAAACACACACACACACACACACACACGTCTCCTGTCATCTTGCACTGCAGGAATGGCAGGACAGGAAGGAAGAGAGGGAACAAAAACAAAAACCAAAGAGAGAAATAAATAAAGTGACACTGAGTCGTTTCATCAGTCTTTGATCTCAGCAACAAGAGGATCATTCATCCATCTGCGCCGCCTCCTCCAACATGTTCCATGACACTACGTTAGCACGTCGCTAAAAGCTGGACCAATCTGACTGAGTCAGCTCAAGCACAAACAGAATGCATGTACTGTGTTTATGCCTGTTAATGAGCTTACTAAGCACTTTGTCCAAATCATCTGACCTCATGTAAACACTCTGCAGTAGATTAACTTAAAGGGTATGTGCCGCATATGCTCTCTGAGCGCTCAATATAAAAGTTTTTACAGGCCAATACTGTAAAATATACTGCAAAAATAACGTACAACCAGACAGAAACACGTGACTAGTACTCTCAAACTGACTGTTCGTTTAGCCCCGCCACATGTAACGTGGTTAAAACCCTTCGCTTTCCCTTCTAGTCCAAAGAATTCACCAAAAGCAAGCTTCTGATTTCTAGTTGATGAATGTAGATTTTGTCAGCTGAAATGATGGCCATCGCCAGCATATTTTATCAGCAATAAGCTCCTGCGAATGCTTAAACTCTGTGAATTGGCTACTTCAAAACAGGACAGAAACAACAGCGTCCTGGCTGAATGTCCTGTGTTTGCTTTACTCATCTATCCCCCCGGACTTCATGCCAAGTGTCATTGCAGACTTTATCACTCTTTATACTACGTCATCTGACAAAACATGCCCTGGCCCACCGCTCATGATTATGTGGGTTACATACATTATGAATTATAGAGCAGTATTTTTTTGTAGGTTTAAGTAGGAACAGTGAATTTGAAAACCCTGAGCTGCAACTTGGCTTTGATGCAGTGGATAGTCCATTCCTGAATAGGTATTTTGCTACCCATAGTCTACAAATGCTGCAAACAAAAATATCACTGATTTATTGTTTATTTTGTTTTGTTCATCTTTTAGGCACAACCCAATAAAACATTGGATTGCTGAGTGATAAAGCGGGCCTAGTACATGGAGCTGTCAGAAATGATCCAGTGGAAACTCTTAGCGCTCCTCTGGTCTATCTGGGTTAACAGAAACAAATTCTCTCAGTCCTTGATCTAAAAACTGTATTTGATGTCGGTCTGGTATCCAGCAACCTGAAAGTCTGAAAGTGGAGTGTTTTACCATGAGGAGGGAGTACACCTCTGTTTTCCAACTGTGGCGAGATGAGAGAGCGTTCAGAAAAGAATAAAAGTGCACCTGTCTTTTATTGCCTACACGATTCAATTTTTCCAGGTCAGGAAGAGAGACAGAGAGAAGGGAGGGAGGTATCGGGGCACTAGCCACTATTACTAAATGTAAGCATTTGATGTGCTGATAAGTGAGATTACACAAAACTACGCCCTGACTCATTTCATAATAAAACAAGGGATGTCTTGATCAAGTTTTCTTTGCCCCTGATCTGATGTTTGATAGCTGACATTAATCAAAGATTGGGCTATGGTTCATGTTCAATATATAGTTAATACCAACCATTTAAAAAAGGCCTTCATCAACCCTGATGCCTATTTTTGAGATTTGACATCCCTAATTTAGACTTAAGTTTATTTTCACAATTGAGTCATTTTAATCGTTTTATACCTGCTCCATAACATGATTGAGCAATATGTTCACAATATTTTTTATGATGAGAGTGGTTCTGCAGAGAATCTGGTAAGACTGATCCAACAATGATTTATGACTTGGTTTGACACCCCTGGCACACTGAGTGTGTGTGTGTGTGTGTGTGTGTGTGTGTTGCCTGGCAGAGATGGAACGTCTGAAAACCACATGTGACCTGATTAAAATTGACAAGCCATTAGTTAAGGGAGGGCTGGGGGCACACATACATTTGAAACATGTATGATTCTGGTGTATGGCAGAATCCAACTGTGTGTGTTTGTTTATATGTTATGAAATCAAACACAGGGTGGAGGACATGTGAACTAATTGCTTTCTTCTCATCTCACATCAACAAGCTCGGACGTACAGATGCAATGGTTAGCCTGATGTTGGTGTAGGGATGGAAGGAGTTGACAGACGTAATAATTCTCTCAGCAAAATGAGAAATACAGACAGGTAGAGACAGAAAGAGAAGTCGTGAAGAAAGGAGATTGGTCAATTAATCCATCTCTCCCTCCCTTATCTTTTTGTTTCCTAAATCACTGAATCAGCCTACTGTGAACATCCCAATCAAAAACCAACCTGAAGTCTTTTCATTTTCTGTCGAGCTGAGAAATGCGTGCAATGTCTTCACTCCTTGTGTCACTGCTCTGACTTGCACTAAAAAAACAAGCAGCATTTCTCAAAACAGCCCAAGGGAGATTTTTTTTATTTTGGCTTTGCTATTGTTTTTCAGGTGAGGTAACCTTGGAGATAGACGTGTGCATCACTGTTGCACCTGATAGACTGAACATTGCTCATCATAACCTTCCTGTCCCTGTAGCTTTGAGTGAAGACAGATCATTTGAACCCAGAGATGTGTTGCCACGAGGGACTGGAATACTCTGTGAAAAACTTTTTAGCAATTTGTCAATTTAAAGTTCATCTCTATGGCCTGATATTGGGTTTTAGGCAAGCTATAGCCCTCGGAGCTGCTTTTATTTGGAAATCCCATCTGCCATTCAAGGGAGGATTTACATTTCCCATAAAATGTGTGTAAACATTATTAATTAAAATCATAAGAAGAGTCACACAACATATCACTAATCCAAAGCAACTATATAAGCACACTTTAATGATCTAATACACAGATACAGGATGAGGCACTGTGGGAACTGAAATAAATAAATAAATCTTTGTACTCCTCCTCCTCCTCAGGCAAAACAGCTAATGTCTTCACACTTTCTGAAAATACAGATTTTAAGGATTTATGTGTGACAGTTGTTATTCAATTAGATCAGTTCAAGTGCCTGAAGGTGAACGAACCACCTTCAAAACACCCCCAAAACTGTGCTGCTCGAACAAATACTTTAAAAAATAAATCACTGTCTTGTTCAACCAAGACACAGATAATAATCAATACAAATAAATATCTTCTAGTACCTCAAGTTGACTCCAAGTCATTTTTAATGAAGTTTTAATGAAATTTTCACAAGCAGTGTAGGCACACGGGGAAAAGCAGAGACTGTACATCACTTCACCAGAAACAACTCTGAACAGCTTTGAATTTTATGAGACTGTATGTTATTTCAGCCTTACATTTCAATACTCTAAAACTTTACAGTCAGTTATTTTTGAAAGGGAAATGTTTTTCTCCCGAAATAAAATTTTAAAATTGACCGATCACAAATCATTTTCTAATCAAAGTCCACAGCAATCCATGTAGGGAGAAGGTTGGTGTGGATGGACGCCTCAAACAAACACAGGACTTTCACCCAGGAGACCACTGCTCCTGTCTAAATGTCAACACTGACTTATTTTAACATACGTACATAGGTTAGTACAGTTGCTTAAGTTGTTTTAGCCAAGACCATGATCTTTCATTAAATCTAACCAAACTGTGACCTTCTCACACTGTTAACATGTTTAAAACTGCAACAGGAATAAATGTGTTGAATTTAATGTAAAAACTGAGCATGCAATTTTGTTGTATGGGAAATTCATTTTTTTAGGAGACAGTAGAGCTGCAACATTTAGTTGACTAATTGCCAACAATTTTAATAATCAGAATCAAAAATACTTTATTTAGGGGGGAAATTGCGTTGTTACAGTTGCTGCTGTAAAAGAATAGAATAGAAAGTAATTCTGTAAATAAAATAAAGATTAGAAAAAGCATGCTACACTAAATATACAACAATATAAATACAAATGCAAGTCTTAAGTAAATAAAGATATGTACAAATATAAATATGAAATATAGAATACATTTGAAGTAAATAGAGATATGTACAATAGAATAAAATAGAAATGTGGAAATATAGAAAAAAATATATAGATATTACACGGATACATAATTGTACATAACAGTGTGACAAATTGAGTTATTGCGCATGATTTCTCACATGATAATCGAATCATCATTAAAGTAATTTCTCATGCAAAAATGATAGAAAATGCTGTTTTCAGCGTTTTAAATACTGAGATGTCCTATATTTAACTGAATATCTTTGTCTGACACTGTAACAAAGTGCTTTGTGGCCAAATCTGTAACAGTGAAGCACAGTATGTTACAAATTAAGCATTACCCAACTTTCGAAAAAATATTGCAGAATGTGACATTTTAACTAAATCACTATGAAATTCAGTAGATGGTAAGCCAACCGTCATTGAGCTTTCATAAAGAAAATGATCCACACTTATCTTGTGCAGCTAGTTACTTTGTAAGTTAGGGACTCAGTGTATTGCACTGTGAGGAACCACCTGTTCCTCACCTGTTTGACAGTTTTTTTAACCGTTGGGCCAGTGGGTGGTGCATGGTTTTCATATTACAGTTACAAAGAGGTTTTGCCACAAGTGTTGAGGGCACACTGAGACCTGAGCTATGTCATGGTAGACTAGCACACAGCCTCGCAGACAGCCAGGGTCGTGCCACGCTAGGCTAGCATTAAGGCAGCCAGGCAGCATAAAATCCACACTGCTGCATGCTGCTAACTGCTGACTCTGTCTCCCCGCCTAGTATAATGCCTCAGCTACCATGGACTATTCAGTGCCATGAAGCCAAGCCAAATGTGCTACGTGAGTGTGTGTGGATGAAGGCCACCCAATCCAGACTCGTTATGTAAACCCGAAAAAACAGATGGGACTACACAAATCCCATAGAAAAGAGCTGTCTGTTAGCATCATCAGGTTGTAAACAATCAGAATCCCACAATTACACCATCAAAATGTTTACTTTCGAGGCAAATAAGAGAGAGCATGTTTTTATCTTGTTTCAGAGTATCATTTCACAGACTTAATGTGTAGCTGTTATTTAAATGATCATCAGTTAGCAGAGGAAATCACTATTCTGAAGGCAGAGCTGCAGTGATGTTTATGTCCATTGAAAACGATTGAGGTTTTCCTCTGCCTGCCAAAACTTTACTAGCACACTCAACTCCAGCTTGAGCCAATCAGCACACTTCCATGGCCATGTGAGCAGTAACCGAGTCATAACGATAACCAGGGAGACGAACACACCCAGTGCGTTTAACACGTTGTTGAGGTCTGCGAACATGACCTATCACTTGACGGAAAAATGCTGACACAAAAAACACACATGCTCTGGTAGCAGACGTATAAGTAATCATCTCTAGAGCAAAAAAAGAGGGAGGTTGACGATTGAAAACATTTAAATCTTGTACATTTGTTTAAGTATGCCAGCGGCTTTACAGCTATTGGACAGAATGTAGGGTTGGGCGATTAGGCAAATACCTCGCATGACATTGGCTTTTTTTCTTTTACTTTTACTAATGTAATGGTCCGCCTTCTAAGAATGAGCTAACACAGTAGCACAAAGAGGCCAGTAATGGCAGAGAGACAATCTGTAGAGCCAGCATGTCGTCACATCTCACTCTGTGAATAAAGGTTTCATTTTAACCAAACCAGGAGTCATGATTGTTGGAACATTAGATTAATTAACTGCAATGACATTTCGTACACATATCCAGAGTCCCCCAAGGATTAATCCTACTGACTTTTTTTTAAGTGGCACTTAGACATTTCTGGTTGTCAATGTGTTGTCAACTGTTGGGAGGACATGCTTGGATTACACACTAAAGTCATTTTTTTATGCAAAAATGCCAAACATTTACTGGTTCCATCTTCTAAATTGGGGGAATTTTCTGCTCTTATTTTCTTTTTTTGTCTTGATAGTGATAGTGCAGTTCTTTGTGGACTGTTTGAAAGCAATTTGATGATGTCATCGTGGCTCAGCTCTGTGACATTTTTTTAAAAACTATTTGCTGACATTATGTATACCATATGATTAAATGAAAATAATCATCAAATTAATCAATAATGAAAATAATTGTTAGCTTTTTCGCCAGCCTGGCAACCACTTTTAAAGTTAGTGTTGAGCTCTGGATAAGACATTGTTTGAGTCAGAAGTCTGTCAGGTCTTGCACTGAGTAATTTTACCATTTAACCAGTTTCACTCTAGACTAGTTAAGCTGAAATATTCATGATAGATCTTCTGTTTACGCAATTGTCTGGTCCTCTGTTTCTGGTTTCTACCCTCAAATTTTTGGCTGTCGAAACTGCTGTATATCTTCCTCTTAACTGTCTGCAATAAACCAATATCAAATTCCTCTCTCTCCTTCTACCAATCTACTTCACCCACCCTACTGACCACTCACTTCTTCTGATGTGTTTCTGCATCCCAGAGTAAATGGTAAGGATCACATTTGGTCATCTCTGAGGTTAGAGCTACACTCACCTGTTTTTGATCAAATCATGCCAAAGTATGACTCTGCAACTTGGCCACAAAGTAAAAACTTTGTTCCAGGAGCTCAGCAGCATCTGCTCCCCAAGTCCACAAACATCTGTGTCATCCAGCTGGCCTCCAGGGACCAGATTCCACTGCTGGGAACCACATGACCAGCTCTCACACAGACCTGTTATCCTGCATGTGTGTGACTGCATTTTTCTATGAATATGTCGGCATGCTTAATCATATTTCCCCAGATGAGTGTGTGTCTGCGTGTGTGTGTGTGTGTGTGTGTGTGTGTGTGTGTGTGTGTGTGTGTGAGAGAGAGAGAGGAGCAGGGTTTTATGTTAGCTGTCTGACACATTTTGTCACTGATCAAAGGTGACAGTGCCACTTGCTGTGACTGTCAGGTACTATATTATAGGAATATGGAGATTGGGTCTGCTGTGTCATTCTGCTGACAGTGCTCCAGTTTGTGTGTGTGTGTGTGGGTATGTTTGTGTGTGTATGTGCGTCCTTGCCAACTGTATTAGTGCTAACTTTATTAGTATTCAGAGAAGCTTTGGGCTGTCACAGGTCCTTAGGCACTCAGCGGAGGGCAGGAAAAACACATGTCAAAATATATTCACATTGAGCCTGATTGCAGGCAAGCCAGTTGGCTGCAATTTGACAAATGACATTTAATAGGTCATACTGCAGCCTCTGCATACTGATGAGTATTTAGAAGGAGAGAGAAAGGAGTAAGGAAGATGGATATTGAAATGAAGAGACAAGCAGACAAATGTATGGATGGCCAAACCAACAAATGAGACATTATTCATCTTTTCCAACAGATCCCTTTCCAAGAAGTTCCTCATCTCTTAATGTTTGCAGTTCTTAATCTTTAAAACATCTACCTGCTGCTGCTACTGTGGAACGGCCCTCTTAAAACAACTTTACTGGAAACAGAAACAGAATTCAGATTCTTTCCAACAAAATGTAACAATTTATCTTGGCATGTCTGATATTTAGCATAATATAGTACCATTGAGATGATATAGGGCTAGTTTGTGCCGTCCTCCTAACATTAACAGTGCACTAGAGACTTGATACCATGTCTAAAAAATACTGATTGGCTGGCAAGTGTTTCTTAAAACAAGCAGCAACAGGACATCTTCCACACATAGTTGGTCAATTGTCAAACTCTGAACTGCTGATAAACACTACCTCCACTTGACATTGTGTTACCAGAAATCTCTCACTGGTATCACAAACCAACCCACAATTTTAACTGACAGCAAAGAAAAAGATTAGGTGGCGTTTCAGACCAAAAACAGCCCTGCAGTAAAAGAGTGCAGGGGTCTGCATTGATGGAGGGTGTGTTGTTTAAGGTACCTGTGTGATGGTGGAAATTTTATCATTCATCGTGACAATCTTGACGTAGAAATGCAGTGTTCACATTAAACAGTGTGACCAGAAATATGGCCAACACAATGCCTTGCCCTTACCAAAAGTTCCACCTGGCTGTTTGGCATGCACTTGTTTTGCACCACGTTGGTCAAATATTCTCAAATGTTCATATTGAGAATCAGAGTTGCACTATTTGTCAATATCAATGTTGGCCAGGCAGCCAATCAAATCAAGCAAGCTTTACAACTTTAGCATTTCCTTCCCATTTTGATGCTGGTAAATAAATGCAGATAAAAGGTTGATAATAGTGACAAAGATTACAATTTACTTAATAATTTAAGAAAAATTAAGGGATCACCAAAGTTTTTTCAACCCATTCTCTGGCAAGCAGGAATTTCTGTACCAAATTTCATGGCAGTCCGTCTAAAAGTTATTGAGACATTTCACTCAAAACCACAAACCACAGGGCTGGGGGGGAAAGTCAGTCGATCATTATTGTCATGAGCATCCATCATCTGGGCACCATGGATATCTGTTACTAATTTCATGGCAATCCTTCTAGTAGTTGTTAAAATATTTCAGCCTGGACCAAAGTGGTGGACTGGCAGCAGCTCCACAGAGCTGCCAGCGTGGCTAAACCTGGACGGAGATGTGGACACAGCCTACCATTTACTTTGGCAACCAAATTAAAAAACTAAACCAAAAAACAAACAGTAAGTTGATCAAACTGTCTTTGTGATACTGGAAGTCATCTCACTTTTCACAACAACAGCAAGGCTTAATCACATTGTTTACTGTCTTTAAAATGACAAATATGATGCCCTCCCAGATTTTACTGCTACATTATGAAACCCAGACACAAATAACAGTATTCAGAAAACCACTACTCACACTTCAACTCAGTCAAGACAGCATGGTGCAATCCTGAACCCAACAACTTACGCAGTTGCAACTCATTCTGCTCGGCTCTTGCCACCAGATGTGGAGCAAATGAGCAAAAAAGCAAATGATTCATGAGCCAGAGAAGTCTGCTGGATCCTCTGTTAGTATTTGATACTGACTCACCATTCCAAATCCATTTGGCAAACCCTCCTACACCCGTGGATTTGGACTTTACCAAATGTACCATTTCAAATGAGACCATGTGTACTCTCTCAAATTCAATTTATACGCAAAATAAAATCAACAATGGCTCCTTCGAAATTTTAAGTAGTCATTTTAGGAAACGATGAGTCACTAAAGAGTTCACATTAGTGCAACAGTTTTACTGTCCAGTCTTCTATTTAATTCAGTGACTTTTATAGCAGTAGTTTTTCAACTGCATCACAATCTATCAGGCTCAGCATTTCCACTGCACTCATACTCTTTCCGTAGTGGTACAGTACACCCTATTGACCTGGAAGTTGTTTGCAAAAGTGATTAGATAAAAAATTTTATAGAGGAGAGGAGAGGAGAGGAGAGGAGAGGAGAGGAGAGGAGAGGAGAGGAGAGGAGAGGAGAGGAGAGGAGAGGAGAGCTTCCAAGAGAAAGCAGATGGGAGTCAGATGGTGAAGCGATCAACAGCAGCCTTATTCAAAGTGAGGAATCACTGTGGGCCATGTGAAGACCAAAAGACACATGAAAAAAAAATCATGCGGCCTGGCCAGGCGGAGCAAAGCCCCCAGTCTAAGTCCACATTTATTACCTGCTAATGCAACAGGGCTGTAAGCTGGATTCACTTGCCAAAGTAATACACAAAAACATCCAGACACACCCACATTCCATCTGCTGTGTGTCACAAAAGTATGAAGAAGAACTGACTGTGGTGACACGCCGATAACAAACAGTCAGAGATCAGATTTTAATATGTTGAAAGCTGATAAAGTCATTAATCATGGCGGTGAGGCAGGTGGCGTTGGACACCTCTATATGTGACTGTGCCAAGTGTTCAACGTCAGTCTTAGAAAGTCACTGAGTGGGAAGAAGCCAGACCTGTTTGTCTGTCAGCTGAAGGACAATCTGGATGTATATATGGAGACAAGACACGCACACAGAAGCACACACCGGCAAAAGTACAAGAACAAGCATTACATGCTACAAAAAGCACAAGCACATGCTGCGCATATAGGCTACAAATGCACACACGCAGGCTATGTTGCTGGTTAGTGCTATTCTAATAAAGTATGACAGATATGCGATAAGGGTGCATGTTGCAATACCCTGAGCTCTGAGTAAACGATGCGTGGGGGGCACCAATTATTTCCCTAAAATAACTCCAGCTGGACTGTTTTTGAATACCAGGCCAGGGGATTAAATAAATACAATACAATATATATATATATATATATATATATATTTTATAAAGGCATTTATAATGATGTGGAAAATGAAAAATTCATTCATTCACCTTAACCTATTATCCGCACTCGGGTCGCGGGCGGCTGGAGCCGATCCCAGCCAACATTGGGCGAGAGGCGGGGTACACCCTGGACATATAGATACAAACAATCACGCTCTCATTCACACCTACAGGCAATTTAGAGTCACTATTTAAACCTATTCGGGAGGAAGCCGGAGTACCTGGTGGGAACCCATGCTGACACGGGGAGAACATGCACACTCCACAGTTTAGCCAGAAAAAAAGCTAAGCTGAAGCTAAGCAGGGTCGGGCCTAGTCAGTACTTGGATGGGAGACCGCCTGGGAATACCAGGAGCTGTAAGCTTTGGCTTACGGCCATACCACCCTGAACACGCCCGATCTCGTCTCATCTCGGAAAATTAAAAAGTAACAATAAAAACATTTTTTACAGTAATTTCTAGCGCAACAACCGGGTCCTGAGGCTGCATTCTTTCTAATAGCCAGCAGGGGGCGACAAAAAGAAGTCCATTTGTATGTTAGTCAACAGGAAAATTACCCTTCTTTTCTTTCGATTTATTACCTCGGTAAACATTCTCATAACGAGTTAATATTCTCAGTCTTCTTCAAAACAGCATTTTGTTACTTTCCCTTTTTAGCGTAAAATAGAAAGTGAAACGGGATGATTTAGGGCGAAGAAAACTTATATTTACATATTGATAATTGCACTTTTTTTAACAGTGTATTTTTTTTCATTGTTTGGTTGAACTCTTCAGTTGTTCATTTTGAGCAACAATTCCCGCTTGCTAATAAAGCTAAGTAGCTAGCACTAGTGTTCACTGATGACGTAGCATCATTTCGGCTCCCAAAGTCTATGCTTCAAAACCCAGTCCATAAACCAGTGGCTTACGTCATGTTGACTACGTCCACAAAATTTAGTCAGAATCACTCACTCATGCATTTACAACTGTAATTTCACTGCAAAAGTTTGGTCAGATTTGTTTCAGCATTCCAAAAAACAATTTCAAAAGGTGTTTTTTAAAGATGTCTTTCTATATTTTTAATGCAAAAAGTTATTTTATAGTCACTGGAAATTAGGGAGTGCTTATGAATTTAATTTTCCAACATCATCCCAGTTTTAACAGGCCTGTTAATTATTTCCCTATCATAGCAGCTCAATATGTTATTTTTCTAAACAGTGAACACAAGTAGTGCGTGCACACATGAGCTAATATCACACCTAGTTATTGCAGTGACGACACATGTTACACCCGACAGTGACGCTGCAAAAACCCTGGCTAAACACAGGAGCACAGGAGGAATCTGTATGTGTACAGTCCAGTATGAGGGAGAATGAGAGAGAGTGTGTGTGTGTGTGTGTGTGTGTGTGTGTGTGTGTGTGTGTGTGGCACCTAAGTACACCTCAGGGACAGAGGGGTTCAGGGCCTTTAAATAAATAAACAAACACATAAATAAAGTCAATCGATAGAGGGAGCCTGATCCGGCACTCCGGGCCTGTGTTTGGCCTCTCACTTCATAAGAGAGGCCTCGGGGAGAGAGAGGGAGAAGGGAGGGGACAGAGGGGGAAACTGAGAGTGCCAGAGAGAGAGAGAGCGAGAGAGAGCGAGCAAGAGAGAGAGAGAGAGAGAGAGAAGGTTGGATTACTTCTCTCTTGGTGGTTGTATAGTGCTGGTTAGTGGAAGCCAAGGCCTGCTCTCCCTATAACAAAAAACAGACCCCCATATGCTGTATCAGTTCAAGCACACACACATGCACACACACCTGTCTTTACACTCCCCTGAGGCATACTTCACACAAATCATACGCCTATCCAAACCTAAACCTATAACACATACAAAGCATAACTCCCCCTGTGCTCAGTGCAGTTCCTCAAAACCTAAATTTGTCACAGATTAGAGAGCATTGGAGGCCATGCAGTTGTGAGCATCCTGCAGCTTGAGCATGTGTCCCTTTAAGGCCTATACTGTGTAACTATGAGGAGTGTTCTGCCTTAAGCGACTATGGCAATCACTCATCCTAACCTTTCCAGCTCGCCGGTGCTGTAAAAACTAGAACACAAGCGAGTGCACTTGCTGAAGAATTCCATCTGACAGTTTTGAATGCCAAGGGCAGCGCGGAGTGTGTGTGTGTATGTTTAAACAAGCCAAACTTGGGAGAGGTTTGAGTGGCGGCACATCTCCCGTGAGCAAATCAAATCACACCTGGCCTCTGTTCCAATAAGCTGCCGCAGCCCGGCGAATGTCGGCACAGCGCAGTAATATTCCTGACAAATTAAGACTTGTTCTGAGGCGGAGGAGGAGAGAGAGGGAGCAGCAGAGGAAAAGAAGGAGGAGAGGAGGTGGTGGTGGTGGTGGTGGTGGTGCTGTAGGAGGGGAAACAGTGTGCTGGCAAAGATTCAAGAGAGCAATTCCATCGACATGAGAGAAATGCTTCCCAGAAACTCGGAATAATATTTATGTTGTGCTGGTGATTTTTTCTTCCTCCCACCTGTGTGCAGCTTGTTGCTTCAAAATGGACGCCTAATACAGCAGAACAGACGAAGGCACGAAAGGGAAAAACACAAACGTCCTTATCAACAGACACCTGATGCTTCATTTTCTCCACAGGCTTTAGTAAAGTGATGTGAAGTACAGCCAGGAACTGATGCAATGGAACATTCTCATGGGATTTCAAATTTCAGATTTCAGATTTATTATTCTGTATAAAGCTACCACACAGTTTGTTTACATGTTGTGCTTGAAATATAACTTACTGGTTGGATATCGACCCAAGTAAACACTATAATTGGATTAAAAACATGACAGTTAGGATCTGTCAGAGCCACTGACAGATGACATCAATGCCAGAGTGCACATGAGCCAATGAATGGTGGTGTGGTGCGACACAGGATGCCCTGAGGGTCAACCAATTAGCTGCTGACAGGAAGAGAGATGTATGGTTGCCTGAGGGTCTGGCTGAGGCGAGTAGTAAGACGTGGGAGAGTGGACTAAAAGAAAATGTGTTGGTGCGAAGCATGGGAGAGGTTGAAGGTGCAGCGTTAGCCTAGCTACACAGCTGGCGGAGAAGCGCAGAGGCCACCGAGCACATATTTCTGAGTTGGAGAAAGCTGAAGCTTAATGGACACCATTGTTCAACATTCTATCTATCTCATTGTTGGCGTCATAATACTGTGCTATGTTGTGTGGTTCTGAAAAGTACTATCAGTTGGGGGGTAGTCAATAGATGCAGAAAGGCTCCAGCTTGCTGGATGTTAGCTGCAATCCTCAGTGGTGTGGCATCATTTTTTTTTAAATTGTGCTGACAATAGGGCGCCACAGGAATGAGTTCTTAAACCTGGAAGTAAGTTAGCATTTTAGCACCATGGTATCTATCCTCTTAATCTCAATGAGGCTTTTGAATGGGTTTTTGGTTAAATGTCTGAAATAAGGTCTGTGGTGTTTGGGGTGTGGTTTTTTTTTATATGACATAAAAACCATTAGTAAATACCAGGCGGCAAACCTCTGGGTCTGAGCAGGGAGGCAAACCATGAAGTGCCTTAAGCCTGCATTCTACCAAAAATTCCAGCAGGGGGTGCTAAGTGTGGCTGAAAAACATTTCTGTCCATTAATTTCAATGCAAAATGAGAAAACTTCTCACTTGATTTATTAACTAATTAATACAGTTTTTAGGACAACACGATGGTCTCAATCGCTAATAAAAAATCTTCTTCAAGACAATTTGATGTTAATAGTTCAAATAATGGCCCCATTTAGAAGAAAATAGAAGATAAAGAATCATATGATTTGCGGCGTGGCTACCTTTGATTGACAGATGGCTAACAAGGCAAGCAGTAATCAGGAGAGAAGCAGAACAATGCGTATCCACGGCACTGTGTCAATAAAGTTATATATAACGTTATATAGATAGAAAAGAGGACGTTTACTGATTTGGTCTCATAACTTTGACCCTTTCACACTGTATTTTCAGTTAATGACAGTTTATTTGAACGTTTTGTTCAGTAAAAATGTCTTGTTCAGTGTTTGGTTGGACTAACAGACACTACAAGGAGTCGCTGCTCAGTTTTCTGAGGTAAGAAAGATACATATGTTTTTGTTTTTTTGCTAGCCAAAACTAACATCCCAGTTAATGCTCCAATTAATGCTAGAATGAATTAGCAGCGGCTTCTCTCAGTCGGGTTGCCGGTGTAGAGAGGCGTGTAGTCAGTGTCGTCAGATCCCTCGCGCTCTGCCACAGTTCAATTATAGTCTGCTCTGCGTATCGGAAACAAGATGGCGACACAAGATGGCGATGAGTATAACGCTGAACTCGAGGCTTCCAACGGGCAGTCCACAAACCACTGGGTGACGTCACGGTCACTACTTCCATTATTTATATGGTAAATACCCCGATTTGTGACTTTTGGAATTTTTACATGTCCTTAAAAAGTTGCTAACAAGTGGCTAAATGAGACTACAATGGCTGCCGGGGACACTAAACATCATCACTTAGAATAAGGCTTCTTGCTTTGATATCTCCAGCATGGCACACACACACACATGCCCATATGAAAACACATATGGCAGAGGAATATACACACACAGACACGCACACTATGCTTTCTGGGAGCAGTGCCCACAGCAATAAAACATAGACCCGAGTCATTCCAGCAAACCAATCACTGCCTGACGGCCAACTGAAATGTTTCTCACTAACAGAAACATATCTTATCAGCTGGGAATCAGATAAGAACAGCAGCCGCACAGCTGGAAATAACAGAATCTCCATATTGAGAGAAGTGTATACTGGCAGTGACGCAGCCACTTTGAAGCACACACACACACACACACAGACACACACAGACACACACACACACACACAGACACACACAGACACAGACACACACACACACACACACACACACACACACACACACACACACACACACACACACACACACACCTCGGCAAAAGGCTGCACAACATTATACTGAGTCAGTGATTTTTTTTTTTCAAGAAGGAAACACAGCCCTTGCACCAATATTCAATCTGTAGGCTCCTCAAATAAAAAATATCTGATGTGCTAAGGTAGCATGATATTGAGATTCATCATTTCATTAATTTCATTTCATTAACACTGCCTATTTGTTTGGCATTGTCTGGCGACTCGTCTCATTGACTTAATTTTTAGGTGACTCTTCAATTTGATCCGAATCAAATTTACAGATGGCTGGTGGACAAATTACAGGAAGTTCTGGCAGGCTCTTACAATGTTATAGGAGCAGCATAGCTTCTTAAAGTAAGAGCTGAGTGCTATAGTGATTTTGGTTTGTTTCTGAATAAATGCTTTAGATCCTCAAGACCCAATAAAGTTCTTGTGTCTTGCTTCTGAAACACTGAAGCAGGATAGGCTAACAGTCAGAAGAAAAACACAACAAAACAAAATGCCACAGTAGATTGAGGAGAGCAGGAGTCAGTTGTAAAATACTGACAAAAACGACGACACTAGAGAGCAGATACAAGAGGATGGGGAGGCCTGTCTAATATTTTATTACAAGTATCGGGAGATGCAGCTCAAATAGGTGATGATGACAGGACGAATGTATAAATACTTCTTTGGTGTGCTCGCATCATAACAATGTGAAACTAAAACTAATCAAATGTATCCTTGGTTTAAACCTTCAGCTGTAAAAAGACCCTCATACAGAGTATGTGAAAAGGGAAAACCCTCCTCTAGGGACCTTCGATATCCCTATATTTGTTTGCAACCCATTCAATATTTGCTATAGTATTTACCGCAAAACCAAAAGGACACGAGAAGAAAAGTCACTAAAGAGGAAATAATCCTCTGGGGACCATGAATTTCTGTACCAAATTCCATGCCAGTCCATCAGATAGTTGTTGAGATATTAGTAGTAGACCGACTGATTATAATCATGCCTTGAACCAAGCCACTGTGGCTTATAAGTTTGTACAGATGTGCTGGAGAGAAATGGCTCACTTAACAATGTTCTTTTACAACAAAAATACTCCTTTGTTTAGTAAAGACTCTCTCATTGTTGGCTCCCAACATGAACAAAAAAGAGAAGTGAATTCTTTCATTAATCTGACATGGTTTGAATTGCTATTGTGGTATATGGAGCACAAACATTAAACCCCTCGGCTCACATAAACAACAGCCCCAGCTTGGACTGCCGTGAATGTAGATGAGTGTTGAATTATGAATTGTTTTGAACTCCTAACCTCTGCTGGGGTTGAGTGAGGTGAATGCTCGTGGTGCGAGTGACACTTTATATTTCTTTTTTTCCATTAGACATTAAGCAGTGACATCACAGCGTGACCCTTGACATTCAGGTGCTCTGTTCCAGATGCTTTTGGGTCGTAAGCACTGTTGCGAGCACGGTGATGGTTGTGACTGAGGAACAGGGGGCAGGAATATGCCTGGCTGGCCGTTTGGAAGCGGGTGGGGGGTGGGGGGGTTGGAGCAGGTGCTGCCTCTGGAGAGCCTCATATGACTGTCTGGGAAAAAAGGGCACTTATGCAACAGGAAACCTCACAAACTACAAAACAGCCCTGCAAATCGTAAAGTGATTTAAAAATGCAAGTCACTTTTAGGAAGGAGGGGAGAAAACGAGAGGATGTGCACCGTTGCTTCTCATGAAAGAGAAGTGGTGCTGTAATTACAGAGTACTACTCACATGTCTGGCTATTGCACAGCACGGATTTATCCTCCTTCCACTCCCTTAACTCTCACTATCTCCTGTCACTCCACGATGAAGAGAAAATAAGACATTACTGTTATTTAGAGTGGATCTGATTGAAGGTTTAACTCGTGTAAAGATTTCTTAAAGTGACTTTATAATAGGCTGACTGACTGAAATGGGATTACAGCATTTAAGCAGTGCTGGTATTATGTCACATTAATGCCTGCTAAACTCAAGTGGAACAGGTGTCCAATTCAAACAAAATCTGAATTGCAAGAATTGCCGTCAGGGGAATAATGTATCACACTCAATCTTGTATACTGGCCCCAGATTTCCAGCATACACAAGCATGGTCTTGACACTTATTTCCTTCCACATGACATTCAAACCACTGCTGTCCCTTTTCCCTCTGTTACAGCACTACTACCCCCCTCTGTCACATACCCTACCACCACCCCGCCCCCCCACCCACAGTCTCTTGCCAGGCCGTCGTGGCTGTGTGTTATTAGAAACACATGTGGAGCACCAAAGGTTTTCTGCTTGGATTGAGACAAACATGCGTAAAAGTTGTGGGAAGCAAACATAGCCCCGAGACCCGGAGAGAGACACACTGACTGACACAGCCACTGTGGTCGTGTCCACAGCACTCACACACGCAACACAGGGGAAGAGACACAAAAACAACTATAACTGTAGCTGTCAAAAACAACAGTGTCCTTTTTTTTCCTGGAAAAATGTCTGGCAGTAGGTATTGGTAATAAGTCTCTGCGCAAAAATGCTCAGAGAATCCCTGCATTACGAATTATAGCCACAATGATGGATTTTTGAGTGGATTGAAGAGCTCAATGGGGACAAACGTACTTAACATAAGTGTGTGATCCATGGCTCTCTGTGGCACAGACTTCCAATGCATCATCCTCAACAGGGAACCGCAGAAAGCCCCGCACTGTGTCCTGGCCAAGTCCGCGAGAGCAGAAAGCACACGTGGGGGTCTGACAGCATGGCAGCTAACTCCTTCAATACATCCGACTGTAGAAGTCATTAATAAGACCGCGTGTTGATCTTAGAAAGGTTCCTGAGGTTTAGTTTGATCTGCAGCAAAAGCAACCACGCAAATGTCTACCTCAGGGGGACTGGCTGTACGACAGTGCATGGGCCGGTGTGGATGTACGATGAGGCACAGAAGACAGTGAAGATACAAATGTATTCATGCAACTGCACTAATGTGAATGAGAGGTGCAGCCTGACACTGTGAACAGAAGCCCATCCATCCGTCATCCAGAGTGGCAGTGGGAGTGAACCATTAATCCACGGTGTGACGTGTGTGGTAAAGTGATAGAGATCATCCAGTGACAAAGAGGGATCTTTCTCTGTAGCTTAAGAGGGCCATCACTCTTCTAACAAGGGTCGGCTCGACCTGCAAACAACTCAGACGGGGGCGGCGTTCAAAACTGATATTCCATACCTCAGGCATGTGGACAGACAGTGATTCATCAAATAAATGAATACTGTTAAAACTGATAAACAATGTGAATAGACACATCACAGTCTGGTACATTCAGAAAATCATCACTTTAGTTTAGCCTTTAAAATCAGAAAGAGACAGCACTTATGCCACATCACAATATTACGATTTTCGAAAAGAGTCATATGACGAAATGTTATAATATTCATATATTGCTCAGCCCTTGATATACTGCCATATTGTCTTTCTTCAGATTGCACCACACTAAAGCCTTGGTTAAATGTAAATAATTTAATTTAAAAAAGTATTTTCCAAGTCAAATCCATTTGTGTATGAAGCCTCTGAATATGTCCTGCCATATTTGTCGTGTTGCCCAAGATGGTGCATGGTACCTGCATGTAGTGTAGTTTACAAACTATAGTTTTTCAGTCAAATCCGCATTTGTTGTTTACATAAGTCACTCAATATTGCCTCACCAGTGACTTCTGGGAAACAGAAGGATTTCCCAGTTCTGTTGTTTCTCCACCATCTGTGTCTCCAGTAATGGCCACGGTGTCTTGAAAGGTTTAGCTGCAGGCTACCAGTTAGCTACAATGTGTTGTCTTTGAAGTGTTGGCAAGCACAAGTAAGTGGGGAAAAGAAAAATACAAGGAGAATTGCCGATCCTGCTTATAAATTTGAATGTCGAAATCGAAAGTTTATTTCAAAGGATTTTTGCTTCAGAACCGAAATCATGACCCCCCTCCCTAATGTATGTATATGTATGTGCATTCTGCTAGTTCAATGTCCTGCACCTAGATGGCTGACACTCTATTGTTTCTCCTTATCACAGAAGCAGTCAAACACCCTTCCATAGGTCAAGTAATGTCAAGGGTCAGATCTTTCAGAGGTCAACAGGTTTCCTTGGGACTCTTAAGCTGCTCATTGATCACAGTGTAAACAGATAAGGTAGCACAAGTAGCTCATATTCTTTAAAACATTCACCTCCATCTTTGAAACCAGTAGAGCCAAACTTCATTTAATTGGCAGTTTTTCTGTCAGCTTTCAGAGTCTGATAAAGATCTTACTCTTTAAAGGTGTAATTGCAAACAGCTACAAATTAAAAATGGCTCTTCCAATGAGCCCAAAATGAAACAGGAAAACATCGTCATCTCACTGGTAGGTTTTCAATTTCATTTTCGACCGACAGTTTTATATTTTCCTTGGTTTGGTTTCTCTTTTTTCCAGTATGATCTTGTGACATTTTCCGTTTTATTTAATCCAATGTTGTTAAGTTTTTTGAGGCGTTGAAGCCATTGAGAAGAGTTGGGTTCGCTGTCTGGCTCTGCGGGACTAATGGCAGCTGCTCTGGCCAGGTCCAGCTCTAAACAAAAAGCAGGAGGAAGCCTCCGCTCCTCCACACGTGTCCCACAAATCCTGCCTTTACATATATAGAGGAAAATAAACACTTTTTGCTTCCCCTGCCATGTCTCTCTCCCCTCTTTCTGCTCTGTCTCTCCTGTGTTCTGTCTTAGTCATATGAGGGTGTATAAACATGAGCCTCTGTGGATCAGTGCGCGTACAGACAGGATATGAGAGTGATTCCCCTCACCTCTCCCTTTTGAACCTGCGTCACAGACAGTGAAAAGTGGCTCCTTTCCAAAAAAGGGCTGCACAGGGGTCAGCTCTGCTCTGCTCTGCTGCGTGCCTGTTGAAACAGTTTCAACCTCAGCATCCCAGCAGAGGAAGCAAACCCCCTCACTGCTCTATATGGACTCCCCATAACTCAATCATAACTCGATGTGCACATGTCAACAACTGAGCTCTCGTTGCAAGGGTTGCGATTGTGATACACCAAAGCTCCCACAGGGTTCCACCTTTGAAAGCTGAATCCAGTGCGACTGAAGCTGAGCAGAAGGGTTAACAACAAGGTAAATCAAACATTCATAAATGGAGGTTTGGCTTTGGGTTTAGAAATAAACAATAATTTTCTATAGTAATGTTTAAAGTAATTTATTAGCCAAAATGCCAATATTTCATTGCTTCCAGCTTTACAAATTGCTTTCCTTGCTTTACATTATAGCAAACTGAATATCATTGGGTGTTGAATTGTTAATCAGACAAACCAAGCCATTTAAAAACATCGCCTTAGGCTTCAGTGGATTGCGATTGCCATTTTTAACCATTTTCTAAGTCGTTATATTGTCCAAACGATGGAAAGAATCCACAGATTACCAACAGATAATGAAAATAATAGTTAGTTGCAGCTCTAGATAATTGGAAATATAAACCAGCATCTGTGTTAATACCTACAAAGATATCTGCATTAAATGCAGAATCCTTTAGCAACGGAACAAGATTTTGGTATCGGACGTGTTCTGGTTTCCGTTTTAGTCCATTTGTAGTCAGAGTAGTACTGACCAATCACGCTGTTAGTTGCAGGTAAGTGTAGAACAAATGAGGTGGAATGCATTGGCGTTAGTGCAATCATCTGATGTTAATTTAGCTTTTTATTAGCTTTTGTTTTCAATGTATCTACGTCATATGCAGACATCTTCGAGATTATGTCATGTCATCTGGATCTTAAACACCTACAAAACAAATATTAGCAACTTCATTGATAAGACTGTAACCAATAACCAGTGAAGAGAAGAGGTAGTCTTGGCCCACATATCCATTATCCTGATATCCACAATGCTGGAACCCCAGAAGTATTGGCCATTACCCACAGAGACTAAGTGGATGGGTTCCAAGATTGATAACAGATTTATCTGATTTATATTTAAGCAAATATGCCAAAAATGCACTGGTTCCAGCTCCTCGGTAGGGAATATTTGATGGTTTTCTTGGTTTTCGATGATATTAAAACACAATATCTCTGGGTTTTGGGTTCTTGGTCTGGCAATTCTAGTTTATTTACGTCAACTCAGGCTTTGGTATCTTTTAATGTTGTTGTTTTTTCACATTCCATTAATTAATCAATCAAGAAACCAATTTCAAGCTTTTGGCGGCCCAACACCAAACTTTACATTGGTTTTTCCTTTAATTTGTTACTGACTCATCTGTAACTCAAAGTCAGCCCTAGACATACCTTGAAACTGATCACTAAAAACCTGAAAATCTGTTCTAAAACAGGACATAACTGCAGAAATCCCTTAGCTGGGGTGATATAATTTGGCCTGTTGGTAGTAGTTAAAATCCAATTGAACAAGTCTTTCCTTACAGCCAAACCCCCTGATGGAGGAAGCAGAGAAAGGATCAACCAGGGATTGAAGAGGAGAAGGATAAAGAGGAAGCAGAGATGTGGTTGGGAGGAGCCTGGATGGAGAGGTGTTTCATAAGCCTTACTGCCAGATCTTGTACCTTGGGTTGCCAGGTCCCAGCTGTTGGGGTGGAGAAAATTTAAGGCTGATTCAGAGGCTGGCTCAGGAAAAATATACATAACACCGGTAAAGGGAAGACCAGGAACACATTTTTCATCTGTAGACTGTTAACTCTGATTTAGCTCAATTACGTTCCTTGTCTGCATGCTTACCCACTTAAATATGTGAAATTGGATTAAGTGGTTTTCAGACTGCGTAGGTAAAAGAGAACATGTATGAGAGATATATGTAGTGTGGCCACATGCTGTAGTCAATCACAAGATGTTCCAGGCTCTTCACTCGACTGTGTCAGACACTGTCAGCTTCACTTACACCTATCCCCCCATAGCCCCCATACCACCACATTACTAAATGACTATCTAATAACCCATCTCAGGCTCATTACTCAAACTCAAATTGGAGCAGTTTAGATCAAATCCGAGATCACCTCACAGCGTTTCAGATCAGAAAAATACAAGGCTCGCCATTAAAAAAAAAGCCATCACTTTCGGTGCAGTGACTGCTGCTCATAAATGTCATAAAGCTGGATTGGTGTGATGGAGGGGGGGGGGCTGGAAGGAGAGGGGAGAAGAGTGAAATGAGAGAAAGTCAGGCACAAACATCTATGGTAGTGATAATGTAAGCATGCCATCTAGTGGTAAACAGTGGTATTGGAGAAGCTTGGGGTCTTCTGTTAGAGTTTGAAATACCGCATCCTGTTCAAATCAGACGATTAAATATAACTAGGGGCCCAGGTTAATTGCTTTGTCATAAAATGAATACAGATTAACACCTAGACAGCATGAAGATCTTATATCTGGGACTTAAAGCAAGTGTACTCGTACTTAAAAAGAGTCTTGCTAAAGTTCATTTATAAGCCTGTGCTTACTCAGAGTTGAATAAAGTCATTTTTCACAGCACAATTTCATTCACCACAATCTGAATCCCATTGATTTCATGCTCTATCCAGCTGGAACCTGAAAGGTGCCGACACAGCAGAAAATGTGTCAGTTTCTTTTAAAGAGGGGGTAGGCCACAGTAGAGATTAATGTGGTGCAGAAGAAAAAAATAATTTAATGCCTATTAGTCAAAAGTCCAGATATGGTGTTTAAATAAAACTAGTGTGCTGCGTAAAATCCACCGCAACAGTTTAAAACTTGTAGGCATGATGATTTGGATGTGGGTTGGTGCTACAATGTGAAGCGGATCACTGAATCAGTCACACCTCCACTCCACTTTCCAAGTCCTAGCCAGTCCGGTCGATCCTCACACATCCTGCACTAATGTGACATCATGCCCATCAGAAAAGCCTTCTGAACCCTAATGAATATATAGCACAGAGAGGACCCCAATTAGTGGGCCAGCGAGGGGAGGGAGGCGCCACGCCATACCACATAAACAAACTTATCTTGACAGGGTCGCTTGTCCAAAGGAGGGAGATAGGCGGATAGCGAAGGAGGCCGAGAGAAAATGAATTACCTTCCTGACACACGTCAAAGCCAATCACCGCGGCGCATCCCTTGCCGTTCCTGCGCCCCAAATCCCTGCCGCCACCGTTGCGTTTCATCTGCTTGTGTTAGTATGCACACAGGCCGTGCGCCAGCCTCCAAATGTATTCATTTATTCAGAGCCCCTCGGAGAAATCACAGTGTCTTGTTGTCCTTTTTTTCCCCGGCTGTCCAGATGGAATTTGCGTGAATAACATCAGTTTAGTGAGGCAGAAAATAAGTACAGGCTAGCACAGCAGAGGGGACTAGATTACACCCTCACCCACCTCCCCAAAAAAAGGATGGAAAGACAAGTGTCACCTTCATATACTTCTTTCTCCGTCTCTGCCTCCCTTTCTTATTTTCTTTTCCAGGTCTGGTGAAACTTATCAGGCAGGCGGGGATGCTAACAGAGAGAGATCTATACAGCTTTTGCTTCAATTATTTTGTGTTATCATGCACTGCAGGTGCAATTAAGCAGAAGATCATGAATCAAAGAACTAGAGCGTCTTTTTCATTACAAAAAGGTGAGCGGCCATCAAGGGAGCGCAGCCCGGCGCTCATTTATCTGTTTTGTTTTGCATTTATAACGCTACTAATTGCATTAATTAATCAGATGTACTTCTAATAGGAGGAAGAGCATCTTGCACAAGTAATTGAATGAGATGAAAAAAAACTGTAAATCAATATTTCCAACCTCAATAAAGCCTGAGAGAGAGAAATTAAAATGTCTTCAGTCAGAAGAGTGGTAAGCCTTGATATTCTTCCAGCCAATCAAAACCAATTCACCAAACAGCCTTCAATGAGTCTGGTAATTGTCTTTAGTACAAACTTTTGAAATTGATTTGAATAGCATGTGTAAGATGTGCTTCGCAATTACCTGAAACTTTACCAAAGACACAACAAATACAGGTGACAGACACAATGTGTCACACTGGCGGCAGCAGGTTTTTCACTTGCTACACAGACTCATTTTTGTATTGTGTGGTTGCTGCCAGTGGATTGTTTTAGCCACAGGAAAAAGGGATACAAAATGGGCAAGAGCATTTTCATATTCTTGTCTTTACTTTTTCTTACTTTATAATTTATACAGGATTTTCAAACTCAAAATCGTTTTAGAAGTAATGAAATATACAATCTAGTAGTGCATGAGTCGTCCAACATGTCTGGACTCCTGGTAAACTGTGAGAAAAGTTCTAAATCACCTGTACAAGTCACTTAAGAACAAATCTGTTCATACGAGTAGTTCTTGCATGAGGCCCATTGATTCGTTAATTTCAATGTGAAATGTAAAAACACCCACAAAGATAGTCACATAGTCTATGGTAAAATAAATAATTTATTTTAATAATTTTAAAACAGATAGTACTCATTTTGTTACTCCATTCTAGATACTTTTTACCTGGTGGAGACGCAGCATCTGTGCCACATTTATTTGGGCAGGTTTTTTTTGGTCATTTTGATTGTGATTACTATCACTGGTGGATGGCAGACAGACCAGCTGAGGTAAGAAGAATGAATAGGTGAGAGAGAAGAAAACAGAAGTAATCCTACCTCTCTGAGAACCGTGCTCCCGTATCCTCTGTACAAGCCTCGGACACCCTGCCCAGAGATAACAGCACAGAACACGTGTTTATTACAATCGCAGACCCTTGACTTGGACTTGATCAATAAGAAATCATACATTTTTACTCAACGGCATAGGAAAGTATTACAACTGAATTATTATACAAGTAGCTAATTTCAGTATTTCACAAAAATCAAAGAAAAGGTTGTTAAATTAAATCATATCTTGGGGAAAAAATATATAATTTTTCCACTTTATTATAACTTTGTTCTTATTTTTTTTAGATTTGGCCTTTACTTCTACCACTTGTGATGACATTTCACTCCTTAAACTAAGTGCTGAGAGCTGGGTGAGGATTAAGGTGTCGTTATGCTTCAACCAAAGCACTTGTCAAAAGGTCTCAGAGTCTCTATTATTACCTAAAGGAATGCTCGCCAAAATGACAGGAAAAAAGTTGTAATTAACCAGAGTTATACTTTAAGAAACTGCTGTGTACCTCTTGTCTGAGTGTAGCCAGCAGTATGTGGCGGGTGGTGGATGAGGGGGAAGCCTGGGCCCTCTGTTTGACCACCTCTGTGGGCACCCGGATCAGACACGCCACCTACAGGATGGAAAGAGCATGGGTGTTGGCTGAACCTCAATCAATCTCAAACTGAAGGACTGTATTTCCTTCTACTGGGCTTTTGATATTCAGTTTAACAGCATGTGGGTGTGTCAGAATAGACCCCCCTACACACAAACACACACACGCTGCCCAGGTGCCCTTTTGCTGTACATGAAACTAGCCTGTGTCTCTCTCTATGTGGCAGGTGGCCATTATATGGCACGGCCTGAGGAGAGCAATTACATCGAGCTGGCAAGCTAACAAGTGCTTTAGTTAGCATCCAGTCGGGCCAATTAACAAGCCATTATACACAGCGGACATGACACCTGAGCAACAGGTAAAAAGGTCATCAGGCTGAATGCTTATCTGCGTCCAAAGAACCCGTGCTTCCATCAAACACACTGATAGATCCAGACACACATGCACACCTCAGTAACCACACTCCCCGCTACAAGTTCCAACCCATCCACCATATGTCAACAAAAATATGGACTGCCAACAGCTAGTGAAGATAGACATGAATATTTATGCTTCATAACTGCCATTGCCCTAAAGGCACGCAGGCAGGCAGGCATGCAGGCACAGCTGCCCACCTGGCGACTTGATTTCCCATTTATCCTGCATCGGAGCGGAAATACCGGCTAACGGCAAGCAATCTTACAGAGCGATTGGTGAGCCGGCCCCTTGCTGCGACTCCCCTTGGTCATACAGATGCCAGTCTGCCGGTGCCACCCTCGCCACAGCAGCGTGATGTGGCGGAGAGGAGGGAAGAGAAAGAGTGATGTAGGCATTGCAATAAAATGCAACCCCTTTCCTGTTTTGCTCATTCTCCATTCAGCTATCCATACTGATTTAGCCCCCCCCCCCCCCCCCCCCCCCAGAAGTTTTAGAGGTGATGGGCCCGGGAGGATAAGGTTCTATTGCTGTACTTTGTGAGGGGGAGAAGGCTACCCCGACAGCTGTTAGAGGGCTCACGTCTGTCAGCCACTTGTCTCCTCTACCAGACACCAAGGACACCTTATGAGCAAGAACGTGAATATATGTGGAGCACCGAGGAGAAGGGGTACAGTAAATCAGCTGTACTGGAAGTCAAGTGAAATCACAGACGGAGCTGAAGAAGACTTACGGACATAACATGCCAATCTGTACAGGCACAGCTCTGGCTCTGTAAAACCTCTTTTGACTATCGATCACTATCTGCTACATTTCTCAGCTTTGTTTTGACCTTCACTGCATCACTTCAGCTGCAGTTCTGCCTCTCCTAAATACACAATGAGCACATAAACCTCATTCTCTGTACGTACGACCAAAAACAAAAGACTTGAATGAGTTCCTATGAAGAATTCAGGGCACTTCTTATTGGTATTTCAGGTGAGTATGATCATAGGCTTGCTGCAACCGAACCATGGTGCAACACTCCCACCAAGTGGCCAAACGTTCACCTGCATCACCTCCCTGCGATAACTAAGCTGGTTGCATCCATCTCAGAGATCTCATTTGCCCTCCCTTTGGTCGAGTTACCATTTCTAATACATTGTACATCATGTTTTCCCCAAACCAATTCTCCAAAGGAACAGAATAAGGCAGCTAAATAGAAAGAAAGTGGCTATGACAAGTAATTACTGACGTAATTGGATGGGGGGCCTGGAGTTGAGGCGGCCTTTCCACTCCTGTCACTGCAGAGGGGAAGGCAGAATGAGCCAGAGATTATACCAAATAAATTAGGGACATTGTTTATTTGGGAGTAATTTGCGCGCCTAGGGGTGGGGAGAATGAGTGGATAGAAGATAAAGTGGGCAGCCTCCGAGGCCATTTCAGATCCCTGAAAAGAGCAGAAAATGGGGGAACAATGGTGATGAATCAGGGCATGATAAAATACGGCTGGGGCTTAAAAAGGATAATAGAGTCGTATCCTGTGTGGAGATGTAGAGGTAGTTTGTCATCGAGAGAACAAAAGAAAGAATGAAAGATTTAGGTATGTGTCCCTCATTGCAAGTCAGGCTTGTTACCTCACGTTTAGGGGAGGGCTGTAGGTGGAAGGCTGTCAGGATGACAGACTCCTGCTTCTTCACCTACTTTCTTTGCCCTTCATTCTCAACGCTTCCCTCTGGCTTGTAAACTTATCATAAACCCATTGGCAGTCTTCTGAATTCCTGCTACCATTCATCTTTATTTACAGGCTGTTGGATTCGTCAAGCAGCATTAATTAGGAGGCTGCCTGCCTGTGATTGGAGCCTTTCAGTTTTTTCTTGGCCTGTTATTGTTAATCCAAATGACAGAGCGTGTTTTCAATTTCAAGCACTGGCCGCCAAACAAGGTGAGAAGCCTGGCGCTCAATCATGGGCGAACCACAGTAAGGAATGGGAAATTAGCAGAGACTCACAGCACATTATGGGCATAGAAAGCGAATCAATCCGCAGATTGAGTCATTACATCCCTCCGTCCTCCCCTCCTTTGCTACATCCCTGTTTCACTGCTCATCATGACACAGTGGTCAGTCAATCAGGAACACAATTACCATTTGGCACCATAAAGAGACATCAGGTAAGAAAAAACATACAGGGTGCAACAACTGTTATGGGCCTCAAATATTTGGATTTATTTGTTGTTAAAATATGCCACCAAAGCAGACAATTTGCCAAAGAGACAAAATAACTGGTAACAGTTGGTAAATATGCGAAACAACTTTATCTCTCACAGATCTTTATC
Source organism: Centropristis striata (assembly GCF_030273125.1). Taxonomy (NCBI): domain Eukaryota; kingdom Metazoa; phylum Chordata; class Actinopteri; order Perciformes; family Serranidae; genus Centropristis; species Centropristis striata. Next base: position 16,614,511 of record NC_081519.1, on the reverse strand, counting down.
GATCATGACAATAGTCCTTCTCCACCAACATGGAATGGGTTTGGTTCCAGCTCTAATTTTCCAGCTCTTGAATTTTTTTAAGCATTTTGACCAAAAATAAATTGGTTTGGACTGAAATCAGAAAAGTTGGGCTGTTATATTCTATGCTGAATTCAAACAATGGAGAAGTCAAGTGAGAAATTGTCAGAAAAAAGCATGCAGTAGTCAAAAGTGTAAGAAACTAGCAAAAGAAAAGGTAAGCTGAAGGCCATCATATCGTAATTATTGGTTGGTTCCATGCTTGTTTTGGATAAAAACAAATCTCTGTACAAAAGCACAAATGCTCAAAAGGTAATCAATTCGATCCGCCATCTTGCTACTAGAATTGACTTCCATTGTGTCTTTCATTCCATCCATTGCTGCCACATCACATTCATCTTGACTGATGATTGATCTTAACAGTACCTAGCAATGTCAGACCTTCCATTTTCATTGATTTTCGATTTAAAATTGAAATTGAAATTTCAAGTATCGAAACTCAAAGGCAGAATAGGCAAAATCTGAAAATTTACCATATAGCCCAGCAGTTAAAGAGGAATCAGAACATGTAAATGAAAGCTGTCAGGTCGTAAAACCAATGGATTTTTACATATCAAGATTTGGAACTGTAACTTCAGTGCTAAAAAAAAGTTTAAATCAAAAAGTGAATTGAATTGTGACCTTGAATTATGGACCTTGAGAATCATGACACGCCTTCTTCCCACTCAATGTCATATCAAATATAATAGAGTAAACCCTGTGCAGAGGACACACGCCCAGTGCTAGAGACACATAGTACCAAGAAAGACTGAATTATGGGTCGACAAAGGAAGGAAGGAAGAGATGGAAGAAAAAAAGGTCACAAAGAAAAAGGGAAGAGATGAGGACACTGAGTGTCTCCAACTTTGAAACAACAGCCAATAAATCACAGAGCGTGGCGCTGCTCGAAGGCGATGCATGGATTATTTCTCAGTGCCAAGTTAAGTGGCTGCCAGTTTCTACCCCCAAAACTCCTCCCTCCTGCTCCCTCCTTCTCGCTGTCCCCCCATCTTGTCATGTCACACTGTATTTTCCAGTACATCCTACCACAGACGTGTGGTGGAGGTGGTGGCGGGGAGAGAGGGGGTTTATAGAAGCGAGAGAAACCCGCCGCCTGGCCTTGACAAATGAGCTTTCAGGGCAGACGTCGCGCGAATGGGAATGAAGATAAATCTGATCTAATGGCTGGATAACAGCCTGCTAGAGCCTGACAGACGCCATCAGCTTACACATTCTTTATGGGAGCGTCCCACCGCCGCACTCACACAAACACCGGGACGCTTCTGGCAGGGGAGATTTCTCTCATTGTCTTGACCGTTTCTAGTTCTTTCTTTGTACAACTTATGACTGTCCTCCTCTCTGTCCTCTCTGTCTATGTCTGTCCAGCTTCTGTTTACAACTTAAGCCAGGTGTCAAGTGAATTCGTATGGAAAAGGGTTTTAGTTATGACATTTGAAGGCCACCTATAAACAGCAGCAGTACATTTCCTGCTTTGTATCTGTATTCTCAAAAAATATATATTCGCACCACCTGTGTTTCTAAGTTCTTGAACTTTAAACTTATTTTAAAAAATGATGATCCCTGTAGGTTATATTTCACATATGGTGATTACTGTGATGAGGCTTGTTCTTACTGTATGTGTTTACCCATGCCTCCTATCCCCGGATGAACATCTGTTAAACCGAAGGCTCGTCTATAAAGGTAAAAATTGCTTAGATTTAATTGCGTATATGTGTCCTCTTTCCTTTCTTTCAGTTCCCATCTCACGCTATATGCAGTATAAATTCTGGGATTCAACTCCCTCTGGTATGATCATAATACACTTTGACTCAAGTCCACATCTAGTAAGTTTGTGCCAAATCGAGCAAATCACAGATAGAGGCAGGCTTGGGGATAGGATTAGCAAAGCAATACGACCCATAAAGCTTCTGTTGTGAATGTTGCTGAGTGGAAACAGTTGGTAAAACACAACTAAATGGACTCCTGGGGACAGGATCATGGGCTGATGAAGGGGTGGAACGGGGAAGTCGGAAAGGGACCAAATAATAAGTTGCTTCTTCTTCTTTTAAGTTTCTGTGTGTCAAAGTCTGCTCAAGCAAAATCTGTCAAAGCAAGAGAAAGAAGCAGGTGGAAGAGAAACACAATGACAACAAGTGAGCCTGTCTTTTACGAGCAGAAAAAAAAACATTTGATGCAGAGTGGAAGATAAAACATAAGAATAAAAATCTGTTTTGAGTTTGCATACATTCTGACGATGTGGTTTAAGTTTAACAATTCAGATTTGGACAGAGGGGACTCTCCGAAAAGTGCCCTAACCCTCTGAGTCCCACATAAAGACTGAACGCTGGGAACCTAAAGATTAATTTGAGATGCAGCTCAGCACTGTGTGTCCGTTTCTTCTGGTCATCAATCTGAAACAAAAACTGTGTTTTGTTTGGGCTCCTATTCAAATGCTGATGTTTAGAGTGTACAAAGGCTTAGAACATTATGATCAAAGTATATCAAGTCCATTCCCATGATCAATTTTCTCTCATAAGTTGTTGCAGCAATTTTTGGGTTGATAAGATTTGTTATACAGATTTGTGTATGGTCCCAAAACATGACAAGATTTTGGGGAGAACCACAGAAAAATCCATAGTGTGGATTTTTGGTATTTGCTATCAAAAACTTTTGACATTTTGGAGATTTCTGGAAACATTGCATTTTTTCCGCCAAGCATATTTCAGGGGCTGCTAGTGCCTCCCCCTCTAAAGCAGACACTGATGTGCGATTCATGTTCTATTCATAAAGCATGGCTCGAACGAGGGATTTTGCAAGGGATAGAAGCTACCTAGAAAAATGCAATCCTAAAACAAAATGATGCAAAATGCCCTGGTATGCATAAAAACATACAACGGAGGATTAAAAATGTATAAGGAGAATACAAAACTGGGACTGTCAATTATTTCATTTTTTTTGCAATGATTAACTCTTCAAACTGTCTATACTATCCAAAGTCAAAAGGTACAATGACATAAAACAGAAAAAGCAGAAAATCCTTCTGATTCTATTTATTTTCCATCAAGCGATTAATCAGCTAATTATTACAGCACTTAATATAACAAGTACCCACCTTGCCAAAACTCAGTGAAGCTTGTGTTAGAACCCCAGTGCAGAAACTTAATAAAACTGATTAGCAATGAGTGACATGGAATCATATGGCAGGGATTGCATCATAGCGAGGGCGTTTAGGCCTTGCATACTACTCAGGGCAGCACCAGGGTAGGCCTTTCATGGCTAAGCCTGAAGATTACTCTCTTTGAACAAGACGTATCCAGTTGCCAGAATGCAGTGGGATACCGCCCCTGCTCTGCTCAGCTCCACTTGGAGGATTTGTGCTTTTGATGTGCTCAAATCCAGAACAGCGGGGTAGGGGTTAAAGGCAGCCGCAACCTCAGCCTCACCTTTCACACTCATCTGGACTGTGCCATAGAGAAAAAGTCAAAAAGTGCACTCGCCGCTAATCGCTACACTCCTGCAGTATCTGCCACACTGATTGTGACAACCAGAGGATAAAAACAACTCTTATTGAATTTGTGCTAATATAAAGAGTTACATGTGTCCTCTTCTCAACACTGTGAGACACCAAAATACAGATTAACTCGAGCACAGTGAATACCCTCCCATGTGGAATAATCCCATTTCATAAACATGCAGAACTTGGCTAAATTACATCCATCCAAAAGCCATGAATACTAAAAAGCTAGTATTTGAAGAAAGCCACAGTAGTATAGCAGGGGGGCATTCCACTTTCCACACACCCACCGTCCCTCCTTCCCCCCGTCATGCCAATGTGAATACGCTTGGCCCCCATATGGCTCAGAATCTGTGGTTCACTGCGAGTGATTGGGACAGGATGGACTGAGGAAATTGCGCTGCTCCTCATTGGTTTCAAGCCTGATTTCCCCAGACTAAATTGGCAGAGTTTGGGGGCCTGAGCTGGGAAAGTAGATGAGTAAATAGGCGGTAATAAGATCTTATTTACCCAGCTAGTGAGGGAAATGCTGGGATAGTCCTGAGGAAGCCCCCTTAACTCACCCAGCTGGACCCCAGGGCCTACAGCCAAAACCACATACTCACTCTCCCCCCTCCCCTGCTGCCCTCTTGCATAGTTGTCTGTGAAAATTTTAAAGGCAATAACGTTACCAGACGGTGGTGTTCATCTGGGAATTACAGTGGTGGGAAAGAAACAAAAAGGGAAGTGGATGAGGAACAACAAGTGCGTAAGGCAGCCTCTAAGAACAGAACAGCTAAGAGTGACAAATAAGCATCACTTCAAAGTGTAATTGCTGAGTGAGAAAGGAGTAAAAAGGAGGCAAAAGTTTGTAGAATGAAGGACTTGAAGACTTACTATTTCTCCCAGGGAGGCGGCCAGCATGTGAGTGACAGGTGCCACGTGTGGTGCTGCTAGCGCTCCGCCAGCGCCGAGCAGGGACTTTGTGCATTCGTAGGTGACAAAGAAAGCAGCGGCTGAAACCAAGCAGAACCACAGCCATTTAAGGCCCATTAGTCAACCAGCATACAGCAATTAATATCCCTCACTACCACTGACAGGGGAGACGCTGCGGTATGAGTGTGTGTGTGTGTGTGTGTGTATGTATGTATGTGTGTCAGTCTGCAATGCGTGTACAACTGGGGTAAAAGCTAAAAAAAAGTCAAGTGTGTGTCATGCGGATAGATTTTGGTTATTTCTCAGGACATGTTCACATGAGATTAGGCGGTGCGGCGATAAGCTGCAGGGCTGTGCGGCGGTGTGGGAGTGGTACTTCAATGACCTATTTTCTGTGATGTTGTGTTGTTACCTTCAACCACCCTTTCTACCACACGTAGACTTTAAATTTCACAAATATTGTTTTCTGAGTTTTTTTATGATCTCGGCACTTTTAACCGCACTTGAAGGCAGCTTAATTTATTTCACATCAGACAACTATCCACAAAGTTTTTTAAACTTTCTTGTACTGAATGGTAGAAAGGTTGTTTTCCCCCCATCCTGTGGCAGAAAGATACAGGGATATTTAATTACTCTCTCAACGACCCACTGGTTATGTGATCATCCACCACAAAAGTTGAGTCTCTTCTAACTTTTTTTGACGCAGGTCGCTGTTTGTTTTTTTTCGCATCTCCTTCTGTGCCGACCACTGCTGCCTAAAGACACAACCCACACTTACAGTAAATTAATGGGATTACTGATGTTTTTGACGCACCATCAAATCTGGTCTGAACATGGCCTTATTCAGATTAAACAAAAATGTATCCTGCAAAATGCTGAATTAATTAGCAAACTGCAGCAAATAGATCAAAATCAACAAAACATGTCTCCAACATCTTCATCGGTCTCTCCATGATATGCATATGAACATGAACATGAGTAGAGCTCCTGCACAAGCATGAGACAGTTTATGAGAAAGTGTTTAAAATATAGTTGTGAGTATAGTTTTAGAGAATCTTTTTAGACTTTGATTAAACTGCCAGCCTGAATAAGAGTTGGTTGATGGATGTTTTTGATGTAGTTTTGCCGTTACACATTTACTTCAGTTCATCAACAATTTTCAGTTTTTCAATTCTGTTTACCTTGGAGGCACACGAGAGAATTGCTTTCTACACAAATTCAAGGTAGCACCGGGTGAACAATTGATAAAAAAAATGGTAATTTTGCAGGAGTAGTATTCCCTTAAAAAGTCAATAGACTTGTGCAACTTTTTGATTGGATAGTCAGTTAAATATCAAATACCATTGCTTTTATTTGCATCTTTTAGTACCCACACAAAAAAGTTTTTTTTTTTTAAATCTCTTTGGATTGGGGCTCTACTATAACTTCTTCCATTCAAAGCTCTATTTGGATGTGTAGTTGAGATGATTAGTATCTAGGTGTATACCTGGATAATAAGTTGGACTGGTCCCTAAACACAGACGTTCTCTACAAAAAGGGGCAGAGCCACCTCTTTTTCTTAAGGAAGCTCAGATCTCTGGACATCTGTAGTAAGATGCTGCAGATGTTTTATCAGTCTGTGGTGGTAGTGTGTTGTTTTATGCTGCAGTCTGCTGGGGAGGCAGCATCAGACACAGAGATGCAAGGCGTTTGGACAGACTGGTCTAAAGAGCTGGTTCTGTGGTTGGAGCCAGGTTGGACACACTGGAGGAGGTGGTGGAGAGATGCACTGTCAAGACGTTCGAGTCCATCTTGAAATACACGGATCATCCGCTACACAAAACCTTTATGGACCAAAAAAAACAGCAGTGGACAGCTCCTCTCTCTCCGTTGCAGGACGGAGAGATTCAAAAGATCCTTCGCTCCTACAGCCATCAGGCTGTCTCATTTTTCCAGAGATTTTACCAGACAAACTGAATTTCCCCTCGGGGATAAATAAAGTAATTTTGATTTTGATTGACTAAGTGCATTTGTAAACATAAAGATGAAAAAAAAAGTTTGTTCATGGATGCAATGCTGTGTAGAATGCGACACTTGAGTGTTGATCTGTTCCCCTACAGAGGGCTGATGAAGATATTTGTTTTGAGCAGTCTAGTCACGATGCAATCTTTGTTAGGCAGCTATATTCAAACCATTAAAGGAAGAGCCTCAGAGCATCAATCATTTTAAGGTTCCACCATATTAAGCAGACTCTCGTAAAATTATGTCCTCAGAAAATTCCATTTTAAAATCCAGGTTCTCATTATTCTTGTCATCACATTATAATAAGTAAACTTACTCAAAAGCTAGAAACAAGAGTCTGTTTGGAACTTTGCCATCATTCAAAATTACTTCATGAGGAGACAAGCTGAGGACTGGCCTGATACTACTACAATGCATAGCAAAGACACAGTACTTTGACTGTGAACTTCTGACCTGATCAATGCAACCCACAGCCACAATCTAACAAAAGTAAAAAAGAAAGGGGTTTTATCTAATTTTCTCTGTGCTGTGTCTTCAGGCAAGTGAAACAGTTAAAACACATATGGTTAGTTTGTCAATATCATGATCTATATATTGCAGTTCTCAGAAACCCACACTAAGAAGAATCTTCATTGTTTGGTATGAACATCAATAACATACAACAATGAACAATACATGTTCAATACCAGCTCTCACAGTGAGCTTCATACCGTTGGGGAAGGAGCCGACAGCAGCAGATGGGACTCCAGCGTAGATGCCCCTGAAGCCCCCTGCCTTGTAGAAGCCCTGCTGACTCTGCAGTCTTGTCTTAATGGTGTCCAGGGGGAAAAGGGTCAGATCCACACACATCCCCGCACAGCCCCCTGCCTGGAGAGACAATCACTTTGTGAGACATAATCTTGCATTTCACCCTCTATAACATAGAGGGTGAAATCCAGAGTGGATGACATAGATCTTAAACTTGACTTAATTGATAATTGCAGCCAATTGGGTGAGCATAGGGCTGGGCAATATGGACTAGAAGTCATATTCCAATTTATTTAGGCTGAATATCGATCACGATAGATATACCGATATTTTATCGATATATTTCATAAAGTGAGAGCAAATGTTCAGTCAAAGCCAAATATGACATGTCACAAGGAGTTTTATTGAAAATGTATTTAAGTTTAAGTGAACATAAATACTGTATAACAACAGGAGTACCTTTTTTTTTCTTAAAATCAAAGTTCCATAAAGTGCACATTTACATAAAAAAATCTTTAATAAAAATAGCCTTTGAAATAAAATAGGCCGATCTTTTTATATATGTGTACATATATAAATATGTGTGTGTGTGTGTATATATATATATATATATATATATATATATATATATATATATATATATATATATATATCTTAAGCTATGTTCACCAACTACTTGTTAACCTAAGTACAGTAGGTTAATCTGAGCTACTTTTGCTGAAATCAGCCATTTGTTGCTGCTGTAAGCAATGCTCATGATTGCAGTCAGGATGAACCAAAACAGTAAAGACACATGCCATATAACCAAAACCAAAAAATTACACACTTTATGTACAGAAAGCTAGTGAAGCTAATTGTATCTGCTTGATTTCAGAGGTTGGACCACATCATTGTTTTGTAAGTCCCAAGCAAGTCTAAGGTCTTTGCACTCAAATCCCAAATAATGCCCAGATCCTAAACTTTAAGTTTATGAGTCCTAAACAAGTCACATCACGCTCTCACCAAACATTGATATCCTTTTAACAACAGAGTAATGACATATTACAATTTCAAAACTCAGATGTTTTTGGAAATTTTGATGTGTGACTGAATTTAGTCATTAAAAAGTAGTGTTGATATTATGTTTATGTTTTGGGCTCAAGCCAATTCTTTGCAATTCTTTTTTGATTTTGTCAAGCATAAGTCATCAAATTTGTAACTCCAGTCCAAGTCATGTGACTCAAAAAAACAACCTCTGCATAATATACTGATGGGTACTTTCATCTATAATGCATCATAGTTTATAAACTGATCGTATGTTATGTAGGCCTTTTAAAACCTTTGTAGTAGCAAATGAAATAAATGTCAATAAAATAAACCAATATATAGTGGTGTAAGAACTAAAAAATTTTCTGCTGAAATGTAGTGGCGTAGAAGTAGTAAGTAATGATGACAGAGGAAGGCTGCTGAGGAGAGTTATGTGTTTTAACAGAAGTCAAAATGTTGAGTCAAACCCACCTCTGTCATCAACAGCCAATATAAAATAAATAACCAAGCAAAAACTCTACACGAAGGTCTATGAAGTAAATTACAATAATAGTACTCAAATACAAGTACCTTCAAATGTATTTGAGCACATTATTTGAAAATGTATGCATGTTTTTTTCATCACTGATATCAGTGCACACCACGATAACAACACACACTGTTGTGCTGTTACACAATAAGCAAATTTTTGCACTTCACACAAACAAATTTCTCCACCACTCATGTCTGTCTTGATTTTACAGAACTGTCACCTCTGGGGACTAAAGATTGTCTTTTGCTCCTCCCAAGGTTATTATAGTTAACGGAAACTAGAACTGAAAAAACATTTTCGTTATCTGAAATGAAAATAAAAACAAGATTTTTTTTTAAAAACTAACTGAAACTGTATTATGTGGTAACAAAACTAACTAGAACTATAGTGAAAATGTCCTTAGTTTTCTTCTTTGTCAACTTTTTTCATACGTGAACCTTTTTGGTTGATATGAAATCTATCAATTCAATTTCATCTATCTGGTTTTATGACTTAATAAACTTATTAGGGCTGAGATGGATAAGACATAGGAAATAAGGGCAGCATTTATTGTGACTTTTTTGAATTCACACCCAACAAATACCCCATTACAAAACAACTAAAACTAACACTAAAACTAATAAAAACTTGACTAAAACTTAGCATTTTCCAAAAATAAAAACGAAAAAGCAAACTCACTCTAAAACGAATTAAAACTAACTGAATTTGAAAACAAAATATCACAATGAAATTAAAACTAAAACTAATGAAAAATCCAAAACTATTTTAACCTCCTCATCATGTCTTAATTCAGTTAATTTTCAGTGAAGGGACACAAAAGATTCAGATATCCCAAACGCTTGAACAGGGAAAGTATCATTCATAGACACACGTATTCTGTAACCTGCTGTTTTTGCTTACCTGACGTCATTTCGGGTATTCATACTTTAGCCAAACAATAAAACACTGTTGGAGAAACATTGTGATTTTGGTACGTTTGTTAAAGGTAACGGTTGCTCCGCCCCCCGGCTCGTGCACACAGAGAGACGTTTCGTGCACGAGCTGGTTCTACCTAAAGTAAAGGTTTGCAGCTACATTTTTTGTACTTTTTTGTTTCTTAACTCCATTTTAATAACCCAAGCTACCTTCCATAATATGAGACGACTGTGTTATTTTATATTTTACGAGCCTTTGTAACATTCGTCGCTGAACTATGTTTTTTTGTGTATTTTTTTAATTCTCAATAATAATTTACAACATATATAGTATTTGCCAGGGGGTACAGAAAGAAAAACACACACAAAATCAACACAAACATCAATTCCAAAACAGAGATCCAAAATAAACACAGGGTAAGAAACTGAGACAAAACAAACAAACAAACAAGCAAACAAAAACATGATGTATGATTCACCAATCGATAAAGTATTTGTCCAAAATAAAGTCTCTTTTTTCAGAAAAGTCAGTTTTCGTCGCTGAACTAAGGAGACCTGTCCACAGGTAGGATTTCCACTGACATTACCCGGGACTGCAGTAGTTTACACAGGTCCTTTTGGTCAGTTTAGCTCCTAGCTTGTCTAATACTAGCTTATATATTTAGCAAACAGGTTAATCCTTTAGTGTCTTAAACGCAGAGCATGAACGAAATATATACACCACTAAAGCTCTTGTAATAAGCCGGTTTCTACTGCCAGTAACCGACAATATTTATTATTAATTGTAGTGAAACTAGAGTTTTGATGCTAGAAATATTAAAACGTCGCTTGACAATTTGTCCAAATTTGCCAACTTACCACCAGAGACGCGACGAACTCTTGTCTCTCCATGCTCCGCTATTAAAATCTTCTCTTGTCAGGTTTGCAGTCAGTAAATTTGCAACTGCTGTGCATGTTTGACACTCGACTGTTACCAAAACATGCCTGTCAAGGACGCTGCCATCTTGGCGGAATTACTTCCGTGTGACGTCATTACGCACATTCATCACGTGATTCCAACGCTATAAAGTGAGATCTGTCAAGACTAAATCCGGTTAAATCCTCAGCTTTACAGGCTTTAACTGTACCGAGACTGCAGGTAATTGTGCAGGCATCCAGAGGTTGTGTGTGGAAATTTCAAAGAAAAACATTAAACAAAGAAATTACAAAAAAAAAAAAAAGAAAAGTACTCAAATGAAGTCACCAGTAGTGTTTGTGAATTAAAGACAAATTCACCCACACTATACACCTTTTAATTTAGCCTACAACTAGACTTGTAAAATATATTTTTATATGGTGGAGTAAATTGTTAAGTAATAATGTCCTAAAACTGAAGCGATGCCACCAGTGTATAAGAAAAGGCAGAACTTCAGCAGTAGAAAATCAATGTGCCTTATAAATAAACTTGAATAAAGTAAACATGATTTACAAGTATCAGTACTGAAGATACAGGAAAATCAAAAACCTATATTAAAAAAACATACACAAACAACACAATTATAAAACATATAATAGTTTAAGATATATTTGTGTGTGTGTGTGTGTGTGTGTGTTTGTGTGCGTGTGTGTGTGTGAAACTTTAAATTTTATGGAAGAGAAAAAAAAGAAATGATCAGTTTGCATATTGCTTCCTGCATGAGACCCAATGCATTTTCATTGATATGAAAATACAGAATGTATAAAAGTCAAAAACTGTGCTTCTGTGACCTACCTTCACACACCCAAATCTGTAAGCTCTTATATTCTTGCGTCTCACCTCTCCCTCGTGATCCTGTTGAGTGAGTGTGCTCAGGTGAGTGTGTTCTTTTCCAGTGACACGCCGACTGGGTTATTTATGGGCTGCTGTCAGCCAGGCAGTGCCTCCTATTAGGGAAGAGCAGGCGAGGGGCCACCACCTCTTTATTCAGCCCGGACCCAATGATGTCTGGGCTGAGTGCGCCCAGTTTGACGCTCGGTGCCCGTCATCCATCTTGTTGAAGTTGGTCTCACAGGGATCCCATTGGATGTGAGCCCCAGCTGGATCTGGACCGGGCTGCTGTCTCTGCTGTCTTCATCTGTATTAGGTCTGAGGACGGCAGTAACATCTCTTATACTCGTGCTTTTATTGTCTTGATGCAGCACTTCATAAGGTAGACTTCAGAGTATATCACTTGGATTTCTTTGGTCCATTCTAGGCATGTTATTTCATCATGTTTTACTGCACTGAACATATGCAGTGGTTATTTACTGTGACAGCATCATTGTGCTGGTGCTTTTACTTTACAGCCCATCCCTAAGGGAGAATTTGTTCCTCAGTTCAGTCAATACAGCGCATTAATTCTATGCCATACCTGAAATTGATTTTTTTCCCCTTCTTTCTGTTGTTGTCGAGAAGTTTGCAGCGTCCAGAGTCCTGTCTGTTCCATCATGTAATGCCATTTATCACCCTGTCACAGCCTGTCCTTGGTTATTGGGATTTTTGTCATTTGAGCTCCAAATGCTCTTTCCCTGTAAGCCTCAATGGACTGTAAAGGTGGCATTAAAAATGTACAAATCATAGAAGTTTGTTAACAAGACTGGACCACCTAGGATCAGTTTTTCAATAAGCGTGTTACCTCTGAAAGATTTTGTGAAGCCTATAAGAAAATAGGTTAGCTGATTCTTTGCTTCGGAACACTTTATTGTATTTTTCTTCAGCAGTGAAAATCTTTTTACCATTTAAAGGGGGCATATTATGCTATTTTTTCCGGTTTCTACGAGATCATGTTTACATGCTCTAATATTAAAAAAACATCACCTGCCTTCTACGTATATGCTCGTAGAAGGCAGGTGCAATTTTAGCACCTATCCATTTAAGCCCCCCTCCTATAAAAAAGCCCAGTCTGCTCTGATTGGTCAGTGTTTCCGGTTCTTCCTTATCTGCGCTCTCAGCATCTCTGCACCATCACTGCAACAGCAGTATGACTGTAACAGCACTTTAATGGGTTGAGCAATATGACTTTACCATGCAACAGAAGAAATTTGTCCACTGGTAGAGATTAGGCAGTACCATTCCTACCACATTAACTATTCCCGTGTGATCTCACATGACTTTATAATTCTCACGCAGTCTTGTGCTCTCCTTGTGCTTCCAGTTATCATGATGTCACCCCATTTAAGTTGTAAATACAGAGTAGAAGGGCAACCTGTTTGCTACAGCTTAACCTGAAAACATAACAACACTTGAAATGATTGTTCTCAGGAACCTCAAAGGTTCTTTTTGTAAGTATTTTATTTACATTGTTTTGAGTCTTAAGGTTTTAAATGAACTTTTGTCTCATGTGAGGCAGCTGTTTGTAGTCTACGGAAATTTCAAAAGATGAAAATAATCATACAATAATTCTATTTGAAGCATAGTATGATTATTTTAAACAATTTCCTAACTGAGTTATTGATTGATTAATCATAATATATACTGTTACCATAATAAGTGTGTGTGTGTGTGTGTGTGTGTGTGTGTGTGTGTGTGTGTGGATTGAAGATTTTGACCATATTGACCACCCCACCTATCACAGCACTTTCTACCTATACATAGTTGTCACATCACATCCTTACAGAAGTTCTGGCAGCTTGTATTCAGTTCCTGAATATTGGCTGTGTGCATTTTCACAGTATTTATATAGCACATAGAACTGCTTTTTAATTAAATAAAGATGTGAAAATCTCACTTTCTTCCAATATGGGACCTTTAACACTTACAATGAGCTTATCAGCTTCATGCAAAGTACTCCTGAGTGACTTCAACAACTAACATGTCAGAAGTGAAGCTTACAGTTTGAGGACTAGAAGAACTTAACTGATCTGCAACTACATGGTCTATGACTTTTTGATGAAAGCCCTGCGAGCATTCGGTGAATTTATCCATAGAAGTTAATGTAAAAAGCCGGCTGGATGAGAGTCGGAGTGTTCAGTTACCCCTGTGTAAGGTCAATGAGAATCACCCGGAGTCTGGGCAGATTTGCAGGGAGCACCATTGATCTTGACCCACTCAGAGTATGATCTCAGAGATAAAAGGGAGGAGACGAGAGGGGAACTTATTCACTGTCAGCCACAAGTCAGCAAAGGGCAATTCTAGCCCGCAGGCTGTCTTTGAAAAACTGAAGGGCAAAAGCGCGGAGGATTAAGCCACGATGTGGGGAGGGAGAGAAATGTAAGCAGCCATAAGGGTTATTGTAATAACACAGAGCCAACATCTATTGGTTTCACTCTCTTTTAGAGGCATGTGTGTTAGTTGACAGCCAGAATGAACTCGGAGGGAAAAGGTTATGTGAATTGCACAGGTGAGAGTTCCAACTGAAGTTTTTAGACACCTTTTCGGCCTGTGTGAGTGTGTGTACACTACGTGTGTGTTGTTTTAGACAGGGCAGATTGCTTACATTTGAATTCTTTAAATGAATTTTCATTACCTCCATTTTAAAGGCTCCTTTGGACACTGTAGTGAACCAACAATTGCCTTTTTTGTGTGTATATTTTGAGAAAGCACCATCTGTAATGGTCATTATTCGTGAGCTGAGAGGAACACACATCTTGAGTCTGACACGGTGACGTTATTCATGAGACAGTGTGTTCGAGCAGCGCGGTAAACTTCAGCCGTAACATAACTCCTGCTCATTAGCCGGCCTAACATTTGCATCATTAGGACACCGCAACAGCAGGGGTAGGAGGAAATGCGACTAAGCGCCTTTCATATAACTCTTTGTTTTTACTCCCAGGATGATAGGCTACATGAGTCTGTGACAGGGAGGAAGAGAGCAGGACGGGAAGGGAGGGTGGGAGTGATGCTCCAAAAACGAAGAGAGGAGGGAGGTGACAGGAGGAGAGGAAGGAGGGAGGTGGGATAAAGGGAGTAAAGGAGAAGAGAAAGGTTAGAGAGAAAGAGGAGAATAAAAGAACATTCATTATAAATTCACTGAATCGACAAGCTGTCAGGCCGCGCTGCCGTCCATGTAGCGTATAAGCCTCTGCTGCACTATTGACTCCAACGTCACCCAAAACTTCTCTCTCCTTTTCTCACCTTTGGCTGCATCCGTATCACCTGTTTCTGTTCCACGCTATCTGCTCTCTGGATTGACCCTCGAGATCCTCGCAAAGCCTTGTCATCATCCCTTCTTCCTCTTCTTCTTTTTTTTCCCCCTTTGCCCCTTCATCCCTGCTGGGCCACCAGTGAAATATGAGCTGCCTGTAGCATATTGATCCCATGCCTAGCTGCTGCCTAAAGATAGATAGATCACAGACAAGGCAAAGCACTCCTGATGCCTCCTCCTCTTCTGCAGCAGCAGAAGTGCCAATGGCTTCACTGGTCCATATTGATTGCAGTGATCAATTTCACCACGGTGCACGCTGATGGATTCTGTGGCCCCTGTTGTCGTCTTCGTCGTCGTCTCAGTGAGAGCAGGGGAGCTGAGCAAAGGGCTGTCACATAAGTTAAACTGTGATGCCATTTGACTGGTCAGGACGTGTGTAATCACCCCTGTATTACAGCTGTCCAGTGGCAGTGGCCACAATAGAGGCATCAGCTGTCAGGACCTCTTTCACACACTGAAGTTAAAGCGTTCCATATTACTGTGTACGTCAGAGGTCAAATAATGATTTTGACACAAAAATTGGTGACATACTAGTATTTAATTGCCTGTATTATAACGTTGAAATTAGCATAATTCAAACTATACAACTCTACTGCTCCCCCTGTTTCATTACCCTGATAACTGTTTACAACAGGAGTATCATAGGCTAACACATCCAACCACCACCAACCTCTCAAGTCTCAATTACAGAGCAATCACACATGTTAAATTGGGCTGATTTAATGAAAGCTGAGACTTTTGTGGATTGAATGAGCCCAATTGTTTTCAAGTGTGATGATGTTAGTCCCTATTGCCATTTTATTGTAGTGAGATTATTTTTTATGAGCTCTGGGATAATCACAGCCTCATAAAACAACCACAAACTAGAGATCTAGAGCATTCACAGCATGTATGGCTGTTCTTGGTATATTATAACAAAAAAGCTATTCACATGTATAACTTTCTCAGATGCAGGTGCCTCAGAGAGTGAACATGTCTTCATGAAAAGAAAGATCCCGTACACTGCTCTTATTCAGCATCACAATTTATTAATCACTGTGCACACATAATGGCAGGAGCATTATATATTTCGAACATGAAGTATGTATTGTTTGTTACACTCTTGACAAAGGTCCAGAGTTACCGAAACATGAGTGATTAATAAATTAAGATCCTCAGCAAGAGCAGTGTCTTTTCTATAAGACATATCATAGGTATATTAACAATAATGGGGTTTCATAGCAGTCTCCAGAACAGAACTGCTCACCATCCGATTGCAGAAAAAAAATGCAAAATTTGCAGAAATCTCCAAAATGTCAAAGGTTTTTGATACCAAATCACAGCATGGGTTTTCCTACAGTGTTCCTCAAGGTCTTCTTTGTAATTCACCATATTGCTATTGTGGATGCCTTTATGCAGAACAGCTATCTTGTTAATGTGTATCATTATTTAGCCTCAAAAATCCTCTTAGTTTGAAAATGTGTCTGAGAGCAAGTGCAATCTGTGACAGAATAAAACCCAATATGTTGATTCCTCTATGAAGAAATGTGCTGACTGGTGTAAAAGTAGGAAAAATGAAGAGCCAGTCTCCTCACAGAAAGCAACTTACACAAAATTATCTCAGAGGAGATACAGTATCTATTCATCACAACTAGTGTGGCTGACTTCCTCCCTCCGCTGGTATTAACTGACTGGCCTTTTGCTGCTTTGGTTCCTAGTCACAGATGGCACTTGCATTTGTCATGGCCTAAGTGCTGAGGAGGAGAAGGTGAGCGCACCAAAACAACAATACTTCACAAAGAGCTGCAGAATGAATCATGGGAACTTTGTCTGCAGCATCCTGTATCCTTTGATAAATCACTTCACTAAGTTTCACTTCTTTATTATTCACCATATAGCTGCTTTTTGCATTTTCTATTGCATTTCTTTTCTTCCCTATGGATTATACATATTGAATAGCTGATGGTCTTGTCAGGATGGATGGGGAAATGTTCTCATGCATGACTGATAAAACAACATAATTTAAAGTTTTAAAAAAAGTGCTTGAACACTAAATCTAAATTTCCTTTGACTTTTTACTCTTCGTTGTATAGCATGATATGCCCCTTTTCCATTAGAACACATTTTTGTGTGATGTGAGTCACACACACCTCGTTGGCTTCACTAATGCCACTCTGTCTTTGTGTCTGCAGTGACAGATATTCCTGCCAAGCCTGATTGCCGTCCAGTGGCTGATGCCTCAGTGCTGCTTTAACGCTCCACATAACCTTGTTGAACACTGTACAGCTTTCTCATGCATGACTTTGTCTGTTTTAAGACTTTCTTTCTCATACACGCACTTGAAATTGACATTGGCACACACCATCTTTCCTGTTTTTACCCAGTGTAACTCTATGATGTTCTGGAAAGTAAAGAATTTACTGTGTAAAAACCATAAAACCATAAATCCATAACGTTCCGAATCTTTTTCTGACAAAAACTAATTCAAAGGTAACCACTGGGACTGAATAGTGAGGCCAATGTTGAAGTGTCTTAAACCTGCATTCTTTCTAATGGCCAGAAGGGGGTGACTCCACTGGTTGCAAGAAGAAGTCAGATTGTATAGAACTCTATGAGGAAATGGCGCTGCTTCTCACTTGATTTATTACCTCAGTAAAGATTTTCTTGATTAATTTAAAGTCTCAGTTTTTAGTTTCAAGTCTTCTTCAATATGGCATGATGTATATTTTGTAAATTATGGTCCTATTTAGAGTAAAATAGATGATGAAACAGGGTATGCTTTAGAGTGGAGCTCCCATGGAAGGCAGCCTTTCTATCAGGATAGCGGAACAGCAATATGTATGCATACCACTGTGTACATTTAAATAGTCGTAAACTTGTTTTTGGGTGTTGTTCCATGTGTCATGCGATTTCAGTTCATTAAAGTTAATTTTAACATGTTGGTCGCCCAAGAATGTCTCCTTCTGCATTCTGTTGTTCTAAATTACACTACAGAGTCAGCTGTTCATTTCTTGTAATAAGGACGTTTTTAAGCTTATTTTTCGCTAGCCAAAATTTGCATCCAAGTTATATCACAGTGAATTGAATAATGGAAGAACCTTGCTAACCAAGCTAGCTAGTAAGCACTAGTGTTTTGTAGTTAATTAGCATTTTCTGTGCTAACAGTACCTAGCCCGTCAGGCTGGTAACCTGTGTAACCTCCCGAGCTCCACCCTCTCATCCAAATATGGTCACTACTTGTTCCAAAACAATAAAATGCTGACGGCCAAAATGCCGAACTTAAGGTTTCAAAATTTTAATCCACAAAGCACTGGGTGCCATCACAGTGGCTATCTCCACTTGTTATATACAACCTATGAGCATAATTGAAACTATTTAATTCTACTGCCACTCCTGTTTCATTACCATGTAAAACTGTTTAAAACAGAAGCATCATGGGCTAACACATACACCACCACCAATTTCTCAATCAGATCTCAAATACAGAGCCATTACACACACATTACACACAGCATAGCACAAAACACTGGTCAACATCTCAGTCCATGTTTTCATGCAACAACCACCCACATCCAGATAAAGGACACTAAAATGGAAAAAAGGAACATTTGGTAAGAGTTTTATCCCCCTGCTTACCTTTCAATGATTTAATGCATCCTGAATAAAAACTCTATAGTCTTGATGATCCTCAAAATATTTTTTTCCTTTGACCACACACCCCAGGTACACAAATTGTAATTTCTACTATTACACCTCAGAGTGCAGCTCTGTCAATATCCACCTGTGTCATGTGGGTCTCAGAGCTCACAGTTGATGTGTGGCCTGCCAATTGCCTGCACTGTGCTAAAGGCCTCTGCAGCACAGGGACCAGATGTGAACAAGTAGATTTCATCTTCGCTGGCAGTCATTCCCTTCAGGCAGCTGCAGATGGATCAATAACACCGCCCCCCCTCCCCTGTCTCACGGAGAATCAGAAGTCTTGAAGTGGCTCTTGTGGCAAAAGCATGTACAGGTCTATTGGGTTTGTATGGATCGATTCAGGACATGTACATCAAATGAGAGAGGAGGACGGGGTAGTGTGTGTGTGTGTGTGTGTGTGTGTGTGTGTGTGTGTGTGTGTGTGTGTTCTAACTCCATGGGGGCATCTCTGTCACCTCCTCTGTAGGTCAATGAAGATGGAGGAGCTATACTACAATAAAATATGCACAAACATGCTTGGCAATCCAGTCCTATCTGTTCTGTCTGTGGAGCCTAATAGAAATATGGATCTGTTCTCATATGCTCCCTGTCACTATGACATTTGATTCATCCCTTCATGAGCTGATACACTGGCCCCAATCTGGCATCAGTGTGACACACTGACACTTTGTGTTACTTATATTCACAGGAGAACTCTGAGCAAATTCTTACCGTGAATGTGAAAAAATGTTTGTCACGCAGCTGAAAACTTATAAAGGAGATCTATTATCTGAACACAACAGGAGAGAGGGCACTGTAAACATTAGTATGGCCCTCTTCTCGCCACATTCACCTTCACAATGGAGCGAGCAATGAGGGTCTGGAAATTAGAGCATCATCCAAACTGTGATAGTGATCAACTCCGCACCCTGTCGCAGAACATGATTATGATTCAGCAACATAAATGTTACATCAGATTGTCCTCTGCTTGCAAATGATGACCTTTCAAACAGCAAAGAGTGAGCACTGAGGGAGAAGCTAACCTTTAGAGTTGAATAACATCTGGACAGTTTGGGCTGCTTTACTGTGGTGTCAGAGTGCCACCTAGTGGTCAAATGTTAAACTGAAATTGTGCTTTGTATGGCATGTGGATAATATTTGATGTGGCTATAGAGTGGAATCATCTGCAGGTATTATATTCTCAAATAGACATTCCTTCTCACATTTTTGGTAAATAAGTGTATGATATGAAGGCAAAAATGATTGCACAGCAAAAATTCACCAACTACAATAAAACGTGTGTAATTTGATTGAACCACTTATGCACAAAATATTAAGTAGCTTCATTAACCCTGCATTCATAATTCATATTCTTCCAATTTATCAGTTGTCAAGCATTACATATTGTTCCTTTCCATCTTCAACACATGGGAACGCTCCCATCAAGCCACCGGTAGGAAGAAAGTCTTTTGGGACCAATGTACTTGATTGTGTGATAATAACCCATTAACATGCTAATTTAGCAATTCATCTATGCCATAATTGCCTCCATCAATATAAACTGAGGCCGTGCAGCCTTCATCTGTAGGACATAATTTGGGATTTTTTTTGCTTTTTTGTGATTTATAATGGGTCGCTAGCAAAATAGCACAATGTTAAGTTTAAGATTACCTTATTAGTCCCACAATGGGGAAATTCAACCTCTGCATTTAACCCATCCTTTTACACACCAGTGAACACACCAAGCTTAGGAGCAGTGGGCAGCACATTTTCTGCATGCCTGGGGGGCAGTTTGGGGGAGTTAGGAGCCTTGCTCAAGGGCACGTCAGTCCTGGGATTCAAACCTACAAGCCTGGTTGTAGGTGACTGTGTTTGTTTTCTGAATAAGAGAGTAAATCTAGGTTTCCTTCATCAGTAATCACTGGTGAGTGCTTGTGTTTCTCATGACCTCTTCACTGTTTTATGCTTCTCATACTTTTTGTTCTAGTTCTCTTATAACCTGATGTTGTTAAACATGTTGGTGGATCTTTCATGACAGATACAATGTGTAAGATGAAGCAAAGCAGTCAAAAAATGACCTGATAAATAGAGTCTCAAAAGGTAACATTTAGGCACTATGTTAAAGATGTCTAGAAATTGTGTTGAAGAAATATCTACCAAATTGCTTGGTGAGCATACTGAAGGTAGTGTTACAGCCCCTGGAGGCACAGTAAACCCAAAGATGGTTGAAGCTCTTTGCAAGTGACCTTTATCCACATCCCAACCACATGCTCCCAACAGAAAAAAAATGTTTGGGGGCTATTTTTCTGTGAGTTTCTTACTGTTTATTTATTTTTTAAAAAGGCAAGCAAACACAGGAACAAAGAAATCCTGGCTCCTGATGTCTCTCTTGCACCGGTAAAAAACCATAGGCCCACCCAGGTGCATGCTGGTTCTCTGCCTGCCTACCTACCTGTATGACCTCAGGGGCCCACAGAGTTTCCCCAATTTCCATAAAGAAATTAAACACTTATAGTGCAAAAAATTAAATACACTAAACAATAATAATAATTAAACTAAACAATTAGCTAGCAAAAGAAAATATTATCAAACAATAGTACTCATTATTAATAAACTAAATACACTCCCACAGGAGCAAAGAAAAGAAGTGATTTAAAAAGAAGAAAAACAAGAGTGAACATTGGCGTGGCTTTCCACTGCTGGAGTCAGCTTTTGGCAAGTGAAAAGATGAGGTTTGATGCTAAACTCACAACAATTTCCTTTAACTTACTAAGTAATATTCAACGTTGGCTAATTAGGGAAACTTACCATTAGTGGAACTAATGACAACACAAACCAAACCAAAAACGTTCCAAATGGTGTTGATAAATGGTTATAATGTGGCTATTCTCTTGCTACTATGGTCTTACTAAAACTGGGCTAGGCAAGCTTTAACATAAACTTAAAAAAATATATATATATGTATATATATATATATATAGATGACTGTAAATACACGGTTGCCCATAAAGTTGGAATCATTTTGTTTTCAGACACAATCCTCTGTTAATTCTGGTTTCATTTTTTTTTTTTTTTTAAATTCCAACTTTATGGTTGACTGAGTATAAATTGTATTGACCCAGTGGACAAGTTCCCCATCGAGTAACCACTTGGTATTACTGTAATGAGATGAGGTGAGATTAAAAATTTGGAAAGTTTTGGAAAGTTATACATTTTTGAGGACATTGCAAGGTTTATTAGACTAGCTGCCCCCTGTGAATTTGGAGCATGTCGGTGGGTATTACACATTGCACCTTTAATAGCCAACACATCCTGGGGCAGAACTGGCAAGTCAGTCGGTGACCCCTATCAGTCTGGCTTTTCTCTACCACCTTGTTTTCCTGTTTACCTGACCTCTCCAGCTCAAGTTACAGCATGTATGCTTATAATAATCAATGATCATGATGGCTTTTTCTATAACCTTTGACCTCCAGATCATTTACTTCAATATACTCTATATATCACCTCTTTCAAAATGTTACATCAACATTCAGTCAGTTCCTGAACAGAACAAATCTCTTTATATAGTAACCCACTGTTGAATACGGCTTCCTGTCTCCTGGTCAAGTCAGTAAGTCAAAGAAAACATTTTGGATCCACTGGTGTCTTATCTACTGTACAGTGCCATTTTACATTCATTTGATTTATATGAGATCAAGAGCAATCAGCTCAAGTAAAAAAAAGCGGTTTAATATAAATATAGACTTTGGAAAGCTTCCTCTGAGTGTAGTATTAAACATATATGTTCAAATGTGATATATGAACAAATGTTCCATAACAAAAGTGCAGGCTGACATTGAGTGGTTCCTGAAGGAGTTTATATTGATGGTTAATTTTATATGGGCCCGACCACAACTAACACACTACAATCCTATAATCCACAAAAAAAAAAGGAATAGAGAGAGAAAAATACAGACTTGTGTGTCAGAACTTTTTTTATTCTCTCATTTATCGTCACATGACCCCTCAGATTTATCTTGAGAGCCTTTGGAGGGGCCTGACCCCAAGGTTGGGAAGCACTGAACTTAATTACCCAACTCTACATAAAGCATATAAAACTACCACCTTGAGCAGTGAAATGCAACATACACATGGTACATCAGTCATATACACTTCATTAATATCACTCACCAT
Organism: Centropristis striata; assembly: GCF_030273125.1. Classification (NCBI taxonomy): domain Eukaryota; kingdom Metazoa; phylum Chordata; class Actinopteri; order Perciformes; family Serranidae; genus Centropristis; species Centropristis striata. Next base: position 16,591,834 of record NC_081519.1, on the reverse strand, counting down.
GTAATATCTCTCACACAGGTCATTTTTTACTGCAGAATCAATGCTTTTACTTTTAATAATTTAGTACAATTTGATACGTACACTTCTGTACTGAAGTAAGATTTTAAATGCAGGACTTTAACTTGTAATTGAGTATTTGGTAAAATAAAAAAAAAAGTCATATCTCTTAATGATTATCAAATGTTTTGTAAACCATCTATAAACATTATTAATATTTATATATGCTTTCATGTATTAATTAACCATAAAACAAGGTCATAATCATCAGTTGCAACTTTATTCAATTCATGTTTTAGACAGTTTACAAATCATCTGGCAAATATTGACCAAAAAATACAAATATATATAAACGGTCGCCCATAAAGGTGGAATGATTTTGTTTTCAGACAATGTTAATTATATATATATATATATATATATATATATACATATATATATAATTAACATTGTATATATATGTATATATTTATTTATTTATTTATTTATTTTGAATGTATGCAACTATACACTTTCTAAAATAACATCATAGTAATAAAAATCAATACAATTGTACTTCTAATATTTAGTAAACATTTTAATCATAATTTAATACTGTTCATTAACAATATTTAAAAACTATTAACTAACTAATAATATTTATTAATGATGGTTATTATGAACGAATACTAGTATTAATGTGGTATTGGTAGTCTTACTATATTCAATTATCTGAACACATCTCCACCACTGCACCCTACCAACCTGCTAAACACAAACATACCATGGATCTGTTTTTTAAATTCCCATTATTGATGCCCACAAAATGAAACCATGACGTCGGGTCAAGACTCAGTTTGCAGCACTGTACATGTAATTACATGCCACTAGTATTATTAACTCAAATGAACAAGGAAAGGGCCCATTACCTTAAACGGCTTGTTTTCAGGCATCACAAATTAGTGTTAATAGCTTGGACAGTAAACATGGCTAATTACACTCCACCATTACATTTCCTCCAATGTTATCTTTTCTCCACTGAGGGAATGCCATGTGCTTTCCATCCTAATTGATCTCCTCATCATCTCTCATCTAAGGAAACTGCTGCCACCTAATTTTCCCGCTCCCACACGCCTGCAGGCCTACTGAAAATGACTCCGATGATGTGTTCGATGATTAGTGAATATGAATATATGCAGTGGTTGGATATGAGCAATCAACACAAGGGGCTATAGATATATTAGAAATTGCTGGTGGCAGTGCAATTATGCTTGGCAATAATAACAAATGCTTACAGTCAGGTAATTTGTTAAAACTGTAACAGGCTATAGCAAAAGGATTATGTACATGTTTATTTTAAAGAAAAATGTTTTTTTTCCATGTATTTTCTTGAGCAATATTGTAATAACTAAAACGACCAGCAGAGGGGGCACATGCCATTCTGTTGCATTGTGAGCATCTCTCTGAAGCAGAGGATCTTTGACCTCAGACTTCATTGATTCATGTTCTTCCCCAGGATATTGATATCAATCATACATTACTGTGCATGCATGGAGCTCCTTCTGGTGCACTCCACTGAGGTCTCAGCCAGCATTCATACAAAACACTCATTTTTGGAATAGGAGAACATAATTCATGATCCAATTTTGAGCTTGTTTTGACCCTAACTTGATCTTTCTCCATCAGGCCGCTCATAACACTGGAGCAGTCACTGAAGTCTCTCGATGAGTGAGAATAGGGAAGATGTAGTTTTCTGGCCAATAACCCCTGATCTGGACGCATACAGAGTTAGAAAAAGTTAGAAGTAACAAAACAGAGCTGAGGATTTACAGCACATAGTCTGAATCAAATGTTGATATAAGGAGAGTATATATTCTTAAAGTTGACCTGTCGGAGCAAGAATTAAACATACTATAAGGACTTTTTAACTGAGTCTCATGCTGATGCCTCTATATGACCCGCATACGCAAACAAGACTATCAGCTTATATACAGCAATATTGACTATTCCTATATAGTTACTCTAAATGTCTTCCATGGTGCCACTGGGTGAGATTGCGACAAAATCATTAAGGTTCTCCAAAACCTCCTTTAACCTCCAGCAGGGACCAGCCTACCATGGAGAGACCCGGCTTTCCTGGTGCCTTCAACCTGCAGTCAGAGCTTTGGTGTTCCGCTTCCGGTTTCCAGCAGGAGGCAGAGAGCCACAGCCAGATTCACCAGTTTCCTGGGAGCCAACACTGCCACCACACAGCTGGAAGGCCACACTGTTTTGCTGTGGGGGAAGTGAAGCAAGGAAGAACCAGAACCAGGACTGAGCTGCAGTAAAATTAGAGGTTTTCTAATAGCAGTCTGGGGTACAAGGAAGCACTTTCTTTTGTCAACAGGGGCCACCAAACTCAACCCAACATTAAAGTTCCTTTTAATTGCTTTAAGAAGCCAAAACTTGACAGCAATGTTGATGTGAAAAATTCGAGGAGCAGAAGTTATAAAAACGAGAGTTTGGAGAAGAAAACACTTGGAGAACTGGCCAGCAGCAAAGCAATAAAAGGTGAGATGAGAACAAGATCAAATTTCTCAACAGCTGCTGCAGGAGAAGAAGTGAGAAAGTTGTCCTAAAGTTGTGAAGGATGGGGAGCAATTTTTTATGCCGCGCCTGTGGCTAATGGAGTCAGATAATGGCTTGGTACTGCTTTCATCCCAGCTCCAGGTTGTTTAATTAGATCAAAAGCTGATAAATGAGTCTTGACTTTCAAATGAGCTTCTCAAAGGGTTGGAGGTGGAGAGATATCTATCCACGCTGATAATAAAGTTGGCCTGCTACTGCAATTCATCAGGGAGTCTGTACAAGATTTGTTCACAAACACAACACGTGCTTTCTGCCTCATATACACACAGAACATATACATGAACAGTATAATCAAGGCATCTGTCTGCACATACTGTATACGCATGCTTCATTGCACATAAAGCAATAAACTTCATGTTTTCCATTCATCAAAATGTATCTTTGAATCTACACAGTAGTTTCGTGGGTGATACTTTTCCTCGGGGCCCCTGAATATTACCTCATCATACCATAGGCATTTAATCTGTCTCTCTTTCTCTGCTCACCTCCCATCTCTGCCAGGGGTCTAATCCTCTGTGACTAATAGGCTGGATATGAGGATTATTTTTTTTACCTGCCCAGAGACACAGTAAAAGAGAGACAGAGAGGGGGAGATGAATGGATATGTGGAAAGCTGATCTTTTTTAATGGTATGACAGAGTCATCACCATGCTGCTCCTGAGCTTCAGAGTCAGTTTGAGTTTTCACATGCTGACATAAAGTCTGATGCTTTCATGTTGCAGTTACATAAATGTTGTGGCAAAAAAATAAAAGTGTTCTGGAGGGACCGACTCAAGGTACACTCACTTTTTCTTCTGCATATAAACTAATAAGTAGGGAAGCTTTTTCAGTGTGTGAAGAGATTAATCATTCTGATCTCTGATCCACTTTCTGCTGAGGCTTTCTGCTCCATGGAAAGTATCATCTCATATATTTAAGCCTCACGTCTCTGTTCTTTTGATAATAAGAAAGTCGTGCAGTTCAATGTGTTTAATCTAATGGCAGCCATATTAAAAATACATCTGAAATAACCCCTGAACTTTGTCTCACATTAAACAGTTGACAGGACAAAGTAATGCAGATCTTTGTAGACTTCTATGAACTGAGGTCCAAATCAGAAAATAAGCTACAGGCATGGACAATGAGCACCCTGAGATAACTGCGTTTAATCCATAATATTGCTTGAATTTTCCTTGCATTATTTAAAAAGGCTGTACTAAGCTATACTTTGAGCTGAATGCAACATCAGCATGGCAATGTGCTCATAGTGACAAGGCAAACATGCTAATATTAAGTATGTTTATGATATAATGAATACCATGTTCACCATCTCAGTTTGTCATGTTAACATGATGACATTTTCAAGTCAGTATAAACCCAAAGTACAGCTGAGGCTGGATCAGTTTGGCCAACTTGTCCACCAAAGATGACGTTCCCATATAACCAAACTATTTTCACAATTACATCTAAAGAGAAACTTATTTTCTCCTGGATCACAGTTGCCGTTTTAAAGATATGGCTGAAATTAAAACAAAAGTACTTGGGTAGTTTGGGCAAAACAAAACAAAACCAAGTACAAAACCACTGGGCTTTCCATTAACTCCAATGTAAACCCATCCATGCTATATATATTTTTTTGACACTTTGACAAGCACAAAGGTCTGTTCAGGGTGGGCAGAAGGGGTGGTAGATGGGTCAAGCTAACGGCAGACTTTGACCCAGAAAAATGGTGTTTGTGTCCCAAATGAAACTGTTAGAGTTTTTTTTTTTGCAGAACAGATGAGAGGAGACTAATATCATTTTAACTGTTTATAATGTGAATGTGCAACTATCTAATTGGTCAAAACTGTTGGGGCAGCACTGTGGTTTAGACTTGGCCTGCCCTTGATGACACCCTTAACTACGTCCTTAGCCTCATGGTGTTACAGATTACGGCCTGCGTCTATTGAAGGAATACAATCTATGCACATTTCTCCTTATCTGGCCCTCTCTAACTATACCTAGTGTTCCTCAGTGCTTTACTCCCTCCGAGCCCATAACCTTGAAAATATCTCTATAAATGTGTCCCTGTTCCATGAATGACTCTTATATCTTCTTTCCCCCAAGAATGTGCAAAAAGTGTTAACTGTGTGTGGGCCCTTTTTATATTCAATCTGTGTTTTATGCTTTACTAAATACATTTTTAAGCAGCATTTACTGATGGTCATAATGCAAATAATGCTACATTTTATTATTCTTTAACAAAACCAAGAGTTAATATTGTTCTTTTCCCCTTTGAAGGCAATTGGCAGTGCAGGTTCATTGCATGGGAATATCTTTTTTTAGTGTCTAGACAAGTTTTCACCTAGTCTTGGAAGTATTGGACAGATATAAATTTTGGCCTGATAATAATGCTACAGGAAAAATCACCAAAGTTAATGGAATACGTAATCTAGGAACCATTAATCTCAAAAAGATCTCAAAATTGCATTGCAGTCCATCCAGTAGTTCCTGAGATATTTCAGTTTAAACCAAGCAGCCAAACAACAGAGTGACATTGCCATCCTGAAGACCTTTACCAAACCTGGTCTCATGAAGAGCTCTATGGTCTAAATTTTCAGAACTGTTGTCATCAGCCATATGGAGGACTTCCTTACAGCACCTTGTTGCACAGGTCATCCATTTTTGCATGCTACAAGAACTCATTTGAATATTCAAAACCAAAAAGTGTGTTGGTAAAAACTTTCTCATGCCCCCCTACCGTATGGTTCACTCCTTGGAGTTCATGGGCTTTAGCTCGTTAAGATTGCATCAGCGGATAATCAGATTTGACAAAGAATCAGCCAGTAAAGCTTTACGTCTGAGACCGATAGGATACAATAAAGCTAATCTTATTAAACAACTTCTATAGTAAATATATGCAGTGATCCTCCCTCCACTGGTTCACAGTGTAATCCTATCAAAAGGCTGCTGACAAAGAGGAGAATGTGGTCCTCTTTCACCAATCTGTCAAGCTGTATTGTCCCAGGCAGATCCTCTAATGTATTTCCACTTGAGAGAGTGCTGTTGGGGTTTGGGATTATTCGTCTTCAAAATAAGGCAACATAATAGCCAATGGATTGGAGAGTTATCCAACCAGAGAGGTGATTTCTTCAGAATATTAGCATGTGATTACTCTCTCACATTATGCATTGTGGGGCAGCAGATGGCAGCACTGTAATTTTGTACTTCAAGAAATCACAGGGTTTGTTTTTCTGCAGTATATCATTCCTGCACTGTCTTAACAACCAGGACTGTGATGCACCAGCTATGCATAAATCCATCCTAAATCCTGAAGCACTGGCATTATGTTTTCAGATAATGAAATTGCACATCATTATATGTATTCATAACAGTTGTCTACTGTTGCAACTATAAAATGTGAGGCATGTCTTGGCCAAAGACTTTTGTAATATATTGTATATCAGTTAGGAATGTTGACCAAATAATAGTAATCAACTATGTAAACAGGAAGGATTAGGTTTAGCATCGTTCTAAACTGCCTTCTGTCAATGCAAGTATATATGTGTTTAATTTATATCAGAGTTTCAGAGCCTTTTCAGTACGTAAGTAAGTACCCTAAGTAAGAAATGTCAGATTAGTGTAATGCTAACCTAAAATATTTTATTTGGTGTGATTAATGACATGAGATTTAAAATATTACCATTTAAAAAAAAAATCAATTTATTTCAGATGTATGCATGTAGTTTGTATATTTTCTTAAATCTCTATATTTTTGCTATTTCTATTATTTTCATATACATATATACTTTCTATCTATTTCTATCTATTCAAAATTGAATTTCCTTCCAGGGATCAATAAGGTATTTCTGATTCTGACAAGCTAACTTTTTTAAGTTGAGACAGTTGGCAACAAAACTGTTATACCTGGCAGTCCCTGGATTTAAATATTTAGTTCTCTATTCATGTCTGTGTGGAGCAAGCGTAGACTATATTAAAATAAGTGGGCGTAGTCACGGTGAAGTCATGAACTAGTGAACTGCTGTTTTGAGCAGTCTGTCTGTCTGCTACCATCTTGGTTTTTTGGAGCCAGAAGGGACTATATTTGGACGAGAGTAGGACACTATGTTATCAGCCAACGTTATGCTCGCCAGCTTGGTTACAAGATGCATCCATAATTCAAAATGAACAACTGACTCCTCAGAGTGTCTTTTAGAACAACCAAATAATGAGCAAGACGTTTTTAGTCCGCCAAAATCTTAAAATGACATTTCTTGGACTGAAAACAGAACGTGAAAGGGTCAAAGATGAAAACACACAGTATGCCGTGGTAGAAATCTGTCAATCACAAGCATACCCTGCTTTATTGTCTGTTTTACTCCAAATGGGACCATCATGTATAAACTCAACATCATGCTGTATTGAAAAAGACTTGAAACAAGTGATTGAGACCATTCACACGTTAGGAAAGTGGTTTTGTATGAGGTAATCTATCGAGTGAGAAGTTGAGCTATCTTCTCATAGACTTCTATACAATCTGACTTCTTTCTGCAGCCATTAGAAGGAATGCAGGTTTAAGGCACTTTGGCACTGGCTTCACTTTTTCTTCACTTTTTCTTCACTTTTTCTTCACTTTTTGGGTGCAAGACTTAATATTAATTTAGTGCTGCATAAATCTATTACGGTATACAGTAACAAGCCTGAGTTTAAACCTGCAAACAACTGGAGCAACTGGCTGCATGTGTATAAATGAGAACAGTGCACCGATGGCCATCAAAAGTAAAGGGGCGAACAACCACGTACATTTTCACCTGACCATCTATATAATATGCTGTATGACCTCATATATATAATATTCTGTATGACCTCTTGTATTAACATTGTTTCCACGTCACAGAGGAATTGCTTTGCGCTGTGCACTTCCACAAAAATGACCATTCTCACAGTAAACTCAGCCCTCTGGGATCTCATTTACTCTGCTTCTCTAGAGTTCCCTCTAAGTCTGGGGAATATCACTTGCTTACTGGATTCTCCCTTATACAGGAAATATGGAATAATTCTGTTTAATGAATACCAGAGCACATAGAACACATAGCATTTTGTTTACTTCTCCAACCTGTCTGGTCACAGCTGGATGCAAAGCCTTTTTGGCTTTAGGTGGGTATTGTATTTTTTCTGAAAACCACACACATAGATAGAGTACACATGCAAACACATAAAAAAGGTGAACTCATTTACAGAAGGAGGGAAAATGATGCCTCAACATACTCAACATAGTGCACATACACGGCAGCCTTTCACACACATCCATTACGTCTGTTGTTTGTCTTTTGTTGCCTCCACCCCACCTTGCTCACTCAAGGGTGGAGTCCCTCGGATTGCGTGCTGTTCTGTGTGTGCGTGTGTCTGTCAGAGGGATTAATAAAAGTAATGGCGACAAAGACCATTTATTTGCCCATATGTTTAGCGGCCACTTTACCACTGATAGTCGGGGGGATGGGGCCAAAAAGAGGAAGAAGTAGCAGTAGTAAATCAAAGAAGAGGCACTACGGGGATGTGAGTACTGACCGCTCATCTGGAGAGAGAGAGAGAGAGAGAGAGAGAGAGAGAGAGAGAGATGGGACGGATGCTGGCAAGAGGTTATTAGATAAACCACATAATCTCCAGTCCCGGGCCCCAGTGGCACTATGTAAGCCTCCGGGCCAAGAGGTGTTAGAGGTAGTTTATGAGCATGTTTATGGAGATCGATATGTGTAAGCTTCAGTGGTGGGGGACTGAGTGCAAAGGCATCAGTGAGATTGCTGTTGTGTCTGGAGGCAGCAGCAGCCTCACAGTAAGGCCAGAGATAAACATATACTTGGTACACAATAGGACAATTGGGGCAGTGTAGTAGCACTCACCTTTGTCACAACTTGCTTGAATGAGGGGCCAAACATCATATATGATGGCACCGCTGTAAAAAATTTTGCTTTCATCTCAGAATTAATAATATCATAACCCCCTGGAGAGTTGCCATGTTTATCATTAACTTCTCTGGTGTGCACTCTAGTGGAATCAGTCAGTAAAATGGTTGTACAAAGGCAAGTATGTGAAAAATTCTGTTCATAATGTCTATGCAAACATGCAGTTAAAAAGCAAATTTATCACTGGCCTAAGGCTTACACATGTTCTGCTTAGAATGAACCATTATATCCAACAAGTTTTACAGTTCAGGTGCTGTTGGAGTTTGTTGACTTACACATATGATTTGCCAAGCATGCCAAGACAGGGAAACTAAAAAGATGGATAACGTATTGAGAGTTATAAGATAACCTTGTTGTGTATTCTGTGTAAGAATATATAAACCATGAAAACACACATGAGGTGATCACATGACTAGTTCTGAAAGCTCAGCTATCACTTTCAGTCATATTTTACAGTCAACATGGTGACTTCATCATGTTAACCCTGTTTAACAAAAGGCACCTTACTGTAAAAAATAAGATTTCCAAGACTTTTTGTGATTATAACGCCTTTGCTGTACATGATTAAGAGACATTGAATGAGTGCTGATATAGAGTACAACATAACTGGGATGTTTAACTGCATGAATCACTGCTATATAGCTGTTTCAAATCATTTATAGGGTTGTTTTGTATAGTTATCTTCGATCGTAGCAAACTTTCAACCATACAAATAACATTTGAGCTAAATTATGAATGCTTGTTAGAAGAGGATAAAGGGAAGCCTGGAGACCTTTAGGGGTGCTTGTATGAGCGTGGTGTTGTTATTGTGAGCCACGGCTGAGCACCGGACCCGACAGTCACAGCAGTTGGGAACTATTTGTCTTGGTGAAGCCAAATAGATCATCAAATTAGAATAAATCACAATCTGTTGTCGCTTTTAACTGTAAATTTATCCATTTTCCTTGTAGAACTTTCTTATGAAAGCAATATCACACTTGAGGCTGTGGTGTACTGTACAACATCACGGCTGCGATTATCTTTGGCACTCAGCCTGCAGCCTCTTGCCTAGGACCAAATACAGAGTACAACATTACTCCCTCTCGCTTGATAATGCTTAAAAAAAGCACTTTTCTTATTCCCCATGATAACACATCAAACACAGTTGACCTCCGGTTATGTCAAAAATATTTCCAGCACAGGTACAAATGTACTTTAGCTGCATAAAATCTTCCCTCTGGGTCAAAGAGCTGTGGTTTTTGCTGGCCTCGTTATTTTGCACTGACAAAATAACAATTTTCACACAGAGAGGAAAACCACTAAAGAAGAGCTCTCAAACATGCCCATTGTGTGAACGATGCAGGCACATTAGATGCTGTGCTTTATTTAAGTAATTGTATTTTTCCAAACTTCCTAACTTATTTCCCTACTAGTATGGTCCCATTTTCACTATCTCACACCTTGATGCAGAATTCCACACATTAATACACACTGAAATTGAAATCACACTGTATTGGAACTCTAGAGACTGGTAGTATTTAAGCTTTGGATTTTCTTCAAAAACTACCATGACCTATGCTGTTTTCTGGGTTAGTGTGCCATTGTGGCTGACGTGTCTTACGGCATTTACAGTGATCCTGTCTACATAGATTTTTTTCACAAAGGAGTCAAAAACTGATAATAAGAGTGCTGTTCCTCCAAGAATGGTGATGAGCCTTGACCTAAACACTCATACGGATACACACATTCTGTCTGTGCATATTTTTATACAAGCAAGCACACAAGTACAGGAAAAATTACACACCTTCCTTTCCTTTCACGAGACTACATGCACACACACACACATGCACACACACATGAACACACACACGCTGTACATGCCTGAGTCAGTGCAGCTGCAGTGCCACATTGGATCACAGTGAAAAGTCAATGAAGACCTGCAGCTTTTGCAGCCCGTGGCAGAGAGTGAGCCTGTGAGCAAGGAAGCTTCCTGCTGAGGACAGTAAACGCTGCGCAGCACAGTGACAGAGCAGAGGATCCCGCTCAGCTCAGAGAACAACAGAGTTCTTCCAGTTCACAGAGCTGCTCACACTTTACTGACTGCTCACTGAGGCGGATCACTTTGTTTCCAGAGTTACATAAAATTGTGTGTGTGCATGCATGTCTCTGGTTAGAACACATTTCAGGACCATATCAACACTTAGCAAAACATTTATTATTTAAGCTGTGTCAAAGTGGGCATGAAAAGATTATCAGCTTCTAATTGGTGTTGTTCACCTGTGCCATTAAAAAACAAGAATTTTCAATTTGCACTCCTTTTGAATTGGTGTTGACAGACAATACCAACTGTACAGTCTGGGTGTTATTAATGTCACTGATAGTGTTTAAATGTAACAATGCAGCTGCAGAGACTACATGCCAACATAAAGCTTCAAACATGAGAATGAGAGCGATGTCGTTTTTAACCCATAGACTTGATAAAAGAAGAGCATGTAGCCAAAAGTGCCTTAAACCTGCATTCTTTGTAGAGGCCAGCAGGGGGCGACTATAAAAAGAAGTTAGACTATATAAGTCTATGAGAAAATGGTCCTACTTCTTATTTGATTTATTACCTTACTACAAAATTTGTATCCCATTTATCATACAGTGAATTACAGATGCACCTTGCTAACTAATATAGCTAGGTAGCACTAGCATTACCTGATAATTTAGTGTTTGCTATGCTAAAGGTGCCTGGCTTACATCATGGATGAAGAAGATGACACCTGTTCATTCAAATAAGCATTGCTCACCTGGTACATGTGCCAAAAAAGTTTTTTGGCTTCAGGTTTGATATTTATGTGGCCCACTAAATATGCACATTTGTGTTTCTCCTGCTGGCCCCAACTCGGCCGTAGACTTTACATTGTTATCGTGTCACTGATCTGTAATTAGTTTTTTCTTAGTTCAAGTAAAACCAAAAAACCAAATTGACCTTATGTGAAGTTCGAGGTCTCCCGTCAAGAGTTTTACAGACATCTCTTTTATAGTGGAGATCACAGGAAAAGTGCTCTTTGGGGCACTGGGGCATTTTTTTTGCTGTAATTCAGTCACTACATACAATACATATGGTCACTTCTGGCCACAAAACAAACAAGATGGCGACAGCCAAAATAAGGCTTCAGTATGGGTATGGGTGATGTCACAATGGCTATGTCCTCTTCTTTTATACGTTCTATGATGAATGTTGCATGTAATGATTCATTGGATAAGACACCTCTATTCACATAACAGGTACATAACTTCTGCAATGCCTATCATAGTGCAGCTTTTCATATTGATAATCCGTCTGAAGTGACAATCAAAGTCCATCTTTTGAGTATCAATTACTCCCCCTATGTAGGCTTGAAAAGAAGCCTTATCTCATTCATGATGAAATTAAGTTTCATGCTACTCTCCTCTCGTCTATATCCATTAGTAAACAGTTTGAATTTTTGGCATTAAAACTTGATTTCCAACAGGGACGGTCCATCACAATCATGGGCTGTTATAGGCCTCCCTCAGCGTGCAGTGAAGCCCTAATTTCCTTAAATAACTATGTCTCAGTGTTAAATTCTGGTGAGCTTGTGTTAGTGGGGGATTTAAATCTTGATTGGTTGTCTTCAGCCTCAGATGGTTTGAAATCCATCTGTGACTCATTAAATCTGTACCAATTAATAGATAGCCCAACACGGCCTAATATCAAATACCCATTAAGATCATCGCTTCTTGATCTCATAATAACAAATGCCCCCCACAAGTATACTAATGTTGGTGTGTTCGGAAACGATCTGAGTGACCACTGTGCCATTGCAGTAGTCAGGAATGCTAAACTCCCTAAAACCAAACCACGTATTCTAGTTAGAAGAGATTTCAAGTTTTTTCATGAGCAGGCTTTTCTGCATGATTTGTCAAAGTTTGAATGGGAGCGGATCTCTCTCTTTGATGATGTCGAGCTGGCCTGGAATTTCTTTCATTCCGAATTTCTGAATCAAATTAATAAACATGCTCCCTTACGTAGGTTTAGAATAAAGGGACGAAACAATCGTTGGTTCTCCACCGAAATTGGAGACCTTCTCAAAGATAGAGATCTTGCCTGGGTCAGAGCACGCAAAACAAAAATCGAGGCTGATCGGATCACTTTTCGCCAGCTCCGCAATAAATGTACTGCACTAATTAAGAAGGCTAAATCAGAATTTTACTTATCCGAAACAACCAAAAATCTAAATGACCCAAGAAAATTCTGGAACACTGTAAAATCTGTTTCTGGTGCAATGCCCTCCACTGAATTGCCTAACTTTCTGGTTAAAGATGCAGTAAACCTCACCGACAAATGTGAAATGTTAAATTATTTTAATGAACATTTTATCACTGCCGGGCACTTGTTTGATCTTTCTAACAGTAATTTTAAAAGCACCGTTTTATCTGATGAACCTTCTATAGCGAGTCGTCTCCCTGTTGATTGCTCTTTCCATTTTGAACCTGTGTCTACTTCTGAGGTCCGTAGTGCACTAAAAAACTTGGATTCCAAAAAAACAGCTGGTCCAGATAGCTTGGATCCATTTTTTCTTAAACTGGCTGCCGATTTAATTGCTGAGCCTCTTGCCAGTATTTTTAATCTAAGCCTCAGCACAAACAAACTTCCGAAAGTTTGGAAGTCTGCATTTGTCCTCCCACTTCTAAAAGGAGGTGAACCCTCAATTGTAAATAACTATAGGCCTATCTCTAAATTATGTATTCTGGCCAAAATTTTTGAAAAATTGGTCTGTGATCAATTGAAGGATTTCTTGGAACTGAAGAATATACTAAATCCTCTTCAGTCTGGTTTTAGAAAGCAGCATAGCACTGTTACTACTGCCCTGAAAGTTTTAAATGATGTGTTTGAGGCATTGGATTCGAAAAAGTTTTGTGTGGCTTTGTTCATTGACCTGTCTAAGGCATTTGATACTGTGGACCATGATCTCCTATTGCAAATTCTTTTCAAAAATGGTATCGCCAAGCAGGCTGCTTCTTGGTTTGCTGATTATCTGGGAAACAGAACACAATGTGTTCAGATGGCCGGAGTTAGTTCCTCCTTTCTTAAGGTCACAAAAGGTGTACCGCAAGGCTCAGTCTTAGGACCCATCCTTTTTACAATTTACATAAATAATCTGTGTGCCAACATATCAAATGCCTCATATCATCTCTATGCGGATGATACTGTTATTTACTGTTGTTCACATGCCATTGCTCAGGCTTTTGAATTTTTGCAATCTGCCTTTAATACAGTGCAGACTCGTCTGGAAAAATTGAAACTGGTTTTAAATGCTGATAAATCAAAACTAATGATTTTTGCAAATTCATCTACTCCGTTGGAAAATATTCCGTCAATCAAAACTGTCCGGGGTGAAACTCTTGAGCTGGTCACCAATTATAAGTATCTGGGCTTCACCATTGATGAAGAACTGTCCTTCAAACTGCACGTAAAAAAATTAATTTCAAAATTAAGGGTGAAGCTAGGTTTCTTTTACAGAAACAAATCATGTTTTTCCCTCAGGGCTCGGAAGCTTCTGGTCTCAGCCACCTTCTTGTCTTTACTTGACTATGGCGATGTTGTATACATGTCAGCTTCAGCCACCTGCCTACAATCTTTAACTCCTGTGTACCACTGTGCCCTGAGATTCATCACTGGCTGTAGCCGCCTCACCCACCATTGTGAACTCTACGCTAAAGCTGGCATGCCCTCCCTTACTGTAAGACGTCATACGCACTGGATGACCATGATCTATAAGGCTCTTCTTGGCCTGCTTCCCATTTACCTATGCACTTTCCTTAAGAGATCTGGTAGCCGTTATGACCTCAGATCCAATGATATTGTGCACCTTTCTGTCCCTCGTGTCCGGACCGAAAAAGGTAAAAAAGCATTCAGTTTCTCTGCCCCCTCTGCTTGGAATACCCTTCAATCTGAGCTGAAACTATCAGAACTTATTCCTTTGGGAGCATTTCGCACAACTCTCAAAAAACGTCAATGTAAATCTTTTGCACAGTGCTCATGTTCCTAATTCGCTACTGTATTTATCACTGCTGCACTTTATACTGCTTATTTATGCTACCTATTTATACCACCTATTCACTTGCACTTTAGTATTTTTAATATGTTGGACTTTTCGCTGCCTGTTTATTGTTATTGTTCGTCTGTCTTGTAACTTTTGACGTGTGCTGCTGCCTTCTTGGCCAGGTCACCCTTGTAAAAGAGGTCTCGATCTCAATGGGTTTTTTATCTGGTTAAATAAAGGTTAAATAAAATAAAATAAATGCAGCAGCTGTGGTCAGCTTAATTTAAACGCCAGTCACAATGGATTTCAGTAGAAACAAAAGTATTAAAATGTCTTAAGAAACTTCTAGAACCACTTCTACAGCATAATCCACTTCTAAGGTCCATAGCTATATGTCCAGTTTATTCCAAACAGTCACACTTTCCCCCAAAATATGGTTAAATGCATAAATGTTTCCATCTCAAACCTCGCACATGACCTTTCTTTCTTTCTTTTTTTTATTTGTCTATACATTTTCCACAGGGATAACATATATGCATGGATAAATGATATGGTTTAAAGTCAACACATTTGAAGGCCCTCTTTTGTTGGGAGCTCTGTTTTGAATTATTGTTCACTTCCTGACTGCTCACTTCCCTGCAGTTGAATGTTCTCCCAGGCTAGTCCCCCTGCTTCTCCATGTGAAACCTTATACAGCCTTGACATACATAACTGGAGCATAGTAACAACACGGCTCTCCCGGGTCCTGTGGCCCTCGCCCTACCGGCTTACAGCCGCTCCCTCAGGGGGACAATTCGCCCAATCTCCCCCTACATCTCCTGGACTTATGCCAAGGCTTCATTCAACATGGGGATGGAGGAAGAAGCCAACTTTTACTGGCGTGGAAGGCCCAGATGAGAACATTACCTTTCCCTAGATATGTGTGGAAAAAATAAAGACATGTTCTGAATTAACTTAGATGAGCAAAGGTTAAAGACTAAAAATACAAACAACTAAGCAAAATGAATATTGGATGTATTGACCAGGTAGTGAACTAGTTCTGGTGCTCCATGTGTGAATAGACCACTGTTAGCTAAAATGTTTACCATATAGACTTACAAAGGTTATATGTCAATGTGTCAAAAGTTTACAGCTTCTTCTGCTGCTAACAAGAGGCCAAAAGTGGATTACGTGCCAACAATCAGAACTGTGGCATTGCTTTAGGCTAACTCTGCTAGCACAATGCTAACTATGTGAGACTGGGCCTCAAAGACACAAGATAACGTTTTTAGCTAAATATAGGTATTTAGAAACTGTACCTTTAAATGAGACGTAAGGACTTCAGTTAGATTGTGATGTCACAGGCCAACTATATACAGGCAGAAAGATAGTCATTCCCCAGCTGCAATGATGGTGCAGAGATACAGAGAGCGCAGGTGCAGAAGACCCAGAAACACTGACCAATCAGAGCAGAGAGGACTTTTTCAGAAGGGGGGCTTAAAGAGACAGACCTCCCAGTTTGAACAATATCATATGATTGAATGGTCATTATGAGTGATAATCAGCCTCCTAGGTATGGGTTAGAAGGGGCCTGCAGTGCCTTCTAAAAAGCTGTTATCAGTTATGGGCTGTTATGGGCTGTTATGGGCTGACCTAGTGGCCATAGCATTTATGACAGTAAAAAAGAGCAGAAACATGTAAGGAGGAAAGCTAGGGTGGTGGAAGGCTCCTGGAACACAAGACTTTCACCCAGGGGACTGGGGTATGCATATCGTATAAAACTTGAAGAATGAAATAAAAAGTCAGTTTGTAAGCAATTTTTACATCCTCTAAATGTATTTTTAAGGTATTTAATCTAAACCATGATCACTTTCCTTCAACATAACCACGAAGTTTGGGCGCTTAAACCATTCATTCAGTGGGTTGATAACAGCCTTCTGGACCTACTAGTAGGTGCAGCAGGCCCCTTCTGACCCATGTCTATAATGTAGATAATCACTGATATGGCCATTTAAAGGGCTGACAACTTTTGAAATGGGTGGACGGACTAAAACATGGAGTTTTCAGGGTGAAAACAGATATATTCAGACAGATGATATAAGAAAAATAATGTGTTTTGAACATTTAAACATGTAAACATGTTCTAGCAGAAACCAAGAATCAAGAAGTGTTTGTCTTTAACACTGGCTGATTAGTTATTTCAGGTGACAACTCATTGATTTTCTGACCTTTACAAGAATACCCTCAATCAATCACCTCCTGCACTGAACCACAAACTGTATTTTAAATAGTAACAAAGTTGAATTTACACCTCTGTTTTATGGAGTCTCAACAAAAGCATCTAAGCTTCACAAAGTCACAGTATGGTTTCTTACAAGGCTTTTGTCGTTGACTGTATTATAGTTTAAGGTGTGTCTGTTATTTAACCCAGCCTCTTGTGTAAGGCACAATGTTGTAGTGTGTGTTTTTTGTTTTAGGTCACTCAAAATGGTACTGATTGCAAAAGATATCTGCACATCACACATAACCCAGATACTTACTCTATGACGTAAAGAGACAGCAGTGCATAGCTTTATTATCATCATCAACAACAAAAAAAAGTGCCCCAGACACTGAACCCATGACAACAACTGTTTTTTTCATGTTGACTCAGTCTTCCTCTAATCAGCGCTGGGTTCATGCACAAAGCGGGTCTCTGTGCTGCACTTCACACTGAGGATGGTAAGAGTGCCAGACACTGCTGCAGGCAGGTCAGCTGGCTGAGTGGAGTCAGAGTCCAGTCGGTCTGTTGATGCATTTGTTCATCTGTGTGCCTCTGTTTATGCTTTTTGTCTTATCAATTATTTACCATGTGTATTTTTGTTTGCAAAAAATCTGTTGATGTCTGTTTCTGTATTGGTTCTGTCAGTCTCCCTGTTGGATAGAAGATGTTGTAGAGCCAGAAGTGTGTGTGTCTCTTTCTATGTGGGCGAGGAACAGTATGTAACTATACTGCTGGTGCATTTGTGTTTTCATGAACTAATATGAAGGATGAGTTTAATTTTATAGTGTTAAATTATTAAACAAAATAAAGTACATTTTTGCAGAGAAGTGCATGAGTCAAGTAGCAACCTCTGGAATAAACAGTAAAGCCAATGCAGAACTGCTTGAAGCCTACATTCTTTCTCGTCTCATACAGGGGGTGAGTACACTGATTGCAAAATAGTCCAACTGTATAGAAATCTATGAGAAAATGACCCTACTTTGCTCTTGATTTATTACCTCTGTAAACATTTCCGAATTAGTTTATGGTCTAAATCGATAGCTTCTTTAATACAGCATGATGCTCATTTTGTAAATGATGGTCCCATTTTGAGTAAAATAGACAATAAAGCAAGGGATGCTTTAGGGCGGGGCTACGTTGTGATTCACTAATTGCTACTCTGGCGACCTGGCGATCAGGGTAAAGGCGTAGCAATGCGTGCTACTTTCTTGCACTGCGTACATTTAAAGGGGATGGATCGTTTAAAAACTAAGAAGTATCTTTGAAAAGGTGCATCTCATTTTCTTGCAAGTCAATCAGAGCAGACTGGGCTTATCTGTAAATGCAGGCTTAAAGAGAAATGTGTTTTAATGGAATGTTCCAGACAGAGAGTGATTACAGGTTAATTCAGACAAACTGTATGAGAGAAACAATGTGAACATTAAATCATGTAAACATAAATACAAATTTCCCAAAATACAAACATGAACCTGACAATGAGCTTGATATGGCTCATTTGAATAGCCTTGAACTTTTTGTCTTGGTGGTGCCATCTTTGACCCATTCATAGTGTTTAGTAAAAGTTAATTGCAACATTTTGGTCACCAAAAAATTGCCTTGCTCAGCATTTGGTTATACTAAAAAACACTCTGCTGTTCATTTTTTCCCAGTAACTAGGCAAAATTTAGTTTTAAACCTTTTTGGTTTTGGATCGCAAAAAAGAAGAACATCTCAATTAATATGTTAACATGAATTAGGAATGCACTACCATGCTAGCTAGCTAGCACAAGTGTTAGCTGGTATCCTAACTTGGTTCAGTATGGTCATTTCTGACTCCA
The DNA here is from genome assembly GCF_030273125.1 of Centropristis striata. NCBI lineage: Eukaryota > Metazoa > Chordata > Actinopteri > Perciformes > Serranidae > Centropristis > Centropristis striata. The sequence goes on along the minus strand of NC_081519.1, from coordinate 16,573,218 downwards.
AAGAACCAAGGTGGCAATAACTGAAATGCCAAATTCGAGGCTTTAAAAAAAACCATCCCAATTAATATGTAAACGTGAATTACTGATGCACCTTGCTCACCAAGCTAGCTACTGTAGCTAGCACAAGCATTAGCTGGTAACTTAGCTTTTAACTTGGTTCAATATGGTCACTTCTGACTACGAAGAACCAAACTGGCAACAACCAAAATGCCACATTTGAGGCTTTAAAACAGTATTCCAATAACATATGGTGACAGTTTATCAGTGACATCATTTTTCGTTGCATTCACTCTCACAGTACACATATAACTTTCAATGGTTTTTGGTGCATACCGTCATCAAACACACACAAGGAGTCAGTGTCACTCACATTGTTATCAGCTTCTCCAGTATGGAGCACACTCTGTAAATCAGAAACTTTACAGTGCACAGAATAGATGTAGCTGTACTGTATCAGTTTCCACTGCTGCAGAACAAAGCTCTTTGTTGGGTGTTTGATGGAGCGGGTCCATTCTGCTTGACTTAGTGAGAGAGGAACCACCTGCACTCCAACAGAAGGGCCCATATGCTTCCTCCACTAGTGTTTAATGCACACTTGGGCAAACCAGCTTGTGGCCTGGCTGAAATCACACCACTTTAGGAATCCTAGAGGAACAAATGTTTTCTTTTGTGACCCCGTCTTTACAGCCAATCAGTCTAATTCAATTCTCTAGAAAAATAAAAGGGACCTTTATGCTGTCATTGCTGACACCTAATGTTTTCCCTACTGCTTAAGAAAACAACAGGAGTCATATCAATGTAAAGAGCTTCAAGCAAAGATTGCCTTGAAAGTTCTGATTTAAGGCCTTCTGGTCCAGCCACAGGAAATCACCATTCGCAACATACTGTATAAAGAAAATATAGGAACCATTATGTTTAGTTCCCTTTGGATCTCATCCAGATTCCACTGGTTTCCCTGCTACGTCTGCAGGGATGGTGCAAAAAGCATTGTATGTGTGTTTTATAAGTTCCACAGGCTGGATGGAATAGGAAAGGACACAGGACAATAGTAACACTGTGACATTTACAGATGAAAACCCCCAAAACATCTTAAACCTTTAATGTCATCACTAAGAAATTGCATTTTTTTGCACCAGAAACCACATGTACTGTTTGAAGCTGCAGTTTTATTAATATGTTACTATACACACATATGTGAAATCGTTGCTATGGAATCAGTACTATTAGCCAGTACTACAACTTCCACATACTTTTTGAGTATTTACCATTAAACCTCTAGGAAATGGAGAAAAATCCTACTGATATATTTTCATTATATATATAATCCTACTGATATATTTTCATTATATATGTTTTATTTTTTCTTTATTTTTTATTGTAAATGTATAATCTAAGCATTACTACCTTTATCAGTAAAGGACAATTATACTGGTTGGTGTTTTTCAGCATAAAATGGAATAACATTAAATGTATTGTATATAACAGAATGAATGAATGATCAGATATTATATTTTTTATTTTGTAACAAATAGTCCATTTTAATTACATTGGCTTGCCTTCCCTACTTTTACCACAATTTGGTAGAGCATGTTTTTAGAAAAGTTGACCCTTGTTCAAGAAATCTTTCCTCCCATGCTTAGGAGCAGTGGGCAGCACATTTCTGCACCCAGGGAGCAGTGAGGGGTTAGGTACCTGTCAGTCCTGGGATTTGAACTGATAACCCTCAGCTTATAAGACCATTTCTCCTAACCTCTAGGCCACAGACTAAGGAGGACTTGTCATACATTTTACAAGAAAGCTTATACCAAAAAGCAGCACAAACAATGTAGAGGGGAATGGAAAGTCAGCAGTTGCTGTAACTCTTAACTAAAAAGAGCCAGAGTAGGATGTTCAAAACATGTTTAACGTGTCCAATAAGTTCCAATGACATTCCCACTGAATCCAAACAGAGCAGCGGTGGGGAATCATGCCTGATGCGGTGAGGAATTCACCAAGGCCACTGGTACCCTCCTGCCCCTCTCCTCCCATTGTGTGCTTTGGTCTTTCGTCATGCCAAGCAACCCAGCTAGGTCAAGCAAACAAAGGAGCACCTGGACACAATAGCAGCCTTGTTAACCACTGTGTGACAGCAGCATGACAGGTATTTCAAGGTTGACGCTGAGAACCGGTTGCTGGAGAGCTGCTTTGAAGTCACTGGCGGTGTGATTTTATCCAACAGTACTGCCATACAGCCCATGCGAAAATTGTAAATACATTAACTGGTTCTATAAAACAAGCATTGTACTTCTCAGCTAAGAGATTGTAGTAAAAACATTGTTTCTCTAGCCTATTGTTCTTGTTGGTTTCTGACTGTTGGCCACACCTAAAGGTGTTTCTGGGTGTGGGGGGAAGTGTCCCCCTGCTGAACCTGTCACCACACCTAACAGGGATGTCACTACCAATGTCACTTTGAGTAAACATCTGCAGTACATCACTGCTGCAAGGTGAGAACTGCAACAAGTGGAGATCAGCGAAACAAAATGTTTAACCTGTTTGGGTGTTAAAGGCCTGATTATTCGTTTTGCACATAAATAATCTATTCATCTAAGTTATTTCAAGTATCTTGGGTGGATCTAGCTCGAGCTATCTGATCTCAACAAAGCTATGTCTAAATATATTCAAGAAGCATTTAAATGGATTGAAATCCGACTGCTCAAACCATGTGGTTTAAGACAGTGGTTCCCAAATGGTGTGGCGCGGCACACTGATCTGCCATGAGACAAGCTCAGGTGTGCCGTTGTATTTTGTGACAACCATACACTGATACTGCGGTATGACCCATAGCAGTATTGCTAAAATGAGTGCCTGCTATCGATCATCGTGTCCTCATACCTAAATGTAATAATTGCTATTTTCAACATGTGGTGAATGTTGTCAAGGGGTCACTGGTTGTTTAGCTGTAGGCACAAAAAGAGTTGGATGGAGTGCAGTCGACATCACTTGCACCTGCTGAAACAACCCATAATGACCCATATAAGCCTTTGTTCAAAACAACCGATATAGCGGTTCGCAGAGCATTATAAAAATAATGCACATGTCATTATACATACACATACAGTTTGCGGTTGAAAAAAAAAGGCTGCAATTTCAATGAATTTAAGCTACAAAACCACTGATCTAGGTTTAGGTCAAATGTTTCCTAGTAAGGTGTTCTTTAGAGAGTTTAAACAGTAAATAAATGTATATAAATGCTGAAAGAGAAGTAGTTACTAGGACAACGTGATTACTGAAAGTGACATAGTTGCATAAAACAGTGAGTCACAGAAGTTCAGTGACATTTAAACCACATTGTTTACATTTGTTTTTACACGGGACACAAACCCTGTTCTCCTGGGTGAAGGTTCAGGGTCTGCATGCCCCCCGGACCTCCCTAGCTGGCTACTTTTCCCCACTGACGGCTACTCCATGTCGAAATGAAAAGACCTGATGGTGTGCCTTTGAGATTTTCGTGTCCACCTTGATGGGCCTTGGACACAAAAAGTTTGAAAACCACTGGTTTAGGACACACTCTAGCCAGTTGGGAAAATGCTGTTAAATGCATATACTACTTCAGTAATGTAATTGAGTCAATGATCAAATGTGATATAAAACAGCATGAGCAGAATCGTAAACCCAAACTGTTGGAGCTGGGAGCTGGCAGGGCAACAACAACCGTCCACAATGTTGTACATTTTTCAGCTTCCTATCAAATCCATCCATTTTTATCACTCACTGTAGCTGAGTAGCATCTCTCTCCCTGATTGAACTCAATGTGATTGAGGTGGGTCAATCTGTGACTGTGAATTTATGCCTTGCTCAGTTTCTCATAGAAATGAATTGGGAATAAAATGTCATCTGACAGAGTAGCCGTATTTCCATTAAAGTCTAAGCAAATTTTGAAGGAATACTTTGAAATGTTGAATTAAAGAAAATGTGAATTAGGGACATTTCCATCAACTGGTTTACAGTAAGCAAACCAGTAAGCAAATAAGCAAAGCTGCATAAACAAACTTTCATCAGAAGATGGCAGTGTATTGTATGGCTGTAGGCTAATCTGTCAGTACAACAGTAGAAGAAGAAGAGATTGAACAAGAAAAAACAACAAAAAAGAGGTTGCCAATCGGACAACTTGCCACCCACGAGAGAAAATATTTCTTCAGGAATTAGATTCAATTGGACGACTTATAATTGTTCTTTCATGTCAGCTCGTCTTGACCGGCAGAGCAGAAACAGCTGATCAGTCATGCGAGTTAAATGTTTGCTACGTCAGAACTTATTTGGCAAAGGCGTTTCCATCTCCCGTTTAGTGCAGTAACTATATTTCTAAAAAGACAAAAAACAAAAAAGTGAGCGTAAAAACTTTTATGCACATTTTTGAACGTTTTATCTAATTTTGGTGATTCAATCAAGCTTAGTATGCGCATAGTAATTCGTTGATGGAAACATGACTAATTGTGTGATCCATGCAAACAACAGAAGTGGAGGTTTGTGTATGTAAAATGTCACGTTAGAATATTTTTAATGCACAAATAATTTGTTTAACTAATCTTATTATGTATACACTTGGTGTGACAATAAACGCGAGGCCAAAAGGAAACATTTTGGACACATAATTGTGTCATTTTTGTGCCAAACATTCACTCTGTGAATATTATTTGTGGAGATGACATTTTTTTCTCGCTGAATCTATTCAATTACATTTAATCAAAAATCCATGCATTTCATCAGTTGATGTCACGCAGCCTCTTTGAAAATATTGCCTCGTGCCGCTCCTGCATTTCAAATTGTTTCCATTGATCTCTGAGCAGTTTTTCATCTGTGATGGTTAAAAACGCACGGCTCTAGAGAAGATAGGAAAAAGAAGCAGAGAAACAGTGCAAGGGGGAAGAGGTGGAGAGAGCACAAACCATCTCATGTGGCCTGGCCGAGCATCTTCAAGTAATCACAGCTGAAATCATGAGGAAACGCAAAGCGGTTGCTTAAGGCAAGAGGGAGAGCACAGAGGGAGAGCACAGAGGGAGAGCACAGAGGGTGAGCGTGGCGGCTCATATGGTCCTAACATGAAGCACCCATCTGTGAATACAGCATACTATCCTATTCATTTAGTCTTTTTATTAATTCATACATCCTGTGGTGTCTTCATTGTGCTTAGAACATATTCTCAGAAGAGACCAAAGTAGAAACTGCGAGGATTGATCATCTCTTCTAAAGGACAGTACTTTAGAGGTTGTTTCTCACCAACTCCCCTTAAAAACATATAAACACGGAACATGTCAAGAAGAGTACATCCTCAGCTTGTACAGCTGGGCTATAACCCTAAAATGTCCACTTGACTTGCTTCTGTTTGATTCCAGGCAGTGTGGTGGTGGAGCTGGCGTGGGAGTCTGTAGCAGAGCACTAAGAAAAGCCTCGCTCTGTTTAAACATTGTGTTGTGTTGCTTTGAATTATTCAGTTTTGCTTTAACATGGCACACGTGACCTAACCCAGTCATACCCAGCTAATCATGATGCATCATCATCATCTTTCCCTCTCTTTGCTTTTTCTTTTATCTTTTTTCTTCTTGTCCCAGTATCTTCTGAATTCAGATTTAGATATTCAGAGATGAAGGCTCAAAAATGTTGTGTAGCACTTCTTGGGAGTGAAGAGTTTGTTTGAGGTAAAAGTTCACATTTGGTCTTAATGCAGCAGTTAAAAGTGAAACTGGGATGTGATGTGTCTTGTTTTGTAGTATCTGTGTTGGTACAAATTCAAGAGTCAATAATCATTTCTTGGCACTCTTAACACTAGCTAAAAAAAATTTGACTCAAAATGATACTTACTTTTGCTTTTAACCTGTAACAGAAGATATTTTGTTTCTCTGGAACAGTGGAAACAAGGTTTAAACCAGGCTGCAACCTCCAGGTCTGAACAGTGAGGCAAATGACGTTACCGGTCTCTTAACTTGACCCTTTCACACTGTATTTTCACTTAAAGACAGTTTATTTGAACATTTTGTTCATTAAAAATGTCTTGTTAAGCGTTTGGTTGGACTAATAGACATTCCAAGGAGTCGCTGTTAATTTTTCTTAGGCAAGTAACATACATTTTGGTTTTTTTCTTGCTAGCCAAAATGAGCATCCCAGTTAATGCTTACATGAATTAGCAGCGGCTTCGCTCAGTCAGGTTGCCGGTGTAGAGAGGCATGTATTGAGTGTCGTCAGATCGCTCTCGCTCCTCCACAGTCCAAATATGGTCTGCTCCCCTTTTCATGTAGCAAAAAGATGCCTATTAACACACCCAAAAGACTCAACATAAGAGGTAACATTAGCTTTCATTTTGAAAATTCTTTCTGGCCACTTAGCAAATCTAAATCCAATATTCACTGACTTTTAGCTTTGTTTTTGTTCTCCACCTATTCCTGAGGGGCATTTCTGTATTTTAAGCTGCCAAATGCTGCACGTGTTCACTTTCTAATTGTGAACTTTGTCTGTCTGGCGTTTGATGCTGAGCAGGCAGTCTACAGTGTGTTTTTACAGGTTTTTGCGAGAGACCGCATGAGGAGTCACAGGTAAATGAAGGAAGGCATTTACAAAATAAACAATCAAAGAAATAGGATACTAGACTCTTTGAAGCCGCCCATGTACTGTTAACTATTGACTTTTGATAACTGCTGTATAAGCAATTCCATGCTGTTCTGCTTCACTTTAATGGCATGCAACATCAATGCTCATCTAAATTTAATGTCCATAATGACATTTTGGTGTAAAAAGAGAATTTTCTCGGTTTCTGGAGGATAAAGTATTTGCATGCTTCTATGTAGATACAAGAAAAACCAGGGCAACAAGCAAAACTTCTCACTTGTTATGTCAACAAATGTCTTCCAGTCTTCATCTAAATGCAGTCAATCCTCTCCCTGAGGCTCTGGAAATGCAGATAAAAAAAACGATACTTAACTGTGCTCAGCTGCCAGTCCAAAAAAGGAGATGATCCTCTCTGGGTTCCCGCTGACGGAAGGAGCTTTGGAGGGCAGTTTTGGAGCGCTCCTGACACCATGACCCATATGTCACACGTCTGAAGGCATCATCAGAGCCGGCGGTAGGGTTGTGAGATGTGTTGCAGGGTGACATTCTGAGCATTGGAGAAGATGCTCATTTGTTGATATTTCCTAAATGTGCAGACCTGAGTGATGAAGCAGAGGTGTGTTTGTTATAGCAACAGAGCAAACACACTCTCAGGGACATATATTCAAAATGGATTCCAAAAATGTCCCTGTCTACAAGTAAATTTAAAGATGACATATCCCTTTATATATCTTTTTGCCTCTATGAAGCTGTAAGAGAGCAAGACAGGGCAGGCTGTTCTGTGCTACATCAAAGTTATGAGGGAGCCAAACATTCACAGCATCCAGATCCAGCTGATGTTTTATTGCTTGGGATCACAGCCAGCTTTAGGAATGTGCTGACGTGAATTTAGGCAGTTAAATATGCTGAATAATGTGTATAATTCACTCAATGTCCCATTCCTGTCCTGGCCCTTTAGTTAAATAGCTCCAACCACCCCTGATGCACACGTAAAGACTGAACAAAACTTAATATCAAGGAGATTTTAGCACAGTAGAGCTTACAGTAAAATAGAGACCTAACTATACCTCATTAGTCCCTGCTATGAAACCCCTTCCTGTCATTGGCTGCGATGTGACAGCTCTCCGCGGCCCAGTCACATAATCTGATGGCCTTTTTGTACCGAGCCATTCATCCTTAATCTTCCAGGGCAACACTGAGCTTTGCAGCACTGCTTTAGTTAAAAGAAGGATTTTTTTCCACCTCACTCTCTCTCTCTTTCCCTTTTTTCGCTTTGTGGATATTATGATGAATGAGGCATTATCAGGGCACAGAGGTAAAGTAGATTAAAGTGACATCTAAAGCAGAAAAATGACCCTCCTCATTTACAGAGCCTGTGTTAAGTGATGAGCAGAGATAAGTCATGGGTCAGCGAAAATGACTCGAGCAAAAAATTTGTTTAGTTATACAATGCATGGGCCACACTGGGATTTATGCTATGATGCACCGATAAGGCCTGGGATATAAAAAGTTCATATGGTTTTGAAGACTTATGAATGATGCACAAGCTGCCTTTACATGTGCAAAATGGTGCACCAATACGATCTCACGCCACGGATAATATGAGGTCATGTGTGGCCTGCAGGTTGCATATAGGATTACACGCATGCATATGCACAGCAGTGGGTAGGTTTTCACACATCAAAACACATTTTGTGCCTCTTGATGTAGAGGATGGTGCAGCAATGGCTCGCAACAGTCTGATCTCATTCATCAAAGCGTGAGACGAGATAGACGTGTCCCAAAAAAACTTTACAGACTTCTGGCTTTGCAGCTACATTGACCCATTAGAGTTTCTAAGAATTAAAAAGAAATAGGGAGTTTAATATTAAATAAATAATGAAATATTTATACAAAGTTCACTGCATGTCATTTGATGTACAAAAAGTCTGCAAAGATAGCAATAACATTAAAGATTGAGATGAGGGAAATGTCAGAGGGAACGCTGTGGAAGTTTCCAAACAGAAGGAAGCTTTGAGATATGACTTGTAGTAGAAAAAGGATGATAGGTTCCTTCAAGGGGGGATGTGTTAAAAGGTCAGGTGTCAGACTACATCCAACTGTACAAGCCACTCTGTTTCTATATCTATGGCAGCCACAGTTAATTTAAAGTATCTTTCCTTTGATTCTTTCTTATTTTTTCCCCGTCGATCCCATCACCTTGTTACCTTTGCTAAGGGGTAATTTTTTGGCTTGGTCTTTTGCTATGGTCACAGAAAAACTAATGGCTCCATTTTCATGAAACTTGTACAACATTTTTTGACCAATGTGAACGTAGTTATTTTGCTGGGCTTGTACTGGTGCTGGTTCATCTCAGAACCTGTATGCTCTCCGCCACTATAATAACAACAATGGTGGACTATATCGTCTCTTTAAAAATGTTGCTCATGGCTTTGCGGGCCTACATTGGCATCCAAACAAAACTGGTCCAACACATTTGTGCTGCTTGTCTTGAATGTTATGGTCGGCAGTTATGTTCTACTAACACTGAACATAAGATGTTGACATTAGCCTTTGTTGTAAGCTAATGCTAGCCCGTATCAATCACATTGCAGTTATCAAATAAAATGAATGATACATGTTATAGTTGTTCTTGTTGATCACGATAATCCTGCCCCCAGCCCATGTAAGTGGTTCGTGGGTTGAGTTGGTGCCACTCTGGAACCAGTTTTCCTGGCCGAGAGCCGGTTCTTTAGCTGTCGAAAAGCGAAGAACTGGTTCAAGATTAGGCACTGGCTCCAAACCGGCCCTGGAACTGCCTTGGTCGAAAAGGGGTATTGGTGAAAGGGTGTACCATGGATCATAGTAGAACCCATCGAAGTTTGGAGTGGATCACAGGGCAGAGACACTAATTATTTTGCAATTTTTTTAGCATTGTGAGATAAGGCATTTTTGCTGGTGGGGATGCTTCCACCCAACACTGCATTGGGACCACAGACTGTTTAAATGTAGAAGATGTAGCAACCTTGACATCACCCATTGGTTTGTGAACCACCGTTTCGGAACACAGAAGTTTGGTATTCTGGCCATCGCCATCTTGGTTTTTGGAGCCAGAAGTGACTGTAATTGTATAAGTGTGTTAAAAGCGATGTTAGCTATTCAGGACTTAACACAAGTAAGTACGGGTGAGGATCATTCGAATTTTATTCTTTTGCAGGTATTTGGTAATAAACCAAAATATTTTTGACGGATTAAGGTTTTGACCAGTTTTAGGTTTTGACCTGTAGCAGTTGAAGAAATAATTCCTTCTGCTGCTAGCATGGCCAAAAAGCTTTGTCAATAGAGTAATCCATCTTCATGTAATTCTTGCCTTTATTCACAATTAAAAGTTGGGCAATTTTGGTAGGATGCCCAAAAATTTTTATTATACAAAATATCCGAAGTAGCAGATCAGATAATGGAAACATCATTAGCTTATATGATAAGCTAAATCCTAAACACGCTCTTTTATTCTATTAATGCCTAAGCGAAACACAGGACATCACACGGGAACCAGTCTGTCTTTAAGTAACTGTCTAATAAAACTTCTGCTTACTTACTCCAAGGGAAATACATTTATTTATTATTCTTTAAGCTCCCTTAATGTGAGTGGTGTGTACTTTATCCTCATTTATGGAATAATTCAATATAAAATCAACTGAGGCTGAGCAACACAGCAAATGTGTTTGTTATAAGATGACCTTATTGACGAAGGCTCTCCGTGTTCTAGAAAATCTTTCACACATTTACAGTCTTGACAGGCACTGTTGATTTATAGTGAAAATAAATCACATAGGTAGACTCTTAACTACTTGTAAATACTGAAGGTGTGAATATTGGGACATACCCCAATGCTTAAATCACATTGCACAACTTGACATAAGAAGTGATGGATGGGTCGGCCACTGTGTACATCATGAAAGCTACTAATGGTGGACGACTGCCAGAGTGTAGCACCAAAGTCATTTGAGCACAGCTGTCAGATTTGAAGGCTACATTATTACTGTTGGCTATTAAGTTCACTCTGTCATTACTTGTCAGCGGTGCCACCAGGCACATCAGGAAAACTGAATGGAAATGGTGGCTAATAATAGTTAATGATAAACAAAGCATTCTTATCCAGGTCTTCCTCAGTACATTTGCTGTCATAATACCGTGGCACAATGGCAGAAAGTGATAATGTGAAAGCTATGATTTAATGAGAGCTCTCCATGACAAGGTCCTGACATTCCAATACTCCTCAGGATCAACACCGGCATGTATTACACACACAGTGGGGCTCAGTTTAATATATAGATCTGGTAGTGCTGTGCAATATATGTGACAATGGAGATGTTATACAAGCTATGGTTGTAAAAAAGGCCACATTTGGACTGTAATGTCAGCATGCACTACATGTAATAATGGCTGAGGACCAGGCTGTGTACCAGATCGGACCAGGGTATGTACTGCATGCAGTGTGGTTTGATTCATGTGGATGAAATACAGCATGCAGCTGTGTGATTGTTTGGATGCACATGCAGAGATTTGCATTTATTAGTGTGTGCAAGAGAGTGAAAGACAGATGGAGAGAACATGACAGTGAAATACAGAGAGGCAGCAAACGCTAGCAAGAAAACGTTGACACATATAGACTGATGGATGGAGTGGAAAGGGAATAGTAAATTTTCGGGCCCGTGGCAGTGTGTCTGCCGCTGTCGATCTGATTTGGGTGACACTGTGTGACAGGAAGCTGGCAGAGGAGCTGGATGACCCTGTACATACTAGAGGTCACAATGGAAGTGACTGGCACATATTCACATTCATACACACACACAAACACACATGTACACAAACCCATGCTCTGAGCCCCAAACTTCTTCCACCCTTTGCTTCTTGTCAGCCCTCAAACCACTAACAGTGCAACTCAGACTGGCATAATGATGGTGTTAACCCTTACATGGCCAACAGAGCTTACAGAGCACTCCACTAGAGACAACAGCTGGAAATGGGTGATTAGCTCGTCTATGTCTAATCTATATCTAGCCTGGTGAGTTGAATAAAGGGAGGACTTGAATTATTCTTTATCAGGGATCAAAGGTCAGGAGAGGAATTTACCAACTCCCAGTTTTCTGTCATTTTATATCAAGACGAATACCGTTTTCACAGTTTATGACACGTTTTAAGAACTAACCAGGTAGTCCAACTTCCCTGCTTACTTTTGTCCAAGAAATCTCCTTTTTTGCCCGGTCTCTGTACAAATATAAAGTACATATAAAGTATCGTAGAACCACAGACAACAACAGCAACATTTTGTCCTTCATTTCTGATTTAACAATGTCAGGAGAATCTCAATTGTGACACAGTATCACGCAAATTTCTCTAACTAGGGTGAATATGCAAATTAAGCTTCTATTCACATCCAGGCATTAACTTCATAGGTTTTCTTGTTTTTACATTTTTTTTTTTAAATCGCTTTGCAATTGATTTGAACACACAAAAAGATTCCTCAGCCGATGAACTGATGACAATGCCCTTAGTTTTGCTTTTGTTTGGTCATAAAACATTGTGTTAGACCATTACAAATTCTGACCTCATGGTGACTCTAGAGGAAGAGTCAGGAGTTCACTTAAATACCATAATTCATCATGTGGGGAACATACATATCTACACAAAATCTCAAGACAAGCCATCCAATAGTTGCTGAGACATTTGTAAAAAAACACAAATGCCAACCTTATGGCAGCAATAAAGAAAATGTTGGTATACACTCAAGTCAGTATGATTCATCATCACCAACCATGAATGTCACAAAAATGTACCAATGTACTCAACCAATCACTGAGTACATGTTGAGATATTTCACTATATGATAACTGTGATCTGCTGGTGGTACTATAGAGGAAAAGTCAGGGGATCACCAAAGTCTGGGTTCATCCTCTGGGGACCATAAATATGTGTCAAACAGTTGTTGGGACATTTCTGTCTGTACTAAAGTCTCAAGCATGCTTAAAAACAACAGAAGACTAACTTTTCTGTATGGGAAATCTACTACCTCTGATTCTTGCCACTCATCAGATCATGTGATGCATGTGTCAGGTGTCCACTAAGTTGTTTTCCCTTTAAGCAGAAGGTTCAAACCACTGAAGGATAACTCCCACAAGGAATGAGTTCTTTTGTTTCTTGTACTATTTAATAGCTTACTTCTGGTTAATGTATTTTTTATAGGATAGTTAGAAATTCAGTGTTAGTGCTGTTTAGTTTAATGGTGCTCTGTAGATGAATAAAGATGTGCATAATTTATGACACTTGTGCCTTGTGTAATGTTTTAAGTACTTTTTTATATTAATGTTTACTGTTCATCAATTGCCTGCAGTAAGAATTTCTTATTTGAGGGAACTGCAATGAACTGCACACATATTAAACCTGCATTTCATGTATGAGCAGCTGATAAAGGCAGGAAATTGTTGTAGGTTTTCATCTTAAAAGTGCACTTACTAGTTCCCCTCTCATCCAGGCCAGTGGTTTTTACTCCCAAGAGACCAAGAGTACTTTGACTGTTATTTTTAGGTTGGGAAAAGCTCATCTGCGGTTCCCTAGGTGAGAGGCCCGGCCCATCTGATCCCATCAAGCAGTGTATTCATCTCTGCTGTCATAGCTTTCTGTCTATCTACCTGTTTGTCCACCTATATCATTGTCTTTATCATCTTGCTTTCATTATCTCTTGAATTATGAACATCTTTACAATTAAGGCCTATTCCCTTTTTTTCATTCTGTTTTTGTATTAATAACTCACCAATCATCTCTTTCCGCAATCACTTGAAGGCAAAAATGGGAAGTTATTGTAATGATGATTATACTTTTTGATGAGACTGATGATGTTGCCAGCAAATCTTTCACCAGTCGTAACGTTGGAGACAATAAACAAATTCCAAATCCTTCAACAGTTTGTTTGAGTCACAACATATAAGAGTGATGTAAGGGATACAATGCATTCTGTAGGCATTTCTGCATTCACACAAACCAGAGAGGGGATGTTTCACCCACACACGGAAACATGGTGAACCACCAGTTTAGCTTGAAAAACAGGAATCATGTCAGGCAGGATCTGAGGTAATAGAACCTTGGGTGATGAGGTCATTATCAAATGATCATTTCAGTCAGAATTGTCACCAGGCTACTCTTTGAGTGTCAGCTCAAATAATGACAAAATCTCCACAGAGACAGACAGATGAATGTCTGACAAAGGCATCGCAGTATATTTTCTATTTGAAGAGTGAATTGTAATGAGTTCTTCAATGAAATTTAATACTTTGAATTGATTGAAATAAACTGACATCAGTTTCTTCTTTGGGGAAGCCCAAAGCTCTTTTATGTAAAAGGGACAGCCAAGACAGCCCTTTCTGCTCTGAGCTGCACGCATGCGCTCATTGTAATATTGCTGACTTCAAGTGCTTTTTGTAGACTACGACTTTTCAAACTCCTAACCAAAAAATGTCCATACTCAATACCATGCTGATAGCGTAATTCCAGCACTATATATTCATGTTAACATTGTACAGTTTTACAAGTTACTCTACAAAAAGACGAACATGTTTTTATCATGTGGTTTCCTGAGAAACAAGAACTTATATAAGAAATGCTCAAACTTCATTTGAGATTACATCACATAGAGTGATCAAAATATATAGTTCAGTGTATCTATTAGTTACTTATTGTTGTCTGAGCAGTTGTATCGTTCAATAAAATAAAATGTATATTATCATTTTTAAGTAGTCTTAAGGCTGTATTCAAACAGTGCTTCAAAGCATGGTTACTAAATGTAGTATTTATAGACACAATTTACAGTTAGGGTATTTGAGACTCATATTGGACTTATAAAGTAAAAATTTGATTTGAAAAATGTACATTCAAACAATAAAACAAAAAAGTATATATAGCTCAAAAGTGAGGTATTCAAATAGAAACATGATTAATTATATATGTTTTCATTTGGAAATTTAGGGAAAATGTCAATCTACATTTTACTTATATTATACCAATAATATTTCCGCATTTTACATGAAATATCCCCGCATTGTTGTCGGGTCGTTCATGTGAATTTATTTTGAACTCTCCGACAGCCCCTGAATGCAGCACCAACAGCAACATTCCCAGCGCCACAGCAGAGCAGACTGGGAATGAGATTCAGCTAAAGTACACGAGCGCGTCGTACCTGGCTAAACGAGCCGAGGACGCTGTCAGCCACAGGTAAAGTCACTATCGGATACGGAGAGGACGACGCGGAGTTTCGGTTAACTGGAGAACAGAAGGAAACAACATTTAAAGTGAGTTCATAAACAACAGCTGAGAGAATTTAATAAGTGGACACGAGACGTGAGTAGGACCGTGGCAGATGTAAGATGACATCGATAAAGGTGGATTAAACTGCAGGGATGTTCAGGAAATGATGAAAGCAATATCAACTCAGTAAGGAGTGACTTCAGAGGCGACAGGAATGGCTTGATTTCTCACCCCGGGAAAGCGGTGGGACAATACTGTCAGAGGCACTCATGTTTCTGTGGAAGGGAAAGAAAGTTTGCTGCGCTTCACTCGGATACAAGTCTACTTTGTGAGAGGCATTGCTGCTGTGACTGTTTCTCATCCCAGTGGCAGAGCCCGCCAGTTTTGGTGTGGGCTAATAACTGTTCACAATGTCTAAACCCGTGCTAAAGAAAAACCACTGGACCTTCAGAGTGAACGAGTGCTCCGTCGGTAAAGATGCCCGTGGTGACCTGAATGTGCCGCTGCGCGGCGGAGCGGAGAACGGGGAGTTCGCTTATATCGGACAAGTTAACGAGGATGTGGTGGTTTACAAAAATGGAACAATAAATGAAGGAGAACTGCTGCTAGAGGTGGAGAACCTCTCGATCTCGGGATTACCCTTGTACGACGTACAGACAGTGATAAAGAACTGCAAAGGTGCCGTCAGGTTGAAAACTGTCAGACAAGGTAAGGACTGGGAGAGGCGGAACTCCGATCAAACTTCTGTTATTTTAATGTTGACCAGTGTTCTGAAACACGACAGGGGTTTAAATGTTTTGTACCAATAGTTTTAATGTAATAGAAGAAAGCATTCATCAGTTCGGCACACATTAATTGTAGATTTAATCTTAAATTATCAAAATAGAAACATTTATAATGACTTTGCTTTCAGAGACGAGTCGTGCAGGTAATGTCGAAGTTGGTAATATGTTGAAAGAAGTTCTTCCAGGTGAAACAGTGATTAATCCAACTAAAGAGTGGGTGATAAAACTTCAAAAAAGTCGTGACCACGTACACCTGCCAGGGAGCAAGGCCACGTTGAACTGAGATATTTTTGAATGGAGTTTGGCGTGTTCTTTTTTTTCCTACCAGGGAAAATACCACCTGTCTGGCCTAAGGGGTGGTAAAAACACAGGTTCTCAAATATTGTTTATTCAGCTTCCCTTTTGTTCATTCTCTTTAATAACCCTTTGAAATGGCTCACATATTAAGAAGGTGTTACAAATGATGTATCAGTTTACAGCATTGTAGCTAAATGGACATGCTCTTTAATGGAGAAAAAACATTCAACACCTGAAATAATCATCATCAATCAGGCGTCTTATCCCATTACTTTAAATACAATTAAGCTATCCTAGTTAGTCTACGCTTTGATTCCATGTAGGAGGCCTGTAAGAATATCAGGTGTTACCTGGGTATTATACAACAGCATATGCATATTTTTAGTAAGCTGCACACATTATATGTCTAGCAGAGATCCAGCTGACCTTCTTGACATGCAGATAATGAGCAAAGTCTGAGTTAGCCTGGGTCTTATTTGGCTGTCTCTCTTTAGGCTGTATGGTATCTGTTGAGTGCTCAAACAGGCTAGACTGGCAGCACCTCTCTCGCACCCAACAGGAAAGGTAACATCAGTCACGTAACAGAGATGAGAACATCAGGCCAGTGTGGCTAGTCTGGCTAGTTCATGGTCAGCTTGACTCAGCAGGGCTGGGTGGTTTGACACTGAGCCACTCTGACAGGCTCCCAGCGTGGTAAAGCAGACTGCTGAAGGGATGCTCGGAGCCAGCCTGGGCCACACTAACTTCCTGTAGAGACAAACAAAAGTGCAGCAGCTCTTCAAGGACAATTTCACATATTAAGAACCTGTGAACGCTGGTAGCAATATGGGCTGTGTCTGCTCAGAAGTGGCACTGTGCTTTTTTAAGGCACATTTGAAATGAAACATCAAAGTACAGCTGTATTTTATCAGGACAGTATAACAACAGTTGGGCTGCCTCAACCTGCATACTAAATGTTATGTCACTGCATTGTATATACCACCACTTTGGGGGGGGGGGGGGGTCTATGTAAAGTGGAGGAGAGAACCTGAACATGTAAATATTCTCTTTGGGATGGGGGGCAGTAAGGCTTATGAAAAAAACGTCGTCCTACTCTGATTGCTTTCTGATTGTGGGTCTGTTTACCACTGAAATCACCTGATGTGGCCTGTCTTAACAAAACAATGCTCTGGACTTTTCGGTCCATAAAGGGGACATATTATGCTCACTTTCAGTTTCATACTTTTGGGTATTTTGGCTTTCTACTAGAACATGTTTACATGCTTTAATGTTCCAAAAAGTTTTTCTCATACTGTCTGTCTGAATATACCTGTATTCATTCTGAAATGTCCTGTCTCTTTAAGCCCCTCTCCTAAAAACGCCCAGTCTGCTCTGATTGGTCAGTGTTTCCAGGTCCCTGCACCATCATTGCAGCTGGGGAATGACTATTACAGCAATGTAATTTAGATTAGATTCTTAATTGGCATTGTACAAAAACAAACAAGCAAAATCCAGGTGCACTCAAGAAGCCAGCTCAAATATAAAAATAGGTAATAAAACTAAATAGAAAATGCTTTCATTCCATTTATTGCTACCCACATTCTACACATCAAAACAGTGCCAGCATTTATACCATACACTCATTGTCAACGTATGCAGTTAATAAGATAAAAATGCTCATTGGTATTAAGCACATAATAATAATAATAATAATAATAAAAGTTAGCTAGAGTAGTTGCTCTTTATACCTATATAAGGTATAGTGTAGTTGTGACATCACAACCTTCCAGAAATCCTTCTGACAGCTCATTTAAAGTTTCTGAATACTGGCTGTGTGCATTTCTCTGTAGATTAAGTGTTTCGATACTTTCTGAGTATTTTTATAGCACCTAAATCTGCTTTATATTTTAAAATTACATGGGGATCTCACTTTTTACAATATGTGACCTCTAATTAGAAAAAGATCTCCATGTAGAACCTTTTATGTCACATTTCAAAATACTTGAATAGTGAAACTTGGCGATAGTGCAACAGCCCTAATTAAGTAGGAGCAAAAATAGAACAAACAGCACACAGGTGCTTTCACTTATTGGCTCAAATCTACTTAGGTCAATGGGCGGAGCTATGATGGTGATAATGTGATGTCACTAAACTCACAAGGCTATTTTCACAGCAGACATTTTTGACTTGTCATCGTAGGAAAGGCACAGGCGTTACTCATAACATTAACGATGGCTCTGTTTTATCCAAGTGTCCCAGTGAGGCGTGACAGTGAGCCAGCAGGGCTGTCATTAATTTTATTGTCTACACCTGTGCCTTTCCTAAAGTGACTGATTAAAATGACATCTGTGAAAAGAGCCTTTATACTAATGATAAAGGTGTATGCTGTCAGTGCCCTGAAAACCAACAAAACCAACAGGATGGGCAGGGAGATGTTCATCAATCTACTTTAAATTTTCAAGATATCTGTATTTTTTGTGGCAAAGACCCTTGAATTAAGTGCTGTTTATTAGTTTCATGCTGATTTTAAACTGTGGCAAGAAGAGCTGTTGGTTCCCTCTCTTTCCATTCAGTAACTGCAGGGGTAGTGTGTTCCGATAAAACTCTTGCTGCAGGAGAAAACAGCAGTAAACAAATGCTTGTGCCAAGTGGTGGACGTCTTTTTCAAAAGTGTCCTTGAGTGCTGGACTTAGAAGCCTCTCTTGAATCTTTCTAAAAGTGGAGCATGCAAATTTCGAACTATCCGGTCATTTTATTCAAACTACTTCTGAGAGAACCAGTTGACTATGCACCCCCCCATCCTGTCTGCCGCTTGTAATGACTTTAGACAATAGGAGGAAACTAACCTCTTACTTTGAACCAATCAGGGCTCCCAACCCCCATTTTTTCCAGGATCCATCTGGGGATGTCGGGTGTCACTGGCATACAACGTCACATGACCAGATTCCATTTCAAGTTTTTAATAATTCACGCTGTCTGGGAATTTCCCTCCCTAATCAGCCTTAATTGGGAAAATATGTTCGGCAACAAGGGCCATCTGTAAAATCTAAGTGACCTAATTTTACCCAGAGCTTGTGCCATTTTCTCACTTTAATCAAGTGGGATGTGTGGAGAGGTACTGCTGCAGTGTCCTGGCTCACTGGTTTTCACAGCACACTTGATGCTGTTGACTGCCAACTGTATAAAGAGCTGTGTTGGAAAGTGTAAGGTCGGGACCTTCAGCACTCTATTCAGACCTGTGAGCACTTAACCACACACACACACACACACACACACACACACACAGAGTGGCACTTTCCAGTCTGGGCCGATGAAAGGCTCTAACCAGTTTTGCTGCAGAGATTGTATTGTTTGCTTTGGGTATCAGTGAAAAAGTACATGACACTCACACAAATTCACTGCAGAACACACACTCTGTGTTGCTGACTGAGTCCAAGCCACGAGAAGTCCACCTCACTATGTATCGATCGGTCGGAAGCTGTGGGAAAATAACTACATTATGTAATTATGGACTATTGCAAATAAACACAGAAATGCACTTTCACTTCTCGCCCTTTTAAACCATCATCTACTTACCGTGACCTAATGCAGTTCAATAATCCCATAATGTTATGTTTGCAAACAAAAATTCACATTATGATGATAGGACTTGTCAGTCTGATAAATGCCAGAACTTCTTTATGGATAATCTTCTTAAGAAGATGATCTAGTGCTCCACATTTGCAGAAACATCACTATGGACACAGCGGCGCACAAACATACTTGTACAAACACAATCACAACAGAGAGGGGTCAGACTGAGAGCAGATTAGTGTCGCGCTCTCTCTGGTGTTAGTACCATGGGCATCTACACTTCCTCTCACTGTAAAAAAAATGACATTCAGTGCACGCTTAAAGAAATATCAAGTTTAATTTATCAACGGTGCACAGATTGATTTTGTTTTGAAACTAGTGCTCTCATTTTTAATTATTTCATACTTTTAGGTGCTTCTTTCTCAATTTTAACAGATTGGCCTATCGAAAAACAGGGAACAAGATGCCTGGATATTAAATTATTAATCAGTTTTGAACCTCATCACAGTTCGACCAGGTTAAATTATAGTAGGGGAGACCGGGGGAAATTGTAACATTTTCCTTTACAGACTACTTGAAATACAATATTAATCTTTTTATTTAATAGACATATATGCGCACTAATTAAAATATTAAAAATAGATTATAATATTACATTTAATGCAAGGAGCCAGATTCAATTGAGGGACATTGAAACACCTTTGTCATCCAATATACAGACAAACTGACAATGAAAGAAAGGTTTTTGCAGAGATATGAAATTCACCCTTTATGTCATTATGTAATATTATTTGAACACATTTAAAAACCAAATTATTTTACACACAAAGGCATCTATACTGATGAGCCACTACTAGAACAAACACATTTATACAAACACATACATTTAACATTCACATTTGGTAAAATATATCCATTTTCTAACAGAAAAGCACGTCAACAAGGAAAAAAGGTGCATATAAAATATCATATGCTAGCTATTAGCATCTTTATTAGCACAGGTTTTTCATGCTAATTTATAAACAATACTCGAAAGATAAAATTGTTGTTTAAATTTTCAGACATGTTAAATTTTAAATCTAACCTTTCTATATACAACAGCCTTTTATTCACAAACTCATTAAAATGTGAGAAGGAAAAAAAAAAAAAAATTTCAGACATGTTAACTTTAGACAGCAACTTCTATGCCTCAAAATCAGTTTTTTGTTGAAAACTTCGGCTGAGGTGAAATGGTCCTGTTCCTTTGGCACGGGCAGAAAGGAAATCCAACTGAGCATGTGCAGGGTAAGCATATACAATGGCCATTGTGACATTTCACTGTGAAGATTGATAAGATAAGATAAATGTGTTTTTTTTTGGACTTGAAAAATGGTACAGTGGCTCAGAGTTCATAGGTTTCCCCAGGCTGTAGGTTTTCTCTGTGTGAGTCGCCCTGGTCCACAGGATCTGCTGCATGTGACCACGCTCTCACACACACCAGCAATTTGAATCCTCCTCACATAAAAGCAACTACGCTCTCCCAAACCAATCAGGAATTGAGAAGCGCTCTATTGAGAGTGTATTTCTTCCCAAGCTGCATTGTATTACGCAGCTGGTCTGATGTACGAGGCCTTACCAGCTATAAATTTCTGTAGGCAGAAAATATTCTCCCTTTCATAATAGCAGTGTGAGTTGCTAACCAGGGCTGCTCAAATTTACAACACCGTGTTACTGCATTAACTCCAAGCTGTGTGTGTGTGAGAGTGTTTCTGGCAGGCATTGCATATGGAAGTGTTTACTTCCTTTCTCTCAGCAGGAAGTTGGACACCCCTCCTCACCCCAACTGTTCTTCCACCTTTGTATTCTCTGACAGTGGTGGAACAACTTCACTTCCTCCACTCATAGCGGGGTTTAGGAAAGATCTCTGGCTTCAATTTCAGGGTGTGTTTATAGCTATTTGAGTGTGTGTGTGTGTAGGGGTATGAGAGCGAGAAAGAGGGAGAGTCACATGTGTACAGTATAAGCATCTTGCCTACTTTGAGCTGAATTTGTGTTTATGTATGTCGGTGCTCAGCTTAAGCCTTGCGTTTAAATACAGTGGAGGGACACTCAGTTACCAACTAAATAGACCATGAAATGCTGCCTCACTAATGCAGCAGTTTTTGTAATCCCCCTAAAGAGGTACATATGCACATGTACGCAGTCTTCCCTCTTGTTTGCTGAAGAATGGTCTTTCTCTTCCCTAATTAGCTCAAGTGGAGGTTGTTGTATCGAGTGTGAATGGGAATTGGTCACACTTGGCACTTGCGGTTACACACTCTGACAGAGGGAGAGAAAGGCCAACTAATTTACGATAGTGAGTTTAGTAGGGCGGGAGGCAGTGAGGCAGTTCCCTTTCCTTCCCCTTTGAAGACTGCTCTTATCCAGTGTCCTCAAATTGCGTACATGCACAGTAGGGGAGTGTGCATTTCTGAGGAATGTGTCAAGATTTAGAAACGGTTCTGCAAAAGTTGCTGAAGAAAATCCTAAAAGAGAAACACTTTGTTAGATCTTTAACATTAGTTGACTACATGGTATTATAAATTGCTATTTTTTTCTGAATGAACTTCATCATGGTCTATTCAAGAAATATCTGCATAGATGTCTAAGACAGCTGTTTGCTTAGGTGTATCCATGAGCTCCTTATGAGTGTCAGAACACAGGGAAATTAAAGCTCTGAGCTTAATATCAGGCTGCTTTGGTTCAGTACCTAAGGGAACTATTAACCTAGCCAAAGTGTAGGATGAGTTGACAAATCTACTCACAATGTCTTCACTTATTCCCACACTGCCAAGCCGACTGCTTGGTTAGCATAATCCCCCAGCTGGGAGCGACGACGATGCCTCCAATTTGAGAGCAGGTGAATGTCTTAATCAAAGTATTAATTTTTTATGGTGCATTAAGATCCTGAAAATATGCAGGTGCTTAAAAACTAACTTTACACTAAAGGGGCTATCAAACCTGAGCTGTTTGGTAACATATTTCTAGGGTTCCGGTGTAGCCAGCAAATATCTGGATAATAAATATGCGAGGCAAGGAATTCATCTTCTATGAGCCACTCAGTTTGATTATCAACTGGAGACATGAGAATAGAGATGAGGATGAGAGACGACATCCACAACTTGATTGTTCCTCTGCATATAAATGCATATGAACATAAAAGCATATTGTCGTCAGATGATAGCCAATGGGTTACTAAATTTCATTACGGACAATGCATTCTGTCGCTTTTGCTCTCCACATAGGCTATTTACATACATACAACCAAAGCCCACTCAAACGTGATTGGTCAATACTACTACAAAACCACAGCATCAGGTGTGGGATTTACACAGGATGGGAGTCAATTTTACCATTTATCACAGGACTAGGAAGGGACAGGAAAAATCAGTCTGTTTTTATATATAAATAAATACTGACACTGACAGACTTCAGCCCTCCTAAAGTATTAGAACCAGGTATCCAACAGCTGGCCCGCATTAGAATGATATAGGGACACCTGGCCAATGTGTTGTTTTTTATGTTTTTGTGCCCTTTAGCATTTTGAGTTTTAACACTGAAACAGGGTGGGACAGGATTTTTTGGGGGGGATTGGGATGGGAAAGGAGTGAAAATCCACTCCTGTGTCACCCTCTAGACCCTACCACTCATTCACATCCCCTATTCAGTGATTATCACTTCCATTGCCCATGTTAAAGACTTAAAGACTAAACTAAACTAGCAGTTGAAAGGTCTCTGAAGGAGCCTCTTGGTGTGTCTGTGTTGAATGCATTTTTTGAATTTGTGAAGTGGGTGTGTTCAAGCTAAAACAGGGTGTTAAGTTGCTGTTTAAACTTTACAGCACCAAGACCTTCCCAAGGTTAGAGCTTGTTGTTGAACCAACCAATCAGAACCAGGGCTGCCTTTTTGAACAGCTAATATGGCAAATATGAAGTCAGGAGCTGGGTGGTGAAATATTGAACCAAGACACCAAGCAGACACAGTCTTTCATAAAATCTTTTGTGCACACAGTCACCACAGTGTTTGAGCATAGTGTCCTGTGTTCAGTCAGGAATCGGATCATATGCCTGCAGAAAGTAGTAGTGTGTTCACATGGATGTGTGTGCATTTGCGTGCCAGTCAGTCTGACATGGCCAAGTCTTTCTGTCAGCTCTGCTGCTGTTAAACTCGGATGAGATGTGCTTCTGCCTGCAGCGGGCAGACTTAGGACACAAAGTGATGGAATTGGTAGTGGCTGTGGGCATCATTAATATGTCTGAGACTAGACCCAGTAGCAAGTGGATGTGCCCAAGAAAATTGCTGCATGTCTCTTAAAAAGTTGAAAGTTTAATGTGCTTTTTATTTTTTTTTAATTCAGCAGGGACTTAACTTCTGCACAAAGAAATGTAGTTAAGTGCATTTTCAACTCCACCTCATGTTTCTGTAATATCACGGCGCAGCATATTTGAGTTCTTAAGACACAAGATGGTACAAAGACACTTACATGGAGATAATTTGCTGTCGTTAAAGCTAATCGTCAGCTTGTTATCATTCTGGTCATAGCTGCACCCAGAAAATCTATACTCTATCTCTCAGGCTCCTTGGGACATAAAGGCCTGTCTTTCCCAGTCTGCTTCTTTCTTTTCTTTACCTTTAATTACGTTCTGGTTGAGGCCTTGGGGTCTGTTTACACAAATCCCATTAATGTAAAGTCTTTGGGAAGCTTACTCACGCACAATCATGTGCACATGCAGACAAAACAAGAGAGTATCTACAGGTTTAGAGAACAGTCTAGCCCTGATTAAGAGGATTTGGACATGAGTCTGTCTGTTTGGTGAGAACACACACACACACACACACACACATACACACACACATGCAAACTCCCGGGTTCTTCCTGCAGTGACAATTATGCGGCACACAACAATGCCTCGTTGAACCACACTGCCTTCTTCCTCCTCCTCCTCCTCCTCCTCCTCCTCATCTTTCCTCGCTTTATTCATCTTGTCCGCTCTCTTTATCTCTCCCCTCTCAAGTCTTCGTCTATTCTCTCCACACTCATTGTCGTCTGACTATGGGAATTGTGACGGCTCTTATTAAGGGGCAGCCAATTCTGACTGAGTCCCCCCACCCTGTCCCTTTCCTGCTTAAGTCCTAATGAAAAGAATCGTTCCAACAGGTCACTTCACAGCAGTTATGGATGACTGTGTGTGTGGCAAAGCATTGAAGACAGCTTTATGTGGGTGGTAATCGCTGTGAAGGGAGACTGTTCTGGATTATGGGTAAAAAAAAAATAGCTGAGATTTGAAAGACATATTGGTAACATGTGCTAAAGTTTGTGGTGAGGAAGTGACCACCGACGTGTGTGTTGAACTATTTCTTGATCAACCAAAAGTGGTGGAGTTCTTCCCAGAAGTATTTTAGTAACTGATGCTCATGTGGTCAGTGAGGCTCTGTTGCTGGTTATGGCTGAGCGATAGGGCCAAAATCTTGAATACTGATTATAGCTAATTTCATATCACAATATGTTTGCACCTGATAATTCAATAAATACATAGTCTTTATGAAATAACTACATGGTAAAGCCTACTTTTGTGTACTCCGTGTTAGTAAAACAGCACCTCCATGGTTCATTCTGGTTTCGCCCTTATATGCAAGGATCATCCAAACCATCCAAATGGCGTAAAAATTGTCATAATACAGTTTTGCTGGTGATGGACATTTTTACATCGCTTTGAAGATGTATATTGTCATATCACCCCGTCGTAATTTTAGGAAAGACACTTATTTTTTGTAGAGTTAGATGAAGAGATTGATTCTAATCTCACGTCTGTACGATAAAAATGGAAGACTGGACTGGAAACAGGCCTGGGTCTGTCCATAGGTAACTAAATCCTTCTGCTGTACCAGCCATGGGCAATCCATGGGCAAGTTTTAGAACCAGACCTTGAATTCCAATTGGTACTCTAGGCTAGTGGCGTTGATTGCACCCCATGACACGTCTATAGACATGCCCCTGGTACCAGCACAGGTTAAGTTCTGAAGTTCTGTATGAAAACTATGACGAAAAATGATAATTTTGCCATTTTACACAGACTATTGGGTGTGGAGCAGTTGTTTTGCTACCAGTGGGACAGGCAGTTATTGTTAATAGGGGTGTTTCCATCACAGTCGAATACCCGGAATGAGGCGGGTCTCACTCACTGAAACGCCACTAATTTGAATGTGAGCCGCTCTAGCGGTCATTTGACCGGACTTTTTTTGGAACTGTAGAAGAGCAGGGCTGTTTTCCTCCCCTGAAAAAAGCTTGGTTGCTGATTGTATAGAACGCTAAGCAGGATGTGATGTAGTACTCAACGCCACAACAACACGTGCCATTTTTAAAAGCCGGCGAAGTAGTGACTAGTCACAGGTGACAATATACATAAGCCCCTTTCATTGTGTGGTCCCGTAAATCCCCAATATATTGTTGGAAAGATCTGTGCCAGCTCTTCGCATTAGGGCACTCTTAGTGATCCTGCAAAGGCGTGATTTTCTGCCCTATCATAGGGCAGTCCGGCGTCGCTGAACGAGGTGCACAGTAGCACAGTGTTAATAGGCTAACAGTTAGCTCTGTAGCAGTACAGTGTGTATGTGCTGCTGCAGCAGTATGTGTTCACTTAGCGATCTCTGTTTGTTTACAACAAGCACCAGACACTGTTGCACAGTTAGCATGCCCATTTGTTTAAGATCAGCAGAGACACTGTGCATAATTAGCCATGCTGGTTTGTTTATGATCAGAGGTGGATGTTGTGCACAGTTGCGTCTCCCGTGTTTAATCCGTCGCGTATGTGAAGTCACGGTTGAAACTGTCCCTAAGTGATTACGCGACGATTGAAAACCATAAGTCACCTCCGGAGTCTCGTAAATCCCTCTGGGGCCTTTTTTGAAATGGAGACACGCTGAGTGAGCGTTCATTTGAGAGGGCGTGGCCTGAGACTTTCCCAGCGCCCACTCTTTCCCCAAATGGAAATACGGCTATTGGCCAAGAAATATTCTGTAATGGGGATTTCTGGAACAACTTTACCAACTACCAAGGTACACAGAGAATGGGAAAAAAGTCCAAAGAGGTCAAAACTCCAGCAACGCTTGTAGTATAAAGAACAACTACTGTAAGACCAAGACATTTGAATTCTGGCCTTCCAATATTACAAGTGTTGCTGGAGTTCTGACCTCCCCAGGAAAAGTCCAGGTAATGATCCCTTGAAAAATGGTAAATTGTTGTTTTCACTCTTAAGTTTTTGTATGCAAGTGGACAAGTGTATTATCTACAGTGATTATCTATTTATATTGGAGCCAGCTGTCACTCAAAATGTCCTGGTTAGCCACGTTATATGAATCCTAAAATTGTGATACTCTTGCATTGAAACAATTTGTGTGTATGTAGATGTTAGAAAAGGTGCCTGTGGTTCATCCATCTGGAAATATCCGCCTGTGTGATGGTGACCAGCATTGAAGCATCCTTGATTGAGAAAGCATGTGTGTACTGCGGTAAGCTGGGAGCCTTCAGGACACCTAATGGCTTTGGTAATCTCTTTTGATGACAGGGGAGATATGGTTGTGTCATCAGCTTCACAGGCGGCCTCCAAGTGCATAACAGCTAAGGGCCAAATGACACTTTGTCTTACATCCACCGCTACTATCCGATATACGCGTTGCTCTGCGTGATGACTGTGCATCAGCTGTGCTTGTGTGCCCCCTAAAGCTGGGCACTCGTTACATGGCTCCATCACTTCAGAAGCCCATACGACCCACATTATTAAAGTCTGTTATTTCCAGTAGTTTCATGCCTCTTCAGCTTAGCGGTAGACACACTAAATGATTCAATGCAGGCTGGGGACCACACACAAAGATTCTTCACTTTTGGTTGATAAAAAATGCAGAACATTACTAGTTTTAAACTAAGAGAGTGGTGTATACTCATTTTGTGCCAGAAAAGAACAAAAGAATTGAACTAGTTGCCAAAGTAGAAGGAAAATACTTTTGCAGATTGCTTAATGTCCTTGCTGCATATTTAGCATTGTCAAGGGTATATTATTTTATATGCCAATTATTCAGTAATATCATTTTTTTTCTATTCCACATGGCTTCAATTAAATTTGATCAGGAAGTCTTTTGGCTGCAGGCCATAGTTGCTAACCGCTCTCAGAATTATTCAGGATTAGGTGAAGGCAGAGTTGGTTCAGGACTTGGCATTTTGTCTTGAAAAAGTTAAAACTTGCCTCAATTTGGGTAAAGTTAGATAGATTTTTGGAAGAAGCTTTCTATGGGCAAAACACTAAGACACAACACCTCGCTGTGGTGGATAATGTGGGCCAAATATGATTGAATTCTGTTCTCATTGTTTTTATCCTCTCGCCATAGTATCTGGGATTAGGAATACTGCACAATAATGTTCTTGACAGTCCAAATGAGACAAATTATTGGAAAGTATTTGCAAAAACTTGTTTCAGAAAGCCTTTTAAAGCACAATCCAACTCTTAGACTGGTTTCCTGGCAGCACAAAGTCACTGTGTGCGTCTGATAGCGGAGCTTAAAGGTCACTATGCATATGCACTCTTAAAGGTCAGCATACTGTATGAAAACTACAATAGAGGAACTCTGTCCTCATTTTTCACAGGCAGAAGCAGCCCATACACTCATCATTTACTGTACAAGCTCCATTAAACCAGTACAGTGAGGAAAATGTGGCGACTTACTGATTGAATCTTAATTAGACAAGTGGAGACTAATTAGCAAAGACGGGGAAAAGATTGAGTCTTAATTAAGAGGTCACTGGTGTCCACCTTCTCTCTTCACTGCTGGCATCAGTCACAGATGTTAATGTCGAGTCTCTTGAAGTGACGTCTGTTTATGTGACATCTCCAGCACTCCCTCTATATGTCAGAGTCAGACACTAACCCACTCACTCTCCTTATGTGTATTTAAAACCCAGCCTGGACACAAACATCCACACAAATTAGACCAAATATAAATCCTGTGAATCCCAACTAGCAGCAAGGCTGTCTGATCGAGTTTATTTTTCTTTTTTTACTGTTATTTGCTCAGTAGTTTCTCACCCCGCTTTAAAAAAAAAAAAAAGAAAATCAAAACTTGTACATGTCCCTGATGTTACATCTTGCAAGTTTAATACTGCAGTTAACTCTAAATGTAAATGTTCACACATTGACTCCACATTTTCACATGATTATGATAATCCCCCTTCTTTTTCAGAAGAAGATATTGTACAATTTTCTCCACGACTTTCTCATATTTTTTTGCGTCTCCCTTCTCAATGAATATGACATTGTGTTAAATCCACTTTAGATTTGAACTCCTTCCCACAGCAGTTGCTATAAAGTAGCTTCACTGCAGCATTCGGATGAAAGCTGAACTGACAAGAAAGAAATCCATTTGCTTTTATAATTCATACTACTGTATGTGATATAAAAGCCAAATTAATAAAACACAAACCTTAACTTTTACAATCTGCAGACAGCAGAGAGGCTTAATTAGGCCTTTTGCTGCGCTATCCTGTCAGAACTGTGTTGGACTCAATGGCCTGGTTCTAATCTGTTGTGGTTTTCACATCATTTGGGGGTTATCATCTATGCATGTAGCTTATTACGACCCATATTTATTTATATTGATGGGCGGCAACTTCTAGTAACTGTAATAATTATGAGCAAAGGAGGAAGTCAGGAGTCGCAGTATAAAGAGTGACAAAGCACGCTTTGTCACTCTTTATACTTTATACTCGATAACTTTTATCCAGGGACACAGCTGTTGATATCTCGTGTGACACCAGAAGTCAACGTGTTTAAAACGTCAACAATTTTAACATGCATACATAACATTAATATGTAACCAGGTTACATATTATGTCACATACTGTACATAACAACATCACATTACGTAACAAGATTACATCCTTATCTTAGTCCGAAGCACGATTGTTTTTCTTAACCTAACAACATCAAACATGACCTTAAATAGTTATGCGAGACCTTTTTACATCGTTAAAAAAAACAGTCGTGTTGTTTTTGGTGTCACTGGCAAACAACCTCTTCTGTCATTTTGATGTGAAGATGTGTTGCATTTTTTGTAAGCGCTATGTTGCTCATCCAGTTCCTTTCCGTCCATCATCTAAAATAGACCTGACACCATGAAATACTGGTGTTACTGCCTTAAATGACTTCTCTGTGCTGCAGTGAACAAATGCTTTGAGACACACAAGCTTGGCATTATCCTCAAGTTTTAATATTTTAAGCAGAAACACCCTCTTCTCACATAAACATTGTAAACAAATTCCAAAGCTAGCAACTCCGGACTTTGTAGTTGTAATCAAAACCAAGGCTTCACAAAAATGTACACTCGCCTGTTCAAGGCTGTGCTATCGAGCTGGAGCAGTTGTGTGTGTCTTTGATGACCAAATCGGCAACCTGATCTATCTGAAATCACGTCACACTCCACAGTGTTGAATTCTTTCATGTTCACGGCAAAGGCACATTGGTGTAGGCTTGTGGACCGCATGTCACTGCTAGTAGTGATGAGCCTAATCTGATACCCATATGGAAACAGTGCCACACGTCAGGATTATTACTTGACACAGGCCCTCCTGGCCTTGTCATCATGCCTGTGTTTTCAGTTTATCCAATGACTGCTCAGCAGCACACTGACTGATTGTTGCTGGTCTTGACGGAGGCTGTGTGGAGCTGAAGTTCACCACACATAGCATACTGTTGATGCTATTTGCAAGGCTTTCATGTGGGCATCATGTGATTTTTAGCTGTGTGTTGGGTCAAATGAGCGGGATTGTGTGGGCTGGGTCTGAATTCCATTTGTCACTTGGTAATGCCATACTATCACTGCAGCATTAGAGGCACACACACAAACACACACACACACACACACACACACACACACACACACACACACACACACACAGGCAGACACTCATGTAAAGTTAAATCCATAATCCATGCCCTTAGGATAAACATGTAATCTTATTGAATGCAGATATTTTCCCTAAGTTTGCATGCAGGGACACACACTCACACATCCACACACTTCTGCTTCCCTGCACCCTGTACTGTTCAGGAATGCTCTGTTTACATAGCTGGAGCTGGCCAAGATTAGTATTTTAGTCTCTCAGGTGTCTGCTGTGTGTCACTGACAGTTATTTTATAGGCCCTGGTATGGCTCGTACTCAAACGCTGCCGCACCTTGTGTAAAACTCCTCTGTCTGCTGGATTTATAGGAGGACACAATGGCCCAAAGACTCTCGGGAAGTTTAGCACAATCATTGAATTGCACTTCAGAATTAATGTCATTTATTGCTGTAGGAGACCTTGTGGAATAAAAGCACAACATATTTCACCTGGTGTTCTATTAGTTTGTTTAAAATGCTGCCATTGTGATTAATGAGCTGGGCAATATTGCCTAAATTTTCTATCCTGATATAGGTAATTTCATATCAACAACATAACCTGTTTCCTGGTTACTAAACACATAAATATAGCCTATTTTTGTATACCGCTGTGTGAATTAAATACTTGACAAATTCTGTTTTCTGGTGTAATTAAGAGTCTTATTGCAAAATGACTACACTGACTATGTTTACACCCCTGGAAGATTGACAGTTGGCATCCAAGTGAATTACATTCAACAGTTTGGAGTGTAAATGAATAACCACAAAATCACAATATTGAAATGATATCCCCTCAAAATATTACTCACACATCTTTTTGAGAACATTTTGGTACATACAGGAAATGTTCTCAGATTGATCCATTTATATAATGGAACTGTGTATCACAATATCTCAATACATGATTTCATCATGATATGATGTCATCGAGACACAATAAATGAACATACTGAATTATCGCCCAACCCTAGATATATGAGTATCCTCAACATAGACTTATTCAGCACTATACTTTCCTCCCTGACATTATTTGTCAGTGCTTCAGATAAGATTGGGCGAGTTTATACTACAGTGACTGCAGAAAGCCTATCAAATCAGAGTGTGTGCTGTGAATGAGGGCCACACTGATGGTCCAACAGAATGCATCCTTTTACCTGCTGGTGGAATTGAATCTCCCAGCCTAGCCAACTGCATCATTGTAAAAGCAATGTGCAACATCAGCATGCCTTTTTATATGAAGTCTCTCTCTCAGACCCCCCCTCTCTTTGATGCTCCCACTCAATGTACCTTACCATGAAATGACAGTTCCTTTACCCGTGATGTATTGCACCAATCTATTTAACACATAGAGAATCACCTATTTTCTTAAAAACTCATTGGCGCAAATAGGCAGAAGATTGCTGTCGAACACAGACGTCCCTCCATGACCTCAAGCTCTACTGGGCTCCGGAGCTCATAAATTAGACAAGAAATCTAATTTCCCTGTGGGGCTCTTAGTGCTCGCAGACGCACTGTTTCTTTTCAGGGGCGGTTGATTTCTATTCTTCTTGATGTAAATGGGCTGATAAGGGCACAGTTGGAACTGGATTGTGGCCTAGTTGCTTGCTGAGTCACAGTGGACATGTAGTACACCCTTTCTGTCACACTCACTGTGGGTTTTTTTTAGTAGTGCACATGACAGGCCTGTTTGCAGTCGTCTACTCGCAGCTGGAGATACCGTTGTTGCGAGAGGGAGTTTATTACAAGTGTTGGTCCCAAGACTCTTGAGGGGCCACTGAAAGCACCACACACTTTTAAACAATGTTATCACAGAAAGCAGCTGGAGAACTGGAGGGGGGAATGACTGTGATAAGAGGAGTAATTTTCAGCATTGTCATATGTTACTGAGCTCTGCTGTTGAGTTCTTGTCTCCCTTTGAAGGGGCTTTTTTGTTGTTGTTCAGCTTTTCTTTAGATCCATTTTCACTATCTCTGACTCGCCATGACTCCCACTCTAATTCCTGTGTGTCACTTCCTCAGTCCATTGTGTCGCCTTTGTCCACCATGCTCTTTGTTTGTGTTGACATGCAGAGGCACTCTGGACATTTCCTGCTCTGTAGGCTAGAGTATGGGACATGGTCGGGTGGTGAGTTCAAGAACACGTCGAGCAGTCTGACAGGTCTCGGTGTAATTAAATGTTTGGTAGGAGTGTGTTCTCACGGTTCAAATGCAAACAAGCCAATCAGATGTGTGTTGGTAAATCATCTGGTGACTCTTGGTTTGAAGATCATAAAATGGTGCGTCATGGATTTGTTTGGTTTATTGCTGTATTCACGTTCAACCTCTTCTTCTCTTCCATTAAACTACAACGAGTCAATAACTTCCTTATCTCCCCTCCGAACATTTAAAGACACAGTTAACTTTAAATGACTGAAAGCCAAGAGTGTTTATTGCTCCCTGCATTGCCACTGCAAAGTTATCAGTGTAAAATAGTTGAACTTTAATCTTATTCCTCTAAAATGTATCATTAAGCAAACTCTGTTTATGCCCAGACTGATGATCAATATTTTTGATAACAATATATTAGCAGGGGCAAAACTGGGCAACTGTAAACAACATAAACCATCATTCTTGATATCATATTGACATGAGTGTGGCCTTATTTTTTTTTTCTTGTGACTTATTGGCTGACATGAACCTGATATATCGGCCTGGTTTATTCATCAGTCTGGCTCTAGTCATACAGATCTGTAACGAGCTGATATCTGCTGCTTAATCTGCCTGGGCAATTTATTATTTTAGCTCTACTCTAAAACTCATATGACATTTGCAGGTACATTTTTTTGTGGTGAGCAAGAGAGAGACATGAGCCGCAATTTGTGTCAAAATCCATACTCCTTCTCTGCGTCATACCTCAGTCAAATCTGAACAAAAATACACACATTGCTAATTCAATGTGACTTGCAATTATCTCTGATGTTGATTAGGTATAAATGTCTAAATCTGCTTAGATATCATAAAACCAAGACGCTCCTTATTACTATAAATCTTGCTTGGGAATCATC
The DNA here is from genome assembly GCF_030273125.1 of Centropristis striata. Taxonomy (NCBI): domain Eukaryota; kingdom Metazoa; phylum Chordata; class Actinopteri; order Perciformes; family Serranidae; genus Centropristis; species Centropristis striata. The sequence goes on along the minus strand of NC_081519.1, from coordinate 16,539,737 downwards.
ATGATTTAACATTATCCTGAGTATCAAAGTGATCCAGTGATAATTTTCTCTACATTTATAGCTACATTTCCAAGAGGAACTGCTAACAGCTAATTCTGCATAATTTAATGGTGCTAATTTGGCATAAATGTAAACAAATAGCCAACAGTTTTTTGTTGGTTGTATTATTTTTATACTATTTATTTATTTAATTTATTTAGATTATTCTATTTTGATTACCTTAATCTGTTTTTACTCTGTACTTGTGCTGCTGCAACACCTGAATTTTCTCCATGGGGGATCAATTAAGGAATATCTTATTAATAGTTGAAGTCCAGACCTAACTATTCACGGCAATATAATTACTTAAATATTGGAACTAGAGAATGCCTAGCCCCAAATCAAAGTGAAACAAGGAATAATAATAGGAGATACAAAATCTTTTAATTTGAACTTTATTATCAATATTTCTTGACATGTCTAAGACTCAATGTCCCATCAACATGGTTCATACATTTCTGAAACTATGACACTCATATATCCATTCATATACAGTTATTTGTATTGTTAACCCATCCATACCTTTCTAGTAGAATCTGAGGATGTAAAACAAATGGTAACCTGCAGTATAAGACCCCACCCATCCCGCCAGTGAGCCTGTGTTTATTAGCTCCATGCGGCCCCAGCCAGTTCATTGTCCTTTTAGTCGGAATGGTTGGAATCCTATACAGCCAGTCTGGGCTGTTGGCTGTTTATCATCACATCTCTGTTTTGCTGTCAGTTAACAAGCACAAAAACATGCCAGTTTCAGACATTCTTCTTTAGTTGTTTACAACTGAATGAACAGTTTGAGTTCAGTTGTCTGCATTGTAACAGCCACAGGAGTACACAGATGTGCTCTGTAGGGTGAAACAGCATTTCTTAAATGGCGGGTGTGGACTTGAAGTGAAGTCACAAGGCGCAATTTTCTGAATCAGTTCTTGGGCACGTTAATGAACTGATTAAGCACATGAAAATGCAGTTATATTATCTGTGTGTGCGTGTGTGCGTGCGTGCGTGTATGTGTGTGTGTGTGTGGGTTTTGGCACCTGCTGATCCAGTCGGACAGGTTGGGGTGAAACTGCAGCATACCTGCTTTGCACCTGTCGGCAGGTGCACTGGGCGGCGCTCAGTGGCAGAACACATCATGAGGGCGGGATAAAAGATGAGAGATCAGAGGCTGCTGTGTGAACACACCCACACACGTCCCTGCTTTTACTACACCCTTGTTTCCTCTTTTGCAAATGCACATTCCCTGGAGCCACAGAAACCTCTCTGGGTTCAGTGTTTGAATTGTCTCACTCAGTTTAAAGTGTCCAAACTGTGCGTTCACTGTAGCTGGCACTTAAAAGAGATTGATTATCTGGGCCGATGTGTCTTTACTCTGGTTAAATACCACACTTGAGCGCTCTCTAGCCCTTCACTCTTATCCCCTCTGTTCATCTGGAGAGTGTAAACATGATGTCTGAGGTGATTGGTGTCAGGTGACCTTTTGGTTGTCACGGCAACGGGGTCCTAAATCCCAAGGCGCCGGTCATCTCCAGGGGCTCTGCTGATTACTAAATAAAATCTTCCCGGAGACACACACACACACACACACACACACACACACACGGACACACAGACTTGGAAAGCGGTAGATAAACAGTGGAGGGTCGAGGAGAAGCTTTTAGTCTCATGATGTTGCAGCCTGATAACTTTGTTTGGCTGTCTGAGTACGGACAGACCACATTCCTCTGTCTCTCTGCACAGACGAAGGCGAGGTACAACTGCATTGTTATCCACATCTGCTGAGAGTTGAGTCATTTGTTGCAGGGCTAGACAATCTTGTGTTATTTAAAAAAAAAAAATGCATATAAAATTTAGAATTATTGGAATCAATTCAGTGGTAGCTTTACAGTTCAATAACTTACAGTTATTTAACCTGGAGGTTAAATCACCATAACAATTCAAAATCAAATCAAGTATTCAGTATTCAATTAATTGGAGCTAATCCAACCCTATACTATACTGTATTATATTAAATCCAAAGAGAGCTGCAACAAGGAGTCAATTCATTGGTCAATATTAACATTAATATATATAATAAAATAATTTTGATTGATTGATTGATTAATACTATCATTTACAGTTTAAAAAATTAAATAAAAAAATTGAAAAAGGTACAGTCTCATGTGGCTTTTAATTGGAATAACATTGGAGAGTTTAAAATGTAGTTTGCTGGTGCCAAGTTAGCACTAGCGAGTTGCTTTTGTGGCTTTCATAACTGACTGCTGGACGGCACTCACAACAATGAGTTACGTAACACACGCTACTATATCCATGAGTACTGGCGGCCGTATGAACGCAGAGTATGCAAGGCAAGCGCATAGCCGACCGCTAAACTAGCGAGGGAGAATTGTGGACGTGGCTGCACGTGTCCACGACAATACACGCAAATTTGTGGCCGTGTGACCTGTCCAAGTCTGTAGTTGTCCCTGGATGCGAAGCCTTAACACTCCTGGACGGATGAACTGGGCCTGCTTGTCTGTTGATGGTTAATATTTAATAATCGGTTCAAGAGGGTTGGCTATCGATCAAAAAAAATATATAAGCAAGCATCTATAATCAATCTTAATCTGCAACAATTTTCATAATTGATTTATCTTTTAGGTAATTTTTCCTCGGCAGAATTTGTCTTTTAGACTGTTGGTCAGACAAAACAAGATGGTTTTTAATAGCATCTTGGGCTCTAAGCAATGCTTATGTATATATTTTGGTGAGTTTGTGGACCAAGCAATAAAATGATAAATTACAAAAAAGAGCTTTTGACCGAGAATACAATTAATTGTGAGTTGCAGCCTTAAATTAAATGAAATATACTGTATATGAGTAGTATACAACTTTCTACTGCTTAATTCAGATTTTCTAGCCTACTAAGAGCCTCTTCCAGTCCCCTCGGTGGTGAATAGAAACATGTAGATTCTCCAGAAAACTAGAGGAAGTGGATTCACCAGTGCTCTCCTGCACCTTTGCCCTCACAGATAAGCTATAGGCTGGCTGCTCCTCAGTCCCAGCTCCTACTAATCTATGGCACGCAGACGAGAGAGGGCCAAGGGATTAGCATGACAAACTGTCTGATGATGACTTACTTCAGTCATTATACATGAGGGAATGTTTTCATCAAGCTTTAGCAAAGAGGTGTACTTATCACTAAAGCTACTACTGTATCTAAATGCACAAAGATGGAAACACAAATGCAACCAATACAGGCTAATGTAAACTATGTGTGCAAGAGGTGAGTTTACTTTAAAAAGTTGAAGGGCAGGAGAGAAATATGGGAAAGCAGCATTAATGTTTCCACAGGAAAAGTGTTGCTGGGAAGGTAGTTATATTTGAATGAAGTTTTAAACAAATGATGTCATATAGCTTTGCTCCACATTGTAAAAAGAGAGCAGAGGAGAAAAGCGTTTCTTTGTTCTCTAAGTATCCAGACTCTTGACCACAGGCCCTGTGTGTGTGTGTGTGTGTGTGTGTGTGTGTGTGTGTGTGTGTGGTGTGTGTGCGTGTGCGTATTCTGGCAACTGTGCCCTGGCATACATGCTTGTGTGTGGTCTAAATACAACCCGAATCATTGTGCGCCAAAAGGCACAAACAAGGTCATAAAAGTGACTTTGTGTTGTCGCTCTAAACATAGACCAGCTCTATATTTTGATACTGTTTTCCACCGGCGATTGTGTCTTTGTTGGATGTGAGTCAGCAATGGATGTGCATTTAGCTACTGTTTGCCCATGAAAATGTCAACCCTAGGCCATATTTTTCTCATTAACAGATGTGCCTCAGCTGCATGGCATTGTTCTCAATGGCTGATTATTTTTATTTCCAGGCGGTCATAGTTTAAAGTATCAGTGACCTCTGCTTTAGACTTGTATTTAGGTGATTCTGTGTGCCTAAATGTGGCCCTGTGAATGTGGGGGAAATAGCCCGTCCAAACCGTGATCCTGGCTTAACCTCCACTCGCTCTTTTTGGCAGCTAGAAGGCACACACATCAACCCTGCTACACATTTCCCATCTGCCTGACACTCAGATGAATTAGAGCAGACACAGGAAGAGAGGCTAGATCTGTGTTTTTTTATTTTGTGTGTGTGTGTGTGTGTGTACCTGCTCATCTGGTCTGTTTCTCTGCCTTGTTTCTGCCCTGCTAAGCGCCAGCTGTACAGGGAGGTATTTCAGTCTACCTGACTGTGGAGAGAGCGCTCAGTACCGCAGCCTCGGTCAACCACAGAGCCATCACTCAGTTTGAGGTGGAATGACGTCCAGAGGACAATGTAGGTCTGATTGAGGCACAGGATGTTTATGTTCATCTGTGGCATGCACTGTATTGCATAACAGAAGTTCTGTGCTTCAAAATTTGAGCTTTTATTTTGAAATTTTAGCCAAATACTTAAGATTCCTGCCTGACAAATAGGTGGAGCTTAAACAGATGGAGAAATATCTCGTTCACCTGGCAAAGTTGTTTTTCTCCAGCTGTTCCAGATGCAAACTGACAACATCTGTTTCCGTTAATATGATAAGTAGATTGCAAACAGTATGAGAGTATTATAATAACATCTTATGAACATACATTTTTTTAAAGTGAGTTATCGTCTATGTTTTCATGCTTGGCTTCAACTGCACAGACCTCCGCTGACATACATCATCAGGATGAAATAGCATGCTGTAGCGGTCGTATCGTGGTCGAATTTATTTAATATGAAAATAAAAATGGTATAAAATAAAAGAACATGAGATTACGAGGTTCTCTGCCTAAAGTCGTGGGAACAGCAAGATGAACACAGGATTACCTCATTTTGCTCTCATTAGCATTTTAGCTCACACCCATTTTAACTTCATTTCATCGTCTTTCATTTTCTCTCCCTGTGGATCTCTCTTACTCCGGTTACTGATTGAACAGAAAATGTTGTGGGTCATAAAATCTGGGCGTGTACGGTTTCATCCAGCGGCAGCAGTCGCCCTGACGTGGCCTTACGGAGCCAGAAGGAGCCCTGAGGAGCTGAGGAGAAAACTGGCGGGGCTTTTCCGCCAACCAAGCCCCTTTCGCTCCACTCCCCTGAGACTCATTCCAGCGTTCAAACTGAAATCAATCCTCTTCGCTGTCGTGCTGCACCCCTCCTCCTCCTACTCTCATCTCCCTCATTCTCTCTGTTCAGTCACCTCCTCCTGTCCTCCATCCTTTTCCCCCAAGCCCATATTGCTAGGAATCCAATTACATCACATGAGGGTAGACCTAGTGTAATGTAGCTCTCCAGCTTCAATCCATTCCTCCTTAAACTCCTCTCTCGCTTTCATTTCTTCTTCTCCCACTGGATAAAGGAAGATCCACCCCCCCCCCCCCTCCCTGGGCATTTGACCCCAGGCATGTCACTCTGTCCTGGGTCAGTGTCACCTCGTGGCCCCTCCTCTCTGGGCCCTGGGTGCGTGGCTTTCTTTGCGTTCCCACACTAAACAGTGGCTGTGTTGACACTGTTCTAGTGCCGCTGTCACGTTTTTCTGACACACAGCAGGTGAACCATGAATGAGGGCAAGGTCAAAGCAAGGCCATGGATATGTGGATGATGGCAGTGGTGACATTGGGGGAGGAGGTTGAGCCAGTTGACAGCATGGCATTCACTTTTATTGACTCAATTTGATGGTTTTTGAATTTGTAGTGTCTTTAAAAATGATAGGACATTATGATTTGTATGTTTTTAGACTGTGGGATGAAAATGATGTACGTTTTTGCACATGTTAGTTACTGTAGTACTCTAGTCTATAAGTCCTGCACAATGAGGGTTAGAAGTAGGGACAACTCCAAAATGTGCATTAAAATAATAATAATCCCAAAAATCATGAAAAACAGAAGATGTTGAAGTTTAATTTTTATCATAATTAATTTGACAAAAAAAATTAACAATATGCAATCTACATATACTACATTTTCCCAAGTGCTAACAAGTGTTACCCATATTGGAAAGAAAAATTGGGGGCTCAACAAGCTATTAATATTGAACTATTCACATTTTTACAACCTCCACCTAGAACCACTCTTATCTTTTCCTCTCTGCACTGTGTAAACAGACTGCAGATCTGTGTGATTTCGACTGAATATTTGTCATGAGACTGTTTTTCTCAGTGGAATCAATCATGGCGCATGGCAAAAAAAATAAATGAGATGTAGAATAAAGTGATTTTGATGATATATCACACTTTTTAAGCTTGTAGTTGGTGATATATATTTTTTCCAGAAGTTTTAGTTACATGATCTGCTCAAGGACTGTCAGAAAAGTTGAAAATCCATCAAGATTTTCCTTTTTTTTTATTTTTTATTTTTTACAGTTTCTGTCTATGTCATAGTGTATTTTTGTATTTTTAAAATTATATATAATATAATATATAATTATATTATATATATATATATCTTTAATATTAAAAACTGCCAGCGGGTTTTGGGGCTTTAAGGATTGAACTCAGAAAAAAACACTACATTTTGTAATGTGTTATTTATTTGACAGCAGTAACGTAGAGGTGGATGGGGTTGTTTATATGCCCTATTTGTGTCTTTGTGAGTGTGTGTGTGTGTGTTTGTTAGACATCGCTGGCTGAATCATTAAGCTGTCGGGATCCTCTAACAGAAGGCAGCTGATATTACCTCCATATTTCATGTCAGGAGAAATAGACGTGCCCCGCCAGTCCCACTGTCTAATCAGCCTAAAGTGTACTGTGCCAATAATCAGCAACCACAAATCAGTCTCATTTCCTGTTTTGGGGGCGAGGTGCTGTTATTGCATTGTTTTTCTCACAAATTCCACCATTCCTTTCAATATGCAGCATATTGTGCAGGAAATGGCAATATGCTAATTTTATCTTACAGTACCAGCAATTTAAACATTAACAAGATTACCATTAATTGCATAGTAAGTGTAAGCTATAGGGTTGGTTTGAGCTAATATGCAAGAATGTGCCTGGAGCTGTTGGTAGAAAACTGCAGTTTTGTTCATACTGGGGATAATGAGGTGGAATCCAAATTCTGTCCAAGCATTCTGCCAGTTACAATTACAGGCTGAAGCTCCTCTCTGTGGATATTATTCAACAGTGTAAGAGACTATGAAAAGAAAGCTATGATGCAGGCTGTTCATCCTCATAATTCAGAGCTGTCAGACATCTAAATTGCATTGGTTTAATCAGTTTTAATATGAGCTTACTTTTCGATAATATCGATGATTGCGAAGTACCCTTAAAGTGAGAATGATACCAATAGAGTTCTTCATTTTTTGTACTTCTTTCGATACCTATCACATGAATGGAGGAATTAAGTCACAGGCATGTAGCCAGTTTCGGTGGCATTTTGGCATGCTAAACTGCCAGCTCCACACCATCAACACCAACACAGACCGTATGGGTTGTAGCTGCTGCAGAAGTGAGTCAATCACATATTGTGTTAAATCACAGACAGCTTGCTGTGATTGGCTGCAAGGAAAACCATAGAAATTGTATGTTTTTTCCTAGATCTGGGTAAAAGAAGAGTCAAATGCAGGTAACATCTGACTGCAAAAGTTTCAACTCATTAGTAAGTTATTTTGGTTGATCACTGAAAGGTATCGAGTATTGCAAGCCCTGCTGATTATCAACTGTAATTGTTGCGATTAGTTGACCCTTTCTCAAAGTTCAATGGCAAGGGCTATTTTTATTCCATATTAATACTACTTATGGCAGAAATACAAGGAGAGGTTCATTGAAGTTGAAGGGATTTGTTCACCAGCAACACCGTTTGTAGACCAAAAAGGAAAGCAGCTACTAGTCATGTTCTGCTTCAAAGGAGTACTCTACCAATTTAAAACCAAAACTAAATTTCAAAACCTGATGCCTGCATAACCCACAATGCAACCTGACAGACAACAGTTCAGTCAGAAGTACACTAATCTCTGAGATAAGGAACAGACAAATTCTTTTTTTTCTTTTCATTTTCAGACTTGTAGTTTTCATATTAAGTGACATCACTTGCAGCAATTTACCGGCAGCCCCTTCTTGAACTACAAACGGCTTTATACAACCATTTTTTCCACAAGTGCAGTACTACTAAACAGACTTTGATGTGTTAAATTGTTTTCCTTTAAGAGACATGACCACAACATGAAGAACTCCTTGCTCATAAAACGTCATTCTTACTGTTCTCAATTTGTCTAAATGTAAAAGAAACAGCTTAATGCAACAAGTTCATGAACCTTTTCACCCTAACTGAAGTATAAGTGAATGTTGGTGGTTGCAGGCAAAGTAAAACTCACAAAAAAAGGACGGCAATGAATATCATTACCATCACAGATCAGTGATATACAGTACAACAGGGTGTCCGAGGTAAAATATTTAGCTTTAATCCCTGTGTGTGTGTGTGTGTGTGTGTGTGTGTGTGTGTGTGTGTGTGTGTGTGTGTGTGTGTGTGTGTGTGTGTGTGTGTGTGTGTGTGTGTGTGTGTGTGTGTGTGTGTGTGTGTGTGTGTGTGTGTGTGTGTGTGTGTGTGTGTGTGTGTGTGTATAAACGTAAACAGAAGGACATAGCATAGAGTCTTATTTTTTCTCAATTAATTGATCATTTTTTGCAACTTGCTCTGAAGCTCCCTGTCACCTTTTATGTCCTGACACTTGATCACAGTAAGATCCAGCAGCAACTTAATGCCAGTCGTTGCAAAGGAATAAACTTGCTCGATACAGCAGACAGGTAAAAAAACCCCCTAATATCCAAGCTTTCAGTTCTGCATGTGTAAACTGTGAGCATGGCAGACTGAGCACTGTGACTGGCACAGCCCTTCATAAAGCTCCTCAGCCCCTTAGGCAGCATGCTAATGTAAACGCTGTGCTCTGCTGCCCCTGTTTTAATCACAACCATATGCCTTGCATTCCTTCCCCCCCGGGACCCGGACCTCAGTTCTGCCTACAGTCAGCCAATAATACAGACGCTCCGTTAGCGAGCTTGTTGAGCTGCTCGGCTGAAACACCTCATATCAGCCGACCGCCTTTTAAATATTATATTTCAGTGGAGTTCATATCACACCTCAGGAGGCAGGAGACTAGCAGTTGTAGAAGTGAGCTTGCGGTCCGACTGTGTCAGAACTGGCTGGAAAGCTGCAGGAAAGTGGATGAATAATGCACTCTGCTACTTCATACTGTAGCTGCGGTGCCCATGAACAAGACATTTAACCCTGACTACTCCCCCAACAGGAGGAGATGAATGGGCAGATTTAAAGAATAACAAGCATCGAGCTAAATGCTAATGTCAGCTATGCTAACATGCCCACAATGACAATGCTAACATGCTGATATTTAGCAGGTATAATGTCTACCATGTTCACCATCTTAGTTTAGCGTGTTAGCATGCTAATGTTTGCCATGAGAATGTCTTTGGTTTTGCAGGTATTTGGATAAGATAAGATATTGTTATTGTCAATGTACAAGAACAGTGAAATGTCATAGGAGCTCACTTACAGATGCATAGAAATAATTACAATAAAGTGTATGAGAAAAATATTTAGAAAATGCTATGTAAAAACAGTGCAAGGTAAAAAATACTACATAACAATACTGAAAAAAATACTATAATATACACAAGAATATAATATAAACAAAAATGGTGGAAACATCTTAACCTGTTGGTGTAAAAATCAAGGTATCACCAAAGTATTCCGATTAATCCACTGGGGAATTTCAAAATTTGTGCCAAATCATTAGTTGTATTATAGAGGAATTTTGTTGGATGTAACAATGTTGCGAGATGAAAAAATTGGGGGTTCAGCAGGATTTACCCTGTGGAGAATATTCATCAGCCTGTTAGTGATTGACCGACTGACCAACATTAGAATGTTTCAAATAATGTTGGTCTCTCGCTAACGTGACGACCAGAAAAAAATGCATAGAAGGTCAATGAACAAATGTAGAGTATTTGATACAGAGCCATTAGTTGGGTGTCCATCCAAATGTAGTGCAAATGCCCACCAAATTTTAAGTAAATCTGCAAAAGAAAATTAATTTAATTTATGCACCTTTTAACTTCACCCACTACTGTTATGCTAATATTATAACTGAGCAGCCTGTGACCGAGAATCTTCATTTGTCATACAGTGTTGTTTCAAACTATTCTGATTGCTTGTCAGAATTTGTCAAGATTTGCCAAAATCTGTGTCTCTGCAGCACCTGATACATGGTTGCGTTGTGGTGCTATTTCCTATATAATATGGCATTTCTGTTTGTGTTTTGTATTATTTTAAAATACTTTGCGGCCTCCTTATCAGTCCACACATACCTGATGTTTTCATCTGCTACCATTTTTCAAATTTTCAGTCAAGCGGATGCTTACAGGATATTTAAGACACATGATTTCTGTATGCCATCAAAGCAGGTGGATAAAAACACACCATTTGATTTGCTTTGATTAGTATCTTTGCCAGAAAAGTTGTTCCTGCAAATATGTATCCTGTCTTATTCATTCTAAAAACACCATATTTTCTGGGAGTTCCACTTAGCATTGCTAAGTTATAGTGAATATCCTTAGCTGTAATGTATGTGGAGGACTTTTTGGGCTCCTGATTCTAAGCCCTTGTGTTCTCCTTTAGTGCGGCTCATTGATAGTAGGAATATTGTAATGCATTGTTTTATGTGTGACTGATTGTCTGATAAATTGCTGCTCCATCAGGCCCTTATCTCACCGCTCAATTAGAGAGGGAGGTTATCTGAGGACACAAACACTACACACCACTGCGGCAGGCAGATGGTGACTTGGTGTGTGTTTGTCTCATCTGACACTACCTGTTTCTTATGCATAATCACCCTCTCCCTCCCTCCCATCCACTCTCCTTTTTATCTAGCCTAGTTTTCCTGTTGGTCTTTCCCTGTCGTATGGTCACTTGTGCTCCATCGCTCATGCCTGTGTGACGTTCCGGACTTTTCCCCTGCTTTGTCTTCTGAGGCGGTGATGGATCGTTTTCACCGGGCTAATAGCTTTGCATTCATCACCCAGCTGACTGATTTGACAAACGTGTTTTTTACCCTCCCTCTATCGATAAACTAGGTTTTGTTTTGTAACCTAAATAACAACCTAAATTAAGAGTAGTATATATATATATATATGTGTGTGTGTGTGTGTGTGTGTGTGTTTTCCTTTCTGTAGAACACATGCATGGCCTGAGGATTTTTGTATGACCTCTGGGGAATAGGAAAAAAAGAAACATTTTATTAACTTTGATGTAAAAAGAGGCCAGTTAGGTCCAGTTTGGCAGAGGGAAAGAGAAAAAAGAACATATGAGACAAACTAACTGAATGTTACGTATGTGGTTGGACCTGCTGTGTTGCATTGTGGGTGGTCTGATGTCATCCTTTACACATGCAGCCAGTTTCTGCCTTCACACTGCATGGCCCAGCTTCAGTTTCAGTGCACATAACACATGTTCAATTCCCAATCTGCTTATGCTTTGATCTTCCATCACATCTACTGTTAAGAGTGCTTTCAAGGCCCTTTTTGTCCTCCACTCTTCTGGACTCTGGGAAAAAAATAGCTGCACAAACAACAGATGTGCGCTCCGATCCCAGGCCACCACTTCCATTTTTAAGGAATGGTATGTTCCCGACCCTTTGACACAACTTAACAAAGAAGATATCCTGAAAGAACATTTTGTTGTTGTTGTTTTTCAGTTATGAATTATTAGCTCTTTTACATGTGTGCTGATAGAAACTTCCCATCCCAAATCACCCCTCTGATTTTTGCCTCTTGTGAAGGCAGTGATAGGATCATGCCTATGGCCCTTCCCACTGTGACACTGTGACGAATAAGCATGCATGTTCATGTGTGCGGACACTTTTACACACTCCCAGGCGCCAGCAAGTGTCCCATACAGGTTCAGTCACAGGAGACTTGCTGAGGAGACAGGAAAATCACCTGATCTTTGCTTGTATTCCCACACCGCTCACACACAAACAAACTTTTTTGGACAAGATCGAGTGAAGGTAAGATCCTTCCTTTGGCTCTTTTCCTGGCAAAATGCATCCTCAGCTGAATAAGAACTCTTAGGAAGTTGTGTTTGTCATCCTCTAACAATCACCATTTTAATAGCTGGCCGCAGGTAGGGTATGTTTTTTTTCCTCTCGCTGCTTAAGATGCTTTGTGAGTATTGTGCAGGGACAAGCACTACTCTGCTATGACCAATCCTTCCACTTTGTGATTATTACACAATTCAAGGCAAGGTGGGAACGTTTCAGAAATACAGGGCCTTTCTGTAATATATTCTTTATGAGGGCTTTATTGCTTGTGATATTGCTGCAGTGGATGTAATTGTTGAGGTGTGCTATAGAAGTGCTGAAAGGTAGAGAAAAGCTGGCTTTACCAGCCTATATTGATGGTGTGAATGATGGTGTTCATTTTTTTTTTAATGTGAATGCTGTGAGCTGTTTCTACACCTCTGCTTTGAAGGCTTGTTTATAACATATTCTGTGGAAATGTAGATGTATAGATGGAAATATAGATGAAATATAGATGTATAGATATAGATGTACCTCCCCCAAGGACGCCATGTGTCGTCACCAGGATTACAGAAAAACTACAGGCCTGATTTCCATGACACTTGGAGGAAGGGTATAGTGTGAGCCAAGGAATATCTCATAAAATTTTGGAGTGGATACAACTCATGGGGCATATACAACAATTATTTGTCATTTTTATTAACATTGTGAGATAGAGCTTTTGTGATGCGTTCATTTCATGTTGGAATAGAGCTGGGCATGGTAGCCAAAACTACATTATTCACGATATAGAATGTTTTCAGATAATTCAATAAATTAATAATTTATATTAAATAATCACAAACGGTTCATGGTTCAACGGTTTACGGTTCAGCTTTGCTTCCACATGCAAAGGATCAGAAATGTTGTAATAATTGCTGTAACTTAGTTTGGATGCTTGACATCACGATAGAGGGGGGTCAGAAAAATTGGGAAAATTGTTTTGATGATGTGTATTGTCATATTACCCAGCTCTAGGACAGGAAAAAATGAAAATGTTGTTCCTAACTGGGAAAAATGAATGCAAATGCCTTGGAAAGTTGGCAAAAGTTTGGTACACATTTAATGGCTTGTTGTCGTGCAAATATAGGAAATGTCTGTCAACGTGCCTAAAGGCTCTAGGCAATATATACCTCACCTCTTCATTATGGCCTCCATGTTTTTTCTCTGTTACGACTAAACACTCTTGAACACACCAAAGTTGGAAATACAACTTCTCAACTTGTAAATGGGACCAACAAGGGAACATGTGAAGGCACCACTGGCCTGGCCAAGTGCCATTCTAGTTTGTCTTGTGTTTCCTCATCTTGTCCTCTGTCCCATCCTTCAACACAAGTTTTCAAAGTAAGCAATGTAATAGTCTGAAGTGCAAGACAATGAAGTAAGATTTTTGTATGCAACTGTGTCGGCATGCATGATATTTCCCTAGCTGCTTTGAGAAGAAAACTGAAAAGAAAACCTCGCTGGGATGACTGGTAGCCTCTGTCTCATAACAGTGGTATTGTGTTGTGCTTGTATATTTAGACCACATTCCCCATACAGCCAGTTGCATTTTATTGCAAAGATGCAAAGAAGTTGCTACTTGCGCCTCATCTTTTCCCTGCCATGTTAATTTAACTGTTTAACAGTAGATGAAAGTAGTAGTTTTCTTTCTTGTGTGCACCAGACCAACAACTTTCTTTGCATGTAGGACACAGTGATCTCCTTTTGTGCCAGAAGAAATACTGCAAAATTTCCCCTGAAAAGTGGAAGCACAGAATATTAAATGTAAGTTCAAAGGCTAGAAATAATCTGCCAGTCTTATCACTGATGGTCTGATGGCTTTTTTAATCATCGTCACGCTAATGTCGCCAAGATAATTTACCAGTTTAATGTTAAATTGCTAGAAGCAGTGAGCTGAAAGTTAGAACACACTTCTTGGTGTGCTTCTCTCAGTGTGGGGGGCAGCAGAGGCTGGCCAGCTGCTTTGTCCCAGTGGAAGCTGCAGCAGCATGCAGCCATATGGTGCCTTGGCCTCTCTGTAATCACTGGACCAGTGGAAGAGATGAGGATGGAAAAATGACTGTAGAAAGAGTCGGCGGACGTGTCGGTGTAATGTTTCTGTCAATTCCAATTCACGTCGCGAAAGATCTCCAGACCAGGCGTCTGAATTGCAGTGAAAAGGACCATAAACACTTTAGTCTCCACACATAATTTTTTTATCGCAGCATATCCTTTACTTTATTGTGCTTCCACGCATTCTTTTTGACCACTGTGTCATTGGCAGTGCATGGCTTATTATTCCAGCTGTGCTTTAGCTGCAGTGCTGGCAGCAGCTCAGGGCGTTTAGTCAGGCTGAGGTCAGGAGGAGGTTACCACCTCCATGTTTAAAACTCTGAGGTGGTGTGGTGTGTGTCGCTCTGTAAGATGATACCATAATTGAGCCCACTCCTCTGCTTTATGGAGTCGTGATTACTTTAGATGCACATGAGAGGAGTGATGTAATGCAAAGAGAGATGTGGTCATTACGGAGGTTGATTGTGCCACGGTGTGCATTGTCAGAAGCAATAAGGACAGTGTTGAGTTGCCATTAACATAATGTTAATGCTTCCCGCTGAGCTCATTTTTGAAATTGGACGTGTTTGTACATGCATTGATGAATGAGAGTGTGACTCTGTGGTGCTAAAACACGCCACAGATCTATCATCTATGCCTAAACCTTTGCCATTGTACCACAAGACCGAAGACCCGCCCCTCAGCTGTGTCCCCCAGAGTTCTGGTTGCTATGCTACGCCATCAGAGAGGTGGGGCTAGGATGGATGTTGCAAATCTTGGAGGTGGCTCCATGTGTAATTGATGACATGGGGAGCTTAGCAGCCGGGGGCCACCGCACGCTGTTGACACACACATGTGCACAAACTCTATAGAAACGGATGCCGTAGCACAAACAAACACAAATCAATAGCTAACCCTACAGCTATCACCAGCATCTGTGGTTGACACTCGCTCTGTATTCAGTGACAAGACAACAAGAAAAATATGGTACACATTTTGTTGACTCGACTCTATGGACATTAGAGGACTGTAGTATGTGGTTGTTTTGTGATGGATTGCCTTGTATATGAAGATGTTTTAAAAAAATATATATTTAAAACATATACAACACATATATAACACATATTTAAGTACAATGCTATCCAATAGAAGGCCATCACTAACCACGGTTCAGTCAATGAAAAAAATGGAACTTTAAAATGTTAATATGTAAGATATGACAAGATCTTTGGTTTAAAACTTTTGAAAAATGAAGTGATATCAACAGAAGTGACAGTTTTGACGTTATGTCAAAGATGTTGCAGAGATATCAACTGATATTAGCATGCTGCCCTGGCCGGCACTGTCCTGTAATACCACTTGTGCCTCAAGAGGCGGTAGTGAGTCACTGGAGCAGTTTGCCCTCAGAGACAACAAAAGAGTAGACGTTGCATCTAAGCTAAAACCAAAATTAGGACCTACATGTGTACTGAAATTCTGTGTTTAAGAGATTGTTGCAGTTGACGTGTAACCAGAGAGTCTACCACCATCCCGGTGCTTATTACTCATCCAGTGGAGCACA
Organism: Centropristis striata; assembly: GCF_030273125.1. NCBI lineage: Eukaryota > Metazoa > Chordata > Actinopteri > Perciformes > Serranidae > Centropristis > Centropristis striata. The sequence continues at coordinate 16,524,067 of NC_081519.1, read as the reverse complement.
CAGAGACCAACAGCCCAGCAGAGAGGAGGCAAAGGTGGAAATGTGAGAGGAAGCAAAGGCGAGCCAGGCTAGGCTAAGAGTGGCCCTGCATAAACCTGTTTTACTCAACGTCTTTCTTGCCAACAGCCGCTCTATCAGCAGCAACAGGCTGAGTGACACGAGACTGCGGATTATGAACCACCACATTGCATTATGGTGATATAGACTAGGCTGCACGAAAAACATCCCCTGACCTAGCATAGCTTTGGAGCTAGCACGCAGTGTGATCTACGATGCAGTTTCCCTTTATAAGATGAATCGTAGTTCGGGTGTAAGTCTTAATTTTAGTTTAGACAGTTCAATATACATATTGGAGGATGCTGTTTACAACACAACAAACACAACAAAATTAAAAAGTGTCATTGCTGCCATTAGTAAATCATGCAATTCTTGCACACAGTCAGGGAATTCCTGTCTCCTATTTCTTTGGCGCATGTGGCCAGGAGTTACACATTGCCCCTTTAAAAGTTCCACACAGGTAGCATTGCACAGCTTTTACACTGGATTGCACTACATTATGAATTATATTATCCATTTTTAAGGTCAGTGAGTTTATGTTTGTTCTCCCACGTTATATTTACACTACAGCTAAATTGGAACAGCAGCAGAATGAAAACTCCATCTCTCCTCCCCCCAAAATGTAATTAGAGGAGTTGAGAACAGAAATGTCATGGCTATTGATCAGAGAGAGCGGGGGCAAAAAGAAAAAAAAAAGAGCACTGGCCGGTCCCCATGTTTAACGACTAATTAAAGGGCCTCATTAGGGAGGGCAGGGGGCTGGGGCTGTTTGTCTGCAGGGCAGAGACGGTCCAGCTTCAGTCATCTGGCCCAGAGTGGAGCCCTGCACTCATTCTGGGAATCTGAGGGATTTGCAAACGAGCATGTCAGCAGCTGGCGAGGAGAGCTCTGTGGTCAGCAGCAGGTTAACTCTAAACACAGGAACACAAAAGAACATTCTTATGAGTTTATGACTGTGTGTTTACAAGTTAGTATCGACTTACACTCATTTGTGAGCCCACACAATCATGAATTGGGGGATCATGCAGGCATTTTCTGGGAGAATGAATGTCAGACCTTAGCCTTTGAGGCCATTGTTAAGGTGTGTTTCACTCAGTCGTCATCGCTCTCAGCTCTTGATTCTTTTTTTACTAGTATTTTAAGTGAGATCATGTGACTATCCGGCTGATCTGGCTGGCTGTCCTGCAGTGCCCCCCTTAGTGCATTTAGATTTCCTTGAGATTGGCAGACAGGGAAGCAGCTTCTCACATCATTAGGGGACAGTTAGTGTAATGATTTGTTTATGGGGCGTTATCTGTTCACATAGCTCAGCCAACACAAATGCAATCTGATTGTTTTGATATTCGAGGGGTTTGGATGTTAACTCGAAGAAGTGGAATTTTATGACAACATTTGAAAAGCATTGCCTAAGAATCTATAAGACTATTACTTTTCATGTTCTTTGCTTTATTTGTGCTATGATATCAGGAGACCCCCTTTGTATGCTGTGGCAGAAGAAAATCATATTTCAGAGCAAGTAATAAGGCTGCAAAAGTAATACATCTGTATCAGATTTAGAGCTTTAACCGAGGTCACAGAGCAATGATGCAGGCATATGCTGAACTGTGTCGCAGAGGGCTTTTGTGTTGCTGAGACATCCTCACAAAAAAGAAATTGCATTTTTATGCACTTTGCTCTTTCCATTCTCAATCGCAGCATCTCACGTTTGTGATTTATGCAAACAAGTAATAGGGTGATGACAGTAAACAAGTGTTCTGTTATCTAGTCATCTGGAAATTGATAATGTTAGCAGGCTGTGCAGAGCCAACAGGAGTTTAAACCGCAGCTTTATCTGTATATTTTTAATATAGAGGTAACTTTTATAGCATTTTTTTTTCCTGAGATGTAAAATGCATTCAGAGTGAGACGTCAGAGTGACAAATGTTGTCCAAGCAGCACCTGAGTTAGCACTCACCCTCTATTGATTTTCCAACTTTTTGCTTCACAAATCTATCTCTGAGACTGTTTGCAGTTCAGCCTCCTGGCATGGTGGACTGAAATCAAAGCTAACTTTATTTACTGCCCAGCTCTCAAACTTTGACAGCAACTTTTTTATTTTTTTTGTCCTCACAGCGATTTCTCTACCTCAGCCTTCAATCAGTTATATCTTTACGGCTGCAGTGTTCCAGGCGCCTTGAGGTGTTTTTATGGTAAGACCAGCACCTAGAAGCTGGTAATTATGACCTATGTTTTATAACCTGATCCATCTTGGCTCCTGAGGATATGCACCTTTTTTTACGGTTGTGTTCGTGTTTTGCACTCAAATTTAAGTCTTCCAAGTGCTGAGGTGAGCCAGTCAAGACGAGGAGACATAGAAGAAGTAAGGGCCTTATACAACATTGATGGAAGGAAAATGCTGGAAAGCAAAAAAAACAGTGACTGACCCTGAAGAAAAGTGCATCTCAGCTAAGGTTTCCCAGATGCAGTTTGGTCTGCTTCCCTTTTGCACCAGCTATTACTCACTAACAAGCGAGAGGGTTTGCAGTGCAGCCCTGCAGATATCGGCAGAATGTTGCGCGAGGGCTTGGAGGCTCCAGGCTGACTTTGAAGCTAATTCAATAGTGTGTTCTCCTCTGCTCTGGTGCATAATAAGATTGGAACACAGACATTTGGTCCCTTTGATTAAAGTGTCCAATCAAATGGAGGTTATCAGGAGACAGGTTCCTCCGGCAGAGACTGTAATGGAGAGCTTTATCGCCGTCTTTGTCATTATTGTTTCCTTAATTGCAAACGATGCTGGTGTTCGCCTTGGTAGACCTCTTTGAGCATCCCAAATAATAGGGTGTGATAGCACCGATAGCGAGCTGAGAATACTAATTAAATAGCCCGAGGTTCCCAGTCTTTCCACATTTTCCCAAGTTCAGTAATTAAATAACTTTACAGCGAGTGGAACAGTAACTGTATCACAAAGAAGCCTTGTTGAGAGTTTGATTGGGCCGCAGGTGGCCAAGAAACACCAGAGAACATGGAGTGTTTTATCAGAGATGAAACTCTTCTCCACTCCGCCTAAACTTTAGTGTGTTATATCTGGGAGCTGATATTTCAATGGAGCGGACCAAGAAGATGTCCTGAGGCAACACAGAAATAAATGTATCAGCACATACTGGTCCATCCATTCCCTCACAACATCACAGTCACCCAGCAGGAGTTTATAAAGAAGTATTGTATTGGCTCAACTTGACTTTAACCACAGCTCTAACGGCAACTTTTCGTTGGTCAAGCATCAGCAAGGCTCCACAGGCCTGATGCATAGCATGTCTTTCAGTCTTACTGTGGCAATTTTATGTTGCCACGATTTACATTATTTCATGGCTCTCAGACAAAATAACATACACGCAGATTTCTGGATCCTAGTATAGTGCAGTGTGGGGTGCAGTGTGGCATAAATCATAATCACTTTTTTTTAGCAATATTGAAACAAAATTACTTAACACTATTGCTCATTGACTTTAGAAAACAAATGCATTCATGGAATGACTTGAATAAATTGTCTTTAAATATAGTTAAACTGAAAGGCAAATAAGAAAAAATATAAATAAATAATACAACCCCGATTCCAAAGAAGCTGGGACATTGTCTAAAATTTAAATAAAACCGATTGTGATTATTTCCTAATCATTTTTACAGTTTTCAATTGGATATACAGTATGTCACAAAGATGATATATTTTGACTATAAAAACTAATTGTTTTCATAAATGTACACTCTGAATTTCGAATTTTCTGAATTCTGTTTTATTTATGTTTTACACAGCGTCCCAATTAAATAAATAAATAAATATTTAAATAAAAAAATCAATACAAATAAATTAGATCAAAATAAATAAGATCAACTATGATGTAATGTTAGTGCACTCTTCCACAAAGTGCTTAAAACTACTAAACAAAGGCCTATATTATTCAATATATCAAAATAATAAATATTAAAAAGTTTGACCAAAATAATTCTGATCAAATATGTTGTAATGTCCTACCACAAACTACTGAAAATTTCTAAAAAATATATTTTATATGCATTTTAGTAAACTATATTCAACATATTCCACACATATTCTGCACAAGTGCACCACTGTAGAGGAACTAGGGTTGTCAAAAGTAAAAAAAATACAACTAAAACGTCATTTTCAAAAGTATCGATCCAACAACTTATTAAGCAGCTAAACCATACAACCTCAAAGTATTGTTATAGTGGTTATTGTTTATTGTATTTATTTATTTTTTGCACTACCTCAGACCTGAAGCTTGTTATCATAGTTGCAATTTCTTTTTGCACAACTGTTTTTTTACTATAAATATTTAACCTGTGGTTCTGTTAATTTTTACATGTTGCATTTTTCCTGTTTATAAAAATATTTCTGTTAAATTTGGGGGTCTTTATTTTTACCCTTGTGGTATCGAAAATGGTATTGAATATTTTCCTGAGTATCGGTATCGAGTTGTAAATTTTAGTATCGTGACAACCCTAAAAGGAACCAAAAGAAAAGTGCAGTATCTTTCTTAATTCCATGTGCTGTAATATGTTAAGGTCCACTCTTATATAGGTCTCAAGTCGACAAGGTTCAAAACCAATACTATGGTGTTTCCAGTTTCTCATGATTCACATTCCAGGCGTGAGGTTCTTTGAGCCTGTGTAGTAATCGAGGCTCCTAAGGCTGCATTAAATGGCCCGCTGGGCGACTTTTCAAGAAAACAGCAGCTAAACTGAGATTAATTTAATCTGCCATTAATTCATGTACAATATATCCTTCCTTGTTTTCTTTGCTCTTTCCTCGCTTGATTGTCCATGACGAAGTCCAACCATGCTGTCCTTGCTGTCTTTTTCTTAGTCCTGATCTCTAGTGAAGCCTCATGTTTGCAGTCCACTGACATGCATTCTTATACGGTGAACATTATGATTTCTCCGTCTTCCAACCCCCATTCCCCACCATCAAACCCCCACAGCATGCCATGCTAACCTCTCTCCTTATACATCTCGATTAGTCATTGATTCTTTTCCACAGTGCATCTGTTGGCTCCGGCCTCATTTACGTTCTCTGATGACCTTTTTACCTCAGCGAAGCCCCTGCAGCTACATTGTTAGCATAGATCTGCTAGTCAAGTATGAGGCTTGTGGTCTAATGTGGTCGGCACTGAGCGATGACTAACATTAAGACCTGTGAGTTGCCTTTTTTCTTTGGAGTAGAGCATGGACTGGGGTTTTATTTCCCCTGGCTGTAATTTAAATAACTACACCAGTATTTTTTCCATGCTGATGACTACTTATGGTACTGAAAATGATGCATTTCTTTTCATTTGGTTTAACTTTGTTTTTCATACCTTCTGGTCATCTGTGAATGAAACTGTGATTCGACAGTATTGTGGTAGCAATACACAAACTGACCACCCACTAATTTCATCCTTTAAAAGTGGAACATCCACCAAATTAAAGTCAATGAACATTTACATGAATTCTCTGCAGCTTTTTCATTAAGGAATCGTCTTTGTGTCTCTGATGTCTCTGTGTAATGATTCAGTTGACACCCAGATGATGAAAGCTTCTGTATTTACTGATTAAAAGTTGGTGTATGGTAGATCTTTCCTGGGAAATACACTTTAGTGTCCAGGAAGCAATGCAATGAAATAAAAATAATTTAATAATTTAGGAAGAAGAGAGAAAAAACGGCTCAAACTCCCACAACAGAGTCAAAGAAGTGGTGACTGAAGTGTGGTGCAGAAATTACAAAGCATTGACAGTCGCTAAGGTTGCCAAATTAAAAAGGATCTTAAAAAAGACATCTTTACATTATTAAAGTCAGCTTTAAAAGGGCATTGAGATAATTTTGAGCGATAATTTTGCCATTTGTTGATGTCACAGGGTTTTTGGCAAAGACAGAAAGGCAGTGGGAGAGAGTAGATTATAGCGTAGCTCTGATGGTATGCATTGTTATGCTTATACAGTACACATGCAAATTATGACCACATGCTCCAACCTTCCTGTGTATACATTGTATGATTTTACTTTAACCCAATCTTTTATTAAAAGCAGTTGTGTGTTTTTGAAGGCTGCTTACCTTTGTAAAGCACAAGGTAGATTCATATTCTCAAGCCATTGGCTTTATTAAAAGATCTTTGAATGACATGCTAAATGACATGTATTGTTCCACTGCCTGTACAACTTTAGCCAATTTAACTTAGTATGAAGTAAAAACCCTCTTAAACTTCTTTCTTTTTAGTATCTAATATATGACATTGTTCATTTCGAGACCAGCGTCTGGCTCATTTTTTACAATAGACTGTCATGTTAAACTATTACAGTCATTAAGCATTGTGAGCTTGTACTGTGCAGAGAGAGGGATCAGTGTACAGTACTTTATGTTAACAGTGAGTCCTTTTGCCAAAATATCTGCATGTGTTCTGAATAAAAATGTCAGCTGTCAACTTGTCTGTTTTAATAACCACCTCCCCAAAAGAGATGTGAAAATGACATCATTTTGGAGCTGTGTTCAAAACGCAGGCGTGACTGGTTCATGGTGAAACCTTGTGGTTGTATCGGGTGCAAAGGATTTAATTAAAGTCAAGTTAGTAATGTCTGCTGCATCAGCAGCAGGGGGTGTCCTGTTGAAGGTACTGGTAAGCAGGACTGTTGTACTTGAGTCCGGCCCTGGTCCCAAGAACTCTTTTTGAAGTTCTGCTCTTGTCTTGGATTCAAGTCTTGTTGTAATTGTCTTGGTCTCGGCTTTGGCTATTGGTCAAGTTCTTGGTTACCATTTCAGGATCAGTTTTACAGAACATTGTCTGATTGGCTGATTCTACCAACATGATGTGTTCGATTACTTTGATATTTAAAAAGACACTGTTGCCTATTATGGGCTTGAAATATAGTTGGTCTGGATGAGGTCTTGGACTCTTTTAACTTGACTACAGCCCTGCTGCTGAGACAATATAATGCAATCCAGTTGGAGTAACACATTAGTGCTGGAGTCCTCTGCATTGCAATCCCTGCTGCACCTCCAGACTGGCTCCATTTAAAAGAATGTGAGGGCTGTATTTACTGTTCTGCTACAACCAAACTGTGTTGCAGTTGACTGGATCCCGATAAAGTCAATTATTATGTGTATTTTTCTATTTACATGGAAAATAAATGGCACTAGTTCAGGGAGACGATATGACCTTCTATCAGTTTGTACTGTGGTAATTGGTTTTATTCTCTGTAATACATATCCTTATTCCTTGACCCTTGACAGCCCATTTCAGTGTTCGCTAGACTGTGGGTTTAAACAGGGTTTTCGGAAAACGTTTAAATGTTCTCAGGCTTAGCTCGAAAGAAATTATTTAATCGATTTGGCTGCCGGGCTGAAAATGTTAAGAAAACTGCAGACCTTTTAGCGCCCTGGTCCATTTGTCACTGATTAATGTTCTCATGGAGTAATGCAGAGGATCTCAAGGTGTTCTTCTTTGATACCCAAAGTGTCTCCATCTAGCTGCCCAGTTTCTCTGCCTTGTAATCCTCTTTGACCTCTGCCCTCCCTCATGCAGACTGTTTAATCTGCCCTCTCTTTACCCTCCTCCTAACAACACACCCATCCTCCACTACCCTATTCCAAAAGAACTCCATCAAATTCATCTTCTGTACTTCCAGCTCAGAAGGCTTTGTGGGAATCTGGAGTTTGGGAGGTTAAGGGGGGTCACAGAGGCCACCGTGCTGATGCCTCGCTAATGCTTAATAAATCACTCACCAAGATTCCTGCACACTCCCACACACCATGCTGTGTCCACCCCGACTTGTTGATTCATTTATCACGTTATCTTTCAGTTACTGAGTTGCTGCTGCTGTGGGCTATTAAACACTGCTACTCCAAGTGCCAGCTCAAGAACTAATTTACGTCATTACAGACACACTACAAGGTTATAACTGAGTGATCATCAATGGGCTAAATGGGCCTTTGATGACAGAAAGTCGCTTACAAAGAATGCCATAAAGAGGATATACTGTATGAGCAATTGAACATGAATTTTCAGGTGTGTGTGAGCAGCTGACTTTTGAGTATTGTAGTTACAAGTATTACTCACATGATGTGCCAGGAGACACTCACTCATATTTCTTGAAAAGTTCTCAGGCATTGAAACACTTTCAGGAAATGGCTTATAGAAATTTCAGTTTAGTGGGTTTTTTCTAAATTACCATATTGCTTCTTTTGTTTACAGGGAAGCCTCCGTCTGTGGTGTGTTACGCCTTTTTTTTGGCCAGGAAGCTAACTGCTTTGATGTTCCAATGGCCACTCTGCTGTGAGCGTATGCCTATCATAAAATGTTCTAATCCAGTTTGAACTGTGGTGTCTTTTTGGAGACTTTGTAAAATGATTTTGGAATGGTAAATCAGTTAAATCAATGACCTCTCCACCAACCAGAGGTTGATTTCTTGACTTGTCAATCAATTAGAGGCCAAGTTCTTGACTTTTTGATCAATCAGAGGTAATGATTGTAACCCCTTATTATGAAGCCATGTCTTCTGAACCACTTCGGAGGTCAGAAGAGGTAAAGCTACACTAGCAAGAGAAAGAGCAATGTTTAGGGGAAAATCCCCTGTATCTTTTTTAAAATTACTATTAATCATTATTCCTCTAATCATCTGACCCCTACTTGGGCATACTTAGCACCCCATGCAATAGTACCAATAAGGAGGATTTGAGCATATTTGGAAGGTGAAATGACAGAGATTGCAACCATATTTCTAAAGCTGCTAAGCAAGTTCAAGACAACATGAAAGCTTTGGATGACTGTCTGACCGTTATTAGCTAGAGTTTGCAGGCGAGGGGTTAAGTTCGCCATTCATCCAGTTGTTTGGAGAGCTGTTTCTAGTTCAGCAGCCTTGTGTACAGACTCCCCTGCAGGGGGAGTGAGAACGGTGAAGGGGAAGGGGGTGGGGTATTATGAGAGGTGGGGGGCTGCGGTTGACTAATTGTTGGTGCACGACTCTCACTAGCTCCATCTCTGTCATTCTGCGTCAACTTGCCTTAGAGTGCTTCTCTCCTCAGTCGTCTGGAATGCACACTTTGTCATGCACGCATACACAAATGAGTGCTGCGGAAGGACTGATCCGCACACACACACACACACACACACACACACACACACACGTACCCACACCTCTTTTACCTCCCGGGGGAGTCAAACCCAAATCATTAAGTTTATCCGCTCCCTCTCAGTGTTTGCTTTTCCAACATTTATGTCATCAGGCGCGATTTCCCCTCAGAGTCCCCTGCAGTCTTCCACCATAAAGTGCTGCTATTGACTTCAGCTCTGGTTAGCTGTAATGGGGGATTGCATGCTGCAAAGTTATAGAATCCTTTGTATGTCCTGTGGTCCTGCATGGCTCACTAAAAAGAAATGGTAAGAACTTTTGTAGTGGTGAGGGAGGTTGATTCTCTCACAGGCACACATAGTTAAAATGGTTTTATTCCCAGGGTTTGCAATGTGCTGGTCCTGCAGTTTTGTTTTCCATGAATATTTGACAATGTTTGGGGTTACAGTAACACCGTTATCTCTTTCTATATGCCCAGTGTATGCCCTCTGAGGGTATTGCTTTAACTGGCTGTGGAGGGGGCGTGGTGCATCAGCTGCAGGAGAGAGGTGTAGGAGAGCAGCGCCAGGTGAGAGTGATTGATACACCTGCGTCTTGTTAGTTAATCACTCGTTGGACCTGGAGGGAAGAAGACTGGTGACAACACTGAGACTGGGACACACGAAGGTCGGTAGCGTAAAACCCGAAAGGTGCCTGTGAGCGGCTTTGTGTGTTAAATATGTTGGGAACAAAATAAAATATACGTAAGGTCATCTCCGCGCTCTGCTGAAGAACCCACAGTGGCATCAGAGTATGCCACACTGGCTATCGGCTGAAAGCATTTTGAACATCTGGTATTGCTGCAAACTCAGTATGTGACCATTGTAAAGAAAGCCAAAATGTATGTTGTAGTGTTTTTTATAGTTGGTAATCAACTGCATTCTTTACAGTAATCTGCTTTTGATTAGTCACATTATGAACCCATTGTATGGAACCATTTTGAAACTAAAAAGCACAGTTTTATAAGGATGTTATTTACGGAGCCCCCCAGGGGACACGGAGGAAAAAAAAACATGGGTGAAAAAAAAAAAAATGATGGGTGAAAAAAAAAAAAGGACGGACTTTTGCGAGATCCCGAGTTACTTTTGCGAGATCCCGAGATAGTTTTGCGAGATCCCGAGTTAGTTTTGCGAGATCCCGAGATACTTTTGCGAGATCCCGAGATACTTTTGCGAGAACCCGAGATACTTTTGCGAGATCCCGAGATACTTTTGCGAGATCCCGAGATACTGACGAAAGAAGAGGAGCAATGGAGGAGCGATATTCGCCTATTTTCCGGCCTTCTAACTGGAATAGCGTCACGAACACCGCACCAATTTCCCCCAGGATGGTTTTATTTTCTACAGAAAACTAAGACTGACATTTCACAGGCTTGATCAACTCCCCAAAATCAGCGAGTCTGGCGAAAGATTAAAGTAACCGGGCCGAATATACGTCCTAGTGCCCAACGGCAGCCAGAGTGCTTAGGGACCGTCGCAAAAGTGCAACGTCTTTCTTTTCTATTTTTAATAACTCACTGGAAATTCATCTAATAAACACCAAACGACTTCTGATGTGTTCATGAACTCACTGTGGACTTCCCACACCCTTTATTTTCAATACACACCTTTTCAATTCCTTTTATTCAGTGTGTACAATATTTAAGCCTTTTATTTTGTAATAGCTCTCTTGTTTTTATAGATATCAACACCAAACCACTTCTGATGTGTTCATGAATTCATTGTGGATTTCCCACAACCCTTTATTGTCATTAAAAACTCTTTCAATTTTTTTAAAAGGCATAAGTAATCGCAAAACTAACTCGGGATCTCGCAAAAGTATCTCGGGATCTCGCAAAAGTATCTCGGGATCTCGCAAAACTAACTCGGGATCTCGCAAAAGTATCTCGGGATCTCGCAAAAGTCCGTCCTTTTTTTTTTTTCACCCATCATTTTTTTTTTTTTTCACCCATCTTTTTTTTCCCCCCGTGTCCCCTGGGGGGCTCCGTAAATAACATCCTTGTGTGCAACAGTGCAACATACAATGATAGGATGTCCAGATTCTTATGTCATTGCAGAGGTGCAGTTATGAAAAGCCAGTGTGAGTTTCGATGTAAAAGGTAGAGAAAGAACTCTACCGTGTAATTAACCAGCCAGGCTGACGCCAGTTTCCTTTAGCCAAGAGGATTTAGTTTTCAGTCCAGTTTCATTTCAATAAAAAGTTTGGCCATGGGCCATGATTAGATTTTGGTTTGGATCCAGGATTGTTTAAAAGGGTTTTCGTAACACTGTGAAGGCGTATTTCTGAACTGTTTTTCCTTGACCTGTCAAACCTGCTACATGTATTGTGTAACTGCTTATCTTAACTGCAATAATTGGCCTTTGGTTGCCATAAATGGGAACCACTTTTTAACATTTTAAAAATAGGGATAGGAAACAAAATATATTCAAAATATAGCAAAATAAGCACCCCAAAATAAGTACCTTCATTATTTGTTGCATTAATGATATTTAAACATTGCTGAGTAATCTTGAAGAACATGACAACAGCTGCAGTACTGCTTCAGTATATATCGGACCGATATTTGCGTTTTTATTTGTATAGGCCGATACGTGCTTGCGTTCGGTGATCAATCAGCCCATTTCACTGAGCCCACACCAGGCAAGGCTCTGTGCAACAGCTGCCATTCGCTGGTGAGCTGCTGCTGATACCGGAAAAAAGAAAACCACATCAAATATGTGGACTCATCTGAGGCGCCACCACCTCGAGGCCTAGAACAACATACAAAAAGGAAAGGAAGATCGAGCAGAAGAATGTTTGTTTTGTTAATAAAAGTTTCTTTTTTTTTTAAATTAAATTGAGACTTGTGTAACATATGCTATCATTGTAACATTTTTATCATGTAAATGGAAGGAGAACAGGCAATATCGGCTTCAAGAATCGGCCTAAAGAAATCGGCAGCACATATTGGGGATCGGTTAAGACTGATGTCAAAATAATCGGTATCGGCATCGGCCTTAAAAAACCCGTATTGGTCGACCACTGCTTTAAAGAATTTAGTTTGATTATTGTAATGAACCATGGAGTCTCTCATGTCATCTTTCATTATTTAGCTTTCACAACCAAAAGCTGATACTTTTAAAAGTAAGAGTTGAGCCCTGCAGAGCTCAAGTTTAATCAAATTACTTATTTTTTCCAAAACCCAAAGATATTAAATTTATTGTCATGGAGGACGATGACAAACAGGAAATAGATTGTTATTAGTATTTACTTGATCGTCAAAATAATTGCTGATTAATTTTCTGCCATTTCACTAATTACTTAATCGACTTTGGGCTCAAGTGGAGTTATGCACTTTATTGATTCGTCTCATTGGTTATTTTACAAATATGACAGATGTACCTTTAAATACTGTACACATTTGAAATCAGTTTATTCATTTTTATAGCTTTCGGAAGATGCATTTTTTTTTGTCATGGATACTTAAACAAATGCCTTCAAATCCAGTAATCAAACTGAGCAATGGGGGGCATTATGTAATAGTCATTAATTGAACCTGTGATGACGGCTGATTACAATCAACAAGACACCAGCATTAGACCCCAACATCACTGGATGATCACTTAAAGTAAATTAGGGGAAAAGAGGAGAATGTGCCATCATCTCTTTTAGATTGTACGTGAAATAAATTCAAGATTATTTTTGATGAAAAGACATAGCCATCTTAAGACCTAATATCACATTGGTGCAAATTTGGGCGTATTTGATTGGCCGGTGAAGATCTCCCATTCTCCCTGATGGGAGAGCGCATGCTGCCTCGCCGTGCTCTCTGCTTCACCTCCCATCACTCACACAGCCATCTCTCCACTAGTTCTTTAGTGGATGTAGGGGTTAGCCACACCTCACTGCATTCACCCCTTTCAATGAGCTGTCACTGATTGAAGCTCATTTGCATATAAATGGACGACTAATTCTCTCCTTCTTAATTGTGCTTGGTTCGAAGATTCCAACACAAAAGAAAACAGCTTTTTGCAAAGTTTTTGTCACGTCACCACATTTGACCCTCAAATCAAAGCCCGTTTTTCAATGTAAACTTTAAAAAGTGCTTGTTCTGGCGTGTGCGTCTATAAGGAGTAGATAATGTGATTGCAGTAGTAATGGAGGGACTCAAGGCAGGCCATCCTAGCCTGCCACCCTATCTCTGGGTGTTTTCCGCTGTTGTGTCTTTCTCTCCTTCTCTTCCTGAGTTTGTCGCAAAGATCTCATTTGGGGACAGATGGATCTCCTTTTTCCTCTCTAGGCAGTTTCCACTCTGCTCCTTTAATCTCTGATCTGTCCATGAAAGGCAGCAGGCAGGGGCAAGGGGTAAAAGGCAGAGGACAACAACCAGAAGACTTTGGCATTCCTCTCCTCTCCTCTCCTCTCCTCTCCTCTCCTCTCCTCTCCTCTCCTCTCCTCTCCTCTCCTCTCCTCTCCTCTCCTCTCAGCCCCTCCCCTCATCTCTGACTCATATCCTCCCTGCATTCCTTCTCCGCTTTCCTCCTCTTGTTCCCCACCCAATATGCTCTGGGTCTTTATCCAAACTATTTTTGTTTCATTTCTTGTAAACAGTGTTGGAAGTACTTACTACATGTTATTACAGTAGCTGTTTATCACCATTTCGCCATATGGTCATTTGACGAAATATCAAACATTTTCGTTGTGCTTTTTGAACTCTGCAAGGCATGGCTGCAAGCAGCAAATGTCAATTATTTATGGATACAAAAACTTGTTTGTTTTGTTGTGAAAGACCATTCATTCAGAAACATGTGAACATGTCCTCCAGCACACTGAGACGGCACTATTTTTCTTACTTTTGCATCCCAAATTCTTCAGTAAAACTTGACTTTGGTTTAAATATTTTTTTGCATTGCTTACTTCTTATGACATTGATTATGTACATATGATTTGCCACAGAAAGCTGTACTACTCTTATAAATAATACAACTTATGAGAGTGTTAGTGTGTTAAGCTATAGCTAAATCCTATAATCCTTCAGTGCTTAACACTGAGAACGCTGGCCCTCATCTAAGATTCATAGAACTGTAGTTACATTGGTAACTTATTAAATCATTTATTAAACCTTTTCAAAGACTAGATAAGTAAGTCCTTTAACAGTGTGCATAAGAGAGCATTACACCATTATCATTTTAATATTTTCAGTGAAAATGAGAATAATGATTCAAAAGTGATCACCCCCCCCCTCCCTTGCGAATCTTATTGCAATATCAGCCAAAATAATCAAAATGAGATTTTTCCCCCCAAAATCATTTAGCCCCAGCAAAAGATAAGATAAACTCAACAGCCAGTACTTTGATGAATTAATGAATTATATAATTGTTTAAGTATTTTTATCAAGTAACTATATCTCTACCTTTTACTCTTCATTCAGGGTTTGTACAAAGCCAAATAATTTGGGATTTTTTTTTTTAAATTATGTTTGAAAAGTAAGGTATGAAATATGCTTAAATTAACTCTGAAAAATGCTTGATTTTCAACATAACCTGGTGTTTCATCTTCACAATAACTAATGCAGATCCGGTTGTCTTATTTGTTTGTTGTCTCTTGGAGTATGTAACATGAACAGCTGGTGAAATGCACAAAAGGCAATATAGAGGGTCGCCCATGAAGTTGAAATACTTTTGTTTTCAGACACAATCCTCTGTTAATTGTGGTTTCATTTTCATTGTGATATGTTTGGAAGAGATTGATTAATACAATTTTGAGAAGATATACACTTTATCTGAAAAGAATATATCACGTTGTCACAATCATTTCACGGAAAGAGGAAAAAGTATTTTATTCCAACTTTATGGGCGACCATAATGATTACTGTGGTCAAAGGATTTAAAAAAAACTTTATTTCTCGCAATTACATCTATATCAAGACTTGAAAATGTG
Organism: Centropristis striata; assembly: GCF_030273125.1. Taxonomy (NCBI): domain Eukaryota; kingdom Metazoa; phylum Chordata; class Actinopteri; order Perciformes; family Serranidae; genus Centropristis; species Centropristis striata. The sequence continues at coordinate 16,508,953 of NC_081519.1, read as the reverse complement.
AGGATAAATGCTTTAAGATTCATGTTTTAGTTAAAGAACCTTGAAAGTGCTTGAGTTTTACTATTAAAAAGCTATATGAACCCTGTTCACTCTGAACTCTACATAGGAACCTTTTAAATGTATTAATGAGTAAATCTCCATTGATGCAGCCAGCTCCTGATGTTCTCCTCTTCTCTGCTCCATCACTGTGTTATTCCAGTGAGGGATGGAGGGAGAAACCATGGGATGACTGAGTTGCATAAAAGGCTGCCCATTCAATCTGCCCTCGTCCTGTCAGCCAGCAGCTGGAGCTGACACCGGTACTAACAACAGAGCCTCTCTCTCTCTCCCTCTTACACACAGCTAGAATCCCACAAATTCTCATTAGCACATGTTGAGCTGCATCAGCAAAACTGAAAAACCGAGGCAGAAAACTGACTGTGTATTTTTTGATAGTTGTAGCTCGCTGTGAGTGGAGGCCTCTGCTGTAGGCTGAGCCTGACCTGTCTGTGTAGTAGATGGAAGGTGAGCTGAGGACATAAAACCACTTTTTCACCAATAACATTGTGACCTTATAAACACAGAGTCTGCATTCACTCGCTGGCTGAATACCTGACCAAGGCTGTGCTGTAGTTTGCTTTATCGAACAGTTCTGTAACTGCGTCAGCATTGTTCCTGTTGTTGTGGGAAGCCCTTCACTTAAATTGATTTTATTGCAGCCTTTTGACTGACTAGTTCAGTGAGAGAGGCATCCTCTGACAGCACACGACAAATAATCCCTCAACTGACCTCTGAGTTTCTGGTTGTCTCTCATCCCTGCTTCATCACTCTCTCTGTCTATTTGATTAATCTTCTATTAGCAATTAGCTCATCATTGTCACACGCACCACCCTGCACTCTACCAACGTCTACTCCTCTTTCTCGCTCTTCCATCTCCTCTCTCTCTCTCTCTCTCTCTCTATCTCTCTCTCGTAACAAGTCAGCATCATTATCTGGGCCTTACCTGCCCACAGTTGCTGGAGAATTTAGTTTTCCTGGGGCGGGAGATGGCTTTTCCATCCAAAACAATGATTAATGAGGCAACATTTCTGAGTAGGCAGAAATGGCAAGCTTGCCCCAGTTTTGAAGAATATTAACTGCATCAACAAGCATTCACTCACATGCATTACATCGTCTTATTAATGAGGCTTTTTACCTTTTACCTGTTTCTGTCTCAGTCTCTTTCTTTTTTTTAGTTTTTCACTCTTTCTCAGTGGATGAGATGTGTCAGAGATGTCAGCTGTCTGCTTATTTGCTAGAGCTATGTTGACAGATTGAGTATACTGCTCAATAGACCCTGTCAACAAAACACAAGTCACGTACCCTTGCAGACAATATAGAAACAGGCACTTTTATAGCCTTTGTAACAACTGTCACTTTGTGTAGTCTGCAGTTAATTGTGTTCCTCTCAGTGACTGACGTTTTAAACCAAAGCCATGACTGTGTCCTATGGATGAAGCCGCTAAAGAACTGAACTTTGTCACTCTTCTTGAGCTCACACTCAGGCTACATCCACACATACACATTTTCCTATTAATACATTTATGCCGAATGTCCACACTTCTCATTTCAAACCCCTACAATGAAGACCTGAAAATGCTGCTGACCCAGTTTTTATTTTAAAAACTCCTAGAGAACTCGACTGTGTTTGAATCTGGTTATGACAGTCTTGACTACCAGTGTTTAATCCAACATGGGTAAAGAATTATATAATATAAAATATAATAAAAAATAAATAAATAAAAAAAGTTGGCTCTTAAAAGTGATGTACTTACTTGATTCCTGTGGTCTGAGGCTTGTACCACCAGATTGAATGCACTTATAATAAGTCGCTTTGAACAAATGCATCAGCCAAATAATAAATAATGTAATTACAGGCAATGCTGATCTGGTTGTTTAGGCTAACTGCTGTTTTGTAGTTGCATTCTGTATTGTATTTTGCTGCTACTACCTAAATTTGAGGCAGCAAACTATTACTCGAGCAATTCGCGACAATTCCAGTGTCCAGCTGCATTATCAACCCTACACCATGTTCACACTGGCACACCCATGCCCACTGGACGTAAATGGCCTGTAATAAGCATTTTTCAGGCATGTTAATATGGATGGAGATTATTTCTAAAATGCTGCGAAGATTTTTTTCACAGCTCTTATCCTCAGCCACTGTACACTACCCACTTAGCACCAAATACCAGAAAATAAACAACTAGGTGGTAGATATAATGGTACATTTATCACCTCAGGAGTCAGTGGAGACCAAAACGGCTATATGAGCAGACATATTTGATGCTTTCTCTGGCATGTGCTCTTTTGTTTAGAGGTCATGGAGTTTTGATAGCACCAGAGCACATTTATTGTCTATGTGTTTTAAAATTCACTTCAACTCTTCACTAACTGGTTTGGCCCCCCTGAATGGTGAACCCTCTAAGTGAACATACTGACCGAGAGAGTGGATAGCATGAGGCTAAATTAGTGGAGTGACTCCATTTAACACAACTTTGCTTGTACACATTTTTTTTTGTTTCAGCATCAAATGACTAGAAGGGAAAGCACTGTGATATAGTTTATAGGCACCATGCCTTCTGACCCACACATATTGTAGAGCTACATAAACAGACATGTCAAGTTTCCGGCACATGCTTTTTGTTAAAATTATCCCACACAAATGTGTCACGTAAACACCTTTGAAAAGCAAAGCCCGACCTCAGTGAAGCTCGAACAAATCATGTTTTATTTCTGACTTTGACTATAGTAAAAGGAGAGATGCGTGCTGCCCTCAAGTTTTGTTTACTAAAGTGTGTGGCAGCTGGCATTTGCATGTTTGATGCAACTACTTTGTGCAACTTCAAACATTTAGTGCACATGAACATACATGTATTTTTTTGGGTGCAGACGTCAGTGTCTGGGTGTGTGTCGTTTGGTTTTATTAGTGTTGGTAGTCTTTTTTTAGCTTTTATGAGATGAGAGTATTGCTGAGTTACACCACTCCATTTGCCTAGCCAGCCTCTAAGGTAAACACGTCTGTAAGCCTCAGCAGCCTCAGCTCTGTGTAATGTTGGCTTTGCTTCTGGCTCTTGCACATTTCTTGAATTAACGCTAAGGCTTCTGACTGTGCCCGGGACTTAGCATGAGCGCTAACATCAACACCATGAGCTCTAACCGCCTAATTAAAACAAAGTCAATTTCCACAGCGACCCACAATTTCATCTATGATTCTTCAGGCTTGCCTGGACCTGCGGTGATGGCATGTTGTGATGGTGTTTAATGCAGAAGCCGTTAAGTATTTGTCTTGGGTTACTTCAGCTAGATTATTTTACACTGAGAGGATTTGTAATTGGATCCTAATCACCTATTCCCCTTTTACATTCTGAAAAGAAATTGTGCTAATACTCTCAAATGTGCTGGACCAGAACACAGTGAAAGCTTTAGTTGTGCCCATGTGCGTCATCTCAGTTTATGGCTTAGTATTTAACCTTTGTTTACTTTCGCAGTTTTGCTGAAGGTGGCCTTTTCTGTGGATTTTTACAAGAGCTTATGGAGATGCAAGCAGTCGATGTGTTGTCTGTGAAAGTGATTATTAGGTGCAAAGTGTCGGAGTCAGCAGTCAGTTGGGTTGTGTGTTTGGGCGAAATGCATGTAGATTGTGCAGTGTATTGATCCTAAAACTCAGGATCAATACACTGCACAACTGTTCTCAGTTTAATCTTGGTTTCAGCTCCATTTTGGGCATTTCTTGATTTGCTGTTGTGCATTTTATATTCCCTTAGCAGCTTTTAATATTTTTTGTAACAGTAGATGGAAAACACTGTGATATTGCATTTTATCCACACTGGCAGCATGGTTCATTGATGGCCTTGTTGGTCACTCGGTCGCTCAAATTGTGAAAGTCGGTCTATCTCAGTAGCCTAACTGTTAGATGGATTGCCATGGCATTTATGACATTCATTGTGCCCAGAGGATGAACCCCACTGACTTGATCAAATGCCACTGTTGACATCTGTAATTTTATGTAATAGGTTTTAGATGGATGGCTGTGAAATTTTGTACAGGCATTGATGTCTTCGTCATGATGAATGGCAACAACTTAAAAGTTGACTCCATTTGCGTTCTTTTCCAGGTTTTTTAAATGGAAACGCCCACTCAGTCGTTAACAAAAAGCAGTCATGCAGGTTACAACAGTAAGCTTATCACTGAGGTTGTGAATAATATGAACACTAGCTTAGTCAAAGTTTGAAAATAACTGAAAGGGTTACTTTGGATCCGAAAGTCACACAATAACACAAACAAGCAATCAAGGCAGTGGTAGAACAGGAACTCCTGTGATCTGAGAGTAAAATGAGTGTTTTCGTCAAAGGAGTCTGGTGGCTTTGAACACAGTGATTTTAATGCTTTAGTTCCCTATCAGAAACCACCGTATGACAGCAAGGTAAAGTGGTGAAAACTATTCCAAACATGACACTTAAACTGATGCTGAATTTTTTGGGGTTGGGCTTTTTTTAGGTGGCTGAAATGTTAGCATGTTCACATTAGCATTTATCTCAAACACACCCCTTAATGCTAGCATGTCAGAAGACAGTCACATAGAAATGCCTCATCCTGTTCTGTTTTCAGTCTTCAGAGTTTCTAATGTTTTTTTTCTTTTCTTCTCTTTCTTTTTCCCTTCTCCATGGTCCTGGTTTCCTGATGTTGCTTGACAATGACAATGATGGTTCTTCCATCACTCCATCAGGTAAGAGAAATACTGCCTTAACATGTAATATGATGAATGTGCAACCCCTGTCTGCCACATCATAAAGATGTTGTTCTACAGCGAGGCACACTTCCCCTTCACCCACCTTCCATGACAGGCATTAGGATGCAGAATTTCCATCATTCCTTGAATAGATAAAAGAGCAGAGGAAGTCATGAAGATAAGGAATGAGACAGATATTTCCGCACTGCTCTCTGTTCAGTGGGGGTTTAAAATAATATTTAAACTGTAGGTGACTGTATCTGTCTACATACCAGAAGCCTGATGGTGTCTGTCTACTGATGGTGGTTGTAGTAATGATACAGGAAGGTGTTGGGTAGACAGGTAGAGATTCTCACATACATAAAATCACAGAGTTAAGCCAGATGGAATTTTTTTCTTTGCCAATGTAAAAAAAAAAAGACATCTTTTTTCCCTCACCCATTTAACGGCCCACAATCCCTTGAGCCACGAACCCTCACCGCAACCAAACTTGCTGTGTCACTGTTACTAATGTTTAGTACATTTTCCATTCCATTTCTCTTGATCTCCTAAAAATCCAGAGGCATGGTGAGGATCCAGCCTTCACAGCTCACCAAAGGACCGCAGATAAAGCTAACGTGAAACGGCAGCATGATAAAGCTCACAGGGGGAGGTCTTTTAAGGAAAGGATGCAATTTTCATCCATTTTAGCTCATGGATATGCCACTTGTGGACATGTTTATAGTACTTGGGGCGCATAGATTTTTAGCATGCAACACCACGGTGAGCCACCTGTCATCTCTAATCATACGGGCTAGGAATCTGTTAGGCACTTCCATTAAAGGCATATTAACATTATTAGAAAGTGTATACAGGTTCTGGTGGCTGGTTGTACTGAGGATTGCACTACAGCATTTTTCTGCTACAATGGACAGACAGGTGGCACAGTTGAATTTAAATCAAGGTAATGCATTTCTTGGGTTGGGAGTGAGTTACTGCCCCAAGCGAAGGAGTTCTAGTATCCTGGGGTCTTGTTGAGTGAGAACAGCCTGTTCGAAAAAACGAGCTAAGTCTCCGTATTTCATTGTCTGCCTTTTATGTTTAAAATGTTGGAGGTTAGGGTGGTGGATGGGTCGAACAAACGGCGGACTTTCACCCAGGATAGCGGGGTTAGTTTACCATGTGAAAACAAAAGTAAACCATTTTTAACTTTTGAATTACGATGTTTACGTAAGTTACGTGAATCATGTTTTTGAACGTAACTTCCGGTTTTTTTTAATGTAACTTGCTGCAGTCCATGACAATGAAATCAATTACGGCATTTAAGTACATTTATTTACTGTTTAAACTGTCTTTTTTTAACGCCTTACCAGACGTATTTTGCACTAAGCCTAAGGTCAGTGGTTTAACAACATAAACAAAAACTGCAGTCTTTCTTTTTTTTTTACAACCGCGGGCCGTACGTGTGTGCTATTTTTAGAATGCGCTGTTGTAGAACGAGCCAGCCTGCGCCATCCCGCGCCACGACACGTACATATGTGCCCTGAAGCACGAGCCGCGATATGTTGTGTCGTAATTTGTGGTACAGACACACACGACCTCTCCTGCCATTTCTGTTGGAGAACTTGTTGGTGAGAAAGGTAGACATCTTGGTGCAGCGACAGCAGTGATGCGGGCGGTGTACTGGACCATTGTGATAAGGCCGGAGCTGAGCCGGAAGGCATCACTCTCCATTTACAAGTCCATCTCGTTTCTGAACCTCACTTATGGTCGTGACCTTTAAGGAATAAGCAAATGAAAGAGGTTGTGGACACAAGCGGCTGAAATGAGGTTCCTCCTTAGACTGGCTGGGCTGGACTCAGCTTTAAAGATAGGGTGAGGAGCTGGGTCATCCAGAGAGAGCTCGGAGTATAGCTGCTGCTACTTCGTGTTGAAAGGAGACAGTTCAGGCATCTAGAGGTTTTCCAGTCGTGTCCAACTGGTGAGAGCCCCAGGGTAGACCCGAACACGCTGGAAAGATGATATATTTCCTGGGAACGTGTCTTGGACTACTACCCCTTCAGCCGATCCCCGGATATGTGGAAGAAAATGGGCGGATAGATGAATGGACTGTTATGTAACTCAGTAAAAAGGGAAAAATCCATCCCTTGATACTCTCCCATACTATCGACCTTTGATGATCCAGTACGGTCAGCAGAATATTGATGTGCTGAAGTGTTATTTTGAGAAGAAGAGTCATGAATAGTGTTGCCAGTAGTTTTCGAGTCAAAAATGAAGCGAAACCTTATTCAGAGAGAACTCATCTGACAAGTGAAGCCAGAGAAACACTGTGATTGACATCTACGGTTGTTGCTTGGGCGGTCCTGCCCATTTGACTTGAATGTGAGCTGGTGGAGCTGGTGCATGTATGTGAGTGTGAGGAGGGCGTTTCTGTCCACTCAGCACATTCCCCCCTAGGTGGCGGGGGCACATCTGTGGCACAATCCCTGCCCTGGCACCCTGCCAGGCCTTCCTCCTCCCCTCACACCCTTTTCCCTTCCTCTGTTATTGCTGGTCTCTCCCCTCTTTGTGGTTGTCCCTGCTTTGTTTTCTCCCAGCTCTGCTTTCTCCTCACCACATTCTCTGAATCCCCTCAATGTATATGCCACCTCACTGTTTCCACTTTTCTCTCTATCTCTTTCAGCAGGTGTACATGGGTCTGAAGTTTTGTTCAACAACACACAATAACAGATTTCTGTGCTAGATTTGTGCTGTTACTGTACATAAAGTTGGAACGCTTGAAAGAGACATTTTAAAAAGAAAAGTCAATCAGACTATCAACGTCTGAGATATCCTTACCTTTAGTTTTGTAATATGACTAAATAACGCCAAAAAAGCTGAATCCCAGTTTAGATTGCAGGCTCTCCTAAACCTAAACCAAAATAACTCAGATGACATAATCTGGGTTAGTTTTGCAGAAGACATGTAACTGTTTTCACAGATTAATAATGTCCCGTTATAACTAGGGGTGCAGTGATCGATTGGCGCCGATTTCCTTAATTTTGCGGGATCAGCCATCGGCCGATCCCTTTATTTCAAACCAATCTTATCTACCTTGATAATAACCCCCCACTGGCAAGGCAGTGCTCCCAACTTTGTTGCTAAATTCAGCAACATTTCAGACCCCCCCTTAGCAACTATTTTTCAAGAATGCTACTGGAGACAAATCCAGCGACTCCTTCTTACTCTTCTTAACGAGCCGGAGGCAAGGCTGGCTCGTTAAGAAGAGCCGCCGTTAGCGGCAGTTAGCTACCAATTATTGTTCTTTTTCGCTCATTTTTTTTCGGCCGTCCCATTCATTTCAATGCAAAATTTTGGGCAATTTTTCTTTATATTTTATTGACATAAAGATAGATTGTATGTAATGATGTTGGCATATAACCCAAACATGGAGGTTTTAGACAATGTGTATGTGTAAAAACCTATTTGAGAGAAATCTGGCCTGTGTGGCTCACTGCGCCTTGTCTGAGTAAACTGAAACTGCAGTGTGATGTGACTCAGGAGCTGTGGGAAAGGTTGGTAGACGCAGAGACAAATGGAGACAGACTTCAAACTTGACCTCCATTATCACTCGCAACTGCCACACGCACACAGACACACACACACTGGCACAGAAATGTAATAAACTGTCTGCGCAGAGGAGTGGTTCAATAGTCTGTCTGCATGGGGGAGTGGTTCTGTTGTCATGTGGTGGGGAACATTTGTTCACTGTGTGTTTATCTCTTTGTTTTGTTGAGTATTAGTTGTCACAGTGAACGATGGAGCTCGTAACTTGCTGTTTCTTTGTCAGTGTCTGTGTGTGGGTTTGCTGATAGGCACAAGACCCAGGGGCATGAAACTTTGGGTGGATTCATGGCCAAAACTGTGTTGACTCACAGGTAGAAATGTGCATAAGATTTTTATTAATTATTATTATTTATTGTATGCAGGTGCTAGCTTGAGTGGGATTTATATGGATACATCCTAATTATTAAAAAAAAACAGGATAACACTGCAAGCACAAAAATGTGTTTTTTTATGGTGGTCTCAGTTCTAGAACTTTTTGGTGCATACACATGGTCTGTGAGTCTGGATATATTTGCATGGCTGTGTTCGGGCACATGATTGTGCACAATGTGAGCTGCTGACAGTGATTACTGGCTGCCGGTTCCCAGCCAGCTGATCCTCTGTCTGTCTGTCTGGAGAATAGGCCTGCCCTGCTCCACTCTCTGCCTCATCCTCTTCTTTGGCTGAAATTCTCCCACGGCTCAGTGGCACACTGCTCTGTGCTGCTCTCTGCTCTTACCAGGCTGAGGACTAATGTGTCATTCAACCCGAATATATGTTAAATTATTTTAATTTTTGTAAACAAATGAAAATGGCATGGTTTTCTAACTCCCAGTTCTACTTAAAAGTATTTTCCCCTTCAGCATTTGACTTTTAGATTAGCATTTTAAGATTGTTTAAGTTGATTGACAGAAAAATCGCCAATTATTTTCATAATCGATTAACCATTAAGGTCATTTTTCATGCAAACATTGCAGAAAATGCTGCTTTTTTTTTTGTTTGTTTAAAACTGACAAACGAGAAACTTAAATACATCATCTTGGACTTTGAGAAACTGGGATGGACATTTGTCACAATTTTCAGATATTTTATTGACCAAATGATTAAACGAGAAACTAATCAGCAGATTCATTGATAATGAACACAATCATTAGTTGCAGTCACAGTTTGCATGGAATATGCAGTTATTTATTAAGACATGCTTTACATGCAAGCAGAGAGGGAGGTGTGTCTCTCCATCATTGAGTCGTCACCATGGTTTGGAAGTGGACCTCTGTGGTGGATTAAGGCTGCGATCTGGCCGACCTAGTCCCCGAACCTGGGCAGGCTCCAGCATGAGCCTCCGTCCTAATACGCTGGCGACAGTGTGTTTGAGAAAGTGTCGAGCATGCATCTGTGTGCATGTGTGCGAGCAGATTGTGCACATTCTCCTGTGTGCGCGTATGGGTGTGTTCACTTTATAAGACGAAGCTGAGCAACCCAGTTACACACACACACACACACACACACATACACACAATTTTCGCCCTCCAACTCACACAAAGCTCTTTGTCATGGTTCAGTGGGCTTCATCTTGCTCATCATGCTAGGACACTGCAGATCTCATTTTTAAATATGCGTGTGCTTCTGTTCACAGGCTGTGAACACACACACACACAGCACATGTCCCAGTACACGCATACCGCCTCACATGGACATATGCACTCGCAAGGCATGAATGCAAAGACAGGAGGACAATGTGGAGTAATTGATACATGAAATTATCTCCATGTAGACACTCAAGCTGTTTCCAGGGCTCATCAAGTGTGGGTGACTGCATGCAATGTATTCACACTGAATGCATCTCATTGTGTTGAGGTGTAGTGGGGGAGATTCATCTATTTTATATATTGTATTTATTTCCATATTTTTTCCTATGGGGATTTGTTACCTTGGGGGAAAAAATGTCTTAATACCAAGTGAACCATTCATACTTATCTGCCCCTGCTGGTTGTAAGTTAGTATTACAACCGTGTGTGTGAGTAGATGTGTGTGTTTGTGCCTGCCTCCATGTCTGGCCTGGAGTCAGCTGTTAAGGGATGCAGTGCTGGATGAACGTTGCCTGATGCTGACCCAGAAACGACTGTAGACGTAACCAGCAGTGACTGCTGCCCTATTAGCCCACAACCCTGGAACACACACACACACACCCACACACACACACACACACACACAGACACAATTTGAACATTTGTGTGTGTAGTTGTATTTTTGAATTAAAGTCATGCTTTATTTTGTCTTTTTTTCTTCACAGTAGCAAACAGGGTACGTAAATATTGCTGCCGATGATTTTGCATTGAAAGTGTTGCTGATTTCATATAAGAATAACCATCCAGTTTGAAGTTGGAAATGACGTGTTCACATCCTGTCTGACATGATAAATGGATGCACCTTTTAAGTGTTTTTTCCTGCCACCTCTTTATATGCTCGTTTCTTTTGTTAGCGTTCATATGTGTGTGTTCCCATCCTGTTTCTAAAATTAGATCAGTGAGCAGATGTGCTGTGTTTGAGTGTCCCTTTTGTATGCATGCGTTGCCAAACGTATTCATCCGCATTAGCGAGGCTGTATGTCTGTGGCCGTGCGTTCACACAGCATCTTGAGAGCGTCTTGAGTCAGCAGTGTTAGCAGGGTGACGAGGGCCAGAAAGTGGGTCAGTCGTGCCCTCTCCAGGCATGAGGGAGACGGACGGACGGACGGACGGACGGACGGACGGCTGGATGGATGGATGGATGGAAAGATGGGTGGATTGAAGAAGGTGACAGCAGCTCAAGGGGTGTGGATGAGGGAAGGAAATAAGGACTTTAAGGATAGAAGGGGGAATTACATAATAAGGCAAGAGGGAAAGGGAAAGGATGAGAGGGAGAGAAAGAATAGCAGACTGCAGACAGGCAAAAATGGCGGAAAAAAATGGAATATAAAGTAGTTAACTTAAGGCTGAGGTCAGCGATGTTGACTCATAATAAGATATATTATTTGTAGCAACCTATCTTGCAGGTGCTTTATGCAGCATTTTCAAAACAATATGTGTGTCCTGCTGATATGATTAGTCAATAGTCTTTTTAGTTGATTAACAGAAATTATTACACCAGCAATGTTATTACAAGTCATTATCTTTTTTAGTTACTTTTTATTTATTGTTTTCACCATCTGTTCACCATGATACAAACTTATTTTGTTTTAGGAAAAAGCAACAAAAAACAATGAGCATACCATATTATAAGCATCATATATATGTCCAAAGCTAATATTTTTAAGTGGGGAAAAAAATATTTAAAAAAGTGGATGAATAAGAAACAAAATAATTAAAGTTATACAATAAATAATTTAATTATAAGTAAATATGAATTAATAATGAATTATATTAAATGGATTAAGTATTAACAAATTAAAAGGTAGATGTAAAGCTGACTGTGAAACAGTAATATAAAAAGTAACTATAGAGTGAAAATTAAAAAATTAAAAATTCCCAAGGATGTAAGAAAAAAGAGAAAAAGAACAGCAAAACATGGTCAATACACGAGCCAATAAAACTAGATTAATATTTTTATGTTTACGGTGTTCAGTTATCATCACTTATTAAGCCAAAATGCTGAACAGTCATTAGGTTGGGCCTCTCAAGTGTGAGGATTTAATGCTTTTTCTGTTTTATGTTATTTGAAATTAAATATTTTGGATTGTGGGTGAGACTAAACATTTTCGGACAATATTTTGGGCTCTGACAAATGTGCATTTGTCATTGTTTTCTGCCCTTTTATAGAATAAATGATTTATTGATTCAAAAAACAAATGTATTGAGTTAGCTCATTAAACCCAGCGCTGGAAAAAAAAAAGAAGTATCTTTTTCTGTAAAGCCAGTATGATCTGTACTCAGCTAAAGGTAGCTATGCTAATCAGCTTGTACAGGTACACACTTGCACACACCTACAACTACAACATCAAGCAAATTATCCCAGTAATCAGTGTAAGGTAGACACAGAGTGCACGCTGTCCCTCACACTTAATGATCCTGAGTGACATATGCCCCCTGGTGGCAGAGTTAATGAGCTTGCCCTGGTTAATCATAGAGAAAAACCCACTCTCCCCCATGTGGCCAATTAGAAGCCAGGGAGTCTGTGATGAAGACACAGGGTCCCAACAGCTGCTTATACAGTTGTAGACAGACAGGAGGAGCGTGCCTCGCTCCGGGTCTCTCTCCAGTATGAATACAAGAAGCCTCCCACGTTGTCTGATTTATCTGCTCCCTTTAATCTTTCATTCATTCTTGTTTTATCACCGTCTATGTTCCTGTCTATTCCCCTTTTGTTTGACCCAACTCTCTTTATTTTCTCCATCTCTCCTCCTGTTGTTTATGTTATTCCTCCCTCCCTCACCCTCTCCTGCCCTCCCTCCCCGGCTGTGACCGGTGGTTGGTCTGTCAGTACAGTGTTCACCCACTGTGGGCCTGGGGTGAATTAACACACTGCCTCTGATTACACCCCAGCAGCGCTCCATTTATCTTACTGTGAAATGGAATAGGGATGGAGAGGGGCCACAAGATATTATAATCATATATCTTACCACTGTAAAGGCCTAATAAACTTGGTTATGTTCAGCCTAGTCATACATTTATAGAGTCATTTATTTATAGCTGTGGCTGTAATTTGCTGTTGGTCTCTCCATGATTTTTATTTTAGTGTGACATATTTTCTCAGGGTTGCTTTGTTTTACTGCTTTACTTTGGATTGTTGTTTTTTATACTCTGATATGTGCCCTTGAGTCTCCAAAGTTTCTGTAGACAGGCTCCTGTGTCTTTGTTTGTTGTTGTCTGTCATCTTGCTGCAGAAATGTTCGCTTCATGTTTATTTTTCGGTGGAAGTGGGTACATAAAAGACTAGTCATCTGTCATTTAGGTTTCCTGTTTGATATGCTTGTGTGATATATACAGGTGCATCTTAATACATTAGAATAACATGGAAAGATCCATCTCCAGTAGTTCAAGTCAAATAGCCTCAACCAAGTGTTGAGTGCATATAGATGGACCTACTTTTCAGACGTCAACATTTTCTTATTAATCATACTTTTTAAAAATGGCCTTTTGGTATATATGTGTGTATATATATGTGTGTGTATATATATGTGTGTATATATATATGTGTGTATATGTGTGTATATATATGTGTGTATATATATATATGTGTATATATATGTGTATATATAATGTGTATATATGTTTATATGTATATATAATGTGTATATATATATGTGTGTGTGTATATATATATATATATGTATATGTTTATATATATATGTATGTATATATATATATGTGTGTGTATGTATATGTATATATATGTATATATGTATCTTATCATTATAATGTAAATAACTAATGTGTTATTTCCACTTTTTGAATTGAATTACTGACATAAATCAACTTTTCTATGATATTCTAATTTATTGAGATGCACCTGTATTCCAGACATAACTGACTTCATTTTTCTTTATTTATATAATATTTATTATGGTATTTAAATTATACAGTAGTTACAAGAACAGTTCACCCCAAAATCAAAAATGCATACTTTTCCTCTTACCTGTTATTTATTGATCTACATTGTTTTTTGTGTTAGTTGCAGAGGGTGTTGGAAATATTGGCTGAAGAGATGTCAGCCTTCTCTTGAATATAGAGGAACCATGTGCCGTTCGGCTTATGTTGCTCAAATCAGAGAAAAAGAAGAAGAAAAAAAAAACATCGGGAAAAACAGCAACGTCTCCTTCCACAAATAATGACCCGGTTACCTAAGATTATCCACAGGCTTTGTTGTGAGCAGTTTTATGTAGGACGTACTTTCTTTCTATCAAACTACACCTGCTTATCGTTTCACAGCGCATATAGCATTGCTAGCTAGCTCAGCCAAGTTTGCTGATGTTGCAGTTCAGCCGAGGAGGAAACCATTAACGTTTACATCCCATGCTGTCAGAGCTTGAGCCTCTCGTCCATGAGGAGATGCAAACTGCCTTCTAAACAGTGATATGGTGTGGTAAATAGAAATAAAATAGTTCCTACATGAAACTGAAAATTTAAGGGAAAGCCGATATCTTCAGCACTAAGCAACTCACAGGAAATACAAGATTTACTAGATTGGTTTGTCACACTACAGGTAAGAATAAAAATATGTATTTTTGTGGGGTGAAATGTCCCTTTAAATCATGTAGAAAGGTCCTCTATATTCAAAGCAGATTTGATGCTTTAATCAAAACACTGCTGTGCCGCTTTTATTTATGGTAGCCTTGTTGTGACGGGCTTTTCTTTCTGCTGACACATGCTTCTCTGCTTGTGCTTGAACATGAAGAGCACTTTGCTAAATGACAGCTGAAGTGTGTGAAGGTTTAATCTCGCAGCGTCCCAGGATCCCCTTATCAGTGTCAGATGTATTCCCTGTACACACACGCCGTGGCCTCGCCTGTCACATTTCTCACCAACTGTAAACACATTAGTTTGTGGTCACATCAACCTTTAAAGAGTCGTTCCCTCCTCATCCTTTATTTTTAGTCTGTCAGATTTGCCTTTCTTGTGACCCTCGCTGCTCCGTTCACCACTCTTCTTCTCATTCCGTCTTTCTTTATTCTTTCACGTTAATGTTCACCGTCTTTGTGTAAAAGTGCTGATGTGCCCTGTTAGCTGGGCGAGCGGTTTAAATCTGAGAGCCAATCAGTTGGCCTGTCACAGGAGACTAATACTCCCTTTGGTCTTGAAATGCCGCCTGTCAATGCGGAGTGGCCATGATGGAGAGGTAATTACCTCCAAAACGCTTGTATCTCACTGGCTTATGCATCAGTCAGTCAATGATCACATCATTAGCTGTGAAAATCTTGGAAAAGGTTTAGGAAACCTCTAATTTAGTGTGCAGTGTTAATCGCCTTGTTTTCTCTTGTTCTGTGAAGATGTTGTAGCTGAATTTGAAAAAGTTTGCTTGTACTTTTTCTTATTTCTTGACTTTGAATATTAGTTGACACACTCATCTCCTGCAATACTTGTTGACAGTCAATGCAAAACCTCCTGTGTGTCAGTGGATGATGGATCCTCTCATTCAACGTCCTCCCTAGAGGCAGCTTCAATTGAGAGGTTCTTACTATATGGAGGCATGAGCACAAGAATATTAATAACAAGGAGAACTTATAGTATTCTGTTCAGCACCCATAAATCATAATGCAGGCGCCGTATTAGTGTTTATAAGGTGGGAGTCCTTGGCTTTAGCGGATGCTTATGTTTGCCAAATTAGATCGGGACTCGTGTTGTGTGAATTGACTTCACAAATAACATCGAATCCACTGCACACAAACATATACACACATGCGTTCGAACCCATTGAAAGTTGCATCTTATATGTGCTCCTTTCAATCCGCTGTCCGATTGCTGCAGGGAAATTGACACCTCAACGGCTGCCCCTTTTTGCCGCTCTACATGCTGAAATAAATCCTCTGAGGATTTTTGTTCTCCCATGTGGAAGGCCGAGGATCAATGAAAGCAATCTGGAACATGGCAAACAGGCGAGCAGCTCCAGCACACACCACCATATAGACAGGATTGACAGCACCTCAGAGTTTTAGCCCCGGCCGCCTTGGATGTGCTGTTTTTCTATCTCGACTCAACAAGAAGCAGATGTCAAAGGATAAAAAGGAGTTTTTGTTGTTACATAGCCGTACTGACAAGCCTCTACCAGGTTCTGTGATTCATGTGTGTCCACAGCTTTAACTCCACAGTGACAAGTCATGTGCCTGATTCCAGGCTCACACAACAGGGAATTCAAAGAAGCATGCTATTGAACTGCTAAGACATTGAATTCTTCATGTATTTCTTCTCTCTTTGGATGGATAAAGGTTTCTGAAGCAATTCCAGTAACAATCTCACAAGAGAACTCCAATTCCGGTCTTATTTATGGTATGATCAGGAAGTGGTACATGATAGGCCTTGAGTTTTTATTTGCCGCATTGAAGGAAACGAGATAGCCGGTTTCAAGAGGTTTTCTTCTGAGAAAATGTTTATGCTCCTGTGTGAGTGCATTTCCTCCTCAGTTTAGTGCTTCACCACTGGCATTTACTGGAAAGCTGTCGTCGCTGTCACATGGGAACTCAGAACATTTTTTCTCATTCACATGTGCATTTGCAAGAATGTGTGTTTCAATATGGTAGCAGGGATGGGAATCGAGAACTGGTTCTGAATCGTCCGATCCACCATAATCGTATTCCTCTGACCTTATCAATTTATTTTATTGATGTTGGCTTGTTTTTCTGATAGTTGCACACTGCAAAACAATGACATCACACACATGCGTTGACACAAGCAGGCTTAGCAGATGTTATTTATTTCACAAATAAACCTAAATTAAAATTAATGCAACTATTCTCTTATTGTATCCATTTTAGATGATGAAGACCTACTTTTTTTTTCAAAAAGAAAATTTATCAGCAATCAATGAGGAAACTGACAAAGTGCTGGGCAGATAATGGCATTGGAATCGATAAAATCTTATAAATCCCCATCCCTATATGGTACTGTCCATGTTGCATTTGCTGACATATATGTTACATACAAGGCGGTCAGAATAATCTTGGTCTATGTGAGGCCACTAGAATCCTCATGTACAAAAGAATACAGAAACCCATCTACTCAAGCACAGATTTCAGAACAGAAATGGTCATATCTAGACATATTATTAAGCTTCAACTTGATATGACGTACCTAGGTGGTGCAATATGTTTGTCTTTGTGGTGTTAAAGTCAGTACAGTGCATCACATGACACATTTATACTCAGAACTCTGAAAACTCCAGGAAGATCTCTCCTTTGTTTTTGTAACATCCTGTTCAGCCAGATGGGGGCAGCAGACTATGACTGGCTGCGACCATCACCACCTTCACCACATTCTGTACTCATCTGGCAGCTGTTGCTATGGATACAGAGCCCGGCCATTGCTTCGTGACGCAAGCCACGTCTAATAGAGGAACATAGGGGGTAGTGTTGAGCTCAGAGAAAGGGATGTTCACACACACACACACACACACACACACACACACACACACACACACACACACCTGTCTACTCAGTGAAGATTGTTCTCTATCTCTGCAGTTTGAATTAAGACTGAGACTCCTTATTCATAGAGTTAGTGATTATAGGGCAATTTTGTCAACAGCATTACTTAAGACTTTGAAAGAAGATGGTGTTCTTGCTTGTCTGCATTTTCTCCAGAATCATTTTCATTTGGCTGCAGTTCGGGTCAGTCATCATACATAAACTTTATTATGTTTTTTTAGTCCCCATTCATCACCTGGACCTTTACTTGGCGAGCTGGATAGAGAATACAATCCCTAATCTCTGGTCAAGGGTCAGATTGAGCTCTCTCTGACTTCCCTAATCATTATGACATATGGTTAAGCTCTGATCAGTGGTGATGAAAATGTTAACTGTGGTTGAATCAATTAAATGCTGATTAGCCCTGATTATCTGATTAACTAGAGCCATGGATGGACTGCTCACTTAAGAGTTGATTACTTAAGACATGACTTTGGACCGCCTGTGTATGTCTCATAGCTAAATTTAACTTGTAGTAGGTCATGTTTGAATGGCACACATCCATTTGACTTTAAAGCCCACTTCTTTACTATGTCCCACTTTGGAGAAACTATATTTAGCAATAAACAGCCCACTGAAAGAAGACTTTATTCTAATCATAGCTTCTGCCTGGCAACATGTCCCTTGATGTTAAAAAGACAATTGAAGAGAAGATGGGAAAAAAAGTCATTTGTTACCTTGTATGCCAGACTGTTTGTGTATTCTACATCGATACAACACTCAGTGCCCAGCCAAACATGGCGGCGCTGCCAAATCTGACTTGGCTAAGTGTAAAACAGGCTGGCACCCTGGCATATGACTGTGTTTTCTGCTTTGTCACTTAGACTGGTGCTTTGTGTTAAGAGGGTTTCTGTGTCTACCATTGCCCAGTGCGCTGATTAAAGTTAGAGCATTTCTTAGATGCCCAAAGACCTTTTCAAACAGGGCTACTTCTTTTTGGGCTGGTCTTTCATTGGAATTATCTAGGGTACCTGTGTTACCTACACCCCTAAATGCAAAGGCTTTTGTGTCTTTCCAGTTTCAAGTAGAGCTAAACAACTCTTACCGTCTACAGCCGCTGGTCCTTTGAACTTAATGCTAAAGTCTGAGGGCTAAAATGTTTAAAATGATGATGCTAGCATGCTGATGTTGAGCAGGTGTTTCCATCTCAGTTTTGATGGTAATTACCATTACCATCAATAAAGACAACCGATTCCAAAAAAGTTGGGACAGTGTGTCGATATAAATAAATACAGAATGCATCAAAGTACCAAAAACAAAAACGTAACATCATTTTAACATACATTTTTTACATTATTATATGACTCAAGTTTTTAATTGAACACATGATCACATTTTGTTTTATTTTAAACAGTGTTCCAACTTTTTGAGAATCAGGATTGAAATTTTGCATGTCCAAAGTATTGGACAAATTCAAATTTTAAGATAAGTTCAGGAATCACCACTGCAAGTTTTTACAATTTATCCTGAGGCAATCTTCAAAATCCAATCAGGGGAGGGTCAGATGATCATCAAAATCATTAGGACATCCTTTGGGGATCATGAATGTCTGCTGAAAATGTTGAGCAAATCTGTCCATTAGACGTTGAGATATTTTACTGGATAACTGAAAACTTTGACTTTCTGGTGGTGATAAAGAAACATTTGAGGATCATTAAAGTTTCCAAATATATTGGATGGAAAAAATATGGAGGAGTTGTTGAGATATTCATCAAACTTAAAATGTCAACCTCATGGTGGCACTAGTGGAAACGTCTGTGATAGGTTCAACCTGGTCTGAAATGTGCTTAAGAGTACTCCTGAGTGTTCGTAGGATTTGTTCTTACCTAAGAAAAAAATTCATGAATGCCACAATCTTTGTAAAATCTTCGTAAGTAGGACTTAAGAACAAATTTGTTCTTAAGAACGGTTCGTGAATGAGGCTGAGGTTTGTTTAATTAAGATGCAATTAGAATTAAGGAGAGCAGTGCGCAACTGCTCTGCTCACGGAATGGAATGGAGCCTGCGGCATTTACAGTGGAGCGCGCCTCAATGAGATCGCACCACACATCCGGTAGTTTACAAAATAAAACAGCGGACAAACGTAGATTGTAACTCGTAGATGATAATGTCACTTTGTCAACATTAGTGTCTCCCGCTGCAACAGAATAATATGTTGATCAGCAAATCAACCTCAGACACAAGGCATGTAATGGGCGAAGGTTTGATCCGTTAAATACACAGAGGATCAGGGAGATTTCAAAATAAAACACAGCGGATCGTGTTTTTCTGGGGAGATCCCCGCGACAACGAGATTATGCACATTCACTGAGTGAATATTTAGAAAATAAAACATATATTTCTCGCTAGAAATGTAACCAAAATCAATTTTTATGCAGAAACTAAGTCAAAATATAGATTTTTTCCATGAACAAAGTAAGAACTGTGCGCCATGTTTTTGTTTTTGACTTCCGGAATCTTGAAAGTCACATGACTTGGACACAAACCCATAGGAACTCACTGCATTGTAGCGAAATCCGTGTGTATTTCACGGAAATTTGAGTGATTCTGTGGCTATTTCACAGATTTTTAGTTAAGCGCGCCCATGGCTATTTCACGGATTCCTGTGAGACCAGGTTGGATAGGTTGCTAGGTTTCATCCTTGGGGGACAATGGACATTTGGACCAAATGTCACGGCAATCCATCTAATAGTTGTTTAAAATATTCAGTTTGGTTAAAAGATGGACGGACTTATTAACAATACAGTTCCTTGAGTCATGGTGGCTAAAAGTTGGAAATGGCGCTCTAGGTTGAATCGACCTCTCTGTCTGGAATGTACAAGTAAGCAAATTGTAAATGACAGCCTAATATTTGGCTTGTAAGTTCTGAACAGCAATTTGAAGAAAACCCAGATCCTCTTTCTCATGTGAAAGTTCCTCTGAAACAGCACATACAGCATGTAAAACTTCCATTACTTGGCGTCTTCCAGTGAGAGTAATGAAGTGTAAGTGAGTTTGGATTTTGGCCTGAGCCCAGGTCTTGAATCGACAACCTCAGTAACTTTTCTAGAGTACACACAAGTAAGATTAATTTCAGGAACGGCAGGCGGGTCATACAAAGACATCTATGTAGCGTTAAAAGTAGCTGTAGGTTTTGAATATCAAGCAAGTTACTGGGGCTCTCCACTATGTAATGACGCTGCTCGTCTGGAGCGTGAAGGGCTCATACAGCTCTGTGACTCCTGCCATTTCCAAATCAGCAGAAATCGGTCAAACCTTTCCTTTCCCACTACAAGCAGGGGGATCGAGTTTCAGTGGAGTTTGGTTTTTCCATGCTGTGAATACAGATGTCAACTGCTAGCGGAGGGTCTGCCTGGTGCCATGTCTGGCTCTGCATGTCTGAGCAGGGCCTTGGTTGACTGATCAGAGCTGAGGGGTGCAGGGGTGGGCTCAATGGGAGATGCCTGGAAAGTAGCGGAGCTTTTCACATTTCAGTTGTGTCTAAAACTCTTTTGATGTGTTGTGTGGCTTATTCTGATGTTCTCTTTCTGTGTGACACACTCTGCCTCTCTTGCTTCCTCTCTCCCTTGCACAAACCCCTTTCTCCTCCACTTCCCTTCTGCCATGGATTGCATGTCTCCTTCTCAAAATCTTGCTTGTTTTAGCGGGCTTATGGAAAATCTATAACAGGTGGGCTGTGTTTGAAGGATATGTCTTCTCTAATTATCTGTATGCAGAGGGATTTGGGTGGGCAGCCACTGGGCCAAATTTTCTCCCAACCCAACCCTGCTGCCTGCATACCAGCTATTTGTTGACTGTAAGTCCGTTGAATTGAGATAATCAATCAAATTTACAATGCTCTACATTGTGAGCAGGCATCTGGAGTTGGTCATCAGTTTTATAGCAAAAATGTACCTGGTACCAAATACATGAGATTTTGATGAGATACTAAAATTGAAATGGCCTAATTAATCTTCGCTAGAAAAGGAACAATATACGGCCGTTTCCGAACAATGTCTTGGACATTATGCAAGAAGTAAGCTGCAGACATCGCTGCCATGTAGCCAGTTCGTAATTTTGTAATGAACCACCCAGCCTCTTGATGTTCCTGACTTTTTGGCACGGTAAAGTCCAGTCTAACAAATGTGGACATTTGCCTTCTCAAATTTGGATCTTCCGATTAATGTCTAGATAAGTTCAGGGTTATCGTGCATATATGAATGCGGCTTATGTCTAAACAACTCTAATCTACATTATTTTGTAGGTTGGTCTGATCAAGTCAGTCCACTTCCAATTCTTGTCGTATATACAGTACCAAAACAAAGCGAGGCACTGTTGTAGCAATTAATGGGCTTATGGTGTTAACATACTTGGTTTGAAGGGGATGACTTAAAGGCTTAAATGGAGGTGAGTGGTGACCTTCTTGACCTTCTTGTATATAAGATGGGTGACAGATTGCTGGTAAAGCACCCCCAGGATATTGATCTCTAAGATAACCGCGTCCACTGTATTTATGCTATAATTGGCCCAACCTGACCCAATTTGGAGCCAACCAAAAGACCGTAATCAACACATTGTGGTGCACTAAAAGAGAGTGGTTTTAAAGTAGTCTGCTGTTGTTTTAAGTAGTGGACAGGAAAGAGAAAAGAGAAAGGAAGTGTGGTAGAAAGGTATTTGACCTCAGACCAGAAACAACATCTAATGTTGTGTAGCCACAAAATGAGTTTGAGTTGACTCCCAGACCTCATGCATACTTTTGTCCCAGCCAGCACCGTAGCACAGGCCAATAAAAAGCTAGTGGGCAGTTTTCTTCCACTCTTTGTGAGGGCATTGAGGACCCTGATTAAAGCAGTGTGGTTTTTAAGAAAGGTGGCAAGAAATCTGAATAGAAGAGCACAGACTAGATACCTAAATTATCTTTTATTGGTGACCAAAAGACATAATCATTTAAATGGTCCTCAATCTGCCACACTGGCCAAACAGCTTGTTTAAATCTATCATCCTTTTAATGTTGGTCCATGTTACTACTGGACATTGGTTAGGATTCTTTTTCAGACGCTCCTACTATACAATATAGTCACAGGTGCTGATCAGTTGACATCCTGATGTTCCATGTCAGCACTTCATGACTGCAAAGTAGCCAAAAACAGCAGGACAGATAGTGCTATCTACTGAATCGACACGTCCTTAAGTGATTACCTTCCCCTCATTCATCACTGCAGCAGTTCCTGCAGGGCCCCGTCATTCACACTGTTCTGCCTTTGAAGGATTTATGCCCATTTTCATTAAAACAACGTGTTTCATCAAGATAAGCATAGACAAAAAGAGAGTGAGACAAGGAAAGAATCTATGGAACTGGATTAAAGCTTATGCAATAGCTCCTTGAGGTGCTGTTGCTTGCATGCCAGTGATCAACCAACCACACATGCCTGACTTAGCTTTCTTAAACACTGCTCTCTCTTTTTTCTTCACAAAATTATGACTCATCTGTAAGTGCTCAGAACTTTTGAACCAACCAAATAATGTTATGACTATATGATGTTATAACCAGGTTTGTTATTTTTTTGTCAGTATGCCGTTAAATCCTTTTAATTACCAGCTAACTATGCATTTTTAAAAACATTTATCAGGGATATGATTGGCTCAAGGGTCAAACAAAAGCAATATCTTTTCAGAGTAAGCCCATGTGCAACAAACTACCATAATACTAATACTACAAAAAATATATTTTTTAAAAACATAAAAAATGTAATAATTTTTTCAAGATTGGAAATGCAGATGTCAAACAAAAGGAAGTAATTGTGGGATCCAGCTATTTTGAGCTTGAACCATACCAGTGTATAAAAGACGGAATGCCTCAGCCTCTGCTTTATCAGTTTAAACAATTTTGTGTTAAGTCTGTTCCTTAAAAGTTCCACACTTTTATTTAAATAAAAATGTCAGTGTATGATCTAGCTGGTATGCCAGACAGGGACTGGGCCATACACTTATGTACTCTGTTGAAGTCTGATTTAAAAGACACTCTTAGAAATGATGACAAAATGATCAACCCTAACTCTAACTTGAACATGAATATGAATAACACAAACGGTAGCCTACTGTTTTGCTTTTCTTTCTGTTTTGCTTAAGTCTAGACTGAACATAATATAGCTAACTGTACAACATTTCCATGTGGAAAACTGCCCCTTTCACAATAAGGGAAAAATATGAACATTGAAACATTGTGGCGGTGCTAGAAGAAGTGAAATAAAGATAAATAGATGTGTATGGGATAAACTTTTTAAATGTTGTGCCATTTGATTATGACTTTCTATATGACTGTATATAATAGCAAATAATAATGACTGTATATATCAGGACTGTGACCCTGTTGTTGCCTGAGTGCTCTCATCTCTTCCATTATCGCCTCTTTCGTACATCTTTTTGAGTTTTTCATGTTACAGATTTCAAAATGCAAAACTCTGACAGGGTCAGACAGTCAGTCGGGGGTCTGCTAGTGAGGAATGCCCTTTCCAGTAATTGGTGTGTACAAGAGCACCTCAGGGTGTACATACGGTTCTCTGTTGGCTTGAGCGTTGCCTTGTGACCTGTTGTGAGGATTACAACTCAGCGATATGTCTGGATGGGACAGGGCCAGGAGGGAAGTTTCCTTCCAGGAGGAGCTTAGATGGCGGGGTGAAGACAACCTTTTCTCTCACGCTGTTTACCAAACAGACTCATTGTCTATGAGATTAATTATGGTTCATTTAATATGTCAGTCATTATTTTTGATGAACTGTCTTTGTGCCTGGATTCACTAAAGTTGTCATAAGAAGGAATTTCTTACTTCATTCTTACAGTTTTTCCTATCCAGGAATCTCTTATGTTATACATGCTATAATATTATAATTAAGCCAAATTTACTTTGTAACAATAAAACACAAGAAAAGATAGAATTGTCAAGCCAGGAAATACTCATCTGTAAGAAAAATGTTCATTTATTTGAGAGCTTTGTTTTCATAAATCCCATTCCACCATTTTTTATATAAAAAAAGTAAGACAAAAAGCATTTAAACACTTATTTACATTTTAAGTTAAAAGCACCACACTAAAAGTTTTTTTTCCAAAATTGTGTAAAGACGGGTTCCCACCAGGGTTGCATATTGACGTACGGAATATTTAATTGCAGTGTGAGCCTGACAGCTTATAAACCAGACGTTGACAATCTGATAAATACCAATGTGACCATAATTACATTTTTTTTTTTACATCTTACCCACTCCTGTTACTTATGTTGATATGAATGGCATCTTGGGCCACATTAAAAATAAAAAGCAGTCATATCATGTCTGTGGGATGTGCATGTTATGATTGAATTGTATTTTTTATTGTGTGAACCTACAATCATTCTGCCAACCAGTGCAGAATGCTCTTCTGTACTATGCTAACAATCTCAATCATCTTATTAAACACACACACACACACACACACACACACACACACACACACACGCAGTTTCCATGGAAACAGGAACCAGGGCCTTTTATGACTGGTTGTTTGCCCAAGACAACTAAAAATGGTCTCAGCAGCCATGCAAAGATGGGAGATAAATCATTTGGATAATAAATAATGGGACATGCACTAATATAGAATGTGATAAGATGTTTGTTTGTTGCCTGAAGCAGTGATGTGCTTGAATTTAGATGAAGACATTGTCATATTCATCAGGTAAATCCCCTCATTTTTTATTATTTATGTGACATCATACATCTCTCTTTTTTCTGTTCTGTTGTCATAGTCTTTGTGCTGTGTGTGCACACACCTAGCACTGCCTGTTATGTGGACGCTCACTGTAACACACACATTCAGAACAAACAAACACACACACATGCGGACACTTTCCAGCCGCGCTGCCCTTCAGTAGCCTAATGTGTGTCTGAGGTCCAGATGGCGTAGCAGTAGGAGGGCTGATTCACAGTGCTAGCCGTAGTGCTAACAGTCTTTAGTTTTGGCTAGCCCTGGCTGCTTGGAGAGGGAGAGTCTGCAGCCAGCTACCCCTCTGAGTGACAATGGCAAGTGTACAATTCACTGCCGTGCTACTCAGCACCTAGCTTTGCTGTGGTTGCAGGATATACTTGTGTATTTCCTTTTTTGTGGGAGCCAAACTGTGTGGCCGTTTGACACTTCACTGTGAATTATAACAGTCTGACTCTTAATGATGTTCTCATGTCTGCTAATGTGATTTTTTTTTTTGTAGTTGTTGTGATGCACTTACCACATGCTTCCCCTGTTTGTGTCCTGCAATGACAGGAAGTAAGCTGAACAAGGACCTGAAGCATTATCTGAGCCAGCGCTTCCAGAAATCATCGCCTGACCACGAACTGCAGCAGACCATCCGAGACAACCTCTACCGCCACGCCGTGCCTTGTGAGTCCTCAACTGTCTTTTCAATGTATTTCAGCCTGATGCTCTACTGTCTTCTCCATTTCATGGCATTTGTATGAGCCATTCTCACATTTCCTGAAAATATCTTGGCTTTACACACTTTGTTTATGTGAGTTCCTACAGAACACCATCATAGCGTCAAAGATTTTGTGAGCTTCTTCACAACAATCTGAACCCTCTTAGGTGTGGTTCCAGTGTGAGCCACTGTCCAGGCATGATCAGTTGATAGGTGTAAATATTGTGAATATACTGTTTCTACTTCACAAAGACACTTTGCACGGTTATCTAATTAAGCCTGATTATTTCAGGCTAATCCGAGCATGGCTCCAGTTGCCTTTTGACCAATCTTAGCCACACAGCTATCCAGGCTGATAACTTCATACCCTCCTTGTTACTAACCTCATGCTGATCACTTTTATCACACATCATCCCTCTTCATCTGAAAATGGACTTGTCCACCTGCTTCCCAAGCTGATAACAAGCAAGTTGACACAAAGTCAGTCACCCCCCATTCAGATCCGCTCAGTCAGCACATTGTTTGCTTTCCTAATATTGTCTGATCCGTTGGAGGAAATCTGGTGACTCCACAGTGAACAAGCTCGTAGTATCTCATGTCCACTGGATCAATAGCACCGGTAATTGTGGGCACTGTGGCACCCTCTATCACCAACCAGTGTCTGCTCAGCCAGAGCTGGCTGTGTAATCCAGGAATAGAGGTTCCTGTCTTTTACTTTTTTTCCTCCTGGCTGTCGATAAAGCAAAGATCTAAAGACATTTGTTTTCTGATGCTGCATATTACCATTGTAGCTGCTACTGCTGCTCTAAAGTTGAAGTAGGTATTTGAAGTTTTTTTCCCCTGTTATGAAAAACAGCTCTTGAAGATGCCGATGGTGCTAGGGATGTGACATTAACATTCTAATAGTAGAGTGATAAATGCGATAACTTCCTCTGTGGTGGGGGGATGGGGGGGCAAATAAAACAGAAATATTGTTTGACTGACGCATGATACCAGTCTTGTGTTATCCCTGGTTTGCATATTAAACTAAAATCGACTGCAGGAGCCAATCAGAGCCAGGCTAATCTTTGTCATGATATGTGATTTGGAAATCCCCAAGGGCTTTGGACACAGCATGCCTCACTTATGAAGATGGAGAGAGAGGGGGGATAGACAAAGCATGTAGATAAAAAGGTGCAGAAATGACTAGGTTTTATGCAAGTTCCATGTTATTTTCTCAGCTTCCTCTCCACACCATTTTCATATTTACTGAACACAAGTATTTGCAGCAGTGGTTCAGCAACCTCATGTTTTTAACTGGTATTTAAATGCACTTTAGTGGTATCATATCCTGCTTTCTATAATAAACACAGATATGCAGTCCAGAAACACTTTAACCCATTAACATTCTATCCCCTTTTTAGAGAGGTAGGGCCATTCCCCTGCTCAATTATGTCATATAAGTTGTTGCAGTAAATCTAGGGTTTATAAAGATGGTCAAAATCTCTCTGAAATACTAAATTAAGACACCAATACCTTGAGGAACACCATAGAAAAACATGAACTAACTGCTAAGAAACCCCCTTATTGTCAATATACCTAAGAGAGTCATACATCTTCTGAAAGCTCTAAGTCAGGGTTGTAAAAATTCATGAGGCTGTGTTTATCTTAGAGGTCACATCACTTTCTACAGTGAGGTCAAGTTTCAAGAAATGCTCTAACTACTATTAAATGCTACTATGGGGACTAACATCATCACACATCAATAAAATTGGGCTCACTGACTCCACAAGAGTCTCAGCTTTGCAGTCATACCCAATTTATGCAATTCCAAGACTGTTTAGGGATCCCAGTGTGCAGTAATAGTAAAATACAATAGAAATAGAAAAAATACATGTTTTTTTACCCAAACTGCCTGGGATTAGCATAAAGTGGGCATATCTGTAAATGGGAGATTCATAGATACCCATAAAACCCCCCAAAAATTTCATTCAAATATCTTAAGGTCAGAGGTAAAGGGACTGCTTCGAAGAATAAAAAAAAGTAGGCAGGGCCACCGGTGGGCTTTTGGAATGCTTAAGGTAAAATAACTTTTTTGTTGATAATCACTCTTCACTTCCTCCATCCCCATTTATTTTCCAAAGCCTTGGCATATTGGATTTTTGTGTTTTGCACTTAATTTCAGACAGGAAAGTGAGCACCTTTAATTTCCCCAAACCCATGTTTTTCCCTTAATGGTTCTCATCCACTGGCTTTCAATTAGTTTATTCGTAGCCCTCTAACGCAAATTACTATCTTCATTCAGGAGGCTTGTTTAAGGGACTTTATCTGCATTACCTCCACTGCCATATGTCATCCAGACACGGGTGGAGGGTGGGGGTTCGGCCATAATGGCCATTTTAATCACTGAGTGGTCTATGGCACACTAGTAAAAACCCTGGTGTTGTTAGCAGTAAACAAAGCATGAAGGTGTTCCCCAGGCCATATGTTTTATAGGACTGTAAAGTTTTTGTTGTCATGCACTCGTAGAGGAGTGCATGACTCTCACCGGAATATTAAATTTACAAATAATTTGCCATAGTTTACTTTTTTTTCCCTTTTTAGTCTGGGAGGACATGTTACAGTAGGCACAGTTCATAAATGAATGCCCTTAATGCCTTTCACACTCACAAAATATTACAAAAGCAACACAGCAGTTGCAGCATTCTTATATTTATGTAGTGTTGATGCATAAGTGAGATGGATTTCCTGTGACTGTTTGGACTGTGATTGTGAGAGGTCAGTGTGTGTCCATGTTGATGAATGTCCAAAGGTTTGTTCAGAGCACGGCCCATGTGCATGTGAGGTGTAGGTGTGATTAATGCACAGCAAGCAGGTGGAGAAACAGATGGAGAAGTGTGTGGATGTTGGGGCTTTTCCTGCCTCTAAATCAGACAAAATGGTAGCGATTTCTGCACATTAACATGAACCCTTCTGGTACACAATGTTATGAACTGTATTCTATTAAAGTTTCAATCTATATAACTACTAACTATAAGAATTTAAGGCAAATGTATAATATAATTAGTGAAAATAAGTATTTTGTGCATTAATCTAATGGCCATAATAGAAACGAATACTTGTTCTTCTGCTGTCGCAGTTGAAGAAATATACTGTTTATTTTTATTAATGTGCAAGGAATGTACCCATATGTTTGGTAGTGGTCCCTCACTGGCTTCCCACATTTTAGCACTGCAAGTTGTGTGGGTTTCAGGGTCCAAAATTAGCAACCGCCACTTGCCAAATTGGAGTAAAAATCCCCACAGCTATTTGCTGTAGCAGGTTGCTGAAATGGGCCCATTTCCCTACAAACTCTAATCACTACAACACATAAGCTGATTGACCCTGTTTTGTCTTACATCGACGCTGCTCACTGATGACGGCATGCAAAGTGTGACATCAAAAATTGTAGCGCAGTTCTTTGATTTACCCTCGCTGTGAACTGTCGCTACAGTTCTGAGTGAGAGACCTTTTATGGAGGGAAGAGAGATGTGACCCATGACAAGATTATCATACTTGACTAAACTGCAATACAGTGAGGATATAGACATTTCATACGTCAGATGTCCAACCTGTGTTTGACTCGTTCATACCTAGCCGTCAGAATCCAGTCTGCAGTATAGTTCATACTCTTTACTAATAAACTACAGAATTGTAGAGTAACAATCGGATTCATGACTAACAAAAGCTTTTGTATTAGGTATGCTCTTCAGTTCATACCTCCCATAACTCCCTTTCTCACTCCCAATGGGCTCTCTCTCTCTCTCCGTATCTGAGGGAGCACAAAAAGGTCAATCAATGGGTAATTATCAATTTAATCATTTTAAATAACATTTTTCTTTTGCAGCTTCATGCATGGTAATATTTTTTTAGCAGCCATTGACAGATAGACCAAGTTAATATTGGACCCAGGCTGTTTGTATTGCCATGCTGCATGCACCAATGCAGGGACTGAACACAATGTTAACTCAGTGCCACCTATGCATGCCACCATTCCAATACCTCAGCAAACCAAACACTGAAACATCAAAAAAATATTAAATTGAGTCATTTATTTACTGTTTTATTATTATTTTTATTTAGACACAGTAAAGACAAAAAAAGTATCTTGCAAACCATAAAACAACAGTGAGAAATGGCTAATACATTTACACAAGAGAATCAGTTGGTTGTAAACATAAACTTGTCTCCTCACTCACATCTCCAAAAAGTCAGTTGTTCCCATAACCCTGTTAAAATTTCAGCACAGCACTCTCACCCTCCCCCATCTGCTGAGGCGTCCGTCGGCTTCCCTTGTGGTCACCCCATCCGCGCGTTCAGCATTCCCAATCTCACATTATCCCCACCAACTCTCCACCACCACCACCCCCTCCGCCCCGCTCTCATTCCTGACCCCCCCAACTCATGACACCGCTGCCTCTCGTCCTCTTGCTGCCACTGCTGCTCCCTCTCTCCCTCTGTATCGCTCTCCCTCTTTCTCTCTCGTTTTTCCCTGCCAGTTGATCGGAGCAGTGGCAAGAAGAAGAGACTTGTACCTGATTTTTAAAGCTCAGCATTCTGTGTCTACGACCCTTGAGAAAGGGAGCTCTGGTCTCTCCTGCATCTAGGCAAGTCGCAGTATTGTCTGCTGTGGTTGTTGTGATGCTGATGTTTTGGGTGTTTCGCTTCTCAAACGAGCGAGGGGTCTGCAGAGGGGTCGTGTTCACGTGTGTTGAATTGCAGAGCTAGCAGCACAGCACAGACGATTTGACGACCCGTATATAGGCTAAGAGGACGGCTCTGAGGGAGGTGGGGGCTGAAGCCGCGCGGATGGAGATGGGGGTGGGGTGGAGTTTGGGTGTGGGAGGGGGGCAACAAGGGGGGATGGGTGGAGAGGGAGATAGAGAGAGAGAGAGAGAGGGGGGGGGGGGGGGGGGTGGAGAGATGCAAAAACACTCAGACACTTAAATCAACCCTGGCTCTAGCTAGCTAGTCAAGCTAACATAAACATATGTCAACATGTATGACTTATGGTTGGTTGTGTGGGACTTTACTGTGCTATCTGATTTGGGCATTTTCCTCCCTGTTTGTATGTCTACAGTTTACACAAAAGCAGCATTTCTGGTGCTGCTTTGGTTGCATCCACAGATGCAATCACATTGTGTCACCTGAACAAAAGAAATTCTCTCACTCACTGTGCCATTCCTAAACAGCACAATGTGGTAAATGGAGATGGAGAAAAGAAATCTCAAAGAAGATTTAGAAGTGAACTTGAGACTGCTTTGGCTTTGTGGACTTTCATCAGGCAGGAAGAGGATGTATGTTTGTCAAATACTCCGCGTGTGTCTGCTTTTTGACATAACACTGTGTTTCACTGTTGTTTCTGTATAGGCGAGGTACAGTAAGCACATTCGCACATGTCTTTACAGCGATCCCTCCTGTTATACCGGTTCTCCATCACAAAGACACGTTTACTTTGCATGCATTGAACTTCACTACAAAGCTGAGATGGTAGCCACAGTTGGATACAACTTATGTATTGAAACAGTTCAATTAGACTTATAAGTACCTGATAAATCCATGGACCAACTCTCTGTTGACCTGAGTGGACACTGTAAAAGTAAGGTTACTTTATCAGCGTCTTGCTAACTCTTGTTGGGCTACTCATACGTACTGGCATGGACTTGTTTTTCTTTCCTCATAACTGGTTATGCAAATATAATTATATATACTTTGGTATATATAATATTTTTTACTTTCTTGGCAAGAGTGAGGTGAGAAGATTTACACCTTTCCCAGATATCTGTCTGTTAGATGTAAAGCTACAGCCAGAAGTTTAGTGACTAAGTGTACTGCGCAAATTCTAAATGATTCCATAGAGGCTTGTATATTATGTTGTGCATGTTGGATGGATTAAGTTTACCCTAATGTATTGTGATGTATGTTGACATGTTCTCTCCTATTTATTCCTGTGGGAATAAGTCTTACAAACAGAAATTAGCTATAATTTTTGCATTTTCTTTACCCGTGTGTTGATGTGAATGGCTTTTTGGTTAGATGCCTGAAATAAGGTTAATACAACGTCGTCATCAGCATAATGGTGGTGACGTTAAAGTCAGGCAACGTAGTGTAGTTCGTTTATAGCCTAAGGTTAGCTTTCTACTTCTGGTGATTGCATTTCCACTTAAAAAATCATAAAATTGGAAGTATTATAAACTTTTGTTTGCCACAGACCTTATTTTCTGCAATAATCCCCTTGGCTTTTGAACCAGGGCAATGCTAACTTTCAGGTTGGCCTACCGAAATGTCTTTACCTATAACTGTCTTTGAAATCTTTGACATTATCTCCATATACATAACCATTGGGGAGGGACTAGAAGCACAATACTATACCAGTATCTGTTTGATTACATATGGACTAGGGCATCCCAGCATGCTGCAGGTTGATCAGAGGGAGGCTGTAAAGGAAACAATAGCAGCTGAATTGATGCTGGTGTGGAAGTGTTTTGTTGGGCTAACAGCATTAGAAGCAGTCAAAGGAATGCTGTCAAACAGAGAGTGAGTGATGGGTGTAGTCCCCCAGATTCATAACCCCCACTGCCCCACCCACACACTTTTTGCCCACAATGTATGGTAAACACACGCTTAATCACTGACACCGATGCACACAAATGCAGGACGGTAGACATAGAGGTAGTTTGAGCAAATTACGCCTATGCCTCAGTACAGGATAGGATGTATTCCTAAATGTGTATGGTTATTTGTGCCTCTGTGAGTCTGAGTCTGTTTTGGCAAATGTGAATTAGTTCATTTCCATTTATAGAAATGGCAGATCATACTGTGTTTCCTAGCCTGTTGTAGGAGATTGCAGATAATGATGCCTTTCAGTCTGACTATGGCACAATTAACTGAGTCTGTCACATGGACTGTTGGTTTTGAAGCCTCAAGTATGGCCGTCACCATCTTGTTCTTTTGCAGCCAAAATTTAGAAGTTAGTGCTAACTTGGTCAGAAAGGTGCAAAAATGAACAGCAGACTCCTTAGTATCTTAAAGTACAACCGAACGCTAGATATACCTTAGCGACTGGCAACTGTGTGTTCAGGTGCTGACACAACTTTTTCAGGACCTGTGAACCCTTACATGTCAGCTATTTAGAACATCAATCAGTGGGATGCCACTGCCTACAGTGATAAACTATATTATACATTACATACAGTATAGAAATCTAAAGCATACTGTTTTTACAGCTAGTATACAGTGACAATACAATGGATTTGTGGCGCAGTTTAACATTAGAAGTTAATACTTCTACTTAAGTACTTTAAGAACTTTGTGACTTTGAAAAGCTACTGCCAGTGTAAAACTTCACACTACACTCAAAAATAAAGTCAAATTAATATGCATACTTACATCATGGTCTTAGTTTGGTGCATTTCCCTGTAAATTCCTGTTCAGAATGAATGTAAAGTATGAATTTAGGACACATTTAAAGGGTATTGTTAGAAAAATTGCATGAGTAAACCTTCAAAATTGAATTATCTGACACCAACAGGAAAATACCTCACCAATTATTTCTGCGCAGTCTTTGATGGGGAAATGATGAGCTGGAGTCGTCCGAGTTCTCAGTTTAACATAGTTTTATTACAATACGTCAAGAAATGTGAATTACAGAGCTCTGGGATTCACTTTAGGAATCAGTTTAACTGTCCCTGATACACACAGACAGGTTTCAGGTCATGAAGTCTAAAACCTTGTCTCTACTCCTCCAAAAAACCCCAGTTTTACACTAACATAGTTTAATTATATCAATGAAGGTAGATTTCTTCCAGGAAGTCCAGCCTTCCCCCTCCACTGATTCGCCAGTCTTCTTTCACACCATCACACATCAGGCCACCTGGGCAAAACAATCACTGCTACCCAGGACAAGACAAGGCCTTGTGGCCTGCTAACAAACTTGTTATGACGACCATACAGCCTTATTATGTTCTACAGAAATATAACAACTATTCTTCAGAGTTTTACATGTTCTTTTAAAGGTTAAAAAATATAAGACAGACAATACTACTTTTTGTGATTATAGAATCTTAATTAGTTTAAGCAAATGGAATATATGTAATTAAAGTAATCATAGTTTTCTACATCAATATTAACACACAAACACAATCAATGTATCAAAATCATATTACCTGATTAATATAAATGCATAGAGATAGACATTATCAAGGTTTCAGTAAATTACGCATGCATAGTGAACTTGTAATGACTGTTGGGAGAAAAATGTCAAAGAGGAAAAGAGAGGAAGACAGTAACATTTCATTTTCAACAAGTATAATATTCAAATTATTCTAACAATTCCTCTTTTGACCTCTCGTCCAGAGAGGTCAATCAATTAAAACATGTCTTCATCTTCTGCATTGTCACAATCATCATCATCAGTTGTATCATTGAGCAGCCAAGCATGCGATTCAGGGTGATTGAGTGGCATTTGATATGGGGGAGGATATTTACCTTCGATAGCCGTGGAGACGAGGCGGACGCTGAGAGAGCGGAGACAAGGAATGCAGCAGCACCCACACAACACCAGCATAGAGACCACCACCATGAGGGATGTGAGACAGGACACAAAAACACCCCTCCATTTTCCAAACCATTTATCTAGTATACTTATCCATCCTTTATCAAGTCCTGAGTGCTCCTTCATCTCCTCAGAGAGAATCCTCAGCCCGTTCAGTGCCCTTGTCACTGACCCATCTGGAGCTGTGTTAGTAGGGACAAAGGTACAACAGAGCTCCCCAAACATAGAACAAACGCCCCCTTTTTCTGCCAATAACATGTCTAATGCCATTCTATTTTGCACAGTCATAAGTGAAGTAGGATGTAATTGTTCTGCCAATCCTAGTACAGCATCGCGGGTCAGATTAGTCAGGCGCTGCAAATTGTAGTGAACATAATTAATGCGATCAACATTCTTATTTGGGGTGATAGGAAACAGAGCACTAATGATAGGCAAATTTTCGAATCCTGCTGCCACCTGGTCTACTAATTTAAATTCATCGGGCACACCTCTAGGGATACCTATAGCATCAATGTACGTAGGGCCAGAGTTTAAGTCAAAATCAAAGACGTTCCTCTTTGGTCTATTAGGGAGAAGCTTCAAATCTACATGTCTCAAAATAGACACTGGTAATGCCAATCTTACAATTGTGCATGTTCCAGTCCATGTGGGAGGTAAAGTATTCAATAATGTCTTACCACCACAGTACCAGAAGAGGTCGGCCCTGGCCCACAGGAATGCACTGGAGTTCGCCCACTGAGATACATTTATCGTTCTGGTGCACCAATCTGAAGGGAGAGAGCCCAGAGAAAAACCAGTGGGATTATTGCGAATCAGGCATGTATAGTTACCTTTTCTTGGATTAAAAACAGGGGGTACGGTAGTGTTGCTTGCTGGGGGAAATAGGGAACTGAAAGTGATACAATTAGGAGGGTGGGCAGACATGTGGAGGGCAAGCATACAGTGGAACCCTTCTGGATCACTTATAGGAAATAGGGGAGCAGGAGTGGTATATAAAGTAGGTCTAGCAGAGGAGCATGCAATACAGTCAGATACATTATAAGATTTCACCGTGTATGTTATCCACTCCAGCCATAGGTTCTTGTCTTCATACCCAGTTGCAATTCTAATTAGGTCCTGTGGAGTGGGGTTAGTCAGTGTTACCACTTCAGAGTCACCAGGGGAAGGTTTCATGAGAGATGGCACACTGCTACTTTGCATGGCAACGGCAGGGGTCGGTGAATCTTTAATGTTAATTTTAATCAATCCCATAGATTCTTGGCCAGCTACATCAACACTTAGTGTTAAATAAAAGCTGCTGTTATCCTCCTTCGCCCCCCGACACTTAGGTTTAGGTAGAAAGTAGTACTTTTTGAGCTCCTGATAAGGATTCATACCTATATTAATAACAGATAGAAGTAGGGGATTTACTTTATTCTTTCCAGAAGACACTAACTGACCTCTGACAATTTGGACACCCGCCTTTAAGGCCTTTCCTTCAATCTTTTTGTCCCTCACAGGGACCGTCAACCCGTCCGGCCTCATGGTCCACATAACAGAGGCCCACCCCGGACAGTATGAATCAATATCGACCTGTGTACTAGATATTTGACACATATAAATATCATAACCCCGCCAGCTCCCAGGATCAGACCCACAGGATACGATGTCACACAGGTCAAATTGGAAAGTCTGAGTAGCATGCCTTATGTAGTCTATCTCAATTCCCCCATACTGTGCCACACATCTGTCAGTGGATTTCCTCAAAAGAGACCTTTCAAGTCGTTTGAGTGGTATTACATTACCACCTGATGGAGGGACCTTGGTGTCCCCCTCTGGTGTGGGTGCTGTGCCTCCGCTCTCCCGCCCCGGCTCCAGGAACCACAAGATGGGGAGAACTACAATGAGAGATATCAAGCACAGGAGAACAGCCCGTACCCAAAGCAATCTACCTGTAGGATTCATCCACATTTTCACAGTATATAATGTCAAACACAATTGGTTATATGAATATGGTTATATGAATATATGAATATATGATTAATGTTTTTGTGTTACCACCTCCTCCAAATCCACCCTGACTTCCTCTAATGTCCTGTCAGGAGGGTCTGCTGGGGCACACTGGTTTAGATGGAACCAGTTTTCACCTTTCCCTTTGAGTCTCACAGCATGTGTTGTTGCTGTTTCAACCTGATATGGGCCTGTCCAACGTGGCTCCGTCCACTTCCTTTTGATGACCTTCAGCCACACCCACTCGGAGGATCTTACACCCTTGCCCGAGCCTTTTTTTGTCCTGTGCCGTCGTGCCTCCTTGACCTGAGTGGACAAAGAGGCTACCAGTGCAGTTAGAGTGCTATAAAAGGACGCATGGTCCAGCTGTGATAAGTCCAGGGGCGTCCCCCTAAGACTCACAGTAGCTGGACTTTCAAAACGTCGTCCTGTATACAACTCGAAAGGAGAAAAACCAGTACTGCTGTTAGTAGATGCTCTTACTGACATAAGAGCTATGGGAAGAGCCTCTACCCATGTGAGCTTTGAGTCAGCACAAATTTTTGCCAACTTAGTCTTCAGAGTTCTGTTCATGCGTTCTACCTGCCCTTGTGATTGAGGGTGATAGACTGAACCGAACTGGTGTTTGATCCCTAAGGCCTCCTCTACCTTTTGCAAGTCTGAGTTTTTGAAATGTGTGCCATTATCGGACCTGACCTGTTTAGGGAAACCAAACCTCGGGATGTATTGATTAATGAGATATTTACAAACTGTACATGAGTCCTCTTTTTTGGCTGGGATTGCCTCCACCCACTTGGTGAAGGAATCTGTGATAACCAAAACATACCTGTACCCCTGAACTCTGTTATCTGGCCCCATGTCCATATAGTCTATGACTATTTCTTGACCGGGGGCAGTTGGGACAGGGTAGCTGCCCATACTTGGCTTTATGGACGGTTTTGGATTATGCTCTTGGCATATTTTACATCCAGTAACATAATTAGTTACTAAACTATCCAAATGAGGGTGCCACCAGGGGGTCAGGTTTTTAAGAGTCTGTTGTTTAGATACATGAGAGAGTCCATGTGCCTCTTTTATGAGCAGATGTGCTAACCCTGCGGGGAGCACTGGTCTGCCATCGTGAGCCCTCCAAAGGCCCTCTGTGCATTTGGCTCCATTATCAGCCCAAACCTGTTGTTCATAGACACCTGCCTGCCCCTGGAGCACAACCAGGTCCTGACGAGTAAGGGCATTAGTGGGAATATTTACATTTGGGCTTGAGATTAGGATAGGATACATCCCTGTGTATCCTGCTTGTCGTTTGGCTGCTAAGTCTGCAGCCTCATTGCCTCTGGACACATGGGAATTTATTTTATCATGTCCTTTGCACTTCATTATAGACACTTGTTTGGGCAGCATAAGAGCTTCGGCTAGTTCTAACACTATGTCTTGGTGTTTTATCGGTTTACCTGCCGCTGTTACAAATCCCACTCTGAACCATCTTGCTAGTTCATAATGAGCTGCACTGTGTGCGTAAGCTGAGTCTGTATACAAATTCACTATCTGTCCCTCAGCCTCCCTCAACGCTTCTGTCAAGGCCTTTAATTCTGCTCTTTGTGCTGAAGGATGTGTCTCAACCCTCCCCGCTCTGACTGTGTTATGACTCCCTTTATCAGTTCTCTCTACTACTGCATACCCTGCCTGCAAACCTTTATCTGGGTGCCTAAAGCAACATCCATCTGAGAACAACATGCGTGCATCTGTGGTTTCAATAGGTGTGTTTTGCAAGTCAGCTCTGATTTTTACATCTGTTTCTGCCCTTTCCTCACAGCTGTGCGGGGGGAGTGGGTCCATGTGGTCAGCCATGTTCACACCGTCCGGTGTGAATGTGATGTGTGGTTGTAACAGTACTTTTTCAAGTCTTGTCTGTCTTAGGTTAGTCATAGTAAAAGCCTTTGATGAAACAAATGACGCGACACTATGTGTTGTCTGCACAGTGAGTGGATGGCACATAACTATGTGTGCTGTTTTGACAATAGCTTTGGCTACTGCAGCGGCATGTTTTGTACATGGTGGTTGGCCTTTTTCTAGTGAATCCAAATGTGAGCTGTAATACATTAATATGTATCTAACTCCCCCTTTTTTCTGAAATAGGGCTGCATTAACAACACCCCCTTTTTCAGAAACATCCAAATGAAATGGAAATGTGTAGTCTGGAACTGTCAAGGAAACTGCCTGTGTTAGTAGCTGTTTTATGTGAATAAACTGTTTTTCTGCCTCAAGAGTCCAAGACAGGCGCGCAGTCAGGTTTCGATGACCTTGTTCAGTTACCAGAGCACGGAGGAGGGAGGTGTTATCAACATACGAGGGAATGTAGTTGCGGCTGTACCCCGTTAAACCCAAAAATGACAGCATGTCTTTGACTGTGTCAGGACGCTTGTGGTGGAGGATGGAGGTCAAATGTGAAGATGACAGAGAGCAGGTATTGCAAGACACAATGCGACCTAGGAAATTAACCTGTGGCCTACAACATTGTAATTTGGATTTGCTGACTTTGAAACCACTCTGGTGGAGTTTCATAAGCACAGACAGGGTGGCTTCAAGGCATGAGTGATCAGACGGTGCTGCGATGAGAATATCATCAACGTATTGGATCAGAACTACATCATCTGGTAACTTTAAGTCAGAAATTAAGTGTTTGAGCGCCTGATTGAAAACACCAGGGGAGAGTATAAACCCTTGTGGTAATCTGGTGTACTGGAATTTCTGACCCCTAAATGTGAAGGAGAATACATCACGCACTGCCGGATCTAATGGTACGCAGAAAAATGCATTAGCCAAATCAATTGTGGTGAAAAATGTGTGCTTAGGAGTTAATTGAGACAGAGCCGTGTATGGATTTGGAACTGAGGTTAAAGGTGTTGATACCTGGGCGTTAATCAATCTTAGATCATGCACCATACGATATTTATCAGAGTTTGGTTTTGGGACTGGTAGTATAGGTGTATTCCATGCAGAATTAGAATACTCCAAAACACCAGACTGCATTAAGCCGTGTATGGTGTCACTGATACCATTTTCAGCAATGGTTTTCATTGGATATTGTGGACGCCATATAGGCACTGTTGTGGTCATTTGAAATGAGATAGGAGAAATTGGGCACAGTCCCACATCATTAGGGCCCTGTGACCACAAAGTGTCTGGTAGCTTAGACAGGAGTGTAGATGTGCTAGGGTGATCTGACATTTCTCTCCCGTGGAACCTGTCTAACAACTCATGATTTAACACTACTACATCGCGTGTGTGATGGATAATTTTGTATGCCTTTTGGGATGGAGAGAAAAGGACCTGTGATAGGTCAGTTTGCAGCCAATCATTGGTGGTCATCAGGAGTTTTGTCATAGGGCCTAGTTCTTTAGCCTGATGACCGGGATGCAGGGCCAGAGAAACATGAGGATATGAATAATCAGCCAGAGAAAACCACTCAGCCTGCTCATCTGTGAGCGCAACAGCAGCAACCACACCCTCTTGTCCAACTAGAAGGCATGGGGATTCAATATGCCAATTAGTGCCTTCTAGTTCAGCCCTAAAGGACTCTTCATACAGCAAGTCAGG
The DNA here is from genome assembly GCF_030273125.1 of Centropristis striata. Lineage (NCBI taxonomy): Eukaryota > Metazoa > Chordata > Actinopteri > Perciformes > Serranidae > Centropristis > Centropristis striata. The sequence continues at coordinate 16,468,911 of NC_081519.1, read as the reverse complement.
ACTTCGTGTGTAATTTAGGGTAACATGGTAAGGGTCTTTTGGAGGGATAAAAGGCTGCACCGACAAAATCCATGGGCACCATTGGGTAAACAACGACAAAATACCCCCTTTTTTCATAGTCTCTGGTTGAAGGAGCCCCCAAAAAACATCAGCCGATGTAGTGGGAGGTTCAGGTTGCACATCTGGAGCAAGCATCATTTGGGAGGAGAGAGATAGCGCTGACGCTCCACATTTCATCATGTGGCCGTCTGGAAAGCGGACTGTAGTCCCTTCAGGAAGACAGGTGACCTCTGCTCCCGTTTTGCACAAAATGTCTCTTCCCATGAGATTCACGGGGCATTGGGGTGAGTATAGGTATTGATGTAAAAAAGTCTGAGTGCCCAATTTCGTTTTTAGAGGGCGTGTGAGTGGCATAGTGTCTGACTTCCCTGAGAACCCCACTACAGGAACCCGATGAGCTGAGAGATGTTTATTGGAAACATTAGAAATCAGTGTAGAATATCTGGCGCCTGTATCCACCATAAACGGCAGCTGCATGGATTCAACAGTCATTGGTAGGAGAGGTTCTGCCAAACCCTCCTGCTCTGAAGTTCCCGGGCCTCCTCATGCCTGCCAGTTTGGCTGCTGCCACACTGGTGCTTGTGGGTTCAGGCCTGGATTAGGGGCAGGTGCTGCGGCCATTGGGGGGTTCTGATGAGCATATGCGACTGCAGGTGGTTGCTGAGGAAAGGGTCCTGTCATTGGGGGCTGATGTGTCGCTGGTCGAAAGCCATTGTAGGGGCAGTCTTTGATCCAGTGGTTTGGATCTCTGCATATAAAACAGACCCTAGGCCCCTTTAAGCGCTTTCCTCCCCCTCCCCCTTGACCCCCACCCTGATTACCACCCTGATTGTTTCCACCCCCTCTCGGGGGACCATAATTCTGGCTTTGATATGGGTACTGTTGGGCAGGCATTTGCTGCTGCGGCCACAGAGGGAACTGAGTACCTGGACCTTGTATCATTTGGTGGGGAGAAGGGGAATTGGGAGAGATGAGCTCTACTGTGTTTGGTTGTATCACAGGGGCCTGTTTAGCAGCCTTTGAAATCTTAGTGTCATTGCACCTTGCCTCAACTTCTTTGAGCTGCATTTTTAGAAGCCTCAGTTCTAAATCCTTTTTATTTTCATCATCTACCTGTTGCCTCTCGCAGTAAGTTCGAAGATGGTGAATTACATGTGTCTCCCATTTTAACAGTGGTTCTGCAGCAAGGCCTGGAGTATCTAATATTTTGGTACGCACTGTCTCCGGCAGTCCTGTGTGTACAGCCTGTTTAAATAACAACTGATTAGTTCCAGGCTTTGCTGGATTTGAACCTGTATGATCAGACCATCTATTTTTAGCCCTCCAGATGAATTCCTCTGGGGATTCATCGATTCTCGGTCTGAACTGAAGGCTGTATCCTTCATCCATGTTCAGAGGAAAATGTCTGCGCAATGCATCATTAAATCCGTTCCGTACAGGGCCGAATGGAATGTCATCTGTCAGGTTGTGGGTTTTTGCTGAATGTTCTATTGACACTAACTCGCCTGTATTAGATGCCGCTGCCACTAAAGCGCGCAAGTCCCCCAAGGCTAGATCACTACCCGCAGTAAGCCCCTCCAGGATTCTGATCCATGGAGCTGCCCCCTCCCGAATTGAGGGCAGTTTCTCTAAGAGTATGTGCATGTCTGTCATCTTCCATGGTTTGTACATAGGAGGCTCCCCCCCTCCCTGAATCATCAAAGGGGCCATAACTTGTGGGCTCAAGTCACTTGCCGCACTACCACGGGTCGTCATAATATGTGTTCTTTGTGTTTTAGGTTTTGTTCCGACCCTTGGCTTAGTTCGAGTGGCTGCTTGAGTCATGCTACCTTTAATTACTATGTCAGAAACACATGGCTCATCTTCAAAGATAGGCTCTTGCTCCCCCTCTGACCAGGTAATCATGTCCCCCCCATCCCCCGCTGCACAGTCCTCATATTCATTCTTTGATTCTGTCTGAGTGTGATATTTGGCATGGCACAATTTTTTGTTGCTCTCTGGGTTCTGCTGTAATCTACGCTTTTCCTTTATATCCCCAAAACTTTGCTGACTGTCCTCTGAGTCACTTCTAAGATTAGAATGTGCTTTGTTTTCTGGATCGCTGCTTTTAACCTGTATTGGTGTAGAGCTAGTCATAAGTTCTGAAAGAATAGCCTGTTCAGGTGCTTGATCTGGTTTCAAGTTTTGTGATAGCATTTTCAAGACACTATTGAAACCCTGTGGGTTTAATTCATCTAATTCAACGATGCCATTCATTTGATACACCTGAGTTGGTGGCTGTGCGGGCAGATCAGCCACAGGAGCAAGGGACGGTAAGGGGGGGGCAAGGCCGGGAGAGGCGGAATTTATCCTTGAACTTTGAGACATTGGAGCAGCCTGTGGCTTCATGTAGTATGCAGAGTGGGGAAAGGAGGGGGAGGCTACAGAAATCTCTGGATTTGGGATATGAGGGAATTTAAGCCCGTTCAGGTCAGGATATAGCTGTTTCTCCTGCTGACCATTACTAGTCCTTTCCATTGCATTTTTTCTAGCACGTTTTTTGGTCACCTCATCAAATGCCAATTTTACCTGGTGTGTCAGGACTGCCCTATTATTTGCTTCCTCGAATGCTGTCTTTAGTTTATGATGCTTGATAATATTTTTTGAGGCCTTGTAATTTTGCTCTGCTGTTTTCGCGTCTTCCTGATATTTTTTGTACAGGTAATTTATGCTTTGTCGCGCTAGAGTGAGCTCTTCATGATCTGAAGGGAGGGTATGGTTGCCCTGACACATCTGTTTGAATTCCTCCAGCTCCCTTTTAGTATTTTCTTGTTCTTTTTGCTTTACACCTGCCAGTACAATACAAATAATCTCAGACCATAGCTGGCCGAAATTTTCAAGTTGTGGTGCTGCCATCTTTTATCAAAAACTATGCTCACACATATATCACTTTACTACACGTGCTGAGTCAAAGATTGTATTAGACGCAATGCTCTGTGTTTGAACCAGTTTGAGAAGCTTCTACGAAACTCATATGGAATTTCGCGCTCAAACTCTGGGAGTCTACCTCAGTCCACACACAGTTTTAAATACAATCTTGACAGAGTCACCAATTATTAAAACAAACCACCCACAATACCCCACAGACTTTTCTCAGAGTAGACACACAAGACGTGTAATCTTTAAATTCACTCTATGAGAAAAGACCCAGCCCATACATTTCAACCCTTCATTAATCACTCTGATTGATTATTAACACACATGTTATTTAAACTTCTTGATTAGAACAGTCTTAATTCAAACATTTTGATTGGAATATTGATTGGAGAAATACAGCGAGACACTTTGCCTCCTGATTTTTGGCCGGATTTTCTAAAAAGAAAATCCCCCTTTAAATCAACACAGAGAACCGTATTCTCTGTCTTCAGGCTGGATTAAAATCACGTAATCCACCTTTTCTGCAGTTTATACAGCGGACTCCACGCGGATCCCTGTTTTCGGCGAGACACTTCCGTCCCCCTTTACATCAAAAGGCCTTACAGCGGGACCGTTATCCCCTGTCTTCGAGCTGGACAGTCGTATGTCCCCTCTTTCTTCTATTTTTTTTTTTATTTTATTTTATTTTATTATTTTTTATTTTGTTATTTTATTTTATTTTATTAATTTTTATTTTTATTTTATTTATTTTATTAATTTTTTTATTTTTATTTTATTTTATTTTTTAATCTTCTTGACGTATTGTATTTCTAACTATGACATCTGTTTTCCATTGACAACAAGTTATTTTTGGAATAAGGCCAATTTGCACAATTTTATTACAAAAGGTTTGTGCTCACCTTTATTGAAGTGGATCGATCCTGGTTGTTGTCAACAGAGTCTGGATGCCAGTTGTCAGCAGGAGTTCAGGCTGCTGTTATCTATTTTCACAAAGAAATGCAGGTTAAAATTCAGATCAAGTATATAAAAGTAAATTTATTACTCACGTCCACCAGCTCCATTCCCCATCACGTCAGGGTCACCATTTTGTTAGAAAAATTGCATGAGTAAACCTTCAAAATTGAATTATCTGACACCAACAGGAAAATACCTCACCAATTATTTCTGCGCAGTCTTTGATGGGGAAATGATGAGCTGGAGTCGTCCGAGTTCTCAGTTTAACATAGTTTTATTACAATACGTCAAGAAATGTGAATTACAGAGCTCTGGGATTCACTTTAGGAATCAGTTTAACTGTCCCTGATACACACAGACAGGTTTCAGGTCATGAAGTCTAAAACCTTGTCTCTACTCCTCCAAAAAACCCCAGTTTTACACTAACATAGTTTAATTATATCAATGAAGGTAGATTTCTTCCAGGAAGTCCAGCCTTCCCCCTCCACTGATTCGCCAGTCTTCTTTCACACCATCACACATCAGGCCACCTGGGCAAAACAATCACTGCTACCCAGGACAAGACAAGGCCTTGTGGCCTGCTAACAAACTTGTTATGACGACCATACAGCCTTATTATGTTCTACAGAAATATAACAACTATTCTTCAGAGTTTTACATGTTCTTTTAAAGGTTAAAAAATATAAGACAGACAATACTACTTTTTGTGATTATAGAATCTTAATTAGTTTAAGCAAATGGAATATATGTAATTAAAGTAATCATAGTTTTCTACATCAATATTAACACACAAACACAATCAATGTATCAAAATCATATTACCTGATTAATATAAATGCATAGAGATAGACATTATCAAGGTTTCAGTAAATTACGCATGCATAGTGAACTTGTAATGACTGTTGGGAGAAAAATGTCAAAGAGGAAAAGAGAGGAAGACAGTAACATTTCATTTTCAACAAGTATAATATTCAAATTATTCTAACAGTATCTGACATAGAATGGCACATCACATGACCTTTAACCTTCCTCTCCTTTGCATTTTCTCACTGCTGTTCCCAACCCCCTCCCCTGACCATAACAAAAGAATCCGACACATGCAGAGTTGCTCTTTTTCTTTAACTTGTGCATGCACAGATGTTTACCAGTTGGTCAGTTTGACTCAGCATAATGAGTTTTTTGGGGGGTTAGTCCATATTTTTTGTTGAATCTATGAATCCCAAGACCTCCTTCTTTTGGGATTCTTCCATTGTTGGCTCATTCCCACTGACGTCCTGGTGGCTTTGTGTTACTATCCAGTGTAATCTACCAGGGTTGTCACACCTTATTGCTGATGTAGAAACTGCACATAACTGTCGTGCTTGATATTTAAACATATACAGCTCGAGCCTTATTCAAGTCCATGCCCTACTGCCCAGCTCTTGTCACAGTCTTTGCTCTGTCTATTCTTTCTTCAGGATTCTTCCCCGGACTCCTGTCCTCTTCACATGTTGGTCAAGGATGAGTTGTCTGGAACTTGTTAAACACCCAGAGCATGTGTATGAGTTTGTGTGTGCAAGGACATCCGTGTCTGGGGAAGGGGCGAAAAAGAGACAGAGGTGTGAGGAGAGAGAAAAATAAACCGATGGAATCTGTAAGAACAAGAAAGAATGGGGTGAACAGCCAAAAGAAGGGCAGGGAGTGAGAGAGAGAAAGAGAGAGAGAGAGAGAGAGAGTGAGAGAGCAAGCAAGCAAGAAGGGGGAGGTGGGCGGGTGCATGTGGGTGCCTGTGAGACGGGAGACAGCGGGGCTCAGTCAGTGAGAGAGAGAGAGACAGAAGTCTAACATTGGTGTGTGTGGGTACGAGACAGAGCGCATTTTAAGCCAATGTGTGGATGCTGCTTAGCTTAGCTCCCATTAGCTTAGCATCACAAAGCCAAAGCTGGACAGAGGACAGACGCACGGCGGGAGGAAGGGGAGGGTGGAAAGGAGAAGCAAAACGTGAATCTGCACTGGTTTTTCAGCCACTCATCCACACCTGATTGGATTTTTTTTGTTGCTCCCTCTGTCTCCTGTCGACGTGGTGTTTGTTCTGTGGACTGTAAGGGGAAGAAGGAAAAGAAGGAGCCCCCCCCCCCACAGGCTCCCTAAACTGAGGTATTTTGTTTTGTGTTTAATTTCGAGAAAGGGACGCTGAGGTGGTTGCTGTGATTTAATGGTTGGGGGTTGGGGATGGAGAGAGATGGAAAGGCAGGCGGCGAGGATGGCTGTTCATCAGGCGGAAAGCATCAGGAGCAGAGCAAGGGAGACGGAGGCACATCGCTGGCAGTAATGGAGGCTGATGTGTTGTGGTCAAACGGAAGCTGTGCGTGTCTGTCTGTGTCTGTCTGTCTCAGGTATGCATGCGTCTGTGTTTGTCTGTGTCCTGGTTTGATGCCTCTGTGTGTGCAAAGTGTCACTTCCCGTGTAACTGTGTGTGTGTGTGTGCGTGCGTACAGTATGTGTATTTGTGGTGGAAGCACTCCAGCTCTGCGATGGCTGTATTAAGGCTGTGTGATCTGTTGACATGCTTGATCATATTGGAAGCCATTACCTCCAGCCAGCAGCAAACTGCTGCCTGTCTGTCTGTCTGGAGCTTCCAGGATGCTAAGATTAGCTTGTGCCTCTCCTTCATCCTCCCTCTTTTCTTTCTCTCCCTCCCGATACATCTCATGTCTGGATGACTCCCCCCCCCCTTCCATCATCTCCATCCCTCCGTCCCTCCCCGCCCCTCTAAATGTACCGTTTTAAAGCCTCTCTCTTCCATTTCCATGTTGCTGTAGGTAGTAGCTCGCCCATGGTGCTTTTTTCTTCTGGGTGGAATAAAAAGACAAAGGCCGGCTGTGTGTGTGTGCGGGGGGCATTTTCAGGCAGGTTTCTGGCTGATTTAGCTTCACACTGCACTAGTGGCCCTTCAGGTTTTTTTGTTTCTTATTCTAATCTCCCTCTCTCTCTCTCTCTCTCTCTCTCTCTCTTCCCTTCCCCCGGTGCTCAGACCTCTGTATGGGAATCATTTAGAGCTGAAAGCAGTGCTTATAAAGGGAAAAATGGAGCACGTCACAGGTCCAGAGAAAGGCCTGTTTTGATCTCATTATAGTGTGTATGTGTGTGTGAGAATTGTCTCTTCATTGCGAGCCTCTTTCAGCCAGTAGGAGGAGTGAAAACACCCTCCCCCCCAACACAAAACACTCCATCCCAAATGAAAGGCATCCGTTCCAATTATTGAAAAACCATCTCTAAAACTGCCTCCTTCAGTGCTTAATTCCCTGCCACCACCACATGGGGAGATTTCGGGCGTTTGAAGAATCAGGTGGGGATGGTTGGGACGTCCGTGAGGCTGGATGACAGACAGTAACCACCCTCCTTATCCCCACTAAACTAAAACCAAACATAAAACAACAACAAAAAGCCAGAATGCAGCTATAATTTTGAGGAGTGGAAAATGCTGGTATCTGCGGCCTATGCTTTTTGGTTGGATTAACCCTTTACTGGGACAGATGGCTCCATCCCCCTGCCGGGCTGACAAAACCCCAGTCAGCTCGTCACCCCTCCTGCATTTGTGTGTGTGTGTCTGTATGTGTGTTTCACCAAAAAAAAAAAAGAAGCACTGGCAGTCAAGCTGTGGCAAAGATGGTGGATGGATCTGTTTTGGTTTGGGAATATGACGGCAGTCTGCTAGCCCTCCCCTTGTGTTTGTGTACGTGCATGTGTGAGTGTGTGTTAGAGTGCACGTGCATACAGTCATGTGTGTCTTGAAAATGATCCATGAAGACATGCCTCAGTGTATTATTGCAAAATGTGGACTAGCTGGCTAGCTTGACATCACAAGATGTTTATTGTGGCGATTTAGAGAAATGCTTCTGTAATAGTTTCTGCACAACAGTTGGGTATATGAATGGTGCCAGGTTTTCAAGGGAAGGCCATTACCCAGAATCCACCAGCCACATACAATATTCTTTATGGTACCTTATTGTAGCAAGGCAGATATTATATTATTACCAATATAACCAGCCAAATACAGCCAGTTTGTAAAACCATGTCTTTCAGGTTACACCAGAAAACGTAGATATGATTGTGTGGTATACACATCAATGTGTGTTACCCCCATCTATGTCCTCCTACATTTACCATGCCTGCCATAATCTGAAAACCACCTTATAGTCCCAAAAGGTTTCTGCATGATTTCTTGAGAAACTGTGTAACATTGTGATCTGCTTAGTCCAATAGTGCACTTTCTGTGTAGGATAATATAGTAGATGGCACGCATGCAGTGAGTTTGACTTGAAGTGAAATGACTGGACCCTTTGAAAGACATACAGCGGGCTAATTCAATCCACTACTCAGGCCTGCCTTTAATGTAACACAGTCATCGTATTTCATTTCAAAGCAGTGTGATTCAGTGCACGGGGCAATTTGGTTTTCACTTAATAAATGCAGGACTAAGGGAAGGCATTTGCTTGCTATATGTTGAGGCACCCATCTTTATTAGAGAGGGAGCCGGAGCTGTTAGCGTGCATATCACATTGGCCCGCTGCTTCACCTCTTCGCTCCACTTTCTCACGTGAGACGTGCACAGACTGCGGACAGCAGAGTTCTACTAAGCAGAATAAGCCACTGTAACCTGTCCCTGACTTCTTCAACTGATATTAATGATACTGGTTTGTTTTATTCCCCATTACAAGCATTAGCAGGTTTTAAGTTGATGTAGTTAAATGGGGAAAGTCTGTTTACAGGAGTGTGGAGTTAGAAAGAAGTGACCTTACCTGACCTCTGTAACCTGCTCCTCATCTCTGTTTGAGACTTGCGGCTCAAGGCTGTAGCACAACACACCCAAATATCCAACAAACTGTCAGCAGTTGGTTTGCATCGTGGTTAACGTAGGCTTCAAGTTTTGACAAAAGACAGAAGAGTGCATGGAATAAAACATATGATATTTCTGGTTCTGCTGCATCAATCTCAGTCTGTCATGAGTCCATCGATATCTGGCCATCATCTGATGACAGTTTAGCTTTTTATTACCTTAATGTACTTAGATAAACTGGCTACTCCCATTCGTGGACGTTGTCTCTCAATTCTAACTCCATTCTCTCATCTCATGTAGTTAATTTGACTGTAAACAATGACTGGTGCACAAAAGAGAGTCTTGGCCAGGATATCCGTTACCTAGATATCTGCTAGCTACACTGGAACCCCAGAAATGTTGGCCTTCACCCAAGGGTGGGTGGTATGATGGCATATGCCATGCTATGGTAGCAATGTGTCCAGCGGTAGACATATGGCATACCATTTCCCCCACAGGGCCTATTTGGGGCTGGATTCTGTCAATTCTTGCCAATCCAGTTGCCTCGGATGCTAACGTGATTTGGGCAGACATTGAGGATGAGTGTGAAGTTTTAACTTCCTCCATTTTGAAATTTTTTGCTTTTAACTCAAGTTGCCACATGTAATACGGTTGTTTTTGTTGTTTGGTAGTGCCCCCTCCCAAAGAAAAAGAAGAATAAAGAAAAAAATATCTAAAATGTATTCATTGAATTTAGAGAACAATAATAGGTATATATACTGTTACTTTGATATAATATTATATCAACCGTGATATAAGATTTTTGCCATATTGCTCACCTGTACTAAATCGTTATTAGACCGATAGCAGATGGACTCCAAGATTTATCAGTATCAAGTCCAACTATCAATATGGCACTAAGAAGACAGTATTTTCAGTATTATTCTCACTAGCCATCCCCCAAAAAACATTTGACTTCTGTTTCACTGCATTTTAAACATTAGAGAATCATCAGTATCCTTCACATCTGGATTTCGGTATATTTAGTCATTTTAAATGAGTGTGGCAGCAGAGAGGAATCATCCAGACGTTATTTGGTGTACTTCTGGATTACATGACATCATCAACATCAGAGTGGCAAAATGGGGTTTGGGCTTTTTGGCAGGACTCGGTCGGCAGCTTGAGAAAAACCATGGTTGTCCTCCAGTCAAACCCAAAAGCAGGAACCCGGGCCACACAGGCAGTCATCGCATCTGCCAAACGTACTGGAGACAGAAAAACACAAATGAGCAGATCAGAGGCTGGGTGGAGGAGTCTGTGGTATTAACTTCCTTAATATTCTTTGTATGAAAGACAGAGTAGATTAATGGTGGCTTAAAGATTAAAAGAGAGTTGTTGGTGTTAGAGATTGTGAAGGAGTGGAACAAATGAGAGGACCAGTAAAGAGGGAACAAACAAAACATGGACAGAAAGGAAAGAGTGAAGGAGGAGGAGGAAGGAGAGATGGAGCGGGGGGCAGCAGAGGGAGCGAGCACCACGAGTTGCCTGTGCTATCCACTGGGTCACTCTCATGAAATTTTTAATCAAGCTTTGCAGATAACAGCTTCTTCTCTAACCTAGCACATATATTTAACTTGCTGTTTGTCAATGATTCATGCGTCATATCCATTGTCGGGGGGGAAAAAAACAAAAAATTCCCAAAACACTGTCAGAGTTTGTGAGTGCTGCCATTGTTTCCATGTCAGTCGACGCTGACTACTTAAAATGCACTCTTTCAAATAACTCCTGTCCTGAATGACCTGAATGGCAGCACACAAGCCGAATAAGAATAGCTAGGCCTATTAATAGAACAATTATGATAATGAATCATTGCCAAACACATTTATGATGGCCTACTTTTCAGTCATGGCACTGATCGGCTCACCATGGTGAATATGTTGAAACAAGTCATCTTTTTCCCTTCACTTGTTTTGTTTATATGTTAAATGTCATCCTGCATTTGAAATTGCCCAAAAAATGAACCCACAATGCTCTGAATTCGAGGTGTTTTCCACCTTCCCGTGCACGTCGCTTCTCTGAACCCTCTGACTTTTGAAGACAATTTGTATCTAGGTCAAACTGAAGTTTGTGTATCTGTTGGTGTAGTGTGGGCATACTCTAAAGGCCTGCCTCAAGTGAAAAACGGAAAAATTATGTCTGGATTATTTGGTTTTTGATATACTGTAAAGTCTGTCAGCCCAGAGTCAAATTATTTGTCTTTTAAGTCTCAATATGTTTGAAATAATCAGACTCAAGCTTCATTATTATCTGAGACTTCTTAGCTTAGCTTCGTAGACATATTTTTTATTTTATTTAAAGAGAGCATGTTACAATGTTTGAGAAGTAGTGTTTTCTTATGAGCCGGACTAACTCGTTTGGTCAAGTCACCTGCCTTTTTTATGATAAGTGATTCCAGATACAGACGGCTGTGCGACGGTAAACAGAGTATCTCATCTTAGGTGGTTCATCATGAGGAATTAAGTAAGTGTAGTTTGCTATAACATAAGGTTGTCACAATAGATTAAATTTAAACTTCGATATGTAGTATAGAACAAAAAATTAATTTGAAAAGTTGATTTAATTAACACATATTTAAGACAGACTTTCTCCACAAAGATTCATGCAAAAGCACCACTTAAAATTTGGTGTTTACCAGAAATGTGTTCATAGATTTCTTGGAAATAATGCATTAAAAAATGACCAATGATCAACTAATGAAACCTTAGTCAACTACAACCAAAGAGATTAATTACTTGACTAATCGACTAAGAAGGGGCAGCCCAAAAAACAAAACAAGTCTTAGGCACACATTTCTTTTTAATAGCATCCAGCACACATTGCTGGTGCAGAAAAACTCACTGAACACACCAAAACATTTGTTTGTTATGTTAACAGTAATTAACATCTCTGCAGCCTTGGGGCTAAAAATCTATTTTTCATACAGCTTCAGTACTTTCAATATCGAATGTATAATTAACAGAGATCGTGTTATTTTAAACACGTGGTGCTGAAAAAGCATCAAAGTTTCAATACTTGTTATGACCTTAGTATGACAATTACATTTCCAAATGAGTTAATGTACTGGAAAGATGCTGCAAAAAATTGCTAATTCCATGCACAGGAAATGGTTGTAGTGTGCACAATATTTCCGTACAGTGTGAGATCCAGGGTATGTATTCATTAACCCAATTGGTCTTGCTTTCCTAACGGATGATGCTGTTATGTCATCAGCAGTGACATGTGTGGAGCGGTCAGTGTGAGCGGGGCAGAGGAGATGAACATTGTCAGTTTCAGGCAAAGAGATTTTCTAAATACATCCAAGTTAGTTATAAATAGACCCCTGAACCATATTATTAGTTTCTGTTATTCTGGATTACTAACCATGTTCTCAGACATTTTGTGACTATGGATCCTCTTTTGAACTCAACCGTCCCTCTGGGTCTCACTCAAGCTTTAAAAGTACATCTGTCTTTGTGGATATTGACAAAGTTTGTATTTGGGTGGAGCGATCTTTCAGTGATACTCCCCCTTAAAGTCTCGGAGCCCTGGGGTCAGAACAAGGTCCTCCTCTTAGTTTGTTCAGCAAACTAAAGGTGGCCAATTCTTTTTGTTTTTCCACCACATAGTGCTCAGTACTCTGACTGTCTGTAATGTCACAGGGGGTTCATTTTGTCACCTCAAAAACAGAATTCACCACGGAGGACAAGCACTGTTTTATCCAGTCTTTTTAGCTGATTATTTAATCCAAGAAGAAAGGCATATAAATGTGGATATTTTGCTACAGCTTGCTGTTGTGGAACCAGTTTTCTCCATCTGAAAAGTGACACCAAGGATATTTGGACACCTGGATCTGTGTTTTATATGGTAGAAGCAGTGTTTAGGCATGCTCACTTTGTTAAAGCTTTGTGGGTGTTTTGGAGTCCGCAAAAAGAGAAGGAAACCTGGTACTAACATGGAAGAAGTACTCCAGTCTGGTTCACTCAAATCTTTAAAGTTCAGAAGATCAGTGAGATTTAAGCAAGATGAAGACGACAGCACCAGCAATACAAAAAATGACAAACTGTACCACCAAACTGGATCCAGCGAAGATGTCAAGCAAGATAAGTCCCCGCCTCCCAGCTATAAACCCAAAGTCGTCCAAGGAGTCAAGCCCAACATTGTCCTTGTGCAGGGAATTAAATGTAGGTCACAGCTAAAATGCAAGGCCAGGCCTGGGGGATATGCAGGCCCAGGGTGCTCCATTGCTCTGGGGGAACGCAAGTGTAGGAAATAAACAGATTTTTCACACACGGTTATTTTTAGAAGCTGGGTTGCGGATGTGTGCATGCCTGTACAGCCTCCTTTCACGTTTTTCATGCGTTTTGATGCCAATGTGTTTAAAAATAGATTTTAATACTATGTGTTTTCCTATGTCATTTAAACTCAAGCACATTTCCCTCTCCCCTGCTAGCATTTCTGTCATCTTAAAAAAAAATTATTGCATGGTTAAAATGATCATAACTTACCTCTCAGCCTTTCATCATGTTGTGGAAGATGTTTCAGTGATGCATAATTGAATAACATGGCCATTTTAGTCTGTCATATAATGTCATTGTATTGTCATATCTAATATTAGTGTCAGCCTGTGCCCTCACAAATGTTAGCAACCTTAGTCTGAGTTTATCATGCCACTAGAAGGGCAGATGCTCCCTTAAAATAGTCTGACATCAATTAAATATAGATGAGGTGCTTGGATTTGTCTGCCAGTGAGTTGCTAGTTGTGCTTGAAGAGGGATGAGGTGAAGATCTTCGATATATATTAGGTACATTACGGCAGTCCAGTTTGTTTTATGGTATTTAAATCATGAGGCATTCCCATATTTTTTGAGTGAAAGGCTCACTTTTGTTAAGCATTAGGTGACCAATTGATATTATGTACAGTGAAAGAATGACTGTGCTCTTATGTAAAGTCTGAGGTGAAGGCTGTCAGGAGAGCCAGTAATAGATATAGATTTTTCTTTATGGATTTGTTATTATTAGTTGTCTTGATAACTAACTGACTGGAATAACGAGCTATTTGCTATTGATGTTTGCATGTGGCGTTCGATATGGCAACACAAGCGGCCATTGTCCTCCATTGTTGTTCTTGAACCATATTACGAACCTGAAACACCTCAGTTGAGTCGTTCCAGCTGGGATGACGGGAAGATAACAGAAATGAGACAATTTTTTAAATTGATCCTCTGTAAGCCGAGTGACAATGTAGACCAACTGTGAAGGGCCAAGGTCATAGCAATGGTTGTGACCAGTTGCTGTCAAGTATCGATTGTGGTTTGAAAGACATCACGGTGTAACCAGATGCTCTCTGTAGTAGATAAGCTCAACCCTGAGATAGTGTGTGTGTAGGGGGTGTGTGTGACAGTTTTGATTGGTGATGCCAAGGTCATATAGACACAGAAGTTGTCACTATTAGCTTTGAAATGGCAACATTTTGTTGGAAGCCAATTATGGTTACATTATGATTAGAAAGGTAAATGCTCCCAACCTTTTAAGATAAACATTTCATGCGTATTTCTGATCTATGTGTGATCCATTTTTTGTGTTTAAAGGTGCATTAATTAATTTTAACCACTATGTTAGAAATGCTACAAACCCAACACACAAAGCCCTGACATATTTAATCTGTTTACCAAGTGCCCATGTGTTAAGAGTTAGCAAACAGTTATTAAGAAAGCGAGCAGCCCTTTTCACAGTACAGGAATCTCTATAATTGAACCTTTTCATTGATAATGTCACTGAATTGAGCTTTGCTTTGGAGTTATGTTAAGGTATGTAAGTGTCGGTGTGGCAAAATAAATATTTTTACAAGGACAAGTAACCAGTTCTTCAAATCTAATAGGAGGGAAGTAAGGTATACGGAGCTTTAACCCCAATCAGCACTTTCTTTTGCAGTTCAACAAAAGGGTAGCCAGGGTTGAGATGTGAGTAAATTAAGGATGGATTCAACCAAGCAGCACTGGTAACTAATTGCTAATTGTTCTTTTTATCATGCAAAACCTTTAGTTTTTCATCTCCAGTGATACTGAATGGAAGAGTTATCCACAATCTACATTGCCTATAGTGAAATAGATTTTTTTCTGTGGCCATGGTGCACATTGCTATTTGTAAAGAGACATTGCATTGTGCATTGCACTGTATTCAGTCATACCGGGTACCTAGTAGTGCTTGGCATAAAGTCCTTTCAGTGCTCTCCCTTACAGTGCAGGGGGATGGAAGTAGCTATGTAGAGGCACAAGAGGCAGAGGAAGGACCAGTTAGACATTTTAGCCAGGTAAGTAGTTGATCAGGAGGTCAGTGAGTTCAAAAGTTTGGGAATAGATACTTTTTCTCTAGGGGAGCTATGGAACTTCTAACCAGATGGTAGAGGAATAGATACATTGTAGACGGATGTGAGATAATGCAGGCAGCTTTGTGGGTGCAGAGAATTCTGAATTATTTTTTCTGTTGACCTGGTGTGACCTGAGTTCTGAGGTAGCGGAGGTATTGACATAGTGGCTCATTAGATTTTTAATGGTGCCTCTGTAGAATGCTGATTAGGGTTGGGAGTCCTGCCTATTGTTGTTGATGCAAGAAGTGGAGCCATTGAAGTTTGTTAGCCGGGGAGGATGGGGTGTTTGAGTCCTAGATCCTCAGTAAGGTCCACACTGAGAAACTTGATATTCCTGACTCTTCCTCTACACTTCCATCTGACCACTACCACCACAACTAGGCACAGCATGAATAGAAATGCGATTGACATTCCTACGTTCAGTGTGGTGTTATTGGAGATATAAATGGGAACCCTGACTTGACTGCTGCGTATCTGCCCTGTGATTTGGTTTCATGAAAATTGGGCCAGGGTTTTCCATAAACCTGCTGACAAAGAAAATGTTGCTGAAGCATGAAATCCAACCTTGTTATTTGATAACCGCTAATAAATAAAACTATTTGTAAGGGGGCAAGTGATACGAGTTTCATCAAGTATATTTCTGACCCTTTTGCCTGACCAGGCAAGTGAAAGAATACTTTAACGCTGAACCCTGCGATCGTTGAGCCAGGAGAGAAAATGCTTGTTGAAATGATAACTATTTGAAGTCGGGCAATCCAGCCTCAGAATAGTATAATACAGTGGGCCATGTTAATGTTTGATAAGCCTTCAAACTGAACATCCTGGTTCATATTTAATTTGTTTTACTTGTACCATGTAGCAACACAACAATGCAGTCCCTTGTCTTGTTTTTCCGTGGTGCTGTGTCTGAAAGTGCCCTTACACAGACTCATTCAAAGCTGTTTCCCACTGGGCAAGTGTCTATTTTGGCCACACAAATGCTCGAACATCTAAATGTTGGACCAAAGAATGGGGAACAATTAGAGAACAAAGAAAAGACAGTAATATCTGATTTATGATAAAATGTGTAAAAAAAACGAACAAAAAAAAACCCATTGCAATGGTGACGCTCTCAGAAGACCGGGAGAAACTACTGATATGAGGGTGGTGGCGGTAAAATGGCGGTTCCATTATGTGGTGTGGCTGTAATGTGGTTCACCCTAAACACAGTTATTTAGCCAACTGTAGATACAGTACAGAGGTGCTGAGCTCTAAGTCGCTCTCCTCATTGTGGGGGTCTAATCTGGTCACCGTAGGTGGTTCACAGCAGAGACGGGGCAGTTCTCCCACTGTGGCTGTTATGGTAATGAAATGTGTGTGACTGTGTGTGTGTGTGTGTGTGTGTGTGTGTGGCAGGGGAGATGGGTGCATAAAGCTCCATTAAGTGATTACCACCCACAGCTCCCGTTTAGCCCCAGACCATGCCATTTGGTGGCCATGCACCTCCTCCCCATTGTCAATGTTTGTGTGCGTGTGTGTTGTATATCAGTGTGCAAGTACATGTGTGTGTGCTTTCCGGCAGGGGGTAGAACAGTTGCTGATTATAACAGGAGGTGTTTCCTTCCTAACCCTTTTTGTACCATTACAAGCGCATTACACATACACACAAGTGGCCCCTCTGTGACTGCTGGTATCTGAGTCAACCCTCTGCTGGATTGCCAGAGGGAAGATGTGGCTCAGCATTGTGCCCTCATCTGTGTGAAGGGACAGGCAAGAGGATTGACATAGAGAGGGGGGGCAGAAGCAATTATTATTTATGGTTCTGTGGAGCTCCACATATTTGAACACAAAGCACCCAAATTCACATACATGTAGTCAACTCTCCCCTATTATGAATACAGATTTTACACAGGATAATTTGTGGTTTTGAGGGTTCAACCCAAAAGCATTCTGGTCCTCGGTTCTCCAAATTTTAGGCTGCTGCTTCACTGCAGTTTTAAGTGTTCAAATATGCCAAATTAGTATTCTACATACATGGCAGTTTCACAAAATGCTTTCTTTTGTTCAGCAGTAGGGTTATGCACTCTGGCTCCCAACTGTCTGTTGCCCCTCTGTAGAGAATCAAATAATGCTAGACTAATTGGGTTGCTAGTTAACGTTTGCTACTGCGCTGACAGCAAACATGAGCTTTGAATATTTTTTTGTGCTGGTGTGGAATCAATAACATGAACACCCACACAGTAAATTTATCTGATTAAAAAATAAAGGCTTCCAACTAATACTGCATTTATGGAGGAGCATAATGTTTGGTGCTTGTTGAGGTTTTGTTGCTTCTTGTCCAATATTGGCTTCATGAAGGGGTTAATGGGAAATGGGAAGTGTGTTAGATAAAGGCGCAGATGCTTTCAAGCAAAATATGTAATTTTTCTGCCAATAGGCGTCTACCATTTAAAATGATAACAACATATTGACTTTGGAGATTGGTTACGTGCTGTTGGATCATGCTGTCATTGCATTTGGGCCTGTCAGGATAACACATTTTTTAGAACGATATATTTTTCACGATAAACGATAATATCATTGTATCAATGTGGTTTTAGTTTTATAACCATATTAGAGCATAATAAGTACGTCCTTTTCCACAGCAATGAATTTTTAAATCTCAAGAATATTAAACATTGGAATTGAAATGTGGAAAAGAAATATTAAAATATCACGGATAAATAAAACATAAATAGATAAACTACAACCAAAACAGATAAAATAGACTTTAAGGCTCTGTTTATAAAAAATTGCACTGAGATAAACATTTTGTACTTTTTTGTTATTTTAATAACAAAATATATAATACATAAAGTCACGCATGTGAACAACAATATATTGAGTCCAGAAAAAAAACATTTTTATATATTGAACGATTAGTCGATTATTGATCATGAAAGGCTAGGCCTGGGACGATAACAAATTTTGCTGGACGATATATTGTCCCACAAATTATTGCAGATAAACAGTATTATTGTCAACATGATAATATATCATAATAATGCACACCCTTTCAAATACAATACACTTTTATTTCTCAGTGTTTTTTACCATTGTAATTGTAATTTTAAGAACGTTTACATATCCTAAATAAATAAAACAAACATTTTTTTTTTTTTTTTTTTTAAAGGGCAGCATTTATTTTGCGATGTAGCAAACTCCACTTCCTGTGAGCGCACAGCGTTTATATTTACTTTGTCGACCAGTGTTGACTGTCGGGACGAAGGCTCTGCATCTCCAGGTGCAGTTTTCTTCCCCAGCTGGAAAAACTGGGTCGGGTGGTTCTGCAACAAATTGGGCATACAGGCTTGTCCGTGTGTTGATGGGCTCCACCTTTTTCATTCGGTTTGAAACCGACATATTCCCACACCTGCTGCACTCTGTGTGTAGCCAATGCTAGCGGCCCAGCCTTCCCCACAGAGACAAAGAGACTGGATGACTGACAGGAGGGTTCACTCCGCTCATTCTGCTGTGGAACAAAAGAGATCCAGCTCAGAGTGAACCCTCTGGTCATCCAGCCTGCTTGGAGGCAACAGACGAGGAAAACAAACATGCATGCGCATGGCGATATATCGAGGCCGGCAAAATTATTGAGTTCATTTAATTTATCGCGCGATTAATTGATTTATTGATTATCGGCCCAGGCCTATGAAAGGCCTGATTGCAGTCAGCTTCTCCTGGCTAGGATTCTTTCATTGTGATTGCCGAATTATCTGCAGAGGCCTCCTCCTCTCCAAAGCAAACAGACCTGATGTAAAACACTGAAAATTACAGAAACATGGTGGTTTCTCCGATGCTGTCCTGTGGATACAGCATGTACCGGACAGGGCTGCAATCCGAGTTATCGCTAACATTTAGCACTCTGCTAAAATAAATACCTTAGCCAGTCCAAAAACCAAAATCTTAAAAGTACATCATCAAAAAAATGTTTTGATCATTTGGGATAATGTAAGAATACACACCATTGGTCCAGTGGTTTTCAGACATTTTCAAAAGAAAAAGTTACATTTTGTACCTTTAATTTTGGTCCGTTGTCAGATCAATATTTTACAGGCACAGTTAATGTACAATATGCATTAATTTAATTAAATTTTTTGTATTGTGCAACCTGCCTGCTGTACCTTCCAGTAAATGAAAACATGTTTACAGAGAAAATAGATGGCTGACACTTGAAAGAATGCCTTGAAGCACAGTGTACCGAATTTGCAAGTTAGCCAAAGGTTATACAACTGTGGCAACATAAAAGAAGGAGGAGGTTTGAGGTTGATCACTTAGGATAAACTAACGGTAAACTGTTCGGTAACTACTTAATAGGTATTGCATTTTGATGACTTATTTAGACGGAGCTGATTGTCAGGATCATTGCAGTCCATGTAATTATAATCACTGTGTTTTTCTCACTCTTCCTTTTTCTCATTTCTGTTCTCTGTCAACATCTCTCTGTTCTTTCCAGCATTTCTCTCACTCTCATTTTTCCTGTGCATGCATCATTAATGCTTCCTCATACAGACCAGCCTTTGAGTCATACCTCTGTGGTACTTGGTATTTTTATGGAATTGAAAAGGGTGATGTGAAGCCAGTGCAGACAGTGTGGAGGACTGCGTCATCACTGGAGGACAAACTTCCCCACATAGCTTCCCCACTCTTCTCCCTCTCTAGCCCATCCTTCCTGGGTTGTCCGTAGCAACAGCAGAGACCCAGTGGCATGATGCATGAAGACACAGAAATTACTTTCCCTTTTTCTTTCCTTTGTTGTTGTTTTTTTGAAGAACATACAGTCCTGGAGCATTTATCGTTGTGGGTTATACAGTTACAGGCTACAGTACATTTAGCTGTTTTCTATGGGCATGCGTGCATGTGTTTTGATGCAGCAGTAGTGACTCTGAGCTCCCTGCGCTACAGTACGACTGCCAATATCTCACCACTTGTTTCCTTGATCATCTTCTTGAATTGCTAATGATGAGGGGTTTTTTTTCAACGCCCACCCACCCATCTCAGCTGGTGAAGATGTTGAAGCTGTTAAACTACAAGCCAGCCAGCACTAGACAAACTCCCTCTCAGGCTTCATTGTATGTGCCAGTAGTGATTATGCTAACTCTTAGCTTCTATAGTCTCATTCCTCCTCTTTCTTCCTCTGCAGTTTCAGTTGTCGTTGAGCCCATCCAACCCAAACTGTAGGCAGGAGTCTCTTTGCATGACTCTCAGTCCCAACCTGTCTTTCCTTTTCACTCTATTTCACAGCTTGGTCAATGGAGCTTTTGTGGGAGTGGGTATTGAATTAATTAGGCCTATAGCGATGATAGTGTCTCACCCCTGGGTGTGAGCCAAGGCTCTGCTTTTCCATCCCCTTTTGAAACACTGGTCACAATTCCACTTCCTATTTGGTTTTCTAAGAGCAGCAGTGTCTAAATGGAGTCCAATCAATGGCCACTTTTGTGTGGGAAGCGAACTGACAGTCGGCCGAATGCTCGGGCTCGGCTGAGGACTCTCCAAGGTTGACGTTCTGTAAAAGACCCAAAGACCCGGTGCCTGGGAATGAGCGGACTGACTGTTTGTTTGATAGACTTCAGAGGGGATTTGTATGACTTTAGATCATTTTCCCCTTGCTGCACTAGTGTCCGGCTACAAATAATAGCTTATAACAGAGATAACAATTCAGAGTAGACTCCGTGAAGCTGAACTGATTCATGTTGCCGATATTTTGTGTGCAAGATGTTGATGTTGTGTGCAGCATGCATGCCTTTCTACATGTACTGTACTGCTTGCTTGAGTGTAATGCATGCTTGTTTGAGTTAGTATCTGCACATCTGTGATTTATCACCAGTGTCACTGAAGGTGGCTGCAGTGGGAGCCTCTCCCCCTATCCCCACACATCTATTTTTACCAGCTTATTGCTTACCAACCCACTGGAGACAGAGTGATTGGGTGATACGATGGATAGATCAAGAGATGGAGAGAGGAAGGCGAGGGGAGGTAGCTAAGAAGGGAAAGCCCTCTGTTGTCAGCATAGAGATGTCTGTCAGGACGAGATGAGAAAGATTATTTGCAGTGAGCACTGTCTGGATGCCTACGTTTATTCCATTTTTCAAGCCACTGACAGAATAATTTTCTTTTTGTAGTAGGAAATAATACATGCAGCTGAGAGTGAGACACCTTCCAAGAGATCTTAATCATAAAATAGTGTGGAAATGTGCAATAGTGAGGCAAAGACTGAATAATTGAAGAAAGAATGTTTAAAACAAAAGACAGTACGAGTTTCATCGTCACTTAAACTAGCAGCATCTCACTGTTGTCTCAGCCTTAAAGCTGTTTACCATTGACACCACACTGGCCAACTGTCGGCCGTCATTAAAGACAAGTGCTAGAATCTCACAGGCTTCATGCCAAACCACAAACACATACACATACTCCCATTTCCCTCCCCACATATGGCAGGATCCTACTAAGGTGCTAATAGCCCACACTCTACCCCAGTGTGAAGGAAGAGCATAGCAAACAATGGAGCTAGGCTTGGGTTGTGTCTATTTTTTTTTTAAATATATATCGTCACACCTTCCTGACATTTTACCAGGGTATGACAGTATTTGTTATTTTTAAAAGTTAAACTGCTGGTGTCAGAAGTCCTTGTAGCATTGTCTTGCCTACAATTCTGTGTCTAATATGCAGTTACCCAACTTAGTCAAGTCTTGCTGTGTTTAAATACTTGTAGGGAAACTTCAGTTGGCCGTTGGCTGTGTAACATGAAAAGCATGGTTGGATTAGCAATCTAACTAGCCTCCTGCTACAGTAATTTTACAGAGTAAAATTGAATAACTTAATGCTTCAACAACACACTCTTGTCACAATGTAAAGCATATTGCTATTGTTCATCTAAAGTGGATTGGAAAAATGGTGCTTGTTTTACTAGTAGAGACTGTCTTATGATGGAGTGTGCTGTGTACTACATACCGCACTTAAATATAGCATCTCCCCTGTAAAGGAGTGTCTGTATTTTTGAAAGTATTGAAAATCATACCTTATGAATGATTTCCAAATACCCAGAATACTGATATACCTTGATACTGCCCAAGCCTGAGTGGAGCATCTCTCTTTTGGAGAGTGCTATCACGTTATATGTGATTTTAATCCAGCAATATTACAGCTCATGTATTTAGCATCTCTCCCAAATGTTTAATTTTCCTTAAAAAATGTAAATTCAGAAAGTGTAAGTAAGAATAAATGGCTACTCAAGCAGTTTTCAGATGGTGTGTCTTAAAAAAAAACAAATGTATCTCAGTACAATAAATGAAATCAATACTTACATGAAAAGCACTGCTTCCAATGAATGATTACACACCAGCTGCCACTGAAATCTTCAGCTGTTTTTCTTGTTATTCATTCTAGTGTGCTAACTCCCACCATGTCTCTGATTTGTTATCCAGGTACAACCCGCGCCCCACGTGAAGGAGAAGTTCCTGGCGTGGATTACAACTTCCTCTCAGTGGAGGACTTCCTGGAGTTGGAGAAAAGTGGGACCCTCTTGGAGATCGGAACATATGATGGTAAATTGGAAAGTCACACATTTGATTGGATGTCTTGTATCTTACCTCTATGGATAAAACTTGGTTCACTGGCAAAGAGATACATCGTAAAACATTTAGTAGCTGTATGTAGGTGTTTCAGACCTGACTCTAATTTGACTTGTGCACAAGCTTAAACCTCTGATTGTATTCCAGTGGTTTTCAACCATTTTTCATGCCAAATTTGACCCTTACAGATTCAGAGGGTTAAATTGTCAAACGGCATTGAAGCTGACATTGGACAGGTGTGCCAGCTTGCATAGCAGAAAATTACCAAGACCTTCTGTACCTTCAGCCAGTACTTAAACTTGCCCACTCACGATACATTGTCAGCAAGCAGGCATGTTGTGTCTCTGTCCAGACCAATCAGTCTGGGTACACCTGTTGGCACAGCAGGAGGGAACCATGTCTCGCTCTGCCTCCAGCTGGTTCTCAAACATGCCCGTCCCTGTCAAGTTCTCGAGTCATGCCCCTTGAGCAAAAGAGCACAATCTTCACTTTAGATTTTGCTTGTATTGACATTCAACAATAAGATTGGATTGAAAGAAATCCATCGCAGAATGACAGATATACAAATGTCTGAACAGATCGTCTCAGTATATCGTGAAACCAGGAAGACTGGTTTGTATTTTTAGAAGATTTTTCTAAAAGTAAAAATTCTAATTCTCCTCTGTCCACCATAAATGTAGGTCAGACAGCCGTCAGCAACATGTTAACCTCCTGTCTCTGGGGGATGTTGAAAGTAGCTCTCGGACATACTGGAAAACACTGGCTAAAATAGAAGAAGAAAAGAAAAGTTTGAAAAGTTGAAAAGGTTGCTGTAAAAATCTTGATATGCTTTGTGCGTCATGAAAGCAACTTCACAAAGGTATATTCATGAAAAATGGATGTGGTAGATGTTGGATATATAGGGACTGGGCAGTTGCCAGCGTTAGTGTTAGTTGATTTGTTCTGTGTTGGCAGACACCATCACACATAAACCTTTTAGATCATGTCAAAGGTCTTTGGGTTGTAAAAAGTTTTTGGAATTTGCATTGCAACATGACTGTAATCCCAGCTCATCTATTATCCGAGGTGTTCTCCTTTATATCTATGCAAACGACGAGTATGTGCTGCCAAAACCTGGGAACAGTCGTCATTTGTGGGTTATCTACTTTTGGATGGTGATGATGATTCTTCATCAAACAAGTTGCCGCTGATGAAAATGCAGTTTATCACACAGCTGGATAAAATGTAGCATCTAAAATAACGCATTTACTCTCACATGCCATACATAAAGAGAAAGCTAAAAAAAAGATGTAAGAAAGTCAATTTAAAAGCAAGAGAAAGTGAAAGTTTTGAAAAACCGTCTCCCCTCAAAGGCACATAGAGCACACAACACAACTGATAAACCAGAGACACTACTGCCACACTGGATGGACTGTAAACAACAACACTGCCATGTGTCACCCACATTCAGTCAGATAATGTTTAATTAAGTGTCTGCTGTGTCCACTTAGCCTATTCACTGTTCCATAACAATGGATTTCCCTCTGACGGCAAGCCAGGAGAAACAAACAAGGCCAATGGACCTCTGACTGGCGACTAGCTTACTCACTTCTACTGATGACCGTATGGAGGAAATCACAAGCTAGCTTGGCTCACAATTCAAATATTTTCTACAGAATCTTAAGACAGTATTCGCTTGCGACTGCATGGCCGTGTATAATCGGTAACATGTGATGATTGAAAGGGAAACAGAGTGTTATGTCATTGTGTACATATGATCCAGTTAGTTCTGGTTCCACGTTGCAATTGTGCAAACTACAGACTTTACCTGACATTCCTATGTCTTGTTGTCATTGAATAGAGTCTGTAGTGTGCACCGCTCTCATCCTCTCTCTTTACTTACAGTAGGTCTCGAGGAGCTGCAGTGTTTATTTAAAGACAAACTGAAACCTACAATGTTTATTTACTCTCATGACAACTTACTACTACTTACTGCTAGTTTCTTGTCTTAAAGGCACTATGCTACTCTTATAACCTAACCTGCCAGAACATCCTGGTTGAAAAGTCTGAACCACTGGAAACAAACCAGAGTATGGCTCAGTTTGATCTGGACCAGGACCACTTCTTTTCTTGGGACCAGGGTTCAGTTGTTCGGTCTGGGGAGGTTCAACACCTGTAATTTTGGTTTGGATAAAACTGAAAGTCCAGACCAAAAAAGTATGTGTCAAAGGGCCCTAATGATACATAGTATACTATTATAATATCTCAGTCCAGCTGAAACCGTAATCTCTAGACGATCAATCATCTGTAGACAAGCCTGTGTGTACCAGTCCTCAACAGTTAAATTATCTCGTGTTTTGGTCTAAGAATGCAATAATACCATTTTCTCTGTCTTAAATTTAAATAAAATAGAATGCAATTATTTTTGCTAATGCTATGTGACAAATTCAAGTGAAAACTCCACAAAGACAATATATTTTTTGTTCAAAATGACAAACTTTTATTTTCGTAAATAGAAACTTTGCACAGCATCCAAACTTTTTTGAGTTGTTTATCACTTGGGGAAAAGTATTTTGAAAACTGCCAATAAAGCTTTTTCATGGCACACATTATTAATATCATCAATTACACCTGTGCTTTTCCTGCTATGACATGCCAAAATCACTGCTCTGAGAAAAGATTGTTTCCTATTTAAGTTTCAGTTTGCCAATTTATCTTCTGACTGTAATGTTTCCATCTGGACCAGAACATAGCTTTTATACTTTGGATGCTCATGCGTACATGCTAGTCTTCAGATGATACAGTCTCCTTAGGTCTGCCTGGTCTAACTTTGGATGAAAAACAGTTCTGCGTATTTTGTCAGTTTAGCTAAAATGTGCTATTGGTATTCAAGGACAATTTGGCTGAAAACTACTAGGATGTTTTTTTAACAACTACAACTTTACCTCCAAGAATAAGATTTGTAATGGTGGAAAACGATTCAATATTGTTTGAAAAACATAATTTGAGTAAAACAGTCATTTGTTTATGGTAAGCTGTAAACTTTAGCTTTGCCTAATAGATTCACATTTTCCCACAGACAAAACCCAGTCTCTCTATTTGCATACAAAGGCTATTACTAAACCCCCTAAAACGCACACACCCTACACACAACCCTTTGACCCTGTCCTCTCTAACCCTCCTTCTCTTAATCCCCCCATCCCTGCCTCTTTCTTTTGTTGCCTAGGTAACTATTATGGGACGCCCAAGCCACCGGTGCAGCCCCCCGGTGGGAAAGTGATTAGCAGTAGCGGTAGCGGCGGTGATGCCCCACTGCCAGACGGGCTCAGCGGTAGCCTGCCGGGCTCGCAGCACTCCACTCCCCGACGCTCCAAGTCCTACAATGACATGCACAATGCTGGAATAGTGCCTGGAGAGCAGCAGCAGGAGGACGACGAGGACCTCCCTGACATGAACAGTAGCTTTACAGGTACGTACAGGGGACGGGAGGCAGAGGACCAAGGGTAGGACAGAGGAGATGCAATGGTATGTGGATGGACAGGGAGAGGACAGAGGGGTAGATGCATGTCTTTTCAGGTTTCTCAGTGACCAGTGTCTGAGCACAATTGAGACAGTTCACTTCAGATAGATTACTTTGAAGTAATAATTACTACTCAGTAGATCCTGGCCAATATGATTTTTTTGTTTGTTAAATCTGACACTGATTTTAGATTTAGCAATTCAAACATATGGCCGCAGATAAAGTGAATTTTTGACATGAAATTAAAATAGACCTTTTCAATCTTGATTTTGGTGCCAAATCAGTCAGAAGGGTCTAATGTGTGCAATATACAGGACCAGTTGCATTGTGGGAAATGTAGGTTTCAGTGTTTTGGGGTCTTGATTAGGACTAAGGTCAGAATATCTCTGCCTTTTTTTTTAATGTATTCCTCTCAGGTCTCCAAACCTTTTTGCAGGTAATTGCCCCTTTACATAAATACTTATAGGTTTTCATATAGTATGTAAGAAAGGACAAGGAATTAGTTGTCATGTGATGGACATTTGTCCTTGTTATTAGACCCAGAGCTGAACAATTCATTGGAATTTGGTCAGAATTGCAATATTGACTGGTGCAATATCCATCCAATATCTTTGTTAAGGGCAAAATATGTGTCGAAATAGCATTCTATAAGAGGTTATGTGGTGTTGCAGAGATTTCACGGCCTACAAATTGTATTATATAGATTTGAGAAAAAATCTGTACCATGCAATGAGTTTGGTACAGATCCTTGAAAGAAATTACACCGTGATCATTTTAATATTTTTTAAAAATTAGAATAATTATGGAGAAATGCTCAGTCCTTCCTATATTGTGAATCATATCACTATTGCAATATAGATTCAATATAGATAACCATTAGATATTGTTTCCAAAGCGTTCAGCCCTACCATTTCCGTCAGCATGTTGGCTTTTTTAATGATTCAGCTACTATTCTAAAGATTTGTTTCTTTAATTTCCTTAATTTTAGAGTGCCTTCCTGTTTATGCTACTTTCTTCCCCGCTTTCCTAGATCACCCGACACATTTTTGATCTGTGGTTTAATACACAGAGCAACCAGTCATCTATTTTCCTTCGTTCAGCCCTATTTTTGACATCAGCTGAACAATTGATTAATCTGATATTGAATAGGGGAATCCATAATAAAACCAACCAACCCCACCCAAAACGAGAGACACTGAAAACAATGCAACAGTGAGATGCAATGTGAAAGCTACACCCCTGAAATACAGTTGATTTGAAGTGTGTACTCAATCTGTGCTGCTAAACAGCCTGCACAGTTATTTTTCTCTGGCTGTTGGTTGAGCACAGATGTGCATTTTTTTCTGTTAAGCAGCCTCAAACTGCGAGTAAGAAGGTGAAATCCAATAACAAGCGGTCACTCAAGGCACATTTGAAACACTTTCTGAAGCCAGGTATAAACAGCAGTCCATCTCCACTGGATTCAGGCACAATTTTCATCTATTTGGATACAAAATATCAGGACAGAACAGGCCTCAAGGCTGGTCCTCTACTCCAAACGAAATTAAATTTGCCATCTTTTCGTACAGCCAATATAAAGTGCCACATTTGGCATAGTGAACAGTCTGGATATCTTCACTTGTCTACATTTTCACACAGGTTTTTTCACTTTCTCACAATTTTGCCTAAACTAATTAACAGCTGTCATATAAGCAGCTGCACGCCACTTATTATTGGTGTATTGTCACCTTTCTTTGCTAGCTGTAGCTGCGGTGGTGGAAGAAGTATTCAGATGTCTTACTTTAATAAAACTAGTAATACCACACTGCGGAATGATTCCACTAAAAGTAAAAGTCCTGCATTCAAAACTTACTTAAGTTAAAGTACAAAAGTATCAGCACTGAAATCTACTTAAAGTATTAAAATGACTTGTAATGCACAATGGCCCCACTAACATTGTTATATACAGTCATGGAAAAAAAATATTAGACCATTGTTTTCTTCAATTTATTGTTCAGTTTAATACCTGGTACAACTACATGTACATTTGTTTGGACAAATATAATGATAACAACACAAATGGCTCACAGGAGTTTCATTTAAGAGCTGATATCTAGCCTTTTTCCATGGTTTTCTTGATAATAACCTAAATCATAATCAAGAAAACCATGGAAAATGGCCGGATATTTTAGCTCTTAAATTAAACTCTTATGAGCTATTTTTCCATGACTGTATATTCTAAATATATTATTGGATTTTTATTTTTGATACATTTATGTAAGCATAATTTTACTGTATCAATGTAGTTCACAATTTGACTATCTAATATACTTTCATATGGTTTCATTTATAAAAATTGGTTTGATACTGATCATGTTTTTTTCATCTTAAATCTTCACCTGGAAAGTAGCTAGTAACTAAAGCTGGCAGCTAAATGTGAGGGAGTAAAAAGTATAGAGTTACATATGTGGAAAATACTGAAATGCAATTTTTAGGCACTTCTACTTTACTTAAATACAGTAGTTGAGTAAATGTACTTAGTTAGATTCCACCAATGTGTAGCTGTAAGTTAACTCCTTGTTTCAGGGAACTTACATCATGACTCACATGCTCCTTCAGAACACCTTCAAAACAAACAGAGCTCAGTGAGTACACAGGCAGTTGCTTGCAGAGCTGATTTCAACAGCAGCCTGAGAACAAGCTTCTTCTTTTTTTTTGGAGTAAAACACTCGAGTGCAATCCTGATTTCTGCAGCTCTGTTTGGATGTAGAGGGAAAAACAAGATTTTTTAGTTGGGATGGATAAAGTGGGAGGGAATGCAAGTGGAGACAAGGTAGCGGGATGTTAAATAGAAAGAGGGAGTGGCTGGGAAGGGGCAAAGTGGGCAAGTCTGAAAAAGGATTGGACAGAGAGTGGAAGCAAGGGAGGATTGTGTTTTCTGAAGGAGGTTAAGCTCAGAAAATGAAGAAGTAGGAGAAAGAGCACAAAGGAGGGAGAGAGAGAGAGTGTGGTGAGGGGCTGCAGAACACAAGAGCTTCTTTGATTGGTGAGTAAGTGGTCTCTGGGTTCGACTACATCTGCCTGTATCCATGCGCCCAATGTAATGTAAAATGTAAAATAGTGCCATCTGGCTGCAAGCAGCAGAGGGTGGATGACTGAGCAACCTCCATTTTTGAAAGGATTCTTTATGAAATTATTAGAACTAATGTTTGTGAATTTGAGGGAGAATTGATTTGATTCATTTCTAATGTTTGGAAGCATAATGTAGATAGCATTGCTGTTAAAAAAAAGGCTTTGTTGGAGATTATTTTAAACTATATTACTAGCTCATTTCCTGATATGTGCTCTTGTGTGTTAGTAGGTCAGTAGGCATTGTAAGGAGGTTGACTCAGCCCTAAAGCTGTTCCTGCCATGTGTTTTTTAAGAAGGTGGAACCAAAAGTTGTTTATTTGCCGTCTGTGATTGTGTGAGCTCCGAGGGTGCCAGTCAAGTGTGAGTGTGAAAATGAGATAACAGGAAACTAGGTGATAGAACTTCAGAGGCCATGGTTTTAGGTGTGAACTGCCCACTCAGCAGTCTTTAATTGAGGGAAATGTCTCTATGGCTGTGAGAAGTGTAACACAGCAGTGGGACTGTGATTTTAGGCAAAAACTACATGTGAAATCTTTGAAAAGTCCTCTTTCTTTCAGAGGCAAGATAAGGCTTTTTAAAAAACTCTTGAGCTACCCTAATCTTTGAAGAATTTGGACTGCCAGTAAAAGAGATTTTTGATTGATGTGGACCTCTTGTAAAATACAATGACTTGGGGAGTGAGGTTAAGCTCAGGTTTTTCAGCAGAATTTCCATATAAAACTTGCTTTTCTTAAGATAGTGATCTTATTTGAGTGTAAAATTCAATTAAATACTAGGTCTTCATGCATCATGTTTTTGTGAAAAGTATGCCCAGTTTATTGAATAGTAACCTTCACTGCTTTCAATAGCACTTCATCACATGTACAAATCATTAAACAGGAAATCAGTAAAATCACAGCGTTCTCCCCTCACATGTGAAGCCAAACACTTCTGTACTGTCTGAGCCAAAGGACTGCATGCTTACATGTATGTTTTTAATATATTTCTGCTGTGCATATATTTTATATTTTGTTTTAATGTGCTATAGAAAAAAACTTGACATTGATATTTTTATGATACTTTAACCAGTATATATATATATATATATATATATATATATATATATATATATATACACACATATACACATTTACACATTTACACTTTACATTGATGACATTAGATTGTTGATCACTGAATCAATATATCCCAATCAATATATGTCATAACACATACATATTATTGGATTTATTTGGCAAACAAATGGATTATGTCTGCTTATGATAATTAAGAGATGAGATTCTATCTGCATTATCTGCATTCCCACTATGAATGTTCCCACAAATCTACAACCCTAACAATGACAGCAAGATTGTAATTCTTGGCACATTTCCCCTTCCAATTTTTTCCTTCTTCTTAAAAATGTTTTTCTTCAAAGTTACAATCTGTCATGTTAGCAACCTGACTGTGCTGTATCTCGTGGCATCATGCTCCTCAGGATTAAACTCTTCTCATCCAGGGAGTCATTGAAGGAGTCGAAGCAATTGTTTCCATTTTTAGTTGACATTTGTGGCTTTGAGGCTCCTCTAGTGACACCCGAGTTGTTTCCACTGCTACTTTATCTTCCTGAAAGTGTTTCTTTCTTTAACCTTTAACATGTTAATACACAGAGCCTTGTTTGCCTTGTTTCCTCTAGGAGACTCTAGTGAATTTGACGAGATTCATCACTCAGTGCGCCCCTTCGCCCCCCAAAAGAGTGACCCGCCCTACGTTGGGAGATCCCCCTCACCATCGGCCACCACGGAGAGCACTCAGCAGTCACACTCTCACCTGAGCCATCCTCCCCCGGAGGATCCTTTGGGTCCTCTGCCTGACAACTGGGAGATGGCGTACACCGAGAACGGAGAGGTCTACTTTATAGAGTAAGTAGCTCGATGGATTTACACTAGTAATGTTGCATGTCAGAGTTCACTTCTTGGGTAACGCTGCTGTAGCTGGACCAAGGATGTTTTCACACCAGCACTTTTTAGCACTTCTTGGTCTGATCCCAAATAAACTTCTTTTTTTCCAGTGTGAATGTGGTGCAACCTTGATCTGACCCTAGTACGAAGTTGCAGTTTGTAATTGGACATTATGATTACAGTTTGTAGCTGTGGATCCCTGTTTGTTAAATAAAAAATTCCAAATTACTTTATTCAGTTAGTCTATTAGCTCTGTTAGAATGAGACAGCCTGATGGCTGTAGGAGTGAAGGATCTTTTGTCTCTCTCCGTCCTGCAACGGAGAGAGAGGAGCCGTCCACTGCTGTTTTTTTGGTCCATAAAGGTTTTGTGTAGCGGATGATCCAGGTATTTCAGGATGGCCTCGAACATCTTGACAGTGCATCTCTCCACCACCTCCTCCAGTGTGTCCAACCTGGCTCCAACCACAGATCCAGCTCTTTAGACCAGTCTGTTAAAAGAACTAGTCTGTGGACACTAACTGAAGCTTGAGTGTGGAATTTTAAAAGAGAGGAAAGTCCCACATTGGAGCAAGATGATTTCTTCGGCATGGTGCCACTTTACTTTAAGGCAAATTTGAATAACAATATGGCAAATAAAATCTGCATGATTGGGGAAATAGTAGAAACTATGGTGAGCTGGTCACATTTTATAACTGTGCCATTTTGCTCACTGTTACTCATTAGTGCTAGATCCCAATAGATTTAAAATACTGACTATAATGAGCTATGTCTGTGACCTTGTGCGATTCAGTTGTCCATTTATAAAGACTCTTAAGAATAGTGCAGGTTCAGTGATTTCTAAAAGACTAATTCTGTGCTTTACAGACAGACAGACTTTAATAACGGACTGCAGCTTCTGTCCATCCAAAGCTGCAGTCTGTTATTAAAGTAAATGGTGGAATAGCTTCTACTTTTCTCATACTAGAGTTCTTTTGTATTTTCTTTGGGCTGCTATTTTGTGAACAGAATTATTATGGAGGCGTTTATTTTCTTTTGAATATCATTAAAGATTTAATGTTTCTTGCTTCACAACAGATGTGAGGAACTTTTTCCATTACTTCTGGGTAATTGTTTTTTATTTGTGTGTATTTTCTGTGTAGCCACAATACAAAGACCACCTCCTGGATAGACCCTCGGTGCCTGGACAAGCCTCAGAAACCCCTGGAAGAATGTGAAGACGATGGTACGTTCATGTTTGATCACGATTACCTACGAGGTTATGTGTTGAATCTTGACTTTTACACTTATTTCTATTTTGTTTATTTTCAAGTGTAAAAATATGGGTTTCTTCCATACTGTCCTTTTATTATTGAACTCTCAAACTTTTCTAGGACACATACGGCCTTTAGCCGTGATTACTATCTTTCAGAAGCTACAGCAGGCTCATTTTTAGCTAGACTGAAGAGTAGTATCATGTTAAACTAGATAACCTAAGGATCCATTGGTACCAACCATGTTATGTTTAGTTGACATGAAACTTGACCTCACTGTATAAAATGAAATGTTGTGTCCTCTAGGATAATCACAGCTTCATGAAAATGTATAACCACAAACTAGAGACCCAGAGGTAATTCAGAGGATGTGTAGCTTTCCTAGTTTATTGACAATAAGGGGGCTTCTTAACCATCTCCAAAAAAGTGCTTACCATCTAATAGCCTGAGAGTTCTTATTTCGTATGGATTTTTCTACTCTGTTCCTCAAGATCTTGGTGTGTGATGTGGTATTTTGGAGTGATTGTGAACATTTTATCAATTCTCAAGAAATTGTGCACGATATCTGTGTACCAAATAGTATCAATCTAAAAATTGCAACATTACAACATCTCACAAAACATAATTGAGCATGGGAATGACCATCATATACTTCATTATGTCTTACACATACACTGTAGATAAAGTTTTTTATCAGATTTTTTATTTATCAGATGTATGACTACAACATCTTGACACACAGTGCCGATCTGCATCTCAAATTATTCTTCAGCTTCTAATTAACCATCTTCTATGTCACATCTACTGTTGACCTGTTATCTACCCCTAAAGATCTCTTGCCCCCCTTAAATGACAAAAATGGGTCTTAGTGGGTCTCTAATAGTTAAACAAAACTAGAACATACTCTTGTATTAGATCCTTTTCACACCTGTGTCCAATCAACTAGCCCTGTAATCAGATTCTAGTTTCCAACCCAAACACCTTCTTATTTTACAATGCTGTGTTGTTGTGAAAGTCCCAGATGTTTATACAGGAGTAGTGGTTCCCCCAGCAGCCTTTAGATGTCAGTGTTGGGTCACAGAAAATGGTGAGCAGTCATGGGTGGCACTGCTCTGCTATGGTCCTTCTTTTAGCTGTTTGTCAGAGCATGATGCCCCACAGCTTCAAGGAGATGACTGCATCATTTACATCATGCAGCTCAAATAAGCAACGCCCTCGCTGATCTGCACTGAGGCGTCGTGTCTGCTCAAAGATGCTTAACACAGAATATTAAACACAAATTTGTGCAGACAAATACAGAGAGAAAAGTGTTCCATTTTTGTCAATCTGTATGATGCATTACTATGCACAAAATAAAATGTGTTAACAGTTGTCGTGTACTTTTTTGGATTATTAAAGTTAAAATTCTGCCTCACCTCTGCAGCACCAAACCACACACACAGATGCAGTCATTCGGGGAAAACATGCTTTGTGATTTTTTGAATGCTCTGGCTTTGATTAAATCTGACGTAGTGACTGACTCACAGATGTGCACCTTTTCTCCTCTCTGCCCCCCTTTTCTCTCCTTTTCACACCGACCCTGTGCTGCTGTTCTGTCCATCCCGCTGAGCAGAAGGGGTACACACAGAGGAGCTGGACAATGACCTCGGTAGGACATTCTCTCATATTTTACACCAAAGAAATGAATCACCCTACATTCACCATCTCACCACCAGTGTTACCTTGAGTTTGCACTGGTCTGATTCATTATTGTAAAAGTTTCAGCTACATCTAGAAAATGAGAAACTGAAGATAATGGTGCACGCCTACATAATGGCATGCACACCAGTACCACCAGTGAGTCCCAAACAGAGCGGTATGACAGCTGTTAAGAGATGACAGTGACAATAATCATGTAGAAATTACACATTATGCCACGCTGACAGAGATTTGACCTTTACCTAGCCTATTCTCACTATGTACCTTTGATTTTCACCAAACACGCACTGTGTCAGCTTGTGCATCATGCCACACACTCACACCATCATTTCACACATAAGAAACGCGGGCTGATCCGAGGAAGATTGTCATAATGATGATTTCCTAATGGGTGTGTGTCTGAGACAGACGACAACAGGTCTTTTTTTCCCCGATGCCCATCAGCACACTAACTACCCTATCAGACACAGCAGCGCGTCCACTTGTGCAGGATAAATGGTGTCTGGAGACTGGCCCTGCACCGTTATGCACGGGTAATGAATGATGTCATTCCATTAGGGGAGCTATCTGATCAATGAGTGTAGTGGCCCTTTATGATGAACATGTTTTGACATGACCTGATAGTACATCAGAATGCAGGGACGGAAATGATAAATACATTATTCTCTTGTCTATTTGTAAAATTTGTCGTTGACAAGTGAAAGAATGAAACTTCTCTTAAGCCTTGTGTCTCATTTAAAAAAAAGTTGCACTTCTTAGAGGACAAAAATGCCAGATGATAAAGAGTTAAATCTTTCATGATCAGTCCTTCATCCATCCTTGGAATTTAGACCAAATTCCTGTTTGTAAGAACCATATATTGCTAAAGTAGTTTTTTTCTATGAAAACACAAAAGTTGAATCTTTATCTAAATGTTAAATGGAAGTGGGATTTATATGTTTTATTTTATGCACAGTCTGGGATATGTCAGTGATTGCCAGCAACATCGGTTTGGATGCAGTGCATCATTCACTGCAGTGCTCCTCCATAATACAGCAGCAATAGCAGTAGTGGAAGCTGGGATAGTAGTGTGCATTTGCCCCATAGGGCAAACATGAGAAAATGGTCAAATTTACGATTTACTCTAGATTGAGAGTCTTATGTTATGCTGTAATTGTGATGGTTTTAAAAATGTGGTTTGGTCTGAATGTCTGCATTTTGACTACACAGTTTATTATAGGCTTATAATAGGAGCTTCAAAAATTCTGAAGAAAAACTCAGACCCTTGCCAAATTTTTTGTCATATTTTTGCCTTGATTTTAACCGCTAATGGTTTTCAAGATTCAGAATATCCTTGAATTTGATATATGCATGTAACAAATAGTATTTTAAGATTTGAAATGAATGACTGGAGCTAGATTGACAAACACGAGCAGCAAAAAGAAAAGGGCATTCACAACCAACCATCTGCTTTTTTTCTCTCACAGTTTTTCGCAATTAGTAGAAACAATTTTGTTGTGACAATAAAGGCCTGGAGAGTATGGACGTTTTTGGTGAAGGTACCTTGAAGTGCTTGAAAAGTGCTTGAATCAGCTTCTTTAAAAAGCTGTAAGAATCCTGCATATACATGAACCAAAATGCCAAAATGATTGAAAATTTAAAAAAACAAAATTGTCCCTTTTGATGCTCAAGGATTAACTTTATTCATAACAACTTTCAGTTTTGTAATATTGGAGTTAAAAAGGTTTTCATTAACCCCAGGTTCAGGGACTTATCGTGGAACCCTCTTTAGTAAGTACTGGAATCAAGCTTTGTTTTTTTGATCATCTACTAAAGCTACATTATTCAATATTTTTCATATTAACTCTGAATGAAATGACTAAATGTCACAAGAAAGTGTTTACCCACAGAGAAATATCGCGCTGCATTTAGCCTCTTTATTTTCCAGCAGCTGTTAAAAAGGATGACAAATACCGAAGATGAAAAAGGGTGATGACACTGTAAAGGTGAACCGTCCATCTGCAGGGATTCCGTCTTGTTAGCATCTTAAACAGCTGCCATGTTATACCCATCAGATCAGAAAAGTCCATAAGACAGCGCTCGACTGGATGAACATGCTCGATAAATATCGATCAGCAAAATCCAATACAGGTGGGCAAAGGAACGCAATTAACTTCAGTTCTCTGAGGAGGAGCAGACTCAAGCACTTTATGAACGCAGAGCACACACATGCACACACACGCCCACACACACACACACACACACACACATGCACAGTGTGCCTACCTCTGTAGTACATGCAAACTCAAGAGAAATCAATCACAGCACAGTATCAAGAGAATGAGATGCAAATAGTTAAACATGTAATTCATCATGCTTGACTCAGTCTTGAATTCACAATATGTTCTGGAAGGCGGGACGTGGGAAGAGGGACACAGTGCAGGAAAACACTGCTTAATGAGTGACAGATTTCTCTCTTTGTCTTTCTCATTTCCACTTAGTGAAATGTATGCCATATTGGTTGCAGCAGTAAATGTCCTTTCTTTGCTCTCTCTCTCTCTCTCTCACACACACACACACACACACACACACCACCCATCCACCCACACACACACACACAGGTGCTCCTCCAGGAGCAGAACTAGTGCAGTGTGAAATCAAGTGGGTGATTAAAATTTTGCGCGAGGCGATGCGGGACCGCATTCCATTTAACGTTCCAGTTCAGAAATCTGAATGATAATTCGCCGTGCCTGCTTTGTGGCTTCACCCTGTACAACAACACCAACGCTGTAACCTTGCACTCCCTTTTAGCTGCATGTGCTGTCTATTAGCTGCATTTAGCAGGTGCAGAAAATATGGAATTATAGGAACTGATTGCAGGTGTGTCCATGGTTGCTTTAAATCACCTGGTCTACCTGCTCTGACAAACTGTAATCTGTAGTGTCAAGCACAATTTAAACATTCCCATCTGGCTTTTTTTTTTTTTTTTTTGCATCTGCTCGACTATTCCACTCCAAACCAAGGGCCCATCTCATTAGAAAGCAGAGGGAGGCTCTCCAAGTTGGATGATTGTAATTACCATCTACTTGCACACAGGGCGAGGTTTAATTGGCTGAGGATAATGATATGTAAAACTGATATATCACAGGAGAGGATTATTGGACAATCTGTGTTTGTAGCCAATTAGAAGCCTCTAACATTATCTATGTGGAGGCCAGCCAATAATCAATTCTGCTGTAATCAGATGGCTCTGTTGGAGATTACGGCATCACTTTCTCTGGCAAACACTGCATAAATACAGCGAGATTACACCATCGGGCAATTACAGGCTGCTGAAGTGGGCCCAGTCATATTCATAACTTTCCTAATCAGCGTTGAATGAATGATGAGATTTTACTTTCTGTAAATGTCTGTACAGGGTTACTATGAGGACCGGAAATCCTTGAAAACACTTGAATGTGGTGTTTTCAGGGTTAGTAAAAATTGCTTTGATTTTTTAATAAAGTGCTTGAAACTTTCGTTTATAGCAAAATAAAATCCCATTTAACCGTTTCAATCCCATAACCTGCCCAAGTGATTGAAAAGCATGTTTTCTTTAAAAATCTCCCAAAGTGACACCATTTTTCATTGAGAGAAACTCTGAAAACAGGCATTATCGTTGGATTTTCAACTTAACAACTTGTCTTTAACTGATCATGTCTTTCAAATGCTTCTGTCAGAAAATGTAGCCAAATTGAAGATTTAAATTCCTTCATTCACGGCTTCTCCTAACTTGGGTTGCGGGGAGCTGGAGCCTATCCCAGCTGACATTGCGTGAGAGGCGGGTTAGACCCAGGCCTCCAGACTATCACAGGGCTGCCACATAGAGACAGACAACCATTCATGCTGTCAATCACTTCTACGGGCCATGATAGCGCTTTCTCCATAGAGGTGCAGGACTTATGCAGTGAAAAGTGAGGAAACAGTGAGTAAAATGTGAAAGGAACAAAAACGCCCTGAAACCGCTTTGGGTTCAGAGGATTAATATGATGAAGAAGTGAAATATCCAGTGAATGTATATTACTGTGCAGGTGTGAAAAATGCCTAGAAGAATTTATGCTGGTTTGAAGGCAAAGTGTGGTCACCCCAAATATTGATTTGATTTACATTTTTCTTCTGTTCACTCACTTTACATTTTGTTAATTGATAAAAAATAAACTATTAACATTTCTAATTTTGAAAGCATTCTTATTTTACTGTTACGGTACTTTTATGGTGCTGGTAAAGTTTGAAAATGCACCTTGAATTTGACTTTGGAAAAATGTGTAAAAGTGTCTGCACATGCGTACTAACATCACTGTGAGTTAGCAGCTGCTTTCAATGCCAGCTCCTCTGATGAAGTAGAGTCAAGGTGCAGTCTCAGTCCATAACGGGTGAATTATGTAAGGACAAAAACTTGAGCAGACTGAGCCACACCACCATTGTGTTTAGCCAAGGACAGGTATCTTTTCACTAATAGAAGTCTCTTTTCTTGGTATTATCTACAAGCTCTTTTTTATTGTTGTGAGAAAAGGAAAGGAAATGTGTCATTATGCATAAAAAAATAATTCAATATTTTTTCCCTGCACATTGTCAGACTCTTTTCATTTCAAGCATTGTTGTTTCAAAGCCTGGATTATTCCCACTTCCTGCTCTCCCCCCAGTTTCCCCTCCTTCCTACTTTCACCTGTCTTTCCTTCCTTGCTCCCCGTCCTCTCTCTGACCCTATCACAACTCCTTTTCTCCCACCTCCTTTCATCTCTCCATCCCTCCATTCATTCATCCATCCATCCTTGCCCAAGGGGGCCTTGCTCTGCTCTTATCTGATGTGTGGAAATGTCAGCAGTGTGAGGGGACAAGGGATGAGGGAGGGGGGGCCTGTGAAGCTGTTGAGTCACTCCAGCCCTGGAGACTGACTGACAGGCAGCCACAATGGAGAGGCAAAAGGTCTCTGCTGGCCTTGCCTCTAATGGCTCAATACACAGCCCCCAGCAACTGCACAGCCTTGAGTTTTCACCGTTTTCTCTCTGTCTTTTTCTTTTTTTAGAACTTCCACCTGGATGGGAGAAAATAGATGATCCAGTGTATGGGGTCTACTATGTTGAGTAAGTGACGTACAGTATCCACAGTATGCAAATGCACAGGCTGACGCTGCACATGCAGAAAGAAGAAGAAACAGAGTGCATTTTTCTTCTTGCACATAAATAGAAATGCTTTCACACGCTTTCATTGGCACAAAGGAAATTGTTGACCTTACTGTAAATAGGAGCAGCCCTAATGTATGTACTATTTGTAAGACGTCACGGCTCTTTTTCTTCGCTGCTATTTTGGTCTTTTTCTACACTTCCAAAATATAGGCCATTTTGTTTGTGTCATTATCATTTGGGAAAACATGCAGCGAATGTGTGTGTGTGCATATGTGTGCATCTCGTCTTGTGTGAAGCCCCTGGGCCCTCAGCATTAATACGAATATGTTTCATGCGTTTTTGATGTTGTTCAAAGCAGCACCTGGGGGCTCAAGGCTGTGGCATTTCAATTTTCTCCCCCTCTTTGTCTCTGCAATATTTATTTTTGTTCTAATATACATTATTCACCGCTGCCTTCATTTGCCGTACAATGTGGCGCTTTCAGGTGTAATTTCTCGGTGCCGGTAGGTTAGTGGGAAACCTCTCAGGGTTGTGATGTGAAAGATGTTAAATGGGATTTATTTGATGTGGGCGTGATTGTGTCAGAGAAGGGTTCCTGTGTGAGTATGGATGGGTGTATTGTGCCATTGTGTATTAATCAAAGCTTATTGCCATGTGTCCCCTCCCTCTCTTGACCCTATCTCTCTCCTCTATTACCTTATCCTCTCCTCTGTGTCTGTTTTCCCTCCCTGCCGCGCTCCACTTTCCTGCTGATATTTACTTCTTGCCCCACATCCTGTTTTCTATTCTTATTCATTCCTCCCCGTCCTTCATTTCTTATTCCTCAACCTCCATCCACTCGTCCCTCCTTTTTTCCACCATCCCAAAGTCATATCAACAGGAAGACCCAGTATGAGAATCCAGTGTTGGAGGCTAAGAGGCGCAGGCAGCTGGAACAGCAGCAGCCTCAGCAGCCTCAGCCTCAAAGCCAGCAGCCACCTGAAGGTGAGCGCTACATCCGAGGTTCGTTCACAAGCCCCCACCAAGGGCGTCATTTCCTTTCTTTCTATTCATGTGTGCGACTGAGATGTTTGTCTCTGTCTGTCTGTCTGTGTGAGATTGTGTCTTTGTAACGACTACTGCTACTGTATTACTTGATGTTGCCTGCTACTGCCTTATGATTTGCTAAGTGCCCTTCCATAAAGGCATAACTATAATTTGCGGCTGTATCACACGGCCCTTTTTGAAGTTAATTTCTTTTTTCTGTGTTGCTTTCCGACACTTGTTTGTGGTAATAACTTGAAAGCCTTTTTTCATTGTTGAAGACAGGTAAGTTTATCTTTAACTGGAAATTATCTGCCTGCTAAAGAGAGTCTCTTTTCTCATTTGTCACTTAATAAAGCACTAAGTGCAGCCAGCGATAAAAGTTATGATTCAGCTTGCACAGCTGCCAAAACACAAGTAATTGGTAACCTTAGATTGCTTCCACTTCCTGTGTTAAACCTTATGCAGTCACAGGACGTCCCGCCTGCACAGATTAATTGTAAATGCGGGCCGGCCCACATGGGAACTCTCCTATCGCGCCCCACCTTCTGCTCAGTCAGCAGAAATCTTTCGATTCCACCTGATTACCTGCTGATTTTTTTTCCCCTTGTCTGAAACTCTCTCTTCAAAATAAACTCTCAATACCTTCAAGCGGAGTTTTTTACCAATTATTTTCACTTCTGCATTGATTCTATCTCACTGTTAAGAATATTAATGAAGGTTGTAGTCTGATCGGTGCCGAGATGCCGTAACAAGGTGATTAATCAAAGAGGGTAGTCATTATGAGGAAATGGGTCGCTCTTTTTTCACACACCTCCATTTTTATTCAACAGAGAGATGTGAAACAGCAATAAAAGCTTAATGGAGTTTGTGCAACCTGTTTAACCTGAAAGTGTAATGTAGGTTTCACATGATTTTATATTATTATTATTTAGATATTTTGGTAGTCATACATTAATAACCCACCTTGATGAACTTCCTCTGTGGAAAGTTTTGTAACTGAATATCAGGCAGACACAAGAGGTAACCTGTACGTCTGAAAAGAGAAACCTGCATTCTTTCTAATGGCTAGCAGGGGATGACTCCACTGGTGGAAAAAGGCAGTCCTATAATATGAAAGTTTAAGATTAAATGACAATTTTTTTTTTTGCACCTCAGTAAACATGTTCCAAGTGTATGTATTTATTGTCTCAATTGATAGTTCCAAGTCCAATTCTTATATAGAGTTTATGGGCAGACACAGTACCAAAAATGTAGTATTTTAGGACCACTTACTTCACAAGTTCCTCTTGCATCACAGAAATCAAAATGACTTTTTTTTCACGCTCACAGCACAGTAGGCCGTGTTACCCCAGAGCCCTTAGGCCCAGTTTCTTCCACAAGTAGGGCAGCTGTGCACCTGTCCCGACCCCATCTAGAGAACATGTGCCTCTTGCTGTTACAGAATGGATCGAGGACTCTGCGTTGGCAGGGGCCCCGCTGGCCAGCTACGCTGCCAACCAGGAGACCTACAGGGACCCTCCAACAGGACCTCCGGTGGCCAACGCGATGGGACAAAAACGTAAGTTCCCATCATTACAGAACTGAAGTGTGAAACTTCATAAAAACAAGATTACTCATTAATTTTCTGCTTCTAGGCTGTTGCACCCAAAGTGACTTATTATGAGTTACAGTGTCGTTTGTTTTCCTGACTGAGCCGCAGCCTCAGGCTGTGTTTGAGCTTTCATGATGAAGCATCAGTTATGGATTCTATAAAACTGTTTTATTGTATAAACATGCTTCCTCTCTCTGTATTTACTGTGGCCACATATTGCTTCTTATGGCACCGCTGTTACGTTGTTTCATTTTCTGGATCAAATAATGGCCTGTTTTCAACCATTTAGCGATACACCTACAGACACAGTGTCTAGCCGTTACTGTGTGTTTCCTTCTCCTGGTTGCCAGCTCCTTTTATACCAGCCTCCCACTAGCAGCTTGTCTAATTAGCACAGCCATGGCAGAGAATTAACTGCCTCACCCTGTCTCTCCCTCTTACTCTCCCTTGCTGCTCTGTGGGACATCTTTTCCTTTTTCCTCATCAATCTTTTTATGTTATAGCACACATTCGTAGTCTTGCTGGCTTTTGTGTTGTCTCCCGCCACTTTCGCTTTGGTTCTGTCCACCTCTGTCTTTCTAAGTCTACTATGTACTGTCCTAGGCCTTGACATTCCTCCAGAGAAAGGCGTCATTTGAAATCTCTTTATCCCACTCCCTGCTTTTATATTTCCCTGCTTCCTGGTCTGTTCTTACATCTCTGGATCTCTCGTGGATAGAGCCGCCATCTATGTTCACAGTTTTGTTACATCTTTCCTGTTCTGAAAAATGCTATTCAAAGGCACTGCACACACAGACACACGCACACACAGACACACAGACACACAGACACACACACACACACACACACACACACACACTGCAAAAAAAACCCAACACAAACACAAGGACACTAACTGACTCCAAGGGTAATGCATTTTTCATTGAATGCATAAACTCTAGCAGTACCATAACACACTGTGGTGCTGCTGGTCACTAAGCACACATTTCTCTCTGATCCCTTTCCCTTAATGTACTCACTCTGTCTGTTCCCTTTCATTTTTTCTCTCACCTCTGCCGGCATCTCCATATTGATTTGTGTGAAGTCACTTTCTGTAGTATGTGGCTTACACTATGTCTATTAACGGTTGGTGCTCAGCTTGTCCCTGTATTCAACTGTTGTTCCCCGTTCCCTACATTCTGCAAGACACTGCATGAATACCTCACTCAAGTTTTTGATTTAGACTGATTCCATCCCATATCTTTCTTCATTTAATGCTAGATAATGAAATAGAGGAAGCAAAAGGAACAAGGACGAATGAGTAATTGGGTTTGGATTGTTCTCATGACTTAAGACCGTTGTGAAATGTGTTTCATGAATATTTCTGTGTTAATTAAACCCTCACAACCAGCATTGAATAATAGCGATATCTAGTTGGGGAGAGCCTTCCAGTGAGGCAGAACCTTCACTCATACAAATGCTATTGTCATTTGACCTTCATGCGTTTAGGGTGTCACTAACATTTGATTATATTACTTTAGAAATACGGTGCCTCCCTTGCATCTTTCAATACAAAACCACCATTACAAGGAAAAAAAGGCACTGAGCACATGACAATCAAGACGCTCAATATGTATAATTTGATCTGTACCATATTTAATTATATATATATATATATATATATATATATATATATATATATATATATATATATATATATATATATATATATATATATATATATTGTTCAAATTTCAATCCCAGAATCAATAGTCTTCTGATGGCAGCAATGGCTGATACCTAGGTGGCACCAGGAGTGTGGTTTGGATGGATTGGGATTTACACTGTAGATTACCCCCATTTTCTACCACATGTAACCTCACTTGTCTTTCCGATTCCTTTTTAACCTAATTAATCTGTTTATTTAATCAGCCTGTTTGGATTCATGTTATGTCATCAGTCCAGAACACACCCAGTGGGTGATCACCAAACCATAGTCAATAGCCATTACAACATAATGTACATAACCAGACGATTGCAGCTTCCAGGGCTGAGTAATGAAGCAAATATGGAAGTGCCTAAAGCTGTCGTTCTTCAAATGGCCACTTGAGGCTGGCTCCAAAAGCAAATCAATCCACAAAGTTATGGATAATTAAGGGCATTGTGCTTTGAGTGACAGGCGGATGCCGTCACATCCCAGACTTCATTCTGGCCACCTCAGCTCTACTTCTTTCTTGTTTTTGGACAGAACCCAACCTCAACCTCAAACAGAACCCATAGCTGCTTAATTCAGTTTGCACTGTTCCAACGTATCGGAAAAATCTAAATTAAATAATTTGTGTTTGTGTGTTAAGGAGGGAAGCCTTTCTTTACTCGGAACCGGTCCGAGCTGAAGGGGACTTTCATCAACACCAAGCTGAAAAAGAGTCGTCGGGGGTTCGGCTTCACTGTTGTAGGAGGCGACGAGCCAGATGAGTTCCTGCAAATTAAAAGCCTGGTCCTGGATGGACCTGCTGCCCTTGATGGCAAAATGGAGACAGGTTGGTGCACAAAGGAATACTGCTTTTGAAAATTGCTTTAGTTT
This sequence comes from Centropristis striata, assembly GCF_030273125.1. Classification (NCBI taxonomy): domain Eukaryota; kingdom Metazoa; phylum Chordata; class Actinopteri; order Perciformes; family Serranidae; genus Centropristis; species Centropristis striata. The sequence goes on along the minus strand of NC_081519.1, from coordinate 16,424,365 downwards.
GGTTTTCTGATTGCTGATTGAGTTTATGATGGGGAGCTAAAATGTTGTGCTAAATAAAAATTCTTGGAATTCTTTACAAACAAAATAAACTTCTGCCCCTTCTCCACCTCTAAGGTGATGTGATCGTGAGCGTCAATGACACATGTGTACTAGGCTACACCCACGCCCAAGTTGTGAAGATCTTCCAGTCCATCCCAATTGGCTCCATGGTCAACTTGGAGCTGTGCCGTGGCTACCCGCTGCCCTTCGACCCAGATGACCCCAACACTAGCTTGGTTACCTCAGTGGCCATTCTTGACAACAAAGAGCCCATCATTGTCAACGGTCAGGAAGCCCCCAGCTACGAATCGCCGTCCAGCCATGGCAGTCAGAACAACAACAACGGCTCGATCAACGGAGGAGCGCCGCTCAACGGCCTCCCTCGACCCCACAGCCCTTCGGCAGAGGTGGCTTCCGATACCTCTTCGCAGCACGGCTACCCCAGCGACGTGGTCACCCTGGCCTCATCCATCGCAACACAACCAGAGCTCATCACTGTACACATGGAGAAGGGAGACAAGGGCTTTGGCTTCACTATTGCCGACAGTCCCGGAGGTGGAGGACAGAGAGTGAAGCAGATCGTGGACTACCCGCGCTGCCGTGGCCTCAAGGAGGGCGACATCATCGTGGAGGTGAACAAGAGAAACGTGCAGAGTATGTCTCACAACCAGGTGGTCGACCTGCTCAGCAAGTGTCCCAAAGGCAGCGAGGTCACCATGCTGGTGCAAAGAGGTGAGTGGAGGCTTATCACTCCTTACACATGCTTATTGTCTCAGTGAATTTGTTGTCGCTTTTGTAACTGATGAGAGCAGATGGAGATGAGGAAGATGGAGGGAACAGGTGTCAAGCTCTACGGCGGTTTCTGATTTATGTGCCCATATGTTGACGTATTGCAAAACAAAACAAACCTTTCCCATGAATCTGCTTGGTGCTGTTGACAAAAAATAATAGGCTTCTGCCTTACAGGCTTTGCCAGCTCACAGAGAGCTCTTTTATTGACACACATATTTATTTATTCATGTAAATAGAGGGTAGAAGCAAAGGAGAGATTTGCAAAGAAGGCAAGATAGAGGAATAATTATGATATGGAAGGAGAAAAGGAGCCACGGAGAAAGTTGAAATAAGCATTTGAGGATGGGGCTGAAAGGGAAGTGGGAAGAGAGAGTGAGGTGTTCACACTGAAGAGCATTGACAGTCAGAACATTATAGCTGTCTTGAAATGGAAAAGAGGCAGATAAGAAGGGTAAACACGTGAGAGAGAGGTTTAGTTGGTGTTTCTGATCAAGGAGTCTAAATATTCTCCCTCTGTTTTTTTACTTCCACACAGCTGTGGCCAGAGTTGTCTGGTTGTCTCTCTGTGCCATTCTCTTGAATGTGATATCTCAGAAATGCCTGAAGGGAATTTCTTTAAATTTGGGACAAATGTCCACTTTGACTCAAGCATGACATTATTCAGTTTTGGAGGTCAAATGTCAAGGTCACTGTTCCGTAACGTTTGTTTCATTTTCGTGAACGTGATATCTCAGGAATGCCTTGAGGGATTTTCTTCAAATTTAGCAGAAAAGTCTACTTTGACTCAAGGATGAACTGATTCGATAATCAGTAAATGAAATACAGTAATTATGATAAAAGTTCATACATATGTCAAATAGAATAAAATAATTAACTAAATTTATTTATTTTATATACAAAGGATCCACTGTTAACTTTACTGTGACATGATAGTAAAATGCTTGACTGGCTTTAATTTTTACACCATAACTCAGGACTAGAAGGGAAGACTAATCTTGGGTGCCCACCATGAAACTTCATGAAGTAGTTCTTTGCAGCAGTCATATGTAAAGCACTGTCTACTGTCATGGTTTCACATGAGTCTGGAAAGACATGGATGTAAACTGCAACTCGGCTGGTTGGCTGAGGCACACAACAGCAAAGCATGGCAGCAATTCAAGTTTCACTCTGTCTCACACTCAGCTTCTCTTTCCAGGTTCTTTTTCACTCGCCTTTGTTTTTGTCTGCTGTGTCTGTTGGTTAACAAACATGTCTAGTTTATTTCAGGCTTTTAGTGTATTCCCATGTCAAATCTAGTCGATTTAAAGATGCCACCAATTGTGCTTGCGTGCAAGCCGGAGAGCCACCCATCTGGCTATCCGGCTTCGTATAAGCTGAAGTAATTTTAGCGTTAACATGTATTTTCAGTGTTAGCTGGTCAATGTCAATGCTGCGAAAACAGTGCACCTGCATGCCAATGCTTCTATTCAGCATGTACCGCCTTTTGTCGTGGTTTCTGATTGAAAATCACTGTCGCACAGAAGCACTAAATGGAAACAAAGCAACTGTGAATGGAGGATAAAACTGAAATGATTGAATTTTGGTATTTTCCCCTCAATCCCCCTCAGACTTGCAGACCCCCAGAGCTCTAAACGCACTGTGTGATACAAGTAATTGGACTATTTTCTCTGTCAGATTGTCCATAGCTTGCTTTGGGGCTTATTAATTCAAGTAACTAAAAGGTTTTTGTGTGTGTGTGTGTAGTTTATCTCCTCTGTAGGGTTAAGTGCTCAGAACTGTCAAGGGAAATTGGCCAGATGAATGGCGGCCAAGTCACATTGTAGTCTCACATTGAGTCTCTGTCTTTCTCTCTAGATTCGTGACTCCATCTCAATTTGTATCTCCATCTCTTTCTCCATGTTGTCACACTCACTCTTTGTCTTGCTTCTTGACACACGCCCACACTCCAAACACACACACACTCAACTGTTCCACTCCCCCTCACTGGCTTTCGCTAATGAGTAGTATTTCCTCATCCTGCTAGTGTACACAAGCACATGAAGTGATATAGTCTCATCATGGGCCGGGTTTTAATGGGCTGTCAATAAAACAGAAGGCAGTTTAGCTGGACTTGTGTAAACACAGTGACGAGCTTTGATAGCCACAGACAGACGGACATGACACTGATAGAGAGAATGGCCCTGAGCTAAGAGACAAAGGTATGGATGATAATGCATCTGGTGCATTTGAAATGAACCAGCATTACTGAATTACTTTTATGATTGATTTGTTCCTACTCAGGGACGTGCACATGATTATAGAGGGGCAGGGGCTCAAAGTCAGAAAAGGGCAGCATGTGTGCGCGCCCCCAATTTTTCTTTTTTTTTTTACACAATATGGAAATGAATGTTAAATTTAAAAATACAGATGGTATTATTATGATGATAATATAATATTTCAAACACAGGTAACCTACAGTGTATATCCCCAGAATGCTGAAATTACAATATTATTATTATTATTATTATTATTAGCTATTTTTATCATTATTATTTTGTTAGCCCGCACAGTAATAGCAAAGTCACAATAAACTTTATATCTAGACTAGAATAGCAGGTTTCAGAACTGTGGCATGATAAACAGCCCACACTATAGGGGTTGTAAGAACCACAAAACCAAAAACACCTCATTTTAATCCAGAAGAGTATAGGAAAATAGTCTCCACCAGACCTTCCTCTACAGAAAAAAGTAGGACAACAACTTGGTGCAGACCTGTTGATCTACCTATTTTGTGATGTTAAAACTTCAGACCAGTAGTGAGGGAAATATGATCCGCCGTAAACACGGTGCATTTTATTTTTTTTATTTATTTGAAAAAATCAAAAAAGAAGGTGTATTTTGTACACAATTTCCTGCGCCGTGCTCCGACGTCCAGTAAAAATAGAGCTGTGATACAACAGAGCTGCAGCCGATGGAAGCTGACACATTGACTAAAATGGGGCGTTTTTCTGAAATATGACCCATATTTAAGCGAATAAGTGGAGGGTGACTAGTTAGACCATAACTCACAGGTTCAAGTTGCTCCACTGTCACGTCTCCTCAGTTATCCAGGGGGCAGCGGCTTCTCTCCCTCTCACTTACTCGCCCGCTCTCACTCTGTCTCTCTCTCTCGAGCGGGCGATGCAACAGACAGAGAAGCGGCAGGCTCAACACACACAACAACCCCGCATTACAAGAAAATGGGTACGGTAAAATACCGTAGAGTTTTTGTAGCGCCGTTTTTTTTACATCCCTATTTATTCATGTTATTTAAAAAACAAAAACAAAACAAAAAAAACACTCAGAGGGCACTTTTTAATACGAGGCAAAAAGGGCAGGGGCTCAAGCACCCCTAGGGCCCTATGTGTGCACGTGCCTGTTCCTAATTAGGGTTTAGTACAACGGATGTCAGTCAGCACAGAAACACAGGAAACTATTGTGATAGTGTAATTACAGTATAGTGTGGGTCCTTGTGGTACTTCACGCAGGTTAATAATAGAACAAGTCCGCTCACTTTACTTCTCCCATTTGCATATTTAAGTAGCAAGTGCTGGCCACTGTATGTTTTACAAAGAATTTTGTAATGAAGAGCCTAATGGCACCAGCATCAAAACACAGGCAGTTATTACTGAGTCAAATTACAAATTGAACTAGTGCAGTAGCAACTGTGAGGTCAACCACTGGTAGACAACCACTTTGAAGCCCTGAGTTTATCTTGGTTTCATGCTGTATTGAAGAAGACTCAAGAACATAAACTCATTTGGAAAATGTTTTCTGCGGTAATATATCAAGTGAGGTTTTTTTTTAATAGAACTTTATACTACATAATCTGACTTCTTTTTACAACCAATAGAGTCGCCCCTGCTGGACATTAGAAATAATGCGGGTTTAAGGCTCTTCCACATTGGCTTCAATTTTCAGACCCAGAGGTTGCTGCTTAGTACCAATTGAAAAAAATCAAAGTCCAGAAACCTGCCATTGATTCCTTGGTCTGATACACTCTCTTTATTTATTTACTATTTCTATTATCAGACACCGGAGGCAAAGCTCTTGTGCAGCTTCTTGGGTTTGTGCAACATTTGTTTTGCTTCATTTGTTGAACGAACAAAAGGCTCTTGTAGACCAGGGCTCTATCACACTGATACTGGTATTGAACAATTTTGAATAGCATGGATGTTAAATTTGTGCATGTGACAAAATTCAATTTGTTGTAGATATCAACAACCAAAATGACACTGATCTCGGGCTGCACGTAGTGATTATTTCCGTCACTGCTTATTTTTCATCAATCAATTCCTCGCTTTGTCTATACAATAATGTCAGAAAAAAAATAAAACATTCCCATCGCAGTTTCCCAGAATTAGTAAAGTTGTGTTGAAATGGTGGTTTCTTTTTTTGTTGTTTTTTTAATCAACCAAAATATCTTTTCAAATTATGTAACACAAACACAAAGCAGCAAATTGTCACATTTTTCACATTGGGGGAAGCTGGCAGCAGAGATAGACTAACTAAACATGATCATCAAAGTTATTAAGGATCAATTTACTCACAATGGACATCTTGATTAATTAATTAATGTACTCAATGTTTTAGTAATATTTACATAGATCAGATACAGTGTTTAGTCTATATGCAAAAACACCATTTAGCTAGGCCATATGTGCCAATGATAAATTCAGACAATAAAGGACTTAAAGAAGATCAGATACCTTTGCTGCATCAAAGCTCTATTGACATACACCCTGTGTGCATCTATTTGTTTTTCTTCCTCCCACACATTTCCTGTCCTTCAGATTTCTCCACGTTGAATGATGAATCTATTTCATACATGTCTGATATATTCACACAGCAGCACTCATGAGAACATAAACCAAGGGTCTTCTACATACTGTACAGTGCCTTAATTACTCTCCCGCTCTTACTCTCCGCGCCCCGGCTCGCTCCACCAGTAGCAGCAAGGCACACTGGCCTCTAATTGGGGTCCTGATGTCAGCTTTGCTTATCATACACATACATCTTTTTCTCGCCTGTGCTCTCTTTTACTCTCACTCTCCTTCCATCTATCAAGAATGTCTTCGTCTCTGAGCAAACACTGCACGGGCATGTACGTACACACACAATCTCATCCATACTCTGTGTCAGTCTCGCACACGAAGAGTCGTGCAGTCAATTATGGATTCGAGGCAGAACGAGCCTGGTACAGGCTTAATTGGTGGAGAGCCACCCCACCTCCAAACCCCCACCCCCCTTTTCTGTTTCCACTCCCCCCACTGTTGGTATGTAGATTCACACCCGCTCGCCCACAATAAAATGGGGATCCAATCCCTGCAGACCAGCGCACCAAGATACACACTCGTTAAGGCGGCCATGATACCCTTTCTTGCCACGTATGAGCGTGTACGTGAGTCAGATGGTGTGAAATTGTGAGCACGTGTTTCTTTTTGCTACAGCAGTGACAGTGAACTGAACATTGGGGTCGGGGGGAGAACCTGCAATTCATGGATCTCAGTGTGAAAATCTCATTTGAGGGTTTTAGCTTTCATCTTTGTGTGAGAGAGTCACGATAGCTTCAACTGATCTTTTTTTGACCCTTTTTGGTCCAGTTAACATCCACAGACGAAGACTCGATGTCGTAACACATTTGTTTTTCCTCTTACATGTGTATGCTGTTACATTGAAGCTATTTTAACTTTAAATTAGAGTGCCTTGGGGTTTTCTTTTGATTTTTAGCTAAATGTGTCGACATCCAAACAGCACTTCAAACAAATTCAATTTGAGTCCAGGAAACGATCCTCCCCCAAACATTTATTGAGCTATGAATGATCTTTTATTTGCCCGTTTTGTTTTTATTAATACATACAGAGGAAAACCCAGCCACAGGTCAGAATGTCAGGTTGTGACAGTGTTTCATAGGTGATGCACACAGGACACAGAGGTTTCATTTTGTACTGAGATATACTGCCTATTAGCATACGGATATGATTTATTACTTCAATCAGCTCTGTGTTTCGTGAAACATTGTTCTTTCATTTGTCTAATTACACTGCTCTAATGTGCTCATTTTCCCCTGCCTGTCTTCTCCTGCCCTCACTGATGCGCTGACATAATTCATTTTGGCCCCTGATGTCTTGCTGTAGCACAGACGCTAATTTCCTCTCCCCTGTTCCCTTTAAAAAGGTGGAAATGTTACAGGGTCTGTCGGGATGCATACACCTGCTGCAAAGGCTTTTGTCAGTGAAAACCTGTTTGCGTGTCAGATTTCGGAAACACTGCCTCTCAATAGCCCAGCAGCTCATGTCATTAGTCAGCTGTAGAAAAATGAAGCCCATTTGTCTCAGCATGGATGCAGAGTCTCATTCTCTGTTTTTTTTTATTTTTATAAACCCGTTTGTAAGGCCTGACAGGTGCTGCAATGAATGCAAAGGTAAATTGTGATGGTTCCAGCGACTGCTTGTAGCCATGTAATGGAAATGGAGGGAAAGACAGATACAGTGGGTGAAGCAGAGAGGACTGTGGATGGAAAAACGTCAGAGGATCAGAGAGATGATGAAAGAGCAGCACAGAAGCCCCCATGATGCTCTGCTCCCTCTCTCTTTCCCCCTACGTCACGACTCATCAATCAACGGTGACACATTAGTCCCTGCTGGGCAATCAGGCCTCGCACTCCTCTCAGAAAGAGAGATGGACCTTTCTCTCCTCCCACATAGCCAGCAGTCGGACAAATTGCAGGCTGAGGGACTAACACAGGCGAGAGGTGTTAAACTATTTTGCAAATGTCAGTGTATTTGATGAACCCCCCCTCACTGCACGGTTACTTATCCTTATCTCCTTTGAGTAAATGGGAATCTAAATACCCAAACAAATGTCAGAGACCTCCGATTATCTGCATGGTTACTTGGAAAAACACTGAAGCGCATTCATCCACAAAGAATCCATACTGTTAAAGCACAAGAGGGTGTGTTTCCTCTTGTTTACTTTTGTTCGCAATTCCTCTCATTGCCTTTAACTGCAGTTTGAAAGAGATTTATTGTACCCTTGAAGACAGACAGTGGGTCGAAATGTGTGGTTTCCTTTGTTTTTTTCATGCCTGCATAGCTTAAAGAGGGTAAAAGCACCAAGTAGATCACTGCCAAACTAGATAGCTCTTACTGGTGTAATGTTGGGCCAGTGAGCAGCTTGTAAATGCTCCTGTCAAAAAGCACTCCACGGACCGGTGTTCTTTAAGGACACACGGTGATAGGCACACAATTACGTGAACTTACATAACCTACAGAAACAAGCTCACAGTTTACCGGCATACACATTCGTGAGGCCCATATAATGTCTACAGTCTTGTATACACCCATTAGAAAGAGATAAACGTCGATGATGGGTCCCTGCACAGACCAAAGCAGGGAATCAATTCACTGTATGGGCAGGAAGCGGCGTATTTTTGCCCACTTCGCATTAAAAATTCTGCTGACTGCACGTTCCAATGGCACCATAACGAACAGCATTGCAGTCCTCAAAAGCAATGATGGGGGGAGCAGCCTGCCCGTTAGGTGCCCACGATTCACCTCTGCTTGCTGGAGGCTTGTGCCCGTGAATCACTGCTTGTTGCACAGGGACGAGGTGAGCCTCTCTCTCTCTCTCTCCCTCAACCCCCAGCAATCTCCCATGTCTTCACACCTCCATTGCTATTGGGCGAGTTATAAATCCCCACTATTGCACCATCCTTTGTTTCTATGACAATGCTCTGCAGATAATCTGCGCTGGGGTCTCCTCTGGATGGATGTGTGCATTTGTGGGAGGAGGGGATTTCACCTCTGGTTTTGAAAAGCCATGGAAGGCTCAATACTGGGAAGAAGTCTCCTAGGTATCATTTTTATATATATAAAAAAAAGCTCCATGGCCTTCCTTGCAACAGAATACATAATGCTCCATCATTTTTTTTTCTCTGTGCATGCATCCTCTCCCTGGTCATCTTTGCAGCCTATTTGGTATGCTCCTCTGTCACATTTAATTTCACAGTTTACATACACACAAACATAGAGGAGGCTAAATAAAGCTGTACTCTGCAGGGCTGTCACATCCTGGCTGCTGATGTACACAGCTGATGTGAGCCTTTCACTCCTTGGAGACCGTCTGTCAGTTCCCCACGGTCACCAGGCACTGTCGCCACGGTGACAGATGGACCTGCCTGTTGGAAGCCATCACTCCTTGCCGAGATCTACCAACACACACACGCATACATGCACTGTGGACAACATAATCTGCTTAATAATGGCTTCCGTTTAGTGACTGCTGTGCTGCCAGATTTTTGCAACAGTTCCTATCTGCTGATGGGAACCGTGCAGTTGAGGGTACAATACCTGAACCCGGTTCAATCGAATGCTATTAATGCAACACTGGATCTGAATGTTGTTAAACAATTAAATCAGTGTTATCAGCGGTTATCAGACCGATAGGTATGGGTTATTAGGAGCCTGTGACACCTCGTAGTAGGTTCAGAAGGTTGTTGTCAGTCTGTTAAATTGGCTGCTATAAATACCTTTGTTGTTAGGCGCCGACCTCTAGTGGCCATTGTAATTATTATAGAAGATAAGGAGCAATTGATGTAGTATTAGACGTGACAGCATCAATACAAGTGGGAAGGTTGGTTGGTGAATGGGTCCTTAAAAGCAGGACTTGGACCCAGAAGACCAGGGTTCCCAACTCGCATCAAACGTAAAGTGTGAAAAGTCACATTATGATTTATTCATGCATGGTGCCATTTTCACATTATTTTACATTATGTTAATTATATTTTTACATTATGTTTACATTAATTTCAGAAAGATATGGTATTAAATCAAACATGATTTTTTTTTTTTTATTAAACTTAGTTGTGGTGTGTTGTTTTGGGGTTTTTTTGCCTAAACCCAACCATGTAGTTTCTCTTTTTGTGAATCTAACTGTTTTTTAGTTTCTATTTTTCTTTTTTCTAGTCTTTCCTAACCTTAATTGCATTGTTTTGGCTCCATTACCGCACCTCACTGTTAAATGGGGTGATAATGACCTTCTGCACATATAGTAGGTAGAGTAGGCACCCTTAAAAATGTTCAGGAATGCCAATCCAAAGGTGATCTTTTTTAAATAAAACCTATCCTATGGTGTGTGTTTGTTTGTTTTTGTCTAAACCTAACCATTTAGTTTGTAGTAGTTTATTTTTCCTAAACTTAACTACATTGCTTTGGCTCCATTACTGTACATGGCTGTTTAATGGGGTGATAACATCCTTCTGCACGTATAGTAGGTGGAGTAATCCCCTTGTAACCCATATGTATGAGGCTGATAACAACTGATAACGGCCATTTGATTAGCTCACAACATTTGAAACAGGTTAACTAAAGCTCTTTTGAGAGCAGTATTTGTTGAATTCATCCTTCAAGTGCACAAATCTATGACTTTGTGTGCCAATGCTTCCTCCGCACCTTATTTCCAGCTTTTGCAAAAGAGTCCACCGTGCATCGTCTTCATGCACTCAAACTGTTGGAACTTAACCAGCTGTGGGACTGTCACAGAAAAAACAACTTGTGCTCGCATGGAGTTTTTCCTCTGGCAGTGAAACAAGATGACTATTATTCTGTCTAATAAAATAAAAAAATGTTTTACCGCACTCCTAATATATTGGATACTTAATAATTTTTACTTCATTGGAATTCACAATAATCAGTTGATGTATCATTATTCATAAAAACACATATCATACAAATTTAGTGCCCCGTAGGTTGAGCAGTCCTTCATTATTCACTATTAAGAATGCATTTTCTGCCACAAATTTTGAGTAAGCAGAATAAAACGAGCTAAGGGGGCCACATATCAGTTCTCGTCCATTATTTGAGAGCTGGAGGCGCGCAGGATTTAGTCGGCGCTCTCTCACTCAGGCTGTCAGTGTGCAGGCCAGTCGAGATCGCCCACCTGTCCAAAACCCCTCTTTTCCTCTGCTCTTGTTTGTAATTAGTACTGGAGGTTAGCCCAAACACCCACAATACCTTTTGATCTGGGAGCTTCAAACACACTGTGGTGCTTCACACTCGCGCACACAGAAAAAAAGCCTTTAGAACTGCTCCTGACTACCAATGCAGTGTTGACCTATGCACAGTTTTGCTTTATTTGTGGAAGAGCATCAAGTCCTTGCAGTTTTTTTTAGCTATATACCTTTGAATTAACATCATGGTGGACTATCAAAAAGTACAGTGTAATGCGAAGTCCTGAATTGACCTGTTTCTTGTCCGTTTCATGTATCGGTGTGTCCGATCGAAAAGCTGTGAGAGCAAGCGTGCTGAGAGGCATTGACAGACAGCGCCAGCCGATCAGCTGTAGTGGATGGATGAAGAATAATCAAACAAACTGACACTTTGAGTGACAGCATGCTTAGCCCAAAGAGAATACCTCGGGATTGACAGTGCGCATCTGCATCCGCGTCTGATTTAGTGGATTGCTGTGCGCTCCTGAATGAATCATTCCTATTGATTGAAAAAAAAGGGAGGTGAAAAGGGGAGATAAGGGGAAGGATGAGGGGGGAGGGAGAGGAAGGAGAGAAGACAAAAAAGCTGCAGACGCAACACAGTTGGAGCTGTCAGTTGTGAATGAACCCAGATGTCTGAGAGATAAAGAAGACGAGCGCGTGTGTGTATATGTGTGTGTGTGTGTTTGTGTGTGAGAGATCTTATCCTCTCTGTTTCCCTAAAGGATTGACACACAAATGTGGCCCATTTTCTCAGATCAGACACCGCAGAGTCTCACTCGTGCTTTACATGTGTTACACACCCACTATTGTATGTGGGAGGTGTGTGTGCGGTTCACTCATTGTTGATTTTGAATATTATACAGGTAAATAAATATACACCATGAGGTTTTTCTTTTTGTTTCATGCATTTATTCTGCCGTGCTCATTTCCATAACTTCACACAACTGTTTATATCATGCAGAGTCGAGGGAGGGAGGGACTGAGGGAGGGGGAGAGGGCAGTGATGTGCTTAAGGAGCACATTTCCCTGGCTTGATCTAGGCTGTGTTAGCATTTTTAGTCGTCCGTCAGTCTTTCTCTGTGTGCGATAATGATATTTCTGCGATGATATTTCTGGTCACTACTCACTCAAGCAGAAACCCGTCTGTCATACCTTTAAGCACCCTTCGATTTCTGCGAGCGCGGCACAAAGCCGCCTGATATCCGTGTGTTGTGTGTGTGTTTGTGTGTGTGTGTGTGTGTGTGTGTGTGTGTGTGTGTGTGTGTGTGCAGCTGTGTGGATGTTTACCAGCATGTGGGGGTGGGAGGGAGACCGAGATGGAGGGGAGAGGAAAAGAGGAAGCAGGAGGGAGGGTTGGTGATGATGCTGAAGGAGGAAAAGGGAGGGAGGACAGTGTGCAGTGAGGTGAGAGAGAGAGAGAGAGAGGGAAAAAAAGGAAAAGGCAGCAGGAAAGGGAGAGACGGGGAGGACGCTGCAACTGCCTATAGATGCTGGAGCCTTCGACAGCGGAGCGCGGCGCTCAGCGGACACAGGAAGATGGTCTCAGTAAGAGGGGAACTGACGGTTGCCTATAATTTAATGTTCAGTATCTTGGACTCCTTCTCCATGGGTAATGCTACGGCCAGGAACTCCAGAGCACAGCTCGCTCTTCTCCTCTCTACTCCTCTCTTATTTTATTTTCTGGCTTAGTTGCTCTCCAGGATTCTGTCCTTTCCTCTTAACTCTCACTTTCCCTCCCTCAGACACACACTCGCTCACATGCGTGCGCGCGCCGTCGGGTAGCCAGGGCTCCAGCGAGCGCTGGGTGAGCCCTCGGGGCTGGCCCCAGTCTTCCGCTGCACCAGTCAAGCCAAGCGCTGGCCGCGGCAGTGATGCAGATAGATCGCGCTGCCTGGCCCCACCTCCCCTCCCTTCCTCCTCAAAACGCCAGCCGCAGATGGGCGAGCAAAGGAACCAAGCAGGGAAAGAGAGGAAAAGAGGGAGAAGGAGACGAGGGCTAGATGAGCACTGTTGACATTGTTTTGGAGTCTGCGTTATCAGTTTTTTTATTCTTTATCTTTGCATTCCCCTTTTTCTTGAACGTGGATGATATATTAAAACTACATTGGTAACCTTCCTTTTTTTTCTTTTTCCCATTTCTGTCTGGCTTCACAGGGGTGGCACCTGCAAAGAAGAGCCCAAAACTGGTAAGTTTTTATTCTTTATGTTTCTCCTCTCACATCCATCCCTCACTCTTCTGTCCTCCATCTCCATGGTGAATCCGTCAGAGGAATATCTGGCTCACTCCTCTCCCACCTCATCTCTAACTCTCGTCCGTAAGGTGTAACTTATGCTGATGTTGTGGGTCTGTTTGTAGACATGGGATGCTGTGCTTTGCGGGGGTGGATCCCTGTAGCTTCTCATCAGCCCCTCCACCCGCCCACCCCTCTCTCTCTCTCCCTCCACTCTGGCGGGGGCTGGGACGAGGGGGCTTTGATGCACAGCGTGAGCTGGGTTGCTAACACGCTGATGATCGCATCGCGCAGGGTGCTAAGCTTGCAGTGTGAGAGCTGAATATAGGATCACAGCTGAGAGTCGGCCTCATCCTGTGATATCTACTGCATTAATGGAGGGACCCTATTGACTGTGTCTGACTCAACGTGTCAATTTTTTTGTTTTGCAGGATGGTTTGGAGCTGGCTCCTCCATACAGAGATTACACTAGGAGGGTATGTGATGTTGTTTAGCTGCGGTGAAAGTTTATTGGGGGAATGAGGTGTGTTGGTGTTGGTGCTGGGAATGTAATGCATTAGATGATAATGGTGATGGTGTAGCATACTTATAGCAGCTAATAGCGATGATAAGTTGAGGATGATTATAGCGTTAATGCATGATGTTTCAACGTAATGTTTAGTTGTGTTAGGCTGCAAGAAAACACACTGAAGGTAATTGCTGTGATGCATCAAGGCACTGAATCTAAGTGTGGCCTGCTGGTGGCAAAGCAGGTCTGAGCTGAGTCTAAAGGAAGCAGCAAGGATTTGTTTTCATTGCCACAGCTCCCCCTCCCTCCCTCCCCCCCGCCTTCCCATCTTCTGTCTCCTTAATAAGTTATTGGAGCAGCAGAAACCAATGTATTAGACCAGTCCCGGAGCACAGAGGGAGAGCACAATGACTGCAGAAGGTCAAATCTAATAGATCCATCAAGAACAAGAGATTTGTTTTCATTTGGGAGGGGAATAGGGTTTGGAGTTTGTGTACATTAAACAGAGACAGAAATACACGGAAATGCTGCCATTTTGTTTGATGGAATGATCGGGACCAAAAAATAATTTTTCGGTCAGGGGGAAGCATCAGCACCAAACAAGGCTTAAATTTGTGACTAATTATGTGAATCCATTGATTTTTTTCCCTTCACCACACAACCCAGCGAGCTTACACTCACAACTCCGGTTGAGTAAAGCATTCCAGCTCGTATCCACGGCTCTGACTTAATATTTGCTAAAGCGTCAAGCTTCTTTTATGTCTAACAAGGGTTATGAATATAAACATGAATTGCAGAGGTGTATGAGGCTGATTCACGGAGTAATGAGTCTGAATTTATTGAAGACATGGCTGCACTTTGAAGGCCAAACACTTTGATATTTGAGAACAGATGAGCCGCTTTTGCCTCCGCCCCTCCGTGGTGTATTTTTGTCCACCACATCAGAAGTACTGTGAGGTCACATGATGTGAAGAGACTCAACTGCTGTCATTTTCTCTTATTGTCTTATAAATATCTCCCTTATTTTTTCTCTCATGCGCCATCCGTAACCCTTTCCCTTCTGTTGGTTTCTGTTTGAAACCTGCAGAGTTAGGGTGAAGACAAGCCTGCAAAGAAAGATACTGTGACGAGGGTCATGGAAGGGATGTTTACTTGTACTCGCAGCGTACTTGAGCTCAGGATTGTATGCGCTCCGCTCCGTTCAAGCAGCGATCCCTTCAAATCCTCCAGCAGGTGCTTAAGTGCCCATGTTATTGAGGGGCCAGTGGCAATTTATGAGGAGTTTTACATTTCTGGCTTCACCAGTAAAATCCTCCCCTTCGTTTCAAACCCCACAAGTGCTTTATTCACTGTGAATATCTCTCCATATGCAGCAGGGGATGCAGTTCCTTGTTAATACATTCCACTCTGTTAAACGTAAAGAATAGTCAACGTAGCCTCGTAAGTTGAACTACAGTTGTTTTTCCCAAAGCTTGAATGAATGACTTTATCATGAGAAACCATTAAGGTCTTTTTTTCTCTCCCTTTGTATACTAAAAGTTCTGCTCTCTTTTACCCCAAGGAACAGCAAAGTTCTTGACTTTTTGTTCTCTAATCCCCCAAAAAAATGTTTTTAACATTCATCCATCAGATTATTCCTTTACAAACCACGACCCCACTTCTGACCATGCAACAACCTTTTGTCAGCGCCCACTTCAGCCTCCATGTATTGTCACAGCTGACTTTTAATCAACACATGATATTAATCTGCTTCTCCCACACAGCAGTTGTCGAGAAAGGACAGTCAGAACAGCTCCCAGCATAGTGTTTCCAGCCACCGGAGCACCCACACAGACTCGCCCGTGCACCCGTCCCTGGCGCCCCCTCTCAGCGAGAGCATCGCTCCCCCGCCCCCCTCTCAACCCCTGCCAGGCCTGCCACCCCAGGACTCCCCAGCAGACGGGACCATCCAAAGAAAACCGGACCCCTTTAAGATCTGGGCCCAGTCCAGGAGCATGTATGAAAGTAGGCGTAAGTATATATTTTTGGTGGCGGTTTGGATGAGGGGCTGCATGGGGCTGTTGGCTCAGTGGAGACCCTTGGTGTGTTCAAATGGTACTGCACATTTTGGAGCAAGATTTGGGATAAGAGATAAGCCTTGTGCATGTAAGTAACTGGTTTACATTCACTCAATCCATATTCAAGTAAAAGGGTCGGAATGGGAACATTAAATCTAACATTAAAGGTGTGGTGTGTGGGATTTCGGGGAGAAATGGAATATAATACTCACCACTATCCATGTTTTTTATTAGTGTATCACAAAAGAGTAGTTTGATGCTTATTCGCTGTGTTGAGAAAATCGATCCCACTCAAATATTTGTGCGCTAAATATAAAGCTAGAGCAGATTAGCTTATTTTAGCTTAATTTGGCTCATACAGAAAGCCGAGGCTAACAATCAGCCTAGCTTTGTTTGTTTTTTTCATGTATGTTTGTTGCAAATTAAACAAATGACATATAGTGTGTTATGCATCCAAATTCTGCTTTAAAGCTAGTAGGCAGATTATCTTTACTTTAAACAGATCCAGACTAGCTGTTTCTAATGTCTCCAGTCTTTGCGCGATGCTATGCTAATCGCTAATCTGTAAAAGCAGGCTTTATTGTTGGATTTATTCACTTTCAGATGGCCCTTGAACTGACAAAAGCTTCTGTCAGAAAAAGTTCAAACCAAATCAAAGCTTAAAAGGGATATCTCTTTTAACATTTCACCAAAAACAGACCGTTTTTGACTAGATTGTGTAAAAAATACAATTCATAGCTTCTCACCGACAATGTGGAGCTATGAATGACTTCACCAAGACTAACAGTCGTAAAAAAAATGTAGCAAAACTTTAACTGTTTGCACAGAACAGAGAGTAGAGGACAAGAGAAAAATGTATAAATTCACGCTCACCCATAAAGTTGGAATATTTTTGTTTTCAGACTCAATCCTCTGTTAATTGTGTTTTCATTTTCATTGTGATATGTTTGGAAGAGATTTATTAATTAAGTTAAGTTAGCCATATACACTATATCTGTCAAGAATATATCACATCATCACAATCATTTCATGGAAAGAGGTCAAAACATATGTTATTACAACTTTATGGGTAACCGTGTGAATTCCATTTTATTCAAAATTTTGTGAAATATTAATCACTGAAATTGAACTTGTGCTTTTTTATATTTTATGGCATTCTACGTGTATAACACAGAACACATTTTTGAGTTCTGCCAATTTCTAGCCATGGTGGTGCTGTTTCCATAGAGGTGCAGGTCTTATATATTGCATTGAAAAACAAGGACACAGTGACAGTAAGATGTGACAGGAGGAAAAGACGCATTGCTTGGGTTGAGAGGGTAAATATTAAACATGCAAACATGAGAGTGATGTCAATCTTCTCATCTAACTTGCAGCAAAAAGAAAGTGAATATTTTTAGTTCCCGAAATGTTAAGTTATTCCTTTCGAAACCACAAGGTTAGCATTGTTTTCCAGCCGTTGGAAGCACGAGTCTCCCACATGTTCTCAGTCCAGCCGTTTAAAAGCTACTACTGTAGCTGCCACTGTGGTCCTATTGTCAGCACTGCCACCATTGACACACTTTTACACTAGACTGCCCTCACAAGACACACGGGCGTATAATTAGCGGCAGTAGTGGATGTCAGTGGATTGCATATCCCCCTCCTCCTTGTCGTGCCTCGCCAAAGTGCAGGGATAGCTCCAATTAAAAAGAATAACCCTCAGATCCACTGTCAAGTCAAGAAAAAAAAACAGAAGAGGAAGAGAAAAAACAGGAGTCTGTAAGGGCTGAGAAACCCTAACATCTAATCACTTTCCCAGGCACCACTTGTCAAGGATTTTCATTATTTAGATGCCTATGAAGAAGAATGTGAAGAGAAGGGCTGAGCGTGGGCTAGTAGTGCAGACGCCAGTTGGTAAGCTGCCGTAAAGGGCTGAGAGGACAATAGTGTTTGATTCAAAAAGGAAATAGTGACGGAGAGTGGAAGAAACCAACACTAAAGGGGGAGATTATGTCTACACACCTGTCCTAAGGTGATGGAGTCTCAACAGGGGTTTTCTAAATTGCCCGAGCTGGTTTGCTCAGTGCAAATGGGACGACTGCAAAGAAAGCACAAAGGATAATGAAGAGGAAAGTGACAGAAACATAGAAATGGGATGTGAAAGAGAAATGTGAGGATAAGAGAAAGGTCAAGCTTTGGGAGATCAAGGGATTCTAAAGGTATAGAAGAGTGGAGGGAGGCGCCAGAATGACAGGGAGGACAGCTGACCTGGAGCAGCAGGTGTAAATCCTTCGCTTCCTCACGCCGCATTGAGCTCTCATCCCAAAATCCTGCTGTGTGCACCCCATAGGGCTCAGGCCGCGGCTATGGCAGAGCTATTTCTCTACGCAACTTTCGCTGTAATGAAAAGTTCTGCTGAGATCAAGGTCCTTAAACACACCATGTGGTGAACGATTTCCATTTGCAGAAGAAGAAAAAAAATCCCCAAACTCTCACAGCATTGCTCTGAAAAATCGGGGCCAGAGAGGATAGGAAACTCACCCTGCCTTCATTTGGATTATTGTCTGGTCTTTACATGTTCCCAGTTTAATTTCCTCACTGTTTGACCCATCCCTACCAGTTATTTGCAGTCCTAGCTTACAGCTCTGCACAGTTCCGTGCATCTTTGTAAAATATTGATCGATTCACGCCCAGTTAGCCTCACTGCGGGGATCGCTTAATCGACTGGAGCAGGGTATGACTGTGCAGTTGACCCCTCCGAGTGCAGGTGCAGATTGCAACGGTTACCCTCTGACTCGTCCTCTCCCAGCTCCTCCACAGTTACATTGCGATAGATTGGAAGAGATAGCTGCATTCCGCAGGGATTTTAACTGTTGACTGGAGGAACAGATTGGGAGCAGGCTGTTTGCGCCTTCTGCCACCCTGCCGCCTCTTAGTGGCTTTAGTGGCCTTGGCAGCGGTGGCCTGTGTCGGAGCGAAAGGAAATCTCCCCGGGAGTTTGCTCAGAGGTGCATTTTTTTGTCAACACAGCTGCGACCATACAAATACATGCACATAACATGAATATGTGAATAAGCATGCACACACTCAAAGTAAAAAAAAAAGCTCCATGTGTACGCCAGGATGAGGCCACACACATGCACAGTGGCTCCGTGTCTCCGCTGGCGCCCACTAAGCCCCCCTGAGGCTCTCCCCCATCTCCACTGCTACATGAACCATGAGCTGTCATACGCTGCAGTGCAATGCCTCTTTTAAAGCAGAGCACCTTTCTAGTGACACACACACATATTTCTTCTCCTGGGGGATAGAGTGGACTGTGAACTCACCATGCTCAATAATTTATTGCGTATTCCGGCATGTATTAGCACCTCTGTCGAGCGGGAAGTACTCGCCAGCATATGGACGAGTAGAAATAGAGTCGCATGTCACACATCACTTTGTAAAAGAAATGGTGGAATAGTAACGTCCAGGCTGAAAATGATATTTAAAAAAGCTAAAAGAAAACTTTGCTATTTCAAACTTCTGAGTGGAAATTCAGATCATGTCTAATTATGGGACCAATGAATGTGGGTGCTCTGAATGGTTTTGGCAGCCTGTCTTGCTTTTGATAGTTTATTTAAGCTCCATACCTGTGCTCTTTACCCAAAATAGATCCTTTTTTATCTTTTGATGGATCAGTTGTTTGTTCTTTTCCCAAAGCCTCCAGACAGATTGTTTGTGCAAAGTGCTATCTTAGTGACAAAGCTTGGAACAGTTGGGAGGATGAATATTTGCATGTTGACTTAAGGAGGCGGGTGGTTTGATGCATCCATTTTGGCCAAACCACTATCTGTTGCCCTCTTTTTGACAAAGCTAAGGCATGACATTTTGACTGCATAGGGTAATATAGAGAGCAAACTAAATCATTTTGTAGGCTAACCCGGAAGTAGCATCACCATGGGGTCTATTGAGAATTCTCCAATGGAATTTTCTGCATTGGATCATTGTAGAAACAAGCTCTGTGGCAAACACACGCTTCTGATGCTTAAGTGATGCTTTTGTTCAGCAGGATAATCTTCACAAATGAACACCACTTTTATTATGTTTGAAGCGTTAATGCAGCCGACAGAAGTAAAAACCTAAGGTTATGCTATAGCGAATGACACCACCAATTTACAATCTACAAGAGTTTACATGATGCACGTTTTTTTCATTCAGTCGCCACAGATTTTTTATAAAAAATGCAGTCCACAAAATTACCATGAAAGGATCCATCTAGTGTTGCTTTGAAGATGATGTAAAGGAAGTTAAATGCATCATCATTATTGTGATTTACTGATAATCCCGCCTACAGTTAGAGGGAACAAAAATAGAGAAAAACAACTGTAGAGTGAGTGGAGTCAAGTTGAACCATACAAGTGAAATGAAGCATAAATGTCTTAACGGCAGGCTAGTGCTGAGCTCTTCTTCTACTGGTGCAGGGCACAGGAAGTCCCCTGGGCAGGCTGTTGGTTTTAATGCAGAAAAGTTAACGGTGCGCTGTTGATTTTACAGTTCCAGACTTCCAAGAGCAGGACATTTTCCTGTGGAGGAAGGACACAGGGTTCGGCTTCAGGATCCTCGGAGGCAATGAGCCAGGAGAGCCAGTGAGTCTTTTTCCATCTCTCATAGCTGATTCTCCATAGTTTGCTTTTCTATTTCCTCAATTTTCACTATATTTGTGTGAAATGTCCAAACTACTACTGACATGATCCAGTAACCTGCATGATGAAATGGATGCTGTAGTCCCAGCACTAGTCTAAGCAGCATCTATAGGGTTTTTTCACCACATCTGTTTTTCTAGTTATCTGCCTCGCTCCTCCATCAGCTTCATATCAGTGATTCCTGCAACACAATTTCTCTTTGATCCGGCCAGTGTAAAAAGAAAACCTCCTATCTCACACTCACAATACTTTTTCCTCCCTTTCTTAAAGAGGCAACATTGTTTGTTCTTGTTCACTGGCCTGCACTGCTTTTTTTGAAGGAAAAAGAAATAATGATTGATTTTGTAGCTGTGGTGCCTATTGTAGCAGGCGAGGAAGAAGAGTAAAGATGTAATAGGGCACTTTGAATTGTACTGCATGCCAATTCTGTGCCTGCTGTGAAAGCTGGGACATCTTTGAATTCTGAATTGTGTTTATCCTACATAATGTGATTACATTTTAAAAATCAATTTCATAGAGCTTTTGACAGTATTTGCCTTTCCTTCTGTGTATGATCTAGATTTGTGCTCAGTCTCTCCCAAGTTTCCTCCTTCAACGTTTGTTTGTGTTCCAGATCTACATCGGCCACATAGTGAAGTATGGCGCGGCAGACGAGGACGGACGTTTGCGGTCCGGCGATGAACTGATATGTGTGGACGGTACAGCAGTGGTTGGCAAGTCTCACCAACTGGTGGTGCAACTGATGCAGCAGGCTGCCAAACAGGGCCACGTCAACCTCACTGTGAGACGCAAAACCAACTACGCAGGTGAGAAGGAAGAGAGAGGACAGACTGAAATACAACTGAAATAGGATTTTACTATTTTATTAATGAGCTCTTCCAGGTATTTAAATGAAAAACAATCTTTTTTTTTAATACAAACAATAAATAAAACATCTATTTTGTAAAATCAAAATGGAGATAAAATAAAAGGTTGATCAAACGGCGGACTTTCACCAAAGAAAATCTAAATTAAACCATTTTTAACTAAAGTTACATTGTTTTGTTTTTTCCCATAACTTGCGGTAGTCATGTGACCCTTGTAACTAATTCACTTTCAGCATTTAGGTACATTTATTTACTATTTAAACTGTAAACTGTACCGAAATTTTTTGCTCTAAACCTAGGTCAGTGGTTAACTCCACCGAAGCTGCAGCCTTTTTTACAACTGAATCGATGCAGTTGGATTGATCACCGATAAATCGATCTATATTGATGTATCATTACACCTCAAGTCACAGCTGTACTACATATAGGTAGAAAGTGCTGCTACATTGCTTATACAGTCATTCCCCGGCTGCAATGATGGTGCAGAGATGCCAAGAGCTCAGATGTGGCAGATCTGGAAACAGTGACCAATCAAAGAAGCCTGGGGGGCCTTAAAGGGACAGACATGGAAGAGGGAGGGATGTTTCAGGATGTTTCAGAAAGCGGGTGACTACAGGTATATTCAGACAGTATGAGAAAAATATATGTTTATTGAACTTTATAGCACCTTAATATGTTGTAGTAGAAGAGAAAAGTATAAATCTGAAAATTAGCATAATATGTCCCCTTTAATGAATCGATTTTTGCAAACAAAATCCTCTTAAGAAACACTCTGTTCCTCACATCACCAAGGGCTCCATTTATTTTTATCGCAGTCCCATCAGGGGCTCAGGGAGCTGCTTGCTATGTGCAGAGGTTGCCTTCCTCTGTAACACTCTGGGTGTTGGAAGCGCTCGGCCGTTACCGTGAGCAGAGCGTCACCGCCCATCACTGCCATTCCACCGCTCCATTCAGCTCCACCCAGCTCGTCAGCAAGCGATAAAGAAAGAAAGGCCCATAAATATGATGGAGAGGCTGGTCAACCTTCGGCCCAATGACAGCGGACAGACATTAGTGCATTGCTGCTCCCCCGTCTGGCTCAGATCGTCCAGAATACGAGGCGCCTTCCGTGAGCAGCTGTACAGGAAATGAAATGTGGAATGAAATGTCCAGATACAACGGGCCGCGTCTTTAGTTCATCTTTTGTTCAAAACAGATCACAGGAGAGATTGTTGGAGAGGCTCTTCTCCCCAAGCTGTCTTGCCAGCTTGTCTTTTATCATATCAATATAAACTAGCCGTGTTAGGAGAGAAAGCTGTCTGTGTTTATTTTACAATCTTTTTAAGATTTCAGATTGTACGGACAATCTAACATTTTGCTGTGTTGTCATATCTTGCTTTATTATGCACCGGTATCTTGCTCTGCTCTTACTTTTTCTGTTCTATTATCTCCTGAACCTCTTATGTAACACTGTCTGGCCTCATACTTACCTGTTTGTCTTCATTCTGTTTGTGTCATGTCCTCAATCTTTTCTGTCTCACCTCCCTTTTCCGCAATTTGTTACTTTTTATTCCCTTTATAAATCTCTCTCCTCTCATGCCCTCCACACTATTGCCTCCCACCTTTCACTTTATATGTGCATCTTTCTCACCGTATCCTCCTCTTCCACCTCTAGTTAAAGCAGAGGGAGACGTGCCTCCATCGCCGGCGTCCTCCCACCACAGCAGCACCCAGGCGCCAAGCCTGACGGAGGAGATAGGGAAGCGCACCCCACAGGGCAGCCAGAACTCCCTCAATACCGTGAGCTCCGGCAGCGGCTCCACTTCCGGCATAGGCAGTGGGGGAGGGGGTGGAGGGGCGGGGGGCAGCGGCAACGCCGTGGTTGCCTCAGCAGTCGCCACCACCTCCTCTCAGCCCAACAACGTGACCTCCAATGCCCCCTCCGCCTTGCAGCCCTATGACGTAGAGATCCGCCGCGGCGAGAACGAAGGATTCGGTTTCGTCATCGTCTCCTCTGTGTCGCGGCCCGAAGCCGGCACCACCTTCGGTAAGAGATGTCACACTTTTCCGTGTTACAAATTATCTTGATGCACACAGTTGTTGATTACACATGCAAATATTGCAGAAATCAGTTCCACTCAGCAAAACATGAAACACACATAGCTTTTCCCTCATCACTGGGGCTTTTTATCTTCCTATCTTCTTTATCGGCTGCCTTTGTATCATCCATAAAACCGCTGAACACTAAATAGCCTGACTCCCAGCGCAGATTCTGGCTATTTACAGTCCCACCAGATCAATACCAGCACTCTTCAAAGAACTGGTTCTTCTTTCTCATTTTCGTCTGAGCCTGTCAAACCACGACACTGAAACCTTTTCTTCGCCTGCAGCTGCTGCTACACTCACACAAGGCTTTCATAATTGATCACAAGTGAAGTGGATCTTACATAAGGCATTTGTATTATTCAGCTGAACTTAAACGGCTTCTGCCGAGCAGGTTGGCACTAAAAGCCTAATGACAACTTAATGAGAATGAGTGCTGCAAGCAGGATAAATAGGGGAAGTGATCGGTGTGAATAATATTTATTTATTTTACAATGTGGGATCAGAGAGATACACTCATCTTGTCTGCACTTTTTTTAGTTATTTTGCATCATTTAGCTGATAAAGGGAATCACGGTCTTGTAGTATGTTTCAGTATTTACTGTGTGATCTCACACATCCGCATATAAAACTGTTCAAATTGACTCTACTTTGCTTTTTACAAACTAGTAGCGTCTTTTCTATGCATGCCCTTCTGCCGTGGCTTCCTGCCTACACCACTATGGCATTTTACTGTTCTCTCTGCTCTTATCTTTGTGAGTGTGGGTGGACTGAAAAGGCCTGAAAATGCTCAACTTTCCAGGTTGGCTTATAGAGTGGCAAAGCTCTTTTTTTCGCAGACCAGAGTAGACAGCATGGGCCAGCAGATAAGCTTCATTTGATTTGACCTGACATGGAAAATCTAATGGAAACCTATTGGCTACATGAAACCAGTCCACACACATTGTTACTATTTGGAAAAGCACTTTATTTTGTTCAGAAGCGCAACAGCACCTTTATTTCTTCTCTCCGTCATCTACTTTTCAATATTTTACAGCTGAATTCAGGTAAAATGGCAGGAGGAGGTCAGGGTTAGACAAGTTTGTTGTGGAATAAAAGAGAGGAAGGCAGCTGAAGGGAGAGATGAATAATAATGAAAAAGAAGGTGGTGAAAAGAAGGAGTGATTGCACACTCTTTTTCTCTGCAGTGACTGATGTCAGACTGCAGACAGGGAAGGGAGGGAGGGAGGGAGGAGGAGAAGGAGAAGCAGAGAGACCTCAGGGTAGTTGGTGAGATGTCAGCTCTGATGTATGTTTGTCGTCTCCAACTTTGTGCCGGTGCAGGTGTTTGGGATGCAGACGACACAACACAGTTTTTAGCTTCCTTCTGCTGAGAGACTCATGCAAATATAATAATGATACCCATTTTAGACATTTGGTGCTGGAGCAGCAAAGAGGAGGATGAGACAGGGAGGGTGGAGGAGGATGAGAACACATTGAAAGATTTTGCATCGATTAATTAAAAAAAATTACAATAAAAGGCCTGATATCTGCAGCAAAACAGATTATTTTATTTCCTTTGCCAACGCTTGCATTTGTCCTGTCGTTTTTTCTGATGAGCTTCTCTGTGGCTGGCTGCCGGTGAATTAACCCTTAACTTCTGATCCTATTTTCCTGCTCCTTTCCCCCCTTTCCCTTTCCTTTCCCTTCTCTCTCCAAACACACACACACACACACACATACACACTGAATCACACATCACAACATGTCAATGGTGACCATAGCTGGCAATGCATGTGTGGCCATGCCCCACAAAATAGGGCGCATCATTGAGGGGAGCCCAGCAGACCGCTGCGGGAAGCTGAAAGTCGGCGACCGCATCCTGGCTGTGAACGGGTGCTCCATCACCAACAAGTCCCACTCTGACATCGTCAACCTCATCAAGGAGGCCGGGAACACCGTCACACTACGCATCATTCCCGGAGACGGTGAGTAGAGAATGACACTGTACAAGATTGTTGTTATATTATGTGATTTTATATCTCTATTCCCTTGATAAACTGCTGAAAAAATGAGGTCCCAGCAACCTCAGGGTCCTAAAAGCTGCCTTTAGAGTCTTTGCAACAATTGCCAGCCATTAATTCTGTACAGTATCCCATTCAGTCTGTAGCCTTCAGCCAAATATTCATATTTAGTCAAACTATTGAAGAAGAAGGCCGTTGAAGTGCAGACTTTTGCTAATGGCTTTGCTATGGCAGTTGTTCTGGCAAAAATCTCATAATAGCCTTTCAGCATACTGTAATGTCTAGTGGTCTGAGAGAAAACTAGACTAGGAGATTTAGGCCAATGACAGGTCATTTCACAGATGCATGTGCACGTCTCTTCAACTGGTGAAAACCTGATTCAATGAAGGAAAAAAGCTGCTATTCCAGCATTTGCAACAACTGCCTGCACTGCAAAGCAATTGCTGTTGTGACAATAGCAGGATCATAATCATGGTTAGGATGACTGAAATGGATGACTAGGAATGGGTGCTGTATGACGCATGTGCCTGTGCTCGTCTGGTAGGAGGGGCTGAGGACAGAGAGGGGGGCGGTATTTTCACATTCTGGTGGTTTTGTTTTGTTTGGTTGTTCCTAGAAAACTGCCTACTCCCACTTTAATGGCAAACAGTACAATCACCAACTATTGTCAGTATTATTACGTAGTCTATGTATTTCAGGAGTAGGAAGAGTCATCACTTTCTTGAGTGGTCACTATGTATGCTTATAGTGTCATATAAATTCCTTTACTTGCTTTCAAAGTAACTGGAACTCCCCCACAGTGTTGACAGAACTGCATCTTTGGGAATATTTGGGAGCCAGCATTTGCGTTTATGCCCACAGTTTTTAGATGATAGAAGACAGGTGTGTGTGTGTGTGTGTGTGTGTGTGTGTGTGAGAGAGAGAGAGATGCAGTACTTCCTCAGTATATCTGGGTGTGTCTTCTTTGTCAAAGTGGTTTTTAGGGAAAGTTTGTGCACACTGTATGTTGTGCGGTGCAGCTGAGGGCTCTCGCTACTTTGTGCTGACAGATCACCCTGGCATGCTTCACAAATGCTGTTTAATTAAGTGTATGTGTGTGTGTGAAGAAGGCGATACTCCTTGTCAACCTGCACACTGGTAGAAATTGGAGCTATTTGTCCGCCGCTCGTTGCTTTCCGGCTCACTTCTTATGGATGAAGAGGGTTTTTTTCTTCCCGCCGAGCGCTTGATGAGAACAGTGAGCCAAAATTGCTCTGCCAAGAAGACACAGAGAGCAAGAGAGAAGGCGTAAGAGAGAAATAACTGGATATGCTTTATTGGAAAGTTCTGGTTTGTGTTTATGTGCATGTGTCAAGCAAACAGACGCTATCTGACACGCAGACAGAGAGTGACAGGAAAAGATTGTGCCTTGTGTTTCTACGTTGTGTCTCAGAGTGACTGTTCTCTCTGCCTCTGTTTACACATGACTGAGCAGCATGCCTATTTTTGTGCGCATCAATCTTGTCTAAACTTTCTGACATGAATAAATACCATCGCAAGAGGTTCTTCCAAGGTGAAGGCAGGTTCAGCTCCTCTCCTCTCCCATGTGTGGGAACACAGATGGAGTTTTGTAGCGACTGATGCTCTTTACTTCTGCAATGACAAAGAAAAACAGGAAGTCTTCCTGCTGGAGCACAGTAATGCATGCACAAACAGTAATGCTTTCATCAAAGCTTATGTCTCTGCAGCATAGACTTGAGGCGCAGACCAAGCACACCTCATTGCTTCCTATTGTGTATGAGAAAGGAGACAGACATGCCAGAGGTGATATGATGTGCCTTTTTTAAGCAAAACCTGGGGTGTATTGTGCATTTACAACCCTCCCACTTCTCTTATCTCTTCTCCCTTTCTTCCCCTGTCCGCTCCTCTTTCTTTTTTCCCTCTGCTGAATTTCTTATTGTGATTGTACCTGCTCTCTCGCCTAACTCGGCCCATTCAGGGCGGGAGGGCATATTGCCAGGGCCAGAGACAAATTACAGCAACAGCTCAGTGCTTTTTTTTTTCCTTCTTCTTCTTCTTTGCGCCTTTGAATGTTTTTTAAGCGGGAGAGGAGAAAAGAGGCAGCGGGTCGGAGGCGGAACGGAAAGACAGGGAGAAACGGAGCTTATTCGATTAATTTCCAGACACAAAAACAGTTGGAGGAGAGATAAATGGAGAGAGGCAGCAGAATGGAAGGAGTGGGTTATGCAAATTAGCAGATGGAGGGGCGAATGGGGTTTACGGGGACAAATTTGAGGCTGGGAAAGTTAAAAATTAGGAAACATGTGAGGTTGTAACATGGTTTGCAGCTGATGATTCTCCAGGGCGGGCAATGATCGACACACCCCGAAGGTTCTCCTCAACGTAGTCCAAAGTGACACTTGCTCCACCCACACTGCAGCTTGACTGGTAGCACCTCATGGGCATTGGGCAATCGAAGAGTTAAGCCAACAGGCTCTAAGGGGACTGGTGGAGGTGGAGGAGATGAATAGATGAGAGGGAAACGGGCTGTGAGAGGAATAGCAAGTAGGAGAGAGGGGAGAGGTGTAATCAAATAAAGGATACCTGTAAATAGCCAAGAAAGATAAGCTTGCCAAGGAGAAAAAAGGTTTCTTTATGTGGCAAGAGTTTAGCAATGGTGTGTTTTTGTCTTTAGAGCCAAGCCTGATTCATTGATAATGCAAAATGATTGAATCAGTGTTAAGATAAAAGACAGAATAACCAGGAGCTTTTATTTCCCCAGAGGCTGCAAGTGTGCATGTTTCCTGTTTGACAATTCAAAAGCAGACGGGAGGAGCTTCACTCCGCATGTACACCTCGTGAAAAAGAAACACAGTTTGACATGTACCTTGACAAAATGATTGATGGCACAAATGTAGACCGCTGTATCATTCTGGTGTCCTGGGTCTATGTTAAGTGGTGGAGGGGCTGGCGGAGCAGATGGTGGTCCCTGTAGGCCAGTTGGTGTTTGTCGCTGAAAAATTCAATTGTTCCATGTGTGAAATATGAGGTTAATTCAATCACACGTAGTACCTGTACTTCCATGCTATGTAGTATGTCAGAAAAATGTTTAGTATGTCCCAAAACATAGTATTTCGAATACAGTATGCCAAAAATAGCATGACGTTCTACTGCCTCTGGTTGCATTTTGCAGTATTCAAGCCTGGATGCTTTTCTGGTTACTGTGACCCACAGTCCTCCCCACAGCATATGTGGGCAGTATGTGCGGATTGTATGTTCACTGCATTGTGTGTACTTTGTGTGGGCAGCTGCAGTGCAAACTAGAAGTAAAAAGAAAAAGTATGAAATTTGGATTGCAACAACAACTTGGGCATAATATTACACCTTGAACTTTGACCCTTTTGCACATGCAGGTTGTGCAGAGGATTTAGGGTCAGAAAAGGCTTGCACATTGCAAAATGCAATCAGATGCTGAAGGAAATCTTGGTATTTTTGGCTTTCTGCCATTGACCTACAGTACTATGTTTTGGAAAACACTAAATCTTTTTCTAGCATGCTAAACTGCATGACAGTATGGGTATTAGAATGCATCCAGTATGTGCATATTGTATGCATACTGTATGCAACAGTAAGCACTTTGTAAGTGAGCTGCAGTACGTACTGTAAGTAAAAAGGAAAAGTAAGCAGAAAGTAGTAAAGTAAGAGAAAGATTCTTTGACTTGTGAAAAATGGTTTAAATGAAAAGCATTCTCTTATCTTCTTCAGAGTCATCAAATGCATCTTTGTTGACCAACGCAGAGAAGATCGCTACTATAACCACCACCCACACACCTCAGCAACAGGCTGCACCTGAGGCCAGGTAAGAGGCACTCTGGGAAATGTAGTGTTCTGTACAAAACATGTTAAGTTCTTGTAAATGGTGTTAGAATGTTGAGTTATTCAGTTAAAGTGCCCAAAACATGCAGATAAAAATTCATAATTACCTGCTTGGAACAATCACTGATTTGATCTTTAATATCTGACCGCTTTCTTTCTGCCTCAGGAACAACACCAAACCAAAACAGGAATCATTTGAATTTAAAGCACCACAAGGCCCTCCCCCCCAACCCCCGACACAAGTCTCCGCTCAGGTGAGGAAGGACACTCCAGTCATCCGTTCACCTGTCACTTAATTCATACATCTGTCCATTTCATGTCTCGATGAAACACCACCAGCAATCACCCCGTCAGCTTCCTACACACATTTGTCTTTTCATTCATTCATCCTGCTGTTCCAGCACCCATTCCTCCTCCGTACCTTCATGCATCACACAATCCACCCACCCACCTTCCCAAGGACAAGCAAAGAGCATTTTTATTTATTTATTATTCCTTTTTCATCCACCTTCTGGCGTTATCGGAGTCCCCGCATTAAGGAAAACCTGTTTGCTTTCAAAGTAACCCCTCAGTCCACTGTGTTCACTGCTGAATTAATCTGGCAGTGTGGAGATGGCTCGCACAGATAGCATTGATCCCACAGCAGAGGAGATTAGGAGGGCGTGAAGACAGGAGCTGCTGTGGCTGTCTGCCTGTCCTCTCTCTCTCTCTCTCTCTCTCTCTCTCTCGCTCTCTCTCTCGCTCTCTCTCTCTCTCTCTCTCTCTCGCTCTCTCTCTCTCGCTCTCTCTCTTTCTGTATCTGTGCCCTCTCTCTTTGTCCACCCAGAGCCTCAGGCATCAATAATTCACCATCCTTACACCTGAGCATATGCATGTAGACACACACACACACACACACACACACTCTCTCTGTCTGGCACCCCTTTTAAATAGGTGTGACTTTCCTGAAGGTGGCATTTGTCCCATGCTCCTGAAATAGTAGCCCACTTCAAAGGACACACACACCCTTCAAATCTGAATTACAAACCTTGATGCAAATTTGTCTTTCTCCCTCCCTCTCTTTCTGTGTGTGCGTGTGGTCTGTATCTCCATCAGGATGCTGAGTTCTACTCAGTGGACCTGGAGCGAGACAACAAAGGCTTTGGCTTCAGCCTGCGGGGAGGCAGAGAATACAACATGGACCTGTACGTGCTGAGGCTAGCCGAGGACGGAGCGGCCGTCCGCAATGGAAAGATGAGGGTACGGACACGGTGTACTAACAGCATTCACACTACAAAACATCATGAAATGTTTCCAAATATAAGGCCCGGTTTAGACACATAGGAGATGTCACAGTTGTCAGTTTACTTACTAAGTAATACCCAGCCTGTGGAAACGGTTGTAAAAAGTCATCTCTGGCTCTGAAGGAGTTTATAACATAGAGAAAATAACCTCTGGTGATGTCATCAGAGTTATCTCCACTCAGACTTCACTGTGGAGTTTGAAACGCTAACAAAAGAAGCTGTTGCATTGTGGGAGTTGTAGGATCCTGCATTTATGTAGTTTGACAAAGTGTGTCTCTGGCAAGTCTCCCAACTTTATGGAAGTGAAAAACTAATTTACTGCTTTGTTACTATATTATTATTACCCTATTTTACAAGTTTCTATGTCCCCTTGTGTCCCTTGAAAATGAGACCTCAGTCTCAGAGGGACTTACTTCATTATATAAAGGTTATATGCAACTGTGATAGCCGTAGTCATTCTGTAAATGGAATATTTCCAAATGAAGTACGCTATTAATCGCCATTCTTTGGATCCCCTGGGGTCTATTGTCCACTGTTTTGCCTCATTATGGCACATAAATGGACAGTTCCCTCAACTGAAGTTAATTTTACTCTTTTTGGTAGAAGAATACCTGGCCGATTTCCTGATCATGGCAAAACTTGCTGGTCATCACTGTTAAGGCCTTTAAACACAGTTGTTTGTTTTAATTTCAAATTTAACATATTATTATCATGTTTTTTAAAAATATAGTTTTTTTTGTCATGAGTACTTTGGCAGAAAAAGTTTTTGCGCTATGAAAAAGGCATCAACCAATCACAACATGCAGAAAGGGACATATTCAAAACATAGTGTGGCCAAGGGTTAAGCCTGTACTTATGAGGGTAGTAAAACCACAACTCTAGGCTCCATCGTTCGAACAGACACACCAAACAACATGACAAACTTTATTACTCCTTTCAAACTTGACAAGGACAGCCAGATCTCTTTCTGTTCTTACCTTTCACAATAAAAGACTTAGACATACACACTGCCTAACTGTTCACCAGAGGAAATTTAAACTCTTTTGCTAAAGGAAAACTCAATAAAACATCTTAGATTATCTTAGGCTATAAAACATCTTAACTCAGACACACAGGCAGACACTGCTCATGGTCAGTAGGGTCCCAGTTGTCAGTGCTCTACCTGCACGAGTCTGTTTAACTTTTGGTTAAACAAGTGGTCAAAAATTCACATGGCTGCCAGTTTGAGTTTTAATGCAAAATATTTGCAGGCGTTTTTTCACATTTTCATGTAGTTTATCCGTCATGCCTCTGGTGTGTAAAGCCCTTAAATGAGATTAATAAGACTCTATAATTACAGTCTGTATGAGGTGTGTGAGACAATGTCTCCAAAATGTAAAATTTTCATGAGTTATGAAAACCGCTTTGTTTCCAGCTTTTGTAACAGTGCATTTTTCCAGATAATCCAATTGGTTTTTATGGTTTATTTAACTTAAGAAGTTGGAGAATTTGCTCAACCCATAAAAGAAAATGTAATCCTCCAGTTTGTCTGAAAATTGGACAGTGTTACACATCAATTGGTATGTACTGATTATGACATGATAGTTTCCTACTTTCAGGTGCATTCAAAGCCAGTTGACTGTGTTGATTAACAGGGAGGCCGATGATCCTGCCTCATAGTCTTAACAGCCATCAGAATAATATTATCTATCAATATAATTGCTTGCGCATAATGTACCCCCCAATTACTGCGAGCTATGCTTCACTGAATATAAACACGGTCGCCTCCGGGCCTGAGAATGTAAGAGGTTTATTGTGTGAGCGCAATTTCAAAAAGTCATGGAGCATACCTGCGTACACAAAATGTACATTTTAATTAACGCCTCTCTACTGGCTCATAAAGTGGCATTCATAGAAGCATCGGAAGCTGTCATGAAACTGTAATAGTTAACCTTTAATTTGATTAATTGCAGTAGCACTT
This sequence comes from Centropristis striata, assembly GCF_030273125.1. Taxonomy (NCBI): domain Eukaryota; kingdom Metazoa; phylum Chordata; class Actinopteri; order Perciformes; family Serranidae; genus Centropristis; species Centropristis striata. The sequence continues at coordinate 16,392,016 of NC_081519.1, read as the reverse complement.
CCCCTGGGCAGCCTGATTGAATATACACTGTGGGGTTAATTGATTCTCCTTTACATGTTTGCATGTGAGACATATGCACAGAGCCTGTTGGCAGTTGATATATACATATGAGCTATAAGGGAGTTTATGATACATGTGAATACGCTACAGTTAGGAAGTGTGTGGGTGTGCATGTATTAGCACATTTCTATATGCAAATATGAATATATACATTTGTGTATCTGCACCTTATTAGCAGAGATATTAATAGTAGCAGCTCTGTGAGGCAGAGAGAGGTGTCAGTGAGAGATCCATACTCTGCCAGAGAGGAATTCCCTCGGCGCAGACAGCACTGTCAGATAACTTGAGGCGTGGAGGCAAGAACCGGGAAGCAAAAAGTGTTTCTTCTGGCTCCTGCCCCCCACCACCCTCTCTCTCTCTTTCGTTCTCCTCTCTCAGCGTCACACTTGCTGCTTTTCGATACAATTTGCCCTCTCTGGAAACTGTTGATTTCTAATGTATTTTTTTGCTGTTGTGCGGTATACGATATATAACTTCTCCTCAATCTGTCCTCTCTTTTCCTTCCCTTCTGCTGTCATCGTGTCCCTTTGAACCTCCGTGCCTCTCATCTTTCCTCTCGTGTGCTTTCTCCCCCACTGTCACTTGTTTTTCTGCATTATGTCTCACTCTGCTGTCTTCTCTCCTCCTTCTGGCTTTTGCCGTCTCTTCCTTTTCCCCTCTGATTTACCTCCCTCCCTCCATCCTCACCTGTCACTGTCACCCCCCCTCCCCCCCTCCTTTTTCCTTCCTGGTCTTCTCTCCTCTTCCGTAGGTCGGCGATGAAATCTTGGAGATCAACGGCGAGAGCACCAAGGGCATGAAGCACGCACGAGCCATCGAGCTCATCAAGAGTGGAGGCCGGCGCGTCCATCTGGTGCTCAAGAGGGGGGATGGCTCTGTGCCTGAATATGGTGGGTCAATCTACGAAAACATTCCCTTCTCCCCCATCTTCACGCCCTGAGCCGGGGGACACCCAGTGGACGGTGGTGGGTCGAAAGGGAAAGAACTATATTACCCTCCCAGGACCCTTCACCCATCCCTGGGACAAACCCACCAGGGAGGGGGAAGGGGTTGGTTGGTCTTTTTGGTGGAGGTCACTGCTGGGCTTTGGGATTTTTGTGGTGGGAGCAGGGGTGGAGGTTTGCTCCTCTGGGTGCTGTCGCCCTCTCCTGCTGTCACCTGCTCTCAGTTTCCATGTCATCCCGCTGTCACTTTTCACCTTCTGGCCACTGAGCAAAAGCACTCTGCTGGGACTTCACAGAAAGGTGTCTGGTATGATTTCAGTGCTACATGAATACAGAAACTGTTTACAGGGTTTTGAATGACCAGAGTAGTGATTAAAAAAAAAAATCAGTATTTCTTGTGAGTAATATTGAGGGCTCTAAATCCTCATTAAACACTAATTTAGCGTTAAGAGGAAAAAGAAAACTTGATTCATTGCATCCCATGATAAAATGGGACATCTCGCAGCTTTGGTTAGGACGTGACACAAGCGTATTTATGATATTTATTGAAGGTGAATGTAAGCTACTGAACTCTTAGGGGTTTTAATGTGAGAACTGTACCGAGAAAAAAAAGGCAGTCTGCCATTTCAAAGAGGAAAGTCTCACAATACTGTGCTCGACATTACTCACTTAATCCATGGATTTTATTTGCACCCACTGTTAATGTCATTGAAAAGCTGTGACGATAGGAACTCCACCCATCCCCATTCGAAAAGAAAAATCTCCAGTTATACAGACGTTTTGTACAGTGATGAAAAGAATAGAGGCATTTTTACAAGTATTTTTGTTCCGTGTACAGAGCCATGATCGAAGCCACATATTAATGGATAAAAGTCTATTGCTGCATGAACTTGTCAAAAGTGTAAATCGGATTTTTTTTCCCCCTTCTATTGTCTATTTTCCATAATATTTATGGATCGTTTCTCTTTTTAATTGTATTGACCAGTTTTGATTGACAGTCACGAGTCATCATAAATGTTTTTCTTTTTGTTACTTTTTTTTCTTTTTCTTTTTTTGAGTGGAGATACATTTGCCTGTCTTGAAAAGTTCGTCAATGTAATTTTATTTGCGCTAAGAATGTGCTGTCTTAACCTGCACCGATATGACATCATGTGAACTTGTATATTTTGGATCATTGTTTGTACTTTTTAGTTGGCACAACCTTTGACAGTCTTGCCAGTATTTTACTTTTTAATTTCTGTCAGCAATGTAAAACTGCTTCATACGCTGTTGTTGTGGGTGTGCGAGTCTCACTGTCTTTAATTTTTTGGGGGTTTTGGGTTTCTGCTGCTTCTGTGTACACATGTTTAGGTGTGTGTGGGTTTAGTGTGTCTGAGTGTGTGTGTGCGCTTGGTTCTGGGACTTTTCTCTGTAACTGATGGGTTCCACTGAGGGGTTTGGGCAATTTCCTGGACTGTCTCTTTATTCTGAATGACTCAATGATCAAATAAACACTTTTTTTTTCATTGAAAAATCAGCACAATAATTCTCGTTTTCTTCCTTCAAGTTGGTTCCAAGTGATCTAAACCCTGTGCTCTTCTCTTTTTTTCCTGTTTTTTTTTTGTATCTTCTCTTCTTCCCGTATTGCGCTGGGCTCTTGTCTTCCTTCAGGGATGGTCGCTCCCCATCTCACTGCATGTATGAGAAATGACAAGATGGGGGAGGCCTCTGTCCTCCAAAATCAGACCACGGTTTGTAACTGTCCTCCCCTGTCGTCTGGCTCCTCCACCCACTTCCTGTCTTTCCTTCTCTGTCTCCCTCTTTTTCGCCATCCTGATCTCTGTGTGGTGTGACCTCAACTCACCCATGCCATCTGTAATCCATACATACAAATCCATCCAATCAAAATACATTGCCAGTACCGCCGCTGCCGTAGCCGATGTTATGGATTCTTTCTGCATATGTCTGTCTGGTTTGATTTAACCTTTGGACAACACGTTTGAAGGTGAAATTGTTGTTAAAGTGTTAGTTTGTTATTGATAACTAATTTAGATATTCACATTACTTAAAGAACATCCTCTAAGACCCTGTTCAGACCTGACATTTGTTCAGTCCCGGATGATCCGATCACAAGTGGACAGCTTGAAATACATCTGTTCACACATGGCATTAGAATGTGTCATTAGTCACCACTTGCACCACTCAAAGTTGGTGGTTCGATCCCTGACCATGACAGCCTACATGTGGAAGTATCCTTGGGAAAGATACTGAACCCCAAATTGCTCCCGATGCTGCGTTCATCTGCATTTGAATGAATTCCTGATGGTGGCAGGTGGCACCATGTAGGGTAGCTTTGAGGGTCGCAAAAAGACTAGAAGGTCTCGAAAAGTGCTATACAAGTGCAGTGCATGTACCATTTACTTGCTTTCTATGTAAGTTAAGATTATAGGAATGTCTGTAGTGATTTCCTACAAATGGACAAATTCAGGTACATTTTAGGAACCTAAAAATAAAGAATGTCCTCCGGGACCTTCGTGCCTTGGACAAAGCTGCTTCTGCCAGACAACAGCAGTGCACAGAACTTCAGAAGGCTGGGGATGAGAGCAGGCAGGCGGCCAGTGTCAGATATGTTCAGATAACCCGAAACAAAAACACTGACAGTGAGACACATCACTGAGAGTATCATAGTAACATCCAAAACACAAGATTCACTCTTAATTGTTTCTATGGAATGAGAAATACAAAAACAGCGAGGACAGGACTAGAGTAGTGCACAGAAGTCTTTGTTACACATGGAGCGCTTGTCTGCCTATCATGGGGAGTGCAGTGAGAGCCCATGGTTCTCAGCGGGACTTCATTTGACTTGGCAGTCTTTAACGGGCCCAGGACATATTCGCATTCACACTGCCAAAAGAAAGTGTCCCAGATCCTTTAATGTGGTCTGAGCAATCAAATCCCAATGTGTTTCTAGTGTGTTCACACCTTTAATTAGAGCTTTCCACTTGTGATCCGATCAACCTGGACAAATGTTAATGCCAAGTCTGAACAGGGCCTTTGTTGCCGCTAGTGTACTGCAGTTAAATGAAGACCTGAAGTAGAACTGGGCAGAACGACTGTAAGGTTTAATCCTAAAAATCTGATAAACAAAGCAGTGTGGTGGCTTTGTATGTAGATGGTTTAGTGTGACTCAGTGAATGAGTCTCCTGAAGGCAAATTGATGTAAAATTGTGCCGAACATTTAATTCATCTTGTCTTAGTAAAATGCCACCTAAACTGCACATGCTGTTGCTGCAGCACAGCAACTGTTTTTGGATCCCATCTTGAGCATTTGAGTTGCTTAAAAATTAACAAAGCGTCTAAGGCATCATGACAGCGCATGAAAGAGCATGGCTAATCAGTACAATCAAGCAGTATCATCAACATGCAGCGCATTGACACTGACTCCGATCCAGCCACCGGACCAGCCAAGTCCCATTCTGTTCCGAGGGGGGGGACCCCGAGGTAGACCTGGGAACAGGTTTGGTTTTGTGGGTAACAAGTCTCTTCAAGCACTGGCTGCCTTTGTGTCACTGTCTTTTATTCTCATGTGTAAGCACTAATGTTTTACTCATTGGCTGTTGCTGTGCCATCTAACAACGAGCCATCTTTGCTGGCATTGACATCAGAATGGCTTCCATTGGACTTGTTCTCGGCTTCATGTCTGGGTGGTTCAGCATGATTAATGTGAAAGCAGATTGGAGATGTTTAGAGTCTAAATACATGTTTGATCCCCCTGCCCTCGTCTGAATGTCATACTTTGTTACAGACGGCAGCCCCAACGACAGCAGCGCAGTCAACCCAGCCTCAGGGTTACAAAACGCTGCGGAAGTGAGCGCCCTGCCCCCAACCAACGCGCCATCGGAGTCAAGCTACCCACCAGAACCTCAACAACCATCCCGGAGCAAGAAGGAGCCGAGCCGCCACACGACCGGCACCGGCAAGCACCACCATTCCAAACACCGCCACCGCTCCCCCCACAAGAAAACCAGCGCGGGAAAAAGCAAGGGGAAGAAGTCCACAGGGAAGGGTGTGTCAAAGCTGTTCAAGAAAAAGGATGACAAGGGAAGTGATGGCCACCACCACCATTCCAGCGGGCACCACCGCAGCCGCCACCGTTCGCCTGACAGGGTGCACGGCCGGTCACGCAGTGCGGAAAACACCCTGGATAGCCGTCATGGGGGACACCGCCATGGCCGCTCCCCCGACAGACGCCATGGTCACCACTCTAATCACCGCCACCGATCTCCCCACCGATCTCCTTATCGATCTCCTTACCGCTCGCCTCGCCGCTCACCTCACCGCTCACCTCACCGCCACAGGTCCCCCCATCGCTCTCGGCACCACTCCCCGACCAGACGCCACGCCCATTCCTCAGACCCCTACCGCCGGTACGGCTCCCCACAGAGACTGAGCCAAGGCAACGAGAAGCCCAACGTGGAGGAGGCCGTATTGAAGGAGCCGTCCAGGACTCCTGAACTCAGCCTCCCCTTTGAGAACAGCATCCTCCGGGAGTCCCCAGCCCTGGACCGCCTGAACCGGGAGGCCACACTACCACTGCTGCGCAGGGACGCGGAGGACAGTCTGCTGAAGAGAGCATCCTCCTTGGAGAGACCGTACAGGGGGGACAGCCTGCTGAAGGAGGTGGCATCCCGTGGCCAGAGTGACCTCTTCAGAGACACCACCTTGCCCAGAGTGCGCACCCCTGACTCAGATTCAGCATACAAGAGGTACAGCTCGCTGCTGAGGGGGCGATCGCCTGAGAGGACGGAGAGGGACGGGCGCTACGCCAGCCGAGATAGCACCCCCGAGCCGCAGTACCGAGCCCGCAGCCTGGGACGAGACATCTCCCCAATCAGGAGCCCCAGAAGGGACGACTCGGAGGATGAAGAGGACGATGACAATTTTGTTGCGGCTAAGGTGAGAGAGTACTACAGCACGCTCAAGACCAACACTAGTCGCACATCCACCCTCCCTGAGCCCAAGAAGACCTACAAGGACAACCCCAAAGACCTGAGCATCTGAATGGACGGCTTTCAGCCAATCACAGCCACTACCCACAAACACCTCAAGTACTCACCCACAGTACCACTATGTTCGACAGCAATGCACCCAATTGTGAACACACACACACTAACACACACACACACACACATAGATGCCCACATCAGACAACACACACATTATAAAACAATGTTGAGTTACTAACAAGACAGTGATTCCAAAATGACTTTTGAAAGCTGTTTTTTTTTCTTTCTTTTTTTAATTGTCTGTTATTTTTTTCCTTTTTTTCTTGTTTTTGGTTAAGCATTCTACATTTACAGTAACTCAGACTTTTCCAGAAAATGTAAAACCATAAAAAACAATGATGTGCCTAACAGTTCCATTAACGAGCAACATTTTGTTTTTGATTTGATATGTGACGGGCATTTTGTGCCGCACTGTCAGATGATGAAATGTATGTACTTTTTTCCACAAGGATCCCATGGAAGTACCGCGCACCTGGAACACAGGTGCTCACAATGATGCTGTGCATGTCTTTACCGGTTTCAATGTCTCTTACTCTCTCTTACTCTCTCTCTCTCTCTCTCTCTCTCTCTCTCTCTCTCTCTCTCTCTCCCGCCTTCATTCTCTCTGTCTCTCTCTCTCTCCCCAGTGCCACTGTTTTTTAGACATTTGACCAGACTATAGCACAAGCCTGCATTTGTTTGTATATTTTTGACAGTTTGCAGTATGTGTACATTCAGAGGTGATCATTTTAAATGAATGAAGGGAAAATTAAAAGTTAAACTATGATGATGATGATGATGATGTTAAAATAAAATAATATATTCAACGAATAAACAGTGTGTGGTTGTTTTGGTCTCTGTGGTAATCACAGCCGTTAGAGTCATTTTGGGGTTTAATTTTAATCATGAAAGGTGCTTTTAACAATACAAAGGTATCATAGCAAGGCAGATATTGGGTGGCAGGTAGACAGTGGATCCAAATAGTCTGTGGAGTACAGAGCTCTCATCATTTGGGCAAACAAAAGAGTGGGGAAGCTGACATTGTTATCTCAGGCCTCCCAAAAGTGTCTGTGTGTGTGTGTGAAACAAAGTCTTTGAAGAAAAGTAAAGCAAAGAGCTCCCATCCTTTGACAACATCAAAGCCTGGATAGACCAGTCTTGAAAAATATTCCTCCACTCCTCCTTTCACTGCTTACTTTGATTTGTGCCTTCTCCATGCCCTATTTCTCCCGTTGTCCTCAACACACCTTCCTCTTCCTCTCTGAATCCACTCCCAAAGATTTTTCATGTGATAGAGACCAGACAGCTTAGAAACTGCGTCCCTTATTTCAGGACAGTGACAGCGGTAGGTTTATGATGTCGCCGTGGAGGGCTGTGCTGTGTCTTTTTTTTTCTCCCTCCCAGAAACAAAAATGGGGGGAGAAAGGAGAAACACAGCAGAGAACAGAGTGGTCACTCCTGGTGACCTGTGAATGCCGGTGGGGATTTACTACGGCAGAGAAATGAAATATGTTGTCTGGCACTGCTTGATGCTGAGATACAGAGACAGATGAGGCTCAGCATGTGTGTGCAACTGCTGAATCCAGTCCAGAATACACGAGAAAGGAGCATTTGATCTTTAAAAAAAATAATATTTACTGAAATGGAGTTTAAGATGCTGGAATTTAAATATTCAACATGGCATGTGTGGCTACTAATTGTATTATAATGTTCCTCACACCCTGGCATGGACATTGGATGCATGCACGTTTGCTTTAAAATGCAAAGAACTGTGAAGATTTTCTGAGCTTTCATCATATAAAGTTTCTTCCAGTTGCTACAACACATGCCAAGGTATTTAATACCATATGTTCAAAAGTATGCATTCAAGATTACCCCGTGGACACAATCTGTGCAGCTCATAAGAGGAAATGGGAAGCAGAGATGAAGCATCATGATCAAACAGTAACATATCAGAGCTTTTTTGGCCCAGTTTCTCTTCAATTCAACAGGGCCTCAATGCATTTTTACTGCTTTTGATGCAATGATCTGAAAGTGTTTTTACACAGCTTCATTTATGGTCCTGGCTTGCTGGGGTACTACATGCATCATAACTTATTTTTAAGGTTATTGATTGCAAAATAAATGCTGCACAGACGGGATTTAATTAAATAAATTCCTATCATTACATCTAATTACATTTTAAGTATGTTATTTTTACTTGTGCAAGAATTGGGTCTTATTTAGGACGCACTGCCGGCCGCGAAGAGACATGAAGGAGATGTTTGTACCCTGCAACACTTTTCCTTTCTCTCTCTCTCTCTCTCACAGTGAAGGGGAAGCAGCTCCTAAATAATGGATGTAATCCACTTTCCAGCAGCGAAACACTCTCCTCCCCTCTCTTTAAATCTCTCTCTCTCCATCTTTATCAGGACATACTCCACTCCTTCTCATCATCAAATGCAGGAACAGAGCTCCGTGTTTTATTGCTTGTGCGACCCCAAAAATGATTAACAACCCATGTCTGGTGACAATTCATCATGTCAGTGCCAGGCAAGGAGGAAGAGACTGTAATGAAAAGTCCAATAACAACATGCCTATAGCCCAGCGTGGCGACAGCCCGCAGGGTCATACCTCCATTCTCCCATCAACTCAGCTGCAGGTGCTCTCGCTCCGACCTTGGAGACCCTCTGCTCCCCCGTTGCCATGGAAACACCGATGCAACGGGCTCTTTCCTGAAGCTGACTGGAGCAGACAAGAGTTGTGGATGCGTAAACAAGGCTGAGGGAGAAAAGTAAATGAAAAGAAAACAAGAGTGCAGGGTTATTTTTGGCTGTGTGCTCAGGATTTCAAGATGCTTTCACTCAAGAGACGGAGAAAGTTTCCAAGATAGTTTTCCGTCAGGAAGCGCAGCGTCCTATATAATAAGCCTGAAGTGGTTTCCACTGCTGTCATGTTATGGACATCCATGTCGAGAATGTTCTTTGTCCTAATACTGTATCTGTGTCACGCTTGGCTGTGCATGGTAATCAGCCTTCTCAGAGAGAGAGAGAGGTGTGCTCTGGGAATGTGGTTTAGCTGCTCAGAGAGCATTTCATGCAGTGTGTGTTTTTCTTATCATGGTTATCGTTATAGGATATGGTGCACTTGAGGCTGTTGTGGTGGATGGTTTTATGAAGTAGAGAAATGGCTGCAGCCTCTTGCAGTTGTCACACTAATCAATCAGCAGCTGTTAGAAAGAAATCCACAGACAGTTTGCCTCATACGATTAGAGTTGGTCCTTTTTAATTAAATTGTGCCTTTTCTTCCTGCAGTTGGAGCCATCCAGATTTTTATTTTATCCCAGTGCTAACTTGATAAATATCATTGGCAAACCAAAGATCCCAAAAGAACTGAGAAGTTTAATTTGTTTTAACAGCCTGTAGTTCAGTGCTTGATTCAATTTCCCTCAGATTAAACAAATAAGAGCGTGTTACCTAATACTCTAGTTAGAGCACTTATTTTGCATTTATTTGTGTCTATATATATTTACATCTCAGAATACAAGATTCATCTCTCAGGTTTGAAACTGCAATTTGTAGGATTTTGAAAAGGTTTAATTCTAAACATTCTTAAAAGAGCTAACATTATCAAGAGAATGTGATGAATTAGCATGCTAACCAGCTAGCCCAGACCCATTCTGTCGTGTAATAAACCTTGTGTCTCCAGAGATGGTAGTGAGCCATGTCTCCAGTCGACCTAATGTTACACACTAACTGGAATTCTGCATTTCAGAGACTGTTGTATGGTTAAGTAACCAGAGTGTTTGGGTTCTTCCCAGTGGAGGTTATAAGCATCAAAGTTAACGGAGAATAATAGCCGGTAGGGTGAGGTAACGATGCGAGAAGAAGCAGAAGCGAGGCTAACGATGCTAGCTTGACAACATGAGACAGCAAATTACAAACCACCACACAGACAGCTGGGCCCCGTTCCTGGTAGAAGGTTCAACACACTCTGAGTCTAACCTTAACTCTGAGTTTCTGGTTCCAGAACAGCTGATTCGAGTTACATAGTTCAAAGGTAGGACTGCAGTGTAACAGTCTCTGTCTCTATTCATTTTATTCATATTTGACTGATTTCAGTAAATATAATTAAGTGCTTATTTCAATTTGCAATAGATGTTTCAGTGCCAGGGTCACTTTACTTTTCACTCTGCATACTATAGCTTTTCCGATCTGCTCTGCATCGCTGATATTATAAAGTAAAAACACCTTTGCAAAAGAAAAAAAAACGCATGCAAAGAATAGCTCTCATATGAAAACATGCCATGGTGTGTTTTGTTGCAGAGGTCAGGCCAGAGAATGTCGTTGACATAAATAATGGATTATGAGGAAAAACGGTAACGTTCCAGGGTACGCGAGATTATGAATTTGGGGTCTCAAATCCTCTCTCGACGTAAGTCTGCTTCAGGATTAGCAAGAGGGAGTAGAAGGGGAAAAGATGAGGATTTTTAAAGAAAATTAATTTGTAGTCTCAGAAGGGCCTGAAACAGAGTGGATAGTTCAAAGACATGATATATGTTCATAACAGCGGAAACCTTACACAGTCACTGAGTAACAAACTAAGATCCAAACAGGATTATGACTAGGGATGGGTACCGAATTCGGTACTTTTATAGGTACCGACCAAATTCCGTCGGTACTACCGAGTACCGATTCAAGTAAAATCAAACGGTACCATGTTTCGGTACCTTAACGGCGTTACCTTTAAACTGATCATTGATTTCAACCTGTTTTCATTTAACGTCTTGATTAACAAGCGTGCTGACGATCGCACTATTTTTTTATTTACCTCCTCGTCTGGTCCTGTCTGCTCACCGCGGCCACTAGCCACTAGCTGCTGCCCTCTTCCAACCCGGTGCAGAGACGAACAGCCCGGCTCTAGGCCTGCTAGCCGCCAGCTGCTATCTCTCCAATGTCTACCCGGGCTTGGCCTTAGTCTGCCTCCAGATTGGACCTTCCTTACTCCGTTTGCTTTCTCCATTCTTCTGTAGATCAGTCATTAACAGCTAGCAGCTAGCTGCTGCATCTCTGGTCCTCCGCTAAAACTCCGATCTTCAACTCAGGAATATTACCTGCCACTTTATTCCAAACTGCCTCGCTTAAATTAAATCCATCAGACTCCTGCGTCATCCTCGATATGTTCACAGAGCAGCCAGACTCAACTTTGTTTATTCCAACCATGCCGTGCCCACAATACTGTCTGACCGGTGCTGCGCCGCACAGCTACGACGTCATCACAACAAATCACACGTGCACTTGCAACCTTTTTTTTTTTCTCCGTGCACTTGCCACCTGAGAGCGCTCCTCTGCATTCTTTGATAACACTCCAACCTTCATGTTACAAAATGCACGTTCACTCAACAATAAAGCACTGCTCATCCTGGATTTTATATTGTTTTGATATATTTTTTAAAGTTTATATTTTCAAACGCAAAAGTACCGAAAATTGGTACCGTTGAGTACCGATACCGATTCCCAGGTACCGGGTATCGGTACCGTATCGGTTCAAATGTGAACGGTACCCATCCCTAATTATGACATACAGTAACCTCCGCTGATTAACATGTTTCGATGCATGCTTTGAATCAATGAAGAAATGAAACAGCGTGTCTGTCTCTGAAAGAGGGAGGTGACAGAGAGAAAACACAGAATTTGTTGAAGAAAATCCTGCTTGGTCCTCAGAGTCTGTAACTGCGGCAACTCAGCCATAGCTGAACCTACCTCCCTTTCTGGAACGGAAAACTAAGAGTTTCCCTCATTTCATGGTTCACAAACTCGAGGTTTTCACTGACCCGCTTTCTGGAACAGGCTCCAGGCTGCCTGACTGCATACTGGACTTAGCTTAGCTGTGGAGCTAGCATGCCTCCTCTCTGCTGGGCTGTTGCTCTCTGTGTCAACTGAGCAAACAACCTCTCCCAAAATGAAGAAAAGACACTACACTGCCTGTCCAGGCAGCAGTTTTAATGAAAAATATCCCAAACTCTTACTGTAGGATACTTCGCCAGCACCAAACAACAGACAGATAAAGTTAGTATCTAGCTGGTGAATATAGTGGAGCATTTAGTAGCTAAAAAGTCTAATAATTCCCCAGTGCAGTCTAAAAGGAGAGTGGTTTCTGCATTTACATTCATCATGTAGTCAGACACACAACTCCAAATGAATGCTAATGTTATATTTTGTCTGCGGGATATGTAAATTGGCTTCTTTTTGGTAACATGTTCGACATACGTCTACTACTTGTTGTTCCTTTTCAGACATTTTGATTGGTCACAGCATAGAAACCAAAGCTGTTACTAGTAATATCAGTGGAACAATGCTTGATGAGTTGTAAAATAATTTTAACTTTTTTTATACAAAGCATGTGTTAGAGGTAAGTCACATTTAATATTATTCCTTCAGTGGTAGGTAGGTCACTGAAAGCTGACATGGGACTTGATCCAGTAGTTCCAGAGGTGTTTCCTTAAGTGGGTTTTATTCCCCTACAATGAACTCTGTAGCCACTCCTTAGAGATATCAAGACACTGAACTCTTGCCTGCCCCAGAGGTGTCGCTCCTGTCTCCGCTCCTCTGTTGAAATGTGTGTATCTATCCGTGTCTAACAAGTAAAGAAGCAAATCCCCCACTTGTGCTGTGTGTGGTGTGCAGATGCAAGTGTTTCTTCTCATCAGGTCTCAACAACTAAATCCCTCATCCCGTTTCATGCGTGCGGTGCTCCTGATCAAAGGCAAATTACAGCACACCTCATGGTAAGTATAATGCTGTTGATTCATCCAAGCTTAGAAAAGAAATGGGTCTATGAAAGCTGCCATGGACTGAACCGATGAAATAGTTATGCTGTCATAAGAAATGTATGCGGAAAAGTCTGTTGCACTGTTGAATGATTCATTTCAAACTCTGTGTGAGGCCGTTCGGTCATGGTTATTCTAAGACGAAAATACTATAGAGACCTTTTGATCAGTGTTGTTATTACAATCTTTTTTCAGACGAGATGAAAATCCTTCAGTTTTTCAACAATGTTGAAGCTCATTGCAATGTTCTTCTGTCTATAAAAGAGCTTTTACTCACTCTCACTCATCACATTTTCCACTCCACCGCTCCTTTTTACTGTCTATTTAATTGGAGGTCTGGGGATTTTTAGCAAAAGATAGAAGGTCAACAGTAGATGCCACATAGAAGTGGTGTACATCATCTGAGTTGGCAACCTAAGGATTAATTTGAGATGCAGCTCAGTAAAGTTTTCCTTGTCAGAAACATGTTAGTTAGTTAATTAATAGTTAGATAGTTCATTCATTCATTATTAGTTCATAAGGGCTTACGTCATCATGGCTGAAATATATATAAAGGGTCACTCTAATGCTCTAAGTTATAAGTTATTGCAGCATTTTTGTGTTCATACCATTTGTTGTACAGATTTAGTGTTAAATTTGACTAACTTTTGACCACTCAAGAATTGATAGAAATTTAAAAAAACAATAATAAAAAATGCATTACAGAATACCACCTTAAGACACCGAGTCCTTGAGGAAAACAACAGAAAAATTCATGCTGATATTTTGTTTCAAAAAGTTTTGACATTTTAGAGATCTCTGTATTTTCGCCAGTTCTGCTGAAGAACCCCCTTATTGTAAATACATCTAGGAAATTAGGTAATAAATCAAGTGAGCATTAGGGTCATTTTCTTATAGACCTCTATAGAATTTGATTTATTTTTGCAAATCCAGTGGAGTCGCCCCCTGCTGGGCATTAGAAAGAATACAGGTTTCTGAACAGGCTTCACTCTTCACACCTGGAGGTTACCACTTGGGTGAGACTGATTGTTGGGTCAACAAACATGAGGCTTTGTTTCTTTATTTGTTTGTTTCCTTAACCTGAAGGAAGTATTTATTTAAACTCAAACCATGCTCAAACTTAACCAAGTCGTGTTTGCACCTTTGAAAGTTGACAAAGTACACAGTGACATTTCTTATGATCCAGCTGACCTTCTGTTACTTTATAAAATGTTACATGAGAGAACATGACCCGTCCTGTCAGCACAAAATGAAATGAGGATATAAAAATAATCCATCACTTATGTCAAGTAGCCTTACTGTTCTGTGCTCAGGTCACTGCCTCGTCCCTTTACTTCCTCTGTAATCAGGAGCATAATAATGCAATGTGTGCATTCTGACTGTGTAATCTGTGGTGTGTGTCTGTGTTGTCATCAAACTCAGAGAGGAAATCAGTCATGCGTTCAGCGCGGGTCTACAGGCAAACATGCTTCAAAGATCTGCCTTCCTTTCAACGTGATTTCTTTTTTTAGATTTTGACAATGTCAGGTTAAATATTGATGCTCTGAAGTTGCTTCAAAGGAGTCGTAGAGGGAGAGGGGAGAGTGGTACTTTGGCAACATACAAAAGAAGTATTGAGACTTTATAAGTGGGAGAGGAATTTGGAAAAAGAGATCTAATCTAATCTTCCTTACCTCCACCAGTACATCATATATGAAGAAAATAGTTATTGGCCCAGATTTATTCATAACTACATTGATGTATTCATTCTGAGTGGTACATGAATGCATAAACATGTGGGTTGTAGACCTTGGATAATAGCACTCACAGTTCAAATAATGTGGATTGAATTTACAACTATGAAATATTTAACATGATGCTACATCTCAAGGCTAAATTATTATTTTATGCATGCACTGATACAAACACCTGCACTCCATTAGTAGTCTGACAAAACCAGATGGGGATCAGACACATTTTGTGGAAATCAATATCACTGTGTCTATAAATGAATTCCCCATGTAACCTCCATACGAAAATAAAGAACCTCCTAACACATTTGTGAATGGACAACCTGCTTCATAAATATTTATACTTGACAAAGGCAATGCAATTGACACCGAAAATGTTAATGTTTCAACTGCAAGAAATGTATGAGTATAGTGTTCTGGTCTGATATGAATGCACAGACAAAGAGAACCTTTCCCTCCGCATGTGATATATGTGCATCATGATTTTATGCAGGAGTGATGATGTTGTGATGAATATTATATGAGTAAGACAGGCGATATTTACGTGTGAAATCATTAACAGGAGCAATTTTCAGTCTCGTTGCTTGTTTATATTGCCAGTGAAATGCAAAATTATTGAACTGGTAATTTTCTGTTTGGAAATAAACTGTAATAGAAATATAATTAAAATTATGAATGAAATTGCATTTAAAGGCACAATATGTAATTTTCTGCCACGAGGGGCCTCTCAATCAAAACAACAGAAGAGAGTTTGGTGATATCATAAAGTAGCATTGCATCATGGGAGTCATTATCTTCACCATTGCCGTCATTTCACAGGTGATGTCTGCAGTTTATTTCCTTTAGCCTATCGTCCTTCACTGTTCACAGTGTTCTCCTCCACTCCAAAACAAACTGATCCGATGATTAAAATAATCAAAAATGCTGAAAAAAAATCAGTGACACCAATCAGCAAACAATGACATCCTGGATAGGCTGCGAGCTGAGCTGCTGTTAATATTTACTGGGCTTTTTTTCCTGATAGGATCCAGGTATCCGATGACTAAAAGCCTTGATCTGGCTAATGAGAATGTTTTGAAAGTTTGGAAAATGCTTAACTTGAACCATTATGCTTTCAGAGGAAAATACTTAATTTTGATTTATTTAACATAACCTGATAATAACATGTAAACCAAAAGGCATCCATCTTTTTTCTTTTTCAAAAGAAACAATTACAATTGCATAATATAATTATGCAATGAGATATATATAATTTATATTTAGAAATTAAATGTGATGTTAAAGGCTTTGAAAGCCTGGACATTTTTAGTTTGGGTGCCTTGAAAGTGCTTTAAAAGTAGATATAGCACATTAGTTGTGTTTCCATCTATGCACATTTTGAAGACTTGATGGAAAAAGCTTGATGGAAACACCAAAATTTGATAAAAAACTTAAAAATGCGCATAAAAGTTTTTATTTTTGGGAAAAAATAGTTAATGCACTAAACAGGAGATGAAAACGCCTTTTTCCGAATCTGTTCTAACGTAGCGAAACTTTAACTCTCATGACTGTTTAGCTGTTTCCGCTCTGCCGGGCAAGACAGGCGACATCAAAAAACAATTATAAGTTGCGCAATTGAATCCAATCCCTGAAGACTCTTCATTTTCTCTTGTGGGTGGCCAAAGTTGTCCCATTAGCAGCCTCTTTTTTATTGTTTTCTCTCTACTTCTACTGTTTACTGACGGATTAGCCTACAGCAATACATTACACTGCCGTCTTCTGACCCAAGTCAGTTTATGCATTTTTGTTTATTCACTCTAAGCCAGTTGATGGAAATGTCCCTAATTAGCATTCTCTTTAAAGCTACATTTAAAAAAATAGCCTACAAATTTGCTTCATCTTTAATAGAAACACGTCTTTTGACAGGTGAAATAAAATGGATTAAAATAACAGCTTTATCTGTGGTAGGTTTGAAAATCGTTTGAAACAACTGGAATAATGAAAATAGTTTTTAGACATTTTAATGCAGGAACATTACTTATTATACCTTTAAAATCCACTGGCTGACATCTGTCGTGTAATTGGTTAAAGTATGTTAGGAACGTTGTCTTTTGGCTCACAGGTGTTTAGGCATTGCCTGGCTGCTGTAAACGGACGTGAGGACAGCTGCAGATAGCTGCTGCAGGCTGCCGTGGATGTAACAGAACATTTGTTCCAGTGTTTTTGATAGATGTTGACCATAGCAACTGGTTGGCCACTGCACAGTGATGTGATGTCGGTGTTTTAAAGAAACCATCTCCTTGATTCACAGCCCTGTCAGTAAAAGAGCTCTTATAGTGTGGGCCCATGCTTCTGTAATTGGTCCCTTGACTGAAAGTGCAACTCTGATTGGCCAAAGAAGTAAAGAGAGTAAAAGCTCTTAGGTTTGACCTGGCTGATGCACAGGACTCAGCTGAAGAGGGTTCAGCATCGTCGCCCTGAGTGGATGAGTGCTGCTTCTCTTTTTCATCGATGAGGAGGCAGAAGAGGAGAGGTTTGATCCTGAATTTCCAGAATGCTTCAGTCACACCTCGAAGATGAAGCAGGTTTGGGAGGCAAAACCACAGATTCTGATCTGTTGAAAAAACACCACAAAAGTCTGGATTTATTGAAGCTAAAAAACAAGAATGACTGGAAATAGGTAGGTTACATACATTTATTTAAAGGGCATAGCAATGAAATGACTATAAATTCCTTATGTCATTTCAAAAGTGAACTACAAATACTGTGCTTTAATCAGCATATGTTTAATGAGGGGTCATGATCAGGTGACAGGTTAAAACAAGGAGGCTGTTTATTCTGGTAATCACAACTTGACTGATTAGCTGAATAAATTACTTGAGCAATATTTGTCATGTTTATCATCATTAGACTGCTGTAATGCCTTGATGTTTTGTCTAAATGTTAACATCTTGTGTCGCCATTATTTACACCCATGGCCAGAGAAATGTTGCCATGGTTTCCATTACATAACTGAATGCCTGAGAAAAACAAATAGTAATATCCTTCACACTTCTTAATTAATTCTATTAATTTCTCTGTGGGTTCTGTTGCATAATTAAGGGGACTACAACAACTACATACACTGTGGACAAATTGATTCAATCCAGCAAGAAGGTTATGTTTTGGTTTGTTTGTTGATTTGTTTGTCTGCAGGATTAAGGAAAAACTACGGGCCAAGGAGGAACACGTTAAAGTTTGGAGCAGATCTGGATCACAGGGATGATACAAAAAGCAGCACTATCCGAGAGCCCTCCAGGTTAGTGTTCTGACGTGTCACATGACTGACTAAGGAAAAATATATTTTTTGTGAGCTGTACTAGAGCCTAAGACCTTGTATAAACTTGATGTTAAAACGTGTTTCCGTTATCTGAACACAAGTGGACAGCTGACATCGCTGTTTACACCATCATGCATCTCCAGCTGTCTACTACTCATGTCTACTAGATGGACAAAGCCCCCTGCACACAGTTATTATATTCCACACTCTTGCCAGACTTGATAGTGATGGTGTTGGTAAAGCTGGAGATATCTCTGTCAGCGAACCCAACACATCTTCTACCCAGACGCGGTTTTACAATAGAGGCAAGGTAGGCAACTGCCTGGGGCCCCACCAACTTCCCCGAACTGCAGGGGCCCCCAGACCAGCTGCCCACTCTCCATTCAGCTGGGAATCGGGGCCCTCAGTGATCCCCAGCCATTGCGTTTTTAAATGTAAATGTAAATTTGTATATTTAAATCGGAAACAAAGACAACAAACTAAAATACAAAGAAATAAAGTATCCGTCTACACCCCCTCCCATTTCGTGTTATAATGGACTATTCCATCCAGGCCATGATCGCGAGAGTTCCAAAGTTATGTGACGGAAGTGGAGGGAAGTTTGGAAGACGTTATGTGAGCGGTGAAATTGATATCAACAGTTGGAAAATGAAGCGAAACTACCCAAGTGGTGCCACCAAAAGAAGGAAGCGGGAGGAGGCGAAATCAAAAAATGACACACTCCCGAAGTTGACAACATTTTTTAATGTTTCGACAACACCGCCGGTTGTCGAGGAGCAGCAGGAGGCAGCGGCTAATTCACAAGGGGAGGAGGTAACCATAGTAACCGCGTCATGCTCGAGCTCTGACAGAAGAGATGTCAACAATGAGGAGGTGGTGAGTAGCAGTCCTGATTCTGTTGACCACCACGAAAGTGTTGTCATCATCGGAGATGATCCGGCGTTGTGGCCCAACGTTTTCAGTGACTGTCAACGTAAACGGCAAACTAGTAACTAACTGTAAAAAATGTTTGTAGAAATTACAGTAAAACACTGTAAAATTGCATCTGAAATAGGTCGTAAACATTGTACATCACCCTAGTAGATACATTTAGTTACTGTAAATCAAAGAATAGTATAAAACTTTAAATTCTACAGCCATAAACTGTAGAAAAGAAAGTAAAGTTGTAAAGTTAATGGAGAAATACCATGATGACACAATTATCCTAAAAGTAATGGGATTATTCAGTATAAAATTACAGTTTTTGCTGATATTTACATTTACATACGCTCACTGTATTTTTACGGTGAAGTTCTGGCAACCACAGCTGGTATTTTACCGTAATTTAAACAGATTTTTGTTTTCACAGTGTATATAGCCTATATGTATACATATGTATAGTTGAAATGATCCCTATCTTGACAACAGTGAAACGCTGCTTACATAAATCTATCAATAATAATAATAATCAAATAATATATGTAAAATGTAAAAAACAATCTGAGTGGAGCCATTCTGCATGATGAGTACTTTTACTTTTGATACTTAAGTACAAGTATAAGTACATTTTGATGTTGATACTTTTTTACTTTTACCTCAGTAAGTTTTGAATGCTGGACTTTTACTTGTAGTGGAGTAATTTCACAGTGTTGTATCAGTACTTTTACTTAAGTAAGAGATCTGAATACTTATTCCACTGTTAGTTACATTCCAACAGTGCGTAAACAGCGTCAGGTGAGTGTCACCATGGTGCTCACCTAGCAGCAGGATTTTAACCATGTTCATCATGGTATTTCTCCATTAACTTTACAACTTTACTTTCTTTTCTACAGTTTATGGCTGTAGAATTTAAAGTTTTATACTATTCTTTGATTTACAGTAACTAAATGTATCTACTAGGGTGATGTACAATGTTTACGACCTATTTCAGATGCAATTTTACAGTGTTTTACTGTAATTTCTACAAACATTTTTTACAGTGTGTGTGTGTATATATGCTGTAAATATATATATACAGCAAAAAAAGAATTAACAGACAGTCAACAGAATTAAATAACATAAAACTCTTTTTGTTAAAAGTAAGGATTTGAAGGGCCCCCTAGCTAAATTCGCCTTGGGCCCCCAAATTGCTAAATCCGCCACTGCTTCTACCATAGTGCTAAACTATGGAGGGTCTTCCAACTTGTCGTTAAAGGGGCAATATATAGAGCACTGTCACCAAAAATAAACACCATATCCTGCATTGATGACTGGTCTCTAAACACAGACGCTCTCTACAAAAAGGGTCTTTTTCTTAAGGAAGCTCAGATCTCTTTTTATCAGTCTGTGGTGTAAGTGTGTTGTTTTATGCTGCAGTCTGCTGGGGAGGCAGCATCAGACACAGAGATGCAAGGCATTTGGACAGACTAGTCAAAAGAGCTGGTTCTGTGGTTGGAGCCAGGTTGGACACACTGGAGGAGGTGGTGGAGAGATGCACTGTCAAGATGTTCGAGACCATCTTGAAATACCTGGATCATCCGCTACACAAAACCTTTATGGACCAAAAAAACAGCAGTGGACGGCTCCTCTCTCTCTGTTGCAGGACGGAGAGATTCAAAATATCCTTCACTCCAACAACAATCAGGCTGTCTAATTCTTCAACAGACTAACTAAATTTCCCCTTGGGGATAAATAAAGTAATTTTGATTTGATTTTTTTGAATGTTTCTCAGTTCAGCCCTTGTTAGGGATGCCTCAGGACATATTAGTGTTTAGACTACAAACACTATGACGCCATTTACACTTGGTTTTAAAATTAAATGAACCGGCTCCCAAGTGGTCAGCTCTAACATACGCGTGATTGGATCACTCAAACCACTTGCCGAGGTGGTCTAGAACACATTTGATCATGTATATTTTTTTACGTAAACGGTGATCTGTCCTGATTTTTCTCTGACAAGGATGTACCAGGAAAATAAATCACTAATGCAGGCCGTGTGGCAGTCGTTTTGATGACAGAGCGAAGGTGGTTGAAAGAAAGGAGAGGAGTAGTGATGTACGTGGTTGGGGTGATATGAAACCTGATGCTTTATCTCAATTTGGGCAGAAGATTTTGTCCAAAGAAAACTTGACGACTCATATCCTAACTGGGCCGTTTACAAAGATATTGCTTGCAGGACAGCAACCAGCGACTCAAGTTGTTGTTATCCAACATAATAAATGTGCACGGGGCAGTTCTAGCTGAAGTGGTGTAGGTAGTAATGAAATCTGCTCAGCTGGACAGCCTTGCAGACGCATGATACACACAGATGTAAACAGTGATTTATCTCATCTGTCCACTTGTAATCTGATCCCCCAAGTTACATACATAAAAAAAAAGTATAAACACGGTCTATGTGGTCAGATGTCTTCCACACCACCTCAGCAAGTGGTTTGAGAGATTTGATCACATTATGTCTTTGTGGTTGTTTACACTTATTTATCACTGTTAGCTGATCGGCCAAGAAACATTTTAAAACCAAGTGTAAACAAGGCTTTAACGTCAGGATTTCTCTGTGTGCTGCATCAACATTGATATATTTTTTTTCTTTTTGTAAATCAGTAGTCTCTTGTGTCTCTTTCAACTTTATGGAGGTGTGATAACATTGCCAGAGTGCTCCTTTAACACTCATTTTAAGCAATTTCTAACTTATAAACAGACCTGGGTGATAAATATCCAGAACATTCCTGGAGTCATACGTTTTCCTGAGCACAAAAACAGAAATCTCATACCTTATTACATTATGAAGGAAACAGTATGCTAAATGCAGGATTTTGTATTTGAAATGAACTATTTAGCCCCATTTAGTGTCATTAAGTAAATATAATGCAAAAGATTCCAGTTTTATGAATTACATAGTATAAGCAGCTTGTTGGAAACTCATATGTTGTAGAGAAAATGTACTTTTTATTAAATTTCCATGTCAGCAGCACTATAGTCCCGTGTGTGTCCCACAGTGTCATCTTGTGGCCAGTTTAAGACCTCACACTCCCTTTTTCTGACACCATCACTGTGCTGAAGCTGTTAGAACACACAGTTCACAGAGTCAACAGGCCACTTCCTGTGGCAGACATACTGCCATCTCCTTGAGCTATAACTCACAGACTCGAGTGTGACTGATGCTCTGAAATGAGAGCAATCTGCTGTTTTTTTTTTATTTATTTTTTATCTGTTCCCATTCTCTATTATGGAGCAGTGAGTTTCCTGCCAGGGTGTCATACATTCAACATCTGAGGCCAAGGACTCTGTCAGAGAGAGACGGATCAATATATCACCATAGGAATTTGTGTGTGGATGTTTGTGTGTATTTGCCATAGTCAGGGTCAGGAGCAGATGATGGTCTGAAGCTTTCTTTGTTCATGGTATTGATTGAGTGAGCTGATGTCACGCAGCAGCACGCTGGCTCAGGGTCTGTGATGCTGAGGTGAAACGCCCTCTACTGTTGTTCAGAGGGAACAGGTTAGGAGATTTACACAATGAGGTTGAATTCCAGCTGCAAGTTTTTTTCTTTTTATAAATGCTCTCAGTTTAAGAGTTTGTTTTTGTGGGTTAGAAACATTGATGGATTACTGACAAGGTGTTAGGGGCCCCGCTGGACTAGAGTGTCAATCAAAGACACAACTAGAAAAAAAAACACAAAGAAACAAAGAAATTACTACAAAGAGTAAATAACTGCAAATAAATGAAAAACATCTGCAAAACACTAGCAGACTCACAGCGACTATAAAAAGGGGCCAATCAACTACAAAACGACCCCAAAAGACCACAAAGAAACATGAAATGACAACAAGGTGACCAAAACAGCTAAATCGATGCAATGAAAGCTGCAAAGAAACACAGAGTCACAGCAATAAACAACAAGGTGACCAGACCAACTACAAAAAGACACAACGCAGCAGCAAAGAAACACAAAAAAACTTCAAATTGATGATCAAGACACACAAAGCAACTAGAATGAGACACCAAACAACTACAAAGACACAAAATGGCCACAAAGAGACACGAATCAACAATAAAAATAGGCAAAAAAACGATTGAGTCTGTTAGTTGCTCCCATGTAAAGATGGTGGGTTGTCTCACAATCCACCCATAGTTTGTAAGTTTGCATCCAAATGTGAGAAATGCTGCTTTCAACATTTCAAATTCTTTTCTGCTCCCTGTATTTCAAAGAATAAGCACCACCTTGAGATATTGAATAACCACCTAACTTTGGAGTAATTTATCTCACTGTAGTGGAGATGAGTGGATAACTCTTATCAGTGGAGTCGAGCACACTTAGTTTTTGAAGGCAGCTCTGTGCACCTCCAAACACGCATTTGCCTACTGCCGAAGGTTTTGCAAAGCCTGCGAGACTGACAGATGATTTAGTGAGCGATATAAAAAGTCTTGCAGCAAGGACACAGAAAAGATGGGAGGCCTGCGTGGGCAGATTCTGTGTTTACTACATGACTCATACCCCTCCTTATACGCCACATGCCTGTCCGACAAACACGCTCACACACAAACAACACATGGTTCGCTTTCAAGTTGAGTTACTGCCTGACCACCACATGATGTGTTTTTGCATAGCCCTTTATGCATCACTACATCAAAGTGCCAATTCGTCTATAGCACGGTGGAGTTAAAGACAGGCTGCAGGGGCTGGATGCAGAGTCATCAGTAAAAATCAGCACAGAAATATGCTGAGGCAGCAAAACTTAAATGTTTTCTCGTGGCCCATTTTCACCAGCATTTCCCTCTTTTAACTCCTCTGTAATAACCATACTGTAGGAGCTGCACAAGCTATAGTTTATGTTGCTATGTACATGGCACACAGCGTCAACAAAACATGAGGCCATTGTTGAAATTAGCAGACTTAATTCAGTCCCAAATGTGTTGCTTTGGCACGTTTAATTGAGCCACAACATTATCTAATGTACACAATGTGATTTGCTTTTGCAGGGCAGGGCGCACTCACACAGTCGATCTCCACCGCAGGGGGAATTGCAAGGAGATCCACGCAGCATGCTAATAAGCCTGCAGTCAGCCAAGAAAAACACAAATCAGATTTACATCTGTGTTTTGACCTCGCCACTGGCCTGTAGCAGAAAAAAAAAGTCGGAATAATGAAAGTTACTTTCGGAATAAACATTTGCACAAACAAAAGCTTTTTCTGTGTGGCCTGATTATTGTCAGCAGGGCATGAACTGCAGAGCTCTAGCCTGTAAGACTTATTTTCTGCACTGTACTCTGTAGTGGCACCAAGCAGTCCTGAGACTCTCCCCATGCTCTCTGTTATAGGGTTTATTCTTTGTTGCAGTAGAACAAATGCTTTTTAGCCTCTGAAATAAAGACAGGCACACTGTGGTGGTTGTAAACATCCTGCTAGTTGCAGTGAACTGGTGTGGAGCAGCTGACCAGAGGAAACTGGCGACTTTGGAGTGGGTATGCAAAGGCGGTTATTATGGAAACCCATGCGCCTGGTGATGCTAAAGTGATTTGGGTCCCAGCCTGCAACTTTCTGGTCAGTTAAGTAAATTTGTTTTGTGTTTCTTTGTGGTCTTCTTTTGACCACTTGGGGGCAGTGCAATAAGCTGTGAACATAATCGTGTAAAGAATGGGCAAAGCATGTCCACTTCCTCTCACTATACAATGGATAAGCCAAAATATCCCAGATATAGCGCCTGTGTCATCTTTCACTTGTGATATCATTCAGAGCAAGAGTGACATAGAGTGGAGCCGTGATATCGTTCCTGCCCAAACACCTGCCCGACCAATCTGGTTTGTTCTATGTATTCTAGCAGGAAATATGTGGTGTCGCTAAAAAAAAGGTTTAGTAATCTGACTAAATACCAGGCGGCAACCTCCGGGTCTGAGCAGTGGGAACAGAAAACAGGTGTATATATATATTTATATATATATATATATATATATATATATAAAGGACATTTACCGGTCTCATAACTTTGACCCTTTCACACTGTATTTTCACTTAATGACAATTTATTTGAACGTTTTGTTCATTAATAATGTCTTGTTCAGCCCAGTTAATGCTACAGATGTTGCTAACATGAATCAGTCAGGTTGCTGGTGTATAGATGCGTGTAGTCAGTGTCATCAGATCCCTCTCGCTCCTCCACAGTCCAAATATGGTCTGCTTCCCAAACAAGATGGAGACGCAAGATGGCGGTGAGTGTAACGCCGAACTCAATGCCTCAAACGGGCAGTACCCAAACCAATTGGTGACGTCACGGTCACTACGTCCATTATTTATACAGTCTATGCTAAATACATTCATAGTACAGATCATAGTATATATATTAACTTCAAGAGAATTTAAGTACAAGCAAAACAAAAATCTTCTTCTAGGAGGGTTGTGAGGATTCTTAAAATAACATCTGTACAGATGTCAAGCCCTGACATCCTAAATATCTGGCTACTGTCTATTTCCTTTTCCTGTGTTTGACTATTAATGTTTTTTTCATTTATTTATGCAGTTTGAGAGGAAAAGCTCAGCTCAGCTGATTTATGTACAGCAGCAAATTGGTTTCAGAATTTTGATTTACATGGGAATTTGTGTAAAATGGAGATTGAGCCATGCACAGAAAGCAGATAGATTGTAATAGATTGCTTGTATAGCAATTTAAAAGGCTATGCCATAGTTAAAATAATTGGTGACTATGTACAAACTGATATATGGGTCTAATAAAATTGTAATGAATCAGATCTAACAGGGTGTTAATGCGACTTCCTGTACAGACTCAAGGCTGCAAATGGCTGGGAACATTTGGACTGGACCACAGTTCAGTTTAAACAAACTCATTATTGCCTCATGCAGTTGATATAGCAAAAAAAAAAAAAAAAAGATTTGCTGCGGTCATATTTCTGGATACCTAATGAATTAAAGCACAATATTCAGATATACTTTAATTCATTCCATATTCAATAGATCAGACGTGGAAAATGGATCACCAGAAGTTTGTTCTCACTTGTCTCTCAGGGCTTCCATACATTTACCAGCTTAAGAGTTGTTTATTTTGTTTTGTTTTTTTCTCAAGAGTTGCTTATTTGTCTGATGGGTGTCTAAGTATGAAATTGTTTTCTACTTGCAACTAACACGATAAGGAAATATTCAGGTGTGTGTGTGTACTTGTATTTCCAACATAGTGAGGACCGGAATACATATTTCACCTACAGAGTGAGGAAATTTTTTGGGAAGTGAGGACATTTTGGTCCGTCCTCACTTCTTTAAAGCCTGTTTGACGGTTAGGAGGTTGGTTTTTAGGTTTTGGTTTTAAGGTTCAGGTTACAGTCAGGTTTAGGTCAGGGTTATGATTATGGTATGAGTTGGGGTTTGACATTTAGTTGTGGTGGTTAAGGTTAGGCTAAGTATCAATGAAGGGTCCTCACCAAGATAGAAATATATGTGCGCCTGTGTGTGTGTGTGTGTGTGTGTGTGTGTGTGTGTGTGTGTGTGTGATGTTTAGCTTGTTATGGAGTTCTGTCCCCTAGTGGCACACAATGATTAATGCAGCTTTAAATTAAGTGTTGTTTACTATCAGTTACAGGTATTATCCTTAAAATCAATAATGTTTCCTAAAGCTTTTCGCACACATTTGTATATTGATGCTCCTTTTTTATAGTACAGACTGAAATAAATCATTTCAGTTTTAATTTCCAGGAAAGACGCAGGTTTGAGTCCCCAAAGGGGAAGAGATGAGTCAAGAAGGTTTAGAGGTAAGACAGTGCAGTTACCTGACATCCCTCATTAATCTTCTCTTCCTATCCTGTCTCTGCAGCCACTGAGAACATCCTCCATCAACGTGATTTGTGAGACCAATTTTTCAAACAACGTAATCCATAAGGTTGTATCTCAATGACAAATGTCCTTGAATAGATGATGCGTTGTATTTCATTCTTTGTGTTTGATAACTCAGTGAGAAGAGGACCAAGACGATCAATAGCCAGTTGACCTCTCTGTCTCTCTTTTTCTCATTGGATAAAAGAAGAAAGTGGAATTATCATCAGTGGTAAGTAGACTGTCGGAGGCCCACAGGTCCTCTTAAAAAAATACATGAGGCACCGGCCAGGAGACCACCGAGCAAGTCGACATTTACTGCTAAGTTTATCATTATTATGAGTCTGTTTTATCACCTGAGACTCCAGCTGAACAGTCTCTCCGGTCTACCTATTGCTAATCTTACACGGGAAACCCTTGCGGTGTAGTTGTAATAAAGCACACAGCAGGGAGACAGAGACAGTGATGAAGATGGGGTAAAAGAAAATTTAATATTTAAAGCCCCTTTAGGGAAGTCATTGCCACAAAGTTTTTTTTTATAGTGCATTTGAAGACACAGAAGCCCTGATCTATTTCAGTCCCAATCTGTTAATATCTCCACAGGAAGACTGACTCGTGTTAAAAGGGGTGGAAGATAACTGGAAAAGGAGGGGGGATTGTTTGCCCATAAATCGTGACTGATCTCTTTCAGTTGGGAAATATTAAAAACTTCATGTACAAGGACAGGGAGAACAAACAGGAGTGTTTCCTGCCTCTGTTTACTAGTTTGTATCTTGAGCCAAAAAGATTTGATTCATAGGATGTTCTCTTGAGCAATAAAACTTAATACGTGATGACGTACACCTGCACTGAGGCATGCGCACTGGGTGGGAGTCAATGTGTGTCAAGTGTTGAGCCAGGTCAGCGAGCATGTTGTGTGTGTGTGTGTGTGTGTATGTTTGTGTGTGTGTGTGTGTGTGTGTGTGTGTGTGTGTGTGTGTGTTCCTTCCATGAATTCTTCGCTGCTCCGTACCACATCCTCTGAGTGTGACTAAACACGTGTGTGTCCAGAATCTGACGTCTTACACTTAAGGGATGAATGAGGATTGTGAAAGTGGGTGTGTGTGAGCCACTCCAGGAGGGGGAAAGGGGACCTCCCCACACACCCACGCTCCCCACCCTGTCCTGGACAATGCAGGGGGCGATGGGCTGGTGATTAACAGGACAGAACATAGGCTGTCTCATACCTGGAGTAGCCGGATGGGTTGTGTAAAACGCTATGTGCTTGGACGTGGACTTCCCCATGAAGTCTGACTGGGAAATGCTTCCTGGAAGGACCCTTGGAGCCATAAGACTGGGGTGGGAGGGGGCTAGACAAAGTAGAAAGGATAATTTATCAGTCCTGATTCTAAAAATATAGATGTGCTGCATGTTTTGATTAAAATCCATCTTGAATTCTCTTTTGAGTAGCATTCTTTGGGTAATGTGAGGCCATCTTCTTCTTTATCATGTTTTTAAAAAGCTGAGCTGGTTCGTGCCTCAGCTGAGACTGAGGGCCAGAGCAGACCGGCAGTCTCAAGGAAGTGACAGCTCCCTGGGCAGCATGACACAGTATGTAGTAAGAGAGGGTCACACAGCAGGACCAAGGACATAAACCACGCCAGTTCTGTGGGAAAGCGGCTCTGAGCATGCTCCGTGACCCCTGTTGACCAGCCTCTCCGCAGACTGTAGGGGATTTCTCCAGGGAAGGACCCTAGAGGACGCTCCACTGCTTTGCCTGCTGTGCAGAAAAAAAAAATCACACAGAAAATCTCCCTTTTTTCCTTTTCTTTTTCTCACACACTATTTCCATGTGAAAGATAAAATCTTTTCTTTAAAGTAGTTGAACTCACAGGTCAGACTGAAATTTCAGAGCATGATTACGTAAATGCTGATTGTCTGCATATTTGTTTGTAATCACCTTGTGTTTATACGTGAAACCATCTGTCTGCATGAACCAACTACAGACAGTTTCGTATAAAGAGAGCAATAAACCTGCAGTGACACTTCCCAGACTCACAGGGCACAGAGTGAATCCTGTGTTCTGAAAGCGTGCACGCAAACCCTGCGTCGTCCTGGATTTTCCCGCCCATACTTCACCCTGCTGACGTAGCAGGCCTGCAAAGACTGTCTGGGATTCAAGAGCTGTGACGTCTGCTGAACTCAGGAGTTTACAGCTGTGCTCTGGTTATTCCTTCTGTTACATAGTCCAAGACAAGAACAGCATCAGTGTGATGTCACTATTTACAGTGGCTTCTTATAATTGAAGCTACGGTTGTACATGTGGATTATTTTTTATTATGATGTCTATCTGGGGTTTGATTCAGACCTTCAGTTAGAGGTAGTTCTCTTTACAGTATTATGGGAAATGTCAAGCATAAAATGTTGTTGTATTAAAGGTTAATAAACTGGTGTATTTATTTTATCTTCCATATTCCATAAAGATTATTGTTGGTATTTTGAAATATCCACTCTTGAAAAAGACAAATTATAAAAATAATAAACTTTATTTATAAATCAATTTTAAAAACATGGTTATTTAAACGTTTTCATGACTTGGGAAATAAAATCAGAGATAAATCCTAAAAAAAATAAATTTTAAACATGGCTATCGTTAGCGGCATGGCCTCTGTTAAAGAAAGAAACAACCTGATGTGCTATGGCTCCTTCATCTGCTACCTAGGGACAGCTACTGTTAGCTATTTTATTGACTTGTGAGCTTTTTTGTTTAGTGGTGTCTTAGCAAATGCTTTCTGGTAAGCTTTAATTTGGAAAGAAATGGACAAAAATAAAGTGCTGCTGTTGACAATGTGCCCTTTTGGTTCAGACTACAGAGCCTTCGTGTTATTAGTCTTTATAAAGTATAGGTGCAAGTCATAAGCACTTGCTTTGGGCTATAAATTGAAACTTAATTTTCTCTGGAGATTGGAAAAGGTAGCAGTCAATGAAAAGCGAGGCTAACAGTGAACCTCTCTAAACACTGATTGTGTAATTTTTCCATAAGCATTACACTGTGCAATCAAAGATTACTTCATAACGACAAGTTAAAGAAAATATTGTCTATTGCCACTTTAACAAAGTAGTTTGTTGCCTTAACTAACATAACCTAGGAACACATATTTTTATTTTGAAAAGCCACTATGCATGTAACAAGCGCAAACTGACTGGCTGTCCCTGATGTGTCAAAAAGGGATGCTAAAGAGGATCTGTTGTGTTGGCATCTGATGCTGAGGTGCACTGATAAAGTGTTGATATTTGATCATATGTGAGTGAGAATGTGTTGTTGAATTTAATGATGTCACTGATTCCACAAACATGAGAATCAAAATCCTTAAGTAAAGAAACAAAGGGAGAACACATCAATTGACAAAACCTCCTGAACCCTAAATAAGGCATTATCTTGTGTATTTTGATTGTACAAAAGTACTCAGAGTCCATCTTTCCCTACACACACATCCTGGCACACACACATTCATCTTGCCTTTGTATATTCAGATCAGACACCCCTGTGCTGCTCCCGGCTGACCCTCTAACTGACCTCTGTCTGGCAGTGATGATGTCAGACACAGAGGTCACCAGGGGTTATCACAACTGGCTATCAGAGCAGTTTGGGCCTTGAGTGTTTGAACGCTCCCACCATACTGACAGTAGTCAAATAAGCCACTCCATGCTAACTCAGCATCCCCCTACACACACATACAGACACACTGAATGAAGTTGCCCTTGAGCACTAACAGAGCTCCAGATTCTGGACTTAACCCCACATGTTTTTTGTGTGTGGTGAGTCTGTAGACAATTTAACTATTTATGGACTACGGGCCTTTTTTATTTCACCTTTGACCTTAATGATCTGTATCTCCAATGAGGGGGCCTTCTATTTGTAAGTGAGTTCACTTCAGACTTGATGATGTTTGCCAGGTGCCCTCAGATGTTTTTGTAAACTTGTAGAAAGCTTATGGGGATGAGTGTAGTTTGGTTTGGGATGGTTCAAGCTTCTCAGGGTCATCAGGTTTTGTTGAGTGTGGTCTTTGAAGTTTAGGGTGCACCGTTCACTAAATACAGGAGTCTGGAGTCACAGACCATTTGCAGTCCCTCCCTCTTAAACATCATTTTTCTTCCTGCTTTTTAGCATTGTTTTATTTGGCAAGATGCTGAAAATCCTCATTTACAGTCTGAGAGAGTAGCAGTTGGTTATATATCAACAAAACACTTTAAAAGCACAGCCTTGAAGACTTTGTTGCTTAACAGCTGCATTCATGTCCTCCTGAAGACGATCTCATTCTCCCTCCACAAACTTAGTGTTCCACCATTATTTACTCCATTAATTACAGTTTTATTTCAAGTATTATTTAGCATCTTTATTGCCTTATGTCTCTCATTTAGATAAGATTATATTTGCAACAATTATCAACTCCTCATAACGCTGAAAAGGATTAGGCCCATATATATTTAGAGAAATAAATTAATGGATATATGAATGTTTTTAGTCATTAATGAATGGATTCATTTTTCTGTCCCGATATAAAAACAGTCACACGCAAACAAGCAACAATAATTTATATACTATGACAATAAATCAAACTCCAAGCGGCTACCACAGCAACCTGTCAATCAGGATAGATCCATAGTAATGCATACTCATGGCACTGTGTATATTTAAAGAGCTGTGAACTTGGGTGTTGTCTAATCTTTTGACTTTGACCCTTTTACAGCCTATTTTTAGTTGCAACATTTTGGTCATCTAAAAATGTCTTGTTTAGCATTCTGTTTTACTAAAAGACATTCAAATCTGTTAGTTGTTAATTTTTTTCTGGTAAGAATATTTGTTTTTAAGACTGTTTTTTTAATAGCCAAAATCAGCATCCTGATTAATGTTACAGTTAGCATTAACAGATGCACCTTGCTAACCAAGCTAGCATTAGCGTTTGCTGGCAAGCTGTTCGCTATGCTAATGCTACCTGGGCTTGAAATATGGTCCCTTCTGGCTCCAAAAAACAACATTGCAACAGCCAAACTGACTGAGGCTTCAAAATGGTTGTCCACAAACCAAAGTTATGTGATGGTGGCGTCCTTTATACAATCTACGGTAAAACTCAAGATGTCTGGTTAATTTCATCTCAGTATTACAAGATGAGATATCTCTTGCCATGAAATTAATTTTATCTTTTTTCTTGAACTTTGTTTAATTTGACAAATGTCCTGCAACAGTTCATCCATATCAGTTTATTCCAACTGGCTATGCCTACAGGCTAGCAGAGCAATAGACAGAATTCTTAATGCGGAGTCCAAATTCCAGCCAAATTCCCTTACTAGTATTTAAAAAAGCACATAATTTGCCATTCTATTTATTCATTTCATTTCATTCAACAGTTAAAATATACATTCTATAAATTCTATTGACCTACGCTCCCTTCACACTGTGGGCTGGTGCCCAGTTGTAATTTTGTTTGAGGATACTAAAATCAGTTTTTGGCATGTTACAGTTAGATCTTTTGGTCTAGTAAATATATTAAGATATTAGAATTAGCTTTAAAATTGTGTAATCTTTAAAACAAATTGCCCTTAATGACAATTATCTCCCCACATTTCCCAAAATATGACCATGGATAACATGTACTTCATGGTTTCCACAGCATAAACCCATTTACTAGAGGCACAGTGTTTCATGATGCAAGAAAATATCTTCACTTTCACTCCTTTTGTAACTCTTGCTCCATCTCATCATGTTTGATCCATGAAGCAGCATTACCCCCACCATCACTTCTGTTCTGTTTTAATGTTTTTTCTTCTTCCACAAAGCTGGTAAGAAAGGTAGGGCAGAGAAGAGAAAAGAAGAGGAAAGAAGAGGAAAAAGAGGGTGAAACAGAGATCATCTCATCCTTTCCGTTTTATCCAGCTGTCAGCCTGTTAATTAGATGGGAGAGTGTTTTGATGAAGGCACATTCCCTGGATGTTCAAGCTATCAGTTTGGTACAATGGGGCCAGGAGCACAAGCTGTGGGGGGTGAGTGGGAGGTTGTGTGTGTGTGTGTGTGTGTGTGTGTGTGTGTGTGTGTGTGTGCGTGTGTGTGTGTGTGTGTGTGTGTGTGTGTGTGTGGTGTTGTGTTTTTGTATGAGTGTACATGCAGGGGGATCTGAAGCCTTGTGAGATTGAAGACAGAGACCCAGAGAGGGAGGAGGAGATGAGGAAGGTGGAGACGTGATCAGAGTAAGAACTCTTGGTGAATTTGCTGTGAAGATGCTGCAATATTATTATTTTCACTTTTTTACCAATTTTCCAATTTCCCTCATTCTTTTTCTCTTCTTCTTCCTCCTGTGATGTCATGTGTTAGTTGTTGTTTAATATTTCTGAATCAAAACTGCTGCTCGGCTACTTTTCTCTTCAATAGCTGACTTTTAAACACACATATGCTCTCTTTTCTTCTGACTCTCATAAATTAACACCTGTACATTTGTCTTTGCTCTTTTATAGAGCATATGGCGTGAAGACTTGGCTCTTGTTTTCATCCATACGGTATAAAAATGTACAAAGAAAAGACGACTGCAGGGAGAAGCTCTTTGAAGGTGTGACAGATCTTTCTATATAAACCTACGATCTGTTCATTCCTGGCCAGTGTCTCTCAATGGTCAACAACCAGGAAAAAGTTTATTGCAAATGATTGTGAGATGATGAAAGGCAATAAAAAACAATATTCAGTGCCCAATTCACATGTAGTTTTACAGGAAAAGTTTTATGGCATATACACTCATTGGCTTTCTTCCCGAAAGTTAAATATGTAAAACAATAACACTGACATATTTGTCCATTATTTATGGAGACAGCAGTGTTGCAGTGTTGCCAAATGACGACTGATGTGGGATTTTGTACATAATAATCTTCCTCTGTACAATGCACAATCAAAATGATGCCAAAATGCCATAATATTTGATAATTTGACCATTTTGAGACACTTACAAATAGCTGTTGGTCATTTTTAATCCATTTCCCAACATGATCATGATAGTAAAAAGTGCAACCTTTGTCTATGTTTATGGATCTCCTCTCATTTGATGTCCTTCCAGCCAATCATGCTTAGTGCAGACTTGCAAGCAGGTCTGTCAGGATGCAGCAGCTACAGTCAGTAACTCGGAAGCGGAGCCTGTAGTTTCTCACTAATTATGCTTAGTTTAAGTTAAGTCTTGGAAAAATTTAATATTTGAAACAGTAAACAGTTACAAGTGGGATTTTCACTTATGATTGAGTTGCTGTGTTTAGTACAATACAGAGGTACAGAGGACCACTATTGGCCACTTGGAAACTTACTCACTAAATGCACCAACGTTTCAGACCTTCTTAGTGACTTTATCTCTTTAAAAGAACTATTGACAAATGTAGTGACTTATGCAGTCGATAAGACCATCATGGAAAAAGCAAGAAATATGTTATATTGTAATTAATTCCCATGCATGCTGCTCAGAGTTGGCACAGTCCATGGCTCTTTTGCCAACAACTCAGAGTCTCTCCGTCCCCCTGTTATGCCATATGCAGACAGGCAGTTCAGTCAACACCAATATGTGCATGACGTCATTTGGTGACTTTTAGCAACTTTTGGAGCTAGTGCAAGCTACTTTCACACACACACACACACACACACACACACACACACACACACACACACACACACACACACACACACCTCACTTGCCGTTAGATGTGAAAAGGTGAAAGGAAAACTTAGCTGTCTTTCAACCAGCTCTGCATCTCTGCAGTATGTGCAACATCTATCCTTTTAGTCCCTCCATACTGTCAGCTGCCCAGAGCTCCAGAGTTAGCCAAAGACTCCCTGAAATTGATCTCAGCCCCATTGTAAATGAAAGCGTTGGTTCTATCCCGTAAACCTATATTATATGAATATATGCTTTTTTTTTGCTTTCTGACATCCAAACACGCATCTCTTCCCATCTCTCTCCACAGTGCTGTGTTGCTGATACCATGGCATGACTACAACCACAAGTGTTGATGTGTGGTTTTACGTGACTGGTGCAGCTAGCTAGAGGCCCATTTGATTGGATTAATTTTTCTAAATGTCTCTCAGTGTAGGATGAGTCATCAAACATTTGAAACCATTTTACTTGGTTTTACAGGAAAAGAAAACACAGGAATTTTTAAGCATGATTTCCAACATATATTAAGAGATTAATATAATAATAAACATTATTCTCTCTCTCTCTCTCTCTCTCTCTCTCTCTCTCTCTCTCTCTCTAGGTGGTCTTGTCTTGTCACTGAATCCAACCACAGCCAGAAGCATTCAGGCAGACCCAGTAAGTCGCCAATTCTGCCATTACAGGCCATGTGTCTTGTTTCTCATCATTCAGTCTGCCTGGCTTCCTTATCAGCCTACAGAGCTTTTCATCTGCATCTCTGGTCCTCTGCCACGCCACCAGGTTCTCGTTTAGCCTCCCACCCTGGGAGCGAAGCTGTTTAGAGGAATTATCTTTCATCTTTGTGGGTGGACATTTGGATCTGGGAGGAAACAATGTCTGAGAGTGTAGGTTAGATGTACTACTCAGTAGTTATTAGTTTGCACGAGTGCTTATTGGAATATTTGAAAGAGCCACTTCTGAATCCAGTTTGAAACCCTGCTTTCACCATCAGTAATTTTATAGGATAAGCACATTTCAAATAACCTGAGAAAACTTTCCACATCTTTGTGGTCCTACCCAGCGTGTTTGTGCAAACGGTTGAGGTTAGTTTTTTTTTTGCTCCCACACGACACTGGGTTTCAGAAGGAAGTGTTTAGTGGTGAGATCCAGATTTTAGACAAGGCTAAGCTAAGGATTGGAAACCAGGTTTTGTGAAAAAAAATCTGTACTGGCACTGCAGCCCAGAGTGTACAGTAGATGCTTTAAATTGGTGACTGGAACCTGCTGGTGGAGACAAAAGGCCTCAGCTTCGGCCCTCATCTGCCCCCAGCTGAGGGACTCTGCGGGCACTAATTCTCCTCTGTCAACCCCTGTCAACCTCTGCTCATTACACCACTTACTGGGAAACCTCTGGTGTATACCTCGGCACAAAAATGGGACAATACCTTTGTGGAATGCGAAATAACAACAATGCACTGTGGGAATATTACACAGGGGCTGAGGAAGGAGGAGGACTGTTCATTAGAAATAAGAGCTTTGCGGAGCTTCCTGCCAGTGTTGAAAACCTGGGGTGATTTATTTTCTTTCAGGTTTTGTGGAGAAAAAAGTTGTGCTGATCGTTGTGTTCAGAAGGGTTACCTTTTAAAATGTATTGTAAAGCATTTTATCATGAACATGTTGTGAGTGTCACACTGCTGGTGCATTACATTATGTTCCTTCATGTTCCAGTTCCTGATAAACCAACTTGTACCCGCCATGGGTGGATTATGAGACAGTGGCCCCCTGGGCACAGACAGACAGAGAAAAGGCCCCATCGTCTTTCCTACAGAGGATCAGACACACAGACCTATAGTCGTTGTCACATTTTTGTTGTCATCTTGTGTTGCTTTCTAGTTATTTTTCAGTTACTTTGTAATTGTTTTGTAATCGTCTATTTGTATTTTTTTTTGGGGGTTGTTTGATCTCTGTTTGCTGCTTTGTAGTTGTTTTGCATCTTTTTGTAGTCAATTTGAGTCTCCTTGTAGTTGCTTTGTGTCTTTTTGTAGTAATTGTGTGTTTAATTTTTGTGTCTCTTTGTTGTTTTGGTCTCTTTAAAGTATTTTATTTACTCTTTGGGGTTGTTTTAATGTTTCTTTGCAGCTGTTTTGCATCTTTTTGTGGTTCTTTTTGTCCTTGTAGTTCTTTTAGGTTTCTTTGCAGCTGTTTTGCCTCTCTTTGTATTGTGTTTTGGTCTCTGTGTAGTCGTTTATGTTTCATTGTAGTTGTTTTGAGTCTCTTCCTGGTCTGTGACATTTTGCATGTAAATGCAAGGGGACCCCTGACACTTTTGGCCCAAAGACTTGTGCCCGGTAGGCCCATCCAGTAATCCATCCATAGCACCCGCCTCAGCCATTCTAACACTTTCACTAATCACACACTCTTGTCGTCACTTCTCTCCTTGTACAATCAACAATGTCTGCTCCATAAGCCCTCGATGATAAACAGCTCAGTTAGACCCGAGCAACCAGGTGACACCTGTCATCATGTACTTTCACACAGACTTAGAAGAGCAGGAAAATTACTGTTTGTGTGACTGTCAGAGACTTAACACAAACAGTATCTCAAGTAGCAACTTTCTTCCCATCCCCCTCTCCTATCCTTCACTTGCCTCCCATCCTAACCCAGACTAATTTCACTGACTCATCAGAACGGTTCCAGTTTGTTTATGGCTATGACCCTGTAAAGTGTTCTTTTAGTTCGTGTGATTGACCAGCCAGTGGTTAGTGGACAAGACACAACAAGACAGAAGTATAATTTAAATGAGTCCTTTATTATTCCTATGCATAAATAGTTAAAAGTTAGTTGGAGTCCAAAAGGGAATTAATTTAAAAAGACTAGAGGGGGATAGCTGAAGGGGTGGGATCCGTGTGGCCTGGTGAGTGGCCGGGCTTCACTGTCACCAGGCTGGCAGGCTGGAGCTGGCTGGTCTACTGTTGCGGACGCCGCATGCTGTGCTGCTGTGGACTGCTGCACCTCCACTGTGTGGCTGCAAGGCGCTGCTGCTGCTGTTGTTCAGCCGTTGCAGTTGCTTTCAGTCTGACCTGCCGTCCTTGCGCTACTCCAGCCCACGTCACACGCCACACCACTGTCACAGCAAAGAGCAGAGGGAGACTCAATACAAAATAAAACAATCAATTCACAATTTGTTAGGTGGAGAGACCTTAGAGCACATGCACACAGTACCTGTCACAGCAAAGAGCAGAGGGAGACTGAAGGGAGAGTGGGGGTAGTTAAGCTGGCTGAAGCCATGCCAGCACACCTGTTTCAGGTTAGCCCATCACCAGGAAATCACTGCACACTCACTCTGTGAAGCCACACCCACACATGCAACACACAATTCACCACCAGTGTCACACAAAATGCACCAAATCTAGTGCTGATACAGTCTACCCTGTTACAACCCCAAGCTGTGTCTGCATTTACAGCATTCACATGTGCTTCTGCATGTGTGCGTTCATGCTCTCTTTCACTGCAGATGCAAACAGAATAGATGTTTCTGGTTGAGTTTGGAGGCCATATTTGTGGCTTTACCTCCCTGCTGCGTTTGCAGGACTTTGAAGCTGAGTCTGGGGAATGAGAGATGATCTCTGATCTGACTCCTCTCTTTTTCCCTCTCCCTCCTCCTTTTTACTCCTGTTCTAACGCTCCCCCTATGCAGCTGGTCTGTGAGCTCATCCCTTTTCTAGCAGGGCTGTAAATAAACCTACTCTCTCTACTCTCCCTCATACTTCCTAAATCTCTCTCTCTCTCTCCTTTCCCTTCTCTTCCACAACGAACATGTCTTTCTCCCCTTATTGCTGATTTGTCTGACAAGTTGTCAACAGACCTGGTGCATAGGGTTTCACAAACTTTAGAAGTGGATATCACTGAAATGAACCGTGCTAATGATGTTAGGAGGGCTTCAGATCACTCATGCGGCAAGCTACATTTTTAGGCTGTTCGCCTCAAATATGAAAGGTAATTGTGAAAGATTGAAAACAGCATTTGTGCACTAGTGAATGTAACTGAAACACATCAGAATTTCAGACATTTTTACCACTCTGAATAGTTGAACTTACAAAAATGTGAGTGATTAAAAGTACTGCCAATAAACTGAATATTGAAGCAGTAATGAAGCCATTACAAATTCATTGTTACTGTAAACTTGAGACTTGAATTGTCCTGTGAATTTCTGCAGTTGTATCCATATTTATGATGTTTTAAAAGCAAATTGTATCTGTTTCGTTGTAGCTTTTTGTGGTGGATGACAAAGATGCTAATGTCTCAAGTATCCATAAGTTATTTTTTATTGGTATAATGATTTATGTATGGTCACCGTTAGGGAGGTCAAAGTTTTGGATTCCTGCTGGAACATATCCGATGGGTAGTTTTTTGGTTTGCGGTGATTTTTCACGACAAAAACTGTTGCTGCTGTACTCCCTTACATCATACTTTTTCTGTTCTGTGAAGCTAAATGCTAACATCAGGGAAACCTGTGATTTTGGTTTGATGCTGTTGTTCATTTTTCTTTAGTTTTTGATTACATTCATGTTGGAAAGCACTTTGGGTTTCCAGTCATTCCACTGCTATATGTAGTTAAATGTCAGGGAAACCTGTAATTTTGGTTGAAGATGTTAATTCTTCCTCAGTTTCGGATCACATTTGTGCAGTAACAACATGTGGCTGTGAAGTATTGGTTTAGAAGGTTTTATTTGTGATTTATTATGGTAAAGTGCTGCTATACTCCTTTACAGTCATTCCACTGCTACATGTATAACTACATGCTAACGTCAGGGAATTCTGTGAAGTTGGTTGCCAATGTTGTTAATTTCTCTCAAATTTCAAATCACATTCATGCTGGAACATGCTTGATTGTGTGGTTTTGGTTTAGAAGCTTTTATTGGTGGTTTTTTTCTTCTTCTTTTTTTACAGTATAGTGCAGCTATAATCCTTTCATTCACTACACTGCTCGTAGCTACATGCTAACGTCAGGGAAACCTGTGATGTTGGTTGCCAAGGTAATTTCTATCTAAGTTCAGATCACATTCATGTTGAAACATGTTCAAGTTTGTGGTTTTTGTTTTATCTAAGTAAATATAAGTGCTGCTATACTCCTTTACAGTTATTCCTCCAGCTGCAAAACGTATGTGCAGAGACATCAAGGGCATGGATGCGACAGACCAGGAAAGGTTGGCCAAACAGAGCTGACTGGGCTTAAATAGACAGGGTTTCAGACAGTGAGTGAAAACAGGTATATTCAGACAGACAGTATGAGAAATATAATGTGTTTTTGGAACAATTAAGCATGTGAACATGTAGTAAAAGTTTGAACTTGAAATGGAGAAGATGTCCCCTTTAACCTTTGTAAATCCACAACGAGCCCAGTTTTCTTACTTACTTGTATGCCTGACAGTTGTCTAATGAGGCTTATCTATAGTTTGTATAAAGGTCAAAAAGGAGTGAAAATATTTTCTCTTTCCTTACAATGGCCAATGTACAGGCTCTCAAGGGCCTCCATACCTGACCTTGAACTTCATATCAGGCGTGTGTCCCATACCTCCACCTATGGTAGTGAAGGCCAAATTCTGCTAATGAAAACTGCCCGAACACAATGCAGCAGGCCTGAGCAAGGCCAGGAAGGAAGAATTAGTAACACATCCTCCACACGAAAGCCCCGGCCCAGCTCGTCATATCGTTACACATAACACATCCGTTTATTCAATTAATGCTGGTTAATTTATCACTACCATTCACAGGGCTTCTTGGTATTTTCCATGGTCTCTGCCTCAATAATATTCAGGCATGTTTGTTCACATAGCCCACCATCAGTGCTTAAGTAAGCAAACTTGATTCCTAAGAAAAAGGTGCTATGATCTTAACATATGATGGCAAATAAGAGATTCAAGATGTGCTCTTGTACAGCATGGTCTTTTGACCTCATCGAGGATGTTCTCGCTGAGTATTGCAGACAGATAATATGCATCTGTGGTTGGTGGTCGTGGACCACAGCTCTTCTGGCACAATTTAAATCCCTGTGTCTCCTCTGCGCAACACAACTGTGGTCATGCCTCTCCCAACATGAAAGGATAAGCCTAATTAAAACATCTTAATTACAAAACTAGATACAGCCGTCCTGAAGTGGTGGGGGCATGCTGGAGTTCAGCATAAACTCTTTCCCCATCCCTTGAGAATAATTTTTGGCATCAATAATCATCCTCAAAAATAAAATAAAAAAGGTTGGGTTTCTGTGCTTGTTTGATGCTTTGGAAAGTTTGTTGGCTCTATTTCTTTGTAAATCAGTCAACACGCCAATAACAAATTGCTTTTTAGAGGTTTGAGGTTTTGCAAACACATGCATGCACGCAGGATGAACTGTCCTTGAATCATATGTATTGATGTTCCTGTTAAAAAAATGTGTGGAATTTAATGATTGGCAGAGGGTTTGATAATAACAGAATAGCTGCCCATAGTCATTTTGAGGTTGTAAACACATCAAGCTATGGAATGTGTTGCATATCACAAACAAAGCATCTCGGGTTTGCAGAAATGGAGCTCGGGTTAGAGTCTAAATCATGGACAGCTTGATTGGTACCAGGTGATGACAAACAAGACTGTCAGGATTCAACCATGTTCCTTCACCACTTGCCTTTCATCTTCCTGTCAATGTGATTAGTAGAGTTTAAACCAAGCTTCTTCCAAGCCTGTCTGTTTTGTAATTTCTGGTTTTCCTGTCCTGTGTTTAATGTCAGAATATAACCTCACATATAAGCCTTGTAATGAATCGTTACCAGTGCTGTAAACGTGTAATGTGTTTAAGATCCCTTGAAGATTTTGTGTGTGTGTGTGTGTGTGTGTGTGTGGTGGTGGGGGGGAAGGGGGGGGGGGGGGGGGGGGGGGGGTGATGCAGAGATGAATAATTAGATCATCCACCTGGCCATGAGGCCATTGACCAGACATATCAAATGGAAGGGAAACAGGAAAAGGAGAACCAGTGTATATCAAACAGAACTAGACTATTTAGTCTATTCCATAACTTCCCAAGGACTTATTGATAACACTGAGCACTTCTGCAGAAACCACGGCAATATTGGCAACAGGGATAGAGGTTAAAGTTGTCGACAGTGTGTATTTGTATGTGTTTGTCTGTGTTCACGTACACAGAGCAAGCTTGTTTTCATGTAAACTTTCAGTGAAATTTTCCTCTCTATTACTGTTATGATAATTAGAGTTGACTTTTGGGTAATGGCAAAGTTCAAAGCAAGTTCTCTACAAATTTTTTGTACATCATCCTTATTTAATACCAGAAAGATGAGGAGAGGAAACTCATTTTTCATAGTTTTGCAATAAAAAAAAAAGATCGAGATCGAGAAATAGCCTACTTGCTCTCATGACAAGATTTAGATAATTGTCCTCTTAAGTGAACAACCAAACATGGCAAAGCTATAGAGGAATGATATTGTTTGTGCTGTCAGATGAGGAACCATGAAGATGGTCCCTCCCACAATTGTATATTTACATTGAAATTCAAAGAAGTTGTGAAAAACGGCAAGCTAGATTACAGTGCAAGATTTTATAACTCTATAATTGCCGAGTATCTCGAACGGGCAAAAGTTCTGTGTAGTCTGATCATGACATTACAGTCAGTATTCGCACAACCACAATAGGTTGGACAATGTGCCTACTCATTGTGGGAAAAAATAATAGTTTTGTAAAACATTCAACTAAAACCATTGGTATCAACTGAGAAGTTGACTACCACTACTAAGGGTTCGTGCAACCTCAAGATGTTTTGTATATCACTGGCAAACTATATTTTCTGTGCTTTTCGTGCTCTTGTGGGTGTTAAGTGGTGACACAACACATAATCTGACACAAATCTGGCACAAATCAAAGTGTTGCTGCTTTCTCTGACACAACACCATTTTTCTCAGCCTTACAATGGCCTGATGTAAAGCCGCAGACTGCTTTATGAAAAACATGTCCTTGTTTACAAGCATGTGAATACTCTCAAGTACAGACTGCAAGTGCTAACACGGGTGGCATTATGAGAGGCTTCAGTTCTGAAAAATGCAGCTCTTACAATGAAACGTAGGTATAGGGCTGGTTGAAACAACAGAATGATGAATTGTACAGAGATAAGAAATGGCAGCCAATCCTGGGTGTCTATCACACCCCACAGACAGTTTCCAGCATTAACTGGCCACATGTAATTATGTTATGTTCTCTCCTGCCTGTGTGCCATTCTTTTCCTTGTCAAATTATGTGATTCATATTTACATATGAACAGTAACTCAAAAGTAATGGCACATTAACCATACTAAGATCAAAAACAGAAGAAGGAAATTGCATATAAACAGTCTCAGACAAACAAGCAATTTTGAGAATCAATCTTAATTCTCAAAATACATTTTAAAAAATCAGCAGTAAATAAATAAAGTACGGTAATTGGATGGTAAATCTATGTGTTGTTTATCAGTCAGGACAGGATTGCACAAACTTACAGATTTATTGCAGATTCTGCATCCTGTGGAGCCTCCCCTGCATGTCACATTCTGCCACACTGTCACGCACTTTACCACTTCCTCCAAACCATTTGTTGGCTTTTCCTACCAATCCACCAGTTGCCCACATACTTTTTAAACAAATTTTTCTCATTCACCTGCTAACATGTACTCATTTCCCTCATTCGTCCCTCATGACAAACACCAGCCCACTTCCTTAGTTCCTTTGCCAGTTCATTGTTGCAATGTACCTGCCCGTCCATGCACACGATCCACACAAACATCCTTGCCTACTACCAAGCTTCTAAGTCCACTTTCCTCCGGCTTGATCGCAATCCGCCTTCAGTCTGCCTTGCCAGCAGCCAGCCTCCACTCCAGTCAATAAGGCTTAAGTTCCTGAGTCTGCAGCCTGCCTATCCTGACCTCCTATTACCTAGATCTTTGGGGGCTTTATGTGGGAAAGTTAAAGAGCCATGCCAAGTGGTCATCTGTTGGAAGGGACTCGCCTTGCTATTTTCATAGGGTATCATGGAGTAGCCAAAGTACGGTGTGGTCCCCATGGCTCCCAACACCATTGGCTCACCCAGCTGCCTAGTCCCACAGTATAGTCTCATGCCTGATCCCAGGCCAGCCATGCCCACCGACATCCTACCAGACATCCATTCAGCTGTGCCCACTGACGCCCTGTCAGCCATCCCTGCAGTTGCCCTACCACAATCCCTATTTTCTGTCCCCGCAGATGTCCTGCTTGCTGATGATCAGCCAGGCCTCGTGTCGGCCGTCTCTGCCCACACCCAGGCAGACCTGTCGCCAGCCTCCTGCCATGCTGTTCTGTTGGTGGCCTTCTGCTCAGCTCTCCACAGGTATGAACTTCAGCTGGGTCCTTCGCTACCTGCTGCTTTTC
Organism: Centropristis striata; assembly: GCF_030273125.1. NCBI lineage: Eukaryota > Metazoa > Chordata > Actinopteri > Perciformes > Serranidae > Centropristis > Centropristis striata. The sequence continues at coordinate 16,348,316 of NC_081519.1, read as the reverse complement.
CTGAGCTCAAGGCCTCAGGGCCCTCTGGTGCTGTGTTCATGGTTGTGTTCCATTGGAACCCCATCTCTGTGGCTGTTCAGTAATGGGGTCACCCTTGGTGTTCTCCAGAGAGGCCCTACCTTTGTCACCAACTTTTGGGCCGGCCACCAGAGCCATCCTGCCTATGTCCCCGCCCCCCTCTCTGTCCTTCAGAGCTTTCACTTTCATTATTTTTCCTATAGGGGTAAAATAAAGACCAAGCCTTTAACAGGCAACCCAACGACCGGACAAAAGGGACAATATTAGATTGATTTTGCGAACCCTGGAAACCCTGGATTAGGTACAATAATGTTTATTTTTTAGTGTCCAATGCCACGTGAGTGTGTGCATAGTGACATCAGGACCACCAATGGTAACCAAAGTCTCTTTTGAAGGACTTTCCCAAAGATTACACTGTAGTATCAGAGTCATCTTAATGTTGAACATCAGTTAAATCCCCTTTTATTTTCACACAATTGTGTGTTCATGACTTTTTATGACGTGTGTCCATCCGTAGACATCCACATCTCTCTGCAGTGGCACAGCCAGTTTCAGTCCTTTGGGTCCTCTCAATCCTGAATGACTGAATGGTTTCATTATTTCTTGTTTTTGTGTGACCCACCATATGGCTCAGCTCTTTTACACTTATGAGCTCATCTCAGGTCTGTTCACAGCTTTCCTAGAAACCCCATCATCGGAACATTTACTGTGGTGTCTCCCCCCACCCCCCCCCACCCCCCTCTCTATCTCTCTTTCTCACACACACACACACACACACACACACACACCACCCCCCAAGACAAAGACACACTATCTCCCTGAGAATAACAACACAGTAAATGATATTGTTAAAAGAGATTAGCGTTTTTGCTCTTTGATCATTTAGACTCAAGTCCAACTAAATTTACTAGCCATTTTAGGTGATTTATTAGGTAGTTATTGCATTTTTCCCCACAAAATATGTTTTGCCTTTTCGTAGAAAGTGTGAAAGTCTCATAGTCTGTTTAAGAAGATCAAGGGCATTTGAAACAGACATTTAACACAGTTTATTTCAGGGCAGCACTGGCTAACTCCATGATAAAATTCAATGACAACAGTGTGTTGCCCTCTGGTTTTTGAACTGTTTTGTTCAGTCAACTTGTACTGTATGTTTCTACAGATTGTCTCTGTGCTTGCCTAAGCAAAGAGGTATCCATAAGCCAAATAGCCTAATTAGAAAAAGAAGAGGAATTTATTTTGTGTCTTAAGTTTTTACACTCGTTGAAGAGAGAAAGACCTCAAACAAGAAATTTCCAAGAAAATCCTGATTCTCATACGCAAAAGAGTTTGCAGCACACATCTGGACTTCCCTCAGATTAAACATCCCGAACGTGACCTGAGCTGGAAACGATTTGTTCACCGGTAGTGTCGCCACTGCCAAGAGGCAAGGGGGGCGAGGCGGGGTGGGGATGGTGTTGGTGTGGCGAGTAGTGGGGGGCAGTGGGTGATGATTCCTGTGGAAGGATATGGGAAGTATACAGAGCTCCTCTGCTCTTAAGATTTGGTTGTGTAGTAATATGCTACATGGTTGTGTTTGAAGATGTAATCTCCCATTTGATTTCCATTCAGCGGGCAGGATGGGAGGGTGCCGGGTCCCTGCTCCCCTGGGCTACCACATTCAACCCATATCAGGGTCAGGCAGACTGTCTTATAAACACTGATTAAAACACTGGAAATGGCTGTCCGGCTAAAAGCTCATACTGACAAGATCCAGCAGGATGGAGTGACACTGAGGAAGACAAGCCTGAAGTGAAATTACAGTCAATAATGTACATCAGTCATTCGTTTAACTGAGGCCCTCTTTGTAAATGTATTTACAGGTATATTTGATCTGAAATAAAATGATTCCCTTCCTCTTTACTTCAGTCATCTATTAATGTGATGGTCTTTAAATCTGCAAAAGAGAATGACGTGTCATATATTGTTAAAATCATCAAAGTGTGCGGTGCAAGACTGCTTATCCCAGCATTTAAAACAGATGCAACGGGTTCAGAGGGCACCTCTGAGTAGATTTTATAACAACCAGATAGAGAAAATAAAAGGAGACAGACTGATGTCAGCATCTGCAGCCCCACATGGAGCATGCATGGAAAATGTTCACTGATTGCATTACAGCACACAATAACACAAGAATGACATGTGTGGTTTCATCTGGCAGTGTTCATTTCCCTTATTTTCCCATTTAAACATAATGATTGACTTTCATATTTGCAATGTCAAAAACAACATAATAATTGTGCTGTTACATGATGGTATATGGTATGTAAAATGATTTGAGGAAAAAATGTAAAAGCATTAATAACATGTTTTACTAAATTGGGCATTGTTTTTGTATAATAACCACAGGAAAAATATTCCAACAGAGCCAGACTTATGAAACATATGGCCGTTCAGTGAATCCATGGTTTTGTTTAAAGCAAGCAAAGGACTTTTCCAGAGCGATTCCATTGGAAGTGTGGGAAAAGAAATAGCTGGAAGAGCCTTTAAATGAACATTCGAAAACTGTAATTAGTGCATCATCTGTGGCAACACCAGTGTCACGACACACAAGTGTGGCTTTGTCCTCCCTTTACCAAACACGAGCAGAATTCTTAAATGAATGACAACAAAACATGAAAACATGAGAATAAATCATATTTATCTGACTCTTTTAATGTCTGGGGGAAGCAGGGCAAGATGGGTAATCTACGTGGGGTTGTTGGGCTGGCTCATAACTGCCCTTTAGCCCACAGGGCACTTAATGGCTGCCTTATCAGATAAAAACAAAAGCTGAAGGAATCATCAGGTTAAAAGCTTTAAACTAATGAGATGGAAATGATGTAATCAGATTCATCTGTTGCTCATTTGATGGCTCTGTCCTCATGCAGCCACTTGGGCTCTGTGTGGTGTACGGAGTGGAGTTTTCAAACCGTGGGGAGCCTTTTCTCTCAAAGGCTGTAAATATTGTGTGCAGCAGCACTCGATATGAGCTCATGTTTTGTGAAATTCCTTGTTGTCTATTGAGCTTTGAATCACAACTATCACAGCACTATGGATCAAGCTGTTATCATGAACAGTTTGTAGCTATCCCTATGAAATTGTGTCAGTTTACATAGCATACAGACCGCACCTGCATTAATTGAGTTGGATGGCGCAAAGCCAAGAATTTGGCCCAGGAGAACAGTGTTCGTGTCTAGTTGGAAACTTCTTTACTCATGCTTTACTTTACTGATGGAAATGCATTCAATAGTTCATATGAGCTTAACATTGTTCTTTTTTCCTAACATTTAACAAGTTTTTGTTGCCTCACCTTAAGTAGTTCCTCATTACAAGGTCAACATACAAATGAACATGTTTAAAACAGTGACCATTATTTTGTAGGATATAATACGATGCGAAAGTAAGCATTAGAAATAATACAAACCGATTCATGAGACTTCGTTGTGTGGACTGATTCTGCCCTGTACTTCATGGGCTCCTTATTGACATTGTCCAATCAATAGGAGACTATTTAGGCACTAATGGAGAACAGCAGTGTTTCTCCTTCAGAGCCCCCTTGTCTTGACTTGGCATGCAAATTAGAAATAAAAATACTTTTCTTTCCCCCCCCTTTTTTTTTTTCAAAAGTGGCTTTTTTAAACCCAACGCTAGAATTAGAAATGACATGTTTATGCTTCTGTCATTTTAATATGACACAATTATGTGCTGGCTTTATTGAAATTTTCCCTGATTTCAACAATGCTGAAGGAATTTGGCTGTGGCATTATGTAGTTATAATGCTGCATGCAGTCATTTGGTGGGTTTGAATTGTTTTGTTGTGGTTTTGGAGTAATTCTCAATTTTGAGTACGACAAAATGACAGGGTTTGTAATTTTGGACTCAAGGTCCAAGTTACTATGCTGTGGTTTTTTGAAATGAATAAATCGTGAGGCAGTTGGCTCAAGAGGCAATTGAGATGATTGTGATAGTTACCTAAAATGTATAAAGAGTGGCAAGAGGTCTGCAAACAAGTCGACTATTGAAAAAATCTCTTTCATTTTAGGTTAATCTCTTAGTTCTTATTGTTCAGCAGCCTCTGTTAAATGTCAGAGTAGATATGCTTTTCTATGAATGATCTGTATTCAAGCAGATTTTAAAGTTGAAGCGTAAATAAATCATTGCATAAAGTGCTGTATGTAAAATTCTTGTTGCATAATACGCTTGAGTTAGCAGTTTCCCTTGTCAACAGTAGAATAGAAGTGGTGTAAACCATATGAAATCTGGGAACCTGAAGATTAATTCGAGATAAAGCTCAGTTCAATGGGAATAGATGAAGGACATTCCCATGATTAATGATGTCTCATAAGTTGTTTATGGGGTTGATATCATTTATTACACAGATTGATTGATTTTACAATTTTTTACCACTTAAGAATTGATACATATGGTCAAAAATTCCTCCAAAATACTACAGTAAGATACCAAGACCTTGGAAAACACATAGAACATCCATGCTGTGATTTGCTTAGAGGTCACAACAGGTCACTTTACACAGCAAGGTCAAGTTTTTAAAAAATGAACTCACTTCAGTTTTCTAGTAATACAGAATTTATCAAATTCACAGAATGTTTAGGCACCCCAGTATGCATCTTATGCAACTTTGGAGCGTTCGTTCCGGTTTCAAATGATACCAATATCTTTTCTGTAGCGTTAAGATTAAGCCCACTACAGCCTCTGAAAGAAACGAGTCGGCCGGGCCATCTGACCGCTGAGGGGTTATATATAATGTAATGTAAATGTAAGGCAGTGAATCAAGCAGATGCCCAATTTACTTCCACATCAATGGGTTCGTTGGAAAGCTGTGCACAGTTGGTCTGAGGGTACATTTTGTACCATTCTGGGTTGGGCTGTTGTTTAACACAATGAACATGAAATCGATCCTCTTAGATGAGGATTCAGTGCGTGTACGTTCTCTTTAGTTTTTCCACATTTCATCTCAAGCTAAAAGGTTTAATGGTCACGCATTAAATGTAATGGGAGTGCAAGTCATGGTAAAGCATATACATAAATTGGCTGGTAAATATGCTGTTGCTTTGCCTCAGGCTTTTACTCGAGCCAGTCTCACAGCTGGATGAAACTAATGTAGTTTTATATACAGCATACATTATTGTTTGCAGGGATTAGCCTGTGTATTTAATGTGAATGTTATCTGCTGTTCACGATTTAAGTAAATGAGAGATTTTATGTGTTGGTGCAACAGGGTTCCAGCTGTTTCTTGATTTCCTTACCCCTCGACTCTCTCTCCCTCCTTCTTTCATTCTTTGCTCTTCTCCTTTCATCTGCAAACTGAAACTTCCCAGAGCACACTCAGTATGTGAAGTGAAGATTAGGAACACCCTTGTTGGCTATTGTACTGCAGTGCATCAGAATCCAGGCAGTGAGCTACTGAAACGTTTGATTGAAAGAGATGAGGCTGTTGTTGAAGCGCCCTCTGGGTTAAACACTCATCATGTCCTGCCTAGACCATGGCCCACCATCCCAATCAACTGCTGTGACCCCCATCATGCAGATACTAAGGACGAGTCGTTAGGTTAAATAGATGGAAAGCAGGGAAAGAAATAAGGATGGAAAGAAATAGCAAATAAGAAAGCACAGAAAATAAATCTGAGAGTTCACTGTGAACATCCATATGCTTTAGCTTTTTAAAAAAAATAGACCTTGATTTTGAGAGGACATTCTCAAACATCAAAAAGAGATGCCTAATTGCCATGAGTGGAACCCATAAAAAGGTTTTATGGGTCGAAATAATTCTGTCCACAGCAGGACGACAAAAATGAATGAATTCTTTGTTGAGGTCCGTACACTATATGAATCCACTTTATTTGTGCCTGTCCTCTTTCCTCAGGCCATATAGAGAGCAGAGCAGTTGCAGATGGCTTGTTTCAGGAAACCACGGGCCCAAAAGGGATCCCTCTCTGCTGTGCATTTAGTATACAAACTACAAAGGCAGGCTGCGGTCAGCACACCCTTGTGAAAGGGGCTAAAATAGTGTCAGCAGGATGTCCAACAGACTGCAGGCAAGCAGAGGAGAGAGCACAACACTAAACCGACATGTGAAGGAGAGGGGAACACACTGTGCACTACTGAGTACACTTCTGCTATAATGAAAGGGAATTATACCAAATAAAATATTAATATTTACCCTTATTGACAAACATCATTCAAATACCTTAACTGTCACTGGTAATTGTTGTATCCAAAGCATAATACAAAGATGGACGACAAGTCCCAGTTTTGTCCCACTTTAAAACATTTGAAGCCAAAATATCCTGAATATGGGGGCTGCCATCTTACACTGGTGACATCAATTGGAACAGTAATGTTCAGAGTTGGAGATGCAGTGTAGTGCAGATGTAGTGATGTCCCGTTCTTGAACGTTTCGTTCTAAAGAACTAATTACTTGGCAGAACAAAACGTACTGAATCATTTCCTGAAAAGTTACGTTCTTTACTCAACTACCATTCCATCTCGTATGTCTCTCTCTCCAGACCGTACATGCTAAGTAGCGTGCGCACAGAGTTGCTCAAGTCCGCCCCTCACACCAGACATCTTCTTCTTTTTGAGTTTACTTTTCTTCTTTTTGTGTTTTACCTGTGGTTGGCAGCCAGCAATAGGTGCACTACCACCTTATGCCCCGGAGCTCCCTCTGGCCCTCTCGTCCTATGAGAGTCGCCTGTTTTGATAATGGAGGCTTTTATTTTGAAAGGATGAAAAGAGACTTCCTGTCGATCGGAAAACTTCTACTGTAAAGATATCACCAAGGAGTTCAATGTTTTATGTTTTAGCAACCCCCAAATAGGCATGAGGTTCGTTTTCACAGTTATCTTGCATTGTTAAGCATTTTTTGTTCTTAAATAAGTTTTGGATAAAATCAAACTTAGTAATTCATGCTAGCAAGGTTTGATGCACTAAGCTAGTTTTGCTCCAATTGTTATTGCAACTTTGAGTTTATCCTACTTAATTCTCAGCTCATTGGCTTATTCATGTAGGGCTGTTGTCAGTTCACAGCGTTTGGCCGTGTTTCAGTTCAGTGAGTATACAGTCAAAGCTCTGGTTAAGTACTGAATGATTCCATGTACAAATCTTGCCGTTCCCACCACTCCATCGATGTCCCACCCATACACATGCCCAACTTAATCAATCACGACTGTCACCCATGATGTCCCACCCAAGTTTTATGGCATCATATAACTAATTAAAACCATTATCTTGTGAGAAAAATGATCACTTTAACATACATCAGCATAATAAAAATGACCCTAAAATGACTTTTTGGGGAAAAAATGTATGTGTATCATGTGTATGTGAACTTTGATCTTTTAAATTTAAGTTTGGCCTATATCCTATCTGCTAACATGGAGGGGTTGGGGTTTATGACCTATACTGCAGCCAACCACCAGGGGGCAATCGAGATGATTTGGCTTCACTTTTGGGGAACTGTCACATTGTCATTCTTTATATACAGACTATGATTCAAAACCATTTCAGATGTAAGTCACCATAAATTACTACCATTGTCCAAACATAGCTAAGGAACCTTAACTTGGCACGTCCGGTCTTTCATGCTTTGAGTCTTTCAACATGCCTAAACAATGTTAAGATTTTTTTTTTTTTTTTGGCCATTTTTCAAGGCTTTATTGATAGTGAGACAGATAGAAAGGGGGTGACAGAGGGGAGGACATGCGGCAAAGGGAGCTCACGCCGCAGCGAGGACTGTAGCCTCTGCACATGGGGCGCCTGTGTAACCCACTACGCTACAGACCACCCCATGCCTAAACAATGTTTATTGAGCTCCACTCAAAAATTTTCAGTATACGATATAATCTTGGGGATTACAAAATGACAAATGAGAGGAATTTTTTGTTTTGTTTTCGATAACAAGTATAATGTCAAGTATATCATTGTTATCTCAAGATAATAACAGCTTTTTTTCTTGAGATAGCAACATAATTCATTTGTGATCTTGAGACATTGCAGTATTAAAAAGACTAATTGCAAGCAAGGCCTTCCATAAAAATTGTGCTGGAGATAGAGTTTCTGCTGTTTTTAAACCAGCTAGCATTAATATGATAGCTGCAATAATCTGCCGAAACAGTTGTTATGTTCACCACCAAGCTCAACTGCCGTCAACTAAAAATGAGAGTCTCCAACAGCCTCACTGGGATATGCAGAGAGTTGGGGCATTTTGAAATAGCTTTTGAAAGACAGCAAAGAAATCCTGTTTTACTTACCAAACAGATTTTATCTAACTTCTGAAGTGGCTTCTGTCAACAGCCTGCCTTTTCAAGTTTATGGATAAATCAAAGTCTTATGGTCCAGAATATCTCAATTCTCTCAGGGTTTCACATGAATTGGTTTGTCAGAAATCCTGCTCATGAAATCTGTATTACACTACGTGGGCTCAAATTCACCACCCATGTTTTGCCAACAACGCCATCCAGTTGTTGCTGTCTCTGAGCTCGACATTGTGAAAGTCCAGCTGTGCAGAAATGTATCTTGCCATTCCACATTGATTAGAAGCCAGTCCATGCTTGACCAACTTTAGTTGATTGCAGTATGTCTCTTTTGAGGGGTCAAATCATGATTATCATACTGATTATCGTACTGATATTTTCACTTGAGGTATGTACGTTACATGTGAAAATGGTTACGCTTTCACTGACTAATGTCAAAAACAGAAGCCTGCTCCTCCTACACATGCAACAATGCAGCTTTCTGTCTCTCCTACTTTGGTAGAATCACATGCTGTTTTCAACTTTTAGCATTGTTTTTGTGTCAAAGTTGGCATTCCTGTAATATTAAAACATTCTTGTACAGCTATTTTCCAGCCCTGACCTGAAAGGATGTGATTAACAATGAGGTGCCACAAGAGACGGATGAATTTTTCCACCATTTTGGCTCACTTGACACTACTTTGACTCCTCTGTGCCTCCAAAACACCAGGTGCTTTGTTCTGCTTGTTTTTGAGGCATTTCTGCACATAATAGAGGGCTAGCAGTATATTATATCTTAATAAATATATTTTAAAGCCTGACATGACTTTACTTTGATACACATTATGTTCAGCTGTATGATTTAAAGGGCAAATCAGACTATTTAAAAATGTCTGGATTGGATTTGACTCCTCTTACTCTACTCTAAAAACAAGGAGTATTTTATTACTGTTCTGTAACTCAGGTTAAATTACCGTCCAAACATTTGACCAGAGGTGTGGCAGAGAATTAGAGTCCCATGGGCAACTTAAATGAGGTGAGAACAAACTCCAAACTAATGTGTGATGCTGTGACCTCAGCCGTGGGACGCCAGTGCTTAAACTGGATCGAAACTGAACCTCAGGGTGACCCAAGTGGGAGTAAATGTGAAAAACAGGACAGTAAGAGCAGACTAGATCAAATGTGAGCAACACTGTTGGTTTGCTTGTCTTCCCTTGTGTGTGCAGACTTGTGTAAGGAAGATGAGGCTGAATCTCCAGGTATATTGTTAAAAGAGGCTGGACATTTTTCTTACATTTGCTACACAGTAATGCCATAGTGTGATATCTGAAATTATCCAAAGACAGAGTATTGTTTATTGTTGTCCAACATATTTTATTTCAGTACCATTACTTTAAATACACTATGGTTGTGTATCAATAATTTATTATATTTCTCAAAAGAGCAATCCTGTCTAGAGTACCCAATTTCCTTCATAGACTAGTGCCCTCACTTTAGTATCTGACTAAGGAATGACTGTTTCCTGGGATGTAATCTAAAGGAATCCTAGACATCTGACATGGGATATTTCCTGTACCTCTGAAGCCATCCATCCCTAAACAGAAATGTACACAGAAGAAGAGGCACAGTGTGGTTTGAATGACCAAAAGACTGCTTTTGCACAGCAAGGAGAAACATTCAGTATTTAACGTTATTTTCAGCACAGATCTTCATCATTTGTCTTCCGGGGCTTTCTTCCTAGCAGAACAGTGAATTAATTCAATGCTGTCTTGCAGGTTTTTCAGTGTTGGACTTTCTAACAAGCACATGAATGAACCTAACCTGGCATTAAGAAGGCCACACAGTAACATGAATAAATGAAACAATCCCAGCAACAACTATGTTCTGTGAGGTTAAATTACTGTTTTTGTCAAAGGAGTCTGGCGGCTTTGAAGATAGATGGATATAACAGCTTCAGTTTCCCAAGCGCTGTCTGATGGCAAGGAAAGCAGTAAAATTATTCTAAATATAGTGTACACTTAAACTGACATTAATGATTACTGATGGGCCTTTTTAACAATAATATGTTTTGTTGCTGCCGGTACTTTTTTAGCTTTTGTGCCAGTACTGTCGCCTGCTTCTACAAACTGGAGGTAATACACTGAATATGGATAAGTACCTCATACAAGCACACTACAAAAAAAAATCCTAACGACTGACCACATCCCATAGCAAGCAGGCTGACCCAGCCTGGCAAATGGTTTGATGTAGTGATGACAAGTGCAACCACTGCATTTATGGGGGGGGGGAAATTTAGCAAAGTTATTAAATTCATTGCAGGTACTATAGTGGTTATCTTTGAACATCAGTTGCTGTGGTATTATTTGATTTTAAGATGGACAGGTTGTTTTAGTTTGTGCAGCCACATGACAAACCAATCCTAGATGTATTGGCTGCCTAAGGATTATGTATGCTGTGTTTCACAGCAGAGCCTGAAATGATTATGGAGCAGACTCACACAAGCATCTGCTTCTGGAGTCCAGACAAAGGCTAGACAAAGCTAACAAAGTTCTCACTTCTTATTTCCATATATGTATAAACAATCTGTGTTTAAAGGATGTATTGCTTGACTGTTGTGTACTCCGAATGCTTTCTGCATTTTGTTGGGGATTTTGTTGGGTTTTATAATTATACTGTCGCGTACACCATGTTGTATTGATTTGGATTTAAGAACCATGTTCCTGAGGTTGGTCCATATTGTAAAAACGGCTCATATGTTCCTAGTTCTTTTGGCTGGAAGCAACATGTAAACTCCACTGTTTCTCACTAGCATTGTCTGATTTTCCTCCAAACCAAAATGTACTCAGTGAATCCAATTTAAAAGCTATAGATGTGATCCAAACTGTCTTTTTTTCTGAGTATGTTTTCATTTTTATAATTAGTGTATGTTACAACTTCAAAAAGTATAAGTCATGCTTTAATTTTAATCTTTTTCTGTTGCATTACACCTCTATATGCTGTAATGCAACCCTCAGATTTATGTGTGTACACATTTTGGGCTTTCTGCAGCACATATTGTACATATCGCTGTCAGTCAACGGCGTCACAGTCGTTACTTGGTGCCATTCACCCTGCTGTGTTAAAACCATAATACGATTATTGATTCATTAAATCAGATTTGGTGAAAAATCATTTCTTTGTTAAGTGATAATCCTAAGTGGCTTCTGAGAGATTAGATTGAGACAGACAATGAACTCTAACCAGTGACCTTCTGTTTGGCTGCAGCGGTGGAAATATTCCAGGTGACACTTTTGATGTCATTTTTTCAGTAGTTGGAGTTGCAGACCATGGGTAACAACATTAGTTTCAATGTTTTTAAATGTTTAATTTTGCATAATAAGCATAGATCTCAATCATATTATAGCACACCTAATCATTAAAGATTTCTGCCTGTAGCTGAAGACACAATCATGATGTTATTGTATGATACATTTCTTGCTTGTGAACCTTTGTGTTATTGCAGGCCTTCCTTACGGTAAAGATTCCCCCCCTCACATCCAGCCAGGGTCCTGCTGCACACTGCTGTGCGGCTGTCAGCTATAGTGAGCTCGCTGGCTCCTCTAGGTCCCAGACGACCCATTTACACAGTGGCCCTGCCAGCAGGACCCAGGCCAGACTATTCTACAAGCCCTGACAGCCATTAAATGGAGTCCTTGACCCAGAACACTAAACTATATGTAATATGACAAAGGGCTAGATGGAGCAAAGGGGAAACCGATCTTGCTGTACAGTGATGTGTGGATGTAAAGATCCCTGGTCTGTAACTTTTACAGTTTCCAGATCAAGTGTCAATCAATTGGCCTCAAAGATTCATATGGGAAACAGGTGAAATGGATCTTTTACACCAAAAAATTATTTATGCATTCTCACTTGCCTTTATGCATTTTTTTAAATTTCTCACAATGACTTAATTTGTGATGAACAAAGAAACAACGTCATTTCACGTGCATGGTAAATATCACATGTTCACACATGAAAACCAACACATGGTTAAAAATAACATGTGCTTTGGATTAACATGTGGGTCCTCATATGTGAGTAAGCCTATATTACCCATACCCTTAATAAACATGTCTCTTTGGTACTGCGTGAAACAGCTGGACAGAAAGAACTTGAGAGTCCCGCCTGCCGTATTCAACAAGGAATTTTAAATAAATGTGTGTTTTCAGCAGAGGGATAATCTAACTCCTCCCTATTCACCCCCTCGTTCCCTTCTTCTTTTCTACACTCGGTTTGTCACTCCAGCTGCGCTGTGTCCATACACACAGTCAGGTGGTTAAAGGGTGTCGTGACATCTTTTTTTTCACTTTCTCTTGCAGCTGAAAATGATTAGGTCATCATGCTGTCCTTCATGGGCGGATTATAAGACCATGGGCCCCTGCGCAAAGACATGCTAACGGCCCCACTATCTTTCCAACATAGAAGCAAAACATAGACTGAATGATGCTTTTGCATTTTTTGTTGTGGTTTATGTCTCTCAGTGATAATAATTTTGGGTCTTTTTGTGGTTGTTTTGTGTCTTTCTTTGGTTATGTTGTATCTATGTTGTTCTCCACTGTTTGTTGTAATTTTTTGTGCCTTTGGACAAGTGTCTCCTTGTGTCCATTTTGTGACTCTATGTTGTTGTTTTGTTTCTCTTTGTTTCCAGTTTGTGTCGCTATCTCATCTATTTGTGACTCTTTTCAGTTGTTTTGTGTCTCCTTGTGTCTGTTTTGTTTTTCTTTGTTGTCATTTTGTGATAGTTTTGTGTCCTTCTTTGATCATTTTGTATCTCTGTTGCTGTTTTGCGCTGTTTTTTGTAATTTTTTGTCTCTTTGGTTGTTTGGGTCTCCTTGTGTCTGTTTTGTTTCTCTTTGTTGTCATTTTGCGTCCCTTTGTGGTTGTTCTGTATCTCTCTGAGGTTGTTTTTTTGTCTTTTTTGGTCATTTTATGTGTCTTTGTGGTAATTCTGTTTCTGATCATTTTTTGTCTTTTTGTTGTTGTTTTGCCCTCCTTTGTAATAGTTTAGATTTTTTTGTTTGTAAGTTTCCTTTGTTTGCTTTACATTTATGTGACCATTTTGCTTTTTTATTTTTTATTTTTTTTATTTTGCTTTTTTACATTTTTTACATTTTACATTTACATACATGCCTCTTCCAATGACATTTTGTAGGTGAAGGCCAGGGGGACCTGACACTTTTGGGCCCCTGGACCTGTGTCCGGTAGGCCCATTCACTAATCCATCCATGCAGTCCTTTTATCAAGAACACGGTGCCAAGAAAGCTGATGAGGGGCCATGCTGGGGCCAGGGTATGACTGCAAAGTGATGACATCAACACCCTGAGAAACCAGATCACTACTACACAATATCATTATCACAGTGAGTCAGACCAGGAGGGGTGAAGTGCACACCTTTCACCACAACTATTGGCCAGTATTCCCCAGTAGAGCCTTTCCTCTTCCTACCCCACCCATTGCAGCCCCTGCCCTTCACCAAATGCACTCAACATAACCATGTTATGAAAGAATACATGCCCTTCTACAAAGGTTTAGCGGAGGGAGAATGACTCACTTAGCTTAGTCTTCTATAAACAAAGGAGTTCGTAGAATCACTGAGAGCTTTTTGGAACTCAGAGGGCCATTGAGTTTGTGTCCACTCAGTGTGTGGCATACATTATGTCACAGTGGTATCCAGGCTACGCAACACTACACCACTGATGACTTCTTTCTCCTCCTCTCCTCAACCTGGGGCCTGATTAATCTCTGGCATGAAGTCTATTGTTGCCATTCCACAAAGAGCCAGGGAATCTGGGAAGCATTCTGATTTTGGAGGAACCCGCTGACAGCTGTTGTACTACTTGGGCAGAGTCCAGACCCCTATCTTGTGGTCTGTGAAAGCTCCTCCAAAGCCTTAATTGCACTTCAAATGTTGAGCGTTGTTTTCACTCACCTCTAACCCAACGTAAACTTGCCTAGGACCATCCTAGAAGTCCATTTACAGAATCACCTCCCCTCCCTGCTACAGCTCTCATCACTTGCTGTGTGCTGTCACCAATTAAAAGAGTGCGGGCATGCGACATAGCTCTCTGTTTAGACATGTGTGCCTGTCTGTATGTGTTTCTGTACAGTTGTACGTGTATGCCTGCAGGTCCAAGAGAGCCATGTGTCTCTGTGTCTCTGGATGTTTACCCAATTACTGCTGGTCCCAAGTGGTTCCATGCTGAAAGATGTAATAAGTCTGCAGCCACAGAAATCGTACCGTGTCTCCCAGTAAAACCTGGGAAAGAACCTACTTGTTACAATGGCACGTATTATTTGCAGACACACATACATCTGAAGTGTCTTGCAGCAGATTAGGTAGCATCCTTATGTAGAATATGTTACTTAATTTGACTAATCTAATCGAGATGTTACAAATTACATTTGCATTCAGTATCTGTGGAATATGTTGAAAAGTACCCACCTAACACTGTTTATCATGTGTCAATTTTTCTGACGATTCTAGCAGCACGGGCTCTATGGATTGCAATGTCAAACTGTCTATCCACCAATTTGGTCCAGACTCAAATATCTCAAATATTGAATTAGTTAACAATGAATTGCATACACATATTCATGACCCCACAGGATGCATCCTACTTATTTTGGTGAACCCCTGACTTTTCTTATAGTGTGATCGTACGGTTGACATTTGCAGCCCTGACTGATAGCCACATTGACATGAAATTTGGTGCACAATTTGGGTACCGAACTCTCTACTTTACTAGGTACAGTTTATAATATTTGGCCAGATTTGTAGTTTAAAACATTCTCAAAATGAACTACAATATCAACAGAATGTAAGTGTGTACTCAATAAGAATTGTGATCACTATGGTCATCTCTTAATCTTTCATTTAGGGCTGTCATCAGGTCAAGTTTTTAATTGGTCCAATTGATTGTGACCGATTACCTTCAAAACTCACTGCTTCATCTGCACTGTGTGTTAAGATTTAAAGCATGCTAACATGTTAAACTCTGATTAAACCTGCTCATCATCAACATGATAACATTGGCATTGGGAGTGTTTAGCTCAAGCACCATTGTCTTTGTTCAGCCCCACAGGCTGCTGGTGAGGCTGTAGACCACCAGTTAGAAAAATACTTTTTGTTGTCATTTGTCTGTGATTAAATTAAAACTTGTTGTTTTGATTTAATATTTCTTTTGTTTTCCACTTCAAAAAACGAAATTTTCCTCTCATAGTGTCCATCATTTACTCTTCATCGTGTGCCGAGTAACACCACAACACAACTGGCTTCAAGTCGCCGTGCATTTTAAACTGCCTGCTTGATTTCCATGTCCCCACACATGGACATTGCCTTGTAATGAAGATTAAGTCCATCGGGCCAAGAAATTCTGTCGGGGCGGGGGCTGAGGGAGATCCAGAGTAAAACGAGATTTTGAAAGCTGCACAATTAAAGTGTATCTCTTTGAAATCCCAGGCCAAGCTTTGCTACTTCATTCAAGCTTTCCGCTCCCTAACGGCCTATTATCTGATCTGGAGGGGAAGTGAAGTTTACACTGCTGATAGCTGCTCTGAATGATGCTGCCTGCGCACAACTCAGGAAGGGTGACTCTGATGACCTCAATGACCATCCATTGAGAACACACACACGTATGTATGCACACACCCACAGCTGTAGTGACTGCTCCATTGAGAAACAAGGAAAAAGGTCAGTTTACTGAAGATGGTGGCCATATGCCACAGTTAAAGGTGGAGTCCCTTTTTAAAGCATTCTCATTGAAACACGTTGGCACTAGCTACGCGGATTCAAAAGGCCATTCATTGAGAAACTTTTAATAGTTATTCTTAGCTTGAAATGAGGGGTCTACAGTGACTACGACAACACATTTAAGAGTTAACGGTCCACTTAATGTTGTAGTTGCTGCACATCAAAAAACTGCCTGGGGGCAATTTCTTCCGACTGTTTTTACTTACCTGTGAACCCTGCACTGTAAAAATGTTTTATGGAGAGTTCTGGGAAAGGGGACTAATTGTGAATGAAAGGTTGTATTTAAAGGGGTTTGTGACCTACAGCTGCTCATGTTGATGTTTTAGTTGTACCCTGAGGAGGACTTTCCAAATAACAAGATGAACATAGGAAGAAAACCAGCTTCTGTGTAAAGGTCAACAGGTTTGGGAGTGCTTATAAGTGTGTAGTTCATTATAATGGCAATCTCAAATCCTAACCTTAAGCTCATACCTAATTAGTTCCATCATACTGGAAAGTAAGTGCTAGATTGCAGGGTGGCTCGTGGATGTTTAGATGCTGATGTTGGTTTGCTGAAAAGCAAAAGTCATGATTATAAGACTTTATGTGAAATTTATTGAAATTATGTTTGCTCTGCAAAATGATTATAACTTATTGCAACACTTACTCGTGTAATGACCATAATGACAGAGCGACAGAGCTTTTGGCATGTTTTTTGCTCAGTAAGGATCCTGCAGGAAAAACATCATCCTCCCTTTATATTTTTGCATACCGCAGGCATTTCATATGAGGCTTTTGTTTTAGGCATGCACCTGCAAATCCAAGTCAGCCTCCTAAATGGCGGTGCGTGCTGATTGTACACAACAAATGAGCTGTAAAGTCATGTGCCAGCTGTTAGCATTTATCACCACATACGGTCTTGTGGGGAAACATCCACAGACGCCTCAGTAATGTGAGTGGAGTGACGACATGGAGGCCAAGTGAGTACAACTCAGGATAGAGATGTTGGTGATGTTCGTGCATGGCCCAAATGTCCTAGCTTTTTATTTCTTGTCTATAAAATGTACAGGGTGAGATCACTTTCACTTCACTCAGGGATATTTCTTTTACAGATTACTGACACATTTTTTAAGATAATCTCAAAGTAATATGTATGTAAAAAAATAAATGAAGTGTGTTTTCCTGGAAAAGGGGTAACTTCAATGATAAATAATAAATAAGTTAGGACACTTATTTCTATATAACATATTACTTTTGATGTATTATGTTTCATAACTTCAAATAAATCAGTCATAAGTGTTCTAAGGGTATTTTAAAATATGTTTGGTTATGTGCTGCTGATATTAAGAACAAGGCTACCTTTTATTTCCCAGACTGTGTGTTATGGAACAGATCCAAGTCCAATCTTATCTTCAAGACATTACTCATAATGTATGTTTACCATGGCGTGATCTTAATGTGTTATCGTTAAAATTATTCATTCATATTTTCAGACCCACTAATAGCAGGTTGGGCTACACAGTGATGTACTGGTTAGCACTTTTGCCTCACAGCAATGGGTTTGCAGGTTCGAACCGAAGCTATTCGTTGGAGTTTGCATGTTCTCCCCATGTCAAAGTCGGTTCTCCCTGGATCCTCCAGCTTAATCCCACAGTCCAAAAACATGCAGCTAAAATTTAATTCATGATTCTAAATTGCCCGTAGGAGTGAATGAGAGCGTGAATGGTTGTCTGTCTCTATATGTCAGCCCTGTGATAGTCTGCTGACCTGTCCGGGTTTAGGTATACTCCACCTCTCGCCCAATGTCAACTGAGATCGGCTCCAGACCCCCATGACTTGAGTTTGGATAAGTGGTTAAGGAGAATAGCAGGCTAACCAGCATGCACTGCTCCAACATGGATCAACAGATTTGAACCCTCTTACTGCAATGTGGTACCATTAATCCTGCAGCAACATGCTGCCTTAAACCACAACAGATATTTTTCATTGGTTCATTCCATTCATCCAGTTTGTACAAAACCCTGCAAATATCCACTCGCCACTCATCTAAGATGTGTGTTTGTATTTGAGCTGAACAGTTATTTGATTGTCTGTCCATTGGTGGTGAGTGTCTTAATGTTTTAACTGTTGTGGAATGAACTACGGGACTTCAAGGACCTGAAACTGTACAATTAGTTGTGGTCTAAATACTGTATGTTCTAGGCCATTGTTTTGTGCAGGGCTGATTATTAATTATCAATAATATATATATATATATATATATAAGATAAATATATTGAAAATGTGTATGTTTGATTTTTGATATCTGCCATTATAATGTAGGCCTACACGTAATATTTTTTTTTTTAAATGCAACAGGTGGCAAAGTTTGGGAGCCCCTGTTCTAGGCTACTAATTAGCTTAGCTACACTTGCAATACAGCTTCTGGCCCCCGGTGGCAGCACCATAGGGCAGCACTGACTGGAGTAGGCCTACTGCTAAACAGCATTTCAGTCAGTTGACCTAGTGTCACTACTGCTTTTCTGTCAGAGTATATCATGTATTTATTTCTGTACACCAATTATAATTCACTTCAAAGACTGTTGAATTTTTTTTCCTGTAACAAATGATGAGCAACTTCAATGTTTCTATTTTGTGATACAGTAACTAGCTAAGGTGTCTGTTACTTTAAAGTTCCCAGGCGAGCGTTAGCTACTTTCTAATCATGTCTCCTGTGTAGTGTGTCTGTCTGAAGAAAGTCACTCCTGAAAATGTTTATTAAGCCGAGGTTAACATACAAGAATCTTCTTCTGGCTCATGCTCTCCCAGTATCTTAATGCTATGTCAAGAAAATTGGTCAAGAAGGGTGAAATGTCATGTCAGAAGCTAACATTAGCCCAAAAAGATGCTAACAGTCAGATGAAGTCTTTCTGTGAGTATTACAACTGAGAAGACTGGCCTTTTAACATTTTCAATTATCTTTTAACCCAGAAAGGTTTCAAGAATGAAGATTAACCATAGTATCTTATTGTCATCATTAGAGTTTTTGTTATGGTTTTACTGTTTAAAATATACATACAAGTTGTCAAATATATATTTTCCTTATGTTTATTTTTTAAATGAATGTGTTTTTTTCATACTGTTCAGTAGGGCTCATATAATTAGGGTATAGTTTGATGTAACATGGCACAGCAGGAAAAGCACAGGTGTGATGTATTACAATAATTGCTGGCAGCATTTCATTAAGGTTTTGTACATGTTCGCTCACTGGTACTTAATTTGAGTAGAGCTGTCATTAACAGTACAGTCACACCTGTGCTTTTCTTGCTGTGACAAGTCTAATTGTATATGGTATGTATGAAAGTATGCACAATATATATTGGGCCAAGAATGGAAAATTAATATCATGGTGTATTATTCTGATAATGACATTAAAGCAAATAAATAGAGCTGATAATACAGAGCCAAATTGTTTTTGTTGACTGACAATTAGCATAGCTGTCCCCCTAACCTTTTCCGTTTATGTGCCTTGTTTCATTGCATTCTTTCTGTAGACCAAGCAGCCAAAGGCTTTTGGATCTATGAAGGCCTTTTTTTGTATTGAGTATTTACAATGACACGTCTGATTTGACGGATTAGACAAACACTCGATAAAGCTATAAAGACAACATATGTGTTTAGTTTTTTTATGTGCTTTACTTGGAAAAGATAACAATTAAAGTCAGTGTCATAACTTTTTTTTCTTTTTAGTTATGGGAAGACATATACAGAAGAGCTGTTTATGAACTATAACTAAATTAATCACAAGCTATTTTGATAATTGGCTAATTGGTTTGTGCTACCTTTTGGGGGTAAAGAAGTCACATTTCCCTGATTTCTGCATCTTAAATGTGGATGTTTTCTGTTTCTTTTATTCCTTTATGACAGTAAGGTGAATTTCCTTGAGTAGTGGACAAAACAAGACATTTGAGGACATCATCTTGGGCTTTGGAAAACACCGATCGAACCACTAATTGCACAGTTTTCTGTCATTTCATAGACCAAACAACTAATCAGCTAATCGTCGAAATAAACAAAAGATTAATCGACAATGAAAATAATAGTTAATTGCAGCCTATTATAGAGTGAAACCAATAGGTATGTGATGCGCTTATAGACAATGTACAAGTCTTTAGCAGAACAAGTTGTGTATTCTGTCTGTAGTATGTGTGGTGTATGGGGGGTTTGCATGAAGGGCAGGAGGCCGACTGGATAGCCCACTCTTTGATCCTCCACATAACAAAGGCACCTACAAAGGCTTCCATACAGCCTGTAGCATTGTTCTGACGAGGAGACTATAGCTCATAAAACCATTACCATTATCCCTACACAATACCTTTTCCAGCACCTACTTAAGACCTCAAATCACTACTGTATATGACTACGCTGCATGCCAGTTCGCATTTTGTCACTCTGTGATCCCATGAACTTCTAAGTATCCAGCCATGCCCAGATTATCTCGCTTGTGGCCCCAGGGCAGGCATTTCCTATATGGGCCCCACCTCACTGTCATGGTCACCGTTCTGCTCTGCATACTATGCAACTGCCCGCCGAAGCTATTGAATGTATGTCTGCATTTGTATGAAATTTAAATTAAATGTATGCACTTCATAAAGTCAGTTAATAGAAGCAATTGGGGTCAATGGTGGCCCTGAGGATGGATCCTGTAGAGGCTGACGTTAACTTGAATACAAAAGCCCAAAAAGACTTGTGAACTACCAAGTCACTGATCATATCACATCATCCAAAGTGGACACTATTTACACTTTTGTCACAACAGTATATAACGGGAGTGGCTTCAGTCTAGCACCAGTGTACCTTGCCTGGCTGATCCCGCCCCTAGCTGGGGAGAAAGCTGGTGCACAGGCTTGCAGCGGAGCGGAGCCCATGCAGTGTTTGAGCAGCCCACCCCTCTGCAGTATGCATGTTCGCCAGGGATTTCGCGAAGCGCTCACGTCCCAGCAGTGTACTTCACCGGCCAGAGACAATCTACTCAAGAGTCGAGGATAATAAAAATTGGATGTGGCAGGCGGACCGGAGGCGGAAAGCCCGGAGTGACCGGAGGAATACAGTATTACTACAGGACTACAGGCTGCCGCTCTCCTCTGAACGTGGACAATCATGCATGTGCTCTTCTGGGGCTTGGGGTTCCTACTATTCCCTGATTTCTTGAATGTAGTCGCATCTACGGGGAAATTGCTTTTGAATTCAAGCACAGGTAAAGTATGCCGCTCTGACAACCCATTATCCCGCATGGAGTAATTTTCTAACACAGAGGGCAGAGAATGAATGAGTTTTGAATTCAGCCAAGCACATGACTTGCAGCGCTTTCTAGATACCTAAAGTTCACTGCCTGATTATCAGTTCCTTGCAATGCTATAAAACAGACTTTCCAAGAAAGAATACACTGATGTGAAAGTCATAATCTATCGATTAACTCAGCTAGGCTCTTTGATTTGCACTGATGCTATTGGACTGCTACTTAATCCTTAACTGCATTGTGATTCTTCTGCCTTCATTCCCCAGTAAAAGAGGAGATCGGCGCTTATGAGATTGTAACACCGGTGCGAGTGAATGAAGCCGGTGACAAGTTTCCAACCAGTGTGCACTTCAAGAGGAAAAGACGAAGTTTGGACGAGAGCACCGGCAACACTACGGATCACTGGGCCTCGCCAAATATCCACTACAGGATATCTGCTTTCGGACAGCATTATCACCTCAACCTCACGCTGGATTCGGGATTTATCGCACCTCTCTACACTGTGACAGTACTTGGAGTGCCCCGAGGAGATAACATAACGGATTTTGCAACCGATGGGGAGGTGGAGGAGGAGGATACGGAGTTAAGGCACTGCTTCTATAAAGGACTTGTAAATGCAGAAGCAGAACACGCCGCGGTCATCAGTTTGTGCTCCGGACTGGTGAGTTTTTACGCACGGTTAGACTCGTCGTGCATGTAATGACTTTACGACCGGGTGTTTTACTTTTCCACCATAGGTATTTAGGGGCCATTATTGGTTATACAAGACTTGTAAAGCAGCCTCAAAAACTGTAAACACACTGTCAGCTCAAACTTTGCGCGCAACCTGCTTTTTGTATTGAAAATGCAAATAGCAAATAGCAAGTCATTCATCATTACACTTTTAAATATGTTTGTATTTGGAAAATAATTCAAAACTTCACATTACCCTGTCAATACTTAGAAGCTGTCTAAGTACATTTATCACAGTAAAGTATAACGCTGATTTATAAAACATTTTAAGAAAAAATAGTATGACACAGCATTTGACTTGTTAAATAATTCATTTGTTGTTGGGTGTTTATGAGACTAAGTCATTCTCAAAGTAGCAAACAACCGTGCTGACTTGCGGGAGTTCCAAGTCCATTGCCTAAAGTCAAGTTTAATGAACATTCTACCCTAAATCTTACTTCCATGGCTCTCACCAGTCTTCTGCTTGTCGGTGACGTCTTTACGCACGCTAGTACAGCGGGAGTACGGGTGGTACTGACGTCATCACAAATTGGTCCCACTCTCAGGCATGCGTTTTGGATAGGAGCAAAAGTGCATTCTGAGTTTAAACATAAAAGCCACAGAGAGGTGACAGATAGGAGTAAGAGGTCAATTTCTTCCCAAATGACAAATCAAATTAAAACATTCTGAATGCTCTGCTATGCAGAGAGCTTTGGGGAGTTGAGTTGACATTTATGGAGCATATCTTAAGATTTATTCAAAACCTCTGAGGGCATATTAGTTCTAAAACAGGCAATTCTGCTGATGGCCACAATTTCTGTACACCATAGAATAATGTGATATTTGAAGGGAGATTCTCTTTGCCTTGCCAACTCTCCAGGTCAATAAAACTGCTGGTCCTAGTGTGGTCATGGGAATAGAGTCACTCAAGGGAATACAATGAAGCTGCATTCTTTCCTTATTGAAGATCAGTCAAACCTGCCACACATTTCTTCACATGCAGGATAATTTGTGTAACTTACAAATTAACCTTTGCCAAACCTAATTGTGCCAAAGTTGTATCAACCCCCAGACCTGCCATGATGATTCTCCACTGCCAATGAGCCACAAATGAAATGTGCTTGGGTTGGCATGTACCTTATCTGGAACATCATAGACCTCCAAGTTAGCTAGTCACACTAAACATGCCGTGTAAAAAAACATATAACAAAGCTTTCAGTAAGCTTGCCAAGAACATACAGTCTCTCTGTTTTTCTGATAGGCATCACGGGCCGCACTATTATGCTTTATATGCTGTTTTGAGACCATTCTGACATGCATGCAAATTCACTTATTTCACCTTTAATGTAAGCCCTCAGGTCTCTGCATTGCTTATTTTCTCTAATGAATAGTAAATTAGACACATTCCACTGTTGCTTGCTCCAAATATATTGCATGTAAGACATACTTTGGAGAATACTGATTAGCAAAAAATATCTTTCAAACTAAATATTCCCATTGGTCCTGTCTGTAGAACTGGCAATTTCTAATGTTACATATGTTGCTGTTGTAAAATAATAAGCATTTACAGGAAATGGATGGATGGACACTAACTGGTTTGCATTTTTTTCTCCCAACCAGCTGGGCACTTTCAGGTCTCCAGATGGGGAGTATTTTGTGGAGCCCCTACACAGCTATCAAGGAGAACACTATGAAGAGGAACACACAAAACCTCATATTGTATACAGAAAGAGTGCACCCAAGAAACAGACATCTGGGGAGAACTCAGCTTGCGACACTTCAGGTATGGTGCATGACATGATGTGTATGATTGTATGTAATTCAGACAGACAAGGTCAACATATATAGTAAACATGCACATGGACAACACAAACAATTTCAACCTTAATGCATCTACACATGTGTTTGCAAAAACAAACATACCCAGCGACTGCAAACAGTGCTCATTCAGGCCTCACCACTGAAAACACACATCCTAAGGGCTATATATGTAAAGAAAATAGTGTGTATGTGGTTGGTTGCTTGTATATAAGTGCCTGAAGTGTTTTCATAGAATGCTTGTGGATCAAGTGTAGAGAATTTACCATTTGTGTGTGTCTGCAACTCTGCATGCATTATGAGACTTTTTAAATTGGTTCCCACAGACACGAACTGGCACAATCACAGCTTTACCCCCAAAGTCTTGCTATCAGTTGATACAGGAGCCAATTATGTAATTCTAGCATGGTACTGTTAAACGATATGTAGCTTATCTGGTTTTAACAAGGAAAACCTTTGAGTGTGTCTGGTTATTGATTAAAAAGAAGAAAATTGCTCTGCAAAGCTAGATACCTTACGGCAAAATCATAAAAAAAGAAAAAGAATACATTTGATTAAGCGTAACATAGTTAACCATACACTTATTCTTGAAATGGCACTTTGGTTTAACAATTCATCTTCAAATTGTAGAATTAACTAGTACAATATCCAAATCACAGGAAGGGAAAAATGTGTTAAAAAACATTCTGAATTAAGTATTGTGGTGCAGCAGAGCTCTCCTTGCCTACAAGTCAAATTCTATAGACTTGGGAAAAAAATGTTTTTTTGGTACGCATCCACCATGAATATTTTTTAATATATTTTATAAGTCACTCCAATATTGTGAATCATAATTGTAATTGCAATATCAGTCAAAATAATCACAATTAGAAATTTTTCCCAAATTGTCCTTAATGGCACTATGTTTTCGGACAGTTTCCTCATGAGTAGGCTACAGATAGAAGTGTATGATGGAATTAAAGTGAACGTATAGTGTGAAACTATCTTGGCTGACATATCATGTCATAGCCTGCACAGTGTAGCGCCTACAGCTGCAGCACAGTAGTGAGGAAGCTTTCCAACTCTCACACAGGAAAAATCATTTGTAAGTTCACCCTTGTATCATTCCATCTCAGTTTACTGGCTGAACTTCCTGTTGACTCTTGTACTTCCTCCTCCTCTTTGATAAGAAACTTGGGTAGACCCACTGCCATGAACGTGCAGTGTAAACTGTATAGCAGAAAAAGTCATGGCACTTGAAACCGTCAAATGATCAAAACTAAATAAAAATAAATCTGGAGGCATTTTCTCTTTGTCTGCTGGACAATCCTTCTGCAGATGTTTTGTTTCACTGTGTATGTGAATATTTATGTGCATGTTGGCTTTTGTATTCTGTATTTTGTGTGTGTCTCTGTAATACAGTATGTGTGATATTGTAGCCAGGAGGAACATAAATTTGATTAAGAGCCATTTGTGGCCAAGAGTGACGCATCCTTGTACAAAGTTCCATTGTTACCTTGTTTTGAAGTAGAGCTGTTGATCTATTTTGATCATAAATCATGTATACTGAAAGCAGATCCACTAATAGGATGTAGTCCAGCTCATTGTCATTAAGGTGGTGATGTATTGCTGGTGGTCCAGAAAGGGTGATCTGCATGTGATGAGAAAACAACACAAAAAAAGATTGGCATTCAGCAGTTGTGTCACGATTATCACAATCAGAACTGATTCCCCTCCGAGTTAAGAGGTTTTGCTGCCCAGTTCTTCTTTTAGTGTGTGTGCACTGTAGTTTGTGCTCCATTTTTTTTATGGCAGGGTGCCAGGTTTACCTAGTCTGAACTCTTTGCCCTCCTCTCTCCCCTCTTCTGAAAGCAGAGGGAGAGAGAAAAAAAGGCATTCCAGGCAGCGTTCATTCGTCAACCCACTCTTTGAGCAACAATAAACAAAAGAGAGAAAGAGGCAGCAACATATTTTAACAATACCCACATCCAGACAGCCAACTTACCTCATTTATCTCCACCTTTAAAGACACAAACCACTACTTTAGAGTAATTGTAAACACATTGTCACGACAAACTTTGATTCATACCTTGTCTGTTTTTCTAACTGAATGTATTTCCTCCCATCTCTGTGTATTTACACATGCTTCATTCCTTCTGGCTTCTTTCTTCAGGACACAAACACAGACATAAAAGACACAAGCTTAAGAGAAGGCCAGTGGCTGCTGGAGTGACCACTGTGTCTAATACATCCCCTGTGGTCAGCGCCGGTATATTCAGTGACTTGGAGTCACTGAGCGCCAGCCTGACCAGCGATGCTTTGCTCAGATCGGAAATCGGCAGTGTTAGCGCCAGACCATCAAATGATAGCAGCGGTGACTCAGGACCTCACAGGAGATCAAAGCGCTTCCTCTCCTACCCGCGCTTCGTTGAAGTCATGCTGGTGGCCGACAGCAAAATGGTGGAGCATCACAGCAGCAACCTACAGCATTACATACTCACATTAATGTCCATAGTAAGTTCTGCTCCATCTTCACGTCTGCTTGGAGAGAATGTTTGGGTGGTGGAGGCGCTTGACTTGAAATGTGTTAATGTGTCTATATACTATTCACATATATGGCCAGGTACTATCTATATGTGTGCATATTTGTGAACTAAATGTATGTACCTGTTGTGCTGCGCTAAAAGTCAGTCAGTCGGCCTTTGGAGGAGGGCCATGGGAGGGAAAAGGGCAGCCTAGGGCAGGGGTAAACAACACTTTCAAACGGCCAGGGGGAAGAGAGGGCAGCTTGAGGTAGAGCCTTACTGACAGCTTTGATGAATGTTGAAAATAAGCTCAGGTATGTCACATAGGCCGCATACTCTCGGCCACTTCAAATACCAGCTTCCGCAGGCGTCTGGGGCCGACAGTCTTCAGGGGGAGGCTGAGATGACCTATATTCTGTTCTTGGCAAAGTTTGCCTTCTCCACAGGGGCTCAGGCCATTATCAACTTGATCTTCCAATCAACCAAATTCCCAAGTACTTGTTTGAAACTGCAAGAAGGCAGTCCATGATAGTTACCAGTGAACATACTGGTATACTACATTTCACCTGAGTAACTGTAAGTTAGGTAAAACATGTAACCTCTTCGCATGAAAATGTCTGAAAACGACTAGAAATATGTTATATATTTTGTTTGGTTGTGTATTACCTAATCCCAAATGTTTCCAACAGTCAAACAGAGAGAAATGTGTTAATTTGAACCAAGGTAACTGTGTATTCATTCTCTTTTCACATACGTCAAAGTTTACTGGTCTGCCAGAAGCTGTCATCAATTGACTTTTTTTAAGCCACATTTTAACAATACACCTTTTAGACCCTGGTCATTTTTAACTGTATATTTTAAACGGATAAAGGATTTTAGTCACTGAACATCTGGATCACAGAAACAAACTGAGTAAACATTAGCAGCAGCTTGGCTCACAACTCCTTGTCATGTCCTGTATCCAGCGAACAGCACCGAAGAAACAGATTTTTAACGTCAATGTACTTTATTAAGTATTTTACCAGTTGTAATCATTAGATTCATTTGTTTTGGAGATGAGGAGAACACTGCGGATAATTCGGCTCCTGTTTAAAACCTCCTGAACAATGAAAGAAACCAAACTGAAAATCTAACTGATGATAGTAGCAGTGAAGACAACAACTCCCATGATCCCATGCTCCTTCACAATCTGACCCAACTCTTTTTTTGTTACTGTTTTGATTAAGAGACCCCTAGCAGTAGAAAATATTGTGCGTTAAATGAAAATATAGTGGCATTGATCCATACAATAATTTTACCTTTAAATGTTTTCTTTCAGAGGATTGAGCCCAATTTTTTGTTTCCTTTATTCAGGTATCTTCAATCTACAAGGACCCCAGCATTGGCAACCTGATCAACATTGTGATTGTAAAGTTAGTCATAATAAACAACGAGCTGGTAAGACTGCTAAATCTGTTTTAATCTCCATATTTACACACCAAGAACAAGTGTCTGATGTACATACTCATCAATGAAGTTGCACCTCCTGAATATTTCTCTCTGTATGTTCTCAGGACGGTCCAGTCATTTCATTTAATGCACAGACCACTTTAAAGAACTTCTGCATTTGGCAGCAGAGCCAGAACATCCTGGATGATAACCACCATTCCCACCATGACACTGCCATCCTAATCACCAGGTGCAAGAAAAATATTAAGTTATCAAATTCTTTGCTGTGTACGGAATATATTGTTTTAGGTCTTTAAACAACCAAATATTATATGAACTAAATAACATTATAATACATGTAAATTATTAGAGACTCAGCTGCAACTCAAATTAAACAGGGTCCAGATATCTGACAAAAGAACTGCTGTTTAACAATGTATCTAAATAAGGAGGAAGTGTTCTTCAGCCATTGACCTTGACCTGTTAACTGTGTCACCACAGGCAGGACATCTGCAGGGCAAGGGATAAGTGTGACACCCTAGGTAAGTGGATTTGTGAACAAATGTACTGATAAACTGTGTTAATGGTGGTATGATCATGATGGAAAATTAGTAAAACTTAAGTGTTTCTTGTTTTAAAGGACTTGCAGAGTTGGGGACGGTGTGTGATCCATACAGGAGTTGCAGCATCAGCGAGGACAACGGACTCAGCACTGCATTCACTATCGCCCATGAACTTGGCCATGTGTAAGCACAGCATGTATCCAGTGATTGTTTCTCTCCTAGTACTGTCATCACTCCTAGTTAGAGGAAGTTCTGGCTTCAGTGAGATGTTGCGAGAGCTTCAAAAGTCTTTCTAGGAATCCAAGCGTGCCCTACCAGCAGATGGGGATCAAGGAATCTTGCATTTTTGGACAACACAACAGCTCTACATTCCTTTGAGTTTTTCTCAGTATTTTCTGACGCTTTGGTGTGTCTCTGATCGTATCTCCTAATTTTTTGCCTGCATTTCATTTTGAGAGGAGAGAGAAAAGCGTTTGTAAACTGGATTCTTAGAATTTAAGCAAAACCTGCCCTTCAGCAAACATTATCCGACGTCCTGAGTCAGCCAGAGCTGAGGGGGCATGTGGGGGGGGGTTAGCGGTTAGCCTTGTACAGTGGAGACTGTTACGGACCTTAACAGCCCTCATCATCTCTAACAAATGCTCCTTCTAACCACTAAACAAAAGGCGGGATTGTTCAATTACACGTTTATCCGCATCAAGCGGTGACAACATGCTTGACATTGCTTAGCCCCACAGCTCAGTGTTAGATGGTACCTGTCAGGTGGGGAGCCCAGCAGCTCAGAGGGAGGGCAGTGGGCAGTGTGGTGCTGTACCTGTCCACCACAAACCAGGATCTTATTTGTTCTCCCTGCTGGAGCTTGATTACTCCTCTAATACTTGTTGTGCTCGCTTTTTACATCTCCATTTCTCTGACATGTCTGTCGCCCAGTGTGCATATAATTTAATATTACGCTGGTTCATTCCAAACTCCCCACAAGCAGGAAATACAATTGCTCTGTATTATTTTCAGCTGCAGCCGTGAATGGGTTTCCAAAAGCCAATATCATAGTGAGTGCGGAAATATAGAATCAATGATTATATTTAAAACATGTGTGCAGACAAATGAAACACACTGCAACACACAAAAAATACCACTTTTCAATTGGATGCTTGTCTATGTTGGTTAGCGAAACACTAACTTATAAAACTTCAAAGTCTCAGTCTATACCAAAAAAGAAGCGTTCATCACCACAATACTGTTTTTCGTTAGATTTACCTCAGCCAGATAGTTGTCTCACTGAGCCTTGTCATCTGCAGGATAATAAACTACTAGCAACAGAATTATAATCAGAGATAGTAAAGAACTTCTGGTGTTAATGTTATTTATTTTATGAAACCTGAACGTGTTGTTTTGTTTTCTCTCTGCTAGGTTCAACATGCCTCATGACGACAGTAACAAGTGTAAGGAGGATGGAGTTAAGATTCAGCAACATGTGATGGCTCCCACACTTAACTACAACACAAATCCTTGGATGTGGTCCAAGTGTAGCAGGAAGTACATCACAGAGTTCCTTGAGTATGTCATTCTCTTTTCTTCAGGATTGTTCCAAACATGCATGGGGATTAGCTCACGTAGCTTATGTTTTTGTTCTACTGTTGCAGAGAAGTTTCTGAACAACTTTAACAGCCTGACACAGAATAGGATATGCAAAGTAGTATGGTCAAGTCAAAATAAGCGGTTGTATTTTTTCATTCATTTTTAGTTTAAAGCTCTGGCCAAATATCCTTTAAAGAGGCCCTATTTTTGAAACTGTATCACAGAGATTACATAAATATGTTTTCTTAAACATACAAACACACACAGAGTGCAGTCTACTCATACTGTATGCAGTTTTTAACTTTTGGCAGCCACAGCCACATTTTTAGGCATGAGTGCAAATAAACTGTCATCATTTCTCAGGGCTGTTGCAGCTTCTACTTGCCTTTCTTCCAAAGGCTCTTCAGCCCACTGAGAAAGACCAGGGAACTCCTTGTGCAGGAATAGTGTGGGATAGAATAGGATCATATTTGGCAACTATCCAAAATCTCCTTCTATTTCTTTCTCTTTCTATAGCCCCAACTAGCCAAAGTACTCTCAACATCTCCAACTCTTGAGTCCCTCTCCACTTACTACCTATAGCTGACTGAATATAAACAGAAACTTGTGTGTACAATAGGGGTTCTATATATGTATAGATGAATGACCTCTTCGGCTGTACTGAGTGTGTTTTCTGTCTGTTTGTGTCTCTTGTTTTTTCCCTTTTTTTCTTTAAGTCATTTTATTTTTATTTCTTAATAGCACAGGATATGGTGAGTGCTTGCTTGACGAGCCCGTTTCTAGGCCGTACAGTCTCTCACAGCAGCTGCCTGGACGGATATACAATGTCAATAAACAGTGTGAATTGATATTTGGACAGGGAACACAGGTGTGCCCTTATATGGTAAGTGGAGTAGACGTGCAAATCTAAACTGTCATGTTGCACATGTGGTTCTTTGAGGGAAACCTCTTATGTTAGGTTCAAGTCTAAGCCAAATTCGAAGCCTTTAAAGTCAGTCACTCTGTTTATATTATTATTAATTGTTTTTTCTACAAGCACACAAAAACTAATTTACATGATGTAAGATGTGATATCTCATCACCTATAACCTGTTAAAAACTTCTCAAAACAAGAATATAAGGAAAGGTGGAACTATGCTCAAATCATCACATCAAACCATCTGGATACTGTACATTTGTCTTGTTGAATTTTTGAGTAAATACTACAGAAATGCCTACAGAATAGATGCTACACCCTTAAAGGGATAGCTCTGTTTTTTGAGGTGAGGTTGTGTGAGGTACTAATCAATAGTCAGTGTATAACTACTGCAGATGACAATTGGCACGCCCTACAAGCATGCAGTGGTACACGTTGGGAAGCTAAGCAGACAAACAACAAAAATCAATATTGATTTAAGTGTGCACTATATTTAGAATATTTTGGCCACTTTACCAAAGCCTTGTTTATGTTTACACCCCAGGAACTGAAACCCTCATCTGTGCTCTCTTCAAAGCCACCAGAATCCTTTGACCAAAAACAGATTTTTTCTCTCTCTGGGGATCGCCTTTATTAGTTTGATTTTTTTATTACGTTTTTAAGGGTTTGTTCAGAATCTGTGGGCCCCACACACAGCACTACATTTCTTAGCTTTCCTGTTGGTACTAATGGCGTGCCCACCACCAACTACTTGCTAGGTAATAGCAGGCAATACACTGAATATGGATACATATGTCCTACAACCCCACACAAAAAATCTGAATTATTCCTTTAAGCGCGGTGATTTTTTTTAACTTGGATTATAATTTGACAGAAAGGTATGTAAGCCATTGGTTAACACACACCTGGCTAATGAGGTGGCCGATACAGCAAACTTGCTGTATGGTGTCTCCTTCTGGCTTAATGCTTTAAAATGTGCAGTAAATTGGATGTATGCCAACTGGAGTCCATGTATTTACTGAGTTCTCTGCGGTGAAGTTCTTAACATGTATGTGCCCTGCTTTTTTTTATGATTGTCTGTTTCTTATGGAATCTCAGAGTTCACACAAAGTGTTAACTGTGTGTGTGTGTGTGTGTGTGTGTGTGTGTGTGTGTGTGTGTGTGTGTGTGTGTGTGTTTGTGTGTGTGTGTGTCAGACCCAGTGTCGGAGGCTGTGGTGTACCAGTCCAGAGGGCGCCCAGCGGGGCTGCAGAACCCAGCACATGCCATGGGCGGACGGCACTGACTGCTCCCCTGGAAAAGTAAGTGTCATG
The DNA here is from genome assembly GCF_030273125.1 of Centropristis striata. Taxonomy (NCBI): domain Eukaryota; kingdom Metazoa; phylum Chordata; class Actinopteri; order Perciformes; family Serranidae; genus Centropristis; species Centropristis striata. The sequence continues at coordinate 16,316,151 of NC_081519.1, read as the reverse complement.
GGGAAATTATGAAAAAAAAGTGTCGGGAGCAAGAAGTAAGAAATTAAACTGTGTTTTATTGAAGTAAAAGTTGGGGGTGAACGTGTGAAGGGAAAAAGCATGTGAAGTGTTTAAACACTACTTGTTTCTATTACAGTATGGTTTATTACTCATATGGTTCTGTGTTATGATCTGACAATCCTTAATCAATTCCTTGCTTTAATCTCACAAATTTTCCAGTGACTCATGACCATAAAATTGATCACAAGGATTTTAATTTAAAATAACAAAAAACAAGTTCCAAAAAAAATAATCGACTTGCCATTAACACAATGTAAACTCTAGTAATTGAACCTAGCTGGCATATAAGTAGGTGGTGTATAGTTGTAAACGATGGAGGCGACTCTCTGAGTCTAGCTTTTAATTAGGACTTTCTCACTAAGCCCTCGCTTCCTACCACTAAGACCGAGAGAACATGAAAGCGACGTGAAGTCCAAAGACGCACAGATACACACACATATTGAAACCTTTTCATGTTTACACGAACCTCTCATCCCATGCCATGCACTACACCAGACTAAACACTTACGCTTGAGTCTGTTTGCTGAACAGTGTAAGATTATCTTCCTGTTATGAGCTGAGATATATTTATTGACTATGTGCGTGACATTTTCTTGTCTTCTGTCCAGCCAGACCCGGCCGTGAAATGTATTTTTCAGTTCCTATTTTTTTTTCCATTTGCTTCACTGTATAATTTCTCCCAGATTAGCATCAAAGCACGGAAGAGCAGATAGATGTGTTGCCAGGTCCATGGATAAGATTTCGTGTGCTCACTCTGCCTGTTTCTCTCCCTTTTTTACTTTTTTCTCTGTCATCCTCTTGTTTTTCTTTCACTCATTCATACACTCATTTTCTCCCTTTGCTCCTATATATGCTCTCTTCATTCATGCTACTTTATTCTCTTGTGTCTCTCTCATTGCAGCACTGCAAACATGGTCTGTGTATAGCCAAAGAGCATGACGCAACACCTGTGGAGGGTGCATGGGGAGTTTGGAGCCCTTTTGGTACCTGTTCGCGGACATGTGGCGGGGGCATCAAGATCGCCGTGCGCGAATGCAACCGACCCGTGTGAGCAGTCTCTCTCTTTGTAGTCATGCATGTCTAGTGGACCATGTCTCCATCTTAGCTGTTGAAGTCAATGTTCCATAGATCAAGCCTCCTTCAGGAATTCCTTCCATAGCTAGTGTTCATCAGGACAGGGTTGTTTCCTGGGAAATAAAGAGATCTCTCCTTGAATGTTGCCTTTCATCCTAGGTTAATGGACGGATAGAAAAGAATGGGAAACAATGCAAAAGTCATACTCTAGGTGTGTGATGGTGGGCAATAGAATTAAAAGGAGAACGGGCGGATAGATTAATGTTTAAATCTGTAGGGGAAAACTGCTTACTAAAGCTTCTACCTAAAATATTTACTCAATTAAACCAATGATTGGTCCGTTCACTTCCTCACTCTTGCTTCCAGCCCCAGGAATGGAGGAATGTATTGTGTGGGTCGCCGAATGAAGTTTCGTTCCTGTAATTCTGAGCCCTGCTCCAAGCAGAAGAAGGACTTCAGGGAGGAGCAATGTGCAGCTTTCGATGGCAGGCACTTCAACATCAACGGTCTACCTCCTAATGTTCGCTGGGTGCCCAAGTACAGCGGAAGTGAGCGTCCTTTTTTCACTCTGGCATCATGCTTGCTCCTTTAGTCAGCCCTGTTTCACTTGTGCATAATATACATAATGTAAGTATGTCATGGCACCTTCCTGTGTTAAGTGTTTTTCTCTGTCTTTCTTTCTTTGTCAGTCCTGATGAAGGACAGGTGTAAGCTGTTCTGCAGGGTGGCAGGCAGCACAGCCTACTATCAGCTCAGGGACAGGGTCATTGATGGCACGCCATGTGGTCCCGATACCAACGACATCTGTGTCCAGGGCCTGTGCAGGGTGAGGCTCCGAAATATTACAAACTTAAGAGGCTGTTCTCAAACACTGCACTGGACACTGGGAAACAGAGCTTGATTACTAACATATCATACACATCAATTATCTTCTTAAGGAAGCAGTGGGTTACTCTGTGTACACGCTTAACCACACACATTGTTTTGGTTTGACTGTGGTTCAAAATCAAAAAATGCATCTTTATAAAAACCAATCACAAGCAGAGCTCTTTCCATTTATAGTGTGATGTTTTAAAGGAAATCTCTTTCAGATGGATGTCAGCAATATGGCTATAACTCAATAAGTTCTTATGTAACTATTTTAAAGGTCACTGGGTTTGACTTCTTTCTTCATAATCAGTATTTCATCAAGAAATAATGGCCAAGTAGAAGGCCTTTTATCTAACATGTAAATATTGAAGAGTTGAACTTTTGCCAAGTAACTAGAATAAAGAGTGTTAGCTGAAGAAAGTCTTTATTTTGCTCTCTTCCCTGTTTTTGCAGCCTACCAGTGCATTGTCATATGATTCAATTTTTTTCCGCTTTCCCTCTTTTTTTTCCCTTTTTTATTACTACCATTTATATTACTCTTGGCATTTTCTTATTTCATATTTGATACATTTCTCCCTCCTACCTCTTTACTGAGCAGCAAGCGGGCTGTGACCATGTATTGAACTCTAAAGCCAGGAGGGACAAGTGTGGTGTGTGTGGAGGTGACAACTCTTCCTGCAAAACTGTGGCAGGCACCTTCAACATCGTCCACTATGGTGAGCTATAGCCTCTTTTATTACACTATCATTTCACTTCCAGCAAGTACAAAACACTCAGCAACTCTTTTTATATTGCTTTACCAGATTTTTACATGTGCTTAGTTGTCAGAATGACAAGCGCTGAGAGTGGGATTCATTTATAGGCACAGACTTAGACTGTACTAACGATGTAAACACAATACTCATGGTATTTACAGGCTATAATGAAGTCGTGCGAATACCCAGTGGTGCTACAAATATAGATGTGCGTCAACACAGCTATTCAGGGAAACCGGAGGATGACAACTACCTCGGTAAGATATCCAACATTTTGTTGAAAAGAAAAAACTTTTAATATCTTTGTTTTCATCCAATTCTAAATCAATGTGCTGTTGAAAGCCTGTTTGTTCTGTCTCTGCCTGTCTGTTAATGTGAATCACAGACCTTAATGTAAAGTCATGTAGTGCAAACCCATGGAGTTGGCATATAGTGTGTGCATGCTAACACGTTAATGAGCCAGAACTAGGCCTGTGGGTACCATTCCAGCAAGGTCACTTGGTTTATAAGCATTGCATCTCTTGTGTGTGCACAGGTGTGTGTTTTCTTTGGTTCTGTAAATCTGCGTCTTTCTGTACCATATGCCTGCCTGTCTGCTTTGTCAGCTATTAGTGTACATATCTCGTTGGCACGAGCATGCTAATACTTGAGCTCTGATGGCCCTCTGGCTGACATTCCATCAAGGTCAACTAATGTGTGTCAGTTTGTGTTATGTGCGTATTTGTCTGCATATTGCTGTTTTTGTTGTTGTTTTCTGCTTTTCTTTGTGTATGTGTTTATATGTGACTGTATGCTTGATTTAATGCCACCATGCAATCTTCTGAACATTATTTTCCAGTTGTCATCTTTATTGTGCAAGTGTTTAGTGTTTGTGTATGGGCACGCACAGTCATTAGGGGCCCAAAGTGGAGACGATTTGTCGGAATGAGGGCCGCTCTCTACGGTCATATTAGTGTAATGTGTGAAATGGCGAGGAAAGTAAAGGCAGGAAATTAGCTCCATAATCGCATTAGGGTGAATGAGTGCAGCAGACTGGCTGTTGCACAGAACAGGATGCCCCTGGAGGGGACTTGTGCAGGAATAGAGGATTATTTTAGCCCAATAAGACTTTACTGCTGCTTACTGCATGTGCCTTACTGTAAATGTTAGCCACAGTGTTGCTAAGCTGCCCTGACACATGCAGAAACAACCAATTGTTTTGTTTATTTTAGCTTGTATAAGTCAAAAGAACAATAATTTTGGACTATCCATAATAGATGCGGATATGCATGTTTGTGTTAAATACATGAAGGGATTGTAATGCTTATGTGACACTCCAACGGAATTTTCTAACTTACAAATTAAAATGTTTGTAGCCTATATAGTTTTAACTTAGCAGTGCTGCCAGTTGCAAGTATTGCACAGAAGCTAGCTAACTTTAGCGATCTGGCAGAATTAATGCATGACACATTAAATTAATAATTTATTCAATGGCTAACAAACTTGTAAAACCAACTTCAACATATCATCAAAAGTTCTGTTTGTACGGCAGGTTGCAATAACACTCCTCTGGAGCCATATACCAAATATAGATTGTCTAGTTTTATAGTATACCTCTATATTTACTACAGCTTTGAAACAAATCCTGCTACAGCTACAGTTTAGTTTGGGGGCCAGAGGTGGGTACGGGCTTAATGTGCAAGGGTACACACCTGTGCTCCTCCTACTATGACTTGCCAAAATGTCTGCCATGTAAAAAGTCTATTAAGCATAGCTTACTGGATCTTAGATGGAATTGTGCTCATTCTGGCTCTCTCGCTCTGTCTCTGCAGCCATATCAAATAGCCGTGGAGAGTTCCTGCTTAATGGAGAGTTTGTGGTCAGCATGTTCAAAAGGGAAATCAAAGCAGGAAATGCCGTCATCGAGTACAGTGGCTCTGACCATGTCATTGAGAGGATCAACTGTACTGACCGCATCGAGGAGGAGATCATTGTCCAGGTAAATTGTCCTTATCCCGATGGCTCAGTATGCCATGCAGGAGATGAAGAGCTAGACTGATTAAGAAGTGGTGGCATGAGCCACTATTTTGAATGCAGGAACTTAAATATTTGTACAGGCTTGACCTCCAAAAGTTTTCACTTTTATGTGTGTGGTTGTGAAAAATCCATGATGTTAAATACTCTGAATCTCATTGTATAAAAATGCATATCACATTGTCTGCATATTCCACAGGTGCTGTCTGTGGGGAACCTTTACAACCCAGATGTCAGGTACTCCTTTAACATCCCCATAGAAGACAAACCTCAGCAGTTCTTCTGGGATGCCTATGGGCCCTGGCAGGAGTGCAGCCGCCTGTGCCAAGGTGAGGGGGAGGCATGAGGGGTTGGCACAGTGAGGTGATGGGAGTGGTCAATGATAAATGGTGTGGTGAGAGTAAAGATGAGATGGAATGGAGAAAGGAGACGTGGGAGCGGCTGAGCCAGAGGCACAGGAGAGAGAGGATTGTCTTGCTAAACTTGACAGCCTCATGCTAGACATAAAGGTTTGGAACAAGTGATTAAAGTCCGACCTCATAGTACGCTGTGTCAGATTACCTTCTTTGACATGACCCTGGATATGTCTGAGTACGTAGGCGTGCAGAGGTGGATCACAGGTAAACTCGAAAACCTGTTATGTGTTTTGAGTCAAACACTTTGTCTGAGAATTTATTTCTCCACTTTTTGACACTGCCCTGCTTGAACAACCAACAGTAAATTCCAAAGAGAAACCAATGATTCACACAGCAGAATCAACAACTATCATTTAATGCCCTCAGCACCTTTTGATTTTCCGATTTATACGGCCTCTCTGGCAGTTTGCAGCACACAAAGCTCTCATAGCACTGAGCTGCAAAGCTGGGTAACATCAGGTACTGATACAGAAACTTTTTCCTGCAGCCACATGAGGTTTAAATCTCTCTCCTCAGTACAGTTGGTTCACTGTGATTCAGTGCAGGGATGTCAACACAAGAGCCAAGTTGAAGTAAACAAACTGCTGCTGGTAGTCATTGTGATCCTGTGAGGATCTATATTGTACTCGAGCAAGCTGTTGCGTTATCTCAGACAACTACTTGCAGGATCTTAAAGAAGCTGAGGTCAGGCAGTGGAGGATGCATTGATGAAACCCTAGATAGCAAGTCTAGTCATGAATGTTTGCATATTGCTTTGTCTTTCTCATCAAAGAACAACATAAAAACAGCAAAATTAGGTCTTCATTTAAAATGGTTAATGGACTGCACTTGAATAGTGCTTTTCTAGTCTTAGCAAAAAATCAAAGTGCTTTAACACTACTGACAGCGCTCATGCACACATACACTGGTGGCCGAGGCTACCCTACATGGGGCCACCTGCCACCATCAGGAATTAATTCACACACAGACGACCAGCATCAGGAGCAATTTGGGTTCATCTTGGGTAGTATTTTGCCCAAGGATGCTTCGACATGTAGGCTGTCATGGTCAGGGATGGAACCACAGACCGTCCGATCAGTGGGTGACCGCTCTACTGTGTGGGCCAGTCACAATGTCGTATGTTCATATTAAACATGGCCAACATTTTAAAATGACGTCCACTTGTGGCAGATTTCTATATTTGTCATCTGCTCCAGGCACATTAAAACAGTGTTTACATTACATACTCTTGCTAAGTGTTGCTACATGCTAACCTCAGAGAAACCTGTAGTCTTGGTTATTGATGCTGTTAATTTCTCCCCAGTTTTAGATCACTTTCCTTCTGTTAATTATTGCTCCAGCTACCATGGCGTTAACACTGATGCAGAGACAGAAACACTGACCAATCAGAGCAGATTGGGCTTTTTTTGGTAGCATCTAAGTCAGAGGGTGATTTGAGGTGCAGCAGCCATGGGCAGTATGAGAAAAAAATGTTTTTGTACATTAAAGCATGTAAACATTAGTAGAAACCCAAAATACAAGTATGAACTTGACACTGAGCATAATAGTTCCCCTTTAATATCTCTTACGGTGGAGATGAAAATATATATTGTTGTGAGTGCAGAATTACAATGTTTGGTTGGTATATGGAGCTTAAGAATTGTAAGATTAACTTTTTAAAATGTACCTACTGTCCAAACGTCATTATGTCTTTATAGGAGAGCGCAAGCGGAAGATTCTCTGTAGCAGAGAGTCGGACAGGGTGGTGGTGTCAGACCAGAGGTGTCACGGTACAGCTCGACCCGCTGTCATCACTGAGCCCTGTAACACTGAATGTGAACTCAGGTTTGTATTACTATTTCAGCAAGCCAATCAATAACTCAGGCGTTCAAAATACTGACAAGGATTTTCCTGATCACCCTCGACGCAGGTGGCATGTGGCTCGTAAGAGTGAGTGCACAGCTCAGTGCGGCCTTGGATATCGCACCCTGGAAATATACTGTGCCAAAATCAGCCGTACAGATGGTAAACCCCAGAAGGTTGATGATCGCTACTGTAGTGGTCAGCGCAAACCTGATGACAAGGAAGGTTGCCATGGAGACTGTAACCCGGGTGGCTGGGAGTACTCGCCTTGGTCAGAGGTAAGATTGTTGTAGGACTTGTTGCGTTTGTGTGTGAGCATAATCCCGATGTTTGTTTATCACGGGTTGTGTATAATGTTTACATTAGCTGAGGTTAAAATGTTTGTGCTGCAGTGCTCCAAGAGCTGTGGTGGGGGCACCCGCCGTCGAGGGGCAGTGTGTCGAAAGGCAGCCGAGGCTGGTGGTGATGAGAGCAAATGCAGTCAAAGGGACAAGCTGACCGTCCAACCCTGCAATGAATTCCTCTGTCCACAATGGAAGACTGGCGACTGGTCTGAGGTCAGTTCAGCTCTTATTGACTGGAAGACCATACTTATTGGTCACATATAGTTGATTGAGGCCATGGAGCTTAATGTTTACACAAAAGTATTCCTTCCTTAATTTCACGTACATAGAATAAAGCATCTTGAGAGGAATGCTGACTATGCCATTTCTGTGATTCTGTTAGAGATATTATTTGAGCCAAAGCATATACATTTATCTGTGAGAAAGAGTTCCTGGTGTTTATGAAGCTTTAGTCAATGCAAAGAGTGTGCAGTTTACAGTACAGTGTAAATACTGTAGTTCTAAGCTAGAAGTGATCTGGGTCAAATGTAAAATCCCAGTGTGTGCACGTCTCAGCTTTGGGAGAGTTACTCCCCGCCTTACACTACAGTGAGTGTTGGGAAATCACTGATTGTAGGGTAAGATTGTACCTAAATGCTGTACAGTTTACACATTGTAGTGCAAGGATATTGCCAAGCTTGGTCTGCATTCCAGGAATATTTCAGATCTCCCATGTGGTGCTGATAAATACAAACACCTTCACTGCACTGTATACATATGCACTGTACTCACACATAAATACACACTGTGACCCTTTCTGTTGTTCCGATCCAACCTCTATTTATTTTTTTTATTTACAACACACAACAAGTGATCTTCGTCTGTCTTGATGTGGAATTCAAGCAGGCTCAGTGGCTGGTAACAACCAGTCCTCATGTAGTACACTGCATACTTATTTTTCTCTATATATTTTCGTTGTAGTGCCTTGTAACGTGCGGGAAAGGCTATAAGCACCGGCAGACGTGGTGTCAGTTTGGTGAGGACCGTTTAGACGACCGTTTTTGTGGTGCATCTAAGCCAGAGTCGGTGCAGACGTGCCAGCAGCAGGAGTGTGCCTCTTGGCAGGTCGGACCCTGGGGACAGGTGAGTGAATATCAAGATTTTCACAAACAAGTGATACACTCGAAGGATTAGGTGCTAAAGTATGAAACTCAATGTTGTAAATTATTGCAATAAATTGTAAATCAAGGCTTTGGCTACATCCCTGTTGCTATGGTAACTCATTTTTGATACAGGCTGATACTGCTACCTTACATTCATTTAGAGACCTAAACAGGAAGTTTCAAAGGAAATACTTTGAAGTTATCTGTTGTCAGGAGTAAATGAACACCCTGCAGCCAATCAGAATCAAGTATTTATGCAGACCATGGTAAGTTGCAATATATATGCTTCACCCCTTCTTCATAAGTGCAGCAATATAGTTAATATCAAAGTCTACCCAGTTGATTGGAAGCTCCACATTTACAGTTACTGTTGCTTTTCTGGTGAACTCTCCCCAGATGTAAAGCAAGGGGAGGGACATGGACAAGCAAAGTTCATCATTTAGCACTGTCCCCCTTTTTCTTGCCTGCCAACATATATACACAAAAGCTATGGATGATGTGTGTAGGCGTGCTCTTCTAGAGAAGCATTATAGGGCTATGCATACAATATATAGTGTCTGTGTGTACAGGCTCTGTCTCATTTGTGTGTGTGCACAGAGGACTGAACACCCAAATATTTGAGATATTTTTGTGCCCCCCATCAGAGGATGTGCGCACGTTAAGGTATATTTGAAGTTGTTTAATGAAGCGTGGACAAATGGTAGTTGAAGTTGCCGCCACACAAGTTTGACCCTATTTCATTGGAGGCAGTGAGGCAGAAGAGAGTGTTGTAGTACACTCTGACTTGGCTACAGTGGAAAAAAAAGACAAGTGCAATGTATATGAGCAAAGGTATGTCACGTATTTGATCTCAGAAACTTGGATTTCAGAATGTTTTTCAGGAGAGTGGAGGAGTAAAAAAATGTTTTTTTCATTTGCTAAACCTGGTTTACAGTTTTTTATTTGTTGTGTGTGGGAGTTGCTTTTCTGGCTCTGATACACTGTCATGTTTTTTGCTTGCCTTTTCTCCATTTTCTCTCTGGCTCACTGTTGCTAATGTTCCCTACCACTCCTTTTTTTCCCTCTTTGAACCCAGTGCACTACCTCGTGCGGGCCAGGCTACCAGATGCGAGCGGTGAAGTGTGTAGTTGGCTCTTATGGTGCTGTCATGGATGACACTGAATGTAATGCTGCTACCCGACCCACTGACACCCAGGTAAGGAGGGCTTTTTCTTCCTTGCATCTTTTCTGCCTCTCGTACTTCTTTCTCGTACTTCTCTAAACTGCCCAAAATCTCTTCATCTCCTCACTGCGAGAGCAACAGTCCATGGTTGAGTCTCAGATTGATTCATATCTCTCCTGTGAGGAGAGAAGGAAGCATCCACACTCAAGCACACTGACACTTAAAACACACACAGACAAACACACATTTCATTTCCACCTGGTCTCAATAAAGCTATGTTGTCTGATCTAGTCTGGTCCACAGGGAAAGACAGAGGGGGAGGTTATATCGGTCTCACTATCCCCACATAGAGACATACAACTGTGATAGAATCGGCATAAGAAAGCCCAAGTGTTTTAGGGTAACCTGTTAACCTGGTAAGCTGTTCTTTAGAATACTCTTTATTCATTATGAGACACTAAAGTCTGGCAGAGGGCGTTTTTGTCTCCCTTATAAGTATTTGCTCTCAGTTTGGATTTTGCCCATGCATTTACTTCAAATTACCCCTTAGTTGTGACAGCTGTTTTTGGAAACTTAAAGTGGCTGCACATGAAATTCAGATCTTATCAGTTGCCTGCACACAGCTCTCAACATGGCAGTGGCTTAGCCGGTGGCTAGCAGCTAATGTTGTTTTGTTTTGTTTTGTTAATTCAAATTAATAGCAAAAATAAGTGTGTTCATTTTGACAGCTCCACTTTATATTCTTGCATGCATTTGTTTATGAAATGTTCCACACACGCAAGGAGACACAGAAACGCCAAAGAAACCTATTTTGAGCTGAATGAAAGATTTGTTTGGTCAGCGTGGGGCGTAAACCCATTTCAGAGGGCTGAGCATGCAGACTCAGTGTGAGGCCCCCCTCTAGTCGCAGCGGCTCTTAATTCCGGTGCCTGGGCCGACAGAGCCAGTGACCCTGAAGCAGTCGCCCCACCTCGTTGTGATTCTAACCAGCCAGCCATGAAGTGGGCCACCAGTCGCTAGTCCTACCAGCCATCAAGCAGGGCTTAGGAAAAGAAAGACGGAAAGATGGATGAAGGACTGAGTATAAGTAGAGAGAAGTGGAGGCAAGGGATGCTTTTCTCGATTCTACTACACATAGACTGGATGAAAGCTGAACAGTTCTGAACACTCCTTTGGCCTCTTATATCATTTACGAATGCCCTAAAGCTGTAAATGCACACAAACTCACATGACAATAACAAAATCATATTTTTAAAGATAATCTGGTAAAATGTGAGTCTGACAGGAAGTGTGCATAGAGCTTCTTTAGGGGGTCCATGAGGACTATTTGCTTCTGTCAGGAAGCAGCATGTGGAATGTGGAGCCTGCTCAGAGCCTGTGCAACTTGATTAGGGCCCTCATTCCTAGAGACTGGGGGTCAGAGGGCACCAGAGGGCATGGAGGAAAAAGAGGAAAGGGCGGAAGGTGAGGGACAAGGGGGTGGATTAGGGGTGGAGTTTACAACCACGCCAGCATGGACATTGGAGCCCTGAATACCACTCCACTATGACCTGTTATGACAGGGATCAGGGCTTTATGCTGAGTGGCTTACTGCCACAATCCATAGTTTTAACTGACGGGGCGGACCCTGTTAATGTTGTTTTGGTAAGGGAAAGGGTTGATGGGAAACACAACTACTCTCAAACGAAGAGCTGAACGAATATAGTTTAAGTCATTAATGACGCTCCCATGTCAGAGGAACTATCTCTGATATTCATGGTATTTTGTGTTCAGGGACAGATGTTGTTACAGTATATTCATTTTGTTAATCACTGCATGAATGGGTGTATGTGTCCGTCCTTCCACAGGACTGTGAACTGGCCCAGTGTCCCAGCAGCCACCCTGTTCCCCCAGGGACTAAAGTCCCCTCCCACCAGGGCCACAAAACCCAGTGGCGGTTTGGTTCCTGGACCCAGGTTGGTAGTCCTGTCACATCTTCAATTTGGTTGTCTTTTTGTTGGTTTCCAGCTTCTTAAGCTTTCTCCTCTGTACAACAGTGTAGTGCCAGCTGTGGCAAAGGGACACGCATGCGCTACGTGAGTTGCCGTGACAACCAGGGTGGTGTGGCAGAGGAGTCGGCGTGTGCCCACCTGCCAAAACCCCCTGCCAGAGAAGTGTGCTCAGTCGTGGCCTGCGGACAGTGGAAAGTGCTGGAATGGACAGTGGTAAGAAAAGCACCCATCATCATTTATTAGGTTTAAATGACCAAGTTATCTCAAAATTACAATGTGAAGTTGCTGCACCTAAATGTATACAAGCTCACTCAGTGTTGTAGAGGACAGCTTAAATAAGTGTAAAATTTTCCTGTTGAATTGCATTTTCCTCAGATCTGCAACTTATTATACTGACAGACAACTGTTGATTAACCTAAATTGTATGCTGTCAATATTACCATCCAGATGTTTTTCTTACTGTAAAGTGTATTTATTGCAGCGCACTCAACATTATTTTTCACCCACACTGACAATTAGTGTCTACACACGCTATGTAGATGTTTGTGTGAGGAAAGATGTGAAGACAGGATGGCAGCTGGAAGGCGAGTGTGTATCGAGGTTTTGAGGAGGGCTGGAAAAAGGCAAGTGTGTGTGAAAGAGGGAGAGAGAGAGAGAGACAGAGAAAGAGAGAGAGAGAGAGAGAGAGAGAGAGAGAGGGAATTAGGAGAATAGGAGGGAGGCAAAAGTTTCTGGAGCTGGGAGATGCAAGAGGCTGCAGTGAGGGGCTCCAGTCTTGTTTACAGATGTTTCTCATCAGAGTCCTGGTGATACACTACAGTCAGACTGCAGGTCTGGTCACCATACACACACACACACACACCCACACACACATGTACCACCAAGCCAAAGATACTCATTGACCCCCTCGAAAGGAAATAGTTCATCCCAAGGCCAAAAAAGATTTCAGAGGCCTATCCTAGCCACACACACACACACACACACATTTTACTGACCCAAAGCAATGGGCTGCTGTGTCCCGCAGTGACAGAACCCTCAATTGTGACTGACTTTTGTTATTGTTCTCAGGGCCTGTGCAGCCAACAATATGTTACCCAACAGCTTCATTTAGTATCACATCACATACATGGACTTATAGCATGTAAAACCCTCTTACAGTATCTAAAACCAAGTGAAATACATAACATTGTGACAGAGCAATATAAACCTCTGGACAGTGTAATCCCAGGCGAGGTTTTTAAGCAGACGGCTGTTGCATAAGTATAATAGATCACCTTATGCAAGACATAAAGTGGACTGCAAGGGAAGAGCTGAGTGAGACACCATTAGTGTTTGGCAGAAGATCTGTTCTGTGTTATTTTCCTGAAAAGAAAGATATGTGTACTTGGGTCCTTTGAGATACTCCATTGTCAGCCAGTGCCAGAGCCATGGCCGTTTGCAACATTTCATGTTTAAGTGGAATGAGAGCTGTGTCAGCATCTTTGAGACCAAGTCAAGCTTGCTTTCAGTTATTGTTGGACCGTGGCAAAAATAAGCCTTGTTTTTAAGGCTCAGCTGATAAGCGGAGGGTTTCCATTTTGGTGGCATCAGGATTCCATCTGGATGTACTTGATAGTTCATACTCATCATAGTTCTGCTAGTCGCTCTGATTTTGGCCTCCAGCAGGCCTTTGGGGTCAGTGTCCATTCGAGTGTCAGCTGGAAATGGGGTCAACAAGTCCGTATCTGAGGACACATGTTATCAAACTGGGAGTTATTGCTTCCCCCAGTTAGATTTAAGTATGTTGCCTCTTGAGATCAGATACAGTTGGATGTAAGCAACAGCCATAGCTATTTTGGCCCTGTTCAGTCCTGGCATCAACATGCGTCTCCACATCCGTCTTGAGTGACCACTTGTGATCGGAGCTCACTCTATATGCAAATAAACGCGTACATAATTTACATTTGCCAAAAAAGACCAAATGCATTCTTGTTTTTTAACCGGCAGGAGGAAGCACACTTCCTGTGCCTAGTCTGTCTTCACTTAAAAGAATAACAACAAATCAAAACAAACCAGACTAAGTCTGTTCTTTGGCATTTTCAGATAAACAGAATCACCCAGCATGTTTCAAAATTTGCAGACATCTTGGACTGCGTCCTCAAAAATCCATTTCACCTGTTGTTGTGGGTGCCTGTCTTAAATATGACAATGTTGATCTGGTAATGAGTACATACTTCCACTTACACAGAGGAATTCAGTTGGGTGGAAGTCCATCAGTATGACCCTGAGCGGTCTGAGTGATGGGATCTCAAGGCGTCCTCAGGAGGGCTGTACTTAAAGCTGTCCACTTGTGATTGGATCACTAAAAGAAGCATGTTAATGCCAGGTGTGGCTTCAGGCATTGTTTTGGACCATCATGGGATATGCACTACCTAGGAAGGATGAAGAGGGAAAGACAGTTACTAAGTCAATCCCATTTATGGATGAGAAGGCTAGTGATAATGGTATCATATGATAACCCCATAGTTATTACAGTGATTAATGGTCAAATTTTTGTTTCAGAGTTGTCAACATCTGTAAAATGCAGGTTAAAGAACGCATATAGATGGCCCATTTAAGCCATACTAATAGCAAGTCAATATGAACGGTTAATATCCCCCCCCCCCCCAAGTCTCTCACACCATGGTTCTGCTTGTCTTAATCCACTGTTCTCTGTGTGTGTGTTCAGTGCTCAGTAACCTGTGGCCAGGGGAAGACGACACGGCAGGTACTGTGCGTCAACTTCAGTGACCAAGAAGTGAATACTAGTGAGTGTGACCCAGACGATCGTCCTACCACAGAGCAGGACTGTGCTATGTCTCAATGCCCGTCCCGCTCCACCGAGTCCCGACCTTTCCCGTCCTCACCAAATGCCAGCGCCAGGAACAACCTGCCCCGTAGCCAATCCCACCAATGGCGGACTGGACCCTGGGGCGCGGTAAGGCATCTTCCACACAATGGCACAGGGTCGAATAACATTTCTTTGAAATGTTAGGCTTAATTTTGTTCTACCCTCAGCTCAAACCCTCAGCTCAAATAATATAAGTCCAGAGAAAATTTTAGCAAGTGGGCAAATAAGACATGAGAAATGTCATCCTCTATTGATTGAACCAATGGTGAGTCAATGCAGGATTAAAGGAATAGACCTGGAAAATACGCTTATTCATTTTATTCTCTTGGCGAGAGTGTGTTTACACCAAACAAAAAGCAAGTTTTTTGCGCAAACAAGTTCAATGCAAAGATTCAAATAGATGTCAATTTTTCCCAGGCATTATTTGTATGTTTCAACTTGCAAGTGAAATTATCATGACAACATGTAGCAAAAGCCCATCAGTTTTGAGATACTCCTGATTACTCCAAACTCCTTTCAGAAAACAAGCATTTTTAAAGTTGTTTGCTTCTCTTTTTGCAGACCTGACACAGCATTTATTCAGACATTTTCACATCAGCATTGTGATGTAGTCATTTCAGAATCTTTTTGAGATGTTTATTGCAATTAAATCACAACAAAAATTTTCCATTTTGGATTCATACCACCATTACTGCAGCAGTCATTCAGACCTTCCTGGAGAAGGTGGTGAAATTTACAGATCTGTGTGCGGCTTTGAAGAATGTTATTAACCCAAAAATGATAGCGTTTCATTTCATCTGTTTCCGTTTTTTGGGTTGATTACAGAAAAAAAAGGTGCGGAGTAATGTGGATAAAGAGAAATAATGTTACGGTACGACTTGCGTGAGAAACGTGATGCGAAAATACGCTTCGCCTTTGGTGTAGACACAGCATTGGATGAGAAGATAGCGAGCACTTTTATGTCTGTACAGTAAATATGATGCTACAGCCAGTAGCTGGTTTGGCAACAATTTATACACATTTGAGATAACATACATACAAAAGTATTAATTATTGAGTTTCAGAGGTTCATGTATGTGGATTTTGTTACATTTGGACAAGGCCAGGCTAGCTGTTTCCTCCCGTTTCAAGTCTTTGTATTAAGCTAAGCGAACCATCTCCCATACAGACATGAGAATGGTAAAGATATTCACCTTGTGCACTGCAAGAAAGTAAAGCCTAGTTCATTGTGATGGCAATTGATCTCTAAGTTGCTTGTGTTGCAGGGATTTGTGGTAGTTTAAGAACTAATGTAAATTGTTAAGTCCAGCCATTTCTACTAACTAGTTATTTTGCGTTTAGTAACCTGATGCAGACTTTGTCAAGGCCTTGCTCTCTTTTTAAGACAAGGTCTTCGCTATTGTGACGTAGCACCACAGGATAGCGTGACTCAGGAGCCACCGACTGTCCTCCCCCATGGATCTCTTTCTATGTATTGTTCAGCTGTAAAAATTCTGTTAGTGATGATCTCTGTCCAAAAATAACTGTGACCTTTAAATAATTCCAGGAAGTGATTAAAGCTATTTCTAGTGACTCTTCCTGCCTCTGTCCTGAGGATATGTATTTTAATATAGCAGCAGACGTGGTCATAAATTTGACATGAGATGTCTCTCTCCTGTTCTCTGAATTGTTTGTAAGAGTGCTGGCTTTGGGTGCGCACAGTGTTTATCTCATAGTGCACAATTATTTGATATGAGTACTGTTTGCATTTATCCCACTGGTTACTTTTTTATGTCCTCAAAGACACATTGATTTAATACTTTGCAGCTGGATGTTACTTTAGTGTATGTTTATACGTCATTAGGTCTAAAGGAAATATAAATAATATATAGTTTATCCCTCCAAGACTTATATCCACCTATACACTGAGCATCTGTTTTTGGGAACCATCTATTTGACAATGTGCACTCTCCACTCTCTGTACTACAGTGCTCCAGCACATGTGCAGGAGGTTTCCAGCGGCGTGTAGTAGTGTGCCAGGATGAGAACGGCTATCCCGCCAACAGCTGTGAGGATCGTAGCCGGCCCAGTGAGCAACGGTCCTGTGAGTCAGGGCCATGTCCGCAGTGGATCTATGGCAACTGGGGAGAGGTAAGACAAACATCACTTTACTGATGTTTACATCAGATCACAGCTCCTTGTCAGATATTGGTCTAGTTTAGAGAGAAAACAGTAACCTGTAAAACTGTGCTCATTTGTGTTTTAATAAATACTTCGATGCAGAAGTTCAGGCTCACGTGCTTCACAAAAGATACAGATTCTATCCTATCACATGAAATGGCCCTAGTTTTTCCTTCACACCCAGAAACCTTTTCCCATACGTATGTGTAACACACCCTCTCCTCCTGCTGTCTTCAGTGCACCAAGCCATGTGGAGGTGGGATAAAGACGAGGCTGGTGGTGTGTCAGCGTCCAAACGGCGAGCGTTTCAATGATCTGAGCTGCGAGATCCATGACAAGCCACCAGATCGTGAGCAGTGCAATACTCAGCCGTGCCCGTCTAGCCCCCACTGGAGCACAGACCCATGGAGCTCGGTACGCTCGTAAAAAATACTCTATACCTTGTTTTTCAACCTCACATTTTTTTCAAATACCTGTAGTGTTATTCTTTCACAAACGGCCTTAAAGGGGCTTTGACTTTGGTGCCTCCGCGCTGGAGAAATTACACTCCCACTTCTCTACTTTGACTTTTAACCTCCTCCACTTCCTGCTCCTTCTCTGGTGCCTGCGATTGGTCAACGTTTCCTCAAGACATTCGGAAAGTTACTTTCTGTTGCGCTTGAATGTCAAAGATACGCTTACTTGCAATATGCCAAAAAAGTACTGTCAAAAATACTTCAGTGACAGCTGTGACCACAAGAACATTTTTGTCAGTCCTAGTTACCATAAAACTGTTGTTGAGCCTTGTATTAGTATTTGGAAAATTCAGGATCACTTTGTATTACAATCAAAGTTAGTTTTGTAAAATATTGTTTTTAAAGATAATTTATTAAGATATTTTTTTCCTTTTTATCTTTTGTATATAGTATTAACTTTTAAAAGTGATTTATTTTGTGTCTTAGCTCTTTGTATTCGCACATTTAGCCAATCTTTGTTCATATGCAAATACTGATGAATGTTTTTGTATATCAGGAATATACAGTATGATGCCTTGCTCTTTTATTATCCAAAGAATGGCCCATAATCTCCAAATATGTGGTGCTACAAAATGTTGTTGATGTTCTGTTATGAACTTTAAAAGCACCAGCTTACATAGGACTGTATTTGGGCTGTGTACTATATATACATCTTTGTACTATATACATCTTTGAAATGGCTATTGTATCAAGAATTCAATTTGTCTCAAGGCACATGTGGTTTTTTAGAAGAGTTACTAATTTTAAGTAGACACTTTATTTTACAGTTAATGTATTTACCTTTTGCTACAAAACAGTGGTGTTGCCCCAAAATAACACGACGCATGAATTTGTTGACACAAAGGTTCCTGAAACGTCCAGTATCAGTAGTAAACACCAGCAAACAGCAGCTGTACTAGCACTGTAAAATAAAATGTCTCACAGAGTTTGTGGTAATTAGTACTATTAGCCATTGTATTCCAGTTTGGCAGAGGGTTTTGACCCAGATTTTCCTTAGTGTGGCCAAAACAATAGGTTTAAAGCTCTCTGCTCCAAAGGTGCTTGATGTGAGTGTATTTATATTGTGTTAGTTCATGTTTTCTTTGTACAATAAGTACTTGGAGTTGCTAAATATGCTATGCTCAACAATACCTCATTTGGAACAAAACACAACTCAACTAGCCATTAAACTATGATAACCTACACTACAGTGGTGCTTTAGCCAAACAAGGGAGTTATAAGATATTTAAAAAAATTAACCATCACATTTTTGGTCAGTTAGGTGTTTATTGTGGCATATTGCTTTTTGATGCTGCCTTTTCTGTACTTTTTATTTCTTTCCATGAGCAGTTAGTGGATTGATCAGATTGATCAGCTAAATGTATCACAGATTTGATGAAATAATTGTTGAATTGTCTTCGAATGTCCATCAAACAACTATGGGCTGTTAAAATGTCGTACTTTGAACACGTGATACTTGTGACCACAGGGGAAGTTAATAGTGTTTTGTATCCAGAGCTCTTACTCTGAGCCAACCTAATGTGTCTACCTCAGTCTCTGTTATGATTGCCCCCCTGCCGTATCTTTCTCTCCCTTGCACTGGAGGGATTTTGGCTGGCTAAGATTAAGCATGAGTTGTTGAGGCTACCCAGTGCAGCTGATGGTCCTAAACACAGATCAGGGTGTGCGTCTTCTCCCACCTTATAATACTTAAAGGGGAACTACTCCCGTTTTCAAAATTCATACATGTTATTACTATGGTCTATGACTGAATATTAGTAAACATGAACAACTCTCTCCCAATTCAAAAACAAGAGTGCTTAAACTAAATTTTTTGTGATTTGTGATGTCATCAAGTAGGGATGTCAACGGTTAATACGTTAACCACTGAAAATATTTTTGACCCATAGTGCATCTTGGTCTATAGCTTAATTTGCATAGCATTAAACTGCATTGAACATTGAAGTTGCACAATGTATGCCCAGCTTAAATGGAAACTTTTAGCCACTAGCTCTGTGCCAGTCTCCCTCCATGCTGCAGCGCCCTGGAGCTCACCCTCTGTCATTCAGTCTGCCGGTGGGTGGGAGTAGGGGGCGCTCCGGCTGCTGCTGCATGGAGGGAGTTGTTTATCTGCCTCTACTGCAAAGTTTCCCCCTAAAAGAAACTCTGTGTGGGACCATTCAGAACAGCAAGGAAGTCAAATGTAAAATATACGATGCTACTCTTCAGTTTAGTACTTAGTAGTACTGGCACTATGCTGTACCAAATTAAGAACAAGCACCCTCCAACACTGCCAATCCATATGGTGAGGGTGAAAGATGTAAAGAGCAGTTTTGTGCCTTGAGCCTGAGTGCATTATTCCATCAAGAGCTACTGTACCTAAACGCATTGAGAGAGAGTAGCTCATGTTAAAAAATGTTCATTAAACTGTCCTAGGCCATGGAAATAACATTGAAATTGTAAATTTAGGTGATGTTCCCCTTTAACCTCCTGTTCATCAGTGAAAACTGATCCAGAATCTGTGGTTAGGGGCAACTTTTGCCTGTAGCCCACCCAGTTGACTCCTCCTGGTCATAAATGTCTGTACTGACATCACACCTTATTTTAAGGGCCTGTTAACACAGCAGTGAGTACATTTTATACCACACATCATTTACTAATGAGAACTATTGCTCGTAATGACTCCCACGTGTGATTGTGAGCAAGCGAAAAATCAAATCTAGGTTGAATCAGCGAAAGTAGAACACAACAGCATTAACACAACACATCTTATTACTCCTCTTTAGTTTCATTTTTCAGTCTTAGCAGTTTGACTTTTTGTGCTCTTGGTGCAAACAGCAGTACACATCAAACACCATATCAACAGGCTCTTGAAATAAGCATAATGTATGTCTCTTATTCACAAATGGCAGTATTAGTTTGTGTTTCAAGAAGATTTCTGTATATTTATGTAATTACTTGTATTTATTGTTACTTCATTATAATGTTATGTCAATATTTAATTTTTTTATGGATTTGTTGGATTTCTGTTCATTTCCAGAAAAGGTTACGATTAAAGTGAAGTAGAGGTACTATCAAAGGCTTTTTTCATTCTTATTTGAACAATATATTTTGGTAACGCTTTAGATTGCGGCCCACAACATTCAGTGCAATTATTCCCAATTTTCTGTAGTTTTTGGGTACAGTATGTACTCATAGGTAGGTGTGTACTTTTGGTACAAGATGTGAAGTTAGGGAATAACACTGAAAACACAACAAGCAGCCACAAAGTACAGCTTGCCACAACAATTACATTTCTTCCCCCTGTGGCCCAGAGGCGTGTTCATGTGTTTCAGGCAGGAAGAAAGTCTTTATAACATAGGTCAACATGTCACAGGGCTCTGCTTTCTGATTGGCTGCAGGTATTCTCAGGCTACAATTTGCAGCCAAAAGTTAAAATATCCCCAACAGTGGAGCAGTTGTCGATGGAAAGGTGTGTATATATTCACACCTTTCCGTAGACATTACATGGCAGCTCACCACAGGGAGCACTTGTTTCAATATCTGGGGGAATGATTGTAGCCCGTAACAGCCCCCCCTAACCTCACATCTTGTTCACTTGTACCTCCGTGTATGTGACATTAAGTACTGTACTGGTACATTTAGTACAAAATTTACACTGTAGATATGGAAGCACATTTTCGTTCACATGCAGTGAGCAGGTCTATGCAAACAAAGAAAAATTAAAATAATTTCTTCTTATTCACTGTCAACTTACACAAACTGGTTGTCCACAAAAAGTCAGAAACCAAGATAACTGATGATGAAAGTACTAACCTCTAACAACATTCATTACGCCAATAGCCTCTCCACTTGCAACACTGTAGTCGTGCTGCTAAGCCCTATAATGAAGTGTTTAACTCAAGATTACCAACTCCTGCTTTATGGTAATTACAGTGCGTTTGTCAATAAGGAAGTGTCCTATATTATTTAGTGTTACCTTTTCACTTTTAAAGATTTAAAAAGAGAGGCCTTGCCAATAGCTTATCAAGCAGTCCTCCCCCCATGTTTTTCATGAATGAAAACGCACAAATCACTGAGCAATATCCTTGTTATTTTAAGTAGTCAGGGCCTCTGCTGACCTCTTTGAGCAATCGTGCTTTTGCCGTCTGTGTCAGGAGTTCAAAGCTCTTTCCGTCAAGGTAAAGCTTTGTCCCATGTGACAAAGCCTCAGTATTCCTCCCGTTTCATTTACTGTGTTCATTCACTCTTAATGCCTACCCCGGCTTTTTTCTGGGACGCCTGGTGACGCGTGCTCCGCTATGAAGTTGCCAGTGCCCTTTACCCCTTTCTGTCAGGCCCCTCTACTCCGGTCTAATGCAAGTTGATGACAGTGTACCAATAAGGGGGCCAGTGACAGTGACTCGAATGAGGGGGTCTGTCAGCAAGACAATGCAGTGGTGTATTGGTGGGTCAAAGGTCACGTTTGATCTGGGGAGGGGCCCCTTCCCGGTTCATCCCATCAGCACAGACAGACTTCTGGGAAACTGCTGATATTCCGGGGGGAAAAAAACCAACAAAACAGTTGAATAGGATTCCCGAACATTATGCTGACATTGAAAAGTTGGGGGTTCATTTCACTTGTGCTCACCGATGCTTTGCCTGTCTAGATCTTTATACCTAAAGTTACATGATTTGAATTAAGCATTTTCTATCTCCAATTCCATGGATTGTGATCACTCTTTGTGTACTAAAGGCAGTTTGAACGGATCAGACTGGTGATTGACACTGTTTAAATTACATGTAGCATTATGGTGAATAGCAAATGCATTTATTTAACGCTCTACCTTAAAGGTATATTATGCAGGAATTGTCGTTTTCGTGTTTGTAGACACAACATTTAAACTTGGCGTATACGCTATGACGCAAGTGAAAGCCAATACAAAATTCTCCTTTTGATACGAGCTCTGTACGCTGGCGTTCCCCCTCGCTATAATTGCTATATTTACTTTATTTGGCGCAGTGCCCACTGTTTTTGTAGCTTTGTGTTTTTAGGGTGACTCCCAGAAAAGCCCCCAAGACAGCAAAATAAAAAGAAGAGAAAATAAAGGCAGAGGGCAGGGTCTTGAGTGATGACTGAGATGGATAATTGATACACATTGTATGTACATATACTATACATTATTTTTCAGGAAAATCCTGCATGTTATACCTTTTAACACAGTGATTCTCAAAGCGTCGACCAGGGGTCTATAAAAAGTTTTCCCATTAATTTCTTTGAATTACCATGATACAAAAAACTCTAAAAAGGTTATTCAGTGTAAAGTGACTTTGAGTATCTTCAAATGCGCTATATGAATCCGATCAATTCATATTATTATTACTCTCACAAATCTTTAACTCTTAGGTTCTTTATACAGAATACATATCTATTGCAATATCTTTATAATTGTTTCTCTTGTGGTGTTCTTTCACATAACTAAGACTAAAACAGTGTAAAAAATGGGCTACATGAATTTATTCAAAGGGGCGCTCAAGGGGGTCCCTGGTATATTCGCTGTCTTTAGGGAAACAGATTCAGAACCTCTTCTTTAACATATGAAACGCTTTACAGTGCTCATTCACCAGTTCATACACATGCACACTAGAGATGCCATGCAAGGCTCTTACCTGCCCATCAGCAACATGGTTCAGTTGATGCAACCCTTTGACATGTGGACAGCAGGGATTGAACTACCGACCTGCAGTTAGTAGACGACCCGATCTACTTCCTACAAATAAAACTGATGCAAATAAAAGTGTTTATATTTATTGTTTAAGTATGTACGAGCAGTTTGTATTCGTGCGCTGTGGATAATTACAGAACCCCGGAGAACTTGTGGGCAAACTTTATGATCCTTGAATGGGGGGAACTGATACACATGGTGTTTTAATTTAACCCATTTGTACTGATTCTGGAAGGTATTCTGAGGGCATTTCAGCACATTACAACAGCAGGGACGCCCTTGTAAAAAAGTATATAAAACTTTAGAGGAATGACCTGTTTGAAAGGAACAGTCTGGAAGAGAGCCTGAGATTTTAAATGCTTTCCTTTAATGACTTGAACCTTTACTGGAAAGCCCAGTTTCCCATGTGATGACCCACTTTCTCTCAGCACAAATGTGTTCCTTTATATTGTGTTCATGTCAGGCAGTACCATTAAAAATACAATCTTTTGAGAGAGACAGACATAATCAACACAGTGTTGTTCTTATTTACATCTGCATAAGATTCACACAGTTGATACAACTCCGTTTCTTTATTTCGTGGCAAAAAAACAAACTGAATCATAACATTTTTCATCTTTTATTAATTGACATTCCAATAAATCCAGCACATTACAAACCAAACTGGGAGTAAAAAGTGAGAATAAGCATTTTGTGAGCCGTTCTCCCCCTGAATGAGGTGAGAGGTCACAGCATGTTCCTGTCCACTACAGTCCCTTGCTGGTCAGGACAGCACCACACGCTGCGCCGCATACTCGTTCAACTCTGAGCCTGTCACTTCCCATCCATCCCCACATGCAACGCCCCCTTTGATTATCCGAGCACAGCCCAGCCCTTCTCCACTCCCTCCTGTAACTCTGCTGTGTATGTGTGTGTGTGTGTGTGTGTGTGTGTCTGCCTGCCTGCCTGCCTGTCAAATCGAGTAAGACTCCCAGTAACTCGTTGAACCCGGAGGTGAAACAAACTGCTGCCGGGTTGAACGGGGGCGCTTTGCCATTGGACCTGCTGCCCCACGTGGAACTCTCATATCACGTTTTTTTTTAATAGTTTTTGAGTCAAGTGATCAACTTTTATCTTTTCAATAAATACTAATTCATTATAGCTGCTGTGCTGTACTTTTCACGCAGATTCAATTAAGTCTGACATTTAACAAATGATGTGCATTATGAATCCCAGTCATGCTGTTTGATTTGAATAATGGCAACTTAAAAATAATGAAACCATAATAAGAATTTCATTGCTTTGGAATGTACTTTTTCACGGTCTGACTTTTAACACAAAACATACCTCTTGATTTGAATTTCACTTGTTTTTCCCTTTGACCTCCTGCAGTGCTCTGCCTCTTGTGGAAGAGGGTTCAAGTCCCGTAAGGTGAGCTGCGTGACCGGCTCAGGCCGCCCCGTCCCAGAGGAAAGCTGCCAGCATCTGTCCCCCAAACCCAGCAAGCAGAGGCGCTGCAGAGGTGGTCGATGTCCCAAGTGGAAGACTGGCAGCTGGGGAGAGGTAGGACTCTGTGACCCTGCTATAAAACCCTCCTCTACCACTCTTGTTCTCACGCTGCCAGACATGTAAGCTTTTCTTCCCGCTTAATGCGTACCAGCTTGCTGCCAAGTATGTGCATATGTGTGAAAACATCTGCAGCTAAAGCTGACTGTGTTTACACACCATGCCAGGCCACTAACTAAGTCAGGGTGCTTTTACACATCACGTGGTGGTTCACAGCACAGACCTGAGCCGGCTGCTAACGGGGGGTTTGAGGTAGTGTGGGCTGAGGCTGTAGCTTCACAGTACAGTAAGTGTTACAGCAGGAGAGATGAGCACTCCTTGATCAAAGCTTAACTGATGTTCAGCCAGTGTTAATATAGCCCTCTCATGTCTATATTTTCTCTTCTCTATAACCCTTTTATCCTCTCTCTCACTGTTGCTCTTTTCCCAACTGATCACTTCTTCTTTCAAGCCCTCTTTCTCTCTTTTCACTTTCCCCCTCTCTATCTTCTGCTTCCCCAATGGGAACCACATGTTGGTCTTTTTCTTTGAATGCCGGCGATCCACTAACGTCATCATGCCAGACACACTCACAACGTGCACCTGGGCTGCTGGAGAGCCCCATCGGGTGCCTTTTTCTTTCCCTCCCTTTCCTCTCTATGTCTCTCTTTTTCCCTCTCTCTTTTCTCGTGTCCTCTTTTTTGCCCCACTGGCCGAGAGTCCGAGCACAGAGCCACATCTGTGTTCCACACGGCAGAGAGGATGTGCGTTTGCTCTCAACAGCTGTGGAGCGGGACACATGCCAGGAGAAAATGATACTGCTCACGAGTCAAATAAAGCATGTTTACCCATGATGCAGCAGTAGTTCAAGTGCTGAAACAGCATGGCAGATAATACACAGTGAAATATGTAAAGTTGTGCCACATTTGAATGGATATTTCTGTAGATTCATGTAGAAACTCTGGAACCGCAGCTTGATCTTCTGTTTATGTTTATCACTTAGTAAACAACAGGTAACCTGCAAAAATATGAGCAGTTAAGAGGCTGGTTTTAGTCTTTCTCATGTACACAGAGACTTAAAAAGTGTGATACTCTTTGTGATATTGTAATCACAAAACACATAACTTCAAAGCTGAATTTTGCATCTATTATTATGTATACATTATGCCATTCATTTGCAATACCTTAAAGAGATAGTTCAGCTTTTCTCAAGTGGTGTTGTTTGACAAACTTATTCAAGTTCAGTGTATAACCTAGCAGACAGGAGTAAGACACAGATGCTAAGAAATGTACTGCTGTGGATGGGGAAATCAGCAAAACAAAAAAATCTGTTGAATCAGTTTAAGTGTATGCTATATTAACAAGATGTTATATATTATATGCCCTCTTTAAAGCCACCACAAAAAAGTAATTGTATCTATCTGTATAGAATGTAGAAGCTGCTGGTCTACCACTGCATGCCACTAGGTGATTGTGGAGAAAGGTAGTCAGATATCGAGGCATTGGTTGGTGTCAATGTCCCTGCTATCAATCCAAAACAAACAGTATTGGATGACCTTGGATAAAGACTCAAAAATCAACTATCTTTCTCCAGTATCAAATACTGCACCTTTGCATTGGTATTCTCCAAACTGGGAGAATTCTGACCACCATCTACTGTGACTATGGAGAAATACCTCATACAACTATACTTCAAAGAAATCTAAATAATCCCTTTAACATCACTGATATGCAGGTTGTATAGAATCATCTTCTGTTGGAAAAGAGACACAAGATAGTTACTGTTAAATATCACATCCAAACACATTTTTAAAAAGTTTTAAGTTAGGATATGAAACGTTTGCATTGCTTGTATGATGTGATTTTTCATTCATCTGGCTAACGGCTGAACAGAATTGGCAGAAAACAAATCAGATTCATCATCTACCTCTCATTCTGTGTTTTCTGTAGAAATGTGTTCCATATGACAGCAGAAAAGAAATGCTTTCATCAGAAACACTGCTGCAAAGTTTCACAAAACTATTCTTTCCAGGCTCCGACTTGAACCTTTTCACATTTCTGTAAAAAAAACAAACAAATCTTTTAACATAAACCATATAATAATATTTAATATGAACGTGGAGGTGATAATGCAGTTATTCAATCATTGCAAAATGTGTAGTGTGTAATACATTTAGGCCTATATTGTTAAAATAACAGTTAAAATACCAATGTTTCATACTTTGCTAAGTACAGAAAACATTATATTCATATATTATATTCTGTTATTCAGTAACAGAGACATTTAGACAGAATGTGTGTAATTAAATGAGAAGTAAAAAATAACAATGAAATATATGTTGGTTTTAGACCAGTATATTACCTTAAATTAATTGACAAATTTCATACAGTAGGTAAAAAATATCCAAGCTAGCAAACAAACTCACAGGGCTTAATATGTATCACGAGAGTCATATCGTCACACTGTTAAAATAATCGCCTAAGTAATTTTTTGTCAAATTCTTTTGTTTTTTTGCCTAAATCATCTCCTCATGACGCCGGCCACCTATGTTAAAATCGCCTACATCCTCATTTGATCAGATCATGTGATTTTACCCCTTTGAGGTCATCACTTCTTTGACAATTTGCCATATTCATAGGCATCAGATAAGAACCCAGCAAAGAAGAGCTAGAGGGAGATTGTTTAGTTATCAGTTTAGTTTATCAGTGTGTTGACACTATAGGTAACACTTTATTTTGAAGGTGTCTACATAAGAGTGACATGAGCGTGTCATAAACATGACATGGGATGTGTCATGAACATTAATGACACTTTGAAGTAACATTAATGCTCATGATACTTGTCATGTCATGTTTCTGACAGGCTTGTGCCACTCTTAGACACCTCGTAGACACCTTCAAAATAAAGTGTTACCATGTCTTGCTTAAGTCACAAAGGCATGTGTAAAAAAATGCCTAAGTCATTTATTTCTCTAAAGTTACATAATTTACACACAGTGTTATTACTTTGCCAATAGCCATCCTTTGTTACATCCTTTTTGAGTGAAATGATCAATAAATGTCATATGTTACACTTTTGGTGAAGTTTTTTCCTGCAAAACTTGAAAAAATTAGTTTTGAGCGATTATTTTAACAGGGTGACGATATAATAACAGAAATAAGTTGACTGCAGTGAATTAACACATTTAAAAGGAGTCATTAAAGTAGTCTAAAAGTACTTATCTGTCCTGCTTTCAGTGCTCAGCATCTTGTGGCGACGGCGTCCAGCGCCGGGAGGTGTTCTGCCAGGTCGGAGACCGACGGAGCCCGCAGGAGAACGGCTGCTCTCAGCGCTCCAGACCGGCGTCCAGCCAGAGCTGCCGCGCCGCTGATTGCCCCTCCCGGTACCGCTGGAGAGAAGGAGACTGGCAGGCGGTAAGCGGGCAACCTGTCTCAAACAAGTCGTTGTACCACTTCACCGGGATTAATTTGCTCTGTCATGTGAAGTATGAGTCGCCAGTATGATTGTGAGGCACTCAGTGCTGTCAGGAGGCCAGAGGGGAGGAGAGGAGGAGAGCTGCTGCTGCTGTATGGCGCTTATGAAAATCAGATGATCGAGCTTTTTTTTTCTTTCTCCAACACAGCCGATGTCTCGTAAAATGGATAATTCCTTTCTTAATGCTGGGTTGCTATGCTAATTCGCTAATTAGCTGAAAAATAAAGTCAATGCACACATGTGAGACATGGACGTAAATTATCTGAACATTAAACTACATTTTGCTACTTTAAAGTTAGACTGAAGGGCCTTTAAGGGAACCTATTTGATTTTCAGTCAGCTTATTTGACATGAAACTAAAACAACACACACAATTTTCTGCCAAAGTGTTATTTCTCACGAGAGATGGGTCTTTATTACATTTATTTATTTCTTTAGGGAAAATCTTTGCTCACACTGGTTAAAGTAGGTGGGTCACATACAGCTCTGCACCAATCAGGATTTAAGCATATTTGATTGACAACGTGATGAAAGTTTGGAGGTTGTGTTTTGTGCACTTTTGAATGTCATCAAACTACACTTAAAGGAGCTTAGCTCAGGTTTTGACTCTTGTTAATAATATTTTAGTCAGGGATATTGTATGTTATTGACAAAGTGATGTGAAACAACATTTACATGGAGGTAAAAGTAAAAAAAAAAATTCTAGAGCAGTCAAGCAATTAAACATATTTTAATTAATTACATGCTTTGTGATATACTCATCTAAATCAATCTCATATATTGTGGAAGATGAGTGGCTCATGAGAATATTATGTACTGTACTTTACTTGGAGGGTTGTATGTTCAGTGGTGCATTAGGTCAGACACCATCAATTCATCAAAATTAACATGTTATTTGTGACAGCCCTGACTTTTTATATTATTTGTATTATTTTAAATGTAATATTTTTAAAAGTGTATGAATACTGTTATCTATTATTCATCTGTTCTAATCCACAGAACATCCAAAGTTAAAGAGTATTGTTTGCAGCCATACCTGAGCTATATTTAATGGGTACATTCCTGCTGAGTAACATTCAGTTTCTATAGGCTCGAGGCTACAGATCCTTGTAGAGGGTTGGGATTATGAGAACAGGCAGCTGCAGCAGGAGTTTCTTCTTCACTGTGTTCAAGCAATGTTGAATCTGGGTCACTGAGCAGCATGAAATGTCTCCTCTGAACGGAGAGTCTAATTAGTGTGGAGAAGTGTTTGGAGCTCCCTGCCTGGGAGTCCCAATTAACAGCTGGAAGTAATTACAGCAGTTCACCTGGCACGGGTTAACATGCCTATGTGTTTTATACACTATATACACAGCAGTCAATCTCCACAAATCGGAGATGATGCCTAACACCAACAGTTTACTTGTCTGGACACAAAGCTTCATTCTACAGTCCTAATGTACCTTGAATTGAATAAATTAGCTCAAAGTTTTGTCTACCGTCTATATTACCAAAACATACTGAAACTCATGTTGGTTTCATTCGTGCGAAGTACAGCAGCAGCACAGCTCACAATAGCAGTTCCAGGTATTTCAGTTGTTTGACAGTGTTGAACATATTAAGAGTGATGAAGACCAGCTGGGCTTGGCTGCTTTTGTAGCAGCACAGAGTGTTTCTGACGCAAGTGGAAGCCTCTCTGAGCTCTTGCTAAAATGCTTAGTGCTTAGCTTCCGTCTCTCACAGATTGAATGTCGTAACAGTTGATTTACTACATGGACCTGGATGTGGTAAGACATACAGGTGGTTCTATGGCTTTAAACACATAATCTAAGGACACCACTTTCATAGCAACACCATTTACAAATACACTTCCTCCCCTTTTTTCTCTTTTTTTCTCTATATGTTTGATACGAAGCTTAAGCCAGGAAAATGTAAGTTTAGCTTAGCATAAACAGAATGAGCGAACAGCTAGAACCAGATCAGAGCCCATCAGCTATGTGTCTGACAACTATTTAGCTTCTGGGGGCAAGGGCCAATATTTCTGGGGTTTAAAAGCTAAATCGTCGACATACGATAGCAGATACGTTTTTAGACTGCATTTCAGCCAGTGTGTTTTGTCTCTTTTCATTTCCACAAAGACTGTTTTCTTGCAGTCAGGAGAAACTGACAAATTTTAGAATGCTTCCTATGCCAAAATCTGGCCCAAGGCTAATGCTAACCTAATGAAAAGTGCCCCCAAAACACCATTTTCTGTGACTCGTCATTATAGTTGTAAGTCACCATGTTTCTCAGCTAAGCTGCCTAGAGACTGACCTCTAGTGGAGGCTGAAGTGCACTACATACACAAAAACTGCATTTCTCTGTTTGTTTAATAAAAAGACACAAATAAAAATCATACCTCCTCCATAATCACTCCCCAATGTACCGTTCTACCGCCCAAGCCTATCTTGTCCCATTGTCATGACAGCATTTCCTGTAAACATTTATAAGCACCTTTTTTCTTTCTGTCGACTTCTTCATTTTCAATTGATAAACTGTTTAAATTATTTTTAACAGACAAACATCAATCAACCCGCACCACATCAATTTCATATTCTCCAGTTATAACTCATGTAGCCGCATGTAAAGGAGGGCTTTCGTCATCACTATTGCATGTTGTGATTAGCTGTTAATGACAGAACATGTCAGAGGTGATTTGAAAGATTTATTGTGGCAAAATGTCTGTTTTTATTTTATTTATTTGTTAACAGAACAGATCATGGGTTGGTCTGGCTTGATCAGACGTGTTTAGTTAAAGCAGTGACTGTATTGTGATATTCTTGTCTTTTGGGGAACAGTGCGCACCCGCCAACTGCTAGTGAGTTTCTGCTCTGACCTTTCATCAGACACATTGTTGGCATGGACTGTAAACTGTTTCAGGAGTTAGATGTAGTATAATCTCTTCTCAAGACTTGGCCATGTCCTCGGCTCAGGTTCTTGTGCTCAACAGCACTGTGCTCTCCCAGCTCTTATCTACTGTTTTGACATCTTTACGCTGTAGTCCCATGTGGTGAAGGTACTGCTACACAAAAAGGCACAAATCTCAAACTGTTTATCTATTCATTCCCAATGCACTGATACAGTGAAAAAACTTTTTTTCTCAGAATAACACTCATACATGATTTACCGTCTGTGTAAAAGGCCAGTATCTGTCTTTTCTCCTCTACAGTGCAGTAAGTCTTGTGGAGTGGGCCACCGGCGGCGAGCCTTGCAGTGTGTGGACCACAACCAGCAGGAGGTCCATGATATGTACTGCGTGAACCAGATCAGACCTCCAGACATAGAGAGCTGTAATGGCCACGCCTGTGAGCTGATCTGGATCACAGGGGAATGGACTGAGGTGAGAGTTACCATTGGAATGATGTACTCCCACTTTAAATTCATAGTTGTAAAAAAGTCAGTTTGCTCTGAATAGGCAGTACTTTACTCTTGAAAAAGAATCTTCAAATCCAGAGATGTGGAAATAACAGAAATAACCCGTGTTTCCTGTGTGGAATACTGTAGTTATTTCATGATTTATTCTCTCGTCCAGTGTTCAGCCAGCTGTGGTCAGGGCTACCGCCAGCGTCTGATCTCCTGCAGCGAGGTGCATGTGGAGAATGACAACTATGAGTACGGCCATCAGTCTTTGTCCAACTGCCCCGGCACCCCCCCTGAGAGCTACATGCCTTGTAATTTGGACCCGTGCCCGTCGCCACAGGAGTGGAGGGTTGGAATCTGGGGACTGGTGAGCGAGTCCATGGTTCTAACATCGTCCAGTCATTTATCAGCATTTTGTCAAGGTGCAACGTGCATCGTTTTAGTCTTAATTTCCTTAAAAATAACCATAAGATTTGTGAAAATAAAAACTTGAAGGGGCAGCATGTAGGATTTAGGACATCTATTGTCAGAAAGGGAAAGTAATATTCATGTTTTTATCAGTGGTGGCAGTATTCAGACACTTTTTACTTAGTAAAAGTACTAATACCACACCGTAAAAATAACTCCACTACAATCAGCATCAAAATGTACTCAAAGTATCAAAAGTAAAAGTACTCGTTATGTAGAATGTCCCCACTCAGATTGTTATATATATTCCAAGTATATTATTAGATTATTTGTATTGACCACCATTTTTAATTAAGATAGGGCTCCATGTAACTACTTGACACAGTGCTATGAAGTTTAATTTAAAAAATTTCTAATCACTTTAAACTGATCATGTTTTGATAAATTTCGACCTGAAAAGTAACTAAAGCTGGCAGCTAAATGAAGTGGAATAAAAACTGCAGTATTTGCCTTGAAATGTATTGGAGTAAGTATAAAGTTACATAAAATGGAAATACTTAAGTATTGTACAAGTACCTCAAAATTGAACTTAAGTACAGTGCTTGAGTAAATGTACATAGTGACATCCCACCACTGGTTTTTATGAGTGTATATTAACCTGAAACTAATTATCCATGTCTTTCTGTTAGCTGACAATGAGCCCTTTATCGGCCATGTTCCACTGCCATGTTTCTACCGTAGCCCAGAATTGACAAACCAACCGTATATATGTTTATGTACACTTTTTCCATTTTTATATGGTTTCTTCAACACGCTTGGAAAGGGAGAGGGCTGTGTTCTGCTGTTTGCTGTCAGCAATCTCACCCCTAGATTCCATTAAATCCTCCTTTAAAATTAATTTGTGATTTAGCAAAGACTTACTGTCATGTTAATAAATGAGTCAAACTCATCTTCTGTATTTTTTTGTCCAAATTTCAATTTTTTGCGGTCAACTCCTAATATTCACATAACAGCAGTGGAAGGAAATGTGCTTACTTTTGCAGATTTGGTAGGAAAAAAAATGCACTACAATTCATATCATATATTCACAATTCTTTTTTATACACAAGCTTTCAAGGTTTTCTTTCACATAAATAACGTTTGCCTGACATAAAGATCATTGTACCTTTACTTTGAAATTGTGTCATAGTATAATGAGAAATAATTGTGTGTTCACATTACAAAAAATTACATGCACATGCATTTTCTTGCCACTGACTGTCATCCACAAGTCTGATTTTCACACTGTCATGGTTCTCCTCCCCTCCAGTGTTCAGCAGGCTGTGGTGATGGGGTGATGGAGAGGACGGTGCAGTGTGTGTCCACAGATGGTCAGGAAAGCCATAGGTGTGCTCAAGACGCCATGCCAGAGGCCAGACAAGTCTGCAGGAATCCAAGCTGTGAGTACTGTGAGCTTTTTGAACACAGGTCAAGCCTACCAGGGTTAAGTACAGGCCAACTGAATGCAACCTGAATTGCAGTCTTACTGTAGGTATGGCTTCACTTGATCCATTCAGCTCAGATATTTGGCCTTTAGTGAAATATTTATGAGCGGAGACAAACATCAAAGATTCACTGTCCAGTGTATTTACTTCCTGACGGCAGGACGGGACATCAAAGAGCGAGAAGCTTTTCGTTTTCTTTGGTTCGATGCAGCGATTTGTCTCACTTGACTTAACTTCTGAAATTCGTGCTTGCATGCATGCACATGTGTGTGTATAAAGCCAGAGTGAACCGTGTTAAATATTTGCATAAACACTACTGTGTCGCTATTTATTTCTACTTCTTTTGTGTCTCCAAGGCCATTTGCCTTCTAGCTGTCAAGATGTCCGGAGCGTGAACGGCCCCCTCCCAGACAGCGAACACTTTCTCAATATTCAAGGAAAAGCAATCAAGGTAAGATTATATGTCTATACATATCTTATTATCTGACAAATGCACTAAACACAGTTTATGAATTACAGGTTTTATGGGGAGGGGGAAAATTAGGTATTTTTTTATTACTTCTCTCTTGAGATTTCAGATTAGCCTTGTGCATCACTAGACATTTTTTGCTTTTTATTTTTAATTTTGTTTATGGCTTTAATTTTTTCATGGCTACAATTATTTTCTGAATTTCTGCAAATTCAATCTCAGCTCCCAATATATGTCTGTAATAAACTGTGTACCACCAGATAGGTCAGGAGCTTCGTCTGGATGACAGGTTTGCCTCTCAATTCATTCGATCGGACAGTTAAGAAAAAATGCGGACTCTTTTCTGCTCTGAGTTGATTTTTTTTTTCAATTTGAGGCATTCAGGGCACTCCTGCAGAATCACGAGGCACTTAACAACACAAAAGCAGCAAGCAAAACACTTCACTCCCATGCTGCTAAAATGCACTCCGTCTGACCGAGCCCTAATGGACCACTACACTTCATGTTGTTACTAATCACTGACATGTCCGAGGCTGTGACAAAAATAACATTTTGTATACACACTCAAGTTTGGTTTCATGAAAAAACAACAAAGGGAATATGTACACAAATTGACATTTTAAAGTATTTAAATCTGAAAAATAAAAGAATATTTGGAATGTGAAAAATGGCATTTAAGGGGTTAAAATTTAGAAAATGGAAGAATATTTGATAGTTGTGATCAGGGGAGAAGTTGGTTAAATTATTTTATTCAGTGACACTGAAAAAATAATATTAATATATAATTTTATGGCAGTGCCTTTGACACATTTTTGTCTTCTAAGGACACTGGGGCAACTTTTTAAATCAAGGTGCAAGGGTCAGTCACTGACAGAACATTTAACTATTTGTATGTATTAGGCTTTCAGTACATTTGGTGCTGCAGTTTGGTGTTCAGGGCTGCAGTAAAATGTAGAATATTTCACAACACTCTAAGGAAATTCTTTGAAAGGACTTTGAAGAAGCAGCCATCTCGATCATCTATAGGGATTGTCTGCATTGTGCTTCTGGATTTCATGGGGCTTGTAATTGCCATCATAAAAATATTCTTCTTTTTCCTCACCTCCACACAACTATTATTGTTCTTTCTTTCCCAATCTGCACTTCTTCTCTACTTTTCTATATTTTCTCTACCACCTTACCCCCTCTATCTCTGTCCTCCATCCCTGGTTCCCTCCCTCTGGATGCCACCTCTCCTTTTCCTCCTCCTCCGCCTTTTTCTCCTCAGGTCTACTGTGCAGGAATGCAGACAGAGACTCCACAGGAGTACATCACCTTGACAACGGGAGAAGGGGAGAATTTTTCAGAGATCTTTGGCTTCAGGTAAACAGCTAACAGGATAACAATGAGAGTAGCCTGTTTCATTACAAAACCCAGCTGACTCCTGGCACTGTTGTTTCTCTGTAAATGAAGAAATTCCATACAAGTGTATAGTTGAGCTAAGGTATTTGTGCGTGTTTTTGTGTGTGTTTCCTAGACTCAATGACCCCACCCAGTGTCCAGCCAATGACTCCAGAGGAGAGGACTGCGACTGTCGGAGAGACTACACCGCTGCTGGCATCACCACCTTCTCCAAAGTTCGCCTGGACCTCAGCAAGATGAACATCATGAGTGAGTGGCTGGTACACACACACACACACACACACACACACACACACACACACACAACACAGCATCCTGTGCCAGTGTTAACTCTACATTACTCTCAAATAACAACTTCCTCTGCCATTTAATTATGTCCGTGCTCGCGAGGGTTAATGGGCTCAAGATGTCTTCAAGGTTCATTTAAGCAACACACAATTACAGAGCTTGGAGGGATTAAATGGAATGAAATTATACTGATATTGCCATTAGGCTGACCCTAAAACTAAGGCTGGATTTAGACCAGTTAAATAACACAAGTCATTATGGAAGAGTAGGCTATCATTATGAAAGTTCATCTGAGGTCTTGTAGCAAGACACAGATTTCGAGGAATATTTAATCACAATGTACCTGATAAGCTTGCTGGTTTCTTGTTTCTCAGCTACAGATTGGCAGTTTGCTGTCACCCGTGAAGGAAAGAGTATTCCTTTTGCTACAGCTGGAGACTGCTTCAGCGCAGCACGTTGTCCACAGGTGAGAACAACAACAGCTGTGAATAGTATGTGTAACTAATAACATTAATGACGGCTCAGTTCTATTAAAAAAAAACAAATTCAACAACTTTTTATGTGGATGTCCAATCATTGTTAATTGTAAATGTAGTTGACTGAAGCAATACATTCCTCAGTGCACTCTTTATTGACCGAAAAAGCTGAGTCTGTAAAACCTGTTAATCTTGCTGCATCCAGCACCTTCATTTAAAATGACAGTGATGTAGTTGGAGGGAAGGTAGAACTATACTGCCTTGCTTTAGATGCTGCTCAAAAACAGAACTTCAATTGACTACATTAACCATCAACACTTATTGGACAGCCCATAACAGGTGGTTAACTGCTCGATTAGGAGTCTTAGTAAACAATTCCACTGGGCACGAATGCCTCAGAGCAGACCTAAATGGTATGCAGTTGTTATTAGTGTTATTAATTACACCTGTACCTCTATTGCTAAAGTATGACATGGAAAAATAACTCAGTATTTTATAACCAGCTCATGCCTCTAATTATTTAAAATGTTCCATTAAATTTCCCAAAACATTACAATTTGCTTGCTTGATAAAAAAATATATATATATTTAACGTTGAAACATCCCACCCCTAGGCTGGGTTTTTGTATTCTTTGATATTTCTTTTGATACTTTTCTCTCTTATTTATATTCTCTTTGTCTCTGTCTCTTCTTCCAGGGGCGGTTCAGGATCAACCTCTCAGGAACTGGTTTTAAGGTGACTGAGGAGTCCTCGTGGACCTCCCAAGGCAACTATGCAGTGGCTGACATACGAAAATCACAGGTATTGGCAATATGTCACGTATAGTGGATAGTATTTGCTCCCTTCACAATTTGTTCTATTTTTTCACATTTGTTAATTGTTTCGGAGACTCAAACAAAATTGAATGCAAGACAGAGACAGCCTGAGTTTTAAATTATTTATTTTATTGAAGGATAAAGGTTATATCACCCATGTGAAACATACTTGCCCCACTTAACCTTATAACTGATTGTGCAGCAACCAAATGCTTCTAAATTTAGAGACCAGTCTTTCACATCACTGTGGAGGAATTTTGGCCCGCTCTTCTTTGCAGAATTTCTTTGATTCAGCCACATTAGGGAGCTTTCAGGCACGACCTCCTGTTTAAGGTCCAGCATCACAGTTAGATTCAACTCAGGACTTTGCCTTTTCATTGTATTATATTCAATTTAGCTTGAAGATCTGAAAAAGTTAAGTGGGACAAATATGGAAATATAAAATAAATTATGAAGGGGGCAAATATTTTTTCACTGCACTGTATGTACATGTCTTTATTCTGGAAAAACTCCCAAAATTACAGCAAACTTCAGCTGAGTTGTCTTAAGGCAACAGCAGTGATGCTAACAGTGTCTCAAACCTGCATTGTTTCTAATGGCCTGCAGGGGGGGCTTCCACCGGTTGAAAAAAGAAGTCAAAATCATTTTTCTAATGAGTAATTATAAGTATTCTTCAATACAGCATGATGTTAATTTTTTATATAGATTTTTGTGTAAAATAGTTTTAAATGTAACTATGCTGTAACTATGTCCTTCAGTATAGTTCACTGTACCCCGGCAGCTCTTGCGTGCATAGTCCGACGTATCTGTAACTCTCCTTATTTTCCGTGCCTCATCGTCCTATTACCTCTTAAACTCCATGCCTGTCCTCTATGCATGTCCTTTTGGCTTCAGCTTCAGAACCCACTTGGGCAAAGTCCCAAGTGGGTTCTGTATCCCCAGCTCCACTTCTCCCCATAAACTCTCTGAGTGAGAAGGGACCCTTTTTGGGCAGCTGCTTGCTCAAGTGCCCAAACACCCTCCTCTTTTGAATTGGAGCTCAAGCTGCTGAGAGCATTTTTGTTAGGCGAAAACGGGAGGCAGTTGTGATGCCAGAAAGTGTTCACAGTCTGATATCCGTAGGCAGCCGGCCCACTGTGGGCACTCCAGGCAGTTTAAACAAAGCCAGGTTGTGACAGTGGGACGGGGAGAGCACTCCAGAGGAGATCAGACGAACCACTCACTGCACACTGTGGCTTTCATGTCATGGGATAGTGCACTCGCCTGATGCGA
This sequence comes from Centropristis striata, assembly GCF_030273125.1. Lineage (NCBI taxonomy): Eukaryota > Metazoa > Chordata > Actinopteri > Perciformes > Serranidae > Centropristis > Centropristis striata. Next base: position 16,278,263 of record NC_081519.1, on the reverse strand, counting down.
CTTCCTTTTTGTTGCTCGATGTTTGGGACAAAACCATCCATTATGCTGCATGTGATTACCCAATTTATACCTGGTGACAACCTGCCTGGTGGGCCTCAATTTTTGTGTGCTTTTTGAAAAAGGAAGGCTAATTTTAGAGTCAACAAAACAACCCTACCACAAATACCTTTCAAAATGATCAAAGTGGTGTTTTTTTGCTGAGCAGATCCCTCCAACTAACATCTGTTTAACACTGACTGTTCAGATCAGTTACAGGGATAAATGCTTTAACAAACCATTTCTTCAACAGAGGAGAGAGAAATTCAAACAACAACTTTGATCCTGTCAAAATGTAATCTCATCCATATACACATTTTGTATGTGTTTTTTCCCCATATTTAGCGTCTGTATACTACATTCAATTCAAAGAACTTTATTTTTAGGAACTTCACATGTGGAGGAGCAGCAGGGTGTGTCCATACCCAACAATACATACAATAAACAAACACACACACACACACACACACACACACACACACACACACACACACACACACGACATATGGCAGATAATAAAATCTTTGCTGAGCCTGGTGAATAAATAAGTTATTAATGTGGGATGGGGGCAATAAATAATAGTTTCAAAAAAAGAGTCCAGGTGTTAAAAGAGAGAGGAGACAGTTCAAAAAGTGTTCAAAAGTCTTATGGATGCCGGGACAAATCTTGACAGGGCTCTATTTGTCCTTAGTCTAGGTGCTCTGTATCTGTGGCCTGAGGGTAAGAGGCAATACTGGCTGTGTAGAGTGTGCGTGATGTCCAAAGTGATTTGTGTTTACTACAAACCAGACTGGTGTTCACCTAAAGCAGTTATAAGATCCTTTCATATTGTGTTGATTTTGGCGCCCCTGTGGTCAAAAGTGGAAGTGTTTCCATGAGCACAGCTGTTTGCAGGATGCACAGCATTGATGGAATGTATCTATTTGTTGCTCTGTAAGCTTTAACTGTAATATGTTAATGGTGAAACAAAGAAAACTTTGTTTTAGCCACTAACATAAATTCATACACTGATGCAAAACCATGTCTCACAATGTATTTCATAGATAAAATAGACATATTACAAACCTGTCTACATGGATGAGAGCCATTTTAGTATCAGTTTTGAATCCTTTAAAACCCCACAATTCTCTTCATCTGTTGAATAACTGAACAAGGTTGACTTGTGTTTTCGCCCATGCTCTATCACTTGCTTGCTTTAGGTTTTATTGTGTTCTTCAGTCAATTCTTTAATTTTTCTATTTGCTGGCCCTGCCCTAGTATCAGCAATAACTACAAATTTTTATCTAAAGAAAAATCTCCTGCTTCATTTCAACTGGCTAACATACTACTCGCTGCAATGGGAAAATGTAAACATAATCTCTTCTGGTCTGTGTGCTGTAAATCATTTTGTCACGTTCCACTGTGACAGGCAATAAGAATTATCATGCAATAATTAGTATACATAGGTCAAATACAGACATCAGTATTAAACTGAAACCAAAAAATCTCTTTGTAGTTTCTGTAAGCAACAGCAGCAGAATCCCACATACAGTAACTGTTGTGATAATATTGTTCCTCTTGTGTCCACAGGATGGCAGCAGAGTGTCAGGAATGTGCGGAGGCTACTGTGGTAAATGTACACCGTCCTCTGGCTCCAGTCTGCCTGTAACAGTGGAGTAGATGAAATACCATCAAACAGGTGTGGGATGCATTCTAAATATGACAACAATACTTTTCAGCTTTAAAAAGAGCAATCTGTAATCCAAGCAGAGATAATATAGTAATGCTTGTAAACAGAGGAATAAATCAGGCAGATATTTCAGCGTACAATTCTCAATCAAGTATTTTTTTTTGAAAAAAAAAAAGTCTGTATTTTTGTACCATAGTAACTGACTGATTTTTAAAAATATATTTATATATTTCCATTCATCTCGGCAGTCCTTCAGGTTCTCATTGTGTCGAGCCATCCCTCCTCTTTGGTGCTCCGACCCGCCCTGACCTCTTTCACTCCCATATGTTTGTATAGTGTAAATTAATCTGGTGTAAGTACTGTACATAGCAGGATAGAAATGTCTTATTTATTGTACTCTCCTTTTATTTTTGTATTGTTGTAGCATTTAACTGTTTTGTTGTCAGTAGCAAACACCACAGTTGTCATTTCTGAGATTTTTGCCAGAACGTGCCTTCCAGTTTGGTCCTGCCATTACTCCACACTGCATGTGTTACAGTCACATGCTGCTTTATGGACCAGTTCATTAAGTTGGGTTTATTCTAAGTGTTACTGTTTATCATATTTAGTGAGGTGTCTCCAGTCAGTGGGTCTGTTTTTTAAACCTTTATCACTTTCAGGTAACATTAGCAGAAACAGATAACTAGTATAACCACAGTCCTGTTTTATACTGTGTGCCATCGAGCAGCTTGTGTAGAGGACTTTCTTGGTTTTGTGATTTGTGAGATAAGTGAAATTTCCTTTCAGATGTAACCAGAAGGTCCAGCGATCCTTCCAGTTCTGTTGTGGGCAACTGATGTAAATCTGTCCAGATACTTCCATTAACTTGGCAGTCTACAACATTTACAGCCTCACTCATTAGCACATTTCTCATCTCAATACTTTTGAGGTGTATGTGCAGTCAAATACAACAAAAACTTTGAACCAGGAAACATGCGTTTGTGTCCTGTGTGAAAGTAAAGTAGTAACGTCACTTAACAACAGCAGGTATGGGAGAGCTGTGAGGCAGTTGAAGGGTATAATAATAACCTATGTTTGTAGAATGAAGTGTGTGTATGTTGGTGTGGAGGTGGGATTTACCGACCAGACGTGGGGAGGAAGTGAGACGTTTACCCGTACACAAACACACTCCACACACACAAACACACTGGAAGAACACATTACTGGATCATAAGGAGGAGGTGGTAGAGATTATGCTGGCAGACATCAGACAGAACCACATTCCTCTGTGTTGTTGCATATCTCTCAGGTAGCGTGCAGTGACCGGGGAGAGCCATTAGCCTTTAGCTTTCACAGAGCAGACAGGTTATCTTATCTGGAGCAACTTAAAAGAAAGACTTCACCTCAGGCCAATAAAATTCCAGTAGATACTCCGGAGATATAATGCACTGGTCCGGGCCCTGGAGACACCTCTCAAAGTGCTGAGGTCACGGGCCCTGCAGCGTGATTTCTGTCCAGATGCTGCCTGTAAACCTTTACGCCTTCTGTATCTCACATTCTTCCCTGCATCGTTGTTTTTATACAAACTGTACATACTGATGTGACGTGTTGTTTTTGGGACAATATCAGGGTACTTTTTGTGTATATGTATGTTTTTGTATCTCTATGCAGTTTTTGAACAAACATTGAAAGACACAGAACAATTCAGACAGTCTAGAATTTAAAAAAGAAGAACTTTTTACACCTTAACTGTGTGTAGGGGAGCATACTTTTTTAACAACTGATTAAGAAGCCATATTTGCTTTCTGTAGATGGTGCTATCTCAGTGCCTTACTGTACGTTTTCATGTGCACACTTCAGCCAAAGGGAAATTATTTTAAAGACAGTAAACATTTTGTCTTACAGTTGCAACTGATAAATGCACTTCTCATTGTGAATGTCAGAATTAAGTTCAGTTAGTTCTCAGGTGTCATAAATGAAGGGATCATTATGATATTTAAGTGTATTATCTTATTTTACACACTTGCCACATGTTTATCAGGTAACTCAAAATGTATTATTGAAGTTTAACGAAGTAAAGTGTCCTATAAGCATTATTTTACATGCAAATATTTATTTTCTTTATGTGAATGTACATAGATGACTATGATTTACCATCCAGTATCGCCATAAAATGAACCGTCTGATAACACATTTCCTGTTTTGTGAATATTTATATGTATGTCTTATCTGCACTGACTGTATAAGCAGAGTTTGGTGCTGCCATATGAGAAGCATGATTTATGTATGAGATCAGATAAGCAATGATGAGAAGAAAATAAAATTTCTGCCATGCTTGCCTGTCTGCTTTTTACACTAATATATCATTTTTACTCCACTTTGCCCTTTATGTTTCATCCAACTACAACACTGACTGTAAAAATCCTCAACACACAGTCAGATTAATGCTTCGATCATAAAATTCTCGCTTCACAGTGCTTCTGCTTGATTATGATTACACACCTTGTACCATCATAACAGTCTGGCTTGTGGCCTGGCAGATGTGTTTTATGGATCTAATCTAGTCTCTGTCTGTGTGCATTACAGTGAATTATCAGGCCATCTAGCAGATATCAAAACTGGTCTTTTTAAATAATTATAATTCAGTGCTGAGGAAATTTCAAAAGACAAAAGGCAAAGGGGAATGACCTTTATCAAAGGCAGATCCAAACCTTTCAGACGGATTTCAAAATATTGAAAATAGTTTGAATAATAATGTTACTGAAATGGTTGTTAAAAAAAAAGTTAAATTACGTTAACGCCTTTCTTCGATAATGTCACCAAATCATGCTTGTAAATACATATTTTAAATAGTGACCACTGAGGAATTCCCCTTTGAAGAGAACAGCCTTCTACACACATTTACAGACATAGAGCTTAAACCAAGGACAACAAAGCTAAACACAGGTAAACATAAACATTTGAGTACTATGTACAGATATAAATATTAAACTAGGACTGCAAGCAGTACTGAACGGGCCCTCGCAGTACACGCGTGTCGGGCATGCTGCCGTCGGGGTGAGTGCGTTACAGGGGCCAGTCTATACCACCCCTATGAATTTCATTGCCTTAAGTGTTAAAGTGTGGCCACGGTACCAAATATGAAATTAGACTGCCACCACAGTGCCACATAGGGGCCGATCAATAAAACCTTAAAGGGTTATCCTCAGGAGGGCATTGACAATAATTGTACCAAGTTTTGTATAATAATGCACAAACTATCCCTTTAATCCTCATACAGTGTCTGAAGGAGGACTCTTAACTGATATGTATAAGTTAGAAGAGGCAGGTAGCAATGGTGGAAAGTAACTATGTACATTTACTCAAGTACTGGACTTAAAGTACAATTTTGAGGTACTTTTATGTACATTTTATGTAACTTTATACTTCTACTCCACTACATTTTGAGGCAAATATTGTACTTTTTACTCCTCTACATTTAGCTGACAGCTTTAATTACTTTTCAGGTCAAGATTGAAAATGAAAAACATGATACATTTAAAATGATTACCCATTTTTATAAATGAAACCACTTAAAAGTTTATTAGGTAGTTAAAATGAGCGGAGTGGAGTCATTTCACAGTGTGGTATTAGTACTTTTACTGAAGTAAAGGATCTGAATACTTATTCCACCACTGCCATTTTACTTCTTTACTTTTTTCTTTTTTATTATTTTTCTTTTTATTGATTTATTTTTATAATTTTTTTTTTTTAATTATTTAATTATTTAATTTTTTTTTATTATTATTATTTTATAATTATAATTTGTTTTTGGTTTTTTTCGGCTCCGTTGCGCTACTGTAGCAGAAGCGTTACGCAGTAGCGCAACAGGGGCGTGCATGCGCATTGCGCAGAAAAAAATAAAAATTTTAAAAAATAAATTAAAAAAATATATATATTTTTTTTTTAATTAAAATTAAAAATAAAAAAAGAATAATGAAAAAATAAATCAATAAAAAAATAAAATAGAATAAAAAAAAATAAAAAAGTAAAGAAGTAAAAAGGACAGTGGTGGAAGAAGTATTCAGAGTATTGCGCATTATTTTTAGCCAAAGCTCATATCCAAATAACGACATTGCGCAGCGGGGCCGCGTATGTGCATTGCGGAAAAAATAAATAAATAAATAATTAAAAATTAAAAAAATTAAATAAAATTTAAAAATAAAAATTATAAATAAAAAAGTAAAGAAGTAAAAAGGACAGTGGTGGAAGAAGTATTCAGATCCTTTACTTCAGTAAAAGTACTAATGCCACACTGTGAAATGACTCCACTCCGCTTATTTTAACTACCTAATAAACTTTTAAGTGGTTTCATTTATAAAAATGGGTAATAATTTTAAATGTATCATGTTTGTCATTTTAAATCTTGACCTGAAAAGTAATTAAAGCTATCAGCTAAATGTAGAGGAGTAAAAAGTACAATATTTGCCTCAAAATGTAGTGGAGTAGAAGTATAAAGTTACATAAAATGTACATAAAAGTACCTCAAAATTGTACTTTAAGTCCAGTACTTGAGTAAATGTACATAGTTACTTTCCACCATTGCTACCTGCCTCTTCTAACTTATACATATCAGTTAAGAGTCCTCCTTCAGACACTGTATGAGGATTAAAGGGATAGTTTGTGCATTATTATACAAAACTTGGTACAATTATTGTCAATGCCCTCCTGAGGATAACCCTTTAAGGTTTTATTGATCGGCCCCTAGGTGACACTGTGGTGGCAGTCTAATTTCATATTTGGTACCGTGGCCACACTATAACACTTAAAGCAATGAAATTCATAGGGGTGGTATAGACTGGCCCCTGTAACGCAGACACCCCGACGGCAGCATGCCCCGACACGCGTGTACTGCGAGGGCCCGTTCAGTACTGCTTGCAGTCCTAGTTTATTGTTGCTTTTATGTATGTATTTACTATTTCTATATATACATTTGAACCTTTATCTACGTTTTTACAGCCTAAACAAGTTTTATTTTGTTTTTGCTGTTTTATTTTGTTTATTTTTCTGTCTTCTTTTTTTTTTGCTATTCGTATTTTAGTTCACATCAATATCTAAGTATAGTCTGGACCTGTAAGAACTTTTTTTTTTATTTTTTATTTAACTTAACTCCCACTGTCTTAAGTTGAATGATGCGTGATATGTGCCTCTTTTGTGTGTGTGTATGAGGACTCTATACTGCAAACAAAATCTACCTCTGGGTACAAATAAAGTAAATAACATAGATAAAAAGATATAAATAAAACATGATAATGATAATGCATTGACAATAAGTATACCAAGGTTGGTGTTAATCCGACCTACCGATTTGGAGATATAAAATACTTCAATTTAAAGAGCGCCACCTAGTGTTCATCGGCCAAAATTTTGCACAGAGCCTCAGGGGCTCATGGGGAAGTAGTGACCTGAGTTTCATGTCATTCAGACACACCAAAGTGGAGATATGCAACACTTCGTGTTTTGTGTTTAAAATAGCGCCACCTGCAGGAAGTTGTTATTTAATAACTTGAGTATTCTTTGGGTTATCAAAATTCTTTTAATAACTTTTTGTTATGAGGGTCCATAGATGCTGTGTGCAAAGTTTGGTGCAAAACAATGAAATTGCCTAGGAGGAGTTCGAAAAAGTATGTTTACGACATTTCGCGAATTTGCGGAAAAAAAACTGGTCTTGGCCTATATCACGAGATTCAGAACAACTCAGTGAACGCATGGATATTTTTTGAATGTGCGATAAAGTATGTGGGAGTTATTAGCCAAAACACACTTTCCTTTATTATAGCGCCACCTAGTGGTGGAAATTCAGGATGACAATAGATTATAAAATATTTCGCCAGGTGTGACTTATATTTAAAGTTTCATGAGTTTTGGGGTATGTTCAGGCAGTGAAAAATGCGATCATTTGGGAAGAAGAAAAAAAAAATCATTCGAAATACAATAGGGACCTCGCAGGTCGTTGCCTGCTCGGGCCCTAAAAATTACAGTGAATATAAAAAACCAAAAGGTGCTGGAATTGAAACAGGTTGTCTAAGAACTTATTTGCAGCACACAGGATACCATGAACACTAGTAATGACTTTAATGGAAAGCTCAGAAGGTATAGGCCAATGCAAGCGATTCGCTCACAGAACAGGTTGAATGCCACAGCAAAGTCTCTCAATAAAGTCTAAGGCCGCGTTCAGACTGCCAGCCAAAATCCGATTTTTAGCCCATCCAGATTGGAACTGGATGGCTCTTTTGAAGTCTGAACAGTCACAAATCACATGAAATCCGATTTTTGCAAACCAGATCGAAACCACCTTCGGGAGGTAGTTTCAGATCGCATTTGGACAGATGCGTCTCAGTCTGAACCGCTCCAAACACTCAGATCGGTTTTGACTGTCTGTGACGTCACTCTACGCGGCACGCGTAGCGCGGGCAGCGTGGAGACGACGTGTGCACCGGCAGCCGCGCCGGACTCATGCGGGCCCGACGGGGGCGTCCATCCGCCCGGTTTCTCCTCTGGTACGTCTGAGATGTTCTGCACCTCTACTGGACAGTGATAAGGCCAATATACTGAGGTGACCTGCGTCCATCATGTTTGTTGTTGTTGTTCTTGTCGCTGTTGCAATTATATGACGTCAGACGCTCTGACGCCGTTACTACAGCAAGATATAAGATGTCAGATCAGTCAATAATGTGGCCCACTCTGAACAGAGCCATATCCGATTTGGACACTTGCTAATAACAGTGTGGACAGTCAGCCCTAAAAATCAGATTTGAGTAGGAATCTGATTTGAATCAGATTCGCCTGCAGTCTTAACACAGCCTAAGAGAGACGGGTAGATCGGAGGCAGGCAGGGTCGGCAACAGGAAATAATTCCGATAAAATCACTGGAAAGTCTGGCTTCAAGGAGCGAAGAGCAATCTGGCAGTGACTGTTTAAAGTGGCTTGATTAGTGATCAGAGGCAGCTGAGTGGGCAGGTGAGTGGAGCTTGGCTGATGAGTTGGGAGTGGCTGGCAGGTAGAGAGGAAAATTACTGGGAGTGAGAGCTGCAGGAGGGTGTGGAGGTAATCTGTGACGGGAATACTACACGTAACAGGTTGCTTTATATATGTAGGATGTAGGAGTATTCACAGCATATACAGCAATGCTTATATTGATTGTAATTATAACATGTTTCATGCTTGGTGTTTGAGGGTTATTGCACAGAGATTGTTTGAAGTTAACTGTCTTAGTGATGGCCTGAAGGAAGAAACTTTTTAGGGGTGGTGCAGTAGTTTGGGCATACAGTGTTCGGTATGAGAAGATAAGGGTCTACACTGAGGTTACCTTATTTTACTTTTATAGAATTTAGTAGAAAGATTACTTTTTTTCTAGGGTAAGTATTCTCCTTTTATTCTTGTGCTAAAATCCACAATCTTTCTTTTCGGGAGTGGGAGGGGGCATGACCCCCCCACCCCTATATTAGAGAGCTCAACTCGGTCATCTTTTTCACTCATGCACCCCTGCAAAACACACTAAATAAAAGCAAATTGCACTGCATACACTCACCCTTCACAGATCACTGATCCAAGTTGATTACTCACATCTACATAAGTAAGACACAGTCGGTTTTACTTACAGTCATTTGTAGAGTCTAGAAAAATAGAACTCTGTAAAAGGTATTCAGTGGAGATTACATTTCACAACTATTTGTTTAATGGCTTATAAGACTCAAATCTCTTTTGCCACAGTTTGTTTCCATACACTTATATGTAATAATAATAAGTATGTTTTTGCACCAGTCATAAATTAAAAAATTAAGATCATACATGCACGGACAGACTAACTGATTAATGCAAATTGATGGAAAGCCTTGACAACCCACACAAGCTCACATCGCCATTATACGGATATCAAACACATTAAAGGTGCATCTAATGTTATTCGACACATGCTATCGACCAAAATAAAGCATGTCCTCTTCTGCTGATTTTATATGAGGTGATCATAATTCAAATCATAGCAGCATTATGATGCACCCTCTGAGTCAAGATCAATATCTGTACAACAAATCAGATGTGTCAGATTCTGTCCCATTGAACGTGAAATATTATCTCCTGTAATGGAAAACATGAATATATCTTCCAAAGTGAAATTAGATATGCTGCTGAAAACCTGCAGTGAGGTGTAGATACACTCTAAAACACAGCTAGAAGCCACTTGTCTTTGTAATGTTAAACACCGGGAGGCAGAGCTCTTTGGCTTACATTTGGCAGCATGTGGAAGCAGATTCCCCTGTAAGTCTGTCACTTCTTTCTCAGGAATATCTGATGTAATACAAACTTGCTGACACACTGCTGTCATCCAGCTACTCTGCAGAGGAGCTGTCTCACCGCTTTTATGTGGGAGCAAGAAAAAGAAAAGGAACCGCAGAGAGTTTTCTCCAAACTGACCCCTGGGATGTTTGAAAATCCACTTCTGAATCACGTTCTTAAGTTTAGACAAGCCCTCTGGAGCTGTTGAAAGCTCCTGCCTCCCCAGCCCTCCTTCCCTCTCTTTTCCTTTTCACACTTGTACTTATCCCCTGTTTAACAGACACTCTCAGACAGCAGCAACTGTTGACAGACATTTCAGGAATCAATCCCTAATTGATGCGTTGTCTCCTATTTCTCCGCCTCACCTGAGATCACCAAAACAACATGAAACATCGATCAGGTAAGCTTGTGTAAATGAGTCTGTTCATTCTGCCCTACAGTCAGTTGTTATGGCATTTTATTCCCAATATAAAATTATTATGAAGTTACATACAGGAGTCAGCTGCATGTGCTCTACTGCGGCTAACATTTCAAAGCTACGCATTAAACTGCTTTGTGCCTTGAGACTATAGTATGATAAATAGAGACATCTAACTGTACAGCTGTTGGATTTTATCAATAGTCAAAATTGAACATTATGTTTATTAAATGTCTTCCATATTAAATATTTTTTTTAAACTGTCAATAGTAGTCCCATATTTACCTCAGATGGCACCTAGGGTTTAATGTCATGCAAGTCCATGAAGAAGGCTCTGACTGCATTGCAATGTAGTTATTTTTAATTTTACATCTTTGTTGCATTCACCAAAGAAAAAAATTGGAGACTTTATTTTGGAATTATGACTTCCGTATCCCATAACTGTGAGTTACTGTTTCATAATTACAAGAAAACATCAGGGGAAGAATTCACAAAAACAACTCCCAACTTGCTGATCTAGTGGTAACTCTTCAAAAAAAAAAAAAAATGGGTGTGTCAGTCCTAATTTTAGGACTCCTACATTTTTGTTCTAAGAGTACTTTACAAAGTGTTTTCGAGTTAAAAACCAGCTCCTTAATCTGTGAAAAGTTAAAACTACTCAAGAGGACTATTACAAACAATCGTTACAATCCTGCCAGCCATCCTCCTTGTAAACACGTCAACATTTTACAAACCTTTAATGACACTGAGCTTTTAAAAAGCATTTCTTTATTTAGCAGTCCTTCTGTTGGTGAGATCAAATATTTTGTGAATAGGGCCCCTGGATCTCATGACTTTGAGATGGTTTTCCCATAATTAGGAGATCTTGTCTACTAATTATCCATCCATTATCCTTAACCGCTTATCCGAACTCGGGTCGTGGGGCTGACATTGGTCGAGAGGCGTTATGAACCCTGGACAGGTCTCCAGACTATTACAGGGCTGACACACAGAGACAGACTACCATTCATGCTCTCATTCACTCCTACGGGCAATTTACAGTCACCAATTAAACCTAAGATGCATGTTTTTGGACTGTGGGAGGAAGCATAATTATGAGATAAGGGCTCCATTTTTTTCTTGAACGCAGTGCGAGTCCATTCAGAAGAGTACATTTCACAGTCTATACAGCCTGTATTCGAACACTTTATATAAATAGAAATAAATATAAAAATTTGGTATCATTAACAAATTACATCCACCGAGTTAACAGCTAGCAGATTGATGTTTATGGGAGCAGGCAACATGGTCTCACAGGAATCCATGAAATAGCCACAGATTCGTTTAACTCATCAAATTTCCGTGAAACTGACACAGATCTGAGAGCACTCTGATGTGTGTCTCTGGTAGAAAACATGTTATTGCAGACGGAGCAAGACAGGTCTATGAATTATTTGTGTCGGAGAGGCCATTTCTAATGGTGTGAGAGGTTGCTGTCGTCTCTAAATGTTGTTCAGTGCAGTGGGGAAGTGTTGCCATTGGTGCATATCTGTGGAAGAGACAGAGTGGGCTGGATGGGGACGGAGAACAAGGAATATTTGACACCAGCGTTGACAACAATAGCTCAGCAAACCGAGACAAGAGGTATCAGATGTTTCCATAGTGAAAAAATGACTATAACTATTTAGGATGAATATTATAAACGTATACAAGATCATAGAAACCTCTGGAATCTATTTCTACAGTATGCAGTTATAGTCCTGGTCTCACAGACCTTCCCACAAGGATTAGACCAGTGACCTGAGCAGATGGAGGCTTCAAGCTGTACTAGACATTCTGAACGTCATGTCCGTCACCTTGCAAGCAGCCGCTTATTGAAGCCAAATCAGCCCTGACAGACTTCTGAAGGTCCAAAGTTCACTTGTAAGATATTTGAGATAATGTTAGGTAAAATGCACGACATCCTGGATCAAGCTTTTATATGGTTTTTTTCCACAATTACCGCGAAAAAAGCCCAATATCAGCTTGTGACACTACTACACTGTACCCTGTTAACTGTACAACCAAAGAAGGAGATTTTGCTCCGAGGAATAGCATGCAAGCTGTTTTTGATTCTGCCAACAGTGTTTAGGCTCTTAACATAAGACTTAATGAGTGGAATTTTAAAGTCATGAGTCCCCAGGGTCAGCTCCCTCTACCATCATTATCATCATCATTCCTCAAGGTAATCTAGGATGGCTTTGAACTGAGGCTTAGTAGTAAGCCTCAGGCCCTCATGCACTCACAAATAATTTGGATGCCCAGATACAGTTTGTGTTCATCTGAATGTGGAATGACTGCAGCTGCGTGCGACTGAATGTCTGTTTTTTGTGTCTATGTGTGGATTTGTCTTCTGTTTATCCCTCTCTTTTTCTATCTCACTCATTGTTTCACTCAATACTGCTGATGTGTGACAAGGATGTTTTGTTTTGTTTTCTCCCTTTATCCGCCAAGGGAACTGAGTGTTTCAGGGTTACCGATCTGTCCTTGAGACAAATAAAAGAACTCGCTGCTTCTCTCTCAATTTAAGTCAATGCAGAATCATTTTGTTTTGACACAGCAACACCTGTGCTCTCGTTTTCTGTTTTTCTCGCTCCAGGAAAAGGGAATTAAAATGAAAGACGGAGCAGAATGTGGTGCGTGCAAGAATAAAGAAAAGAGCAGAAAACTGTATTCAGACTCACTTTCACTGTGTGCTTTTGATTTTGACAGATAGAATATTTCGAACAGCTTCTCAGATGATGAGGTCGAGTATCGGATAAAAATTATGTTTGAAAGTATTCATACAAACAGAATTTAAAAAAATAAAGTAAATAAAGTGGCACTAATTAGCTGAGAACTAATTAAGCAATGGATGTACAAGTGCCCCAATATATTATTGTTGTTTATCACTTTTGCCAATAGAAATTAATTAAAATTGAAAATACACTCTTTATATACACTTGGGTAACAGAAGTTGACAAAATTATCTAAAAAAAAAAAAAAAAAGGTCTATTGAGGAGCTTTTCTGGAGCTTTCATTGTATCACATGGTCTTCCTCAGCAAAGATGGTTTCTCGCTTTAAGGACTTCTGATGCATGTTGCTTCCAAGCAAGGACTGATTATAAGAAGTGGAGAGAGCTGCCAAAACATCACCCATTGGTTTGTGGACTACTTTTTGGCTTTTTTTTGGTTCATCATATTTTGATGAGATATTCGAACTGGGGAGGAGCGACTGCAGGTAGCATAAGCACTGCAAACATTACAAATTTTAGCAGCTAACACCAGTGCTAGCTAGCTTGGAGAGAAAGGAGCATCCATAAGTCACATAACTATGATATTTTAATTTGAATGCTAATTTTAGCTTGTGAAAATCAAGCTTAAAACAAAACGTAGGTTAATTAGTGGGGAAAAATGATCAGCTGACTTTTAGTGTAACCGAATGCTGAAACAAATGCATCGTTTGGATTGTTATCAATTCAATTCAATTGATCATATTACCATGTAAAACTGGTGGCTTATAATGATGAAAGAATCATCACCTGACTCTGCAGTTCCCCTATTGAGCTTTATAGCATCTTGAAGCTCATTGTTTTCCAGGCCACAGCTGTACAGCTTAGGGTTTACTCTAACTTTTCTCATAACATTGTTTTTGGCCACAGCAGGCAGCTGTTTACAATGAAAAACTGAATATAGTGAAACATTAGCAGTTAAAGAGCCAGATTCTCCCCAGGAGTAAAAAAAAAAAAAAAAGAAAAAGAAAAAAAAGCTAATTAGAGAGACATTATTTGGCTTACATGTGCCAGATGGACAGAGACAACTCTGAATGAATGCTTGTGTTGCTCTGTCTGCTGGATGAGTAAATGGGCAACTTACAAGTTGATATATCAATAAACTGTCGCTACTATGCTAATGTTATGTTTATAGCTTGTTTTTGCTGCCCCCAAGTAGCCTAAAAATTACTTCTTGTAGGTTTAAAGTTTAGACATTGTATGATACAATGGAAAGCTCCAGAACAAACTTCATAGTGTAATTGTCGGCACTATGGTGAGACCTGAGCATTGCCACCTGCCAGTTAACTCATTACTCTTAAATGTATTTCAGAACTTTTGATTAAAATCTGTAATTTACCCTGGCTATCGACAAAACATTTTTGTATTTATTCATTGTTTAATTTATCTGAAAGATGCTGTTTTGTTGTTTCTTTTGTAAAATATTTTATTCTGTTATATATTTTATAGTGAATCAGAGGTCTCGTTTGTCTATAGGCATTTATAGCATTCATGCACTCTTAGTGTAACTTCAAATATAAATAAAAAGAAAAGAAAATAGGTGATGTGAGTCCAATAAAAAAAAATCCATCCACAACTGTGCACAGCATCCACCCCAGCGTGTGCATGCCTGAACCTTAGAGCAGCTGACAGAGCTGCATGATGGGTTATAGATCAGAGCCTTGAGTAAAATGTGTGTCTAGAAATAATAATTTAGCACATCTTGGTGAAAGAGTGCCTCTGAGTCAGAGCGCTCTCACACTGAGGCGGTGCCGCTGGAACCTTTTCTCTGTGATGAATAGTAGGCACTTGCTGTAGAGAGTCAACGCTGTCAGACCACCGGGAAGAAAAAATACCCCTTGGGGCACCTGGCAGTATTTCTTGTGAGATGAATAGGAATATATCTGTTTCGTACGAATGTGAGTTAGAAGATGCTCAGAGAGAGAGAGAGAGAGAGAGAGAGAGAGAGAGAGAGAGAGAGAGAGAGAGAGAGAGAGGAGAGGATTGGCATGAATGTCTCCAAATTATGAGTGGGAACAGGAGCACAGAATACTGTTTTTCCTGAGTCAAGGTTGCATTATGTAACATGGTGACTGAGCAGTTACATTAGAATATGAAATAATTTTTGAATGCATTCACCTTTTCAAACTGAATCTGAATGGCATAATTTGCCTCCTTGCCTTGAAATCTATAGTGAATAAGAGAAAATCTTATGCACAGACAGGGTGTTTGAAGGAGATTTCAGGCATAAAACATTTATTTCCTCCATAATTACGGGGTCTGTTATTTGCCTTGAGATGTTCTCAGACTGGACGTCAGCGCTCGCCCACACTCATTCACCACGCCATCACTAGTTTTGTCCAAGTGTAATTATAGTTTTTTCAAAAGTCTGTTTCTAGTCCTCTATTGGCTGCGAGGAAACAGGGTGGAGCGGCAATCCGGAACAGCTCCATTCATTAATGAAGGAGGTTAATAGGATAGGACTGCAGGCTGGGCTCGGTGGAAAAGTCGTGAGGACATTTTAACTATTGCGCACTGATCTCCTGTCTCCTCTGTGTGCTGTTTGTTCTCGGTAGTATCCGACTGTGCCTTCACTGTCCTGTGATCATCCTGTCATGTTCAGCCGCAGCTATAAGAGGAGAGATTCCAGCAGATCGGTAGGTAGGATAAACAAAGTTAGAGGTTTGGTGGTTTTCCATTATCGCGCAAGTCTCGACTTGCTTTTGCGCTCTAATTAAAAAAAAAAGAAAGAAGAAAAATACGCATGCGATTTATTTTTGGTCTGATGTGAAGTTTGTTTCTGCTCTGTCCTGTTGCTAAGGGCATCAAGTTACATCTGCTCTGTTATGATAACGCTGGCACAAGTCTCATTAACAACACAGCATAGAACATGATGAAAGATGTTTTCTCTGTTTCACCCAGTGGATTTTGTTGGAGAATACAGACCATGTAATGAGTTTGGTACACATATTTTTACCTAATGAAAAGTGTTTCTGTGTTTGTTTTAAGCTGTTAACTTTAATTAATGCAGGCTACATTAATTTAAAATGTGTGTTAAATTAGCACATGTTACTGTAAGTTGTGGTGCTTTGAGCTATTTTGTCACAGGTTTTTACATTTATTCTACGGAGGCCATGGAAGGCCAGCGAGGAAAGATTTTGCCGATCTATTTTATAGATTTAGTCTTATCTAAATTGTTTCCCCCCTTGTGTTTATGGCTTAAGAAAGTGGAAAAAATTAATTCAATAATCTTCTGAAGTTCCTAAACATTTATTTTCATTTTAGAAACAGGTGTTAAATAATATTTTTTTTGGCAGGTTAATTTTTGTGTGTCGGTGTGTGTGATTTTTGTTTTCCAGGTGTTTGTTGTAACACATCTCAGGCCCACTCATCAGATTAAAAAGCTTTGTCAGAGCCCTCAGTTTCTGATACCGATGCAGGATTAGTTTTGGTAGTTTCTTGCAAATTAGCTTTTCAGAGTAAACTTTGTGTTTTTGCAGAAGATGGTTACAGCTCGGCAAGAAAACCACTTAATTCGGATTTAGGTTCGGGTAAAATAAAAAGGTTTGGCAAAAAACAACTACTTCGGCAAATTTCTGGGAACAATTGTTTAACCATCCACCAACCCAGAATGGACTTTTGCGCTCTTTGTATTGTTTCCGTTACCATAAATTTCTAATATTGCCATGGACGCCTCTCTGACAGAAATTAAAGGGTGCGTTATGCATCAGTATCAGATGCTGAGGGCCGTGACAAAGTGTCGGAGTGAGACTGAGCTGTTTCTTGTTTTAATACTCATTTTGGCCATAGCTGAAGTGCACGTTCCCCACGTTCTAAATATGACTAAAACATCCACATTTCTTCAAGTTGAGTAATTCCTGCATTCTTAATACTGCATTTTGTCATTCTTGTCAGTGTGCACACATTTATGCACTCACAGTACCAACTGTAAGTACAAAAGTACCCAAACTGAAACACAGCAATATTGTTCATGGCTAACCAAAAGCTACATCCTAGGTTAAGTCGGCTGCATAGCTAACGTTAGTTTCCTGTAACACCGGGATTCCACTGGATGCGTAACGACTCCGAAAGGGGTCCGTCCGCAACGGCTACGCAGTCCGTCAACACCCACCGGATCCGTCAGTGTCAGAGCTGTTGCGGACAGCGTAGTGCCGAGGACGCACAAGATCTCGCGAATTCACGCCTAATCAATTGATATAACTGGAAGATAATCAACATCTCCTCCTTAATGACTGGAGACAAATCCAGTGACTCCGTCTTAACGAGCGCTTAACGAGGTCGGCCGGCTTGTTAACAAGAGCCTTAGTGATCTCTGTTTGTTTACAACAAGCACCGGAGTGAGCGGTGTCAGTGGGGTGAAAAGACGAGTGAAAACCTCTAACCTGTTGATTTCAGGTCTTCAAGTTATGAAATACGATCCGCCGTGAACCCGAGGTATTCTATTTTGAAAATATAGCGGATGTTTTATTTTGTGTCTGTGCACGACTTCCTGTCCCGAACGATCTGTTCTGTGCTGAATTTATGCGCCGTGCTCCGTCGTCCGACAAAAATAGAAGCTCTGCGCAAGTGTTGCGAGGGCTGTCGGATGGCCATGCATTGTCGGACTCATTACGCAGCGGATCTGCAGTCGGTTGAATCTCACACATTGATATAGTGGGTGCGTAACGGCTCCGACGACGGATCTGCAGCCGGTACGCATCCAGTGGAATCCAGGGGTAACATTAGTCAAGGTAACTGGAACACTTCATCCCTTATGAGTGGGATGTTTTAAACACTAATGTTTCATAGCTTGGGGGAAAAAACTGTTTATAAAAAGGATCCTGGCTAAACTTTTCCCACCTGTTTCATATATGAATTTCTTGTAAGAAACTAGAAAATGTACCCCATTTCTTCTTTTTTTTTCTCACTTGTCTTCAAAGCTTCCATAAGATAAAACTCAACACTTAGCTGATGACGTTCTGACCTTTAGAGCTATAGACAGTGTTGTCAAAGTGGACAAAACTAGTGCAGACTATGATCTATCATCTCCTCTTCCTGTTATCCTAAGCTGAACCCTGCAGATGAGCCTCAGAGAGGACAGCCCTGCATCACCTGTGGAGAACAGTGTCCTGGCTTTGCGCTGCACAAATGGAGGTAAGAGCATTGCTTCACTCTGATCACGTTGATGCCCACACACTTTCACATGCTAGACAGGAGTGCATTTGATATTAAACCACTCCTGTGCTCTGATGTGAATTTACAGTCAGCTGAGGCATCCATTAATACATGAATACACAATGAGAATGATTTGCTGCCCAGCAAGTGTGACATGTAACCAACTGATAACACCACCAGCAACTGGGCAAATCACCCATTCTGCATTGTGATATACATTTGTAAAAAATGACTGTAGGGTTTCTTCTTCAAGTTACATTCAGGAGGAACCTTTACAGATCTGGTACTTTGAATAGAATCAGCCATCCATACTACTGTGGAGAAACCATTGTTCAGCCCCCGTGTGCTCTAAGATAATAGTTTTTACTGAGGAGACCATTCATGCAGCAGAGAGGATTCCAGCCCGCTGCCTCTACAGTCACTCTGTCATAACTGAGAGGACGTACATTTCCTTACACTGTGAAACAAACCATATATTGTAATGAGAAATGATCATGGTATGAAGTACAGGTGGTTTGGGTTAGTGTGTGAAAGATTAGACTGTGACTAATGTGTGCAACTCTATCTTAGGAATGCACTACAAATAGCATGACATGCAGTGTCCGAGGAGAGTGCTGAACATTGTTAGTTTATCGGTATCAGCTGATTCGTATCACTCTGTAACAAAGTCACTCTATTAGCAGTATTTACCTAATAGAGATGTTGTGAGCTGTATTGGTGTCTCTATGCTGCTTAGTGGCTGCTAGAGCTTAGTTTGTGGAAACAACAAAAACCTTAGGCACATTATGTGAAGATTACAAATCCTACATTGTAATTTTGGAACACAATAAGCTGCTTGGTGTGGTCCAGTGAGGATTACTAAGGGAGAGGCCCAAAATTATAGGATCAACAAAACTGAGCAGTGTGAAGAAAATGCAATTTATTATATCCATTTAAAATTTAATTTATACCATTCTGTAGCACACAAGGATTACTCTAAATACCAGCTTTCCTCATAAACACAGAATATATTGCGTAAAACTACAGCATTTTTCTAAAGGAAAGGTCAGCCAGACTGGAGCCAGCTTATTCAAAGTTAACACTGCAGCCATGGATTCATCTGGCATTTTTCTCTTGATGGGAATCCTCAATGGAAGGGGAGGGTCTGTACCATAAAGACCATCCTGCCTCCTCTGCTGTAAAGTCAACTATTACAGGGGCAACAGCAGGCTCAGGAATGCGGCCTTTGATTGCCTGTCTTTGCAGTCTCACAATAAAAAGTAAACTTTTTCCCCTTGACAAACTGGAAATGCTGTCAGTGGACACAGACTTAAAGAGTCTGACTCTGTGTTTGTGGAGACGGAAGGCTATTTTATGGCTCCAACATTTCTTTGTTCCTCAAGCAAAAATAAATGTGTTTTCATGCTAATTTAGCAAGGTATGGTACTGCAGTAATGGTATGTTTTGGAATGTGGTGGACTTTAAGTGACCCTGAGGTTAGAAATAGGAGATGAAGGGGGCAGGTGTGTGGTGCTCAGCTGACTAAGGCAAAATTACATTTTTCAAATAGATTTGGAGTTCTAATGGGAACATAGAATGACTATTGTGCCTGTGGATACCTATATGAGGTATGATTTCCCTTTAGTCGTGTGGGAGAAACTGGCACCAAATTTATAGCTGTACGGAATTGTTGGACGGATTGGCATAAAATTTGTTGCAGATATCCATGGTGCGGAGAGAATGGATCCTAATGACCTGGTACCACCATGAGGCGGACATTTATGGTTTTGAGTAAATATTAATTCCCCAGAACAATTGTCTAATAATTCCAATCCAAAATTAGTTATCCCTTAATTAGAGTAATCATCATGTAGAAATTTGAAAAAGTCATTTGCTGTGTTCCAATACCCATACTTCCATGAGTACACTTAAATGCAGTACACTATCCGCACTTACTTAGTACACAGATTTCAGCAGGTGAGTGTTGTTCCAAATGACGCTCGCGACAGCCACCGCGGCTTGTCACCCGCGAAAAACTTCCAGCTTTGAAAGGCAAAAAAATGATCCTTTGTGTTGTTTAAACTTCTACAATCCGGCAATATGGCTCCATTAATGCAGCAAATGTGGAAAATGTGCCGGCGTCGTCAGCAATGTTATCTAGACAGACAATGGTCCGCCATTACAAACATTTTTTTCGAGCTGATCGGCTATGCCTGGCTCCGCCTCTTCCGCTACATAGACAAGATGGCGGCCGTTGAGTTCGTATAGTGTTACATCGTTCCACACTCAGCGTTTTGACCGTTATGAGGGCAACATCCAGATCCTTTAAGTACACTTCTTTTCGCCGCGATTGGAATCGGAATACCCTGCGTACTCAAACTAAGTATAGTGAGTACGGGAAGTATAGGTATTGGAACACAGCAATTGTCATTGTCACTGGGTAGATGTTGCTATGCTAGCGTTAGCATTCAGCGCAAAGCACTGCTGTGTAGAGATTCACAGAGCTGAGAGATTCATAGACAGTCTAGCCACTTGTACGGTGGCCCTGAGAGCTCACAGCGCTGCAACTTAAGAAAACACATGCAAATACACAAAACATAAGCAAATTGAGAAAACATCTTCACCAATTTGACAACACAAGTGCAGCATTTATAAAACACGCTGCGAAGACCACACACGACTCAATAAGAAAAAGCGATGCAAAGACGACAACACAATAAGAAAAAGCGCAGCAAATAGGCCACAACAGAAGTGTTTCCAGAGGACACTTAAAAGTGATGCACATGTCTGGACACGCATGTGATATTATCAAGTTATTTCAAGATAATGTTAATTTCACGTTATAACCTGAAATAAGGTGATAATTTCACGTTATAACGTGAAATTATCACCTTATTTCATGATAATGTTATTTTCATGTTATAATGTGATGTATAGCGTTAGCCCGCTAGCGTTAACCCACTAGCAGTAAAACAAATCAAATAAATGAATGATACAAGTTTTAGTTGGTCTCTCTTAACGGCACAGAGTCGGTCTTGTGCTGTGTTCCAATACCCATACATCCCGTACTCACTATACTTAGCTTGAGTACGCAGGGTGTTCCGATTCCGATCGCGGTGAAAAGAAGTGTACCTAAAGGACCCGGGTGTTGCACTCATAACGGTCAAAATGCTGAGTGTGGAACGATGTACACTATACGCACTCAACGGCCGCCATCTTGTCTACGTAGCGGAAGAGGCGGAGCCAGGCAGAGCCGCTCAGCTCGAAAAAATGTTTGTAATGGCGGCCGACGACGCCGGCGCATTTTCCACATTTGCTGCGTTAATGGAGCCATATTGCCGGATTGTAGAAGTAAAGATTAAACAACACAAAGGATAATTTTTTCGCCGTTTAAAGCCGGAAGTTTTTCGCGGGTGACGAGCCGCGGTGGCCGTCGAGAGCGTCATTTCCGGTAAGTGCATCACGGAGTATTTGATTTTAGACAACACTCACCTGCTGAAATCTGTGTACTTTGTGAGTGCGGATAGTGTACTGCATTTAAGTGTACTCATGGAAGTATGGGTATTGGAACACAGCACTGGTCTGGCTAACCCCGGTAGCGCTAGCACGATATCCATCGCCGGCTAAAGTCAGCATGCTATCGATCGCCGGCAAACATTAGCATGTACAGATGTGTGCATCCCTTTTAAGTGTCCTCTGGAAACAATTCTATTGGGTTGTGGTCTATTTGCAGCGCTTTTTCTTATTGAGTTGTGTTGTGGTCTTTGCAGCGTGTTTTCTAAATGCTACACTTGTGTATAGTGAGATGTTTTCTCAATTTGCTTGTGTTTTGTGTATTTGCATGTGTTTTCTTAAGTTGCAGCTGCTGTGAGCTCTCAGGGCAACCGTACACTTGGGTGACATAAGACAAACAATTTATGGATCCATATATGATTTATTCATAATAAAGTTTGAGGGTGATGCAGTTTCTCGGCAGAAACAGCAAAAATGGAGGGCACTGCCAGCTGCAGACATACAGTATGTGGAAGTAAAGCAGTTGTTTCTCATGTGACCCCCAACTTTTGGCACTTAGCAGTTTGAACAAAGCTGTTTTATTTTTAATTTTTACTTTATTTCTTTCAAAGACTTTCAGGTTTGCGATATTTTGTTTTAAAGCACTCATCCCTGCATGAAAAAATGTATGATGAGCGGAGTTCATGTGCATAAAATCTCTATTAAGCTCTTTCAAGTATGTATGTTTAATCCTGTTTTCCACCGCTCCGAGTGTTTCTCTGACATATAATTCATGCATGTGGCTAGACATGTTGTTTATTGAGCTCACAGAGAACATATTGTAAATGAAGATACAGTGAAGGGCATTAGGCTACGCTGCACAGTCCTATTATCCATACTTTCAACATGTGTTTGTCTCAAAATTCACTGAAATATTAATGATTCTCTAAATATTCAATAGATGAATATACAGTACAAGCACTGTTTTTCTCCCCTTTCTTCTTCTTCCTCTGTATAAGATGTTTCCACTGAGCTTAGCTCCCAGGGGTGCTTCAGCATGCATGGTCTTTTATAGTAAGTTGACTGAGTGTGTTGAGGCATTTCCCATTCAGAGTAAAGAGAGGAGCCAGTCTAGTGTAGGGTATTTAAAATCACCCAGGCCTACCAAAACATTACCCTGAAGAATTTGCTGTAGATGTTATTTGACTCAAATGGGAATGTTAAACCTTGTGGCCCGTGTCTACAAACTTTAAAGTGCAAAAAAAGTTAATTCCTAGAAGCCCATAGAGGACTTTAACCAAATGATAATGTAGCATTGACAAATTAAATGTAATTCCACAATAACATCGTACTTTTCCACTTCCTATATACTAAGTCTTATTTAAGAAAAACTAGAAATGGAAAAGCAATTATCCAATTAACATTTTTATATTGACATACTCATATGGATATTCTATGGAAGCTCAAAGGGGATGGTAATGCTGTGATTGGCTAGTACTTGTTGGCTCGATCAGCCCGTGTAATTGACTGCAATGTGGAGTTATGAGTGATAACTTTCTTTGACTAATTTTCTGTAACATGTGTAGCATGAAAGCATGGTGGAAGACTTCTGAAAATGACATATCAAATGCAGTTTCCTTTTTCAAATTGTTAGAAATTGGATTTTTAATGAAAAAATTCTTCCATATTTGGTTACATGTTTATGTTTTATATCAATTTTCAAACTTGAATCAAGATTTGAATATTATCAATTGTACAACTGGTTACAGCTTTGAAAATTAAATGCCAAACAGCTTTTTCCCTTTTTTTTTTTACAACTTAAAGTGAGCATATGTATGTGAGTATGTGGAAATGAAAATACAATTGGATTATTGCATTTAACTCAAATAATGCATACATATGTGGAACATTATAATGCTATTTTGGAACTGCATTTTAATTTTCAAATTAACTTATTTTATTAAAGTCCCCTATAGGCTTCCGTTAAGTGACTTTAAATTTTATTGCAAAAACAAGTGGCTGTAATTAGGGTTGCCTGCACGGTGTCCAGTCTTATTCTGTGATGGAAGTGTGCTGTACAGCTGCTGCTTCTTTACAATGAAGCAAGTTCACAGATCTGGATGGTTGCCCATTGGAGGTGCTCATTTAAAGGCCTGATCGAAGATTCAGGACACCATTCTTCTCTCAGCATCCCTTGAGATCTCTCTGGATAAGGTGGCGGAAGTCGCTGTAGACATCCTGGCTACTGTGCTCACCCTAATGTGCGTTAAAAATGGACGGATAAAAGAGGAGTTTCTGTTACCTGGCTGCTTGTGTGTCAGTGTGCCTGTGTAACTCAGTAAGCTGAGTGGGCTGCTCCGAGCAGGAGTAGATTCTCCTTGCACAACATGCTCCTTCTGAATTATTAATGCCTGCCTTTGGCTCGATTGATTTTCCTTGTGCTAATGAGACTCATTACCAGGCTTATTAGCATGTGCCCTGAGTGTGAATGTGCTACCTGATCGCCCCGATCACATGACCCTCCTCTGCACGACGCTGGTGTGTTTTAGAGCTGTGTAGTGTGTGCTTAAAAGGGTACACTTGACCTGTTTGTAGGCTTAGGTCAGTCCAGACGTGAATCAGACTACAAAGGAGGATTTATGCAATGAGATCTTGCCATTTGCTATTCCTTCATTTCCTCCAGCCAGCAGCACAACATAAAACTTCATTTAAAGCAGCAGGTTTAGTTCAGGTTGCCAGAGCGGACGGGGGCTGGACAAAGCCTTTCCTTGTATGCAACAGGGCCTTAGCTGAAACTTTAGCTGGCTAAAAGCAGCAGTGAGGGGGTAGAAGAGGAGAAGAAAAGATGGTTGCAGTAGAACAAGAGGAACTGAAGTTGAGTTTTAACCCGGCCTTGAATGGCTTGCTGACGTCTGTCCCCTCGGTAACCCAGTCTGATCTGCATAACACAGGCCGGCCCGCTATTCACTGTGTTAACAAGACGGCCTGGCAAATAAAACTGTCAGGGCGCCCAGGCATATGAAAGGGTTCTGGCTATTTCAGCAGAGAAGAAGAATACTCAGTATGAGGTGAAGGGGGAGAGAGAAAAGGAGAAACCATTGGTGGTCGGTGCCACACAATAGAAACTTAAAAGATTTATCACTAAAGCTGTGTCTGTGTATTTGCATGGAGATGGTAAGCCTCCTTGCTTCATTGCTTCCAGGGTTGAAAACACTCCCTACCCCGCTGTCCTGTCCCCCTCCCTGGGCTTGTTTTGGGGCAAAAAGCAACAGCAGCATCTGTGGTGGCACTCGTATGGGTCAGGAGGCATATGGTTTGATAAGCGGGGCTTTTATTGTGTAAATGGTGCTTTTTGTCTTTGTCATTTTCAGGAGATTTGTTTTGAAGGGGTTATATTTTGACAGGTCTGCGGTGTCATGTGATGTATGACGGATGTTCACAGATAATGCAAACCCGGGGAGCTGAGAAGCCCTGATATAAATCATAGTTTGACCTTTTGGGTTCTCAGACAGTGTTGGGCTGAACTTGTCACTTCCCATCGCTCTCCTCTCATTCTAATGCTTTTCTTTCTGCTGCTCTTTTCTCCTTTGTTCTCTCCAGCTTTTTGTATTGCTGGGCAATAAGGCCGACATCTTCTATCCTGATATAGGTGAATTAGCTACTTGACAAGTGAAGACATTAATGCCCATTATAATTTATAGAAATCGATATATCGGTTGATATATTATATATATCCCTGTCTTGAATGATACTATAGGATTGTTTTTTGTCCCTTACTCTTGCCAATTGCCACCAGAATGTAAGTTGGAGTCTCTGTTCTGGGTGAACTATGTGATGACACAATTTCTCAATCACCAAAGCATCTTTTTCTGCATTATATTGATATGTTTTCGTTAATAATGTTTTAATATCAGTGCATATTGGACATAATTTACGCTGATGGCAGTATATCTGTGATAGGCCAATATCAGCCAATAAAATCATCTGACCGATATATGCTTTGTTTACATTTAGTGTCATTGCAGTGTACAAGAAATGGGCATGTAGTGTGAAAGTGTCAAACTTTCATGCCAATGAAAATGAAATGTAAATGAAAAAAGACATTGTGTTAGTGCATTTCTTTGGACTGTATTCTACAAAAAGAGTTTTCTGCTCCTTGTCTCACTACTTGGAACCCAACAATACGATTTTTCCTGATATTTGAGTCACGATAGGATATTATTGCGATTTAAAGCATTTTGCGATATGGTGAGTATTGCGATACAATATATTGCAATTTAACTGTTTAACTGCATTTTGTGTCCACAAAATGAAATTCAATTAACAATTGTTTTGTCAAATAAGAGAATGCCATGTATGTGAAGAGGAGACTTGTGGGAACCTAGATAGGCTATTTTCATTGAGATAGCATGACGTCAGAGGTCCCATGAAAATCACCATGAAACATCAAAAAGCCTTTCTTTTGCAGCATTATTTTGACAAGTTCCCGACGAGATATCCTGACATACAGCGTGCCTATAGATTGCTTAGATGTTCTTGTTTCATATGACCAGTATATTCCTAAAATCGAGCCCGCTACGGCTTCCGGAACGGCGGGCCGTCCGACAAAATATCAATTCTTAGCCGCCATGAATCGATATAATATTGCCACGCAAAATATTGCGATACCATGTATTGATTTTTTCCTCCAACTCTACCAACCACGTCCAAAGGAGAGAAGTAACCCTGTTTCAGCTTTGCTCACACATGCAAAAATCAGAAGGTACAGCATCATCCAAATGACATAAATATTGCTGTCATGCAGTTCAGCTGTTGGTTTTTCGACCTCATGATAGAAACAATCAATACAAACAAAATATATATACATGTCAAATCTTTTTATTTTTGGTTTGGCCATATATATCGTCATATTGGCCAGCCCCCATCCCATCCTGTTTACCATGCATTTCACCTTATTTCCCCCTCATCTCATTCTATCTCACTACCCCATACTACACTGATATTAATACACTTTGATTTCACTGTAGTAGTACAGACTTTGTTCAAATTAAGCATGCCAGTCACGGACACAAAGATGTTCTACGCACAGAGCCGTCTGAGATCCTGAGGGGCCTGTCGATCAGCTGCTGAATTCCAATGAAATCCCAGCATCAAAATTCAAGATCCAGGCTGATGTGACACAAAAACACACACAGGGGTCAAAGCTGGAGATGGCTGCATTCCTGTAGCGTTCCTCATTTCCTCTCTGTCTGTGGTTAAGATTGTCTGGGGGTTTAATAATGAGCACAGGTAAAGAAGCATTGTTGTAAGAACACAATCATGTAATTGTGCACTCAGAAGAAAGTACATCTCCTTGATAAGATGTTATTGGAAATTCTCAGTAGTGTACACATCTTTTATTTGATTTGGTGCGATAGAGTGGCATTGTGTTGGCGGTTTATTGGTTGGCTGTGTATTTGTCGACCCTATCGGGAGAGAGGAAATTCCCTTCATTTGGTGTGATACCTCTGTAGCAGATGCTGGAGCATGTTTCAACTTCACGTCAAAAACAAAGATGGATGTGTCAGCAGTGAGCTGTAAGGATACCAGCAGGTAGTGTCATCTCATCCACCAGGTGGGTTCTGGACGTGTAACTGGAGATCCTGCGAGGTGTTGGGTTGCTCTTTTGCTCCTTGCTTGTAATTGCTTTTGTAACTTTGTTGCACCTGTATTATTACTCTTGCATGACTTATTCGACAGAAGAATTATTTTTTTTTTATGTCATTTAAGCTGCTTCTGAAGCTTAACATAACTGTAAGAAAAGTGCAATGCTGTTGTGCAGTCAGTTTCATTTTCTTTAGGTTTGTTTTGTTTTTTGTCTGTGGAAGAATCTGTCCCTGTGTTGTCCCTGAACAACAGCACCACAGGAGGTTAAAGATGTCAAAGTGAGGGCTGTTTTTCTCACTTCGGTAGAGACCTCAGACAGATATGTTTGACTGCTCCCTCACCACTGTGACTCCTCTTTTTATATTCAAGATGAGACATTAAAGGGCAGTGTCAGCTTGGCATTACATTATATATTCCCGTCATTTAGACTCTTAATATTCGCCTGTTTTTCATCCAATATGATATTTTTATGTCTTATTGTGTCTGTAGATATCTGACATAGAAGATTTATGAACAGTGTTGAAGAGAGGTGACGCATCATGAAAAGAGGAACTTAGGGACATGTCTAAAATGTGTATTTAAAATAACATATTGTGAGTTTCCAATAAGAAAATATATTATAATAATACAATAAATTACAAATCCTGGTGAGTCGTGTTAGAGAGTGGGGGATGAACCAAGGTAGTTTTTTATTAAGGTTTTACATAATCTTTTTGCAAATTTGAATGAGGACAGAGTGAAGGACACTTAACTTGGTAATATAATGTATTATGCAAATACTTTTCATGCATTTTTATGTATGCAAGGCACCGATTTGGCAGAAAAGTATTTTTTAAATCCTCAAACTAAGTCCTGGTATGTCAGATTAAGTGAGTACGATGCTCTCGCTTTCAGTCCTCAGCTGTTTTCCTCTCTGGTGGTGAAGCATGCTAAACTGACCAGCAGGAGGCAAACATGTTCAACTGACACACTGAACTCCAGCACTCACTTTGTTTGCAAAAGGTCACTCTGTCAGGTCCAAGATGAAACTGATACACAGGAGATAAGAAAATTAATTTGGTTCAGTGTTGGGGGGCAAGGGAGTCTTGGATGGTTACCACTAAACAATTAAAGGATAAATAAATAAAGAGCTACAAAGCATTCATAAAAGCTCATTCTCTCTTCAATTTCTGCAGTCTAACACACTACTGACACATTTGTCAACAGAAAAACACTTAATGATAAACCATAATACTGAGTCACCACATCATATAACGGCTCTTAAGCTACCAAGCAGCAGAAGCCAATAATAGTCATCCACATTACAGTCCATAATCAAAAATCTCTCTTTAATCTGCACAAAGTGCATCTCTGTACTTCAGCAGTATTGAAAAATTCACTGTGCCATCTTATCGAACCCAACACATTCTCTTTCATACAGTCTTAATAGAGCTTTATTGTATAGCACAGCTGTGTAAGTGATGTTTTCTGGCAGCTTCTGCAGCAAAGCGAGTAGCTTTACTCTGATCCACAGCAGCTCCAGTATTTTCCCTGCTTCTCTTATCAAGGTCATCTCTAACAGGTGCTCATGCATTTGGATTAAGTGTGATAGGCATCAGAAAAGTCCTTTCAGTCCCTCACAGATGACAGTATATGTGAGCCTAATATGCTCTTATATAGGCATAAAGATAAGATAAACAGTGAGTGTTATTTAATCTCTGTCTTTGCAGACTATCTTTGGAATCAGCCTGTTATCTCTCACTTATTTAAAAGCTTTTAAACTTCTATGCATTAATGAACTGGTGAAAATAAAATTATGCATCCAGGTCAATATCAGGGATGTTTTTTCTTTCATGCTTAACTAACCTTTTCACAACATGTCAGTCAATTTGCATGGATGAGAGGCATCAGTGATGCTGGAGTGAGTTACTATCTGGGGAAGAGGGTTCAGTCAGAGGTGAAATGAGTGAATGAGGAGATGAAGCAGAGACACAATATATGTATGTTTCACAGTGTAAAAAGTAGGAGAGTAACACTGTCCCTGGTAAAAATGGGAAAAATTCTGCCCAAATGACTGATGTGGAAGTCAAAAATGTATCAAAGTGCACTGAATTTATGTGTAAAATCTCTCTCCGTCTGAATTTAAAAACTGTTTTGCTCAGATGTTCTGTACAGTTGCTCTAAATTAACACAACATGGTTGTAGGCTTGTACCACTTGAAGCTAGTTTTCATTCTTCTCACATTAGCAAACCTCTTTAATTCCCCCTGATCTGTGCGCTGGCAATGCTAATTCACTCCGATTTTTGCCCTGGTGCTGATCCGTGCCTTAATGAAGGCTTAGCGTGCTAAGCTGCCTTTGAACTGTCACTGGAAATAAAGGGAGGCAGGCTCACTGCTGTCATATGCACAGCAAGTTAGCATTTACTGCGATCAGGCCTACAATTCCAAGCCGCCCACCCCGGTAGAGAGTTCATTCATGTCATCCTGATCGTTTCGCCTGTTTGTTACTTCATGCACTTTGGCTGGTGAGATGTTCAGGTTTTGACTTCAGCTAACTGATATCATTGCTCTTTAAAGCAGTACATCTTCCATTAACTGCAGAGTTTAACTGTCACTTATTGTGTGTTGTTTTATCTCATTCAGTACAAGCAATGCTAACACACACTTTTTTCTGTCTGTCATCCACACTTAGAAAGGTGTGAAACACATTCTCACTGGTCTCTTTTCAATTAATGTTAGATAACACATACACCTGCCCAGAGAGTTGGCATTCACATCCTGTTGTGTAAGCTCCCCCCACAGTCTCCCACTAGATGAACAAGCTCCAGCAGCCTTAACAGCTACACACTGGATACTTGAAAACACTTAGATTCAATTTTCATCAAAGTGTCTGCATGTCATCAATTTGCATATTTTGTGCAACAAACTAAATGGTAAATGGACTGCACTTATATAGCACTGTTATTCAAAGCGCTTTACAGTACAGACTGCGCCCATTCACCCATTCACACATTCACAAACATTTTCAAACTGGTGGCTGAGGCTATCCTAAACGGTGCCACCTGCCACCGTTGGGAATTTATTCATACACCAATGAATACAGCAGCGGGAGCCATTCGGGGTTCAGTATCTTGCCCAAGGATACTTCGACATGTAGGCTGCCATGGTCAGGGTTCGATCCAACCACCAACCTTCCGATCAGTGGGTGACTGCTCTACCAATTTAGCCACATCCGCCCCATAGAATGGAATGCCTTTATTGTCACTATACACATGTACAATGAGATTTGAGAGCTGAATCCAAAAAGCAGCGCGACAATAAATAAAATATATATGAAATAGAAAAATATACAATATAAACATAAACATACATAGGCAAGTAAATGTAAAGAAAAATATATACGATATAATGTAAACATAGGCAAGAAAGGGAGGTAAGGTGCAAAGTCTTCAATTCAATTTGCCAGAAGCAGATATGATGCTATGCAGTGTTTATAAATATATTGCACGTTTGAAGGACAAATTATTGCACAAATTATTGCACATTGCCAGGTATAGTATATTTAAAAAAGTAAGAGATATTGCACAGTAATAGAGTCCATATGAAAATCAGTGCATATAAGAGTTCAGGGTTGTTATTGCTTTTGTGAAGAAACTGTTTTTGAAACGTTTTTTTTTTTTTTTTACTTGCTGCACCTGTAGCGCCTCCCTGAGGGCAACAGGTCATACGTAAAAACATAAAAAAACAACAACATATAAGCTGTCCAAAATCTGAAGCGATTCCACTTTTATGTCATACAATTACATATCATCACAATGATAAACAATACTAGGAATCTGTAAGTATGCTAGTGGCTCCAAACAGCATTGCTATGAGCATGCTTACATGCTCACAATGATAATGCTAACGTTTTGGCTTAGCATGTTAGCACACTAACATTTGTTTTAGCACTAAATGCAAAGAACAGCTAAGGCAGGCATCTGGTCACAAACCAGAGTATTGGATAGACAGGGAATTTGACCTGGTGGTGTTAGCTGAAAAGTCAGGGTATTAAAACCTTGTGTCCTCTCTTGGGACCATAAATGTCTGCATCAAATGTCATGGCAATCCAGTAGATGAGAGTATTTCAATAAAATCGAAAAGCCTGCTAACGGAGCTAGAGGAAAAGTCAGGGAATCAACAAAGTAATTCAAATATATCATCTGGTAACCACGAATGTAAATACAATAGACATAAGTTTAAACATAGTTTCAGTCCATCAAGTAGACCATGAGATGGTATTGGAGCTTGAGAAAAAGGAATCAGAGAGAACATTTTGTCATCTGGGGACCATGGATATCTTTATCAATTTCTGTACAATCTATCAATCCAAACTCATAGCAGCAGTAAAGCAAACGTGTGGGACTCACCAAAGTCATAAGGAGTTATCCTCTGGGAACAACGCATGTCCAATAGTTATTCCAGTGTGGACAGTGGTGGACAGAGTGACTTGAGAAAAACTGAAAATCAATAAACCTCAATGATTGAAAAGTTATCAAATTTGATAATGATGAATTGTCTCGACTGATGAGTTATTTCGGATAATAGAACAGTTGGTGTAGGGGAAAATGGGATTGATGAAAAAAAGAAGTGACTAATGGAAAAAGTAAACCATTTTTGTTACTTTCTCCTCATAATTTGGTCTTTTTTTTAAATGTATATGTTGTTTATTGTATTCAGTGCCCATTGAATCTGCTGCTGACATACCCTCTGTATGACTGCTTCCACCAACCCTTCATCCGTGCGGCCCCCTCTCTCTTCCTCCCCGCATCCATCCATCCATGCACCTCCACATCTATCCAGTTTAAAGACTGCCAGCCCAGTGCAGCGAGGTTTAAGCAGTGCACCACTTCAAAGACCTCTTTGATTCTCTCCTCCTCTTGTTTTACCCCCCCTCTTCTCTCTGTCCAGCCACCTGTTCCCATCCGCAGGGTTGTGTGTATGTGTGTGTGTGGAAGTGAAAAATCCTTGATCAGAGCCGTACCAGCGGCGTTGTTTGAACACACAGTCTTAGATGGATTTCATGTGTTTGGAAGACTTCCTCAGAGGTGATTTTGGAAAAGGATTGCCCTGTTTAATGTCTAAGATTGTAGCAGCCAATAGAGGTCAGCATTGTACAACAGCAAATAAATGCTTTTTCCCAGTTGTCATCTTTGTATCATGGGTTCACGCATAAACTGGAGTATGTGATTGTCAGAGTAACCAGGAATGAATGTATGACTGATAACAAACACTTAGAGAGCATCACTGCACAAAGAACAGCACTTTGTTCATTAGGTTAACCTCATATGTAAGAGACATGCTGACAGTTTCTCTTTGACTTCCCCATTACTTTAATGACTTGTCCTATTTTCATTACAGACCCAAACTCCCAGTGGAACCCAAAGCCTCATTTATCCAAACTGCAAAAGAGGAGCTTGATGACTCTGCAGTGTTAAATTATTTGATTGGTTTATTGATTCAGCCGGCCTACTGATTATTGGATGGCCTGAGTGGCAATATTGACGTGAGAGAATTGACTCTTGCTGTCTAATATTGAAGAAAGGGCTGAGACAGCCACTACATCAAACAGCACTGAGGAGAAATCACAAGGCTTATTTGCCATATTGATTGAGCAGTTTGATAAGTGGGTTGAGTTTTATTTCTGTTTGTTAAATTGCAAGAGTTTTTTTACAAACACATTTAAACTCTGTGATCTATTGTCACAGCTTTGACCCCCATCTCGCTCCCTGTCTTTCTCTTCCTTCCTCCCCCTGTCTGTCTGTCTGTCTCTCTCCGTGTATGATTTGTCGTCATCTGAGGAGTGGGCGAGGTGTCGTCTTAGTTCTGCTCACAGCTTTGCATGAGTCAAAGCTGAATCTAATAGGCTGGATGAGCTGTGATGCTGTTACTGCTTCTTTTCAGCTGGTTCTCCGACACTTTATCTCTGTTGTGTTTTTGCCGGTTTTCTCCTGTGTGTGTGTGTGTGTGTGTGTGTGTGTGTGTTGTGTGTGTGTGTGAGTGTGTGTGTGTGTGTGTGTGTGTGTGTGTGTGTGTGTGTGTGTGTGTGTGTGTGTGTGTGTGTATTAATAGCAGAGAGGCTCTTAAGTGAAAGCTGAAGTCCATGGATGAGAGAGTGGGCTGGTTCTCAGTGCCAAGCTGTACAGGTATCTATCAACTGATCTGGGTGCAGAGAGAATGGAAGGGGGGCAGGAAGCAGGAGATGAAAAAAGGCTCTGAAGCATGGCCAGCTTGCTCTGATAGAGGCCTGAAGTAACACACTACTTCACTGACACTCTAGGTCCCCACACATGCAAAAGAGAGAGAGAAAAAGTATTGTTTGTGTTTGTGCTGGGCCATATGGAAGTGTTCATCTGAAACAAATAATTAAAAAAATGAATTTAACCCTTAAACAGGCATCGTGCACCAGGAGATACACAGTCTTTAACATCCTGTAGGGGGTGTGCTGGGAGGTTTTCATTAATCTAGTTAGCATTTATCAAAAGTCTTGTCTGGTATTAGTATCTAGATCACATGATTTGGTTCAGGCTATCTTGCATCGTTTCGTCAACCTGATCAGAAAACATCATGGCCGCCAGTGATGGAGAACCTGCTTCCTTTGGGGTAAGTAATCATATATTAGTCATACTTATTTTCAATAAAACAACAATATAAATTCCTAAAATTAATTAGGACATTTGTCTTAACATTCTGATGAAGAAAAAAATACTTCAACTGTGTTTGTGGTGTTACTTAGCAGCTTTTGAAATGTATGTATCCGCTGAGATACGTTGCCAGATTAGGGGTAGAAATTTGGTCAATGTGCATTATTCAAAATTTTGTTTCAAACTGGAAGGCATGTTAATAATTACTGCAATACCAGATATTAGTATGCACAACTGTGCCCATTACAACAGTATAAGTGTATTTTACTTTAAAAAATCTATTTATTTTCAAGCAGGGCATCTCGGCTAGGTCCTTTTATGGGAAAAGAAAGGAAAGCACAGGAATGAGAGTGATAGAGGAGATCCCTGCAAGTTCTTCTGACTCTGAGTCAGACAGTGATGAAGATCAGGAAGTCATTTTCAGCCAGCATGAGTTAGACGCAGTGAGTGAAGGCAGTTCTGATGAGGATGAAAGTTCTGATCAGGAGGATGAAGAGATGGATCACAGTGCAAAGTCCAAACGAGCCAAGGGATTCAGGTGACAGTAGTCTTATTTAGGGACACTTATATGTGCAATCCATACAAATGTATGTATGTTGTAGTTGATGTAAGGTGAAAAAACACAATCTTTCTGTGTGGTATGCTTGTGATATTTACTGAAAGTACCATGCCACTAACCAGCTAAATTCAGTCCATACTTGCTAATAATACCATTTTGTACAAATAACAAAGCACAGTTATTTTTTTTTGTATATATTTTTGTTTGTTTTTTACAGCTGGCGTAAGAAACGGTTTGAGCACCAGTCAACAGCAGCTGCCAGTGTATTCAGCGCACCTGATGAGCTGTCTTCTCCACGTAGCTACTTTGCCCAATTTTTTGATGATGATCTGTTCCAACTTATTGCTGGACAAACAAATCTCTATAGCTGTCAATTAATTGGAGCCAGCATTAACACTACTGTGGATGAGATTAAGTCATTTGTTGGCATTAAGATAATCATGGGAGTGGTGAGAATGCCATCCATGGATGATTATTGGGCAGAAGGCACACGTTATGCCAAAATAGCCAATGTGATGTCAGTAAAAAGGTTTAAATGCCTCTCACGATTCATCCACTTCCAAGACAATCAGACATCAAGCCAAGATCGGCTCTGCAAAGTGACACCAGTGCTGGAGCACGTAAGAAAGAAGTGTCTGGAAATTGAGAGTGAGAACAAGTTCTCAATAGATGAGATGATGGTCCCTTACAAAGGAACAAAGGCTGGGTCTCTCCGACAGTATCTCCCGAGCAAACCTCACCATTGGGGCTTCAAGATCTTTGTTCGAGCAGGCGTTTCTGGCATAGTGTATGACTTCCTGACATACACAGGAAAGAGCACATTTGGCACAGACCAGGGTCCAGCCAAAGAACTTGGAGTTGGAGCCAATGTTGTGATTCAACTTTGCAAGACAATTAAGAACCCATCAGAGTGTGTTGTCTACTTTGACAATTTTTTTACCTCCCTACCACTCATTGTGCATCTGAAGGAGTCCCTTGGTTTGCGAAGTCTGGGAACCATACGCAAGAACAGGCTTAAAGGGTGCACACTTGAGGATGACCGTGCTCTGCTGAGGCAAGGAAGGGGAAGCTTTGACTACAGGGTGGATAATGAGGCAGAAGTGGCTGTTGTAAAATGGTCTGACAACAAAGCTGTCACCTTAGCTAGTTCCTGCGCTGCAATCAGCCCGCTCAAGGAAGTCCGGCGTTTCTCCAGAGAGGAGAGAAGAAGAGTTGCTGTTCCCTGTCCAAACATTGTGTCACAGTACAATGTCCACATGGGAGGAGTTGACCTTGCTGACATGATGGTGGCCTTGTACCGCACCCCTGCAAGGTCCCACCGGTGGTACCTGGGCCTCTTTTGGCAAATGGCTAATATAGCCATCAACAATGGATGGCTGCTGTATCGTCGAGATGCCAAAAGCATCGGTGTGCAAAAGCACAAAAAGCTCAAGGAATTCAGGCTGGAGGTTGCAGATACCCTTATCCACAGTGGAAAGAAGAAGGGAAAGCCTTCCAAGGGAGGGGAGGAGAATGTGCACAGCCCCACCAGATGCATACAAAGGCCAACAACCCAAAGACCCATGGCTGATGTCCGCCTTGATCAAGTGGATCACTTCCCAGCCTTCACAGACAAGGGAAGGTGCAGGCTTTGCCCAGAAGGACAGACAACAATCTACTGCACAAAATGTGGTGTTCGTCTATGCATTGTCACCGGGAAAAACCCACGCAACTGCTTCCAAGTGTTCCATAAAAAATGAAATATAGACAGGAAATAAGGAGTATTGTTCATAGAGTTCCCACCGCTATGGAAAACCTGGACCCACGAAGCTTTCTCCAGTGTTCAGTTGTGTATGCATCATTTGAGAAAATGAAATTGCTGTGTTGTTTTGTTTTTATGTAATCTTCAGTGCACAAAATGTTCAAAATGTTCATTATGAAATGTTCCGTTTTTGTGTCACTTTTTTATGAGATTACTAAATTGGATTGGTAAAAATGAATAAAATCAACTTTAAAAGTGTTGTGTGTAATGTAAATGACCAAAGAATAAAACAATGTATAAAAGATCTTCATCAAATTAAACATTAATATGTTTATCATTTGGGCTCTGTGTATACCTTTATTGGGCAACGTATCCTGGGAGATACAACTCATAAAATCCAAAATATTGCATATATATATATATTGAATGTGGAAATATTTTTCTTAGGGCCTAAAGACATAAGTGATAACACTAAATTATTTTTTGCAACTTATTTTCTACTCCTGCCTGTTTTAGGGTTAAACAAATTGGCTACAGTTCTGCTCATTTATGGCTGTTTCTAACAACAGATAATGGATTTTTGAGGCAGACTTTTCTCAGTACATCCTCATACCTACATAACAGAACAGGTGTCTTGCCAAAAAACAGTCAAAACAACACTTATGACCTTTCTATTGAATGTTGTGAAATGAGCACCGTTGACATTTGAGATTTTGGATTTCTATGAAATTGGCATTTCCAGAAGGAAGAACTGTAATCACTTGGGTGATCCCTTCATCTATAGTGCCACCATCAAGCCAAAAACTTTGATTTTACAAAAAAAGTATTTAAAAACAAGAACCCCATCAGCCTCCACTCTACTTTGTGTTTGGTGCAAGTTAGCAAATGTTGCTAAGATGCTTAACTTAGTTGGTTGGTGAACATGGCAAACATTATATATACATACATATATATACATTATAAACATCAGAATATTAACTTTTGTACTGTATGTTGTCATGGTATCATTAGCGTTTAGCTCAAAATACAACTTCACAGAGCCACTATCGCAGGACATTTTCCAGCTGGAAATTACGTGTGACACTGTTCCTGTACTGTTCACATGATGGGCATCGAATGAAGTAGAAAATAAATTGCAGGGTATCACAATACCCTGCTAAGCTAAGCTTATGCCTGATATGTCATCTTGGAGGATTTATTGGCCTAGCTGCAGTTTCTGTAGTGTCCATTTAAACAAAATGAATGATTTTAAGGCTGTATTTCTGCACATATACACAGTTCAGATTGAAAAGACAGATGGATATAAAGAAAATAATGTGACAAAGATTTAATCAAACACAAAAAGCACATTTTCACGGTGCATGCTGTAGCCAGTCCAGACACGAGGATGTGAAGTACCATGACATGTACTTTTAAAGGCCTATGTTTTGCAGAGAGAGACGGCGTGGGCACAGACATTGAGTCATTTGGATTAAAATGGATGGAAGTGGGAGCCAGTAATGCAGACACCTGACAAAGTTACCTCAGATTGAAGCCATCATCACCTTTATTGCTCATAATAGAGTCTCTGTTGCTTCAGCTTAACTACTTAAGAGCTCTGCTATTCTCTCTCTTCTCCATCTTCCTTTATCACTCATCCGACCAAGTTTATTTGTGCGGGTTGACTGGTTGCCAAGGCAATGAGTGTGCTGTAAGTTTGCTGCTGCCTTGACAACAGGCCAGACAAGTACTGCATTATCAGTATGACAATAGAAGCAGGACAAATAAGAATGGACAGAGTGAAGACGCAGACGAGAGAAAGGGAGAACTAAGAAACAAAGAGGTTGCTGTTGCTGACTTGACGTCAGACTTCGCTGAGTGTTCCTGTGGTCAGTAATACAGAGTAGCTAAGGGCTGCGTAGGCAGAATAATACTCAAAGAGAATAGCATCGTGTTCGAGTTGTTATTGGCTGTGGTTCAATGAAATGTGTTATTGTTCCATGATCGGAAAGTTTTAAAAGCTTTTTGACCCCCGCTAAGGATACAACTCTGTGGGAAACAGTGCTTTGCTTTTTTTTCTGATAAAAAGTGTCAAATTTAATTATGCTGAGTATCAAAAGATCAGCATTGCATTCGTAGAATCTAACTTGAAGCTAACACGATACCCTGAATTTAATACAGCTATCTAAATTGTTTCAAACAGGGTGCTCCTTTTTTTCTGTTACCTCATTGATTTATTTTGGGTTTGACTGAAATTGATGCTGTAGTCAGCAGGAAAGTCGAGATCCCACATAGCTTGCATTTCTGCCAGTGACATTTGATTGACTTCCTCCTGCGAAACATAAAACAGACACACACATCAAAATAATCACAGCCAGACTTTTGTGGAGTGCAATGCTGAGATATGTATGTGAAGAAATGTCCCTGATTCATGCTTCACTTAGTGGTGCGGGCCCAGTAGTGCTGGAGCTGTGGAGGCATGTCTTCCATTTGTGAAGCCTGAGTATCTTGTGAAACCAGAGAGCAGAGTAACTTTCCAGCCAGGTAGCCTTTCATTGTAAACCCCCTCTGTGATTTATTTTTCAACCCGATACTCTTGTAGTTATGGCTAGCAGACAGACTGTAACAATTCTTGAATTTGATGTTGAAAGAGCTCAAATTAGCTTTGACTACGATTACGATACCCAACACTGGAAGCGTGTACGCCGTGGTAGGATAGAATTGGAAAAACTAAATGTGCACCTGGAAATCTAATCAAAATGGGAGCCAAGAGTTGCACCTTTGACTTGGTCCAGTTGATCAGAGGATGACTCACACCATCAGTGACTGTATCACACATTAGTCTCAGGGGCGGATGTAACGCTGGTAATGTGCGATCACACATTCTGTGCTCCTGGCAGCGTCCCAGGCTGTCACATCAGCCGTCCCATCAGTCACGTAACACAGTGGTTTCCAGCCTTTTCTGTCACATACCACCGTCAGCCCTCTCTGATGACCTTCAGTACCTGTTCATCAACACTCAGCATGTTCCAAAAACCTTCTTGTTTATATAATGAACTGGATATTAACTATCAATTATATAAAATTGGATATTGTTACTATACTTTTACATTCTGCTCTTGTTCTTATTTGTAGTTTTAAAGTTCTCAGAAACACCAATTTGACACTTGGACTTATCTCTTTAGGACCTGCGTCCTTTCGTCCTTGTATAAATGTCCGGTCTTGTCCGTAACTTTGTGTTGTGTTGCTGTGTGTCTTCAACAGGCCTCTCTTGAGAATGAGATCCTGTGTCCCAATGACATTACCTGTATAATTAAAGGTTAAATAAATAATTATAATAAAAATCAATGAAAAAAAAATCAATTGATCCGTCAATGTCAGTCATAACAACCAAATGGCTGAGTGGGGGTTAATTTAATGTGAATTAATGTGTTTGAATGCATGTAATTTATTATTGAGAGATGAAATGTATATCCTCTCAAAACTTTATTAATTAATCTCTTTCAAATATGAAAATGAAACCACAATTAACAGAGGAAGAAAATTATTATTAATATGGGCGACCATGTATCTGTAATTTAGCTAAATATTTCAGCCATTAACCACTTTTAGCTATTTCAGACAAGTAGTGATTTGTTTAGCAAACAATCTCACCATCTACCTAGCTACTTTATAGCAGTCTAATTATTTAACCTTTTAAGCATTACATTTAGCTATTTCAGATATTTAGCCATTTATTAGCAAACAATATCAGCCATTTAGCTAGCTATTTTTTAGCTAACTTATTATTAAACATAATTATCCATTAGTTTTAACTATGTAAGACATTCAGTTATTTTTTAAAAAATCATACATTTAGCCATTACTTTGAACTATTCAAGCATTTAGCGATAGCTTTTAGCTATTTTAGTCATTTAGCCATTACTTTTAGCGAAAGGGTTCAGCCATATAGCTGTTTACTTTTTAGCTGTCTATAATTTTTACAATTGATCCATTTCAACCATCTATCCATTAATTTTAACTATTTCCACCATTTGGAATAACTGATTGTTTCCTTAAACCATTTGAGCAGTCTTACAACTTGTGTCCAACACCTGAACACAATTTGTAACTGTTTTTAATTTAATTTAATTTTATATTTTGTATTTTTTCTTAAACTAATTGGGCTACTCACAAATTTTTCATGTACCCCATTGCGACTGCAGAACTCCCCCCTGGTTTACAAGATCCTCTGTGAATCAGTAATGTAACAGATGGGTATATAAACCCGTGTTGTCCTGTACAGCCATGACAGTGAATGTGACTTTAGTTAAGTGGCAGCGTGACTGCAAAGTCCAGAGGCGGACAGCAGAATGGGCTGATCTGTTGAATCAAAAGGCTGTTGTATGCATGTCAGAGGTCAGCTTTTAACCAGCAAATCCCCTTTTCTCCCATCTAATCCTCTGCCCTGGGGTTTTCCCACACCACAGGGCTCATCTTAGACCAACCAGACCGCAGACAGACGTGATGGCTCCTGATAGCTTCCACAAGCCTCACACAAGATATACAAGTAGTCATATTTCCAACAAAGATTTTTTGGCCTCCAGGTATGGCAGAACTGTGGCACCAACTCCAACAAGCAAGTTAGATCAACATGTGATCACGCAGCGGATTAATATTTTACTGAATGTGTGTCGATCGGATGTAAGGACATTACAAGTGGCATATTCATTTTGGAGACTAGCATTGGGGTGAAAATAATCATAATGACCAAGACAATAATAGTGACATAATTATTTATAAAAAGTTCTAGTTTGCAGTTTGTTCTTGTTTGTCTCCAGGCACTCATGATCGCCAGTCAGAAAACTGTCTACCCATCAACAGCAGATTTTTCAGATCTACAGGTATATAATCAAGAAAGGGTGTCCAAACAATTAAGAACAATTCATCCTTACCCTTTACACCAGCTTGTAATCTTTCATGATGGAGGATATCAAAGATCTCCCTGTACCAAAGGGTGACACTAGGTGGAATGGTTTTGATCCAGTTTTTTAATATACACTTTCGAGCAACGAGAAGGAGTTTATCAAGGAGCTTATGATGTGACGCAGTGAGATGTAAGTCCCTAGAGGGAAGGCCTAGGAGGAAGACCCCAGGGTCTTTCTTAATTTTTATTTTAAATATCCCACTGACTACCTTTGAAATAAGTGACCAAAATCTGGAAATTAGTTTACATTCCCAAAAGTAATGGAAATATGTCCCCCTTTCTAAGTTGCACTTGGTACACAAAGGAGATATGGAGTGGTCAATTTTTTACACGTCTATTTTAAAAATAATAACACTCTTTTGGAAGATTAACTTTTTGTGATTTCAACCATTAAATAAAAAGTTGATACTAAGCCAAAACCATTGCTGTTTCTTGGGAATTTCCATGTAGCACTTCATAGGGCAATACTAAGCTTAAGTAGCTAGCCTTCATCTCAGGTTTCTTATTTGCAGCCTGTGGATTTACAGATTTGGATTCATAAAAGTAAATATCTGTTACCTGAATTTGCAATTCAAAAGTATTTTAGGTAAGCAAATGTAAATTGTTTAGTGTGCAGTGATCTCTAAAAAAAAAGACAATTGATTTAGCTAATAAGGAGCTATACAGGACTTGTCATATCACGCGTTAATGAACTGCTATACAGTATCTCATTTTAGCAATTTTTCAGGTGTGATAAGCAGGCTGGCAGCAAGGGAAACCATTGTTGAATAATGTGTGAACAATGCAATGTATAAATAACGGGATGTTTTCCAGTTCCTCCCAGTCTGCCAGGATTGTGTGAAAACAGCATATGGGTGATTCTCATGAAGACAGTCTAAGCTATGTCTGTGAAGATTATAAGGACATACTTTAAATATATTTCACTTTTATATGAATGAACAATATAACCAAAATGAGGCACAATTCATTGTTTTGTGTTAAAATAATATTTTCTACATTTTTAAACATATTTTTGATTCACAATTTTATTACTGTAATGCGTCCAGATAAAATGTCATGGTTTCCTCACACTTGTATACAATAAATATTTAACATACATTTGTTTGAAATGTATAATTTAACAGAATATATCAAACAACGGTTTTTGACAATGTATAAAGAACAAAATTTGAATGAAAATTGATGAGAAAAAATGGTTATATGTTACGGTAATGATAGAATTGTTTGCATTAAAAATGTGTATATTTTAATAAAATACATTTTGGTGATACGAGCTACCCTTGAGCATATTTAAGTGCTTGCCAAGGGGAAAAAAACAAAAACCTTTAGTTGTTTTTTTTATTTATTTAAGAATGTGTTACGGTAATGAATTTAGCTCACAGTGTCTCTAAAAATGTCAGAAAATACCTTAAAATTCTTTAAAAAGATTATAAATTTATATTAAACAGTGACTTTATATTGTATAGGTTATAAAGGGTCAAAGAAAATATGTTTTCAATGCTCTTGGATTATTGCTATGAGCTGCACCATTTTCATGAGAATTACCCATATGCTTAAACATGCACAAGAGCAAACATTTAATGCAGTAGTTGGTTAAGCGAAAAAAACAGATTTTGTTACACAAGGTGGGGAACGTCACTGGGTACCACAAAAGCCCCATCTTCACCTTGTGTCATTTAGTTGTTAATAATTTTACATATTGCAAATAAATACAGGAATTTACAACACAATATTAACTATGATAAATCCTACTTAATTGCCTAATCTGTGAGTCCTGTCCCTGTGTTCTGTCAGCCTGATTGACATGGGATTTTGAGGCAATACTGATTTTTATCACAGATAACCCCTATGAAAGGAAAATAGATATTTTTCTTTTTGAATTGTGCGCCACTTTTGCACCAATAGGACTATGCAAAAGTACCCAGAAGGTTGATTTCCTAAACAAATAACTTATTTTGAATGTTTAACATTATTATACGTTGTACATACAATCTACTACTTTGTCAACCAATTCTAGAAATGGTAACTGAGAAAAATAATGAATAACTAAAACTAAAAAAATGTAAATAAATAGCTAATTATTAACTAAGACTATAACTAAATAGCCCCAAGCACAGGTTTCTGCATGGTATATACTATTTTTAAAAGTTTTAATATTGGTGCATATTGGAAAAACTGTACGCTGATATCAATAGATAGGAATATGTCTGTGACTGGCCAATAATGTCTGTCAACCAGGCTCAATTTTGAAGACTATATTTTAGTTTATATTGTGCTCACATACTGCATATGTCAAAATAGCTCTGAAGTTTCACCAAATATCCTCAAACTAATTTACAGATAGAAAAACAAGTAGTAATCCAGCAGGAGCTGGTAGGAACTCTGAGGCGACGGTGTACAAAAACAACATATACAGAGATGTGGTGGTTTGTGCAGGCACCCAGTCAGGGTCCAGCAACACATTTGTGCCTCAGGACCCTCTTTATGTTTCTCTCTGCTGGTGGTATCATCAGTCCACATTTGCCCTCAAAGAGACTCAGCAGTTTAGGCCCGTAAAGCTGACTGGACTTGCTTAGTCAGGGAGGCTTGTGATCCGCACTGTGTATCTCTGCATTCTTTAACAGTGAGCTTAACTTCGCCTCAATTCAACCCCCCTCTGTAAAATAGCATGGCCTCGGGCGTACACAGACCACATTACACACACACACACTCACACTCACACTCACACTCACACTCATACACAGACATTCATCAATTCCCCCACAGACTGAATCGCTCATTTGGTGTGGAGATCAAAGAGTCCAATATTTATAAGTGGTCTTGGGGTGTAATTTGTTTCTCGTTTGATTCTGATGAGACCATCCCCGTCTGCCCTTTTATTTATCTACGTGTTTATTTATTTATCTGTTTAAACCGAACCTCTTCTTCCTCATTACAGCGCTTTAATGTCCTTGCAGAGCGGAAACTTAATTGACATATAATGAACGCCGTGCGAGCACGTTGGGAGAGAAATGTAAATTGTTTGCCTGCAGCTCTGGTGATGAAACAGGAGGAAGACAGATTGAATAACCCGCAGTGTATGGAAAGTCCTGTCTCCTGTCATGTGGGAACATGAAGATCACACCGCCTGAGCTCATGGCCTGTATATTTTTTTTGGCACATTTGAACTCCCATCTGGTTGGCTTATGAGACTCTTGTCTTTGTTTGTTTGTTTGTCTTCTAAGTGTTTTAAGACCGTTTTCATCTCCTCAGCCATTTATAAGCCGGTGTTTGATCCGCATCTGTCACTGCCGCGCATAATGACGCCCCAGTTAGGTTGAGCCTCTTGTCTCTGATTGACACACGAGAGTAAATGTCTTGAAGTGACAATGGGGTTGGAGAGGGATTGTTGACATAACGTGTGTGCGGGGGATGTGGAGACAAATAGGAAATGTTTGTCC
This sequence comes from Centropristis striata, assembly GCF_030273125.1. Lineage (NCBI taxonomy): Eukaryota > Metazoa > Chordata > Actinopteri > Perciformes > Serranidae > Centropristis > Centropristis striata. The sequence continues at coordinate 16,233,437 of NC_081519.1, read as the reverse complement.
TTAACACTCCCGCTTTCTAAATTGATATTGGCGTCCTCCCACAGGTGGCATATGGAGTGTGTGTGTGGAAGACATGTGGGAGGTGACGGGTATGGGGCAACGTGTGTGACAGCAGGTGCTAAATGCTGGAGACTCTTTGTGTGACTAGGGTTGTCCTGAGGCAGGTGTAGCCCACGCAAGTGTGTGTGTGTGTGTGTGTATGTTGTGTGTGTGTACGCCACCGCACGTGCCTGCTCGTGTTTGCCGGCATACAAAGAACCACAGCATTTTAACCTGTAATATTTAATAGCTTGACACCTGAGCCAGAAAGCGTGCCTCAGTTTATGTCTAATTGTCAGCTGGTGTCCAGCCTGAATATCCAATCTCATGTTCCAACAATGCATGATGGAACGGATGGTAGTGGGTAGGGTTGGGCGTTTGGAAGAAACCTGCCAACTCGATAATATATACTGTTAACGATCAATTAATCGATTAATCGCTGCATGCATACATGCGCAAAATAAAAGATATACATACAGTACTGTGCAAAATCCTGTTTTGATAACGGATGCTTTTATTTTGAAAGGACGAAAAGAGACTTCTTGTCTATAGTTGAACTAACTCAAGTGAGATTAAACTGTAAAGATACATCAAGGAGTTCAATTTTTTATGTTTTGGCACCCCCCGAAGAGGCATGAAGCTAGTTTTCACAGTAATTTTTTTACATATTTAAATAAGTTTTGGATAAAATTAAACCTAGTAATTCATGCGAGCAAGGGTTGATACAGTAAGCTTGTTTTGCTCAAATTAATAGTCTTGTATTTCTGTGTGTTTTATAATTGTAACTGCAACTTTCAGTTTGCAAACTGCAGCTTTATCCTACTTAATTCTCAGTTCATTGGCTTATTCACGTACGGCCACAGAACTGAAAACTCGGCCGTGTTTCAGTTCAGTGAGTACTGATACCAGTAATAGATCAAACAAAAAAATACACAGATTGATTAAAAATTCCATGTGCTTGACCAAATTCTTAACGACAATAGGCTTTTGTTTATCCCGATGTGGCACACTGACCTTGTTGTTTTCTATGGTGTGACCATTCATTATCAGGTCTGGAATAAAAAAATAATCATCATCTGTCACTGCTCAAAGCTCCTTCTCTTCCTTCTGTGTTGATTGTTGTGTGGGGACCTGCAGACGGGCCTGCACATTCATTCAGAGGACACGCACACACACAGATGTCAAGTTGATGAAATTTTAATTCAACTGCTTCACTATTTTTTACCCCCTCTCTCTTTCTCTCACTAGGTAAGCCGGTCACGTCTCTGTGTGTGTGAGGGGCTGTTGAAGGTATGTTAGACGGGCTGCTCACTGAGTCCCAGCTCCACCTCTGGCCTGTTTGAATTGCAGATGCTCTAACTCAGACAAGCTGTGCTCCAAGTCCCTGAATAATGAGTCCAAAGCACAAGGAGAATGGTTTATGGGAGCATGTGTGTGTCTGTATCTGTTGTTTGTGGATATATATCTTGTTCCGTGTGTGTGTGTGTGTGTGTGTGTGTGTGTGTGTGTGTGTGTGTGTGTGTGTGTGTGTGTGTGTGTGTGTGTGTGTGTGTGTGTGTGTGTGTGTGTGTGTGTGTGTGTGTGTGTGTGTGTGTGTGTGTGTGTGTGTGTGTGTGTGTGTGTGTGTGTGTGTGTGTGCGTGCGTGCGTGCGTGCGTGCGTGCGTGCACGTGTGTGTGTTCCAGGCTCGATTAGTATGCTGTTGTGTTTGTTATGTAGAAGTAGAAGCTGGGTCACTGCTGATATTTCTGTCGAAACTCTTGAGTGTGTAATATAACTCGTTTGGTTCTGTTATAGCACAGGCTGGTGCACCGGCCAGGTTAGTATTGTTCGTTTGGTAGTGTGAAAGTTGTCAACTAAACCATGGAGCGGACCAAAAAAACTGTCTGCTTCAAAGGGGACTCTGGTGCTGGTCGTTTGTGGTGTGAAAGCACCATAGATGACCCTTAACACAACAGTAATTGAGCTGAAATGAAACAAGGGAACATAAATTAGGTACATAACATAAAAAACTTTTTTAAAAGTCTCATACTGTTGTTTTTGCATGTGGTGTTCCGCAATTGAAAAGACACTGGCACTCAGAAAACAATACTATGTGGACACTCTGCCTGATAATACTAATAATGCCTATAATAAGTTAATTGTTCATGAGGTAGATATGGATCTACAACGACCAGCCAATAAGCTTAGCTTTGCTTAAAGACTGGAGACAGATGGAAACAGCTAGATGATGATTCACATTTCCTATCTTGCTCTCAGCTAAGGCTGAAGCTTCATATTTATCATACAGAAATAAGATAGTATTGAAAGGCACAAGCATTTTTCCCAAACTGGAAAACTTTTGTTTATGTACATATTTCCACTTTCTGTAGTTGAATTATTTTTTATTTATGTTTTACAGTATTCCAGTTTTTTTAAGTTGGGTTTGCATTATTAAAACACATAAATGAGCCACACTTTTGCACTGACATGTTGTTTCCTTCCTAGTAACCTCCTTTATTTTAAGACAATCCCACATACACTGCCGTAAATATTCACCATTGCACCAAATGCATATTAGTCCACAGCAGAAAGTAGTCCCCAGAAAATTCACTTTTTACTCCACTTTAAGTAACAATTACTAAAAGATACAATGCCCAGCTTTTTTTTTTAGATTACTTTGCCTTTTGTCAAAGTGAAACTTTAGGTTTGTGAGCTATTGTTAAACATTTATCTCCACCAGGAACGAGGGGGCTTGGGGCTAAGTACCGCAGACAGGGTAGTGGAAAAGTATTGGAGCCATACCTCATTGTTGGTTTTGGTCGTTTCATGGAAAAATGTGAACGATGTGTATGTATATTTAAACTTATTGTGTGTCTCCATTGTCATTGTTCTCACTGGGTTAGCTTCTGGGCTAGCGGTGCATATTATTAGCCTAGAGACTTTATTCTGTCTGATCAGATTAATGATGTGGGACAACAGAAGGGAGAGTGAACGGGTCTGCTTCTCAAACACAATAGACCTACACTGGACTGTCGCTTAGACACACACACTCACACAAGTCATTTGCTCATGGCTCACTGCCTGCCTGATGCAATTGGATTTTTGGTTAGTCGACACCTGTGTGCTCCAGCAGGTTATAATGGGGAGAAAGTGATAAAAAATGAAATGTGTGTGAATCCGTGTTATGCCAGCTGCCTGAGAGACCCAGAGACAGGGAGACAGTCTTACCCATGCATATGGCTGTACGTATAGACGTCTAATCCCGAGAAGACTGTCTGAACTCAACTGGAAATTCAGCCCACAGGGAACAGAATCTTAATGTTGGTTGACATTGAGCTTCACGAGTCTCTGTGGAAGCGACTGTGATGATAACTGCCTGACAGCTGCGAAGCGTCCACATGGCACTCAATGTATTTGGCAGGGCTCCCGGAGCGTGAGCGTGCTTGGCCTAAAAAGTTTAGTCGTGGTTGCACAACGGAGAAGAAACATCAATGCCTACACACGTTCATGTCGAGGATCACTTGTGTTGTAAGGAGATTCTGACCCTGCTGTTGCTTGGAAGTGTCAGTTTCATAACTTGTGAAATGGTGTTTTTATTGTAACTGCAACACCATTACCACACCGGTTTATTTTTTTAGTGCTTAGCTTTATAGTTGCACAATACCGATGGAGTGATTTATTAGAATATCTGTCAGACCAGCTCCATTTCCCAGAAACCTTGAGACAACTGATTATCAACACTCATCAAGTTATCTGTGTATCTGTTAGTTTGACATGTTAGTCTTTTATCTCAGTTATCCATCTGTTACCTATGAAATCAATAAGTCACATGATATTTTTCTGTAACTTTGAATACATCGTGGCATTTTAATTGCATGTTAATATGACATGTTTACAACTCTTTGAAAGTCTGTCCTTTGTCCACACTATGTAAAAGTTTGTATTCAATTTTTGCTTCTTCTTTTGTTGAGCTTTTTTTGGTTTAGGCAAGTAATGTGTAAAATAGAAAAAGAAGTAGAAGCAGAGTCACTGTTGGTCTGTTGATCTGACATTTGGTTGTAGGGGTGTCATCATTTAAGTTCTAAACTGAAACTTGATCGAAATGAGCTTTTGGTTACAATTGATCAAAGGCCGGATCGGTGAAAGCTTAACTTTTCACCATATTGATGATTTTAGTGTGGTACATTCCAGAAAAATCTATCACACTTGATACCATGTAGCCAAGCTTTGAAAGAAGAATTTTGAATAACAGCCGCAAGAATCAAGGCTCAAGACCAAAAATGGCAAATGAGAACCCTAAGGTCACAAGTCTATTCAAAATGTGGATTTAAAGAATCCTGACAACCCTAGTCAGTTGTATTTTGTTGTTAGTCCAGACTAGGGCTGCACGATAAATCGTTAAAAAATCGCGATCTCGATTCGCACATACACGTGATCTAATTTCTACACACGTCGATTCTGAAGCATTTTATATCTGGAGCTGCATCAGAAAAAAATGCTCCTATTATCTCCCGGATTTTTTCAAGCGCCCCCAAACGCAGCACTGCCGCTGCCTCCTCCCTCAACCAATGGTAAAGCATCTTTACGTTAACACGTGATTCAGTGGAGGACGCCCGCCTGCAGTTGAGCGTTTTGGAAAGAGTGAGCTAAAGCGGAGGAAAGTCGCCGGTAAGGAGGGTTGAATGGATGCCGAAGAAAACCCAAGCTGTAGTGGCGAGAGTCACCCACCGTCCCGAACCGACCTCGTGGCCAAGAAAGGTTCACATTCAGCGGTGTGGAAGTTTTTCGGATTTCAGCCAGACGAACAGTGCGAGGTGCATTGTAGCGTGTGTTTTGCCCTCGTTGCCGCGCCGCAAGGCAACACTACAAATCTCTACAATCACCTTAAACGTCACCACAAAGTACAGCATGATGAAGCCGTACAAGGCAAGAAACAAACACAGACGTCAATGACCGGAACCTTGTACAATGCAACGGCATACCCACCAAACTCCAGTAGACATAAGGAGATCACAGCAGCTATCACATATCACCTAGACAAAGATATGGCCCCAATAAACACTGTACAACATACACTCTACGTTCTAAGGAAATCAGACCGTTTGATGTGCATATGATGATAGGGGGAAGTTGTTATCACCTGCATGTCTCAATTTTTATTTTTTATTTTTGTTAAAGTAATTTATCTTCCAATGATTTAACTACTAATATGCCCTTGCCAAAGCACTGTTTTTTTGTTTTGTCAAAGTTCATCAGTGCAACAAACATTGTGAAAAAAAAATCGTGCCAGAGAATCGTGATCTCAATTCTAAGCAGAAAAATCGTGATTCACATTTTTTCCAGAATCGTGCAGCCCTAGTCCAGACTGAAATATCTCTATCTCAACTATTGGCTGGAATGCTATGAATTTTACATACAGACATGCATGGTTCCCAGAGGATGAACCCTACTGACTTTGTTGATCTTCTGACTTTACATCTAGTGCCACCGTTATGTTAGCAATTGGTTTAGAGTAAAATCTTTCAACAACTATTGGATGGATTTTGCTACCATAAAATCATATTTGTCCAAATACTTTGGTTTTGCTATCAGCCTGAGATGTAGTTTGTGTTTAGTGCTAATTAGCAAGTGTTAGCATGTGAGCACACTTATCTAAGCTGGTGAACATGGTAGTAGAGTCAGTGCAGCCTCACAGAGCTGCAATAATGGCTGTAGACTCTTAGCCTCAGACTGTTATTTGCATATCTGTTGTGTAACCTTTTCACTTCAACTAAGTGAATGTGTGTAGAAAACGTATAAGTTGATCATGTTTAATGACTTTTTTTAAAGCATGAGATCAGGAAAAGCCCAACTTTTTTGTCTTGTGACATTTGAAGCCTCTCCGAGCCCATTGTCACAGCTTTCATATGTCTTTGAGGTGCAGATTGATCAAAGACATATTAGCGTACCAGATTGGGTCATGGTAGTTCTTAGAGGCCTAAAATATCCAGTATTGGACAACAAAGTCTCTTATTTAAAATACAATAGAGAAAATATTCTCATCTTGTGACCTTTTGAGTATGTAATGGTAGGGAATCGGTAAGAACTGAGCATAGCTAAAACAGCTACTGCAGGTAAAGCTACATTGTTGTTAGCGATGCATGCATGGTGAAGCTAAACAAGATTAGAAAATATAAATTAGTTGCATAACACGGCTGTAATACAACAGTGTGTATATGTGTGTGTTTATCTAGAAGTTGACTGAGTTGAACTAATCCTCTGGCTGCCATCTGTTGTTTGACCTCCTCCTTATCGACACACAACCAGCCTCCACAGGTCCTGTGTGTGTTTGTGTGTGTCCATGTCCAATAATGTGGTGTGTTTGTTTGTGTGTGCAGGCCATGACTGTCACACAGCCATCATGGACCAGACAAGGGAGGGCGAAGGGGGTGTCATTAGCAAAGGCCCAGCATAGGACTTGTTTAGGGTTAATAGGGTCATGCTCCTGCCAAACCTGCACATGTGGGACTTATTTTAGTCCAGAGGTTAGCCTGGCAGCGGGGGGCAGCTAGTTTTCAGGGTTCACTTGCTAAGTGGGCATCCGTCATGATCATATTTCAGAATGCTTTCATTCATTGATTCAGGGCCTGTATCTAAGTCATTACAATTCAGGAAGCTGATTGAAATTCAGCTCATGAATCTGGAAAAACAGTATGAAAGAATAATGAACAATTGTCATTGAGAGATGAATTGGTCCTCAGGGTTTCACTCAAGTTTATTGAATGAAAAAGCATCAAACTCACAGCTCATTGAGCCTCATAACAGGTCTGTGTTCCATTGGCCTCCATTCAAACAAGAGAGTGGTCGGACAAAATCTACATCTGTCTGTGTAGACTGTCTCTTTGTTTGTCCTGGTCTTAGTGCTTAGTGAACTTTGGTCCATATGGGGATAGAAACAATTGCAAAAACCAGAGGCACAGATGGGATTTTTGAACTGGGGGGACGAAGCTCACCAAATGATTTTAACTCAATTAATTATTTTTCCACTCTATTCTGCCCTACAAAGCAAAAAGGCAGTAACTGCATTTTTGGTCAAAAATGAGTTATTATAATTTTCATGACATTCAAGGCATCCTTTGTTATGTGACAAAACATCTTATCTCAAATGTGTGTCGTTTTGGAGAAAAATGGTAGTCGTTTGTACAGTAACTAAACGGCAGGGCAGTATAGTGGAGGCAACCAACATATTTACATAAAAGAAGTTTGTACATGAAATTCCCAGTGCAGCCAAGTGAATTTACTGACTTGAAGCTGACTCAGTGAAAGACTCAAAAACATCTCTCCTCCTTTCATTACCCTGAACATACTGCTGAGCTTTTTCTTGTCTGTCAGGATTTTCTGAGACTATGATGGGGGGACCCAAACAAAGTCCTGGTGTCCGGGGGCCTCTTCCCCTGGAGAACATTTTTGCCCTAAAAGCGTAATTTTGATGCCTCTTGCACATTCTAATGCCACTATTCCATCTTAATCATTGCATATTTTTTTTATGAATTATTGTAAAGGATAATAAGAGTTCTTATACAGTACAGGCCAAAAGTTTGGACACACCTTCTCATTCAATGCGTTTCCTTTATTTTCATGACTATTTACATTGTAGATTCATCAAAACTATTAATGAACACATGTGGAATTATGTACTTAACAAAAAAGTGTGAAATAACTGAAAACATGTCTTATATTCTAGTAAGCAAAGGGTGGTTACTTTGAGGAATCTAAAATACAAGACATGTTTTCAGTTATCAGTTCACTTTTTTGTTAAGTATGTTCCATATGTGTTCATTCATAGTTTTGATGCCTTCAGTGAGAATCTACAATGTAAATAGTCATGAAAATAAAGAAAAACGCATTGAATGAGAAGGTGTGTGTCCAAACTTTTGGCCTGATCTGTATGTTTTATTTAAGGCGTCATATTTTGAGTCTTTTTGCAAATTCTGTGGTGGACTCTGCTAACACATCCATGTGCTCTTATTTTGAAAGCTACTTGTGTTTGCTTTTATTTTGAAGGCAGGTCTAACACGTTCTTACTGTAACGCCTTATGGTGTGTTATATTAACACTGAAAGTCGGAACAACGTTGAAAATTCTGTCATTCGTGTAGACCTTGAACGCACCATTAGCCACCGGACTCTATGTGCGCTGCAATGTAAATAATCTAACTAACGGAACATTAATCCTCTGTTTTTCCAGTGATGTTTGTCGCTGAAAGTGGGGGGGACAGATCAGGAACTAATAAGTGTATTAGTCTCACACCTTCTTTACTATATGTTACTATATGTAATAATGTATAAATCAAAGAAGGACTAAACAGTTGGCTGCAGTTTGCTTATTTTTGGAATTATGCTTATTTTCTTTTTTGCCAAGTGTTACTAGCTGAGAGGGTCAATACCACTCTCATCTCTGTACACTAAATATGAAGCTACCGAGAGCAGACAGTTAGATTAGCTTAGCACAAGTTTAAACTACTCATTTAGAGTAAATATGTATTGTACAAGTGGGGAAACACAGCAAATACATATTACAAGAGGTCCAAAATGGTTTGAGTATGAATTATGAATCATATGCTATGTCCTCAAATATCAGTGGATCTCAACCCAGTTAAACATCTGTGGTAGATTTAGCAGCAACATTTTAGTTTGCTGTAGAGAGCATCTGCTGCCAGGTCTTTGGGAAAAGTTAAAACATGCATGTAACCAACACAGTGTATTTTATTGCACAATGCATTATGTTTCATGTGTCACTTAATTTATTTAAAACCCACAAGTTTAAAGGTTTTGATTGGCCGTGGTTATTGAATAAAAGTGTTTTCGATACATACTGACACTCGAAGGACCCTGCATACTAGCGGCATGGCTAAATGCTAGCACCATGGGGAATACATTGGAGACTCAAATGGACGGCACTTCCGCTACACCGCACATTTCTTTGCTAATCGCCGTTAAGTGTTGCTAATCGCAGCAAAGTGCAGCCTCAGACAGCACTCTCTCACAAACGGCATCAAAATTGTCACAAATTGCCATAAACTTGCCACATTGAAGAAAAGTGTTCATCCTTGTTGAAGAGCCTTGAAGTATACACCTTATAACTGACCCTACTCATGAGCTGGACATGTGTGAGAGCGTGAATTCCTTTTGAAATGAGGTAGACTTGAATTAATTGACTTTCAGTTTTATTCTTTTTTTAGATAACAGGAAAGGCCCAACAGTTTATTTGTGGAGTTTGGTTTATTTAGAAAGAAAGGAAGCTCTGGTGGGGTGTGATCTTCAGCCAGTACCAGACACTAAATCACACAAACACATCTGGCCAGTGGGCACACAGCTTGGACCCTTTTGAAACCGCTTGTTTCTCTGTTCTGCGCGTCAGTGTGATCTTGACTTCAAGCAGTTTGCCGAGATCCTGTATGGAGTGATTAATCACAGCAAGCACCGTGCTGTGAATGGGCGTCCAGAGCTGGTAACATTTTTATATTGTCTGAAAAGAGCCTAGAAAGAAAACTTTATAGGCGCTAAGCTTTTATAAAGATTAAGGTCAACAGTCTTAATGAGACGCCATTGCTCTTCGTCATGCTGAAAGAAGTGAATTTTTGAGTTCAAGCTGGTGTATTTTTACTCCCACTCTGTTGCTGTTGTTCTCTCTTTTTCCACTCTTGCGTCACGGCTGCTTGTTCTTCAACTCTTCTCAGTGATATTTCTGATGGTCTTTGCTGCATGAGTCATCCCATTTCACTGCAATTTTGTCCTGAAATAGGTTTGAATTGCGACAGCATCAATTTGACTCCTTTTGGGAGACAGGTTTTTAGCTCCTTAATGGAAAAAGGTTGAAGCGGAGTTGTGGTAGTGTGGAGGCTGGCATGATACAAGGTCTTGTCCTGAGCGGCTGTGTGGGATGTGTACTGATTGCTGTCGACAGCTTCTCTTTCACAACTTCTTGTCCATGTCATCTGAAGAAATATTTGAATATACTTCTACAGGTGTTTTATACCAGCCGTGTCCTCTCATTGACGAAGTAGATTGTTTAACACCATTTTGTCAGCTCTTCTTCTGAATATATTTAGCTTAACAAGTTTCAAAGACAGAGGTGAAAGTGAAGATGTATTCCAAACACTACACAGAACATCCGGCCTTGACACAATAGCACTACAGTCCTGGCAGGTATGGATATATCCTCTCTGCATCGCTGCAATCCCAAAGCAGGAGAAGGATTCAAGGCCAGTCCTGCTCACCACACCAGACTTCTCAGTGATTTGTGTGATGTCTAATTTGTTCTCCATATGGTGCACACACACACATACACACACACACACACACACACACACACACACACACGCACAGACCCATACATGTTGGCTAATACTCCATACACACTGACTCACACATAAACACAACTAAGCCCTCCTTGTAATCAATCTCTCTTCTTCCAATTTGCAAATACAAACTACATGGGTGTATTATGAGACAATGGGGCCCTGGGCACATACATGCAAAGGGCCCCACCACCTGTCCTACACTGGAGCAAGACGCAGAGATTTTATAGTTGATTTTTTGTTGATTTATATCTCTTTGTAGTTGTTTTGTGTCACTTTGTAGTTGTTATGTGTCTCTGTAGATGCTTTGTGTCTCTTTGAAGTCATTCTGTGTCTTTGTAGTTTTTGTGTGTCTCTTAATTGTCATTTTGTGTCCATTTGTTGTTGTTTCATGTCTCTTTGAAGTCGTTTTGTGTCTCTTTGAAGTCATTCTGTGTCTCTGTAGTAGTTTTGTGTCTTTTTTTGTCATATTTCCTTCCTTTTATAGTTGCTTTTTGTATCTTTGAAGTAATTTTGTGTTTCTTTGTTGTCATTCTGTGTCCCTTTTGTAGTTGATTTGTGTCTCTTTAAAGTCTCTTTGTGTTTGTTTTGCCTCTCTCCATAATTATTGTGTATGTTTGGGGCCCCATTGCAGCTGTTTTGTATGTCTTTGTAGTTTTTTGGTCTCTTTGTGGTTTAATGTATCTTTCTAATTATTTTACATTTATTTGTGGTCATTTTGAATCTCTTCTCGGGGTCAGTATGTGTTTCTTTGAGTGACATTTTGCAGCTGGAGACGAGTGGGGCCCCTGACACTTTGGGCCCCTGGGCTTGTTCCCTGTATGCCCATTCAGCAATCTATCCATGATAAACTGAGCCACATGCACCCTACATCTGCCTGTTACAGTTTAGTTTCTACCTTACAGGTTGGCTGTCCGCATCAACTAGCATTAATCCGCTTGATTGGATATAATGAGCCACGTGGGATTCACCTGCCATTCGGGCCTGCCTGTTGCTCTGCACAGCGTACAGTTTTCTGGTTAAATAGATGACTGGGATGGCTCAAGATGCAGTTGTGAAACAAGACAGGGTTTCTGTGGATGCCTGCACTCTGCCAAAACCATACTGTGTGCTGGCTTCATTAGAGCGTCACTAGTGATTAAACCACCTCAGAGGAGCGCTGGTTTGCCTGAGCAGAGCACCTCACAGGGGTGTGGCTTTGATGTAGAGGAAATGAGGCTTGACTGGGAGACACCAGGGAGGAGAGGTCACATCATCACTGGATGAGTTTTGAGAAGATGCAGAGGCAGGGTGTTTCAGCACGCTAAACTCTGGAGAGTTGCTATTTTCCACAAGAAAGGAGAGGTAATGAGATAGTGAGAAAAAAGTGTGTCAGTGTGTGTGTGACTTTATCTGCTCCGTTTTTGGGGTGTGTATGAAGACGGTGCCCTGTTGCACCACCACCAGAAGGAATGATTATTTATCCACACAGCATCACTTTGAAGTCCCTCTTTTTCTGTCTTCATCCCTCTTTTTTCTCTTGATCCACCATTTCCACTTTTGCATTGATTAACATTCTCGTACCTTTGTAGTGCAAAAGGCAGCCACTTTTTATTTTCAGCTAATGAGTGCTGCATTTTTGAAAGGGATATGTTTAGGGATGAGGCAACGTTTTTCAGGTAAAAATTTGCAATGCAAGTGGAGTGGATAGTATCATTTGGAAAATAGGGCAGCAAGAAGCATTCAGAAGTTTATTTTTGGAGAAGTTCTTCTTTAACAACAGCTCACAGAAAAAGGAGAAATTTAAAAGCTGGCAAAAATTATACCAAAGTTATTGTAGTTTGACTTCAAAATGATCAAATTATCAAAGAAACTTCGTGTAAGGCTATCACTTTTTTAGGATCATTTTCAGCAGAGGTATGAGCTGTAAAGTGAAGTGTGGATATCAAAGAAAGAGTGGTAATACTTGAACTAAACAAGAGGCATGCGTCATAATGACAAATTTGTCTATTGATCTGTTGAAGCTGAGTGTGTAGTCACTTTCATTTTTTGCCGAAACAATTACCTGATTGACAGAAAGGAACTAACATAGATGTTATTAATAATAACTTTTACAGCTGTATTCCATCCAGCTGTGCCAGTTCACGGTTCCTGGTAGAGACCTGGGGCGGGGTTCACTCAGTGGCCTTCATTTATCAAACGAGCGTAGAAACCAGTGCAGATCTGAGTGTATATTTGGTCTTACGACATCGTTCATGTGGGATTTATTAAACGATCATATCTCTCCAATCACAGCGTGAAAATGATCGGCTGTTGATAAATGTGGCGGCTCGAAACAAGCGTCATTTAAATGTCACGCCCTAATATATACCCGATTCAGAAGACTCGCCTCCAGAGTTTACGACACCGAAGGACGCAATACGGTTTTTTTCCCCCCCTAAAGTCAACTTTATTAGCAAAGTGCACCGTTACAAATAACAATAGGGGCAATATAGACATATTACAGAAATACGCAGCGACAGAGGTTTATGAAATAAAAGTACTTATAGTTATAAACTCAAACAAGTTCAGTAAATATTTTACATTTGGAGCACAGACTTAGAAGTTTTCACAGCTTTTTGGTTGAAGGAGGTAAACAATGTTTTAAAGTAAGTTTTAATTCCAAAAGAAGAGGAATTTCTCAGAGGCAGAAAGCTTAATAATCGATATAATATCCGAATATTGCTATTATTATGATAGAGATATAATATTCACCTCTTTACATTTACTAAGATTGTCTTTACCATTAGGAAGTCTCCAAAAGAGGAAATCTCCAATGAGCTGCTGAGAAGCTGCAAGGCTGTATAAAGAGAACTGGATACAGCACTGTTCTTAACTATGGAAGTTGCTAAGTAGTGCAAGAAGCCAAAAAAGGGTAACTTCAGTGAAAATAAAAACCCATGGATCTTCTATGGTTCTACCACATCTATGGGACCTATAAAGACTTCCAGCAAGACAGCTACTTCTGGTTTAGTGCTCAGAAAATGTAATTCCACTGTTTCACCACTGTGTCAAATTGGGTTCACAGCCCAGCACTTTTCCTGGGGGCTTGGCTGAGCTACTTTTGTTGAGACACTGAGAGAAATCATCATCTAAGAGAAAGGTCAGGGATGACGATATATTTCTGAATCTATTTGCTGACTTCATCAACAATGATTGGTTGACAGTGCATCTGTGAATTTATTTATTAAAAGATTTTATTATATATGTAATGTAATAACATAATTTAAATATTATTATTTTTAACAATTATTATTATATTGTATTGACAGCACATTAAATACATTGATTTAGTTCATTTAATTTATTTATTAAATAAATTAAAATGTAAGGAATTTTTAAAAAATAATTTAAAAGTAAATTCCAAGGCTTAGAGTAAAAAAAATTAAGTCATTTCACAGAATTTCATTATAATTTCACTCATCCAGTGATCCTTATTGAGTAGAAAATTGGTAAAAATTAGACTCTTGACATTTATGGATCATCATAATGTTGTGTGTACAGTCACACAACAGTCATTTTTGACTCTATCATATGTGAGATATTGACATCAGGGTTAATTTTTAAAACAGAGCTACAGAACACATTACACAGCTGTTTTCACAGGTTGAGTTGTAGGCTGAGCCTCAGGATTAGTGATCTGAACTTCATGTGTAAAATCAGCGATGTGTCCTTTTAATGATGGAAGACCTGAATGGATTATAGCGCTTATTTGTTATTGATTACGCATGTGCTTTTTCTGCCATGACGAGTCATAGTTTTGCTATGAAAAAGGTCTTTTTGCATGTTGGAAAACTGATGGGCCTCACTAGGACACTTCAGCTGAATGAAACATTCCACCTGTACTTTTGTGACAAAGAGGACTTTTATCACATTTTTTTTAACATTTGCTGGTTTCACCTTCATTAATAAAAATATTTGTCTGCTTTTGCATTGTAAATTTGATATTGTATATTAATTGTATCATTAACTTGATCAATATTTTGCAAAAAATATTAGTAGATTCATTTAATAATGAAAACACTGATTTGCAGGCCTGCTACAATTACTGCACTCCTTTCTGTTCTAATATGCAGCTTCTCATGAGATCTAATCAGACATCCAATTTCTACCAGTGCCTCAAATCAAGCAATTAATTTAAGCTTCACTACTTTTTAAAGGAAGAAACAATTCTCCTCATTTACCGTTTAATTTTTTGTCTCAGCAAAGTTAAGTCTGCTTCTGGTTTATAGTGTTTCAGACTGAAGTCCGGCGTTATTTCCACAGAAGTCCAGAGTTCTTTCCACTGCTTGTGCAGGCTTTCTGTGGCCTAATTCTGCTCTCATTTCACTTTACTAACTACCCCAAGTGTATTTTATTATATATGAAGTAACAGAAACAAAAAACACTGATAGCTCTTATTTCCATCAGCAGGTTTTCATATGCTCCATTTTTTGAAGTTTCACAGTGTTAATAAACTCCACCGTCCAATATACAGCTGACACAAAGCAGTATGCAGCATGGCAGCGCTCCAAATTACTGGTGGGTCTTTCTGGCCATTTGTATTTTGTCTGTGTCCGAGCTTGGCTGGGGCCGGGCTGGTAGTTGACAGCAGATGATCCCTTCTTTAATGAGATTTTTTTTTCCTCCTCTTTCTGTCTCGCTTGATGGCGCCACAAGGGAATCATCTTAGGCAGATAGAGGCCCTGAACCATGAACAGAAAAAGCCTGGACACAGATAGGACACCAGCACGGAGACAGGCAGGGAGGGAGAAAGAGAGGGAAGGATGAAAGAAGGGATGGAGAAAATGGGGACAGAGAAAAGTAGACATTATAGTCATTGTCATATGCTGACAGATGCCTAACTCCTCTCCTCTTGGCCTAACTGGCTGCCAGTCAAAGTCCTGATATTAATTTCAGATACGAATATCATCATCAACCAAAGCTACATTTTTCTGTTCACGACTGTTGATGTGTTAGATGTCACATTGAACCGCTCATGACTATGCATAATTAATGTCTTTTATTTCAGCACTTTGTAATTATCTTTGTATGTCATGTTCAGTACATTTCGGCCCTGTGGGTTGTCAAGGTGATGTTAGGAATTCATCTGAATTGATTCAGAGCGAAATCTGAGATTTATAACACATGTCACGCTCCATCCATCCACCCATACATTATTCATCCATCATGTCCAGATTCAGTCTACAGCTTACGCGCTTGGACCATATTACAACCATCCAGCTATCCTTTATCTGTACCTGCTGCTCAGGTTGATGGAGAGCTGGAGCCAATTACTGCATGTGTTAGCTACAGTAGCAGATCCTACAAGAACAGACAAACATTGCTTACGCATTGTTTTATCTTGGAGAATTGTTTGAATGGTGACATGTTCGCTATGTTGCCAGGCCTAGCAACAGCAACCGGGAGAGGGACATAAAAGGTCAATTGTATTTTGTGTTTATTGTTAATTAGCATTTGTTAGCATACCAATATGTTGGGGCCATGGTTAAAGCAAGCTTCGTCAATGCTATTAAATTGCATACACACCCTGTCTACTAAGTGGATGTGGTTGCTTTTCCTGCCACTCTTTTGGAAGTATTGTTAATATCAATAATAATTTATTTATACTTTCAACATTTAATAAATGCACAGCTAACATTTAGCATCATGAAAATGAGTTAGCTAGGACATTGCTTAAAAATTCTTGCGCAGTTAGGCTAACACTGTTTGATCTTGCAAGACCAAGGAAGTATTGTGAACATCAAGAAGCATTTATATTTCTTTTGCAAACATTAGATCTACATAGCTAACATTTAGCATTATGAAATTAAGCAAGGACATTCCTAAATGGTTTTCACAGTTAGGCTTCTTCGCTAAGAGTTTAGGTAAGGCTAGTGCTATTTTTGTTGTCAGATCTCCCAAGAACTGAGACAGAGCCATTTCAGTGTCAAAATGTTCAGAAGACATTTGGATAGTGAGAAATTGGTCCAATATTTACTCTGGTAACTCTGGGACAAAAGAATGGTCATAGACAGCCATAGTCTGCGCTCACTTTCATTTCTCCCATTGGAATCGATAGACTGGAATCTAAAGGGGGTGGTAGTAACTAAACCTGCATG
Organism: Centropristis striata; assembly: GCF_030273125.1. Lineage (NCBI taxonomy): Eukaryota > Metazoa > Chordata > Actinopteri > Perciformes > Serranidae > Centropristis > Centropristis striata. Next base: position 16,216,960 of record NC_081519.1, on the reverse strand, counting down.
ACACAGATACAGCAACTGAGTAGTCAAAGAACAAAGTCTTGCTTCTAAACTGTCAGCATGTTAGCATGCTAACATTATTTTTTATTAAAGGGTTGCTGTGCCTTAGTACAGCCTCACAGACCTGCTAGGTTGGCTGTTGAGTCTTAATTTTGTTTCTGTGTTTTTTTTTCTACATATATGTTAAGCAAATTGCATACACACTTTTATTATATACTTATACGACTAATATTGCCTTGTGTACCTCTGACTGCTTCTCATGCACATGGAGTACTGTCATCTTCAGAGCTTCTCAGATGCATTTTGGATTTTGTGCATTTCTCCTCTAACAGAGTGGAAGAGACTATCTAATTAGAATCTAATTACCCAGAAAGCATGTTAACACCAGATGTATTGGGGTCATTTATCCTTCCATTAATCTAGCTATCTATCTAACCACCATCTAGTCATACAGCCAACCAGCCCCCTCCCTCCATTGTGACTGATGCCTCCTGCTCAGCTCCAACAAATCATAATGAGACCATCTGACAACCTTTATGGTGCTTTTTAGCCTGAAAGCAAAAGCACAATGGGATGTCTCTCAGTGGAAAAGTGAGTAAATTCACCGCAAATTACTTTCTTTATTGTTTACCAGAGAAAGTCAGGAGATGGTGGGAGGGATGGAGGAAGGGAAGGTATGGCTGTGTGTAGAAGATGATATACAAGTAGTAGGTTGCATAATGGTGTGGTAACCACATCCTCACCATTGTTACAAACCTACTGTGTATGTTTGTGTGTGTGCTTGCAATCTAGCATGTGGGGTCTGACTTTCAAAAGCCTCCCCGATCATTCCTTTGTTCCTCCTCTTTTCCTCCCCTCGTCCCCTCTCCCTCCCTTTCTCTCTCGTAACGTGGCTTCCTCACAGAGAGGTTGATATATGACATCTGTTTGACTGGAATTGGATTGTGGACATCCCTTGTGGCACATGGAAATGCATCTCTGGTATTTTCTCCATGCGTTGTGCATCTGAATTGAAGGATGGGGCTGTAGAAAGGGAGGAAGGAGGAGGTTTGGATTGAAAAAGAAATAACTAAAAATCACTCATGAAAGAGGACTCACTCATTCACGGCTGAAATGTCTCCCTGAACTATCAAGAAATCCCAGACAGGGACAGAAGGAGAGAACAGAGAGAAGGAGGAAACCAGAGAAATATGGAAACAGAGTGTGAGAGAATCACTCAATGAGAAATGGAGGGAAAGTGAGGCTATAAAGAAAGAGGAAGGCCAACATCAAGCCTCGTTAAACTGACAGACTGCTGCCAGAAAGCTTATTGCCTTGTTTCCATCTGAGTGATAGACCGTCTAAAACTCTTGTCTTCCTCCAGTATCCACTTTGACTCTGTTTCCTGTCTAAATGTACATCCACTGATAAAGTAAAGGAATTAGGCACTTTAGCAGCTTTCTGTTAAAGCCACTAAAGAGAAGGGATTTCCTTTGTCACGGTGAAGTTATTGACCCCCTTTTACCCGCTGTCTTCTGTTGAATGTTAAGTCAGAATACAGAGGATGTTCAGACCATATGCTTTGAAAGCCTTATTGATGGGACAAGTGGCTTGGCTTCCTCACAGAGAGCTGATATACGACATCTGGCTAACTGGAACTGGATCGTGCACATAAGGGGAATTCAAGGAAGAAGAACATTAGCTACTGCTCAGGGAATTTGAAAATTTCCCAGTTTTTATGTGTGTGTTATGTGCTTCACCTCCTTCCACTTACGAATAATTCCATTTTATTACTTGGACTTTATTTTTCTATTTTCAGGCCATAATTTTCTGTCAGTTATGATAAAATGTTAGCACTTAAGTAATTGTGGGGAACTGGCTACACAGTATCATTGCTACAATTAAATTCCACCAGACTGTTTAAATAAAGAAGTGAATCCAATGCGGAAGTGCCTTAAACCTGCATTTTTTCTAATGGTCAGCAGGGGGTGACTCCACTGGTTGCAAAGAGATATCTGATTAATTAACCTACTTCTCACTTGACTTATGACCTCAGTTAACATTTTCCTAATGTGTTTATGGTCCCTTCAGCTTCTTATTAATAGTATTTATCTTTATCTTAATATTATTTAATACATCATGATGTTCCTTTTTCTAAATTATATTCCAATTTAGAGTAAAACAGACAATAAAGCAAAGTATACTTTAGGACGAGGCTACCTTGTGAATGACAAGTCACTACCACAGTGACCTGTCAGTCAGGAAAGAGGCGTAGTAAGATGTATCAAGGCCCGGTGTACATTAACGTGTAAACCAGTTTTTGACTTATCTTCAATTATGAAAGCTAACTTTCTTAGCCTCAACTTGACACAATATAGCCAGGAGCCAGGTACAGTCAGGTTATCATTATAGATGGGCAGGCATTGTGCCCCTTAGATTCTCATCAAATCCACCATCTTGTGAAAATATGGTCACTTCTGGCTCCAAAAAAGCAAGATGGTGATGGCCAAAATGCCAAACTCAAGGCTTCAAAACAGTAGTCCACGAACCAATGTGTGACATCATGGCTAGGGAGGCTTAAGTCAGCAACATGGTCACAATGACAATGCTAATTGTTATTTAGCAGGTTTTTTCAGGTGTTTAGTTTTAAACCCAACAATAGATATAAACGATATTTTAATCAGGACCGAAGTAGTGGATGACCAACTGACGGCCACTGCGATCTCTTGAGCAATGCATTACCCAAAAACATTTTTCAGCTAATGCACCTACCGATTTCTATACAAAAGCTGTAGACTTTGCTGTTATGGAGCAACAATCACTGACCCTTTCCTGTTTTCCACTAAACAGAGATACACATGATGGTCCAGTTAACACATCTTGTACACCACATGTGAATTCTCCACTGGATTAAAATGGAAGGATCATTTCAAATTAGTCATCCATCTATTTGTTCGGATGAATGGCTCAGAGGCAAACTTTGAGTCTGGACGACTGGTGTTTTGTGTGCAGACACGCTGTGTTCAAATCATGGAGTGATGGGCTGTTAGCGGATGCTTTCTCATTTTCCATTTAATTTCCCCAACTTAAATCCCTCCCTGCCCCCCAATGCTCATCCTTAAACAGTGTCTGCATTATGCATGGACTAGAAAGTGTATCATAGTAGATATGAAATATGCATGAGCCCTTTTGCTTTGACTCCCCTCCCCTTTCCTTCATTCCTTCCCCCCAAAAGGAAGAAATCGTTTTGTGCTGTCTGATTGTGTTAGGAGCTAAGATCAATTGCTATTGTGGGTGTGTGTGCCTGTCTGGGTGTGTTCTGTTTGGTATTTTCTTCAAATGGCAACAGAAATGAAAAAAAAACCTTGGTTTGTACAGTGGTTGGTGGTGACAGAGAGAAGTACAGGATGAAAGAGTGGAAGGAAAATGAATATGGACTTAAAGGTCGGTGTAGGAGTGAAAGAAGGACGAAGAGTGAATGAGAGAAATAAGAAGAGAGAGAGAGAGACAAAAACAAGGGCGACAGATCATCAAACAGAAGGAGACTCTTCTGGGGACTGTCAATAGAAGCAATATCCACTGATTGATTGTGTCACTGTGTCACACAGAGCTGATCCCCAGAGACCTTGTGTGTGTTTGTGTGTGTGGAGGGAAGGGGAGGGGGGCTGGGGGCCTCAGCTGTTGTCAGAACAGGGGGCCACGCGCCTGTTTTGGAAACACTCCAGAAATCCCATATTGTGAAGCCTCAGTCACCACAAAGGGAGCGCCTGCATTTTGTGGGAATTTTTTGCTCCTCCACCCTGTTCTCAATTTATGATTGTATTCATTTGGGCGCACGAGAGAGCGAGGCGATGGCTTTTTAATGTGACTGGCGAGCGAAGCATGTGTTGTGTGTTTGGTGAGAGGTTTAGTTTTGGAGTGTTACGCTTGGAACGGGATACTGAGGGAGGTTTCCGCCGGTTTTCCCCCCTCTGAGTTGTGAGGACTCTTGGTTAGGGTTTGCACGGTATGATGCTTTCAGCCACATTTCATCAATGTGGCTGCGGTCATAAACAAAGGCAGCATCTCATCCATGCAGACCCACTTCTGTACACAAACTGTATGCAGATGACACAAACTTTTATGGAGAATGTGGAAAAAAACAAATCTGTTTAGAAATTTGTGGTTAGATCATGAATTACAGCTATAGCCAGGCATTTTTTAATGTTATACGAGCATTATTCAGAAAGTGGTGACTATCTGTGTGCATCACCATGACACACACACACAAATATGACCCCACACACAGATAATCCAAACAGGTCAGAGTTCATTCAGGTCAAGGCCTAATCAGACATGGCTGGGTTAGTGTGTGTGTCTGATTTCATGATACCTCTTTTGTATGTGATGAGATGGCGTGTTTGATTCCCAGCAAGAAAACCTACTGCAGATGGACTGTCTGCAATCCCAGACAGAGGTTGATTACTCAGCTACGTGTGTGTGCACGTATATGAGTGTTTGTGTGTGTGTGCTTAGGACCACCGCTGAGGAGCTCTCCTCGATGTTTGATGATGCGATGACCCTGAATATGATTCATTAGGCAATTGACATTTCAGACATTAAGCTGTCTTTTTTCAAACAACAAAAATTAGCTTGTGGACGTTTCACAGCACATTTGGCTGTTTGATGACAGATTTGGCTGTTCGGACTCGTTTAAACTTTTCACAGTTCCTGTCAAGTTTCTGCAGCTGGCTGGCTAGTTTGCTTGCTTATCTTACCTCAAGCAAAATAACATAATAAAATGAAAATAATTTTAAATAGCAGAAATGTATTTCTTTAAACCTCCAGGAAAGTGCTTTATAAAATAACAAGTCAAGCTGAGATCTATTTTCACTATGTCTTCATTATAAGAGCTCTTTATATTCACCTCTTGCCCCTTCATCTCTCAGTGTCATCAAAAAAAAAAAAGATGCTGTTATTATAACAAACTTATTGCAGCAGCAAGTCTTTATCAGCTCACAGACAGCTGGTGTTTGCTTTATTTTAATGTGCTCTCCTCCTGTTTGGTTTGAGTGACAGCTCTGACAGGCACTGTGCACAGGTTATTAGCTGCTGTGTTCTGCTGCTGGAGCTGGCCCGGACAGTTAATGATGACACAGTGACTAACTGGGGAGACTATGAAAGTATGTGTGGGATGTGCTGTGAATATGTGTGTGTGTCCACTGTTCCCCAGAGATTTCAGATCTATTGAGGGAATGAGGGAGGAGCAGATTGAAAGATGAGACTGAAAGAGAGCAGAAGGGATTAAAAAAAACTGAGGAGACATGACCCTTTATGAACTTAATGGCTTGATCTTCCCCTGCCTTCGGCTCATTCCCCTGTATATTGGAGGTATGTGTGTGTGTGTTTGTGTGTGTGTGTGTGTGTGTGTGTGTGTATGTGTATGTGTGTGTGTGTGTGTGTGTGTGTGTGTGTGTTTGAGTGTTGCCTCTTCACTGTAAGCAGGAATTTTCATGGGCTTTACTAGTGCAAGTGAAACAGCTGGGCGTTGTGAAATCCAAGCTTTCCTCTAAGTAGAAAGATTGTCCCTGAAGAGCTCACTGAGAACACTGTTAACTTGCTGTTGAGTTATTGTCACAGAAGTGGACAGCACGTCTTGTCTTTCGCCCGTGCTTCTCTCCTTCCTTCCTTCCTTCCTTCCTTCTTTCCTTCCTTCCTTCCTTCCTTCCTTTTTGTCTCCTCACTTTTCCATCCCTCTCCCCTCTCTATTTCTCTTCCCGGCCCACTAGGAGCTCAAACAGATCTGAAACAGCTGTGAAAATTATTCTGGCTAATAAGGGGCCAATCTTGGCTTCTCAGCGAGATGCGGTGCGATGCCTCAGACTTTGGACTTTATTTTTCACGAAGGAAAGCGTCCTGCCTCGAAAATCCCCCCAAAGTTTGCAGTTTAGTTTTTACTTTGGTCCCTGTGTGTGTGTGTGTGTGTGTGTGTGTGTGTGTGTGTGTACAAGGTTACCCATATGCAATGGATACCACAGGTTCTGCCAAAAGGGCCGACTGCCAGGCCAGAGAGAGGAGAAGAGCGGGTGCAAAACACTCTCTTCTCATCCCTCTCTATTTCAGTCTCTTGACTTCTCTGCTGGCCACACAGTCCATTTGTTCTCCTTCCTCCCTCCCTCCTCATCAATCTTTGTTTTTATTCTCCCTCAAACAAAAGCACAAATATCCCAATCTGTCTCTCTTCTACTTTTTTTTTTTTATCCCTCTCCATCTTTCTTTCTCTTTCTATATTGTTCTTGGCCAAAGCTCAGCTCGTGGTCTTCGGCCTCACCGCGCCTCTCATCACCCACCACACTGCCTGATAGAGAAACGCAGCCAAGCCAATAAGCTGAGGAGAACTGACAGCCAGAAACTGTGAGATGATGAGTTCACTGCTGAGCTGTGTGGACATCCCAGGTCACAAGACAAATTCCAGGCCTTTTTGTGGCTACATGTGAGCATTGAGGAGCGTTTATGAGACGAACACCAAGACTTTCATGAGGCTGTCATTTAATTATTGCAAGCTTGTCTTTATCTTTTTATCCAAGAGAATCCTATTCCATGCGAGCATTTTAGAGAAGGGGGAGTTTCTCTTACAACATAGGCCGTCATTTTTATGCTGATCATTCCTTATTCTGTCTGTAATTACTCAAAGCCCATTTTCAGCATGACACAATTGACTGAAATAGCTGCAGCTCTCTTTGTGCGACAACTACTTACTTTCTGTAGTCGGCTCGTTCTTTGTTGCTCAGTGCGACTACCAAAGCAACCTTGATTCACACAGGTAGGCATGGCAACTGATGATTTTTGTATCTATTTTCTCTACATTTGCATAGAATCCATCAAATTAATGTTCTAAACAGCACCTGGCTGTTCAGGGAAAACTAGTTTGTACTGTGTTCAGACATGATAATGGTTCTGTTCAGACAGTTGTATTGTCTCTTATGTCTCTTCAGGGTATGCAGCACATTATGTCGTTCTGTTGGTTTCTGAATCCAGACAGATCCTTACATTGGTATGCATGCAATAACTCAACAACTACAGAAAAAGCTATTATGGATTTTATTAGATTTTTAGCCACTTGCTGTACATAGGAATTTGCATAATAATAAGGAAAAAACAAATTTTCTTGAAGCTACTATGACTTCTTTAAACATGCATTATTCAAGTTTTTTTTCATACATCCAAAAGATACAAAGAAATATTAATGTCCCCCTTTAGAAGTTTTTAAAATTAAAACCGAAAACGGGTATAGACAGTGTGGAAAACATAATAAAAACAGAGAGCAATGTGATCCAATGATTTGTCACCTACATTCTATTTAATACAGTACAAAGACAAGATGTAATGTTAAAAGTCTAACTTTAGTTGTTTTGTAAACATATAAACTCATTATGAATTGTATACATTCTATTTTAATTGGTGTTTTACACAGTGTCACAACTTGTCTGGAATCGGGATTGAATCTTTTATCACATAAAGAGGAAAATATGTCATTTTGGATCCGGACTGACTCGCCCACCACTGCTGCTTGCGCTAGGTTGACCGGTGAAAGAGCAGTGCGACCTAAACAGGGCTCACAATCTGCAGACTGCTGCGGTAGTTAAAGTGTTCGGTCTATTTTCTCCGTTATAGGAAACATCAGAGAGACGCATCGATACGTCTGAGCCACCAGACTCAGACAAGGAGTCTGTTGTGCACCAGAGAGATAAGTGTGGTTAGCATCTTTTAGCCTGTAAGCTTGGACTAGCAGTGGCTGACAGCATTAACTGTGAAGCATACAATAATATCTGTCACGATCTTAAAATGTGTTTTCTGCTGCATGGATACATATGCAAATTTCTGATTATTAGCCCTAATTACTCTTCTCGGCAATAACTTTGAATCCGAAAACATTTGAACACCTCCTGTTGTCACAGCAGTGTGTCACTTTGGGATTTGCACTTGAATATATACCAATATATGCAAACATAAAAACTGATTTGTGTGTACAAAAAAACAGCTGTCTGCTACTGTTTCTGTATGCCTCTTCTTTAGAACAAGCCTCTTGTATTCTTGGGGTGTTTTTGGCCGCCTCAGCTCTGCTCTCTGTGTGCCTCTGGCCCTCTTCCTTCCCTCTGTGGGACCGTGGGATTGATTGATAACTTCATTTGTTCCTGAAGGAAAGAGGGGGATGAGTACATGACTTATCCTCTGTGTGTGTAGATGGAGAGGCGAGGGGGCGTTTTTTTTTTCTTCTTTTTCTTTTCCTTCCCTCTTCCTGGACGCACCTCAGGCTTTCTTCACGCACATTTTGTTTTTAACAGTGATGAATGATCTCATTTTTTGAAAAGTATTAGGTCGGTCATTAGGAAAGTGAGGTGTGGGGCTTTTTTCGTCGCGAGAGAGCTCTTGCATGCAGTCAGGTGGTGCCTGGTCATTTGTGCTATTTTCTTCCGTACAAATGGGACCAATTTTACTTTGCACAGCAGGGTGATTCTCAGCATATTTAGGGCATGATGTTAAGCTTTTGTACCAGATTGGAGTTATGTGGACTACATCAGTTTGGATTCTTTAGTATCAGGAAAGGAAACATGAGGCGTTGTGGCTTGTTGCCTGTAATGGATTTAATCTACATAAATGTTGTGAGTCTTTTAGGCTTGAGACGGGCATTGCAAGCATTTTTTCCCTTGCTAAGCATCTTTGTCTTGTTTTATTGGTGTGTCTTTGTGTCTGTGCTTGTGAAATGTAAATGCCATGTGAATACCTGCATATCCTCAGCAGAAACAACACTACTCTTTGTTGTCAGGTGTGGACAGGAGCCACCTCTCTTGGCCGCAGCGCTGCTTGTTCTCCAGAAATCCCTCAAGATTTACAGCTGCGAGTCTGGCTTCCCCACACTGAGAACTGAGAACAGTAGGTGCACAGTGTGAGCACCACAGAAGAAGTGATGACATTCTGCCCGCATCACAGTCGCTGACGGTGCCAAAAACCTCAACCTCAGACCGCGCTGAGATAGATCACTCTTTCCTGTGTTCGCTCCCCTCCTCCACCGTTTCTCTTCCTGTATTTATTTGACATATGACTGGCAGGCAGGGATGAGGGGAAGCCTCCCTTCAGAGTCGGCCATTTTGGGGCTATGGTTAGTTTAGGATTTGGCACCCAGAGAGCCATTACAAGGTTGCAGTCAACTTGGGCTGATTTAAGTTATCCGCCGCTCACTGAATGTAGATTAGTCCAACTTTTTCAGAGGACAGCTTTTGGAAAGTGCTCTAGCAGATGTTTCCATAGACTGCTGCCCCTGTGGATTTACAGGAGGGGAGAGAAGACTGATTGACTGCTGAAGAGGGAATACTACTCTAGTGCTCTCTATAAAGATCAGTTATTGTACAGCTGAAGACACCTCATTTGCATCAAAACTTAATTCAGTGAAAAACAGTTTTTGCCCAAACAAGCAGTGTACTAAAGTATAAAATGCATGCCCTGAGGCTCTAATACTGAGCTGCTGTGTTCAAAACACAGGACATCAATCACTGTTTCACACAACAACTACTCCCAAATTCTGCTGACTTCATGTGCTACCACATAAATTAGAAACATGAGGAAGTTAGCCAGTTTAATTTTTGTAGCCTCTCTATATATCAACATTATTTACATGACTTCTTCTTATTTGTCTTCTGGACTGTCTCGGCACATTTAGCTTGAGAATTCAATTCTGTACATTCATTTCAGAAACTGTTTAGTTGTTAATTTGGCCACAAAGGGATTCCAGATTTGGAAGAGACAAATCAAGTATTTAATTGAGGGCTGCAATAATTATTTGCATTGATTGATTAATGTACAGATTATTTTCTCAATTAATTGATTGGTCTGAAAAATTACCATCACAATCTAGGGGCAGTTTAGTTTACTAATAGTGCATTGACTTAGAAAATACATTCACTTAGAATTTTTCCATCAACTTGGAATGGTTTTCTATCCCTGTTAGAACCTAATTTTAATCCATTCAGAGCGTTTCAACCTGGTTCCGAACCTAAAAATGAGGTTCCTACCTAAAACCTAAAACATAGCAGGTTTTCCTTGACTTAAAGGGTGAACCATGAAAACATCAATGCCTGTGTCATATTCTACAGGCTGGAAAGAGACAACAAAAGTGGAAAAGCATTGGAAAAAGACCATGATCCACCATGTTGCTACTTCTGTTTACTTCAGTTGTGCATTGTGAAACGCCCTCCATTGGTGAGACATCCTGAACGCAATGGTTCAGTTGAAAACTGGTGATTCATTGGATAGCACCAAGGTTCCAGGAAACCTGAAAAGAACCATTTCAAGAACCAGACCTACTTTGGTGAGCTTTCACATAATCTTCATAAATGGATGGAATTTGAAAAGTTTTTCCTGAGGTGGATATCAACAAAGTGCAAATAAGTGGATCTTGAGTTGAGATTATTTGGGTTTTCCAAGGTCAAGAATGAACTTCGAATACTTTTCAGCCAACACAGACCAGAGATCTTAAAAAAACTCGATGACCATGTTGAAGGCTCCAGGAGGAAGCTAGCCAGTGGTCTTTTAGTTGGGATTGTTTTGTCAACTGAAATGTGTATGTAGCAATAGTATTGCTTCTTTTTGTCTTGCTGTACATATGCTGTCCTGTCACAGAACTGCTACAGCCAGTTCTCCAGTCTTGGACGTCAGAGCTTCCTGCTACTTGATCTGAACCATCTGCATCTTGCTTGCTCTTTCTAGGAAAACATGATCTGTACAGATTTCTTAACTCATTGGAGGTTTAACCAGCAACGTCCACATCAGTGATAGTCTGACATTTGTGGAAATCCTGCTTGCTCCTGATTTCAAAAGTAACCTTAAAACTTGCTCCGTAGAAGGTTGAATCTGCTTCCTTTTCCCACGTGATGTCAGCACAGAAAACTACCAGAAAATGTACAGGTTAAGCGCATGTGGGGAAGGGGGAAAAACGCTGACTGCTGTTGACAGGCAGTGGGAGGGGTTAATGTTGTGGACTGTTTGCCCTCTCAGCAACCAGCTTGGTGGTCACCCCTGATTGCATTTGTCTGTTGAAAAACTCTTCCTCTTGGTCTTTTACTTGCACTCGCCGCTCTCACCCTGCTGACCATCTGCAGGCAGAACTATCCTCTCCTCCTCATCACCTCAGCTCAAGGCATCTGTTTCTTTTCCCTCCCCACTCTCTGTCTCTGTCTCTCTCTCTCTCTCTCTCTCTCTCTCTCTCTCTCTCTCTCTCTCTCTCTCTCAATCTGAGAGACATGAAAACAGAATTTTTCAATTAGGGGGGGAGCTGTTGAAAGTGTTTGCTCCAGGCTGCCGCACTGCTGCTGCTCTCTGCCCCCTCTGAGATCCTCCTGTCGTTTAGTGTGTTTCCCCCCCATTGCCTCATTCCCAGCACAGCCAGGGGGGAAGCGGGAAGCGGTGAGTAACTTTTAAACATTTTCATCCTTTTCATTCAGCTGCTGATTTGTTCCTGCTGGCATCTGAGGTGCTGATTGGTGGAGAAGAGTTGTTTTTGGCAGGGAGTCAAGACTTCTCCCGTGGGTGGTGTAAATTCTGCATTTTGACACCTTCGTTCTGGAGAGCTAATCCTCTCAGTGATTGGTTAGTTTTCTTAAGGAAACAGTTGACTTATCTTGACAATTTAGACATTATGGAATGTTTTAATTTTGGGAGGGCGTGCATACCGCGACAATTTGGGCAAACTATGGTGCGTGTGTTTCATGTCTGGCTCTATCTGTGCTTTCACAAGTGTGAGTGTAATTTAGGCAACTGCACGTTCCTGTGCCAATCTGACATTTTTATAGTGAATTACGACTGTCTAGTGACAACTGAGTAATAGCGTCACTTGAATCTTGTCTTTCCGTTCCCTAGGGTGCTGCTTTGTTGGGCTGCCAACACAGTTGTCAGGAGTGGGTGGCGTTATCTTTAGACAAGGAGGGGATAAAAGATGGAAGTGAGAAAATGTGTGTCAGGGGAGAAACAAGAGGAAGAGAAATGGCTAAAGGTGTAGTGATGGATTGAGTTAGAGGGAGATGGTAATAAAAAGCAAGTGAACGACAGAAGGAAGAAGAGGAAAAGGCAGTTGAGAGGCACTGCCTTGTCATCTCAGCTGTTGTGATTTAAGTGGGCTGACAGCACAGAAATCTCCCAGCATCTCACAGCTGTGCGACATGCCTTCTCCCTTTTTTATTTTTAACTCGGACACTTATATTAGGCAGCCAGGTCTAGGCAGCATGCAGACTATTGTCTCCCAATCTCTGTATGTGTGCTTCCATGTGTTTGGGTTTGCATGTGCTTGAGAGGGGAGGGATGTCTTTGTGTGGCTTCATGCCTATATAAGTCAATGCCACAAGTTTCTATACCATACAAATCAAGTGCACCTTTCCCTAAAGCCTCCTGTGTGTGTGCTCTGGCTCAAATCATGCCATATGTGACAAGTTTAAGAACAGTTTACATGTGTGAGATCCAGCGCTGGCTCAACAGTCTTTATTGACCATGTGAGTGTGTCCGTAAATTGCCAGAGCGCATTCCACACAGACATGCTGCCAGCTCTGTTGATGGCACCCTTGTGTGAGCGGCTGGTAAAAGACTAACAAGGGGAGGAAAAAAAAAAGGGGGCTTGGATTTGGTGCACAGTGAGCCCTGCAGCTTCCTGAGCCCCACGCAGCTCGCAGTGTCTCTGCACCTGGGCTGCACCCACCCACAGCGACTACACCTACAGAAGATGGCCTCTGCGTTGACTGATTTAAACATGTTGCTAGGGAACATGTCATGTATTTGTGTGTGTGTGTGTGTGTGTGTGTGTGTATATCTTTAGTGGAATAAGATAAAATGGTTTTGTTGACAGCTGTGGAAAGACCATGCCTCTCTTACCACTTCCCTCCAGACCTCAAGACAAACATCCCTCGCTTCAAAGTTTCTCCGGAGTACAGAAAGATTTAAAGTCTGCTGAGCTCACTGAAGCAAAGGGAGGATGAACATTTCAGGGTCAGAGGGGGGGGTGGAAAACAGAGGGATGAATGAATTAGCTTGTGCGAGAGGATCTTTAGATGCTCCTCAGGCGGTGAGAGTGGCAATTGATTCGGTAAGCGAGTAGTCGCCCTCACCCACTCCCATCCTTCCTCCTGCTGCCAGACCTACCGCCTGCATTCTGTCGCGCTGTCAACCAATCGATTTCTAGGAGGTGGCTCACAGCGGTGTATAATCTTAGAGCTGCATTGATCCGTTGCATTGATTTTAAATCTTAATGATGTTTCATCATCTGAATCTCTTAAAAGGGGTCTGATTGTGCCACTTTCTGTTTACTAAAGCTCCAGAAAATATAAGCCTTTTTCGCCATGTTACCACTATTTTATTCTTTTTGTGGCATGATGTCTGTATCACATTTATTCAATGACAGAGTCCTGGATCTGTTATTGTGAAGATTCAACTCTATTTTAGCTCTATCTTCATGTTTCAGCTGTGAATTTTCACCTCCCACAATATTTTCACATATTTTAAAATGAGACGTCATCTGCTGGCAATGTAACGTAGCTTCATCCTGGATTCAAGGACCATTTAAAATAACAAGGCTATAACTCTGGCTGTACTTATTGATAGTGGTGCATTTAATGAAAAGTAACTGACAGATTTAAAATGGGACCCTTTTACTAGATGAAAGTTCAGTTAAACTTTATCCTGAAGTGTGCCATTCATTTCTGTTCTAATTTTCATGTCAGTGCATCCAATTATTAGTGAGACATTTTTCTCAAAACCACAAGTGTCAACTTTATTGTAGCAAGAGAAAAGTTGAGTCATCACAGTCTGTAGGATACAAAATCAGGTCAAAAGGGTCAGTTCACCCCTCAAAATGCATTTGCTCTTATCCGTAGTTCTATTTATCAGCCCAGATTTTTTTGGTGTTGACAATACAGACATTTCTACAGCTGATATCTCCATGAGCAGATATATGCTGCTACAGTGATACAGTTGGCGGTTGGTGAACTTCGGTATAAAGAAATGTGGATTATCTTGAGTAAGCGAGTCATAAGACTGAAGACAGCCTAATGACTTCAGACCTAATGACTAACAAAATTCTTGGAGCCATGCTCTAGCTAGCATTGAATTGCTGAGCTTTTATTCCCGAAACATCTTTGCTGTAATATAAGGTTGTTTTCATTGTGAGATTACTTCCATATTTTATTCAGTTTATGGTGTATTCTCCATGACATCACCCATACATGTCTGAGCATCCAAAATGAAGCTCAGTGCAGTGGCTCCGACCTTCACCATCTTGACAGTCTCTGACTTATAACTCCAAAATCCAAAAATGATGGTGGGTGAGCTAAGGCAGGTTGATTGAAGCCTAGTTGCTGAAACTTGCCACCTATGAAATCACCTGCCTGGCACTCAATTTAAATGGGTGAGTTATATTAAAAAATCACTGTTTTTGTGAATAGGGAAAGAGACAAAACCCTTTTTTGTGTACCATGCTGTAAACACGTTTACGTTTATTTCCACTATTAAGTTTGGGTTTTTTAGCATGGGAGTCCATCGGGGATGACTCACTTTTGGAACCACTCTCTAGTGGCCATTTGAGGAACTGCAGCATTTTGGCACTTCCACATTTCCGTCATTTTTCAGCCCCAGAGGTTACCGCTTGGATGACATGCAAGAGACGAGACAGAAAACATGAGTCCCCTTGCGTAGTTTCCTCATCCTCCCTTCTTCTTTGTTGCGTCCTTCCTTCATTACTGTTTTATATCTTTGGATCGTGGAACAGTGCATTATCTGTACTTCATCTCTATCCAGTGCCAGAAAACATTAGTCTTGGGACATTTTGCCAAAAGTAAGCTCTCAGACGGGCTGTCTGAGGGATCAGACAGGATGGAACTTGAATGAAATAACAGAGTAACTGGGTAATTGGGTTGTGTCACAGTTATGACAGACTTCACGTGGGGGGGTTAACTGAAACAAAAGCTCTTTCAGCCCAACTGAATGACATCTGAAGGTCATTTGAAATTAAAAAAGAAAATATCAGCACAAGCCTAATTCGAATTAAACAACAGATTGCAATTATAGTCTCATGTGTACTTAGACATTTTTATCAGACTGGCCTGTTCTCAGATGTGACGGAATACACACACACACACACACACACACACACACACACACACACACACACACACATAGAGCTCTGGAGAGACCAGAGGCGAAAAGTGCAGCCAGAAAAAGCAGGCTGCCACTCAACTCTGCCAAGCTTGGCCACTGATAAGGTCGACCACAGGGAGATGTCTGCACTCAGGACCTGTCCGTCAAACACAAGAGCCTGCTTCCCTCCCCTCTTCACAGGAGAGTGATGGGAGTGATTAGGGGGGAGGAGTGTGAGAGAGGAAGATGGAGAAGCAGGGAGACAGATATGGAGTGGCTTGGGAATAAGAGGATTGAGGCAAATGAATAAAGAGAAAGGGAGTGGAGGAGGGTCAGAGTGAGAAAAATGGACCGGGACGGAATCCATGAAACCATAAAAGATTGGTAAAATGTGGCCCTTTTGTCATGTGCCAGCCAAACCACCCATCCTTAACAACAGTCCTTACTGTAGCAACATGTCAAAATGATCTCAATTAAGCCAGCCTGAACAGCATTCTATCTCAACCACAACTTCACCCTCTGTTCTTATTTTCTTGCTGTTTACTGCCTAAAACCTTGATTAGGTTACAGCGATTAAGCCAATTACCATAAAAATCGCATGGAAATCAAGTCAGTGTCATGCTGAGACCTGGACACAACAATAGGGCTTTGTTCATTCACAGTGAAAGACATTTTTGTCAACACAATCCCGATTCAGAGATATGAAGAACAAAAGGCCTTATAGCAGCAATTTTTAAAGGATGTGTCGGTTCGAGGTGACTGGGTAAAGAGTGGAAGCCTTCGCTATCCTCTAGTTGAACTTCTTCTGTCTGAACTTTTCTGCTGACGAAGAAGGAAATGAGTTTCCGCCCATGCCATATTTTCAATAGCGGATGGATGCGTCACTGTGAGTCATTTGTGTCCTTGATAACACATATACAAAGAGAGAAATATGTTCAGACTAACTCTTTTTTTGTCCTCATTCCTTTTCTCTCCCACGTAGGGTCATCAGTGATCAAAGAGGCCCCAGATGTTGTTCTTCACCTATCTCCTTTCACCATCTCCTGACATTGTTGTGAAAGTGGCCCGAGTGGCGTTCATTTAGCTGAGGGCTGCCTCTGGTCCTGTAGCGCTCATTACACATGAAGAGATGGATTGGAGTTTCATTGGATTCAGAGTGGCCTTACATCTCTCGCGGTTAATAAGGAAAATGAGACGCACAGCTGAGCCGCGACATTAGCAAAAAGCTAATTTGATTTTGTTCCACACCTCCCCTTGTTTTTCCATCATGTTTGGTCAAGAACACAGAGCCCGACACACGGCCACCTCTGTCTGTGGAAAAAGTTTCACTGTGGAAAATTTGCTAGTGGAAATTCTTTGTTTTTGATCCATCTGCTGCATGCGCCACACAAAACAGAGCTATTTTTGGTTTCACAGCGAGCAGCGGAAGTGCCAGCTCTCACACAGTTCATTAAAGTCCTGATGGAGGATAATTATGAACTGAACCACAGTGAGAGCAATGCTTTTCCACGCTCTTAGCTAAGATGATAGCATTTCTTCCAGCTTTTCGACCTTCATTAACTGTGCATAGATCTCACCTGGAAAGCATGAGATTATTGAGGCTGTGTGAGGGCAGCTTCTCCGCACTGACCTCAGCCTGTGAGCTCAGGGTCATGTGTTAATGTTTCAGTGTCATATGTCTTCTGCCCGGGTCACCCTGAGCTAGTCCCAGAGGTATGACTGCTATGTGGGATAAGCATAGAGAGTGGAAAAGGCTGTAGAGGAGTGCTTTGTGAACTATATAACTGTCAGCTTGATCAGTGTCATAGATATAGAGGGCGAGATAGGTAGAGACATGTCAGATAATCTTTGCTTTGGCAGTCTTTGAATACACTGAATACATTTCAATGGCTAAATATGTCCATATAACCAGAAATCTAGGCAGTTTGCATGACAGTGGCACTATTTACAGTCATAACGTGGGCATGTGAGCTGGCATTGCTGGTTAGCTGCTGTGTTGCCTGGGAACTTTTCCTCTGTCTCTATGGCGACGTGCAGAGAATTTCGACTTGTCTCTGCTCTCCTTTTATCCTTGTTTATAATGCCAAGTTGCCATAAATGCAGGACTTCAGGGAGCACTTATGGTAATACACCCAGTTTGTGGGGCAACAAAGGCTTTAATTAGGCTGAATGCCAACCATATGGGACAGCAGGTAGGCTCCCCACTCGTGTGGTCCACACACACACACACACACACACACACACACAGATCGTTAGGAAAAGTACTGTAAAAGGGCAGAGCACCAGATTCTATGTTGTAGACTTCTCTTTATGCTTTTTATGCCATGGAAAACATTAAAGCCTCCCTGGATGTTAATTGCATATGAAAGGCAAACAACTACCTCTTAAAGAAATAGTTAAATATTTTGAGAAATATGCTATAGAGTTGACTCAATTTTTAGTTTTACTGGTCTGGTCCAGTGTACAAACTTGTGTGATTTTATGCACATAGGCTGAACCAGCATTTATCATTATGACAAGTTCTGGCAAATGAAAAAGTAGCCGACATCAGCAACCTGGCATCATGGCTCTAAATCCTACTTGTATTGCACAAGCAATAATAAGCAGTTTTGGGCAGTCATGGCGCCACAGTGGCATTACTCTTTTATTGATCAAGTAGTACAGAAGCTTCCAGACAAGCTAGCATCATATTCTCCCAAGCATTTCAAGCACAACAATGCTTTCTGCTCAGTGAGTGACCACCATCATATATGTATATATATATATATATATATATATAAACTTATATTGCCATGTTGCTGTAGTTTAGCTTTAGAGAGAGAGTTTAACTTTTAACTTTATCTTGCCCAACACTGGTAGTAAGACACATAACAACGTGATTAACATAATGAACGGATTAGTGGAGCTGCTAGCTAGCCCTAGCAAAATGAAGAAGATCAAATTTCTCTAGAGGTTGAAAGGTATATAGCACACGTTGTGTTTATTTCATAAAAACTCTTTCCTAGAAGCATTTAAACACTACAGGGGAAACATATTGGTGAAAGTTGTGGCTTAGAGGTGCATTACTGCCTACTCAGGAGCGGTATTAAAGTTTGACACCCAGTGGTAAAATTCAGTACTAGTCCGTTCTGGTATTAGATCAAACTGGTTAGAACATTTTTACACTGGTATGCTTATTTGGGTCAGATGGAGCTACAGTCAGGAGCCGATTAGCCTTGCTCAGCATAATGACTTGAAGCAGCGAGAAACAACTCACTGGACACTGTCAACTGTAAAAAATATCAATTTGTGGTTTTAGAGTTAGAGGTATAACTACTGCTTGATGAACAACAGTTTATGACTCTGGGAAGTCACTGTGCCCGGTGGTTGCACGCCAAGAAATAGTTACATCATGTCCTGTAAAACCACAACTTGTAATTTTAGCCAAACAGAGCAGGCTGTAGCTGAAATTAGAGAGAATGGTTGGCATTATGACTCAATATGACAGAACAAGCTTAGCCAACCAGAATTAATAAACATTGTTTATTGTGTTAATTGACACAATTGACTGGGTTATTAAGCTTTAGAGCTAATTTTGCTCAACAACAATATTTTTGTGAAGAGGTGTATAACACAGGGAGTTCAGATACAAGAAGAATGGGCTCCTGCTACCATTTTCATCATTCTTTTTTGTGGTTGCCGTGGTAACATTGCAAGCCAGAGCAGCAAGTACACAAAAAGTTCAACCATCGTCAATAGTTAATGATCCTGCACAGAATCAGCTTTCTGTCTGAGAATACCTAAGAGGAGCTGGCAGCTGCATTTTAACATTTGGACAGAATCTAGCCAGCTGTTTCCCCCTTTTTTATGCTAAGCTAGGCTAATAACCTCCTCTCATTAGGAGTGGTAGTGTCCTTCTCTTGAAAAAAAAAGTGTATTTCCCAAAATATCAAACTATTCCTTTAAGATAGTGACACACATGCCAGCTGAGAGAAAAGAAAACTTGCAAATTCAGCAGAGCAGGCAGGAGGAGTAACAAGAATGAAAAATGAGCTGAGTTTATGGTAAGAAGGAGAGAAAAGGGAGTTAATGAAAGCCTGGAAGGGGGAGTCAAGACAGAGGGACACGGAGGATTAGAGAGAGTTAATTAAAAAAGAGACAGAGGGTATAGGGTGAAGCTCGGAAAAGGTAAGTAAAGTGAGAGCGGGGAAACACTGGAGCGAAGCAAGCAAGCAGCAGAGCGAGGAGGAAGCATCTGACCAGAGGAAAGAAGAGCACAGAGGAACAGTGCACTGAGGGAGGGAGATGAGGTGAAAGAGGTAGAGGAGATGCTGAGCGAGGGACCTGTGCAGCTGTAAGTAGAGAGGAGCGGGGGTTAGAGGAAGGTGGGAAGAGGAGGAGGAAGAGGAGGGGGGCTGAGAGCGGTGCCAAGCTGTCCCAGGGGTGATGAATGAGGCCATAATGAAGTATCTGTGCTCCTCTGCCTCTGCCTCTGGCTGGAGAATAACCGCAGCCTTGGCACGGCCACGAGACCCGCTCAATCATGCCAAGAAGAACACACACACACAGAAGTTTGTGACAAGCCCCTGCATTACATAGCGCACACACATATTTACACACAGGAACTTATGACAGATGATCTGTCTCTTCCTACCACCCACCGTATCCCCATCACACACACACACTAACACACTTTACCTTCATTCTGTTTCTGTCTCTCCACCCAGACCAGGGGTGGCAGGAGTGTGGGTTTTTGTAAAACAACCTATTGTTCAGTATGACAGGCTGGTAATGCACAAGACACTGTGTTTCTCCACAGACATACACACACACAGCGAGTGATGGAAGTCAAGACAAATGGTAAATTCCTCCTCTGCAGTAAACAAGTCGTGCTGTCCTGCGGTTTCCGCCGCTGTCACCAGTACACCGAAAACGTCAGCCTGTTTGTGTGCCAGTTTGTCACGGGCACACAGACAGTACATGCTCATTGTGCAGAGAAGACAATAGCTAACAGAAAATGTGCCCCCCGCCCCTCCCCCATTGTATATGTCCGTACATGTGGAGGCCAATCCAGAGCAATACAGCTCAACCACAAATTTCAAGTGCATGTCAGTCAGTGAGGGTCCACCAGATGAGAATAAAGAATGTATGCATTAACAGTGTGTGCAGCACTTTAGATTGCATGCCCATGTAAAAGACCATGTCAGTGAGTCCAACCTTCATTGAAGTGTGTCCTTTTTTCATCCTCTGTGTTGCAGTCATAGACTGTAAAGAAAAATGTACCAAGTTAATTTGTGTACTACCATTTCGAAGCCTCGACTTTGGCATTTTGGCCACCACCATATTTTATTTTGGAACCAGCACATGTGCAGAATAGCATGCCAAAAGGACGCTATGTTATCAGCTAATGGCTAATCTTGGTAAGCAAGGTGTCTTGTAATTTAAATGAAGTGCTGACTCGGAGTGTCTTTTAGTACAACCAAAAGCTAAACTAGACATTTTTATGCGATAAAAGTCACAATGAACATTGTTTTAAGATGAAAACAGACCGAACACCTTAGTAAGGACCTTTCAACCACAAGGTAGCTACAAGCATACCCCGTTTTATTGTCCATTTTACTGTAATGGAACCATAATTTTCAAAATGATGTTGAAAACTTAAAACTCTTAATTAAGACCATGGGTTCATTAGAAAACTCATTAGGAAAATGTTTACTGAGATAAGAAATCAAGTGAGAAGTAGGGTTATTTTGTCATTGACTTTCTTACAATCATTCTTTTTGCAGACAGTGGAGTCGCCCCCTGGTGGCCATCAGAAAGAATGCAGGTTTAAGGCACTCCTGCATTGGCCTGGAGGTTGCTACTTTCTTTTATAATCGACATAAAATTTGAAGCACTCTGATTTCTAACCTGCAATACTTTCCAGCCACAAATATCTGCACATGGATTAATGTCAGCAACAGTATAGAAGTTCAGAGGAATCTGAAAGTGTTGTTTTCTAGCTGTGTCTCTGCGTGTGGTTGCCTGCCTCCTTGATTATGCAAAGCCCGCATCTAGATGTAGACAGTTATAACCTCTCATTCACCCCTAAAAAAACACACCTCTCTGGAAAAACCTTACTTCTGTTGATGCAGTGTGGTGCTCTTTAGAATTAGAAATAATCTCTTCTTCTGAAAATGATTGCTGTATATTGCCTTTTGTACAGTGATGTATGTATGTATGTATATGTCCATGTGTGTATGTAACTGTTAATGGATTCGGATGCTCTTTTGTGCCAACCTGTATACCCTGTGAATTGGTATCTGCAGTGAAAAGTCGATTTCTGCTCCTTTCGATCTAATGTGTTGCAGAGGGGAAGCTTTGAATTAGGAGGGAACAGTACTGGATGTACAGTATAGCCTGAACTTTGCTGACAGGCAGTTTTTCACTGATCCCTCCCAAAAGACTGGAGCTGGGAGAGAGAAAGAGAACTGTGGTGGAAAGTAGGACAGGGACGATGGATCTCTCTCTTACTCGTCTTACTTTGTATGACTATCCACAGTATCCTCTCTGTGTATTAGTGTCTATCCATATGCACATGTTTTAAATGTACATGTGTATGCAGCATGGGCATCACATGTTGAAATGCTGCTTGCGATCATTTCCTGAAGTCTAATGCTGGGATCAGACTACACGATATTTTTGTCTGATGGTCACTGTGTCAGAT
The DNA here is from genome assembly GCF_030273125.1 of Centropristis striata. Taxonomy (NCBI): domain Eukaryota; kingdom Metazoa; phylum Chordata; class Actinopteri; order Perciformes; family Serranidae; genus Centropristis; species Centropristis striata. Next base: position 16,195,149 of record NC_081519.1, on the reverse strand, counting down.
TAGGCCTTTATAGAATCATAAATTCTTTCTGTGACTTGGCCGAGAGACATGAAAGACAATTTTAAATTTTATATTAAAGAGGTGCTGACTTTCAGGAAGACAAATGTAAAGAAACCCATCAAAAAACAAGGTGTGTGTGATGCTGGCTGTCTTGTGTTCAGTAAAGCCTAAAAAAGAAGAAATATGGTCATTTGAAAAAACAGTCAAATTTGCTTTACTTTTCAAGCTCATAGGTTCCACATCTTAAAAGGCAAGTAAAAATTGGAACATACCAGTCTGTCCATTGTCTTTTCTAATCCAACCTGACATCTCAAGTTTGTTGATATCATGTAGTCTGAATACAGCACAACTCGGTCTCCAAACATCCATGTTGGATTTAAAGACCTCAACAGCTTGAATACCTCAAAATAACAGTCAGGTAGTTGGATGTCACGTCTTAGAATGACGGTGTCCTACATGTGACGAATAAATACTTAACCCCCGAACAGGCTGGTGCCTATTCGCACAAGCTCAACACCAATTGGAAATTTCAGAGCAAACAACCCCTGACACCTCATCCAGCCAACCTGGCAAGGTTGCTTGTCCTGTTGACTAAGTCTGTATAAAGTGCTGTATTGAAGAGCATGATGAGTTGAAGGTTTCATATCTTTTTGTATAATGATTAGTGTGTAAATTCAGGTCGGTGTCTGACCCAGCCTCAGTTGTTTCAGCAAATGCTCAATCATGACATATACAAGGCCTCTGGCAGCTTCAGGATATCCCTGATGTTCATCAGGACTTTGACACAGGGCATCACTGTTTATATCTTGTTTCCTACCTACAGTCAACCTATTTTTCTTTTAACAAAAAACACAATCATTCCCTTGCACAAAAATTCCTATGTGTTTGGACTGTGGTCTGTTCACAAATGGCAAATAAAAACCTTGTACTTATACTCAAATATGCTGGTTTCAGTAGACAGTTCTTAAAATTCAGACACTCAGTGCATAAGTTGATATCGGAAGCAGGTTAGCAAATAGTTGGCTATGTACAGATTCAGTAGATGCAGAGCAAAATTACCATTCACTTAAAGCCATGTATCTGGTCTTTCTATGAATGTTAGCTCTGTTTTGGTCTCCACCAAAAATCTAACTGCTTAATGATCCACTTGCTAGTTAGCTGGTAGCTTACTTTGCCTGCTGTCTGATGCTGGGCAGGGTTATCATGTTTGGGGTGCTGGAGAGGTCACTGGAGATTTTCTGTGTGTGTTAGTGTACTTTGGCTCAGATTCATACAGACAGCCTTTTGATTGGTTCATTTCCAAACAAGTCATCTTTCCAGCACACCAGCCTACATGCTGCTTTGCTCTCTGCAACTTGTTTCTCCTTCACTGCTGCAAGCTGTTCTTTTCCCTGCCACATATCTTCATCTTCAGGATTTCTTTCCCTCTTTCTTTTTGCTGCCTTTGGTTTCTGTCTCTCTGTAATTTGGCCGATAATGGTTTTGAAATTGATTCCTAGCCGGCTGTGATCCGTGTCTCCTCCTGCTATGTTTTGCCAAATCTATACAGAAAGGAATGCGGCTAAGCAAACACACACACACACACACACACACATACACACATAAATATAGCATGTGCTGCTGTCACAGTGAATTGTTGAGGTTTTAGTTGTTCCTCTTTTACCAGAAGAGTTTGCATGTTGGGTTGTGTTTGATTTGTGAAGCAGAGGAGGGAGAGATCGGCAGTGATCAAATACAAAGGAATGTGGAACAGAAGAATGGGGGATGAAGAGAGAAAATCGAGGAGACACTGACAGGGAAAGAGATGGAGAAAGATGCTTGTGAGTGCAGCTGGAGAGTGAACTTTTTAAATAGAAAAAATGCCTCTGTAACCTCCTGTAATATTACATAGAGTTATGACTTAAATTTGTGTTTTTATTATGATTATTTTAACCTTATTTCCACGTTTGACAGCTTCATATAGAAACGGGGAAACATAAGGAGGACATATTGCTTTCTCATTACATTTGGCCACCACTCCAGAGTTATTAGTTACATGCTAATGCAACACTATCACTCCCTCTCCATTTCCTTATTCAGTTTCCATCACTTATTAAGAATTCCCAGTCACGCTCCCAAATGGCAAAAATCTGAGGAATCAGTCTGGAAGCCTGCTTAATAATGACTGAATTGTGCTGCCACTGTTGTTTTGGAGGACAGACTTTCTGTGTGTGTGTGTGTGTGTGTGTGTGTGTGTGTGTAACCCCAATGGAGCGTGTAACATTAATGAGAGGGCCGGAGACGGGCCTTATCACCAGCTTTCCAGTCCTGGCCAAACCTTAATTAGCTCATAAATGCTTAGCACAGACCTTGCTGCGGTACTGCAAGACCGAGTAAAGCAACACACACACACACACACACACACACACACACACATAAGGACACAGTGTAGATGCAAATTCTTATACACTGACAAAGATACACATAAACCATACCGATATCATCAGCTATGTGGAGGGTAATATTTGGATGACTTTCAAACTAAATGGATGTGTGTAGAGAGAGTCTTGCCATGTGGTGGTATTTGGTCACATTAATTGTGTGTGTGTGCGTGTGTGTGTGTGTGTCAGTGGTGGGAAAAAGTATTCACATCCCTTACTTAAGTAAAAGTACTCATAATTACTCCACTACAAGTAAAAGTGCTGCATTCAAAACTTACTGAAGTAAAAAGTTAAAAAAAAAAAAGTATCAGAATCAAAATGTATTTAAATTGTCAAAAGTAAAAGTACTCAGATAGTTTTATTATATATATATATATTACAAATATTTTATTGGATTATTATTTTTGATGCATTAATTTAAGCAGCATTTTACTTAAGTACAATTTAAGTACTTAAGCTTTAATTCATGAAAGTACATAATCATTTTAAATGTATCATGTTTTTTATGTTCAACCTTGACATGAAAAGTAAGCTAAATGTGGTGGAGTAGAAGTTTAACGTTACATGAAGTACAGTACTTGAGTAAATGTACTTAGTTACATTCCACCACTGGTGTGTGTTTACATATATGAATAAATGACTGAAGCGATTAATGAATGTCTTCCATGTATGCAGACATGTACATTAGCTCCCAGCAGCCGAGCCTATCAGTGACCTGTAATCCTCAGCGTTGACTTGTGAGCTGCATTATTACATCTCAGATGGCAGATTCCACTCTGTGGAAAAACAGTGATTTTCAGACCACCCCTGAATGTTCCCACAGTCTCTAACAGCCCAAACTGCAGATAAGATAGCCCCATTCCTCGCTTTGGAAGGCTCTTATCTTTATACGCCCACTACTATGTGACAAATCCACAAATCTTTTTCAAATCAAAATATTGCCTCTCTATCAAGCTCCAACCCTTTCCTTCTTTCTTTTTCTTTCTGTCTGTCTGCATTTTCTCACGATTGCAAAGTTCTTTTATAGTTGTACCTCTGTTCCTCACACACAAACACGCACACACACACACACACACACACACACACACACACACACACACACACACAGACCAGTTCTAGTGACATCGAGGTGTAAAAGCGGTCACTGCCTTTAACCCCCAGCCCCCAACCAGAAGTCAAAAAAGGGACCCACTGTTTGCTTCAGGTCAATGTTAGTTAGAGAGAAAGTTTGTTTTCCCCTCCTCCTCTGCCATCCATCCATCCATCCATCTCTTCACCCATCCAGCTCAGTGCCGGTTCCCGACCAAGAGGAGACCATAGCCATGAAACATACACACTGCCAGAAACTCAACGGTGTCTGTCTGCCTCTGCATCGTAAAACAGCACATAAAGTCAGAGGGGTTTTGGGGGGATGGGTGGCTCCTTTGAAGCTGGACAATGACCTCCAACTTGTTGCTTTCTGACGACCCCCCCTTCCTCTATATTCATACACACACTTCCGCTACATCCCACTGCCGCAAACACCCTAGAAGGTGACGTTTCCTGGATGCACTCTGTGTGTGTGTTTAAGTCTGATTAAGAAAATGATGTACAAGTGTGATCCTGAAGTGTGATTGATTGGCCTGTCACAGACATTAGGGTATCTATCAGCGTATATGGAATAATGTGATAAGAAACCTTTTTTTATAGAACATATAATGCAAAATACAGTGCATTGGGTGGTGAATTGTGTTAGCAATTTATTTTATTTTTATATATTCTTAATTTATATGGTGAGCAATTGATTGCTACTAAGCATACAGTTGTGATTTTTGTTTAGATTTTTTTTTTCGTTATTTCAATGGTAACCAATTGAATGGCACTGAAGATAGATTTATTTAGCTATTTATTCATTTATTTTTATTCCAGCAGCTGACTTATACAGACCAAACAGTACTCATGGTTATTTAGGTTTTTTTTAATTATTATTCATATTTATTCAAACCGTCAGTAATTGACTGACATACGCTACTGATGTTTATTTAGCGATTTCATTTATTTCTTATTTAGCCTGTATTTTATGCTCAGCAGTTTACTGATATTGATCACGCAGTACTAATGTTTATTAAGCTAATCATTTTTTTCTTATTTACTTTTGATTTCTTAGTTTTCATTTCTAAGTAATTCTTGACAATGTAGTACAATGTATTTGTAATGTATAAAAAATGAACAAAGCAGCCTTCTGAGTACTTTTGCATCGTAATTTGTGTGCACAATCCATATTTTCATTCCAACATATTGGTAATCAGTGAATTTTCTTCTCTAAAATCTGCATTCCTCTGAAAAATCCAATATCTGTCCTGCTCTAGTATGTACTTATGATTAATAGTACATCAAAAAGGACAGAAGTGCTCACAAACGGTATATCACTTTCGCTGCCGTTGATACATGGAGCAGCCATCTGGGATTTTGAAGTCACGGTTGCTGCGGAGTGTTTAACTTGTTTTTATTTTGAGGCTTGTCGATATGCAAGAAGTTGCTGCTGTGGGCAAAAGGGACATCATGGAGAGATTTAGTTGAAGATTTAGTTTTTTGGTTATTAAAATGATCCCTTGTGGCCGTGGCACTGGTGTAATCGGAGCAGACCGCATCCCCCACACAGCATTGCGTGTGGCTGAAGACCCCCATCTACAAGCATACAAAGATAAATGGAAACAGATTCAGGATATTAATTAATCTGTATAATACTGTTAGACACTGGTATCTGGCACAGCAAGTTCTTTCCCTCCTCCACACACACACACACACACACACACTTACCAAATATTATTATGTGTACTCCGAGTTCCCCTGGTCGTCATTGAATCTGTCACTTATCCCCCAGTCATTGGAGGAATAGTGCGGTGGGCTGCACGGCTCCAGCAGAGAAAATCGATGTTGTAAGGAACAAACACTGCTTGAACTCCCTGCAAGTCTCCCACAGAACACAGCCTTCATGTTTAGTTACAAGTCAATATATTGGAAGTACGCTTGTCACTTCTTTCACTAGAGCCGTTGCAGTGTTTTGTGACAAAGCGTCCTCCATTTGTCAATGATTATGTTCTCCCTTCCTCATCTCTGCTTCTGTGCATACATGTATTTATCTCTGTGTGTGAGTGTGTGTGTGTGTGTGTGTGTGTGTGTTGCTGAGCGGCAGGCGGGTGGTTTTCTTGGGGAATGAAAGACGTTTAGATGGAGCCATGGGGATGTGAATCTCCGCTTCTCAGTCATGTCCTTTATTTATCTCCACTGTGCTCTCTATCTCTCTCTCTACCCTTGCAATTATCACAAAGTCGCTCACAATCACACTCGTTTCTCTCACGTGCACCTACAGGCAAAAACATGGCATACATCTCCCCTCCAAGCATCCTATTTAACCCAAATCTGTCACATTCCACACTAAACAAAGATGCAGCCACCTGGAGCTTTTGTAGATCAAACAGCCTCTCACTTCAAAGTCAAAAAACAAAAAGCAAAAGTGACGTTATAACCAGCCGATTCCACGCTGTGACGAACGCATCCTTCGCTGCTGCTTGATGAAGGACTGTCCTTAGCTGGCACCATTCCCTTCCTATTGAGTGTTTCAGCACATGCCATACTTTCCTTATGTATCTTCCAATGCCAGATTTTATATCAGCCTAGATATGACACATCAGCGACCACCTGCTTCTCGGCTTAATTGTTCACAATCTGTGTGGTGACAGAGTCCAATTCTGGTCGCTGCATCTCTGTGAAATAAAAGAATATTTTTAGAATGACAAAGTAATCCTGGCCTTTAGCCTGCTGCTCTGAACAGTGTGTTTGCATGTTGTTTCTTTTCAGCCCACCTCAGGTAAGAGGAGCGTGGCAACATGCCAGTATAGTGCAGTTCAGATACTGTAGATGCTGATTGGAAGCCAAATGGACTCCAGCACAGTTCCAAGTGGACTGCTGACATATCAGACTTAATATTACTTGCTTAACCAGCAATTTTCTCACTTCTGCATTTTTGTGATATTCTTTTTGAGTTGGCATGGTCTTTCATATTTTTGTTGCAGTATCCGTCCCCCATCATGCAGAAGACTTAAGGCTGGTGCAAATGTTTTGCAGTCTTGTTGTGCTATATTCTTCAGGATTAATAAAACTTTTTTAGTGCATTTACCTATCTGGGTAGCCTGGCTAATGCCAGACTAATCACAAATGAGATTAGTCTGGAAACCAGCCATTCATTTCTCCGTAGAGGAGGCGTGGTTTACGATCCTCCGGAGCCGTTTATTGGGCGCTACGATTGTCTCTCAAAGGCGTCTGTACGTATAGCTCTTAAGCCTGATTTCCACCGGGCGCGTTACAGCAGCGTCATGTCAGCGCCGCATTCGCCGTTGCAAATAGGTAACACTCTAATCAATGAGAGCATTTCCACCAGGCGCGCTGCGTAACGTTACAGCAGCGTCTCTACGCGAGCATTAGGTAGGACTTCTATTTTCTCCGCGAGACGCTGCCAAACCGCGTAAATCTCAACAGAGCAGATCGCACCAGACAGGAAGTCCGACTCAGAATCAACGTAAAACACTTCCGCCCCCTTTCAAAATAAAACACAATACGCAGTTCATGCAGCCTAGAACTACTTCACATCAACATTATGGTATGACCGAGCACCAGATCAGCAATCAATCAATCAAAGGGTCTCAGAGGATCGGCGACACGGACGACAAGAGACTGATTGTTGAAGTGGAACATCATACAATCATTTATGACATAGCATATTGTTTTTATAAGGATAGATGGTCAGATCAACAGATCTATCACGTCAGAGAAGCAAAGCTGTTGGTTGTTGTTGTTGTTGTTGTTTACTTTATACACACTCTCGCGGTCTCCCGTATGGTCAGGATTATCGCGTGATCTCGCGTGTATACGACCGGCTCGCTAAGATGATGTGCCACTGCTGTAACGCGCCCGGTGTGAATTGACGCTGGGCAGAAGACGCAGCAAAACCGTGGTGGAGCCGTGCCACTGCTGTAACGCGCCCGATGGAAATCCCCAGTTAGCCAATCGTATCAGTTATACCAGATGACATATGTAGAGCGACAGAAATTGATGTTCACATAGCCAGACTAGCCCATCTCTACTTTGAGACTAAAATGCTCAATTCTGCTTCTGCAACGTTTTTCTGCAGCATGTTCTGACTCTGGCTGCTCACAGTCGGCAGTGTATGTCTGTGTGTGTGTGTGTGTGTGTGTGTGTGTGTGTGTGTCTGTGAGAGAGTGTTGCTTGCTGCTTTGCTTCTCCAGTTCTCGCTTTCTGCAAGATTATTAATTTTTATGCCTTATTTCCCCCTCATGTCATTCAGCCACACACATCCACTGATTTTATGGGCAATAGACGAGCTGCTGCAGGTCTCTCAGCGGCTCCGCTGTCCCCCGGCTCGTATCGAGATCACTGACGTTACAGCAGCGAGCGGTAGCGGGGCTAGTTGGTAGATAAGGCTTTTGCCAAATCCTGTCGGAAGCAAGGCAAAAACATCCTTTTTCGTGGTGAAACAGGAGTGTAAAGTCAAACGCTGTTCTTCTTTAAAATCAACTTTCGCTCTAAACTATTTAAAACGGCGTCTACAGCTAGATCGAAAGAGAGTTTCGCGTCTGCTGCAGCCATGTTGGATGCATGTTGTAAGAAAACTACAAGCTTCCATCTGTCGAGTAGTACGCGTCATCGTCTTGCCATCCCTCCCCGCTCTGTGATTGGATCCCTAAAACAGGGCTAAGAAACGGCCATAGTTGCCAGACCGCCTGCAGGTTCTAAATGAAATCGAGCGCGCAAGGCAGTATGGGTATACCCAGGCTACTATCTGGGTGGCTCTGTCGAACAATGTGGCTTCTTTATTAACTCTGCCAAAGGGGTTATGTTTTCTGTTTGGTTTGTTTGTTTTTGTCTGTTTATTAGCAGGATTATGGAAAAACTACTGCCCCATTTTCTTCTTCAAATGATGATTTGAGTCGTCGCTGCTTAAGAGGCAGCCCTTGTCATTTTTTTTAGGTTTGCCCTATATGTTGATTTCCTCAGTTATACGTATGAAATGTACAAAAGCAAAAAAATCAAAATGCCTATACACAATTGTAATCAGTCATGAAATTAGTAGTCTTAGTATTGGAACACTGATGAACAATCCTATTAGTCCAGTGGTGACACAAAAACACAATGACGAGCCCTGTCTTTGTCACCATCATGATGTAATCTTTTTACCGTAGCAGTGCTTGTGTCATAGAGACCAGATAACGTGTGAGTCACTTGAACATACACATGAACACACACAGGGGTTAATTACCATCAGCAATGATCAGAGCCAACATCTAATTTAAAATGCAGGTTTTTATTGCAGATATGATGGGCTCATATTATAATTTCACGTTTGGGTGGGTCATATGAAGCTATTTCTTGCTGGTGTCTTACATTACAGCAGATGTATGACATCAGGTACTGACGTTCGAATTGTGGCAAATTGGCTGGAGGTGAATGAGCTTAAGGACAGAATGGGTCATATATAATAATATGTACAACAAAGCTGCAGTTTTTAAGCTTCGGTTTGACATCTGTGCTCCTTTTTATTCTCCTCTACCCAGCCCACATAAATCCAAATGCTTCAAAAATAAGAGCGAAGTTGCCATCTTTAATCTAGCATTTGCATGAATAGCTTATATTTATATAGGGCAGAGCACAACTGCTTTAAATTTACATCCAATTCCTGAAGGATATTGGGGAGGGTTGGGGGTATACACACACAGACACATACACACACGTTGAAATACACACCCGATCTCTGGTTGTGCGTCTGACCTCTGAGGTTTGGCTGAACAGTAGACCATGGTGGAGTTCTAAGTGGGTGCAGGCAGACCAGATGTGGCTGTCTAACCCCACAGACCTAACAAGTGGCTGCTTGGCTAGTAGCCTCACCACCGCTCAGCTGCTTAGCATTCTGCCGAGAAAGCCAGTAGACACGGTAGCGAGTCACCATGAGGGTGCTGACTCTAAACAGAGGCTGACTGAGGTCTGCTCTGAGGTTTAGATGAGGGCTGGGCGGGCCATCTTAAAACTTCATACTAACTTGGTTTATTAAAGCCTTGTCCTTATGTCTTTGTTGGTTTATATGCTGCCCATTAGGATTTAATGTGGCTTTGGGTCAGTGGTAGAGCATGGCAGTCTTCAAAAAATTCATACTGTTTTTGCTCATTATTAACAGTATAAAATTGTAATGTACTCAGTGATGTTTTGCAAGGAAATTGTAGCTTTTTTTCCAGCAGGGACAAGTATAGTAGTGAATTACTCATGCAGTTTTAGTCCCTCACTGAATACTTTGATTAACTTCTAACTGCTCCGCTGTTTTTTTTTTTTGTGTACAGAACACTCATTGTTTTTCTTACTGTTATCTATAATATATAAAAAAAATATATATAAAGTAAAAAATATCTTGTTGGAAGTATTCCCACTACTTGGTATTTATTTCCAGAGAAAACTGAACATCAATTTTGTATGGTCTCTGTGATTTCTCATGCAGCAGCACAACAAAAGGAAAGTTATAAGATATAAATGTAAGAGTTGATTCAATCTCCAATTTTTACGGTTTAATGGAAAAGTAATATCTTATTACTAGAACCCCAATGGTTGTGGAATAAGTACAGAAATGCTATTTAAATACATAACTAATAATGTGCAGTATAATCGTTTCCTTCGGCTAAAGGAATAGTTGGACACTGTGGGGAATAGCTTATAAGTTTTCTTGTTAAGAATTAGGTGAGGGTCTTGTGTCTGTCTGTTAAACATGAAACTAAAGCTAGGAGGTGGTTAGCTTAGCTTAGCATAAAGATATGAAGCAGGAGGAAAAGGCAAGCCTGACTTTCTCCAGGAAGGCCAAGAAATATGATGTATTCCATTTTACCTATAAATTGGAAAATTCCAATATCCCAGTTGTAAATTTAAACTATAACACCCCCTGAAGTTGGAAAGTGTAGTAGTTTACTGTTGGTTAGAACTCCTTATTTGTGTCTCATTAAATAATGAAAGTGCTGTTAAACGTCTATTTATGGACATGATGCTAGAGTATTTGTTTTTTGCAAAAAAGTGTGCAGTACATTGTTAGCAATGTCACTAGCCAAGCTAACCACATTAAGCAAACCCCACTTTCGCCACCCTGTGAAATTATTGTTTTCCCACTTGTTTTGCCTTGTACTGGAAGGCAGTCAACTCAGATGGGACATAAATCAAAGCTTAGTCTTCTGAATTTTGACGCAGCAATAGTCTGGTGTGTAGCACGTCGGTTTAGGTAAAGATTAGTCATCAAGATACAACATTCTAATTAGCGAGCTATTTTTTTTTTTACCTTTGGACAAAGTAAAATCTTTCTGCTTCCAGTCTTTGTACTAAGAAAAGCTAATATTTACTGTACATGAGAGCAGAGAAAAGTAAATAAACATATTTCCCTAAATATCAGATGAAACTGTACCCTTAAGAGCCCAACACTAGTTCTCCAGTTGAAGGTCAGTACAGTGCCAAGTTGGCCAGGACTCTTCAAGTTGATGAGCAGCGTTTGCAGGCCAACACAGGATCTTAAAAGTTTACCCAGCCTGCCGACCATGAGGGTGACAAATTTCACCCCTCTGCTCTAAAACAGTCATTTGCAGCTGAGAATTCTGGGCGTGTGAAGAGCCTGGTGGTGAAAGAACAGAATTGTTTTTTTGCTTAGTAGTTTTGCAGTCTTTTGGTTCTCTCCACTTCTTTCTGACACACTACTCTTTAACCTCAGTTTTCTCTGTCTCCCCACCCTCTTCACCCCTAAGTCATTCTGTGTCAGCTCCTCTCATAAAAACTTTGCTTACCATGCTGAGGTCGCAACAGACCAAACCATGAACAACGGGAATAAACTCCCATCAATAGATTACAGACTTGAACGTGGCTTCATTTCCAGAAATATGTAATACATTACACATGGGTACTAAATGTGTCCCAGATGCGAGGGGTTCATGTGTTGTTCATGCTGTGCTGTCTGCACCCCCAGATCTGTGCTATGTCATCAAAAATTGTGCTCGCTCATATCCGCCTCCCAATATGGGAGACATTTTTATAACCTATTGTTTATGTCTACATATCTGTCTATTCATTTTCCAATTGAGATGTGGTGGAGGTGGTGATTGTCCTTGTTTAAACCTGCTGACTCATCCAGAGCATTGATCAGATATTGTTTGAGGAAAAATAAAAGTTCCAAAACGATCCGTTGAAGGATTCAGTTGATTCTTGATTTTTATGTGAAATCAATAGAGTTCACGATCCATGGCGAAGCACTACTCTGATCTGTCGTAAGATCTGTGACCTTTGGGGGATCAGATGGACAAGCAGGGTGAGCCACAGCAGTTAAATGCAAAATAGCTCATGATCAATAGAGATCAGAGCCAGGTTGTCTCTTGGTTTCTATGTTAAGGGGTCGGCATTGAGGCTGGAAGCCCGCTATTTGCTATATTGACTTAGGACTCAGGGATGTTGAGGCCTGGCGACACCAGAAAGAGGCAGAGTGAAGTTCTGCATGTAGGGATTACTTATGAGACTGTACGGTGAACTACAGTGGCCGGAGAGCTATCTGTTAACAAGCTAGACATGTTCAAAATACCTATTTACTATATAGTGAACTATAGTTTGAGTGATCAAATTCTGAACATGTAAATGATGCACTTTTTTGTGCCCTAAAACATACAAACAGTGTCTTCCGAGCTATATTGTCTAGTCTAGTCATTTATAAAGGTAGTTAGTTTGTTTGCTAATGGGACAGTTACAGTTTATTCAAGAGGTGTGTGTCATACCATCAACTGTTGTCTCATAAATCTCATTAGGGTCTCCAAACAGCCCATTGTTCTGACAGCCCATTATTCTGAAAACAAACACTCATTGCATGGTATTTCCTGTAGCACCCCCCTCAGTGGTTGGGGTTAGGGCTTGGGTTATGATTATGGTTAGTAATTGCAGAGATAACTAGTTGGAATTAGATTAAGGATGGGGGCAGGTTATGCATCATAAAATATGACAGGTTGGGATAAGATTTGGTTTTGGTTTAAGTAAGGGGAAACAGACTTTGACACAACATCACCTTAAAGGTCCTATGACATCATTCATCATAGTAATTAGCCATGTGCTTCTGTTAGAGGGTAACGTTTTGTATTTTTGGAACAGTGGCTGTTTGTTTTCGGGTAAACAGGCTGTCGGACAAATTACCTTTCCATCGGATGGGACGTTTTTCACAATAATGGGGTTTAGGAATAATAGGCTGTCAGAATATTAGAATGGCACCCTCCAAACCACATCTCTTTTGTGGAGTCACAGTCCAACACATAGGTTAAATACGTGGGTGGTGCAGCACAGCTAATAAGCAACGATAGTTTATTCTATTTTGGACCCTCCAGTTCTCCTGCCATCAACATCTAACTGATGTGACCTGGCATTAACTGATGGCCACAGGAAGCTAATGGGACAACCTTAAGTGTCCCAAAATCCTGACCATTGATTGGCTGATAATGTTGCAGCAGAAGGGTGTCAGATTCCCTACTGGTCTGATCCATCATACACTTTAAACAGTATCCTCCACATATGGGACTGGGTGGTTTACATACAATGAGAGGTGAACTAGCAATTATACAAATCCATAGGTCAACTCCAGAGAATGCATGAATGTATTGGCATGTAGCTTGGCTGCAGATGGATGGGCTTGGTGATACCGTGTGTTCTCCCTCCCTGTTGTGTTTTTTTTCTCTCTCTCTGTCATTATTTTTCCCTCTCAAGCTTTGTCTCACAAGCCCTCCTGCTTTTCACACTCCCTTTTATGTTTCCTTCTCTAGCTCTGTCTATCACCCATTGATGTTACTTTTATGATCCGTTTTTATGATCTCTCTCTGTGTGTCTCTCTCTCTCTCTCTCTCTCTCTCTCTCTCTCTCTCTCTGTCCTCTCTCTCTCTCTCTCTCTCTCTCTGCTAACCTCCTGGTGAGCTGCAGGAATGGAATAGCAGACTGAGTGTGATTCGTTCTGACGCCAGCATCAGTCTTGTGGCTGGCACAGTCTTGGCATGCTGATACACACACACTGACACACAGAGACACACACACAGAGCAGCCCTTCCTGTCCAGAGTTTACTCTTCTGGCTGGTACGCTGCCCCAGATACCAGAGAGGAGCCAGAGCAGGCACCAAAAGTACTTGAGCTGCAATGCTGTGATGTGATTAGACATGGAGGATATGGACAGGGCCTTTTCACAGATTACTACGTCACTCTCTGTTGTGCTAGCCAAATCGGATGGGTTTGCATGAATTTTAGAGAAAACAGTAGCTTGTAAAGACACTGATATGATTGTTTGCATGGTTGTGTGTGTGAGGGAATGTGTCCTACATATGCTTTTGTGGCACACACGTGCCCAGTGCGTGACTGTGTGCAGCCTCTTGTGTTTGCACTATCTCGCCGTATGTTTCTGTCTGGCCAAAATGTGTGTTTATATGCAGACATGTGGAGCCCAGCAACAGAGGCGAGAAGAATGATACACAGTCATTATCTGTTCCACGCTTCAGCAGCCGCAAGGTTTTTTCTTTTTGTCTATGAAACAGCTTCAAGTCAATGAGCATGTGTGAATATTCTCAAGGGAACTGATGTTGATGATTACTTATTTGTCATCCTTTTAACTCAAACAAGGCTTTGGCTGCTACTTCTCCTGTGGTCTGCTACATGTTCATACCTCACATGTTGGAATCTTATGGCGAAAAAAGTGATGTTATATCATCTTTATTGTCAGTTTGATAGTTTGATCATAAGAATGAATGGCGTGTTTATGACCAGTGACGTGTGCGCTGCTAATTTAAAGCCACCCACACATAAATGGAGCTGAAAGAGCAGCAGCTAGTCTCTATAATAACAATAACACAGTTGGGTAAATGCCAAGGCTCTCCTAAATTCCATTTTTGGGGCTTCGAAACCTCAGGGACAATTACCTGCGAATATTCAAAGATTCAATTGAACCGGGAGAGTAGGGGCAAAGTGCTTCTCTACGGTTACCAGCCACGGATGGATTACACTTGAAAACTTTGTAAAAAATAATCTGGTGTGGTATGAAGCCATGCAAAGGACACAACAAAAGTGGGTGGCAGCTGGAACAAGTAGAATCTACAGCCCACATTTCGTCTCCACCACTCAAGGGAACCAGCAGGTTTTTAATTTTGTTACTAGCAGGTGACTTGGGGGAGCTCCATGTTTTGCTGCATGGAGGGGGACTGTGCTCTGTTGCAGTGATACAGAGCAGGCTGAGAGAGTTAGCAGTAACATTATGGCATTGAACCATAGACTCTAAAATAATGGACATAGTAACCATGACGTCACCCATTGGTTTGTGGACTGCCCGTTTCAGGCATCGAGTTCAGCGTTACACTCGTCACCATCTTGCGTCGCCATCTTGTTTTCCGAAACGGGTAGTAGACCATATTTGAACTGTGGAGGAGTGCATGTTAGCATTAACTGTAGCATTGACTGGGATGTTAATTTTGGCTAGCAAAAAAAAACAAACAATATGTACGTTCCTTACCTAATGAAAAGTGTGTCTATTGTGTGTCTATTAGTCCAACCAATTGCTGAACAAGACATTTTTAATGTATAAAATGTTGATTTGATTTTAAATTAATAAGCTGTCATTAAGTGAAAATACAGTGTGAAAGGGTCAAAGTTATGAGACCAAACCGGTAAACATCCTTTTTTAAAAACATTATAAAAAATGTTATATAACTTTATTGACATGTTACCATGGATACGCATTGTTCTGCTTCTTTCCTGATGACGCCTGCCTTGTTAGCCATCTGTCAATCAAAGGTAGCCACGCCCCAAATCATATGATTCTTTATCTTCTTTTTTTCTTCTAAATGGGGCCATTATTTGAACTATTAACATCAAATTGTCTTGAAGAAGATTTTTTACTAGTGATTGAGACCATAGTGTTGTCCTAAAAAAAATCTGAGATAATAAATCAAGTGAGAAGTTTTCTAATTTCACATTAAAATGAATGGATGCACATGAATTCTGCTGCCGCCGTCAGCAACCCCTGCTGGAATTTACGGTAGAATGCAGCTTAAGGCATTTCCTGATTTGCCTCACTATTAAGGCCCGGAGTTTGTTGCCTATGGCGTCATATTTGAGTCAAAAGTCGCGCGAGCGATAACACATCTGCACGCGCATTTATTTCGTGTCACGCGCGCATATTTCAACTGCCGCATGCACTTTTCTGATCTTCACGCACATATTCAGCAACCGAGTGAAGCAGATTCTCCCCCATGCGTAGAGTTGTGGTCGTGAACGTCATGAAACAACCGTTGTTGTTGTTTAGATGATGCCACCGCTACCAGGTGTCAGCAGTAAACTGAAAAGGCACCCACGTGGAGGGCTGGAAAATGACCAATCATAAGAGGCCCGGGGTCAGCCTTGGCCCCGCCCCCAATGTGTCAAAACTCCTCGCTCCGCGCAAGCAGAGCTCCACCGCGAGCGAGCACGGGGGACAATCTGCTTGCTGAATATGTGCGCGAAGATCAAACAAGTGCGCGCGGTAGTTGAAATCTGCGCGCGACACCAAATAAATGCGCGTGCAGATGTGTTATTGCTCGCGCGACTTTTGACTCAAATATGACGCCATAGTTGCCTGCATTGAACATAGCAGTGCGTGTACAGTTTAGGCTTTTTGTTGGACAACGAATGCTACAAACCCTCACCAAGTTAGCTCCAAACAACCAAGACCCAGGCTCCCTTCAGGTGGACCGACCTTTAAGGTAGATTGGCTATTCCCCTTTTTAGGGACCGGCTGCTCCTCCATATAGTTTCTTTGTGTGTGTGCTGCTTTATACAAGACATATACTACTAATTTGTCAAAATAAAATTAACTAAAATGACAAGGACAATTGGATTTTTTGGAAGGAAAAATTAATCGTTTAATCGACTAATTAATAAAATAGTGATTAGATTGATCAACAGAAAAATAGTAATTCGTGGCAGTCCTTCTCTTATCGTCAATGAAGACGAGGAGCCCTATTTCTGGCGATAATTACAACAACACCAAAATTCAGTCTCTTGAGTCTTTCAATACAATCAAACTGGATTTAAATAAGCCCAGGTCTCTGTGCACACATGTTGCTATGTTTGTGTATATTATGTGTTCTTATTTCATGTGTATATGTGTGTCTCCTCAGTGTGTGTCCTTGTTCTCGTGTCTGAATACTTGGCAGCCTTTCATATTCCTCGTCGCTCCTCCAGTCAGTCTGCGGCGCCTTTTAAACAGTGGCTTCATTGATGCTCAGGTCTTCTTATCCTTTGCTCCTGCCTTGGACAGTTTGAACTGATCCCACACTAACCTTACTGTTCCCCACTTTGAGTGTGTGTCACCTTCCATACATCCATGCATTCTTGCTCACTTTCACGTGTGTGTGTGTGTGTGTGTGTGTGTGTGTGTGTGTTCATGCTTTTTGCAGTGTCTTTGCAAGTGTCTGCATGTTTTCTGCGTGATCGTGTGTCTGAACATATGTGAATGTGTGAGAACCAGGCTGTGATGTCATTTGTGGGTCAGCAGAAGGACATTATTGTGTCTGGGGGTCCACGGGGGGTGTAAGAGGTCTGTTTTGGGCTTTCTTGTGCCTGAGTGGCGCAGCACAGAGGCCGGTCTGTGGCCCGGAGAACCCGAGGAGCACCAGGAGCCCGCGGGGCGAATAAATACACTGTGAAAAGCGTGTTAAGAGAGGTGTGAAAGAAATCGGAGGGCGAGACACTGGGTTTTGTGTGTGACCGTTCCCTCCCCCTCGTCTCCACAGTACACATGCTCCCTCTTTCTTTCTCTCTCACACACACACGCACGCGTACACTTTTCCTTTCACACACACCTCACATGGAGGTTCACAGTTCAAATAAACAGCGGCTCAAGCAGCAGGCCGGGTCTGGTGTAAACAGCAGCGGGCCGGGGTGATTTAGTTTCTCTCAGGGCATTGCTCTCTCTCACTGCTTCCTAATGGGCCATGCTTTAAATGGGGGAACCAAGGGGAGCAGCAGTAAGTGGGGAATGAAGTGGGTGAGGAAAAGCTACAGACTTCCATGTGACAATGTGAAGATGTGTTCTCCGACCTGGTATTCAAAACAAGTCTACAGTACGTTTTAAAGGGTACAAGTAATGATGGATTGAAAGGCTGTATTTGCTCAAAGATGTGCTCACTCTAAAAGTTTGACCTCGGTTTGATAAAAGTTGTTTAATGGGATTTGTCTGCGTGTGTGAATCGCTCAATGTGACTCATTCCTCCTCCCGTACAGCCATGTCTGTCCGTGTGCTGCCCACAGTCTCAGCTCTCGGCAGCGATCAGTCAATAAAGCCCCGGGTTCACCGTCTCTATCGGCCTGTGATGAAACACACAGCCAGTGTGTCACGTCTTGGAAATGGCAATTTCTCCTCCGATCCATAATCTCTGCAGGCTTTCAAGACCCTGCAGGGAGAAAGGCTGTGGTGGCCTTATTGACATGGACATTGTGTGCTGTGTGTGTGTGTGATCTGCTCATCATGCATCCCCCTTTGTGAGGGTAAACAGTGTAACCAGATGAAATAAGGGGGAAATTAAATTGCCTAAACCTGGCTGAGAGGAATAATTTCAAGATGAAACACTGATGTTGCATCAATTGCAACCTTTGAAGAATCGCTCGGCTTTCAGACTGTGTTCTCTGTGGTTTTACTAGTCTATTAGCTTGAGTGACTAAATTTTTTTGCTTAGTCTGAATCCGATTTGAGTTTAATCTCCTTATTTCTTCTTTCACATTCATCTGTTCATGATTTAGACTTCCACATGACCTCATCCAGAGATTATCTTTCGCTTTTTCTCCAATGGCCTACTGTATATCAACACAATTGCCCCATGAGATGTATATCAACTGAAACACTCTGCTGGATTATTGGGGTGAGAAGGGCAAATTGAACGAAGGGAAAGATCC
Organism: Centropristis striata; assembly: GCF_030273125.1. Lineage (NCBI taxonomy): Eukaryota > Metazoa > Chordata > Actinopteri > Perciformes > Serranidae > Centropristis > Centropristis striata. Next base: position 16,176,721 of record NC_081519.1, on the reverse strand, counting down.
CCATAGCATTGAGCGTGTTTGGCTGTTCTTGTCTGTGTAAGTGAAACTGTGATGGCAAAAGAGCTATAAAAAAAGTGTCATTTAATGAAATAATGAAAGACCATAATAATATTTTCTCAATTAGCTGATTACTAAATGAAATGTGGTTGTACATGAACACAAAATAAAAGTTTAACAAAAAACTTTTCTTCATCCCATACAACCACATCGGCCCTTTGTTCCTGCCCTCTAACATGACCCACAGGTCCTCATAACTTAATGTAATGGTCACATTTTAAATTATAAGAATCTATGGAACATTGCAGGTGTTTCAACAAAATGCAAAATATTTTCTAATGTCTTTAGAGGCCCTGTACCCTGTGTACCCTGTATAGATATGCCTGTGTGTCTGGTCATCTGTACGTGTGTGTGCAGGAGGCACAATCGCCCTAATGCAAGAAATTTTCAGTTGCTAATTAAATGCTGCTCATAAAAAGAGCAAAACACTTTGAACAATGCCGGTGTTGTTACTACTACAAACATGTTGCAACTTGTAGCCCGTCTGTAAGTGAGTATAAATAGGGCAAATTGAACCTGAGGGTTTATTCATAATTAATTATCATGAGTCATGTTCAAGTGTTTTCTTTGCCGTTAATTATTTTACCCGAAACCACACACAGAAACACAGATTGGTTCCATGATGGGAAAACTCAAATATCCAGTTAAGTATGTTGAAAGAATCTTTTTACGTCCAGTTGAATTGTGTAGATAACAAATTGCAAACCAAACTTATGGTGTAGTTTTATATAAGCACGACACCCTGCCCATGTACATTTTTCTAGCATGTTCCAGAGTGGATCGAACGCCCTCCGGCCAAACTCTATTTGATGGACGGATCCAGTCTGTCGCTACTCTACCCGCAAGTCCTCTAAAGCTAAATATTTAAACGTGGCATAGCTGAGTGTTGGTGTTTATTTAACTAAAAGTTTGAGCTTAAACCATTATGAGAGAGCTCAAACCTTCCCCTTGGCATAGAGTATTTTTTTCAATAGACTGTTTACATCGTTGGGCCAAAAACTTTTCAGTTTTTCTCGTCTCCTATTTCATTATTCAGCCCCATGTTTCTCTGCTCAGACCTGACAATACCTCTGTTTCTTTTTCCTTTGAAAATGCCTGTTAACTCTAGTTTTATCTCTAGTTTTAAAATTCATGGAAGTACCAAAAACCTGCTGAGCATCAGGCCCACTCCTGAGGCTTACCAGCCAAATCCGCATTCAACATGTGTTTCTTTTGTTGCTCTTTCTCACCCCAACTGGATATATTGGTTTTACCTGGCGTCTTTACAAAGACAAGTGTGTACAAACCCTCAAACTCCACATAAAGGCTTTTGTGTTGGCTTCGCTTCTGAAAATATGTGGTAAGATCATATATCAAGACTGCGGCTGTGGTCCGACTAATGAGTATGCTAATATTCATTATTAATGATTGAACATCTGGTCAGTCAGCGTGTGATTGTGGCCACGGGACAGGGCTGCCAGATGATTTGTTACAGAGAGAGCACCAGAAATAAAAAAAGTCAGAAAAGGTTTTATTTGATGGAGCGATGTAGTGAATGGCACAAAAACCCACACTGTGAGAGAGATAGAGAGTCAGCAAATCAGTATCAACACCCACAACACTTATCTGGGTCATGATGACAAGGTGAGGAAGAGGAACATCAGTGGAGGCTGAATGATAGAGTTGAGTCAGAGAAATGTGCTGCAGGGTGCTGGATGTGGGAGGTTCGGAGGTGGGTGGTTCATTCATGGAGCCACAAGATCATTCTGCATCAGAGCTGTGGCTTTATGTGTTGCTGGGAGAGAAATTTTTTGTGTATTACTTCACAACATTTTTTTAAAAGGAGGTTACTTTCCAGCACAGATGGGAGGGTTGCGCACTCCGAAAGCTAGATCTCCTCTCCCAAATGCCTCTATATTTCTAAGACACGAACACAGCAATAATAATAATGTCAAAACTGATTTTTCACTGTCTCTTGTTTGCCATTCCTCATATCCCTCTGCGTCTACTACAGTATGTCTTTACTTCCTACAACTGTTCCTCCCTCTTCCTTATTTTTTTTTTCAAACCAGCGCATGACCTAGTTATGTTTTGAATCAGAATCCACATGTACGGTACGGCTGAGAAAAGCTCATTGACAAACCGCCGTTGTTAGACACAGCACACTGGAAATTGAGCTGCGTCGCCCTGGAGAGTGCTGTCTACAGTGGAGATGGATGGTCTAATGGACAGACGAAGGTGGAGGGCTTGGAGTGTGTTTTTCCTCTGTGCTGAAGAGCCCTTGTGTAAGTGGGCCAGGAGGGGCAAAAAATAGCTCCAGTCCCCTTGAGGAGTCACTCCACAAGGTCACCCCCTTGCCCTGGGCCTTTAAGCGTGAAACTAAGTGTCCATACTTTCTTTCCTTCATTCTCTCTCTTTTTCTTTCTCACTGTCCCTCTATTTTCCCCTCTGTGGCTTAATGGCTTACCCAGGCCTCTACACCAGCAGCGTCTCTGTAGCAAGAGTTGAGTTAGTGTGCTAACGAACCCCCAAGCTAATTAGAATTTCGGCCGAGCTGGCTACTCTCCTCATTTCCTTGCCATTTCCCTCCCTTTGGACAAATACAATTTCACCCCTCAACCCGAGCAGAATTAATCCAGTTAATGTTCAGCACGGGGTGAATAATGGCCACTTATCTGCTGGGAACATGGCTACAGAGGAGCTCTTGGGTAGAGGACCCATACTGAGCCCTCAGTCTTGTGTCACACTAAATCTGTTTCTGGGCTGAATAGTTGGGCCACAGTACTGAGAGTTGGTGGTAGAGGGGAGGTCAGTGTGTCTTCAGACTGACATTGCTCTCACTGAATGGGTTGGGAAAAGCAGTGAACCTTTATACAAACTGGCAGCCACTTCCTCTTCTTTGTGACTGGATGCAAGTGTTCACATGAATCATTACACCCTTAATGTAGCGGAAGGACCGTTATCCAACAGCAAGTAGGCAAACAACCTTACCAGGATTATCTGAGGTGGTTGGCAACAACTTCCTCATCATTTCCAAGCCATTCACTGAGTTTAACACCTCGCTTGCTTGATGTGTTGGTCTGTGTCCTAGCTCACAATCCAGCAATTAAAGATTAACTCTGGGTTATGCTTAAATAGAACTGGCTAAAACAAGGACCACATCAAAGATAAAGTCTGCATATTCATTCCAAATGGCCACACTCGCTGGTGGGGTGAAAATCCTGGAAACAGGTGGGACGGGATAAACCATTCAACTGGTGTTGCACTCAAACCAGGCTTATTTTCCCGTCGATCGCCCTCTGTTGGCTTGCTGTAGTAAAGGACATTAACTCCTTATCTTATGACTCTGATTTGTTCAAGTGCTAACTTTCTGATAAGTTTGGTATTATTTGATACTCTTAAAAGGTGGTGTGACGTCCTGACTGACAGCTGTGATTGACTTAGATTGTTCAGGTGGGTGTGAGCGGGACTTCAATGCCACAGCTCCACTAGCCAAATAATACAGTGCAGACTCTGGCTCCAAATGGTCTCACCAGCCCAAGATGGCAGCGTCCATATCTGGAATATTTTGGTTTCATATTTGTAGAGTGGGCAAAAGTAGAGACACGTCATCTATCTTTGTTTACAGTATCTGGTTTCAATGCTGTTAAGGCATATTTATAGTTGTGAATTTAAAGGTTACATCATAGCAGCATGGTACATTAACAGGCTCAGAGTTAATCCAGGGGTCAGATTTACTCATCACGATTCTTTGACATATACTGGCACCTTAATATTCCCTGTCTATATTAAAGTTATTGTTAAACTTTTTAACAATCTGCTTCTTTGGTGCTGGAAACCTAGTCTCGACCATCTGTACACCTTTTATTTGGTTACAATATAAAACTTTTTTACACCGAAAAATTAGCATGGAACTTGACCATCTTCAATGTAGCCCAGCTGGTGGGCAATCTCAAGCAATTTGTTGCAGCTTTTCCAAATTTTTTACATTTTTCTCTAGTCAAAACTTTAAAATCCTCTGGCTGCTCACTAGTCTTCAAATTGCAGGAGACAGATCTGTTTGCTGAGGAATTATATGGTGTTATAATTTTACCCTGCCCTTAAAATCATGGCTACCACAGTTCAGGACCAGTTGGTTTAAGGGGCTGCAACACAGTCTACTAGGCAGTTGGGGATCAGAGAGTCTGGGCAGTGTTAATACTTAGGGTAGTTAGAATTATCTGAAGAAACCTTCTGCAGCAGTGGGATTGAAAAGCTGTGTGTGAGAGGAAACTGGTTCTCTCCCTCCCTCCCAACATGTCTGAGCTATCAGCTGTTGGGGTGAGTCCCAGCTGCCTCGTGTGTTGACTCTAGAGTGATAGCCATCAGCATTTGCCACATGAAAGGAGAGGAGACTGGTGTTCCTAAAAAAGCAGATGAGAAATAAAGATGAGGAGGCCATGTTGGGATGTTGGCTACAATTCAAATCCAGATAAAGGCATTGATTTATCGGGAGTGTTTTTCTGACCATATCATGCCGTATATAAATCAGTTCCTTCTCTGGTAAGATATGAATAATGCTCTTGTAGGATAAGATCCTTTGAGGCTGTGCAACTTTCTTGCATACTTCAGATAGGGCTCCCGGCCCGGGGGGAACATGTATTTACAATATCACTCATCCTGTGCTTTGATAAAGACAAAAACCTCAATATGCTTATGCATGCTTAGGAAGGGAGTAAACCTGTTTGGCTCACTGTCTAAAATTACCAAGCAGAGACTCTCGGTGCATGCCAGCAGTCTATGCAGGCAATGCTATCTGTGGTATGTCCCTCAAGCTGGCCTCTATGCTTTTATTCAGCCCTCTTATGGCATTTAAAACAGCTCAGTACAGGTTGAGGAACAGTTTATTGGGAATAGGGAATGAGTTATTGAGGTAAATGGCTGGCACCGAACCAGGTGACCCATTCTGTGGTCACTCCAAGCAGAGGACACTGTCACTTAGGGCTCCTCGTAAAATCCTGTGGATAGGCCGTAAGTACAGCCTGAGCTGTAAATGATATTCTGGTGTTTGTAATGGGGCTACGATTATATGTTCTAATGTATAAGTCATAGCGAGAGTCGCCCCGCCATGTGTGAGAGGAGAACCCAGGGCAGAAAGACGGCTTTCAGTAGAAAAGAAAAGCAGAGCTTTAGTCTGACTCCAGGAAAGTCAGAGGAACCGTTCCTAAAAGGAGGAAAGAGACGGCAGCGGCGTCCTTAAAAACCGAGGGGGTCGTTCAGAGCTGCTGGCTGTTTTCAGCAGCAACGGCAAAATTCTACCTCATACAGCTTTGCATGGTTATTTCAAAGCAAGCTTTTTTGTATCCCATTCCGATTTTTTTACTTGCGTTTAGCCAACAGGCAGCAGCAGGGTACTTTGTGAAAAATATACACAAATCTTGATTTAATTACTCTCTTACCCACTTCCATCCATCTTCCAAGATGCCGTTTGAAATCTTTCACAAATCTGTTCAGCTCTGATTGCCAGAAAACTTTTGGCTGTTTCTCCTTTTTCTTGACACATTTTGCGTTACACAGATATGCAAATGACGAGCAGGAGTGGGACGTTGTTTAACACTCCTACCACTCATCGTAGGAACAAGAGAAAGGAAGCAGCATTACAGCGCTTATTGTCATGTGAGTGCTTGAGAGATGAAGAAGGAACTAAAATAGCTGAGATGGTGGCAATCTGTTCAGGAACAGTTGTGCTGTTTGTGTTGTCACTAATAGCTGAGCTAACTGACGCCACGTGGTTATCTTAGAAATCAGTCTTCTGCGTTTATTTCCTCGTGGCTCGTGTTTTGACCTGTTTTACTTTGAAAATCATTTAAATGTGGGAGACAAACTTTAATTATCAAGCACTTTTTTTTTAGCTTCTTGTGGCTGAAAGGTGGAGCGGAGACTTTTTCTACTCATAATAACAGAAGAAATAATTTCGTAATAACAAATCCGTAGACATTAGTAAATTATATTGGAGAATTATGCCTCCATTACTGAATCTTTGGCAGAAGTAGACGTCAGCTTTAAATACTACGGACCCAATAGGTACAATATGAATAAAGGCTACTGGAGTTTTAACATCCTATTAAATTGGCTTTAACATTTGTTTTTGATTCAGTGGATTTTCATTGGCCTGTAAGCCTTTTGTCCTTTCTCCAGCTAATGTCCGCTTCTTATGTTAAATAGCACTGTTTTGTTTACAGGGGCTCACCTCCCCATTTCCCCATGCAGGTCAGCGCCCTGCAGCTCCTCTCTCCACCCTCCCTCTCCCTTTCCCTTCTTGTCCCAGGCCAGTTGATTCAGGGAAGTGGCTTGATTCAAATGCAAATTCCGTCAGAACACCAGTCATTCACGCTGCTAATTACACCAATGTTGGGACGCTGACTTGCTGACATCACACCAGGATATTAGCATGCAGGGAGGAGTGTGTGTGTGTGTGTGTGTGTGTGTGTGTGCGTGCCTGTGTGTGTCAAGTCAAGCAGAGATGGCTCTTAAGACAGGAAGTAAGCAACTTTGCCATGAAAGAAATGCTTTAAAATAAAAGCAGGTTTGGTTGATATTAAATTTCTCTCTGTACAGAAATGGATGGAAGCTAATGGCTGTGTGGAAAGTCAGAAAATAACATTTTCATGCAGCCTAGGTTTATAAAGAAGTTTCTAGCTTTTGTGCTAAAGTAGGATATTATAAAGTCTAAAGAAATAATTGACAAAAAATCTGAACTCAAGGCCCACTTATCAGTAAAATCTATAGTTTAGTATAGGGGTGTCAAAATTTAAATTCCTAATCAGAAACAATCAAAATTTGATTTTACTTTCAATTCCAATTATCAAATCTATCTTCTTAAAACAGAATTTAAAAACTATGAATGACAATTGTCACTGCATACAACCAATTATTGTTAAACTTTACAAATCAAGACTAAATAACATTAATAAAGCTGTGCTGGGAAGAAAACAACTTTAAATCAGATATTGAATCGAATCTTAACCTTAAAATTAAAAGTCTAATCAAATTGTGGATTTGGAGAATGGTGAAAAAAACGCATAAGTAAAAAGGTCCACTTAGCTTCAACCACATCTCTTGGTCTTCCTCAGACAGAGTGTGCATAGGCACCACAGAGCTATTTCCCTGTGACAGACCATACTTTTGCCTTTTATTTGGTAAAAGGAAAACTGTGGTGTTGTTTCAGAAATGATATATCTGTAATTAAAGTTACATAACATAAATTCATATGTAAATGTATGGCGTAGAAAATAAAATCACAAATAGAAAATTTGATGGCGTTATAAACCATAATAATAACTCTTGTGACAATGGTGCGTTTATTTTGAAAGTAAACACCGGAAATGATCATGTGATTTGCGCGCTCCTAACACCGGTTCAGGATTAAAGCGCTGCTGTTCAGTGGGTCGGTCAGCAGCGAGCGGAGCAGCTCCAGCAGCGAAAGTCCGCACGGATCTTCACTCCGAGCCGTTAGCAGAAACCTAACACTGCTTCATACGGAGATTTCTCTCTTTTCCATTTGGATTTTTCAAATATCTCACCGGAGTCTGCGCTCTTGTTTGGATCTGTAAACGGGGATCTGATTTTACGCACTTTAAGTTGCCTCTTCTCTGCTTTCTTGCTGAACTCCTGAATGTGTTTGCGGAGAGCAGGGGGGTTGACAAAAGGCTTTTAAACGGAGGGGGTAAATGTAGCAGAGGGGTGCAGACATCACGCAGCGGGTGAGAGTGGGGTGTTTTCGTGGCACGGCGGTGACGCTGGAGTTTTGTGACAAATTCTGCAATGAGGAAGACATATTTTAAAACCCGCACTGCCACCCTCAGTACCGAGGTCAGGACTATGGCTTCCCTCCGCCGCAGTTTGTAAGAAGGTAAGCAGCTGATTATTGATCGTGTTTATGTTAGATGTGGAGCTGATTTGTCGCGCGACGTACGATCCATTATAGAGGCTTTAAATGCGTAATGGAAAACAGAACTGTGCCACAGATGTGAAATCGCGACCCTAACCTATTTACTTTCTCTCTGAAATGTGTTCAGAAAGCAGGCACATGACTAGATATGAAATACCTTTTCCCGATTTAAAGTCCCAGGTTTTTTTAAAACCAAGTTTTCTTCTTCTTCGTCACTATGCTCATTCATGACTTTAAACCGGCTGCTATTTGGATGTAAATAACACCCAGAATGCAGTTGTCGGACTCGCACTATAGCTCTCCCTCTATAGACGTGTTCTCACCGGTTTATATCCCCCACCCCACCCCCTGTGGCGCACTGGTCAAGCTACTGTGCGCTCTCCAGCCAGAAAGTCTTTGTTGTTCACACTGTGCCATATGGATTAAAGCTTGCTTAGTAAATAAATAGTTAATTAACTAGCTCTCTGTAAAATATTTCGTTTATTTTCCTCCAAATCAACTTCTTTCATGATGTTTCTCCTGTCAAGTGTTATCATGTTGTTATTATTTGAGTCTTCCTGGTTAAAAAGCTGTAATTATGTCCTGGAGTTTGCTTCAAACTGCATTGGAAACAAGTGGCAATATAGAAGCTCCATGGTAGTTATTATTAAGGAGAACATTTCAAGACTCAATGCAGGCTAATTGACCCATTTAGATGGCTACTTTTTGGCAGTGTAAAGGGTCACTGGATTAGCACATGAATGGACTGATAATGAGTAATGTTCCTTCAGCAGCTGGCTGCAGTGTCATTGGGCTCCTCGGGTCTGAGAGCCGCCCAAACATTAACTGGGTTGACAGGAGCATAAACGCCAGATCAACATTATTTCTGACATCCACAACTGCTTCTGGGCAAAGCATCAGTACTGCATTGGTTACTGCTTTTCCCCACTGACCAGAAAGAAAACATAATATTCCAATAAAGTTCCTAGAAGGACTTCCTGAGACTTTTTCTCCTAAAATGTGTTATAATCCAGTAGACCAAAGCCTTTTAATACATGTTGGTTCACAAATCCACTCATGACCTGGCAGTGTGTTACGAGAGTCTGAGTTTGCTCTGAGGTTGTCTTGGAAGCCTGGCCCTTCCATGACTCCACATGTTCCCGTCCAAAGTAGTGTCACTTTATGGAACAAGTCAACACTGAATGAATAAGTAATGTGATCCATTCTCAAGTATAGCGTGGCTGCAGCTGAAAAGAGTCCCATTCTGATGTTACATAAATATCTCTCTCGTCTTTTTGCTTCCCACTGACTGCACAAATACTGTACCATTCACATCTTATTATAGGGGAAATTATGATACTGTTCTCTAATCACCGGTTCTATATGGTACGTTATACGGTTGAAAGCCCCACCCCCATTCTTGGTTAGGTTGTGTTTCACCAGCTTTTAGTTTTAATGATTTTAACATTGAAGGACTGGACAGCAAAAAAAGAAAAACTGTCATGATTATTTAACAACTACATTTCCCACAAACCTTAGGTTAACTGTTGCAGGGGTGCTTTTTTGACCGAACTACCTTAAAGTTTGGGAAGAAAGTAAGTAATTGAAATCAACACCATAGAAGAAGAGAGAACACTTTTTTTTGTCTCTAGTATGTGTGAAGCCCTTGAAACCAAAGCTATTCACTTTATATTCTTGTATTCCAAAAAGAGCATCAAATCTCACATTTAAGGAGCATTAACCACCAAACGTTTGGCCTTTTTGCTTAGGATATTTCAAAAACAAGAATTCAATTTTCAGAAAATCTATTAGTAGACTGATCGTTGCAGCTTTATTCATAATACAACTCAGTAGCATATGTGATTAGACCCTCCACTGCCTCAAAAAACCAATTTTGATTCAACCCCACGCCTCCAGTTTGTAATGCAGGCTTTCTGTTGGAGAAAAATGCAAGTTTTAGGCCCAATTAGAGTTCATGTATACAATTGGTGAAGGGTCTCATTGGAAGCAGTCATTGTTGAATGCTAATGAAGAACAACAACAATGTAACATGTAAATAAAATCAGAGCATCAGGGTGCATATTAACATTTACAATAGTTAACCCAGTTAAGCAATAATCTGTTGACTGCCAGGTTATAGTTAGGAAGGGTTAGGATGGACTAAAACTGTTTCTGAGCCAAATGGGTAAAAACTGTACAGATGTCTGTATGTTGCTGTCCATTACAGTGGAGTAAATTCCCCATTAGGTCGAGGCGAGCGGGCCAGAGGCTAGTTTAAAAGCAAGCAGGACTTTGGCTGTCTATAATTTGTTATGACAGGTGGATGCAGGCCTAATCTCTGTCCTCAGCAACACGCTGCATCTGGTTCTTACTAATTGGCCGCTAATGGAAAACGTCTTTGTCGAGCCTGATTCTTGTCGGGAACACCTCCAGTCATGTTTAACTGTGATCAGCTCTAATGGTCTGAAGTCAACTCACAGCCCAGTGAAGCTACAAAGACCTTGTTTGCTTGTGTATTGGTCATTTGTGGAAGAGAGGTTAAACATAGAAGCCCCTAAAAATTCCAACCAGCAGTTTCAAAACACTGAACGGAAATGTTTTATCCACCAAACAAAAGGCCAATAAATAATAAGAGGAAAGAGTGTGTCCTCCTCTTCCCCCTCTTCTTCTTCCAGAGAAAACAAAAGCAGAGGCAGGAAAAAAGAAGACAAGACTTGGCTGCAGTGTGCATCCAGCTGTTCTCTCCTCTGTGCTCTCCTTGCTTGTCGTCCAGCCTTCGCTTTTTGCGCAGAGCTGCCATTTAAAGATGGGATTTTAATCTGGCCATCTAGAGTGATGCCATGGAAAAGCTGCAGTGGTTTTGGGAGCTGCTCAGGAATGATAGTGGAATGAGACTTGGGCTTTAAAACCTCCAAGGCTATACTTCCTCAACTGGCTTTTGGATACAGTTGAATCAGATGGTTTTCTAAGGCCTAGTCCACCGTATGTGGTAATTTTCTTTAAAATGTAGCCTTTTCTGTGCGCTTTGGCCTTTTGTCGACATGCAAAAGGCATTTTAGATCACTAAACTGATCTTTTGTAAAAACTCTTTCCATGGAGAAGGTTTTCAGAAACTCCATTTTCATGTTGATGTGTAGACAAGAAAATGGTTTTGCTATGTGGCAACACCATTCTGTCCTTTCTGAGGTGTCACAAATGAGGCGATATTGGTGGACATGGCTCAAGAATACATAAATGTACAATTACTCTTTCACTATATTGCTAAACAGAGGTATCAGAATGTGCCACAGAACAATAGATGTGCTATTCCATTTTAGCCAGGTAGCCTTCTCAAAATACCTTTTTTTCAGGGTTCTGATTGGCCAACATGGCTTTAGGTACAGGATTATATTGCCTCCTGTTTGTTCGGCATGCTCTTGACAGCACTTCAGTTGTGTTTTTGGGTTCAGGATTTATTTTTGTGTGAACAAAAGAGGAAAAAAATTGAGTCAACTTTTTCTTGGCTTTAAATCAAATTCACTGACTGGTAAATTGGTTTAAGGCCGCTTGTTTGGCCAAACCTGAAACCACACTTAAAGCAACCTAAAGCAGTAGAACCTGGTCTCTGTAACTGTCCGAGGGGCCTATCAGACATTAGTTACATATTAAAACCTCCCGTTGGTTACAGAGCTAATCTGGAGAAGCAAGGCGATGATAATTAACCAGAAATGGTGAATCATTGTCCACTGACGACATGCTATCCAACAACAATACCCCCCAGGTCTTGAACAAACCTTAAACTCCTACTGACCAATGATAGATCACTGTTTATATCTCCCAGGGGGTTCAAAGCCCAGTCATGTTTGAATGAAGAACAATCCTTTTAACTTCCTTCTCTTTACCTCACAGTCATTTATGAGGCGTCAGTGATGCACTTGACTTGTATTACCAAAGTCCCCAAATCTCTCCTAATTGAAATTATGTAGATTACAAGGGGAAGCTCGGGGATTAAGTTTCAGTGGAGGGGAAATCCCAGGCATGTGCATGAAGCGTGTTGTAAATCAAGAGAAGGGGAGGGGAGGAGCAACAGGCCCCCATAGGTCTACTACAGTATCTCTGCCAGCGCTGATGTGAGGAGATCAGAATTTTTTTAGGTGAATCGCTCGAGGAAGGTCATCATCACGCATCTGGACTGAGAGGTTGAGTCAGAGAGGTGCATTTCTCCAACGGACACAAGCTTCTCTGCCTCCAATTTGGACTCCACAGGGACAGAGCGCTGGGCAGGGAACTTGTAATGTGTCCTCTCAGAAGGAATGCGGTGTGAAATGTTTTCCTTCAGCTCTGGCTATTTGTATACTCTTATCTCCAAGAGTCCCTCCTCACCCCAAGGCAGAAATAGCTGCTAACCACCTGGCAGCATGTCAGCGGACTGGAAGAGTTGTCCATACGCGTTTAATCCTTTTTGTCTTCACCTTAGACGTCTTTGTCTTTCACTTTCAATCACCATCGTCACTGCGTCAGTGTGTGTAGCGCACATTTCCGTGTGTTTGTCAGCCAGTTAATCAGCCCTAAATTAGTAATAATGGTGCAGGTACCGGGCTGTAATGAGGCAAGCTGCGTCGCCCCTGGCTATAGCATCATGCCGCTGGGACAGAGATTTGCCAAACACCCTTTCACCGTTCGGCCTTCTTGACAGCTGCTTTGATGACTTTGTCTGCCTGAGCTGCATCCCTGCCCTGTTTATCATAACCATTAATATTCATCGAGATCATATCTAGCTACGTTATGTGGAATATTTATGGAGTCAGTTTGACCGCAAAAGTTGCAGAGGTCTACCTCTCTGCTCAGGGCGGTGTTGAAAGCCGGAGCTGACAGTAATAGGCTGTTAGGCTCCTTTCGGATGGCGAACAATCCGGAGTGGTGATTGAGGAGTCGTCCAACTTTAGAAATAGATATTTGTATGTATTCTTTTCAAGGATTACTTGTCATATGACCGGTTCTGGCATGTCAGGATGCTTTACATAGAGAGTGAAGTATTTCCAGTGTCTATTGTATCAACAAGATCCATCAGTGCTAAGCCAAATACACTGAGGTGCTTTGTTAACAAAGACTCAACCCCGGACAAGAAGTGCTCCTTTGAATGAGAGACAAGGTGAGACTTGGCCAGCTCTCCACATGGTGCTGTCTGCACTCCAAGCACTTTACACCAACAGATCCTCAGCCTAGCAAGCTGTCAGTCTGTCAAACGGTGTCCAGAGTGTCCTTAAGCTCCTCCGCTTGGCGGTCTGTCAGACAGGCAGGCGTCCGTCTGGGAAGGTAATGGGATTGTCTCCCTGGTTTGGCCGCCTGAGGGGCAGAAAGGGTTAGTGGGATGCAACCTTCTGGCCACCCAGAGTTTCCCCTCTTCATGCTGGGACTTAGAGCCGTCAAGGACACAGGATTCTGTATGCATGCAGTGTCTTCTCCTTCTGGATCCGAGAGCAGAACGGGTGAAGGTGGCCTATATTTTAATTTTAATCCATCGTATTTAACCCACATCTTCTTCTGCTCCTGTGAGACGTCTCATGAGCCATGAATGACGTGTCATTCTCCAAGGAACCATTTCTGTCTGTTAATCCCAATATTTTGTAAAACAAAACGCCAGAAAAGTCAATGAAATATAACAACTCTTTTTATTACTCCCTGGACACCACCGGAGATGAAAGAGCAGCAGGAGGAGTGTCAGTGTCAAACACTCCCAAACATGTTTTGTGGAAACTCACACATGGATACTTTCCATTTCATAGCTGGGTGGGTCCGCTTGACTAATGAGAGTGGAGCACTGTCCTGGCTAAGCATCTGCTGATGTTTCTCACTAACCTTGTGCGTACAAAAGTGTGTGTTTGTGTGTTGTACAGTACTGCTTTCCATCACTGTCATTGAATGTATTCTGCTAATTTCCATAGCCTGTTTGTGATTATATCCTTGTTCTTGGTACCTCAAGAGGGTTGTTGAGTGTTGTATGTGTGGTACCCACATTTGACTGTGAGAGCTGCAGTGTGAAGCCTTGACCTTTGAACTGTGTGGAGTTCACATCCTTCACAGGCTCCATGCGGTTTTGAAAACACAAAATCAAAAAGAGTTTCATAGAATTTTTTAGAGGGCTTTACTGTGTCCACAGAAGAGTATGTTGGAAGATGGATTTTCCTTTTTTAACAGGTAGTCTGAGGTTTCATTTGAAAAAAAACAATGAGGGTTATTTTTGTTTTCTGTGATTAATGGCCGGCTTCAGAGGCCCGAACAGCAACTGCAGTATGACGTCTTGTTTCTGTTGAAATTCTATCGCCCCAAATGTATTTCTGTTTACGCAGTGATTTATTAAACTGAGGGGTTGCTTTCACCCTAATGGTTATATAATGAGTTAAAGTGTACGCAAGTTATTTACAAACCACAAATCACACTTTTTAACAGCGTAATTTAGGAGGTCAAATAACTACAGCCTTCATTTCTAGTCTGTCTCGTATTCCGTTAAATCTTTCATTAATATACACTACCGGTCAAAAGTTTTAGAACACCCCAATTTTTCCAGTTTTTTATTGAAATTCAAGCAGTTCAAGTCAAATGAACAGCTTGAAAGGGTACAAAGGTAAGTGGTGAACTGCCAGAGGTAAATAAAAAAAGGTAAACTTAACCAAAACTGAAAGATAATGTACATTTCAGAATTATACAAGTAGGCCTTTTTCAGGGAACAAGAAATGGGTTAACAACTTAACTCTATGGAGTCTTGGGCTATTTTGTCCATTTTTGAATTCTTTTCATGTCTTTGTAAGTCATTTTGTGTCATTTTGTGTCTTTGTTTTGTCATTTTGTGTCTTTTTTTGTCATTTTGTGTCTTTTTTTTGGTCATTTTGTGTCTTTTTTTAGTCCTTTAGTCCAACATAAAATGTGATTTTGAATCTTTTTTTTTACTTTCAAAACACTATCATGCTCAATAAAGAATTTTAAATGTTGCAAATGTGCATTAATTTCAGAGTACACTGAGACATTAAACTGCATCATTTTCAATTAAATTCTGGAAAAGTTGGTGTGTTCTAAAACTTTTGACCAGTAGTGTATGACTGTTCAACAAGACAGGACATCGCCTTGACAGATGCTATTTTTCTGTGTTTTTCCTTGGTAGGAAGATCTGTGTGCACTGCAAGTGTCGCCGTGAGGAGCATGCTGTGACAGCCATGCCTGTAGAGATGGAGAAGACGGTCACCAAGCTGATGTACGATTTCCAGAGGAACTCCACCTCAGATGACGACTCCGGCTGTGCCCTGGAGGAGTACGCCTGGGTGCCACCTGGACTCAAACCTGAGCAGGTATTGCTGTCCGCATTTAATTAATTAAAAAGTGATACATTTTTCCATTCAAGCCCAAAGCTTTGTGCTATTCTCGGAAAGTGTATTTCCTCTGTTTTGTCAGTATTGTTGTCCAACAGCAGGTGTGATTAACAGAGTGGCACATTGGGATTTAAAAATGGATCAAATGACAATGAGATCCATGGCATTACATTATAACACACTTATCGAAAACTCTAATTTCACAATACATACTACAATAAGGGGATTCAGGGAGTTAACATTTTTCTCAAAAAGATTTACACGTTAAAATATGTTTTACCTCTTTCAATGAAATGATTGTGACAATGTGATTTATTATTAAAGGATAAATTGTATATCTTCTCAAAACTTTATTAATCAGTCTCTTCCGAACATATCACAATGAAAATGAAACCAGGGGATTGTGTCTGAAAACAAAATGATTGATCAACTTTTAATAGAATTCAACAGAAAATATATAAAATAATTGTAAAAAATGTTTTAAAAAGAGACAATTAACATGTATAATATTTAAATATATATATCGATCAAATAAATTAGATCAACTTTGCTGTAGTGCACTTCCACGCCCCACTGAAAACAGCTTAATATATATCACTACCGTAACGCAAACGTGCGTGGGTGTTTTGGCGTATTGATGAGCAATTTCCCATAACACCCTCTTTAAGTCCAGACTGCGCGCACGTATGGCCAGCCCCGACAGTCTCTCTTGTGCCATGGTGCTTCTCAGATAAGTCTTAATTAATTTAAGTTTTGAGAATGATCTTTCAGCGCTTGCGACAGTTACAGGTAGAGTGAGAAATCGTTTAATAGCCGTGGCAACATCAGGCACACTTGTTTTTATTTTAAATACTCGTTTTATTTAACGCTCAAAATACAGACAATATCATGACCTGAACCCTATATGTTTCGGTTAAAAAAAAAAAAATGTAAAAAAAAAACAAAAAAAAGATATTTGTTTTACAGGCAGGGGCGGGGCCCTATGGTATGGGGGGGCCCCCCCGCCTCGCGGGGGCTGCGGGGGTATACTTTACGGCCCAGATATATATTCAACATCCAGGCAGTAACTCAGTGGAACTGGACAGAAGCACATTGCTGTAAAAGGAGTGCACTGGGTTTATAATGCAAGATAAAATTAGAATAATTGCAAAAAAAATTAATAATAAACTTAGATTAGTCTCCTAGCCCTATGTTACACCTCATCACATCACCATATGACAGCTCACCAGTTCTGCTGACTGCTCATTCTGCAGGCTAATGGATAACAAGGATTGTGTGGCTCCAGCAGTCAAATTAATCTCCAATTCATTCCGCCCGCGAGCATGTTAACAGTAGGTTTTACCGCCCTCGCAGCAAGTAAGCTAAGCCTTAGTAATACACAAACACATTAAATGATCCCATGCATGTGAAGAAAATCCTCTTTCACAATACTCCATTGAACCGTTGATGTGCACGTGTGGGAGGGTTTCCAGTTTTATAGGACAATAGAAGCGTTTATTGAAGCCGGTTTCATTTTGTTGATGAGCTGAAAGCAATGAACTGGTCAATACAATGTTGGTACAGCCTCCTGTTTTCACTTCAGAGGACTGAGCACAGCTATTTCTCATCCCCCTCCAGGGTCACACGTCTAACCCCGAAGTCAATTAGGTTCTCGTCTAGTGCTGATATGACCTCAGGAACAGTTAAGCCATAATGGAAGCTGGACTGTGCAACATTGCATGAACACCATACTAAACAACGTTAAAAATAACCAGCTATTTTTGTATTCTTTGAAATACTGTGACGGTTTATAGCATTTAGATAATAAGTGTTGGGGGCAATAGTGATTTCTATTTTCTCAACTTGACGTCCAAGTCATTCAAGCTGTGGAAACATGTTGTGTGACCTCTCGCAGAGGGGCGGAAGTACGCCTCATGTGGGGCTTTTCAACACCCGGCCTTCCTCTGCACGAGGTAAAGACAGAGTGAGAATAGAGAGAGATGGTAAACACAAAGCTAATCTCCAGGATCTAAACGGAGGGTTTAGGTTTCCCCGTAGGGAGCCGGGGCTGTGTATGAGTCTGCTATTCAGCCAGCAGCGGTGTAAAGTCACCACTGTAACGAGAGATTTCAGACCCGGACTGCGGTATTCAATCAGATATATATATGAGGATTATGCGGGATAACTCAGCACTTAGTCGGGACTATTCAACTCTTCTGTGTTTGCATTTTTGTAAACAATCGCTGAAATATGGACCTTTCTGAGCATGTTAGAGATGTTATTAAGCCGCAGTGTGAAGAAGAGCCTGCCAATATTCTCTCTCCCACTGTCCTTCTTGCTCTCTTCTCTCCATCCCTCTCAAATCAAATTCTTGGATGTTGCCAAGTTACGGCTTGTCGAGGCCAAGAATGTTACTCAGCATTGGCCTGTATCTGGTGTTTTATTTATTTTTTTACCATCACGTAGCAAGAGCTGCAGCCTACCGTGCAGACTCTACGCAGCATGTACCAGGATCTGATTTTCATTTGCATTTGAACATTAAGTCTGCTTTCTCAGGCTGCTCACATGTGAGGTATTTGAATAGAAATCCAGTTCAAGGTTATGCATGCAAACTAGAGGTATTTCTAGACTCTGGGAGCTACCCAAAGCTGGGATGTGGATAAATTAACTTTCAAACAGCAAAGAGCCAGTCTGAAAGGCACCTGAGGCTAGTTTGACCGGTTCAAAATTGGACCTGAGGACAATTAGACTTTTTCCCATTCGAGTTCAAGGACCATGAAAACTATCAGCCCCTGAACTGATTTAAGTCAGCACATGTGAATGGGAAATAAATGATAAAGCTATTAAAAAACACTTTACACACCACTAAATGGTTATGGCAGATCAGTTAAAAATCAGTAAAACTCATTTTTAGCCATGCCTGCAGTGTGGCCCAAGAGATGGAAATATCTCATCCCTAGTCCAGACTTAAATATCTTAACAACTGTTGGATGGGTTGGCATTAAAGTCCGTTCAGATACACTTGTCTGACTTCACTTCTTGTGCTTGTTTAATGCATATTAAAAATGTTACAATGCTAACACACCAAGCTAAGATGGTGACAAGGGTAGACATTATACCTGCTAAACATCAGCACATTATCATTTCCTCTTTTCAAATGGATAATTTAAGGTTGTGGATGACATATAAAGTTGTGTACACAATATACTTGTCTTTCAAGTGGTAGAACATCACTGCTAGCCAACAGCAACACGGAAGCCACAGAAGCTAAAACATTTAGTAAGCTAGGTGTCCCCACCTAGCTTACTCACTTACTAGCTTACTGCAAGGCACGATGAGCCGCTGGGAATATCAACATTTTCCTCAGACATAAAAATACAATAAAAACCTGTATATGGCCACTTGAGGCTGGATCCAAAAGCAGGTCAATCCCTATAAACCTTCATGTTAAAATGCCCAACTTTACAGCAGAAATATGTTTACAGCCTGGTAATAAAGGTTTGGTAGCTAAATTCCCTTTTCGTGACAACTGTGAGGTGTTTTAAATTTACCCATTTGAATCATATTAAGGCTAAAAGAGGGCAGTGTTCATATGGAACACAGTAAACATGACCCCTTTTGAGGGCATGCGTTGTAACTGTGAGCATTTTGGCATGCTAATGTTAGCATGTAGCTCAAAGCTGTTGCTACATAGGCTTACAACCTCACAGAGCTGCTAGACTGGCTGTCGACTTTTATTACATTCAGTTTAGCTTAAATTTGGTGCTAATTTCAGGCCTTTCAACTTTTAAACATATTGATTTTTGCTCCCACAACTGTTCTGACCACAATGTTGGACTGTGGGTACTTGAACATCACGGTACAGACGTGAGAAGAGAAGGACGGAGAATGAAAACACAGCCGTTAAATGTGCTCACTTCACTATGAAAACAACATCTTTCCCACCATGTTTGGCTGTAACTACCAGTGTTTTCTCAACAATATAATATCTATGTCCACTAACCACTGTAAAGTGGCTTGTTGAGAGAATGTGAGGACTGGTGCCTGGTGGTGTCTTTTCCTCTGGCTGTCTGGCCATTAACAGCAATAGAAACCAGCTGTGTGAAGCGATCGCTCTTGTCACTCAGTTGCAAAGTCCTACCATTTGCTTTAGCTTTTAAAAACACTCCTTTTAGTACAGTTCGAAATTCTGCCCTGTCTTTAGTTGCGTCTGCTTTCGATTACAGTTATTATCACAAGCTGCTCCTCCTGGCTCTCACTGCGACTCTATCCATTATGTGCATGCAAGTGTGTGTGTGTGTGTGTTTGTATCTGTCTTTAGATCTTTTCCTCAGGGCAACGTGCCTTTCACCTTCAGATTGTAACCCTGTTGTTGTTGGAAGCGTGTTTCGTAATTTATCATTAGCAGTGTGTGTGTGTGTGTGTGTGTGCGTGCATCTGGAAGCACAGGCGCTGTGTGATTTATCAGTGCTTGACCACAGTCAGTCTTTCATGGACTATCCTGAGATCCCCCTCGGCGTCCCAAGCCGTGCTGCTGGACACGTATCCCGCGTCACTCGCCAACACCGGTGGAAGCCAACAAAAGCAGAGCAGGAGGAATTAGGTTACTCTCACAACAAGAGGTTCCTGCTATAAATGCATCCTAAACAAACATGCGTGTATAACACTCCTGATACAGAATATGGCCCTAAAACTATAAACTTTAAGATATGGCAGTTTTTTTTTCTTGTTCTCTACGTACTGATGCATGTCCGCATTATTCAAGTTAATCTGTTTTTGTGCAACAGACTCTGGGTTGCTGCCAAGGACAAAGCTGATGACTTCTAGTCAGTAGATACATTCAGTCAACAGATAGGTCATTAAGATTGGCGTGACCTAGTCAGCAGGTATCGATCATGTCTTTTCTCTCTACGTTCCAAGCTGGATTTCTATTTTTTTTTTCATTTAACCAACATTTCATATTGTTTTTATTTCCCTCATCCTCAAGCCTCCCTTTAAAGCCCTGCGGCTTTCGAGGTTTGCACCCCTTCCAGTCACATTCATACATGACTGCATGACCTCAGTTATACCCCGGCCCCCTGTTACAGTGTAATAAAAGGACTGCGATAAATAACGCAGAGATGACACTCATTGTCTGCCGCTGTAATGTAAAGAATGTCCCAAGCAATTGGGAATGGCCAGATTAGCATTAATCCTGCAGCCGCACACACTCGTACGCACACACGCTGCTACGTGCAGTCGTGGTAATTACGTGCGAGGGTGAGTGTGTGCACATCTGACAGGTCAGCAATACATTCCCATGTCAATGTGCAAAGATGGAGAGGTGAGGTTCCATTAAGTCTCCGCCGGTGGGCCATAAATCAAAGTGTGTGTGTGTGTGTGTGTGTGTGTGTGTGTGTGTGTGTGTGTGTGTGTGTGTGTCACTCCCAGTTGTGTATCCTGTTAATTTTCTCTCCGCACAGTTGTACCTTTAAGTGCTGAAATGATTAATAGGCAACATTTTAATAACAATTTAACCGTTTTGTGTAATTCGTCAAATAAAAATGCCAAATATTTGCAGGCTGCAGCTTCTCCAAATGAAGATTTGTAGCTTTTCTCTGTCTCATATTACTATAAACTGTATCGATTTATGTGTTGTTGTAGTATAGGAGCTCTTAATGGACATTTTTCCTTATTTTGTGACATCTATAGACAAGAGCTGATGTTGTTATCAACTATAATCGGTGCCTGCAGCTCAACTTTTTTTTCTGTTTGTCAGCTTGTTTTCATGTTGCAGGTACACTCTCAGAAAATAGAGTACAGAATTGTACCTTCAAGGGTATAATGGCTTGTCACTGGGGCAGTACCCTCAGAAGGTACTTTTTTGTACTCTTATTTTGAAGTACAAAAATGGACCTTTAAAAAGGGTACAAAATTAGCCTTTATAGGGTACTATAAGTATTTATATATATATATATATATATATATATATTATATATATTATATATTATATATTATATATATATACTAGTATTATACCAGTATTTAATTTTATATATCTACATTATACAAAAGACAAATAAGTTTTCACTTTATCAGAATGTTTTTTATTTTATTTTCACATTTAATTTTCATTTAACTAAACAATGTACAATTGTTTAAAGTTAAAAAATATAACTAACCTACTGCTGAAGAAAGACTAAATAATTATTTAAACAATAATTAATATTTAGGCTACTCCCAGCATGTAGAAGGAAGGGTACATATTTGTACCTTTTACCACTTGGGTACCCATATTTACCTTTTTGGCCCTCAAAAAGTTACATGTAGGTACCTTAAGGTCCAATAATTGGCCCTAGGGGGTACATTAGTGTAGATTGTACCTCGGGGGACAAAAAAGGACTCGTATTGTACCCCTTTTTCTGAGAGTTTATGATGTTGTTCTTCATCACCCTCATCCTCTCTCTGTGTCTTGCACAGGTTCATCAGTACTACAGCTCCCTGCCTGAGGACAAGGTGCCCTATGTGAACAGCCCAGGAGAGAAATACCGCATCAAACAGCTGCTCCATCAGCTCCCGCCCCACGACAATGAGGTGAGAGTCCACGGACCCCCTCCCCCACCCCCTCCATCCATCCATCTATCTATCGCTCCCTCCCTCCCCTCCTTCAGGGCAATACAGAGATAAGAGAAGAGAGGGGAGGAGACAGACACAGGAAAAATGTCTGTCTTCTTAATGGACAGGAATGAGATAGTGAGGTGTTTATGTTTGTGTAGCTCCCCATTTAAGTTTGTATTAAACCAATAAACCACAACTAATGTTGAGATATGTAGCATCTTTACACTGGACTGATGATCAGACTGGGTTGGCACCTTAATATTGTTGATGTGTTTTTAGCGGGGGCTTATTGGTAAAATTACTGGCAGAATGGTGAACATACACTACTGGTCAAAAGTTTTAGAACACACCAACTTTTCCAGAATTTAATTGAAAATTATGCAGTTTAATGTCTCAGTGTACTCTGAAATTAATGCACATTTGCAACATTTAAAATTCTTTATTGAGCATGATAGTGTTTTGAAAGTAAAAAAAAGATTCAAAATCAAATTTTATGATGGACTAAAGGACTAAAAAAAGACACAACATGACCAAAAAAAGACACAAAATGACCAAAAAAGACACAAAATGACAAAAAAAAGACACAAAATTACTTACAAAGACATGAAAAGAATTCAAAAATGGACAAAATAGCCCAAGACTCCATAGAGTTAAGTTGTTAACCCATTTCTTGTTCCCTGAAAAAGGCCTACTTGTATAATTCTGAAATGTACATTATTTTTCAGTTTTGGTTAAGCTTACCTTTTTTTATTTACCTCTGGCAGTTCACCACTTACCTTTGTACCCTTTCAAGCTGTTCATTTGACTTGAACTGCTTGAATTTCTGGAAAAATTGGGGTGTTCTAAAACTTTTGACCGGTAGTGTATATAACACCAGTTTGATTTCAGGTGCAAACCATTGTTGCATATCGCACCCCTCATTCAGTATTGATACTGACATATAGGAGCCAGCCTGTGATTAAGGGCTGCACAGGAAAAGTGCACACATAAAGCAAAAAAAATCTCTCTACATCATACTGATAAGTTGTCCCCTGAAATCACTTATTTTAGGAAACAGCATGAGCAATATGCATGACGCACAACTAGTTTCCATGCAACCAGTAGCTTTCTATAAGTCACTCCTAACCTGACAGACACTTCTTAGGGGAGCACTGTTAGAAGCAGTAGTAGAGTAGTGTATAGGGGTGCACCGATCGATCGGCACAGATTTCCTTAATTTTGCGGGATCGGCGACTGGCCAATTCTTTTACGTCAAACCGATCTTATCTAGCAATGTTATCTACCTCGATAATAACCCAGCAAAGCAGTGCTCCCAACTTGTTGCTAAATTTAGCAACTTTTCAGACCGCCTTAGCAACTATTTTTCAAGAAAGTGACCAGCGACTCCTTCTTACTCTTCTTAACAAGCTGCTGACGAGCCGGAGGCCGGCTTGTTAAGAAGAGCCGCCGTTAGCGGCAGTTAGCTACAGTTAGCTCTGTAGCAGTACAGTGTGTATGTGCTAACAGGCTACCAGTTAGCTCTGTAGCAGTACAGTGTGTATGTGCTAACAGGCTAACAGTTAGCTCTGTAGCAGTACAGTGTGTATGTGCTAACAGGCTAACAGTTAGCTCTGTAGCAGTACAGTGTGTATGTGCTAACAGGCTAACAGTTAGCTCTGTAGCAGTACAGTGTGTATGTGCTAACAGGCTAACAGTTAGCTCTGTAGCAGTACAGTGTGTATGTGCTAACAGGCTAACAGTTAGCTCTGTAGCAGTACAGTGTGTATGTGCTAACAGGCTAACAGTTAGCTCTGTAGCAGTACAGTGTGTATGTGCTAACAGGCTAACAGTTAGCTCTGTAGCAGTACAGTGTGTATGTGCTAACAGGCTAACAGTTAGCTCTGTAGCAGTACAGTGTGTATGTGCTAACAGGTTAACCGTTAGCTCTGTAGCAGTACAGTGTGTATGTGCTAACAGGCTAACAGTTAGCTCTGAAGCAGTACAGTGTGTAAGTGCTAACAGGCTAACAGTTAGCTCTGAAGCAGTACAGTGTGTATGTGCTGCTGCTGCAGGTGTTCACTTAGCGATCTCTGTTTGTTTACAACAAGCACCAGACACTCTGTGCACAGTTAGTTAGCGAAACTTTAAAAACTCTTTAAAGCTTTTCTACAAAATGCCAGTTTAAGAACTTTTGTTTCTGTTAAGTGACTTAAAACGACTTGTACAGCTGTGTCTATGTTAGCCACACTTGCTGCTATGTTTTGGCTACAGTGATTCACAGGGTCTGTAACCAGGCAACCTCTAGGATGGATTTTACTTAATTCATTGGTAAGGTTCTTAATATACTTCGAATTCCTGCAGCACAGAAAGAGCTTACTTCAGTTGGAATGGAAAATAGAAATAATGAATAAGAAAATGTCCTCCATCATGTTTATCCTTCTCTGAAAGGTTGGGAGAACCCTTCAAATTATATATTTTATTACTAATTAACTAAAAGAAAACCAATACATGAACGGTCTTAATCATGAACTGCTAACACAGAAGGTACTCATGACTTGGAATAAGTGCTGCCTTAACAGATCGCATTTACTAATGTATGTTGATGTAATGTGTGTGTCTGTGTCTAGGTTCGCTACTGTAATGGTCTGGACGACGAGGAGAAGCGAGAACTGAAGCTCTTCAGTAACCAACGTAAACGGGAGAACCTGGGCCGCGGCAACGTGCGGCCATTCCCCGTGACGATGACCGGGGCAATCTGCGAACAGGTTAGCTGACAGAAACATCAAAAACATCCATTTTTGTGTCATTTTCCCCAGCAACAGAAAGATCAACAAGATCAAAGATGATCTTAAAGCCACACGTCGTCTCACTTCAAAATGTCATTTTCCTTCCCCGTGACAAGAGCAAATACAGTGAGACAAGATCAAAGGTGCGTCATGTGGCCGACGGAATGAAAGCAATGAATCGTGTGACAGACACGCTGAAAAGCCTGCTGGCATTTCAGGTCTCTGAAGTGATGCACGAGAGGTGCTTTATGTTGACACGTAAAGGGCAGCAGTGGTCTGCTTTTATCACAACATTGTGACCTTGTCAGTCTCATCTCAGTGTTCCTCAAAGAGGCTCTCGAGGTGTTGCACGTGTCTGTTGTGTCTCATTTTCCCCTCTGACAGTCATGGTGTTTTTATAGTTTGTCTATTTGTTTACTCTGCAGCAAGGTTATTATAGTTAACGAAAACTAACGAAATAACGAAAACTAGAATTGAAAAAACATTTTCGTTAACTGAAATAAAAATAAAAACTAGAGGTTTTAAAAAAACGATAACTAACTGAAACTGTATTGCGTGGTTACAAAACTAACTAAAACTATAGTGAAAATGTCCTTAGTTTTTCATTCATAAATCAGTGTATTTATTTGAACATGCAACACATGGT
Organism: Centropristis striata; assembly: GCF_030273125.1. NCBI lineage: Eukaryota > Metazoa > Chordata > Actinopteri > Perciformes > Serranidae > Centropristis > Centropristis striata. The sequence continues at coordinate 16,151,446 of NC_081519.1, read as the reverse complement.
AAATATGTTTACTGAGACTGGAACCAAAATTCAAAACACAAGAACTGTAAGAGTTAATAACCTTATTGGGGCTGAGATGATAAACCAAAGGAAATAAAGGAAACATTTATTATGATCTATTTGAATCTGGCACCCAACACATAGCCCATTACAAAAAAACTAAAACTAACACTAAAACTAATAAAAACTAAACTAAAACTAAAAATTTTCAAAAACTAAACTAAAACTAGAAAAGTCACTCTAAAAACTAACTAAAACTAACTGAATTTGAAAACAAAAATTCACAACAAAATTAAAACTAAAACTAATGAAAAATCCAAAACTATTATAACCTTGCTCTGCACCTTATGCATGGAATATGCACCAGAAAGAATGGAAATTAACTGAATTTGTTTCTTTGAGCACTTTTAAATCCAAACTAAGAGTTATTGAGGCCAATTCCATAACATGCACTTGTTTCTCATGACGTGTTTAAGGTCTGTATGTAATGTAAATATGTAACTGTATTCTGTGTTTGCTGCCTCTTGGCCAGGGCTCCCTTAAAGAAAAAGAGGTTCTTCATCTCAATGGGATATTCCCTGGTTAAATAAAGGGTAAATAAAAAAATAAAATAGTCCTCAGAGAACTAAGTTACAGTCAAAACCGCTTTAAATCCTCCTGAAATATTTCATAGTAGTGCCCACTGTCCCATCAAATATTTAACATGTACATGTATTCCTGCAGTGGCCTTATGGGACAACAAAGTGCAACGGAGAGTGTTCTTTTAAAACTAAACTAGCGCACTTCAGCATCTGCTGGCCATTTGTTACTGTAGATACAACAAACTCAAGCAAAAGCAGGCATGCTGGTGCCCCAGGTGTACAGCTGCTTTAAGGCTTGTGTTTCTGAATGGCTCAGCAGACTCACATGAGGGAGTACACAGATTGTTGGGAGAGTGTGTATTGATTGAATTCCCCTCCCCCCCTCAGCAGAAGGCTCTGTGCCAGTTAGATAACCTGATTGTAACTCTCGCTCCATCTCCATCTATCCCACCCCTCTAAATCTACTTTGCCTAGCCGACCTTTCCACCCGTCTCCTTAATGCTCCTTCTCGTTTATCTTTCCGGCTTCACTACCTTTACACCTCCACGCCACTCTCGCTCTCCTTTTTATCTTCACATATATCACTCCATTTTTATGTCTCCCCTTTGCCCCACCAACGTCCTCCAGCAGCCGGTCAACTTCCTCACTGTTTCTGTGCTCGTCCTCCTCTAACGTGCATGTAAACACCCTCGTGCTCTCAGTTTTCATGCAAAATTGCGTTAAAAACAGAGATGCACAGATCTGATACGCTAGATCTGTATCAGCACCGATACTGACCTGATTGAAGATCCCATGAAATGGGCAATTGAACTTCTTGGGAAAATGTTTTTTCTTGGACAACAGTAAATCTTCAGTACTCGACTGTAGCTCTGAAACCATTAATTTTCATGATTTGTTGTTTAGACATTCCCAAGTCCCAGGCTCTCATTTGTAAGGATGTGCTGCTTTTCTGGGGATGTGACTGTAAGCTGGGACAAAAGCTGTCAGACAAAACAAGAAATATGGAGAGCTGACCCCAGGGTTCAGGAGATTGTGAAGGACATTTTTTATGACATTGAGACATTTTATAGACCAATTAAGTCATCAAAAATAGGTCAACAATCCCACCATCCCCTCCTTTCTATCAAATCCCACTGCCTGTCTTTGACAGCCCATCAACCTGTTTCAGGGCACGATCACACATGTGAAATGCAGCCATGTCTGCCGAGGCGTCACTCAGGGTGGGGCCAAGTGGGGTCAACCACACACTCTTCATTGCTGTTGGTTCAGGCTGCAACTTTGCTTCTTTTAAAAAGCAATGAATCTATTTATTTTAGTGTTTATTTCCTGTTTTATTTATTTTATTGTCTCTTGTTCTGTTTGTTTATGTACAGCACTTTGTTGCGGCTGTTGTTGTTTTAAAGTGCTTTACAAATAAAGTTGAGTTGAGTTGAGTTGCTGGTTAAAGTCTAGTTTAAGTTAAATATAATATATATATAATATGTGAATTAGCTTTGCCACCTTACATTAACCCTTTGATGCACAACATATGGACAACCCTCCTAATGCACAACATGGGTCAAAAATGACTCACTCATCCAAATTTGATTTAAAATTAAATGACCTAATACTATAATAATAGTAATTTGTTTCAAATAGTTACTTTCCACACTCATATATTTAATATATTTAACATGTTTGTGTATCATTTTGTCACACATACAGTTTATCTGGAAGGTTTTCACAGCGCTTCACTTTTTCCACATTTTTTTTATGTTTCAGCCTTATTCCAAAATGTATTAAAATCATTTTTCCTTAAAATTATACACACAATACCCCCATAATAACATTTTGGACCCATGTTGTGCATTAGAAGCGTAGTGATACAAAAAGGGTTTTTATTCAAAAAGTAAGAAATGAAAAACAAAAATTTAGGATGTATGATGATCAAAAACAAATGGATTGAGGAAAACCTGGAATACTGAATGATGAAATTAATTTATTGCAAAGATATAGAAAATTAAAAACTCAGTCGGGTCACTTTAGACCCATGTTGTGCATCAAAGGGTTAAGGAAGACATGGTACCATAGTATGAATAGCTGCCCCCTCTTAGTTGATTAGTCAACTAATTGGTTGTTAAGATTGAATTAGTCAATTAGTGATTTTTTTCATGCTGAATGATTTATTTCCATGAAACATATGCACATCTGTCTTTGTTGTGGAGAAACACAGCTCTACAGATCTTTCTGTTTAATCCAAATCCAAAGTTTAGGTGATGAAACAAGTGTTAGTTGAGTAATTGCTTAATGAATGTTCCTCACAGGGGGAAGCAAAAGGTTTTTGATGTTCCCCTAACATTCACCATCGGCTGGAAAATAAGAACAATAACTGCTCTTCAAGATGTCAGTAAATCATTTAATGTTTGTGAATCATCTTACAGCCTTTTACAATTATTGTACAAGGGATAACGTCATGCTGGATGAGTGTCACATGAAATACTTTTAGTCACCGTCATAAAGAAATGGTAATAACGGCTAGTGATTATGTTTATAGACATTCCACAAACCTTTTAAAGATTGTTGGCGTTTTTTTTTGCCTTTTATTGGACACTGCCAGAATGAGAGGCAGACAGGAAGCATAGTGAGCATAAATGATCCTTCACTTGGCCACTGGACACCCAGCTGCACAGACTTTAAGTTAAACTATAAGAGCACAGTTACAAATATATCTTAACTTAATATCAGCTACTACCTTGAGTTCAGGTATCAGAATCAGAATCAGAATCACTTTTATTGTCACTGTACCTGGGTACAATGAGATTAATAAACACCACCAAGTCAGTGCGAGAGACAATGTCTCAGAAATAATAATCATAATATACAAATAATATACAAACAGACATAAGGACATAAGGTGCACACTGAATTGCAGCAGTGAAAAATAAATATGGTCCATATACATGTGAGATATTGCACTTGTTTTGAGGTATTGCACAAGAGGGAAGATCAGTTCATACTGCAGTTATGGTGATTATGGCCTTGGGAAAGAAGCTGTTCTTGAGTCTGTTTGTATCACAAGAGAACAAGTGTGACCATTAGTACAAGTTACTTACAGTAACTACAAGGCTGCATCCATTTTCTCAAAAACTCTCCTCTTCCTTATTCCATCCTTTAGTGCGGAGGCCAGATAAATGGCGGAGACATTGCTGTATTTGCATCACGCGCAGGTCACAGCGTGTGTTGGCATCCGGCCTGTTTCGTATGCAGCATGTGCAACGAGCTCCTGGTGGACCTCATTTACTTTTACCAGGACGGGAAGATCTACTGCGGCCGGCACCATGCCGAGAGGCTGAAGCCACGCTGCACCGCCTGCGATGAGGTAACCGCCCTTTACATGCACACACACACACACACACACACACACACACACACACACATACTGTGTTATCCACACATGGATGTGTTAACAGTAACACATTGAACATACTGTGCCTGTAATGTGGGATGGTGTCGATAGAGCTATTTATTACTTGTTTGCACACACACATTTTGAACATATGCATGTCTGCATAATTCAGTCTGCTGTCATGTGATGCTCACAGGCATCCCAACACACCTTGACATGGTGTAGCACCACGTGCATGGGTCTTTTCTGGTTTAACCCATTGAAGCCTGGAAAGCGGACACGTCGTTTTGTAGTATTTGTATAAGCTCTCAAATACTTTTTGAATTTCATTTCTATCTGCTACAGAGGCTGAAAAATTTATTATTTAGTAGAAGCGTTGACACTTCTGTTGAATTTTCAGAAAAACTTCAGGTTTTAGGGGCTTATTTTCAAAATCGCCCAGAGGTTTTACAGGCGTTTCAGGCCTCAATGGGTTAATGGGGTCAGCTCTCAATATCTTGAACTTCCAACCATTAGCACTGACTTCACTCACTGCAAATGGGGACAAGGACGCTGTTAGTACTTAAGAAGCACCCTAGTGTTTTAACAGCAGCGTAATTAAAAGTAAATGCACCATCTAGATTTAACCAAGTCCCCACACACATTAGCCTCCTACACAAGTCAGTGACAAAGAGGATGATCTAAGAGTACTAAGCTGCAGAGGAGAAAGTGGTGGCGAATGAAGGGGAAGGAGGGGCGAAGCCGAGCCTTTGTCCTGTCATTCAGCGCGCAGTAATAACCCAACTGAGGTTTTACCTCCGAGGACCTGTGATAAACGATACTCTTTCTTATCTCTCCTTTCTTAGATCATCCTTGCGGACGAGTGCACTGAGGCAGAGGGGCGTCACTGGCACATGAAGCACTTCTGCTGCTTTGAGTGCGAGACTGTGCTGGGGGGCCAGCGCTACATCATGAAGGAGGGGCGGCCCTACTGCTGCTCCTGCTTCGAGTCCCTCTACGCCGAGTACTGCGACTCCTGCGGGGAACATATTGGTATGCAGCCAGCATCAATCACTTTCAATACAAACTGCATTAACAGGTCATGCAAAGGAATGCTTGTATAAAAAAATCTAATGCTAAATGCATGGATACATGGAAAAAATTAAGTGGAACATTATTGGACTGCAGGTATTTTTAAGAAGGAAAAAAGAGTGACCTCATTTTTTTTTTCGCAGCAAGTAACACAGGAGAAAATAGCTAGAGTAGAAAGGAAGTGGCCTGGTTTTTTGCAGTTTATCACTGAATGATGTCATGGTGAGGCATTTGAGTCAGGGGCACATAGCAGAGGAACAGAGACTTGAGCTTACAGAGCACAGAAATATGTACAGTATATATCATGCAGCATTAAACCAACCTGGGGCAAAGGCATGACGGTATCAAGTGACATTTCGCCCTTAGGATCTGTTTTTATCTCAGACACATGCACAAAGCGTCAGTTAAATGCTAATTTAAGCATCTCACAACTGAGGCAATCCCGTTGAGAGGAGAAACTGGGGTATTTTTCAGTGGGAAACCTTCATATTAGCACCTCTTGGCCCCATGCCACCTCCTGTTAAAACTCTGTCTGTGTGTGTGTATCCCCCGACAGGATGCCCAGGTGTGATTTTGGCACATACCACTCAACAAATTTGCTCTGTAATTATTTGTTAGACAGGATACAGAGAAGTATTTGGCTAAAAAACACAACTGATTATAAATTGAAACCATCAGAGAACATGCTTGGACCAGATGGCAGCCATTAGCAAATAGCTGGTTTTCTTTCCCCCTGCAACAACTGCAGGCGTGCTCAAAATGCAATGTGTTTATACAATGCTGGGAAAGCTCCATAATGAGTTTGTCCCCAGGCTCAGCTAAGTTACAGCCTCCAGCTCTATTTTCTCACTCAACAAGCAACTTGTAATGTGCCACTATTTTCACATTAAACAGCATTTTAAATGAAGACATTGTAACTTCAAGCTTTGTGATGAAGACATGCTTTGTGTTTTCATTTTTGCATTTGTACATCCCATAATCTTATTTTACATAAACCCATATGTATGTTTCCTGCAGGCATTGATCAAGGCCAGATGACGTACGATGGACAGCACTGGCACGCCACAGAGGGCTGCTTTTGCTGTGCCTGCTGTAAACGCTCTCTGCTGGGTCGGCCTTTCCTGCCCAAGCAGGGTCAGATCTTCTGCTCACGGTCCTGCAGCCTGGGGGAGGAACCCAACGGTTCGGACTCCTCCGATTCGGCCTTCCAAAGTGCTCGCTCCACCAGAGAGTCCAGACGCAGCTCCAAGGCGGGGAAGAGTGGAGGTGGAGGGGGTGGAGTTCAGACTGAGAGATTTTCTGGAGAGGTGGACCCACTGTCTTTACAAATGGATCTTCTGAGTCTCTCCAGCCAGACGCCCAGTCTGACTCGCGAGCCACCTGCCTGGCAGAACCAAGAGCAAGCAGGTGACGGCTATAATTACGAACCGCAATCAGACCCAACTGCCAACCCCACCCCTCTCCAGCTCCTCAGCCAGTGCAACATCAGGACTTCCTATAACCCCACCTGCTCTGGACAGAATAATCAACAGCAGGATCACAGGATAAAGGAGAACGGGGGTTTAAAGAGACCTCCAATCTCAGCCATGAAGGGCCAATCTTTAAATGAGATGTGGTTCCAACAGCAAGCTCCAGAGGAGTATTATCCACCCAAGCTGAGGACCCAAAAGAGCTTCACAGAGGTGTCCCATTGTTCTCAGCACCACAACGGCTTCTCTTCTGACAAGCGCTCAATCAGTTTGCACGGCTTCCAGAGGGACAGAGAGGCAGGACCTCCGGCGGCAACCCAGGTGGCAAGGAGCAGGAACCCCATCAATGCACTTAACTTCACAGAGCAACTGACCCCTCTGGAGCAGACCCCAAGAGGATCCATGGAGTCCCTGGCCCTGTCCAATGCAACAGGTGTGTATGGTAGTGTTTCTGATTTGGCACAATCTAAGAACAAAAAAGGTTTAATTCTGTAACTAAGGTTCTATGAATTCTTTGTGTAGAATAAAAATGGGACATATTGTCAAACTGAGTTTCTAAAACCATGGAATTTCACTGGTATTGTATCAGTGTAAAGTAATCATGACATCCCTAGTTCAATACACTTACACCAAAGTATTTACTGAAATGTAATGGGATGACACTAAATAACAGGCAAAATTGACACTAATTCAACTCTTATTTCCCAACAGGCAACTCTGCAGATGGAGGAGGAAAGCGTCAGGAGCACCTGTCTCGTTTCTCCATGCCGGACCTGAGCAAAGACTCAGGAATGAACGTATCAGAGAAAAGCAACATGGGCACCCTCAACTCCTCAGGGCAGTTTCGTAGCTCTGAGTCCATTCACAGCCTCGCCGCCAATCAGCCCTACATGGAAATGGAGCCTCCCAGGTCCGCCCCGTACCAGCTGCAGTACTGTGACCCCTCTAGCATGGGTGTGGGCATGGGAATGACTCATTTACCACCTGGCTTCACCTTCCAGGAGGAGGATAGGGTGAGTTTGGTGAGCAGTGCAAACGCTGCTCGCTTACCACCCATCAGCGAGCGCAGGGTGGGTGGTGTTGGCAGTGGAGGAGGTGGAAGGGGAGCCGGTATCCGGATAGAAGCTCCAGAGGAGACTCCCCAGAGGCGCCGGCACCACCACCACCGCTCCCGGAGATCCCGTCGGTCTCGTTCAGAAAATGCGCTCAACTTGGTGGCAGAGCGAAGGGTGAGACCTCAAGAAAGACCGCAGCTGCGTGTCCGTGAGGATTACGACCGTTTCCCGCCACCAAGAAGCGCAAGGGACCAGTTCGGAGTTGGAGGAGGAGGGGGAAGATACCAGCCCCAACCCTTCAGGCAGTGCCCCAGAACCACTTCAGACCTGACTCTTCAGAACCCTGGGGCCAGCCGACGCACTGGCTTGAACCAATACTCCTGGGATGATTACGATGACGATGGCTGGTGCTCCACCTGCTCTTCATCCTCCGAGTCAGAGGATGAAGGGTACTTTCTGGGGGAGCCCATCCCCAGACCCATCCAGCTGCGCTACCTCAGCAACCAGGAGCTCGTCCATAAGTACAACAACGCAGGAATGGGAGGACCCAACCGCAGCGGGCAGTTACACACCCGAAAACGCAGAAAAAGCAAGAACTGCATTATCTCCTAACATCCTGCCGTCTGCTTAAGGAAATGACTCTTTGTCCAGCTTGTATACACTAAAATCTTCCATCTGGAACAAGAAAAAAAACTCACAGTCCATTTAATAAGTGTTGTTGAGTGTTGAATATCAAGTAATTAAAAGTCAGTGATGAATTAGAGTCGGTAAACAGTGAAAAAGCAACAGTGTTTGCATGTTTGTTCATTTTAATGTTTCGGAATATCTCCTGAGTATTAAGGCTAACACTTACATGCGCAGTTCTATCAAGTCACAACATTTATCAGAAACTGATGTGCAATTTCTTTTTTATCAGAACTTCATTTCAATGCAGCAAACAAGTGTGCAAGGTAGTTGGTTTGGTACAGTTTAGCTTTTTCATGCAATGTGATTAGGATATAGGATATACTGTACTATTGTATCCAGTTCATAGTATGTACATAGATAAATGAATTAATAATTTCACTTAAGTTAAGGAAGTCCATGTAAATATGGTTGTAAATGAGGCCTCACATATTTTTATATTTTGTATGAATAGAATCATTTATGTATTAAATATCTATAATGTAGACATAGAAAATGACAAAAAACAACTTATGCATGTTTTATTTGGCTGACCTGGTCCTGCATTTGGAATAAAGGAGTATTTCAGTGAGTGTTTTTTATTGACAGCTGGTGTTTCTCTCCAGAGAATGACAACACATGTGTCTGGTGTTCACAAGAATGCGTAACAGTCACCTTCTCCATCTGTTTAATGCATAAATGAATGACAATGTGGTGTAGAGGTTGATTAGGAGAGTCACCCTCCACTGGGTTGTTATACTTAAGCGGTAATGGGTGCCGTCACATTCGAACACACAGAGCTTCATTGTCCTCACAACAGATGCCACTGAAGTTCTGCTTTATTACATCAGTCTATACAAGTTGGAAACTGCTGACACAGGTCTGGGGACTTAGTTATTGAAATCTGGTGATGCTTAGTGTAAGTATGTAAGGCATGCTAGTAGTGTGGCTCTATGGATGGCAGTGCAGACGCCACAGTCCAGATCATAGAATGTGTATAAAAATTGGCTCTAGCCAAATTAGTAGAGTTTCATTTTGAAGTCTCAAATAGGCATCTTGTTTTTTTGGAGTCCAAAGTTATGATATGTGGACAAGAGGGCAAAGCCAAGGAGGTTCAACAGGTTACCAGCCCAGCAGGACTATAGGTACTGCATAGCAAACCAAGCCAGTTAATGCTAGTGCTAGCTAGTTTGGTAAGCAAGGTATCTCCATAATACCTATTGGGATTCAAACGTTGGCTAGTGAAAAACAAGATTAAAACAAAATATACTTACCGGAAAAAATATTAGATGGCTCTTTTGAGTTTCTTTTCGAAAACTGACCTCTAAACTCGCTCTAAATTGGACCAGAATCTTTATTTTTGAACATCATGCTCTATTGAGGCATGAAACTAGTGACTGAGTCCATAAAGTATTTAGGAAAATGTTTCAATCAAATGGGAGGTAGGGTCATTTTCTCATTGACTTCTATAAAAACAGACTTCTTTTTAAAACCAGTGGCGATTCACTTTCCACAGTCCTTTAACTGCAGTTTTAGTATTAACTGGCAAATGTTGGCCATGGAAAACAACACCTGCTAATCATCGGCATGTTAGCTTTGTCATTGAGAGCTTACCATGCTGACATTTAGACATTTAGCTCAAATCACTGCTGTTCCTGATTATAGCCTTTTCAAATCCTAAACAGCTTGTCAACGACTCCTGTTTAAATATTGGTAAATACAGTATCACAGGTTGTATCTGTAGGAGTTAAGCAGTGTCATACCGCAAATTGGATTGCCTCTGACGTCCATGTGGTCTGGGGATTACTGGCGCTATAGCCCCCATAATCCACACACACACACACACACGTTTGCAACAAGGTGTGTGAACGGCAATCTCTTGATTAGAGGCGTTCAAGCACTAATGCTGTTGACATGATTGGCACATTAGTGCATTTACTTCACCTAACCTCAACTTCCAAGGCGTGTGCTCCAGTTTTCATGTTTACTCTGGGACACTGGGATAACTCCCAGACGGGGAGGAAAGAGTCCTCATTTAGTCGGCCGTGATACGACTAAACCAGCTGCACAAACATGTGAGATACATTATGTCAGACTGCTGATGGCCTCGTCTGTAAATGTGGACTTTCCCCTCCTTTTAGCAAGTCTTCAAACTACGGCTGCAGACTGTTACTCACATCAGCTGCAAGTTTGGATGAGTATTACTGCAATCAGTCTCTCTGCATGTAATGAGCCACGCAATAAAAACCACACAATCCAGTCTTCAGTAATGTGGATATTATTGTCCTTGACACATGAGCTTCCCTTACATCATCTTTTACTCAGCCCATATTAGTTTGTTTCTTTATTAGTCCCTGGCCAGGCCTTTACCCAAGCGTGGGGTGTCTCCATGTGTTTAATTAAAAGTAAATGAAGGCCGTACGGTGAGGGGTGCCACAGATTGCAGCCATATGCTTCTCGGGCCGTGCCATATTCGAGATATCGCATGCTCGGGAGTTAATCCGCAACCAGAGTGGATGCTTCCAGTGGTGACAGTCGTATTGTTGATCAAGCTGTGACTGACAGTAAATTATTTCCATGAGCAGTTAGGTGCCTTTAGGATAACTCAGTTCACAGAGAGTTTACAGTCTGGTGTCAAAAAATTGTAAGGAAAAGAAAGTTTAATTGTTTTCTGAACATATTGCCATCAATGACACAATGCTGCTTTTCTGTCCAATCTAATGCAGTCACAAACATGTCAATGTAGATATTATTAGTTTAAGATTGTTAACTTGAAAAACATATTCCAGAGCCTATACACTGTTAAAAAATGTTTGTAGAAATTACAGTAAACCCCTTCAAATTATATCAGAAATGGGTCGTAAAATTTAAAATTGTATATCACTGTAGTGGACACTTTTAATTACCGTAAATCAAAGAATAGCACAAAACTGTAACTTTTACTGTCATTAACTGTAGGAAACACAAAGTTTTGCTGTAAAAATATAACATTTTTATGTAAAATGAATGGAGAAATACCATGATGACACAATTACCCTAAAAATAACGGGAATATTCAGTCTAAATAACAGTTTTTGCTGATATTTACATTTAAATGTACAGTAGAAAACCCACTCACTGTCATTTTTACGGTGAAGTTCTGGCAGCCACAGCTGCCGGTATTTTACCGTAAATGAAACAGATTATTTTTTACAGTGTAGTCTGTTCTTATTTATCATCAAGAACAATGATCCCGTTCGGAAAATGGAAAAGCGCTCGGAACATCTAACATCTGGGACTTCACATTTTGGCGCGAGTTCAAACCTCAGCTTCTTTCTCCTCATACTTTCTCCACTCTTTATTCTTCTTTTCAACATGCCAGTCACAAAACATTCACAGTTTGCTGTATTCTTATATAAACAAAAGGGAACTGTGTAACTGCTGGTGTAATAACTACTGAGATTACTGTTGGAGCTTAGCAGCAGAAGCTCAGCCAAATCAGTCAACAACCTTTGCATAAGACAGCTCAGTGTTATTTAGTGCAGGTAAATTTTTAGTTGGTTCTTGATTTTTATTTTTTTACGGGTGGAAAAGAGTCTGTTATGAGGGATTAATTGAGGGTGCAGTAAATCCCAACTAACCTGATTCTCAGTCGTTTTTAAACAGTTAATTGGCTGCAGTCTTATAACTTCTGTCTCTCCGGTCTCCAGTCAGCAGAATAAATGTTTGCATTGTACGTTTCTGAACCACTGCAACCTGTTTTCATTCCTACTTGTGAGTCGTGGCGCACTGGGTTGCACTGCCACATCGCTCCCTGTGAGTTTATATCCAAAAAGTACTTAAAGTAAGGATAAAGATCGATGAAAAATCTGGAAAAGGGTTTGGGGGTTATGACTTTAAAAAATACATCTTGTCTAAATATAACTCTTCTTGTTGTAATCAGAATGATAATAATAATCAAAGTGTTTTTATTGATTTTCATATTCAAACATCAAACATCCCATTCAAGACAAAATAGTAGGATTCAAAATATACATCACAAATACAGGTCTAAACTACAGACAAAACAGTAACAAGACAGATCCTAAATAAATACTAATACCAGACATCAGACATACCCACCACCCGCGTGGTCCAGACACTCTCGGGTTAAAATAAATAGATAAATAAAAATAACAAAAATGACATCAACAACAGTAATAATATTCATTAATTCCAAAATAATAATAATAATAAATAGTAAAATAATAATAGTAATAATAAAGAAATAAATAAAATAAAAAATAAATAAATTTAAAAAAACAGAGGGAGGGGGGTGGGGGGGTGTCAAAAGCTGCCAATTATGTTGGAGCAGATGAAAACTCACGTTCAAAATAAAAAATAAAAGGCTGCCAGACCTTAGAGTATCTCTTAGTGTTGCCCTGCAAAGTAAATCTAAGATGTTCTAATTTAAGGTGTGCCATCACCTCCTCTACCCATCGTTTGTGAGTTGGCGGTGCTGCCTTTATCCAGTTAAGTAAGATCAATCTCCTGGCCAACAATGAAGAGAATGCTATTGCTTTTCTTTGAGCAATCGTTAATTGTGTTTCCTCCGGTGCCACACCAAAAATGGCTGCCAGAGGACCAGGCTTTATATTTTTGTTATAGATGGATGAGAAGGTTTTGAAAATGTTGGTCCAAAACTCTTTTAGCCTGGGACAAGACCAGAACATGTGACATATGTTGGCTGGTACCTGTTTACATCTAGGGCAAGTCGGGTCTGCTCCCTGGTAAATTCTTGCCAGTTTCTCCCTTGTGAAATGAAGTCTGTGTAGCACCTTAAACTGAATCATTGTAATCAGAATGATGACCTTACAGAACTACTGGATGTAGCGTCAATTAAGACTGAAAAATATATATATTGGAAGCAGTTATTTATAGGTTAACTTCAAGGGTTCCAAAACCCATAAAGCCAAGTATGTCCTGATACATATTATGTCAAATACAGCATGCCTAAAATTCCAAGATGTCCAACCGCATCCAGTCGTATTTTGCAGTATCCAAGCCAGTATGCTTTTCTGGCTAGCATAACTCTGTGGAGTATTTATGAGCAAGATGGTCAGAGTGACATAAACCAGTTAAAGAAGCTATAATTTTGTTGTGTCTATTTTTTTCCTTGAATGATAATCATCCATTGAATCACACTGACTGGATTGTTAAGGCCTGACAAAACACACAGTGTCTGGAGAACAGACGGCCATCATTTCATTAACTCTGAGGTATGTGTCTGCACTGGATAAACAATAAGCAAATCAGGTGACGAAGTGAAAATAGACAGAGGTCTTCTTTAAGATCCAGACAAACCCTGTTTACTGGTGCTACAATAGCCTGAAATGCATCTTTTGAAAAAAACATATCTATCTGCTTACCAAGCTCCCCTGTGTAAGAAAAGTTTAGGTTAGCCATTAAAAAATGTGTCATGTTTTTTAATTCTGTCAAATCCAACATTTTCTTTAAAAAAAAACGGACAGACATGCAAAAAAAATATCTTTACTATTTAGTTTTTTATTAATATTAGTTGGAAAATATACACTACTGGTCAAAAGTTTTATAACACACCAACTTTTCCAGAATTTAATTGAAAATTATGCAGTTTAATGTCTCAGTGTACTCTGAAATGAATGCACATTTGCAACATTTAAAATTCTTTATTGAGCATGATAGTGTTTTGAAAGTTAAAAAAAAGATACAAAATCACATTTTATGTTGGACTAAAGGACTAAAAAAGACACAAAATGATCAAAAAAAGACACAAAATGACAAAAAAAAGACACAAAATGACCAAAAAAAGACACAAAATGACTTACAAAGACATGAAAAGAATTCAAAAATGGACAAAATAGCCCAAGACTCCATAGAGTTAAGTTGTTAACCCATTTCTTGTTCCCTGAAAAAGGCCTACTATATAATACTACTATATAATTCTGAAATGTACATTATTTTTCAGTTTTGGTTAAGCTTACCTTTTTTTATTTACCTCTGGCAGTTCACCACTTACCTTTGTACCCTTTCAAGCTGTTCATTTGACTTGAACTGCTTGAATTTCAATAAAAAACTGGAAAAATTGGGGTGTTCTAAAACTTTTGACCGGTAGTGTATATTTTGTACATATTCATAAATGTACCAAGTGGCCTACTCGTGTTTAACACCTGTGTATTTTAATCCATTTCAGTTAGAACATGTAACAGTTTAATTAACAACCACACATGTTAGGTGCCTGTGTGTGTGTGTGTGTGTGTGTGTGTGTGTGTGTGTGTGTGTGTGTGCGCGTGTGTTTGTTTTAAAGCCCAGATGCACAGCTGTCATGAGTTGAAGCCGTTTGAGTTGTTTTGGGAGACTCTAAAAGCCATAATTACCGGTCCTTAAAGAGCAGAACGGCTGCAAATTACAGCTGCGCTCTGAGCAAACTAAAATAGCCTGATTCAATTATTTACAAATGAAGAATGCCAACGGTGTGTTATCGCACACACACACACATGCACACACAACCAGCTCCATCTCATAGGCACGCAAGTACACACAAACTCTCTCACCGCACATACACACAAGCACACACTGGGCTGGTGAATCAGAGACGCGTGACAGGACCGACTGAGGCCTTAGCATCAGCCTCATCATGTGTGTTCAATTAGCACAGCAAGAATGCACCGGAACAATGTCAACAGATACACTGATACAGCTCTCTCACAACACTACAATCTGACACTACAATCTACACTTAGAGATATATCTTTATTTCTTCCCTAGAGAGTAAAATCCCCATATTCCAACACCTTATCCAGATATATCTGCAAGGCTTAATTTTGTGTGACAGTTACCTCACTGTCCATCTGCTACTTCTCTTCTCTTCTCTTCTCTTCTCTTCTCTTCTCTTCTCTTCTCTTCTCTTCTCTTCTCTTCTCTTCTCTCTTCTCTTCTTTTCTCTCCTCTCCTCTCCTCTCCTCTCCTCTCGTCTCTTCTCTTCTCTTCTCTTCTCTTCTTCTTCTCTTCTCTTCTCTTCTCTTCTCTTCTCTTCTCTTCTCTTCTCTTCTCTTCTCTTCTTCTTCTCTTCTCTTCTCTTCTCTTCTCTTCTCTTCTGCACGAGTTTGTGTATTATAAAACGGTGTAAGAAGTAGAAGAATTTATTTCTATTTGGGGTATTGGAGGTGTTTTGTGCAGTATTTCGCTGGAATCACTCATCCTCAGTTTCTAAAAAAAAAAAAAAAGTGTGTATGTATGTATGTATATATGTATGTATGTGTGGTGTATGTATGTGTGATATGTGTATGTATATATCTAGTATATATAGGTATGTGTGTGTGTGTGTGAGTATCTGTATGGGTATACATATGTATCTATTTTATTTTTTTTATTTCTTTGGTTGATTTTTTTGTGGAGTGATAAGGGCGTATGTCTAATTTCCTTGCATTTGTTTTTGTGATTATAAAATTGGACCAATAAAGGGTTTGTTAAAGGTCAAAGGTCTCTTCTCTTCTCTTCTCTTCTCTTCTCTTCTCTTCTCTTCTCTTCTCTTCTCTTCTCTTCTCTTCTCTTCTCTTCTCTTCTCTTCTCTTCTCTTCTCCTCTTCACTTATCACCTCCTTCCTTCTTTCCTTATTCCTACTCTTTCCTACTCACCTCTTCGCTTTTCTTTTCCTTTCTCCTCCTCCTCTTGTTTTCTTCTCTTCTCTTCTTGATCATCCTTTCTTCTCTTCTTCCCTACTCTCTTCTTCTCTTTTCCTCTGTTCTTATCACCTCCTTCCTCCTCTCCTCATCTCTACTCTTTCATACTAACCTCTTGTCTTCTCTCCTCTCCTCCTTTCTCTTTTCTTCTCCTCTCCCCACCTCTTCTCTTTTATTTTATTCTCTTCTCTCCTCCTTTCTCTTTCCCTCTCCTTTTCTAACCTCCTCTCCTCATCCCTACTGTTTCTCATCTTCTCTTCTCTCCTCTTCCTTCCATACTTGTCTCATCTACTTTCCCCTCATTTCTCTCTTTCTTCCTTATCTGCTCTCATCTTCACTCCTCTTTCCTCCTCTACAAGTTTCCTGCTGTTTACATTCAAGCTGCTGAATGACAGTTTAGTAGTGAAACACACTTAGACTTGTAGACCTTGACTAAACCTCCTAATCTGGAAATGTATTCTCACCCTCTTAAGCATAACCTTTGCCCCTCTTTTGGCCTCAATTGTGACCGGTGAACACTTTGTATCTACTCAGCTTCACCTCTCAAACTAATCCCTTTTTCAACAGACTTGACTTTGAGTCTTTGGCCCCGTTCACACGAGGACGGTCTGAACAGAAGACGCTAAAGTGGCGTCGCGTCTTCACTTTTTATTCTTCGTTTAGACGAGCGTTTTCGGGAGGAAATCTGCTGCATACAGTGACGCAAAAGTGTGTGAAATTGGATTGTATGCAGCCAGGCGGCATCACTTAAAGCCATAAGAGCATCTTTGGGCATGCAGAAGTTTTCACGCCACACATTTTCATCAGCTACTCCTTCCACAAAGTTCTCCACCATCACTAGATCTCCCAGGTCTCGTTCACAGCCGTCTGGCTCGCCTCCCACCAATTGCTGAATCCAGAATGTGATGGAGGTAATTCCAGATCCTTCTCTGTTCACTAATACTATCTGTACATATCCTGTACATTTGGTGGAAAGACTCCTGTAAGTTTATTAGAGCTGCCAGAGCAGCTTGAAGGTCCGACGCATGGAAATAATCCCACGTTTGTTTATTTCCTGTACTGGAGCATGTATGTGACGTAAACACATACGTGACGTGAGCAGATCAGATCAGAGTTTTGTGTCTTGTCAGTGTAGACGACACGCTACGGAGGAGAGGATTTAACTTTTCCACTTTGGAAGGTGGTTTCAGATTTTTGCGTCTTTAAGGCCCCAAAACGCCGTCACCGTCTAAACGAAAGGCACTTCCGATAAAATATTTTGTTGTTTTTACCCGCAAGCGTCCTCGTGTGAACGGGGCCTTTGCAAAGTTTTTTTTTAAACACAATTAAATCCAGTAAATAGAAATCATGAAACCTCTCTGACTCTGCACCATTAATTAGAGCTTATAATAAGTCTCTATGGGGGCCCTCATTAGGCCTGATTGTTGTCTTTCAGCCACATTAAGAGAAAATAACAATTCATTTCCAGTGTTTGCTCAGTCTGACACGTGGCACATTAAAATGCTGCCAGGTTTAGGTTAATCCGCAGCTCCAACGGCCCGAGGGGCACCGCGCCATAATGGAGAATGGCATGCTGGGTACCTCGATGCTGCACTGCCAGAGGGCTCCGTCTGGTCATGATGTCAGTCCTCTCTGAGACTCATTAACTAGCTCAGGTCCCAGGAGATGTCCCATCTGTGTGCCACCTGTATGAAATCACCACTGATAGCAACTTTTAATGCAGGACACCATTCACATTTGTTACACAGTAAAAAATGTCTGTAGATTTTACGGTGAAAAACTGCTAAACCATGACAGTAAAAGACCGTAAAATGATAAATGGGTTAATTCAGTTTCAGTAACAATGAAACATCGTAAATGTATATATCAACCAAAACAGTATTTTTTGCATTTAAAAAAAAAAATACAGTACCCCACTGTAAAATACACTGGCACCATGTTTGTCGTGCAAAAATATACTGTAATATATATATACAAGCCGTCATTTTAGCTTTTTTTTTTTTTGTAAAAAATACTTGTTTTCACTGTTAAATGTACTAAACACCATATCTCCAACAGAAATATACTGTAATATTTAATGGTAAAATCTGGCATTTATAAAGTATTTCTTGTCAGTTATATGGCAGAGCAGCGTTTCTTTTGATGGAAAAACTTTTTATTTTTACGCTAAAATATGGACTAAAATGGCAATCTTAAACAGGAAATCAACAGTGCTAATACAATGTTACCGTAATATTACAAAAAGTTGCACCGTATTTATTACGGTAAAGTTCTGGCAACCACAGCTGCCGGTTTTTACCGTAAAAACAACAGGTTTATTTTTACAGTGTACTATGTTTCCCTCATGCATTTCACTTTAATGTCTGTTCCCTTCTTTCCTGCGTTTTCTTCTCCTCCTTTCTCCTCCTCCACCTCTCTCTGTGTCTGTTCGTCTGTTTTGCAGAGATGATGGATGGAGCGATTAGTCCTCCAGCTGTAAATGAGGCAGAGAAGGTCTGTGATGTTGACTTTATAGCGACGCATTTTTCCAAGACTTTCCAAGAGCAACAAATTATCACGACACTGTGATTTATATAAAGGCAAGTGGTGTATGGAGGTGCTGTTGTTCTTACTGTCAGTTTTATATGGCTCTGTTTATTTATTTATCCAGCACATGATGCATTTCCAAAAGGACTAATAAATATACATGGTCACCCATAAAATTGGAATAAAATATATTGGTAACACTTTACAATAACCATCATTTATAAATGGTAAACTGATAGTTTATTAATGTTTAATCATCATTTATAAACCGTATATAGGCCATTTAGAATGGTAAATAGAAAATGTATTAATGTTGAACTATAATTTATAAATGCCAAATAGAAGGGATATTAATGTAAGTTGATAGTTTCTTTACCATAAACAAACAATTACATTATAATTATTAGTTTATTAATAGTTTTGCACTCATTATAACATTTTTAACACAATATTAAGTATGTAAATGATTTCAAAATGATTCTTATACCTTTAAGAAATTGTTTGAAAACATTTAAAGATTAAATATGTATAGAGTTTTGTAAATGATTAATAATTGGTCTATAAACCATCTATAAACATCACTTAGTTGGTTATTGTAAAGTGTTACCAAAATATTTTACCTCTTTCTATGAAATTATTCTGACAATGTGATTTATTATTGACAGATAAAGTGTGTATATCTTTTCAAAACTTTATTAATCAATCTCTTCCAAACATATCACAATGAAAATAAAACCACAAATAACAGACGATTGTGTCTGAAAACAAAATTTTTCCAACTTTATGGGCGACCCTGTATCTATCTATCTATCAAGCAGTCTAGCCTCGACCTTCGACCTTAACACGTGACAACATAATTTTTGCATCCAAGCCCTCACATCAGGGACAGAGGCTACCTTCAAGGTATTTCCCTTTTTAAAGGACGCTCCTTATCTGTAGCCTGCTGGCAGACCATTGAATAGTTGACCACATGTCATATTTTGATATGCAAATTACCTATAACTAATGTGTAGACAAGCTACAGAGTCAGACATGCATCTTAGGTTTACTTGGTCATTTTAAATTTTCCCCGTAGGAGTGAATGAGAGTGTGAATGGTGGTCTGTCTCTATTTGTCTGCCCTGTGATAGTCTGGCGACCTATCCATAATAATAATATTAATTACAAGGATCCCCACACAAAATTGCCATGATCACCCATGTTTTTATATTATAGTAATAAAATCAGTGAATACATTAATAGCTCTATGAAATGCTTTTTACACGTAGCTTTAACCCTTTGATGCACAACATGGGTCAAAAATGACCCACATTCATTCCCCCTGTTATTTATTGCTTGCTGTGTGTTTCTGTGCTATCTGTTTTGATATCAACTTATTTTATGATTGAACATTCTAAATATTTTTTAAATATCTTGTTTTTGATAACAACAGATCATTATTTTCATTTTGCTTCTCATAATTTATGAAGAAAACTTTTTTTTGTATTATTAAATAGCTAACTACTTGGCTAAATACTTAGCCAAGAAGTTAGCTTAACAAGCTACTTAGCTAAAAAATGGATATGGCTCATTTTTCATCCATGTTGTGTATTAGAAGAGTATTGACAGAAAAAGGGATTTTATTCAAAATAAATAAAGGAAAACATAAAAATTAGGATGTATGATGATCAAAAACAAACTAACTGAGGAAAACCTGGAATACTGAACGATGAATTATTGCAAAGATATAGAACATAAAAACTGTCGGGTCACTTTAGACCCATGTTGTGCATCAAAGGGTTAAGAAAGTTTTCATCGGCAGGCACACAAGTTGAAATCGTCCTTCCTTCCCGGAGGCCACTGGCTAGCATCAGTGTGACCTCCTAATTCCCCTGACATCTGCGACTCATCCTCTTCCACTTAGACAAAGTAGATAATCTACAGACAATGGACAATTTAATCAGGTGGATTTTGTTGTGCATCCTGTGCACTAACTGGCATTGTTTCATTTAATAATGATATTCACATGGTTTACATGGAGGAGCAGGATGTGTAGGCCTATTCACCAGAGACATCAGCACAGTTGTTGCATGTCCGGAAATCATCCAAATAGACTGTACAGACTTGAGACTTATGAAACAGTGACTCATTTAATCTGTAATACATCCAACTGTGTTCACTCTTCCCTGATTTGCAGCGCTGCCAGTGAGCTCAGTGTTGCCAGGCGGAGAGACAGAAGAATAATGGCCCTCATTTCACCTTTTCTTTGCCATGCATGGGTTCACCACTGAAGGAGGGTTTCACTTTCTTTTTTAAGGCTCAGTAAAATGGATAAAAACGCTTATACCATGAAGAAGTGTAACAATGATGCTTTTAAAGTATGACCCAGAGCAGAGTTTTCTGACATTAGCCTCTTTTGTGTTTTTCCATTAGACACAAAATGTAAAATATTCTGAAAAAAAATGTTCAGATGGAGTACTGAAAGTATTTTTCGAATGTCTACAGTCCTTACATATTCTCAGGTAGAGGTAAAAAAAACATTTTTTTTTTAAAACCAACAACACTTCAGTAGTATTGCACTAGTATATATTACATGTAATTAGAGTTACTGGCTTTCCTATTGAACTCTGCAGTATCACAAGTGGCTAACTCACAGTTTCACAATATAATAGCTGAAAAAGCAGCTTGATCTGATTGTTTTAATAATTAAAAAAGATCAAAAAAACGTTTCTGTTCAGGGAGGCATTTTTAGGCTGTCCCTAGATGTTTTTATTTTGTTTATGCATAATGTACTTTATTACCCGTGTCTTTTATTTTGTATTTTTTTATCTACTGCTGATTTTAATGAGTTTTCTCTTTCTTGTTTCTGGTTTCTGTAGCACTTTGAGATTTCTGTATGAAAAGTGCTTTACAAATAAAATGTATTATTATTATTATTATTAATATCATTAAAAATATTTTTAAAAATTAAAACTTTGGTACAACATAGCAGAAAGACATAATAATAACAATCAAGAACCTGTGACATTTGTGAGTTTATATTTACTTTGAATCTTACAACGGTTACTATGTGTTACAGTCATTGTTCTGTGTTGATGTCAATGTGAAGGCTTCATTTCAGCAGAAGACAAACATTGCCATCTGTTGATGTGACTGAGCCATTACAGCTCATCACTAAAGCAGTAGTTCTCAACCTTTTTGAGTCGCAACCCCCAATTTAACATCCATGTTGTCCGCGACCCTCGCTCACTGAACAGAATCTCACACGCACAGTTCAGATCACCCAAAAAAGAAACAAAATGACCAAAAAAGACACAAAATTACCACAAAATTACCAAAAAAAGACACAAAATGACCAGAAAAGACACTAAATGACCAAAAAAGACACAAATTGACCAGAAAATGATTTAAAAAAAGACACAAAATGACCAAAAAAAAAGACATCAAGTGACCAAAAGGACTAAATCACATTAACACATGAACACTTTAACACAGTGGAGACAGAGCTGACTTCCAAAATGATTTGGCGACCCCCAGAAATCATCTCGCGACCCCAATTGGGGTCCCGACCCCAAGGTTGAGAAAAGCTGCACTAAAGCCACTGAGAGCAGACACACCCAATACTGTAATTTTGTATTATACTCTGCTGAATTCTTAATGCTACACTGTAAAAAAAAAAAATCTGTTTAAATTACGGTAAAATGCCGGCAGCTGTGGTTGCCAGAACATCGACGTAAAAAATACAGTGAGCATATGTAAATGTAAATATCAGCAAAAACTGTAATTTATACTGAATAATCCCATTACTTTTAGGATAATTGTGTCATCATGGTATTTCTCCATTAACTTTACATGGAAATTTTATATTTTTACAGCAAAACTGTGTGTTTTCTACAGTTTATGGCGGTAGAATTTAAAGTTTTATACTATTCTTTGATTTACAGTAATTAAAACTATCTACTACGGTGATGTACAATGTTTAATTTTACGACCTATTTCTGATGCAATTTGACAGTTTTTTACTGTAATTTCCAAAAACATTTTTTACAGTGTAGAGTGTTTTTGTCAATGTATATTGTCTTGGACATGCTTTAAATTTGACCAAAATCCATACATTTTTTCAAACGTTCCTGCTTATAATCTGCACCATTATCTTTGCCACCTATAAACACACAGATTGGACACAGGGACGAGCCAGGTCTGCACGAGTAAACCTCTCCTGATGGTTTCTTCAATTAATCCTCCAGTTAATCCTCCTCCAGTGTTAACAAGGCACAGCAGGACATCATCAGGATGATCTGCCAGGCCAAGACACTGCCAATCACAGTCTCCATCCCCAAAGTGCCGGACTGTGGTCAGAGTGTGTTTGGCAGCTAATGAAGCCCCTGTGGCTGCTAGCAGCTGCTGGACGGTGATAAGGAAGGGGAGACCTTCAAAGAATCAAATATATATATAGTAATATAACTCATTATAGCCAGTAAGCTCCTCAAAGAGCCAACTGGGAGTGAGGAGGACTCACGGGCCAGGGATCACTGTGGTTTGCAGAATTCACACTAATGATGGAGGATAGACTAATTGACTAGATGAGAGGAGAGGAAGGCACCAGGATGGTGGAGAAACGTGTCCAGAGGAAGGAACTGTCCAGTCGGCAGTTCTGCCTCCAGTGTTGTTGTTGTAAGAAATGCTGACACAATGCGGTACATTAGCATAATGCAGCAAGTAAGACTATATGTGACCATACACAATACTCAATGTTCTTAAAAGAGATTAGTCTATTTAACGAAGTACCACAATATATACAGAAACGGTCTACATTAACCCATAAGAACTAAAAAAAATTTTTTTTTTTGGATGTTTGAACTCACAATCTGCCTGAATTTATATTCTTGCCCCAACATTTCATGCAATTTATTCTCCGATACTGATTCAGTTATCAGTGTACTGAGATATTTTGTGTTAGATTTTGGTTTCATTTCCACTGAGTGTGCTTCACTATTCTACAGTAAATGTTTTAAAGGGCCAGCCACTGTGGGTGAAAGGGGGGTGCCCCTGGATTTACCACGGTTATCATGTGTCCTTTTGCTGTACATTAACTGCACTGGAAGCCTCCTGTCTACACAGGTCCAGGAGACATGACAGCTCCAGACAGAGAAAAGCTCGGGTAAGAGTGTAAGACTCTCTGAGAGTGTGGCTGAAGGTCATCAACAGGAAGTGGACAGAACCACGTTGGGCAAGTCCATATCAGGTTAAAAAAGAGCTGTGAGAATCATACATTCATGAAAAAATCATATTCATATAATCAATTGTTTTTGACATTATATACTGAAATTTTTTTTGATAAATGGGTACAGAAAGATTGTTTTGGATGTGGCTGTGTTGTGTTGTTCTGTTTGGCTCTGCTATCTCTCTTTATAGTGCTTCCTGTTGTGTCACCTGGAGCTGAGGGGGAGAGTGGACGGTGGTAATATTACTATATTATGTACAGAAATTGACATATTGATGACACAAGCATAGTGGTGTTGTGTGTTGTGTGTATTTCTCATATCTGTTCTGTCTGTGTTTTGCATCTCCATGGTTATCGAAGGTAAAACCCTTTCCCCATATCAAATGACATTAATCCACTCTGAAATGCATGCTTTGCTGCTCACTGATATTGCTACTATTCATAATTTTGTTTGAGTTGGCCTAATGAATGTTAGGCCAAAAGAGGGAATTGTTAAAATAATTGATTATTTTCTATATTGGTAAATGGTTTTATGCTTTATTTCTGCTTCTCTGTGGTCTGTCTCTGTTCTCTGTGAGTGACGCAGGTCACTATCAAAGGTCAAACCTTGACTGTAATAAATATCTCTATGCATTTATATTAAGTCAGACAATATGATTTGATACATTGATTGTGTTTGTGTGTTAATATTGATGTAGAAAACTATGATTACTTTAATTACATATTTTCCATTTGCTTAAACTGATTAAGATTCTATAACTCACAAAGAATGACATCCAGATATATTGATGCATAGTTTTTGCTGTGTGTATGTGTGTCTGGAGAGGAGGGCCACAGAAGGCCAAATGAAAATCCCGTGACAGAATGTCTGTAAGTCATAACAAGGAAAAATGTTTGTGCAACAAGTTTGTTAGCAGGCCACAAGGCTTTGTTATGGGAAGCAGTGATTGTATTGCCCAGGTGGCCTGATGTGTGACGGTATGAAAGAAGACTGGCGAATGAGCGGATCAAGAAGGCGGGACTTCCTGGAAGAAATGGACCAGCATGTTTTGTAAACAAATGTTAGTATTTTAATGGGTTCCAGGGAGGGAGTCGTGGTTCAGACTTCACGAACTGAAACACGTCTGTTTGTATTCAGGGACATGAGTTAATTTTGAACCCGGAGATCTCTGTAAAGTGCACATTTTTTGACGTATTGTAATAAAACTTTTGTTAAACTGAGAAACTTGGACGTTCTCCAGCTCTTCATTTCCCCATCAAAGAATGCGCAGAAAAATGGTGAGGTTTTTTCTGTTGGTGACAGATTTTTTCTGTCGGTGACAGATTATCAATTTTCAAGGTTTCCTCATGCAATTTTTCTAACAGAACCCAGACCCAGTTGTCCTTAAAGGATGTGTTCTATAAGTGGACCACATAGAACACATTTCTGATGTTTTAAAAAAAAACACTACCCCTAACTGTCAAATATCTTTGATGTGACATATATATACGTTACAATGGGCGTTTATGGTATTTATGTTTTTTGTTTTTTTTTTAAATAGAAAAAAACTAGACACATTTTCTGCATACAGAGACACAAATTTGCATTTTTCTTTTGCATCTCCACAACATATATCAAAATTGTGACTTTAATTTGTTCAGGAAATGTGATCAGAACAAGTTAAATGCAACACAGGACACCCTATTGACGGATTAGAATTGTTAAATGGGTTTAAACTTAGCCTCGTAACAAAAAATACGCTTTTTAAAATTAGCTACTTTTACATTTCTGTTTCCAGTCACACAGTTTACGTCACTTAGGGATTTAATGAGTTAAGGTGAAGCATAAAGCTGAATATGGGAGATTCTAGAAGATTAAAAGTGTTTGATACATGGGTGTCACCATGGGTTCTTATGGGTTAAGGTGTGCCTATAACTCCTAAAAAAACCACATTCTTCTTCTTACATATGAAAAGTAGATTAATGACCAATAAAATGCACTGTGGCTTAATTTGATGTTCTTAGTTTTAGCTGCACCAGTGTACTTGATATGGTATGCTCATAGACGCCATCTTGTTTTTTTGGACCCAGAAGTGACAATATTTGAATGAGAGGTTTGGTTATGTGCCCAGTGTGTCCAGGTACTGCATACCAAATACTAAATTATCCGCTAATGCTAGCACTAGCTAGATAGATTGGTTGGCATCTGTAATTCACATTAACTTTGGCAAGCGAAAAACAGGCTTAAAACAAAATGTACTTACTGAAAGAATGAATGGCAGACACCTTAAGAAATGTCTTTCCATACAACTGACGACAAACATGACATTTTTCAGCGACCAAAATGTTAGAATAAAATTGATAAATTGAAAACATATTGCAAAAGGGTCAAAGTTTGAAGACAAAAACACAGACAATCCCAAATACAAGCGTCATTAAGGCTGTAGTGGTAGCACCTTGTCAATCACAAGTTAACCACACACTAAAGCAGGGGGGGGCAATTAATGTCCCCAAGGGGCCACATGACCAATACCACGAAGGTTGCAGGGGCCGGACCAAAACTCAGAACTGAATTCTGCTCAATATTAATTTAATCGCTTTATAAAATACAGTAAATTATTATCTGGTTTTGAGCTGCAACTGATAGGAATACATGTTATGATAAGACTGTTAATGTGGAGTAAATCAAATATAGCAGTAAAAAGTAATAAATACTCCAATCACTATATCACTAGTCCATTTATTTTAAACACAACTGTAAATGTCCTTTAGTAAGCTTCCTATTGGTGTTTTTGTATTATATAGCTTGTTTTTCATGTTTGTACATTTTCAAGGTGTTTTACAATGTTGAGGTGCTTTTATTTTGAAAAAGTGCCAACCAGTGTGAAACGGGTGCTTTCATTTTGAAAGGTAGTGACAGGAAATAACCAGTAGAACGGTTAAATGAAAAAACGAACGGTAAATAATAACGAGTGCGTAGTAATTCATATAAAGTTGATATAAAGTATCAAAAGGCTTCTATAGTGACTGACAGGACACAAGGTTTGTTAAAGTTTATTTTATTCTGTCATATATATTAGTGGCTATATTTGTTGTCTTAACTATAGTAAAAGTGCTTGTTAGCTAGTGCTAATGTTTGCTATTTTTTTTCAAAATAAAAGCACTGCGGCTATATTGATTTCGTCGCCCAATGCACAGGTCTGCACTAAAGCATGCCTGCTTTATCATACATTTTTCTCTAAATTGGACCATAAATTATGAAATGAACAGACTGGAAACTAGCAATTGAGACCATGAACACATTTAGAACATCAGAGTTATTTCCTCATGGACTTCTATACAACCTGACTTCTTTTTGAAACCAGTAGTCGCCCCCTGCTGGCTATTAGAAAGAATACAGGGTTTTGTCATTTGTTTGAAAACGGGACATTTCTTTCTTTCGCTCAGTTGCAACAGAGATATGAATTCTCCTTCTCATTTATTTAGATTTTTTTCAAATAAGACGTAGTAAATACTGAAAATGGTTCTTTCCAAGAACCTACACCATCAAAAATGGATGATATATTAAACAATAAGAATCAGAACAAAGAGAAAAGCACGTCTAAGTTATACCATGTCTTTATTGATTCTTCTGTGGTAAATACTGATCATCTAAGACTAAAGTGGGAACAAGATCTTCATATGGAAATTCAGAAAGAGGATTGGTCGTTTGTAGGCAAGTTCATAAATTTTCCTACAATTTAAGCTCTATTTAAGATGATACATAGGATTTATTACACTCCAGAGAAACTACATAAAATGAACAGTGAGATGTAATTTCTCAAAAAGAAACAAAAAGGAACATTTCCTCATATGTTTTGGTCTTGCGACTCACTTTCCTTTTTTTGGAAATCTATTATTGAGTTGATATCTCAATGTTTACAAGTACCTATTCATTTGTCACCTCGTTTGTGTCTTTTGGGAACTAGTCTGTCTGACAAGTGGAATAAACACCAGAGCAGATACATAAATCTTGTTATGCTGGCAGCCAGGAAATGTATAACTTTAAAATGGAAAGATACCGAACCCCCTGCAACAGCTCACTGGTGGAATGAACTTTCAAGCTTTCTTACACTGGATAATATAGGTAGTATATTACTCCTATAAACCAATAGGAGTAAAGGCAGATACTCAGACTTTTTAAAAATTTGGCAATCTCATATGGAATTTGACTTTAAGAGCACTCTGGGTCAATATAAGGCTTAGTAATAATGGCAAGACCTGAGCGGAATAGTTTGTGTTGTGTTGTGTTTTTTTTGTTTGTTTGTTTGTTTGTTTGTTTCTCATCCGTTTTTTTTCTCATCTGTTTTATTTGTTCCTTATTTATGTTGTGTAAAAATGTCTGTTGTGTGTTGAGTGTCTAGGTTTGGATATTATTTACACTGTAAAAAAAAATACTGTTTAATTTACGGTAAAATACCGGCAGCTCTGGTTGCCAGAACTTCACCGTAAAAATTACAGTGAGTGGATTTTCTATTCTAAATTTAAATGTAAATATCAGCAAAAACTGTAATTTAGACTGAATATTCCCGTTATTTTTAGGGTAATTGTGTCATTCATTCACACATCATGGTATTTCTCCATACATTTTGCATGAAAATGTTATATTTTTACAGCAAAACTGCATGTTTCTTCCAGTTTATGACAGAAAAAAGTAAAAGTTTTGTGCTATTCTTTGATTTACGGTAATTAAAAGTGTCTAATACGGTGATGTACAATTTTTAATTTCCGCCCTATTTCTGATGTATTTGACAGAGTTTTACTGTTATTTCTACAAACATTTTTTAGAGTGTATATTGGATAATATTATTATTATTATTATTATTATTAGTTTGTGTTTCTGTGAATCTTATTAGTTATTTTTGATTTACCCTATGTGAGGGAATATGAGTTATGGGGCTTGGAGTTCTGTGTATATCCTCTGTAACCTGTTGATTAAATGTGGAAAAGAAAAAAAGAAAGAAAGAAAGAAAGAAAGAAAGAAAGAAAGAAAGAAAGAAAGAAAGAAAGAAAGAAAGAAAGAAAGAATGAATGAATACAGGGTTAAAGCACTTCTGCATTGGCTTCACTTTCCAGAACAGGAACCTAATGGCTAATGTTACAAATTTTAGGTAGAAAATATTGTTTAACAGACATTACTAAGTGAGTATTCTGATTTAATGAATCATCTCCATTTGAATACTTACTTACTTACTGTTACTGATTACTTCAGTATTTAACTAAAGACTAAAGAGTAGTAGCATTTTTCCATTAAATATTATCCTTTAACTGTCCAGGAGGCAATTGTGTTGCAACTGTTCAGCCAAAGATGCATAATCTCACTTTAAGAGTATAACATAAGAGTAACAGAAACCAGTTGAACTTCAGTGGGAGTGTGATGGGGATTACATCAAGGTCGCCAACATGCCTCCAAATAACAGCCAACCCGTTTTGGGTTCAATCAGCTGGCTCTGAGAGAGACAAAAGAAAGGGGAACAAATGGTGTTTCACAATGTTGTGGGACAGTTTCCATTAATTTCATTCCCCGCAGTGGTCAAAGAACAGACAGAAGAACCCAAAGGGACCAAAGGGAGCAGAGGATGATTTATTGCTGGAGAGCTGAAGGAAGAAAACTACTGACCTCTTTGTGACAAAGAGATTGCAGCTGCAGGTGCGGGTATCTGACACAACAGCACAGGTGCAGTGATCTAGAACTAGTTTCTCTCTTTTTGCAAGTTTAAATACAAACTAGAAAATTTCCTCTGGGGAAATTTTGAAAGGGCCACGGGGGCTACTGCCGGTGTGTGTACACTATGATGAGATTCTTCAGATATTTCAAACTATGCCCTTTAACCTCAAAATGTGTGTGTGTGTGTGTGTGAGAGAGAAACATGTACGCGCGCATTTGTGTGTGTGTGTGTGTGTAGCGAAAATCGCATAAAGTTACCTGTGTGTGTGTGTGTGTGTAATTAAAATCACATAAAGTTACCTGTGTGTGTGTGTGTGTGTAGCGAAAAATCGCATAAAGTTACCTGTGTGTGTAATTAAAATCACAAAGTTACCTGTGTGTGCGTGTTTGAAGCAGGTGTATGCATGTGTGAGGAGTGTGCGCACTTACGCGCATGTGTGTGCGTGTATCTGTAACTGTAATCACATCAAAGATCAAAGGCAATCAGATCAAAGCAATCAACTGAATTAACTGATACCACCTGTTAAAGTTCCGAAGGAGTGACAGCAGCCAGAGGTGGACAGACTGGAATTTCTGGCCTTGAACAGAAAGCATTTTTGGCAAAACCATAATACCTATCATTGATTCGACTTCACTTTGAGCGTCCTGAGTTCTTCCTGAACGTCTACATATGTTGTTTTTTTTCAGAAAAATAAAAAAATAGCTTTGTTAGAGCGATCTAAAAAAAACTGTTCCATATCCCTTTTTCAAATATCTCCTTCCGTTTTTAATATGGGACCCAATGAGGCAGTTGTTGGTTTTGGTGGCGCATCTTTGCGTCGTACGCCCAAACTATAACTCTGACAGCTTTACCAGAGGATTGTGAGGGAGAAGACTAGTATTCCTACGTTTCTATGTATAAATTATTTCTGTAGAGTGGAATTTGCGGCCTGGAGCGCAGTTTTCAAATTTATTTTTTGACAGTTTTACCTCTCCCTCTACACTCTGAGCGATGACATCACACACTCTGACACGAACATTCCCTGCAATACACACCCATTATAATCTCAGAATTTCTCTAAAAATTATCATGGTCATTGAACAGGGATTGATAAAAAACTATATGACCTATCGAAATGTGGATTAATACACCGATACACAAGACTTGTGTCTACTGTTTAAAGTTTAAATGGAGTCTCTAGGTGAAATTATGCCGGAGAAGTAGACATTTAAAAATCTCCAATGATTGTTCTTTTTCGCTCATTTTTTGTCGGCCGTCCCATTCATTTCAATGCAAAATTTTGAGCAGTTTTTTGCGACTTACGTCGCGAAAAATTCGTATTCTGTGGATAAAAGTAATAGCACACCGATCCCGATCAAACCGCACGTTTTGATATATAATTTGTCCTGCAACTCTTTAAGTTGTAGGACTAGTAGCGGGACAAAATTGCGTCCGCAAGAGGAATAAGAAGAAATCCACAGTATAACAGTAGTGCAGCACTGGTCCCTACAGCTATTGCTGTATGGGACCAGTGCTCGGTGCGATTGCCCCGAGGCCCTAATTATAGACCAATCACTAAGACTGAGTAAATTGCTTAGCATTAACTCTGCTTGAGCTGTGCAGAAAAGTAGAAAGGACAAAAACAATTACTTTTTTCTTCTGTATGATGAGCCGCAGACAGTGAGTATACTTAAACTGTCAATATTACAGGGTGATCTCCAAAACATAATTAGAGAGAAAGAAAGTATTGCTTCCAAGATTTACAAATTGATGAACGGCTCCCAGGCCAGACTGTCCTCAACAATACAGGGTTGTCTGTGCGGCGACCGTTTAGGGAGTTATTGGCAAATGGACAGTCAAGGTTGTTACGACACAATTCATAGAATATAATGACCAAACAATCTCAATCTGACATTTCAGAGGTAAAGTTAATTTAGCTTCCTGTTCTTCCATGGAAGATCATTGTTTGCTTTATTCTTTTATGTCATAAGTCAACATTACATTGAAAACATGAGCAGTTTCTGTGTAACAAAGATATACTGAATACTTAGCCATGAATATTAATTCATTCTTATTGAAACATTGTGTATTTTCATATTCTTAACTGATTCTCTTGTCTTATATCCTTATATGAGATCTAGCCTGAATCAAGAATGACAAAAAATGGCATGACAGATGACACCAAGGAATAAAACATTAATAGTTTGTTCATGTTTTACAGGGTTGTGTCAGTAATTAAGCTCTAGTTGACATATGTGTAAATATATAGTTTTTATTGATTTGGGCATTTGCACATTAAAATAATTAGATAATAATACTACTTGTAATATATATTTTAAAATACTATAAATATTTGGTTACACACATTTTTATATTATTTATTATTATTTTTAGTATTTATTTTTCCTGTCAGTTTGAAACAGTCTACAACGGCCTCAGAACCTCGTCTCCACTCTCTTCTCCTCTGAAAGGGATTTCCCACAGACGGTGATGGCTTTAAACACCCCGGAGATCTCCAGCAGGGTCTTCCCTTTAGTCTCAGGCAGGACGAAGAAGATGTAAAGACAAGCCAGCAGGCAAACACAGGCGAACAGAATGAAGCAGTACGTGTCCAGGGCAGTCTAGGACAGAGGAAACACAGGCTGAAGCATCAGAATGACACTCATGTTTTTATGTTCAAGTGCTGGGGAAGCTTTGTCTTCATGACACATAGATACAATTTCTAATCCCTTAAAGTCTGTCTAGTCCCTAAAGTCATTCTGTCATTAAGCTTAATTCTAATTGAATTCAAATCAATGAAAAGTATTGTTTTATAGCTAAATGTCAATATATAATACAACAAATAATCCACATTATCAATAAAACTCAGTTTAGCAGTTACTTTTACAGCACAAGATCTTTTGTGTTGCTGTTTTAACCCATAAGAACCCATGGTGACACACGTGTAACAAACACTTTAAATGTTTTTGAATCTCCCATATTCAGCTTTATGCTTCACCTTTACTCATTAAATCCCTTAGCAAGACTGTTTGACTGTGACAAGAAGTGACATTTCCAAAATATGTGTGTGACTGGAAACAGAAATGTGAAAAAGTAGCTATTTTCAAAAAGCTAATTTTTTGTTAATGACCAAATATAGACAAAAAAAGAATCCTATCCTATCCTGTCACAATTTTGATATATGTTGTGGAGATGCAAAGAAAAAGGCCAAATTGTGTTTCTGTAAGCAGAAAAAAGGTGTCTAGTTTATTTATTTTAAAATAAGAAATATCATAAACATAACTTCCATAAATGCCCAATATAACATATATGTCACATCACAGATCTTTGACATTTAGTGGTAATATTTTTTTAATTAAAACATCATAAATGTTTGTGTCCACTTGGTCTGTGGTATATCCCCCATCATTTTCCTTCAAGGATAAATGGGTCTGGGTTCTTATGGTTTAAAAATGTTTATGTTTGTTGTACTCACAATCAGGAATGGGAAGACCAGGCCCAGCAGAGCATTCAGTGTCCAGCGTTGGATCCCAATGATGACAAACGCTGCAGCTCGATCGGACTGGATGAAGAGCTCATTTTGGAGCGTAGTTGTAACTCCCCCTGGGAGACACCATACAGGTGATTAAGTTTAATATTTGTGCATGCAAACATCTATTCTACGTGAACCAAACAGCTGTAAGACACAAACCAGGTCCTCCGCAAAAGAAGATGATGAAGAGGGTGATCAAACAAGTAGTAATATATGGAACCCAATAGCTGGTGTCCTGCAAGAAGACAATTTTGTAGATGTGAAAACAAATACATTCTGCACTGCAAAAAAGCCAACTTGTGTTTTTTGGCCTAAAACAGTGATTTAAGTTGGTAAAACTTGGAAATATAACTTATTGACATTTAGGGCAATAATGTAAGTTAGCACAACAAAGGAAGCCAGTTGTCTGCTCAAAAACAAGTTGGTGAGTTGTTGTTACTTATATCTTTAAGTTGGGGTTCACAACAAGGGACAATAGTTCTGATAACTCTTAATTCTTTGTTGTGAAATGTAGGAAAGCGGTGAAATTCGGTAATTAGCGAAAGCTAGCGGCTAACTGACGCCAGCAGCTAACTGACGCTAGCGGCTAACTGATGCTAGCGGCGCTGCTTGTTACAGCTACAAGAGTAGCCATTAGCGTATCAATGCTAACTCAAAATTGTGGTTACAACATTAGCTGACATTTCATAGCGGCGTTACAATCGTGCCAATTCAGCACATTGCAGAAGTTAGCAGAAGTAAGGATTAAAAGTTATTACAATGTAAAATTATAAATTAGTACAACTTACAGTTGAGTTGACAAAAATCTGAATTCAGAGTTGAGCAAACTCAAAAACAAAACTTAAAATATTTAGTTTAATTGTCCAACTTAAAAATTTTTTGAGGTTTGTTGCCTTGAAATTTTGAATTCACCCAACTTTTCTTTTTTTGCAGTGTGTCTATTCAATTGCTACCTTTTAACATTGCAGGGGGAAAAAACCCAAAGTAATACACATAGTTTTAATTATAAAATATATTGTCATAGCTCACATTTCTAACTTCTGTGTGTGTGAAAAGGTCAGTTTTAACATTGTTTGCAGGATATTTAAACTTGATATGGTATTTCTGTGTCCATCCACATAAAATAGAGGTAAACTGAAATTTAATTTGTGGTATTAATAGGGACTATTTCGTTGGTAGATGGTGTCTTGCTTCTAACATTTAGAAATGGATATTAATGCTGGTGAGAAATTTTGTTGTTGAATTTAATTAATGTATTTTGCAATGCTGTGAACACCACAAACACATTTCCATTCACTTCCATTGTATCTGGGTGGGAGTCACACATTTAAAAACTGACCCTTTAAAGTACATTGCATATCTTCTGACCTCTCACATGACTACATCTGTGTCAGTATTTAAAGGCAACAAGTTTACCGTCAGGTTCAGTGTGATAGTGACACACACCCAGCAGGCAGACATGAGACCAAAACCTCCCCAGAGCAACGGCCTCCTGCCTGTGCACTCAATCAGCAGCCCCTGATAGAGGAAAAAGTTAATAAGATATATACACACACACACACACACACACACACATATATATATACATATATATATATACACTACTGGTCAAAAGTTTTAGAACACACCAACTTTTCCAGAATTGAATTGAAAATGATGCAGTTTAATGTCTCAGTGTACTCTGAAATTAATGCACATTTGCAATATTTAAAATTCTTTATTGAGCATGATAGTGCTTTGAAAGTTAAAAAAAAGATTCAAAATCACATTTTATGTTGGACTAAAGGACTAAAAAAGACACAAAATGACCAAAAAAAAGACACAAAATGACAAAAAAAGACACCAACAGACACAAAATGACTTAAAAAAGACACAAAATGACCAAAAAAGACACAAAATGACTTACAAAGACATGAAAACCCATTTCTTGTTCCCTGAAAAAGGCCTACTTGTATAATTCTGAAATGTACATTATTTTTCAGTTTTGGTTAAGCTTACCTTTTTTTATTTACCTCTGGCAGTTCACCACTTACCTTTGTACCCTTTCAAGCTGTTCATTTGACTTGAACTGCTTGAATTTCAATAAAAAAGTGGAAAAATTGGTGTGTTCTAAAACGTTTGACCGGTAGTATATATATATATATATGTATATATATATATAAAACCAGAAGTTTACATACACTATATAAAAAGACACATATGCTTTTTTTCTCACTGTCTGACATGAAATCAGACAATCACTTTTCCTGTTTCAGGTCCGTTAGGATTACCAAAATTATTTCTATTTGCTAAATGCCAGAATAATGAGAGAAGGATTTTTTTAGACAATTTGTTATTACCTTCTTCAAGGTCAGAAGTTTACATACACTAACATTATTATGCCTTGAAACTATTTGGGAAAGCCCAGATGATGCTGTCATGTCTTTGGAAGCTTCTGATAGGTTCATTGAGTTAATTGGAGACACACCTGTGGATGTATTTTAAGGCACACCTGAAACACAGGTGCTTCTTTGTGTAACATCATGGGAAAGTCAAAAATAATCAACCAAGTTTACAGCCAGATTACAGTTTGCAAATGCACACAGGGACAATGCAGTACAATCACTGAATGGGTTGAAAATAATGAAAACAGGTTTTTATGTTTCTATTTTGTCTGTTTAACCCTTTGATGCACAACATGGGTAAAAAAGGACCCGCATTTATTTCCCCTGTTATTTAATGCTTGTTGTGTGTTTCTGTGCTATCTGTTTTGATATCAACTTATTTTATGATTGCATATTCTAAGTATTCTTTAAATATCTTGTTTTTGATAAAAACAGATCATTATTTTCATTTTGCTTCTAATAATTTATGAAGAAAAAAAGTTTTTGTATTATTACATAGCTAACTACTTGGCTAAGTAGCTTGCTAAGCTAACTACTCAGCCAAGAAGTTAGCTAAGTAGTTAGCTTAGCAAGCTACTTAGCTAAATACTTAGCCAAGAAGTAAGCTAAGAAGTTAGCTTAACAAACTACTTAGCTAAATACTTAGCCAAGAAGTAAGCTAAGTAGTTAGCCTAGCAAGCTACTTAGCTAAATACTTAGCCAAGAAGTAAGCTAAGAAGTTAGCTTAACAAGCTACTTAGCTAAAAAAATGGATATGGCTCATTTTTCACCCATGTTGTGCATTAGAGTAGTGACAGAAAAAGGGATTCTATTCCAAATAAATAAAGGAAAACATAAAAATTAGGATGTATGATGATCAAAAACAAACTAATTGAGGAAAACCTGGAATACTGAATGATGAATTATTGCAAAGATATAGAACATAAAAACTCTGTCGGGTCACTTTAGACCCATGTTGTGCATCAAAGGGTTAAACGTCAACCAACAACAATGATTTGCATCTGCAGCTTATAGATATATTGTGTTTGTTAATCATTTCAATACAGTTCAGTCAGCTCACATGGAATGGTTGCTTATATGGATGTTAAATATGTACAGGGTTTATTTGTTTCTGACCTCATCTTCCTATGAAAAAGCACAGAGTTTACTGTAGGCTCAGTGCTGTCCACACTGGACAATTTGTTGTCTTTTAATTGGGAGTCTTGAAATTGTTTCTTACTTTTAGTACATGATTGACAGGTGGTCAATTACATTACATTACATTACAGGATCTTTCACCAGGAGGAATCACAGATGATTATTTATTGTGAAGGGAAATGATGAACCCACAGGGATCGAGGGTTTGAGCTTTGTACAGCCTGCGGTTTGAGCTTTCTAAGAAATATCATAGTTTCGGGTGAGTGTGTTAAAAGGTGACAAAGCAGCTTTCTGAATAGATTATTCATTAGTCCTACCACAGGAACATTGTGTACAATCTCCTATTCACCTTTTTTTCTCTCCCCAACAAAGTCAGACTGACCTAAGATTTCGTATGTGCCTTGTGCATGGCACAGAGGTGTGCATCCTCAATTTGAAGATTTTTTAATTCATTTTTCCAAATATCATCATTATTTACGTAGGACGTGTTGTGGCATTGCACTGTTTCCGATCGGACGCCTTTTAAGGGAGCTCCACCCCCTTGTGTGATAGACCTACACCTGGTCAGAAACACAATTCGCTCTGGATTTCCACCCTGACTCATCTCATCTGTAAGTCTATTTAGCCTACCTATCTGTCGGAGATTTTAAGTGTGCTACAAGGTTCGATTTTCCAATAATATTCGAATAGTTTCCAGCGAATATTAATGTTCACCTCATTGTACATCCCACTTTCACACACAACCTCATTTGGCCATAATTGAAAAATGTACTTAATCTCCCACTATACGAATACATACTTCCTACGGGCACCACACTACTAGTTAACATTAACATGTAAACATGTTGGTAACGCTTTATAATAAGGTCCTTAATAACCATTAATTAACAAGTAATAAGGCATTGTTCTCGCTTTAGATCCGGTAGTTGCAACAAGCATAGTTAACTTATAGTTAACTTATAATAGACGAGCAATAAAGTATATTTTAATATCAATAAGCAAACAAAATAAGATTAATAAAGGCATGGCAAAGACATAATGGGTGGGTCATGGGTGTTTGTAATGCCATTATTAACACTTATATAAGCTTATAAACACACAATAATGTTAATAAGCATCTTGTAAGGACTTACAAGGGCCTTATTACTTGTTAATTAATGGTTATTACAAGGACCTGGAAATTAAGCATATGTTCCCTTTAACGCATTAACAGTTTACAGCGACCTGGTAGCCATTCAAATAGTGCTAGCAGAGGCTGAACTGAACAATGAAAAAGTCCCCCACTTTTTCTAAATTTCCAGGAAGTAAAGTAGGAATAAAATGAACATTTTTGTATGAAATCATGAGAGTATGTAAAGAAAAGGCGGGCTGCTCCATGGTAAAGGTAAAGAGCTCAGGTAGGCTGTAGATCAGACCTGGGCATTGGGCGGCCCGCGGGCCACATCCGGCCCGTTGGCTGTCCTTGTCCGGCCCGCGTGAAATCAAATCAAGAAATCAATATAACCGCAGTGCTTTTATTTTGAAAAAAATAGCAAACATTAGCATTAGCACTAGACCTAACAAGCACTTTTACTATAGTTAAGACAACAAATATAGCCACTAATATATATGACAGAAGAAAATAAACTCTAACAAACCTTGTGTCCTGTCAGTCAGCCACTATAGAAGCATTTAGATACTTTATATCAACTTTATATGAATTACGACGCACTTGTTATTATTTACCGTTCGTTTTTTCATTTAACCGTTCTACCTGTTATTTCCTGTCACTACCTTTCAAAATGAAAGCACCTGTTTCACAATGGGTGGCACCATTTCAAAATAAAAGCACCACAACATTGTAAAACACCTAGAAAATGTACAAACATGAAAAACAAGCTATATAATACAAAAACACCAATAGGAACCTTGCTAAAGGTAATTTACAGTTCTGTTTAAAATAAATGTTAAAGTGATTGGTTGTATTTACTACTTTTTACTTGATTTACTCCACAATAACAGTCTTATCATAACATGTATTCCTATCAGTAGCAGCTCAAAACCAGATAATTTACTGTATTTTATAAAGCGATTACATTAATATTGAGCAGAATTTAGTTCAGAGTTTTGGTCCGGCCCCTGCAACCTTCGTGGTATTGGTCACGTGGCCCCTTGGGAAAATTAATTGCCCACCCCTGCTGTAGACTGAAGGAGTTACTCACACAGGAGATGGAGGTGATGATTTCAGCTACTCCGAGACCAACAGTAACATAGCGGATCTTGTCTCGTGGTATACCTGACTTCAGCATGATGTCATAGGAGAAGATACTAATCTGGGAAGGAGAAGCAAATAGGTTGGATTTTGAGAGGCTATAATTTTTCTTTGTTTTATTGTTGATTGTAGGAAATACAGCGTTTAGGTTCCATCCTCACCGCAGACATGCCTGACAGCTGGTTGGAGGCACAGATGAGGAGAACGGTGAGAAGCTGCCATCGGACGGACCTGTCTCTCAGCAGCTGCAGGGGACTTTTTGGTGGGGCGGCCTCAATGGCCAACTGCTCCGCCAGCATCTCGTCCATCTCCTGTTTGTAGTCTCCTGGGCCCCACAGACTCTGGAGCGCTGGGGCGAGAAAGGGCAGGCACATAAAACTGAGAAGTGATATTAAATAAGAGCGTCTTTGCACCATCTTTGCAGCCAGGGGAATGACTGTAAGGCAGGGGTGTCAAACTCAAATACACAATGGGCCAAAATTTAAAACTTGAATAAAATCACGGGCCAACATTGAACAAAACAAAAACCGTTTAATATATACCAAACATGTTTTGCTTTAACATTGAATATGGAACCAGCAACGCTTATAAACATACAATAAATAACTAAATAGTGCAGACATGCAAATTCAAATTTCAAATAAAAAACACATCAATGTCATTAATTTATTAAATAAAAATTAAATAAAAATCGTATGCCTCTTTTCTATTTGCATCCTTCTGATTTAAATATCAAAATAAAGTTTTTCAACAGGTTAATACATTTAAAAATAATATACCAATAATAAATCTAGTATTAGCTGTAAATGCGCCGTATTATACCGGCGGGTCAGCTTTTATAGTACAATAATATAATAATTTGGTATTGCCTCGCGGGCCAAATAAAATTACACTGCGGGCCAAATTTGGCCCGTGGGCCAGAGTTTGACACCCCTGCTGTAAGGGCTTGACATCATTAATTGTCAGTGCTACCTATTGTTTAATGGAAATAGTAACGGAGCATAAATGAGGCTTAAAGGCACTGTAGCAGCGATTTAACTATATACGTATAGTTGTGACATTACAACCATACACTTCAAAAAAAGAAAAGTTGGGTGAACTCAAAATTTCAAGGCAACAAACTTCGATAAAATTTTAAGTTGGACAATTAAACTAAATATTTTAAGTTTTGTTTTTGAGTTTTCTCAACTCTGAATTCAGATTTTTGTCAAACTTATAACTAAGTACTAACTTATAATTTTACATTGTAATAACTTTTAATCCGTACTTCTGCTAACTTCTGCAATGTGCTGAATTGGCACGATTGTAACGCCGCTATGAAATGTTGGCTAATGTTGTGACCACCGCCGCTAGCATCAGTTAGCCGTTAGCATTTAGTTAGCCGCTAGCTTTCGCTAATGACCGAATTTAACAACAAAGAAATAAGAGTTATCAGAACTATTGTCCCTTGTTTTGAACCCCAACTTAAAGATATAAGTAACAACAACTCACCAACTTGTTTTTGAGCAGACAACTGGCTTCCTTTGTTGTGCTAACTTACATTATTGCCCTAAATGTCAATAATTTATATTTCCAAGTTTTACCAACTTAAATCACTGTTTTAGGCCAAAAAATACAAGTTGGCTTTTTTGCAGTTTACTAAAGTCCTGACAGTTCATTTAAAGGCACAGTTACCGATACGGCTTGTGTACATTTCTCTGTGGATTGAGTGTTTTCATACTTTTCCGGTACCTATATAGCACCAAGACCTGCTTTATTCTAGAAATCTCACTATTTACAATAATGGATAACCTTTAATATTAATTTCACTGTCCCCTAGATGTCTTTGCTTTAAACATAGACAAGCTATAAAACAATTAAAAGTGTGATGCAAACAATATGCTCACTTTCACATAATTCTTGTTCAATTTGAAGTGTTTACTTCAAAAAGTGTGAATATAGGGAAATATGCCAACCTTTTTTGCAGGCCTTATCATCGCCTTTCTCAATGAATAAATATCTGGGAGCCTCTGGGAGAAAAGGCAACACTAAAACCAGGACCAGTGAGAAACATGCAGGGACACAGAGGACGACGTTCCACAGCTCCTCGCCACCAAGGATCTCACTGAAAAAACAAAAGTCCAAGTTGTGTTCCAGCTTAGTTTACATTGTTATTCACACCTCCCAATAATGTGTCAAAGCTCTTTTTACACTGTTGTCAAACTCTTAGGAGACCTTGGCCTCATTGACTCTCCTCATAAGGTGTCACTGATATTTTGTACATGCAGTACACATTAGGTCTCTTATCCTCTAAAACAGCGGTTCCCAAACTTTTTTAGCCGTGCACCCCCTTCTATGTCCCAACCGGGTTGACGCACCCCCAATCCCCCACACCTTCAAAAACAAAATGCAATAAGAGTTTTTATAGCCATATTAAAGGTGGAGGACGATGACAGGCTCAGGATCAGAGGCAGAAAGCAGATCAGTTGGGACAAATGTTATAATATTTTGAGCTGCGTTGAACAAAAATTGCAGCAAATTTAAACGAGCGTGTATTGAACACAACCCCGTCATCATAACACAGGTTGGAAAAATGACACAAGAACAAGAAGATAACTTCTTCTACGCTTCATTATAAGATCAAAAACAACCAAAAATAGATGCAAAAATGACCAAAGATGACACAAAATGATCAAAATAGACACAAATTGACCAAAAATACATGTAAAAATTACCAAACAACCAAAAAATAGATGCAAAAATGACCAAATTAGATGCAAAAATGAACAAAAAATGACACAAAATTGAATAGCCTGTATTTATTAATTAATTATTAACACGTCTTTATTGTGTGGGGGAAAAAAATGTAATTGTGTCATAATCAGACCGCCATTACATTTTTCATCTCGCGCACCCCCTAGCAGCAGCTCACGCACCCCCAGGGGTCCACGCACCACACTTTGGGAATCCCTGCTCTAAAACAACTCCTGTTGAGTTCTCATACTTATTAACAATAAGTGCATACCTCAGTCCAAAAACTTGCCCAAACAGTTTACCGAGTGACCCAAAGGTTGCTGAGGTCAGAGTCACAGCCCCTCTTATCTTTCTGGGTGAAATCTCTCCCAGGTACATTAAATGGGAGCTGAGACCTAAACCTGCAGGCCATGAGAGGACGTTAATCAGTCAGGTGAACACATGACGTGTTGTGCAGAATATGTTGTT
The DNA here is from genome assembly GCF_030273125.1 of Centropristis striata. Lineage (NCBI taxonomy): Eukaryota > Metazoa > Chordata > Actinopteri > Perciformes > Serranidae > Centropristis > Centropristis striata. The sequence continues at coordinate 16,109,644 of NC_081519.1, read as the reverse complement.
GGTGGCTTACCTGCAGAGTAGCCAAACAGGATCCTTGCCACAATTATCATTTCATATGATTTGGCAGTTTTACTTGTCAGCATGATCAATGCTGCAACAACTGCAAAGAAACTGTTGCACATCATCGCCTTTTTTCTGAGGAAGGAACAACATAATTTCAAGTATTTTTATGTAACAGGGCCGAATGCTTCTTTTAATCCCTTTCACCCACCTTCCAAAAGCACCAGTGATTAATTTGAAACTGAGAGCACCAAAGAGCGCCCCAACAGCGTACAAGGACACAATACAGGACCAGATCATGGTGATCGTCTGTGGAGGCGGAGGCTCTTTGTATCTGTCGAACCAGGTCCTGTTGATGAAGCGCTGAATGTGCTGAAAGTTTTAAAGGGCATTTTGTAGCTTGAGATACACTACCGGTCAAAAGTTTTAGAACACTCCAATTTTTCAATTTTTTTATTGAACAAGCAGTTCAAGTCAAATGAACAGCTTGAAAGGGTACAAAGGTAAGTGGTGAACTGCCAGAGGTAAATAAAAAAAGGTAAGGTTAACCAAAACTGAAAAATAATGTACATTTCAGAATTATACAAGTAGGCCTTTTTCAGGGAACAAGAAGTGGGTTAACAACTTAACTCTATGGAGTCTTGGGCTATTTTGTCCATTTTTTTTTACAGTTTTTCTCAGTCGCTTTGGTACATTTCTCAGATCAGAACTGAAATTCTCAAAACTACCTGTTCAATCTTCACATCATTGTGTCACTTGTGCACATCAATAAAGCAGTTTCTCATTTCTTTGAGCAAGTTGAAAATGCTTTGGTACATCCATGCAAATGATTATGTACAATTCTCTTCTGTTTCCTACATTATCAATTGCTTATGTCATGTTGATCAAAATGTATTATCATGGGTCTCTGTTGAATAGTCTCACCACCCACAACATTTAGGCATTAGTTCATAGCATAAGTCTTTACATGCAAAATGGTTGAACACGTTGTCATAACATGTCAAGCATATTTCTATACATTTCCATGAGACTTTTTTTCTAAGCCTGTCCTGAATTGGTAAATTGCTCCCAGATGAATCTTGACTTTCTCAAACGAATCAATCAACTGGCAAGTATATACGTATATAGCCGGAGCACAACACAGTGTTACAATTTCTGAAAATGGACGGACAAGGAATTGGACGGGGTCAACAGCCAGCGAGAAGAAGAAGAGGAGTGAGGCTGCGTGGCGGAGGACTTGGGAGGCAAAATAGAGGAAGAGGCAGAAGAGGCCGAGGACATATGCGTGTTCCTGATGAAATAAGAGCCACACTTGTAGACCATGTTGTCAATCATGGGCTTACAATGGCCGAGGCTGGTCGAAGGGTGCAGCCAAATGTTGGGAGGACAACTGTATCCTCAATCATTCAGACTTTTCGTCAACAGAACCGGTATGTAATCTAACAATAGGCACTGTACTGTAATACTGTATACTTTCTGTAATGCTTCATACAATATTACAGTATTCCACTTGCATTTTACAATATTCATTTACAGTTTTTCACAACCGCTATGACCCGTTGTTCAATACTTTTACCGCTTTTTCAAAACTCTTCACACAGTTACCACAACATCAGCCTGTGTGGGCGATACAATTAACACAATTCTTCTTCTTTTGACACAAAATACACACATTTTACACATTTAAAATTAGTTTTAACTCCTTTTACACACAAGCTCAATCAAGACCAAAACAGTAGACGTTAACTGGTGAATTTTCAATTGTTTTCACACGGTTTGTCAAAACAGAAAACCTCATGTTCAAAACTAATGAATTGAAGATTACATTGATCACAGCTTCTGCTCCTTTTTCTTTTTGTCTATTTGGCAATACAGTAATGAATGACAGCTGATTTTTTTTTACCTCTTTACTCTACTGTAAGTCATTTTAATTTGCAATACAGTAAAGTGTTTACTGCAAATCCTGTCATTCACTATCTTCTTCTTTCATACGTAAACATTCTGCAAAGCTGCTCTGACACGGCTCGTTCACTTTCTGTACTGAGTGTTGTACAAAAAAGGACCAAAATTCATGGCCAACAAATGAAAAATGAAGAACATCATCACAAACATTGTCTCTATGGAGGCTATTTTGTCCATTTTTGAATCATTTTCATGTCTTTTCATGTCTTTGTAAGTCATTTTGTGTCTTTTTTAGTCATTCAGTCCAACATAAAATGTGATTTTGAATCTTTTTTTACTTTCAAAACACTATCATGCTCAATAAAGAATTTTACAGTAAATGTTGCAAATGTGAACAAAGGTCGCAAATACAACATATACGTAAGAGGGTTCCATCCAGTTCTATCATTTTATACTAAATCTATTTGAGCTTGTCTCCAGTTTTACTTGGTATATCATCATCAAACTGAAACTGGCCTCATGGAGTTTACAGCCAGAACTTTAGAGGTAAATGTACAGTAGGGCTCCACGCTGCTTTGTTTTCTAGTCTGGATGATGAAGATGTCATGCTTTGGAGCTTTTGGAGACTCCAGAGGGTTAATTTACATGTATGATCAATACAATAATCTGTTGATTGTAAAAGAAAAAGGAAAAAAAGTAGATAAGAAACATGCAAAGTGATTCGGTTTTGTGTTCTTCCATCAGTTGTCAGTGTTTTTTATGACACGGTGCTGTGACTGACTAAATGTTTCTGTTGGAAGACAACGTGTGTCAGTGTTTTGGTAGATTTGGTCAACTGTGTTAGTGTATTATTGTATTTTGGAAGTGTGTGTCTGTGTTTAGTTACACTGGGTGATTTTGACCATGAAATTAACTGTTTGGGGGATTGAGTGTATCAAGTGTGATGTGCGTTAACAGTTTTGAAAAAGTTTTTAAGGTTCTGACAAACGGGTCATAGCGGTTGTGAAAAACTGTAGTATACTTTATGTAAACAGTGACATTTTATCTTACTCAATTTTGTGTTTTGCATTACTATATGTCTTCCACATAGGACTGCAAGACAGCTTCACAGGGGTGGCAGAGGGCCCCTGAGGCTATTTGCACCATGGTCGTAGAAAACAATGCCATAAGACTAAGGGAGATACAGAGTGCCATTATAGAAGACAACAACATCTTTGATAACATCCAAACAGTCAGCATCTCAACCATTGACAGGGTGCTGAAAAGACACCAAATGAATATGAAGCAGCTGTACACCGTTCCATTTGAAAGAAATGACGAAAGAGTGAAGGACCTGCGCTACCAGTATGTACAGGTAAAACATGAATGAACATCACAGTAAACATGACAACATTGTATAGTGATATACAGTACAGTAATTGTGACTTTTACACATTTGCTATGGCTGTAGAAAAGAAGATGCAATATGTGCTGTATACATTTGATGTAACTGTTGCCCAAAATGAAAATGCATGTAATTCATTAAACTCTTTGTGTCTTCTGGATCTAGCGTATAATGGAACTGGAAGCAAGTGAACCACCGCACAGCTTCATCTACATGGATGAGGCTGGCTTCAACCTAACTAAACGCAGAAGGCGTGGTCGAAATATCATCGGCCACAGAGCTACAGCTGATGTGCCAGGCCAACGGGGCGGGAACATAACCATGGCTGCTGCTATCTCTGAGAATGGTGTGCTAACACATATTCCCATTATTGGGCCATACAACACAGAGCATCTTGTCACCTTTTTAGACACACTCTACAGGGATCTCATCCCTGAAGAAGAGAGGGGCCAGACTGGAGATGACCTGCCAAAGTATGTGATTGTTTGGGACAATGTCAGTTTCCATCGCTCCAACATCATCAGGCAATGGTTTGCGGCCCACAACAGGATGCTGATGGAGTTCCTCTCACCCTACTCCCCATTCCTTAATCCCATTGAGGAATTTTTCTCAGCATGGAGATGGAAAGTATATGATCGCCAGCCACATACACAGATGACCCTTCTGGCTGCCATGGATGCAGCGTGTGATGACATCACAGCAGATGCCTGCAGAGGCTGGATAAGACACTCCAAAAGATTCTTTCCACGCTGCATCGCAAGAGAAAACATTCGTTGTGATGTGGATGAGAATTTGTGGCCCAACAGACAGGAACGTCAGGAGGTGTAGGACGATTGCGCTGTAATTACGGCACTGCATGTACAGTTTTCCCTAAGGAGATTGTCCTATGTTTACATTTCTACTTTTGTTTTTGTTTTTTCTTTGTGCTATGCAGTGCTGTCTTTTCTTTTCTTTATCAGGAAAAAAATAAAAGCGTAAATGTGAATCTTGTCCAGTCTCTTTCAAACTCCACATACACTAAGGTGTAACCTACAATTTACAATAATTGTCATCAAAACTTTAGCCATAGTTTACATCAGAACATCCCTCCAGAGTACACTGTTATATTGACAACATGACTAAGCAATTTGACTGTCTTATCCGTACACAATGACACAAGGACTTGTCATTCTGATGCACTGACATGTTCATTGACACGGATATTTAGTTTTGAGAGATGAACTAAGGATTTTGAGCAAGAGAGTGGCTTTTGCAGGTCATCCATGGTGTTTTGCTATTTGTACAAATTGTTTTGAGAAATGCACTTACTGTTCTGCAAATGTCGAGGATGATTTGAGAATTGTACCAAAGCGACTGAGAAAAACTGTATTGTTTTCATGTCTTTGTAAGTCATTTTGTGTCTTTTTTTGGTCATTTTGTTTCTTTTTTTAGTCATTTTGTGTCTTTTTTTGGTCATTTTGTTTCTTTTTTTAGTCATTTTGTGTCTTTTTTTGGTCATTTTGTGTCTTTTGATGTCTTTTTTTGTCATTTTGTGTCTTTTTTTGGTCATTTTGTGTCTTTTTTTTTAGTCCTTTAGTCCAACATAAAATGTGATTTTGAATCTTTTTTTTAACTTAAAACACTATCATGCTCAATATAGAATTTTAAATGTTGCAAATGTGCATTAATTTCAGAGTACACTGAGACATTAAACTTCACGTCACACTCTCTCAGCGTCAGATAGTAACTGGAGGTGAACATTTGATGTTTGAACAGAGAGAGAGAGATCAAGCAACAAACAACAGGATGAACAGAGATGCTGTAAGTGATGTATCTCACCGGTGAAGGAGAACTCAGCCCAGACATGTGGTAGCCATTTTGAAAGCTTCCTCCAATTCCCAAAATAATGATGAGGACCAGAGCATTACCACGGGTCTGTAACGGAGAGTAAATCAGGAGGGATTAGACATGGCCTTCTTTTGGTGCACTCTATAGGTGCAAAAGGCAGGAGAAATACTGCCGTCTCACACAAAAAGTCCTGCAATCAAAACTTACTTACTTATAGATAGATAGATAGATAGATAGATAGATAGATAGATAGATAGATAGATAGATAGATAGATAGATAGATAGATAGATAAATAGATAGATAAATAGATAGATAGATAGATAGATAGATAGATAGATAGATAGATAGATATACTTTATTTATCCCAAGCTGGGAAATTACAGTGTAGCAGCAGCATTACACACAGAGACAATGACAACACAATTAAATAAAAAGAACAACCTAGGCATACGTCAAGCAATAAAATATAAAAATTCTATAAAATACAATAAAAAATAAAGTGTCTAAAGAACGAGTATGTATAAAGGAGTAGAATAGAATTCCAGTGCAGAATAAATATGAATGTACAGTATAAAAATGTTGGTGCTATGAAACAAATAAGGTGCAATGAACAGTGCGCATAAAAAACATATAAAGTGCATAGACAGTATGTAATGAAAGGTGCAGTTCACAACTTTCAGAACACCTCTGACGTCAGAAACAAACGGAGGTGGCTGAGCCAAAACCGCTGTTAGATACTAGTGCCAAGGCCGGATATACTTTCTTTTTAACCATACATTTGCATTCACAACCGGCTGCATTGTATGTAATTGTGGACATACTTGCCCATACCCCTTGTTACTGGAGGATTCCACTAGACCAGCTTTTCTCAACCTTGGGGTCGGGACCCCAATTGGGGTCGCGAGATGATTTCTGGGGGTCGCCAAATCATTTTGGAAGTCAGCTCTGTCTCCACTGTGTTAAAATGTTCATTTGTTAATGTGTTTTAGTCTTTTTGGTCACTTAATGTCTTTTTTTGGTCATGGTGTGTGTTTTTTTGGTCATTTTGTGTGTTTTTTGGACATTTTGTTCCCTTTTTTTGGTCATTTTGTGTGTTTTTTGGTCATTTTGTGTGTTTTTTGGTCATTTTGTTTCCTTTTTTTGGTCATTTTGTTTCTTTTTTGGGTGATCTGAACTGTGCGTGTGAGATTGTGTTCAGTGAGCGGGGGTCGCGGACAACATGCATGTTAAATTGGGGGTCGCAACTCAAAAAGGTTGAGAACTACTGCACTAGATGGCACACCTGAGAGCTCACAGCGTTGAGAACTACCAGATTTCTATGATGTTAAACGACAAGCATGGTGACATTCAAGAAGGTGAATCTATAGAGAGCAAACCAAATGACGTATTTTTGTAGGCCAACTCAGAAGTAGCATCTCCATGGGATCTATTGAGAATCCGCCTATTGGATTTTGGATCATTGCAGAAAATAAGCTCTGTGGCAAACACACATTTCTGCCGTTACGTGTTTTGTTCACATATGAACACCACTTTTATTATGTTTGAAGCGTTGATGCAGCCGATGAAAGCAAAAAGCTAATGTTATGCTATCGTGACTTGACTTGAATGTCATACATAAAAAATTCAGTTCAGAGTACAATTGTTTGATTAGGAAGCCACAATAAAAAAAAAATTAAAAATTCCCTCCACACAGTAGCATTAACAATCTGAAGGGCCAAACTAAATCTAAGCCTTCAGTAACATTACAACATGCTAGTGCATGAAAATTAAGCTAGTCTTGAAAAAGATTTTCAACATTTAATTTAAAGACATTTCCCTGGTGGCTTGTTTGCTGAACTTTCTTGATATGTTTAAATAGTTCAACAACCACAGTTAAAGCCTCATAAATGTAGTTGGTAGTCCAGGGGTGGGCAATTAATTTTCCCAAGGGGCCACATGACCAATACCACGAAGGTTGCAGGGGCCGGACCAAAACTCTGAACTAAATTCTGCTCAATATTAATGTAATCGCTTTATAAAATACAGTAAATTATCTGGTTTTGAGCTGCTACTGATAGGAATACATGTTATGATAAGACTGTTAATGTGGAGTAAATCAAATATAGCAGTAAAAAGTAGTAAATACTCCAATCACTATATCACTATTCCATTTATTTTAAACACAACTGTAAATGTCCTTTAGTAAGCTTCCTATTGGTGTTTTTGTATTATATAGTTTGGTTTTCATGTTTGTACATTTTCAAGGTGTTTAACAATGTTGAGGTGCTTTTATTTTGAAAAAGTGCCGTCCAGTGTGAAACGGGTGCTTTCATTTTGAAAGGTAGTGACAGGAAATAACCGGTAGAACGGTTAAATGAAAAAGCGAACGGTAAATAATAACGAGTGCGTAGTAATTCATATAAAGTTGAGATAAAGTATCAAAAAGGCTTCTATAGTGGCTGACTGACAGGACACAAGGTTTGTTAAAGTTTATTTTCTTCTGTCATATAATATTAGTGGCTATATTTGTTGTCTTAACTATAGTAAAAGTGTTGTTAGGTAGTGCTAATGTTTGCTATTTTTTTTTTCAAAATAAAAGCACTGCGGTTATATTGATTTCTAATTTCTTGGTAACCTCACGCGGCCGGACAAGGACAGCCAACGGGCCGGATGTGGCCCGCGGGCCGCCCAATGCCCAGGTCTGTGGTAGTGGCTCTCAGCCAGATAGTCTCTGTTACTCTCGTGTGCAAAGCTCTCTAGTGTTGTGCTTGTTTTGTTTCCTGGTTTGAAACTTTGCTTACTCTCTTGGTTTTTTTTTTTGTTTGTTTTGTTTTTTTGCCTACGCCCATTTGAGCTTTTGCCTTGTTCTGGTCAGATGTTGACATTGTGGAAGCCAGGTGGTTCTTCTGAGAACTCCATGATGCAACCATATCTTTACATAGCAATTGTTATTATTTACTGCTATTATTTTTGTGAATGTCGTATACGGCACCTTTAAGTGAAAGTGCAAATATTCAGCAAAATGTACTTGAAGTACTCAAAGTTAATTATTGATTGTGCAGTACAACATTCCCTGTCAGTGTTTTACTTTTATATATAATGTTTTTTAATTACTATTACTGCAGCATTAATGTTTACTGCTTTACAGGTTTACAGTTGTGTATATGTTGTTGGGAAGCCTTATCTACAGCAGTCCATCACAGTCTATAAAATGATAAAATATTTGTATTATTGCTGTCATGTGATGACCACATACTTCTAAAGAGTCAACATTTCGTGAAAAACGAGATATATTTTTTGATACAATTACACCTTACTTACTTAATTTCACTCTCCTCGCTAAATTCAAGTTATTGTTTGTATTGTGGGGAACTATGACTAGCAAGCAAGACACAGAGAGAGGAGTTCTAAACTTTTATGTCACTTTATTATGACACAGTCACGTAGCAGACTTTGCACACCCATGTCAGTGAGAGGCGGAGTGTCAAAAAATGCAACAGTCAGTTCTCTAATGGTGCTTGTAGAACCTGATAATGTAAAAAATTCCCGATAATTTAATAACCCCGATAATGTAATAAAAATCTGCACTTGAGTCCATTGAAAATGTAAAAAAACCTGATAATGTAATAAATTCCCGATAATTTAATAACCCCGATAATGTAATAAAAATCTGCACTTGAGTCCATTGAAAATGTAAAAAAACCTGATAATGTAATAAATTCCCGATAATTTAATAACCCCGATAATGTAATAAAAATCTGCACTTGAGTCCATTGAAAATGTAATAAAACCTGATAATGTAATAATTTCCCGATAATTAAATAACCCCAATAATGTAATAAAAATCTGCACTTGAGTCCATTGAAAATGTAATAAAACCTGATAATGTAATAAATTCCCGATAATTTAATAACCCAGATAATGTAATAAAAATCTGCACTTGAGTCCATTGAAAATGTAATAAAACCTGATAATGTAATAAATTCCCGATAATTTAATAACCCCAATAATGTAATAAAAATCTGCACTTGAGTCCATTGAAAATGTAATAAAACCTGATAATGTAATAAATTCCCGATAATTTAATAACCCCGATAATGTAATAAAAATCTGCACTTGAGTCCATTGAAAATGTAATAAAACCTGATAATGTAATAAATTCCCGATAATTTAATAACCCCGATAATGTAATAAAAATCTGCACTTGAGTCCATTGAAAATGTAATAAAACCTGATAATGTAATAAATTCCCGATAATTTAATAACCCCAATAATGTAATAAAAATCTGCACTTGAGTCCATTGAAAATGTAATAAAACCTGATAATGTAATAAATTCCCGATAATTTAATAACCCCAATAATGTAATAAAAATCTGCACTTGAGTCCATTGAAAATGTAATAAAACCTGATAATGTAATAAATTCCCGATAATTTAATAACCCCGATAATGTAATAAAAATCTGCACTTGAGTCCATTGAAAATGTAATAAAACCTGATAATGTAATAAATTCCCGATAATTTAATAACCCCGATAATGTAATACAAATCTGCACTTGAGTCCATTGAAAATGTAATAAAACCTGATAATGTAATAACTTCCCGATAATGTAATGAAGTGCATTTCCCAATAATGTAATACACTTTTTTTTTAACCTATAATGTAATAAAGTATAACATTAATGGGAGGTAATTACATTATCAGGTTAGCCTTCATTTCCCAAGTCCTGATAATGTAATAATTCCCCAATATTGTAATAATTTAACAGCAGACCACCCATTACTTGGGTTCAAGTGGTGATACTGTGTATCAACTCTAGCTCAAGAGCTCTAGCGCCACCAACAGGTCAAAGTTGAATGTTTTTTCACTTTTGACCCGTTCATCCGTTTTTCACCAACGAAGTATCTCGTCATTGAAATCTAAAGGTGCTTCGTGTTATACTTTATTACATTATTGGTAAAAAAAAAAATGTATTACATTATTGAGAAATGCACTTTATTACATTATCGGGAAGTTATTACATTATCAGGTTTTATTACATTTTCAATGGACTCAAGTGAAGATTTTTATTACATTATTGGGGTTATTACATTATCAGGAATTTATTACATTATCAGGTTCTATAGTGCTCTTTGACTCATCCCTAAAATGACAATAAATAACAGTGAACATAAATAACTAGACATTACTGTAATGTAACATGTATAACATACCTAACATGTCATTAACACTTTGCTTCCAAACCCCTATTTGCATGGAGGAACACAAAGCAAAGCATTCTGGGAAACAATCCCTACACTGCAAAAAAAGAAAAGTTGGGTGAACTCAAAATTTCAAGGCAACAAACTTCGATAAAATTTTAAGTTGGACAATTAAACTAAATATTTTAAGTTTGCTCAACTCTGAATTTCTCTGGCACGATTGTAACGCCGCTATGAAATGTCAGCTAATGTTGTGACCACAGTTTTGAGTTAGCATTGATACGCTAATGGCTACTCTTGTAACTGTAACAAGCAGCGCCGCTAGCATCAGTTAGCCGCTAGCATCGGTTAGCCGCTAGCTTTCGCTAATGACCAAATTTCACAACAAAGAAATAAGAGTTATCAGAACTATTGTCTCTTGTTGTGAACCCCAACTTAAAGATATAAGTAACAACAACTCACCAACTTGTTTTTGAGCAGACAACTGGCTTCCTTTGTTGTGCTAACTTACATTATTGCCCTAAATATCAATAATTTATATTTCCAAGTTTTACCAACTTAAATCACTGTTTTAGGCTAAAAAATACAAGTTGGCTTTTTTGCAGTGTACTCTCTCCCCCAACAAGTTACAATATGTTGTTTTCTCTGGAGAGGAATAATGTGAAAATCTAAAATTATTAATAAAACTGAGACAAATGTAGTGCAGTGAAAAGTAAAATAGTTGCCTCTGAGATAAGGTGGAGTACAAGTATAAAGTTGTATAAATGGAATAAAGTACAAGTACCTTGAATATGTATTAAAGTATAGTACTTAAGTCCATGTGCACATTAATATTACACTGCAAAAAAGTTCACATCTCAATCTTCAATTTAAATGATGGGGAAAGTCTATGCATTTGAATGTTACTAATGGAGTGTTTCAACTTTAGCAGGTACAGTCCTCCCTGATACAGACATGAGGATACTGTAAACTATTCCTGAGCTGTAATGATGAGTCAGCTGAATTAAATGCTGTACTTTTGTCACTCTCATGGGAGCTATAATGCCTATACAACAGGTTAAAGTGACATTAGTTCTATACTAGAGCAGAAAAGTTATAGTAAAACTATCTTCTGTAGAGAAAAAAAATGGGTATATTTTTAAGAGGCAAGTATATTTATGTTAAATTACAAAAATATCTTAGGAAGCTGGTCTGTTTCAGAAATATATGTTGAAATTATAGAGAATACACTAAAATAACCCTCTCAAATAAGTATGTAACTCCAATCTGACGAATCAGATCATCAGAATAACTGATGCAACAATATGAAAGAACAACTGCTTTTGTAATATTAATGAGGACACAAAAAGGGATTGGGTACAACTGGTTTTCTAGACTAACATTTTATTATACTTGTCATATGTTTTTCCTTTCCCCTACACTTACTGAGACTAAAACAGAGACTGTTTGGAAAATCCAGAATCCAAGATAATTTGCTTTAAAAAACAAAATCATCATACAATTTATCTTTTGCTCATCTCTAGATATGTTTTGTGTTTTTGTAAATGTATTTTATTTTAATGTATGACAAGTTAAAAGAAGAATCCAGGGACCTACATAGTGCAATGACTCAGCCAAAATTGTGGTTTGGATGACTCAATAAGCTTAAAAAAAAAAAAAAAAAAACTAACTGCTTAAAACAACTTGAGTTTTTCCCATTTTCCCTGTCAATAAAAGTGTGTTACAGATAAAGCATATTGTTAGGTCTACATGGAAAAATATACTTGTTTATAACAGATTTAGACACAAACATATTTCTTATGGCTTTAACTTTCCTGTGAATATTTATATATAAATAAATAAATATAGAACATATGAATATGAATATATTAAATTATATGAATTCAGTAAAAGCCTACCAGCTGTTGTAGCAAAGTTTCCATTCTGTCTTGGCATTGATCCTGCAGTAGTATGTCCAGACTGCGTGGACTCTTTCTCTTCTACTTCAGGCTGGTTATCATTAACTTTTCAGACTTTCTGACTAGAAATAAAGTAACCAGCAATCACACCTCAACCCTAACAGTGACTTCCACTGTGTGAGTCATTCATCTGCTCTGTGGAGTGGACTGATGTTACTGTACAGCAGCGGTTCCCAAACTTTTTCAGCCGTGCACCCCCTTCTATGTCCAAACTGGGTTGGGGGTAATATTTTGAGAAAAAAGTTTACAAGATTAAAGTAGCAAATCTTCGAGAAAAAAATGTGCAGATTTATGAGATTTAAAGTGGTGAATCTGCAAGAAAAAGTTGTTTTTCCCCCCACTTTTTTCTCGTAAATCTGCAACTTTTTTTCTTGTAGATTTGCCACTTTAATCTAGTAAATTTGCAAAGTCATTGAAGAATAACTCTGTTTGTACGAATGTTTCTTGCAGATTATTTTTCATTTTTACATTGGAGGTCAAGGTCAATAAAGTTAATATTATTATATTATTATAATACTGATTGGTCAGATGTCATGGTGTCACTGTCTGTGACTTCCACTGTGTGAGTCATTCATCTGCTCTGTGGAGTGGACTGATGTTACTGTACAGCACCAAACTTTTTTAGCCGTGCACCCTTCTTCTTTGTCCCAACAGGGTTGACGCACCCCCAATCCCCCACACCTTCAAAAAAAACAAAATGCAATAAGATTTTTTATAGCCATATTAAAGGTGGAGGACAATGACAGGCTCAGGATCAGAGGCAGAAAGCAGATCAGTTGGGAAAATGTTATAATATTTGAGCTGCGTTGAACAAAAATTGCAGCAAATTTAAATGAGCGTGGAGTGAACATAACCCCGTCATCATAACACAGGCTGGAAAAATGATACAAGAACAAGAAGATAACTTCTTCTACGCTTCATTATAAGATCAAAAACAACCAAAAATAGATGCAAAAATGACCAAAGATGACACAAAATGATCAAAATAGACACAAATTGACCAAAAATACATGTAAAAATTACCAAACAACCCAAAAAAATAGATGCAAAAATGACCAAAGATGACACAAAATGATCAAAATAGACACAAATTGACCAAAAATACATGTAAAAATTACCAAACAACCAAAAAATAGATGCAAAAATGACCAAAGATGACACAAAATGATCAAAATAGACACAAATTGACCAAAAATACATGTAAAAATTACCAAACAACCAAAAAATAGATGCAAAAATGACCAAAGATGACATAAAATGATCAAAATAGACACAAATTGACCAAAAATACATGTAAAAATTACCAAACAACCAAAAAATAGATGCAAAAATGACCAAAATAGATGCAAAAATGAACAATAAATGACACAAAATTGAATAGCCTGTATTTATCAATTAATTAATAACACGTCTTTATTGTGTGGGGGGGAAAAAATGTAATTGTGTAATTGTCAGACCGCCATTACATTTTTCATCTCGCGCACCACCTAGCAGCAGCTCACGCACCCCCAGGGGTCCACGCACCACACTTTGGGAATCCCTGCTGTACAGGATATTTGATATAATCATGTCTGTTTTGTTTACAGAATACTACTTAATTCTGGGTTATTAAAAGGATCCTACTGGTACAAAATGTTAAGTATGTTCATTTCCTGTATAAAGAAATATAACAAAGGTGACAGATTGCAATAGAGGTTTTCAAGATAAAAAATATTTTATATAAACTGCCTCATCTTTGTCCCTTGGAATCATTGAAAGCAACATATTTATTTTACCTTTCTAATTTGAAGTGCATACAGGAAAAATCCCGATTATTTTAAAAAAATGTTAAAAGATAAAAAAAATGCATAAAATATAAAATATAAATGTTATAAAAAATAAGAATAATTAAATAAAAAAGAGCAATAATAAGCCTAGCCTTGGACTTGAATATGATAGGCCTTTAAAATAATTTTGGAAATATTTTGTGTTCATTTAATTATTTATCAGTAAAAAAATTAAAAAGAAAATGCAGTTAATAAATGCATACATTAATTTATACATTAATCCTATGATTTTATCTGGGCTCACTGTGAGAATAGGCCACATATAGGACAATGCACTTAACCAGATATGATGAAACCGCAATTTTAAATATGTTTACAGTGCAGTAACTTAACATATCCCATGCTCAAATGCATGTATAGCCCTTAATAGGGCACTCATTGAAATACTTGCAAATTCAAAATTTCAACCCTAGAGAATATTGGAGGATATTACATACTACCAGAATGTGTAAAAAAACCATACGGACCCAGGGGAGGGGGGTAATATTTTGAGAAAAACGTTTACAAGATTAAAGTAGCAAATCTACGAGAAAAAAATGTGCACATTTATGAGATTTAAAGTGGTGAATCTGCAAGAGAAAAGTTGTTTTTTCCCCCACTTTTTTCTCGTAAATCTGCAACTTTTTTTCTTGTAGATTTGCCACTTTAATCTAGTAAATTTGCAAAGTCATTGAAAAATAACTCTGTTTGTACGAATGTTTCTTGCAGATTATTTTTCATTTTTACATTGGAGGTCAAGGTCAATAAAGTTAATATTATTATATTATTATAATACTGATTGGTCAGATGTCATGGTGTCACTGTCTGTGACGTAGCCTGATCTTTGCTGATTAGCTGGAAGAAATCCATGTGGTTCTACGACCTCCCAGAGAGATGTGGGGACCCCATTTTGATATCCACTGAAGTTACCAAATATAGTTCCTCACCTGATAAAGGGATAACAGTATAAATAGGAATACAAAAGGTTTGAAGCAAATTAAAAATAACTTACTGTGATTTTTTTTCAGTGTAAGAACAGCAGGCCAACATTAATTGCAAGAAGTTATTTTGGGCATTTTTACACTGCACTTTTAACCCTTTGATGCACAACATATAAACACCTTCTAATGTACAACATGCTGACTGTGTGTTTGAATATTTTTTTATATATATATTACAACAGATCATTATATCCATTTTCCCTTTCATACTTTATGAAGAAAAATAGTTTTTGTATTATTACATCAAGTTTACACACATGGGGTCAAAAACGATCTTGTGCATTAGAAGCGTTTGAGGGTTTTTATTCAAAAAGTAAGAAATGGAAACATAAAATTAGGATGTATGATGATCAAAAACAAGTTAATTGAGGAAAACCTGGAATACTGAATGATGAAATTAATTTATTGCAAAGATATAGAATATAAAAACTCAGTCGGGTCACTTTAGACCATGTTGTGCATCAAAGGGTTAAGATTTCATGCTCAAATGCATGTAGTTGTACTGAGGGCCACTTCAAGTGAGGGTGCGGGCCATATGTGGCCCCCCGGGCTTCCAGTTGCCCATCCCTGTGATAGGCCTATAAAATAATTTAGGAAATATTTTGTTTTCATTTAATTATTTATCAGTAAAAATGTAAAAAGTAAATGCAGTAAATAAATGCATACATTAATTTATACATTAATCCTATGATTTTATCTAGGCTCACTGTGAGAATCATGGGCCTTACATATAGTCAGGCGGCTAAGCTAAATAAAGGGGACACGCTGGACAAAAGCACCAAATTTTTTCCACGTGCTCTCTATCACCATAGGTTTCAATTTTTGGTAGGAGCCACTTCATCAAGATGGCCGATCCGAGATGGCACCCATATAAAGTCTATGAGAACCAATACATCTTCCAAGCCACTCAGAAGGTCCATCTTGGTGTCAAAATCTACATTTTCTGGGTCCAGGAATCATTTAAAGCTGTTGAGAATATCACTAGATGATTATTCGATCAAATAGATATGTTCATTTTCACTCAGACTGGTAGGCAACTCGCTTCAAGTGCTGCAGCAGGGAATCCTGAGCTGAAAATGTTTGGAATCTCATAATTATGTAAATACATATCTATTTGATCATCTAGTGATATTCTCAGTAGCTTTAAATTATTTTTGACCCAGAAAATGTATATTTTGACACCAAGATTGACCTTCTAAGTGGCTTAGAAGATATACTGGTTCTCATAGATTTTATATGGCTGCCATCTCCGATCTGCAATCTTGATGAAGTGGCTCCTACCAAAAATTGAAACCTATAGTGATAGAGAGCATGTGGAAAAAATGTGGTGCTTTTGTCCGACGTGTCCCCTTTCTTCCCAAATCTGGTCCTAAGCCGCCGGACTAATAGGTCCACTGTACAATGTATTGAATTTGAACACGGGTGTTGTTCCCAGTGATGACCAGCAGAGGGCGCTGAATGATTCCTCGGTGACTAGACGCCAGGCTGTCCTCCGCTCTTTCCTGTCCTCGCCGACTTACGTGACGCTACGGCGGAAACAACACAGTTCAGTGTTTTCCGTAGTCATCGTTGACTAGCTGGTAACGGCGAGTAGTGGACGCTGTGTGCACAAAGAAAACCTTCACTTTGTCGATTTGTTTCTATTTTTGTAACTAAAAATGCCGCTAGAAAATCTGGAGGAAGAGGGTCTGCCCAAGAACCCCGACCTGAGGATAGCACAGCTGAAGTTCCTGCTGACCATGGACGGCCACCGACAGGATGCTGCAGTGAAGACTGAGCTCATGGATGCTATCAAAGCTAACAGTGAGTTAGCATTTCACTGCTCTGTGTGGCTTGTAGCGGCATTAGCCTGGTCAATATAAACACGGTGTTTACATTAATGTACGTTTTGGGCTGGGTGCGTTATTGTCTTATCAATTATGATAAACGTCCACGATTAAACATTTTTATCACCTCAATGAAATTAGCATGCTAGCTAACGCTATTAGCCAACGTCAGCTAGCCGTCAAACAATCTGACGAAGAGATGATGAACTTTACTTAACGTTAACTATCAGGTTATATGTTTTTCTTTTAGTTTCAGGGCATGTGTTATTTATATTACTTCACACTGGAACTTAGAAAATATGTTAACACGTAAATAAAACAGGCTGTGTGATTTTTGAATTAAATCTGTATAATTTGTAGGGAAAAAAGTAAAAAAAAAAACTTCACTGGTTTGTGAATATGCTGCAAGTGTTTAATTGGGGACTATCATAATCCACTGGTTAAACTCATAGATTGCATATAAAGAGTCATTGGTTAGAAATATCATGTTTCAGCCACATCGTTAAACATTCATGTACATTCATGTATGACGTGCAATAGGCTTTTTTTCCTTTTTTTTTTTTTACTGTAGAACATGTGCAATAATATTTTTCTCTTTTTGACATGTGCAATAGGTTTTTCCTTTACAATGTGTGTCTGTTTACAGTCCCTTACTTTTGTGATTTGTGTGATGTCCTTTTTTTCGTTTGATGGGTGCATGCCTTGGTTGGTTATTTATTTGATATTTATCTTTTTTGCACTGACAGGAGAGCTGTGCCTCAATTTCGTTGTGCTAACATACACTACTGGTCAAAAGTTTTAGAACACACCAACTTTTCCAGAATTTAATTGAAAATGATGCAGTTTAATGTCTCAGTGTACTCTGAAATTAATGCACATTTGCAACATTTAAAATTCTTTATTGAGCATGATAGTGTTTTGAAAATAAAAAAAGATTAAAAATCACATTTTATGTTGAACTAAAGGACTGAGAAAAGACACAAAATGACAAAAAAAGACCCCAAAAGACACAAAATGACTTACAAAGACATGAAAAGAATTTAAAAATGGACAAAATAGCCCAAGACTCCATAGAGTTAAGTTCTTAACCCATTTCTTGTTCCCTGAAAAAGGCCTACTTGCATAATTCTGAAATGTACATTATCTTTCAGTTTTGGTTAAGCTTACCTTTTTTTATTTACCTCTGGCAGTTCACCACGTACCTTTGTACCCTTTCAAGCTGTTCATTTGACTTGAACTGCTTGAATTTTAATAAAAAACTGGAAAAATTGGGCTGTTCTAAAACTTTTGACCGGTTGTGTATTTTTTTATACTACCATGCAATGACTCTATTCTATTCTATTCTCTCTCTGCTTCAGATATGGCACCATATTATGAGACTCTGTGTAAGGACCTGAAGTGGCAGCTGGACAGTGACCTGCAGAGTAAGATGAAAAAGGCCAACGAGGAGGAGCTGAAGCGCCTTGATGATGTGCTGGAGGATGCAGAGAAGAACCTGGGAGAGAGCGAGATACGAGACGCCATGATGGCCAAAGCTGAATATCTGATCAGAATTGGAGACAAGGTAACTGCCACTCAGTCAACGTATAAAACATGTATGATCGTGCATTCTTTGGTCACATAATGTCCTGTAAACTTTGTGACACTTTGCACAATGCAAGTAACAGAAGTTGGTCTGTGGACAATGTGTTTTGTTTTCTGACACTGGAATGCAATGACATAGTGTAGGGCAAAACAAACAAATAATTTAAATTATTTGTTGATGCAGTAATTATTATGGAAGTTTTGAGTTAGTGTGACAAATAATCTTTGTTGAGATCCTCTATAAAGAAAACGCATCATGATAATTATAATATATTTTTCACATGCTGTCCGATTGATTAATTAGAGCTGACCCAGAAAAGACAACTATTTGACAGTTCAGTCTATTCAAGGATAAATATGTTAAACAATGAATAATTACATTTGGGCTTTATGGATATACTGAATAAATTATTCTATGTAAAAAATGCTTTGTTTCTCACAAATCCAGATATATAGTCAATTTTTGTAAAAATATCACAGCTATTTATAAAAAAAATAGAAAAGAAATCATGCTTTCTGTCAGTCACCTTAGTGTGTGTGTGTGTGTGTGTGTGTGTGTGTGTGTGTGTGTGTGTGTGTGTGTGTGTGTGTGTGTGTGATTAAATCACAATGGTAGAGTAAGTTGCAATAACTAACTCTGCAGGACCATTCAAGACTCAGAAAGGTTTAATAACACCAGCATAAGGCTACTGTTTCAAACTTATAGAATACATTTATTAATCAGAGAACTCGCATAAAGAACGTAACACCAGCAGGGTGCTAAATAGTTTTTTAATTACAGTTTTCTCAGTCTGGGACTGTTGATGTTTAGTTTGTGACCACTAACATCACAAAAAATTAAAAAATATTAATGCTAATTATGTCTGTTTTTATCACTCACTAATGTTTTTTCCTTTGACGTTGACTTTTTAATAGTTTCTCATTACCTATACTGAAAGATTTACAGTTGCTGTACATCCCTCCTAACACAACAAGACATTATAGCAAACTGGTTGGAAGCTTCCCTCTGAAATACTAAAGCCACACCATGAATCTTTAAATTAAAATAAATAAATAAATATATACACTACCGGTCAAAAGTTTTAGAACACCCCAATTTTTCCAGTTTTTTATTGAAATTCAAGCAGTTCAAGTCAAATGAACAGCTTGAAAGGGTACAAAGGTAAGTGGTGAACTGCCAGAGGTAAATAAAAAAAGGTAAGCTTAACCAAAACTGAAAAATAATGTACATTTCAGAATTATACAAGTAGGCCTTTTTCAGGGAACAAGAAATGGGTTAACAACTTAACTCTATGGAGTCTTGGGCTATTTTGTCCATTTTTGAATTTTTTTCATGTCTTTGTAAGTCATTTTGTGTCTTTTTTTAGTCATTTTGGTGTCTTTTTTGTCATTTTGTGTCTTTTTTAGTCCTTTAGTCCAACATAAAATGTGATTTTGAAACTTTTTTTTTTTACTTTCAAAACACTATCATGCTCAATAAATAATTTTAAATGTTGCAAATGTGCATTAATTTCAGAGTAAGAGTCTTTGTAAGTCATTTTGTGTCTTTTTTGGTAATTTTGTGTCTTTTTTTTTTAGTCATTTTGTGTCTTTTTTTGGTCATTGTGTCTTTTTTTAGTAATTTTGTGTCTTTTTTTAGTCATTTTGTGTCTTTTTTTAGTCCTTCGGTCCAACATAAAATGTGATTTTGAATTTTTTTTTTTACTTTCAAAACACTATCATGCTCAATAAAGAATTTTAAATTTTGCAAATGTGCATTAATTTCAGAGTACACTGAGACATTAAACTGCATCATTTTCAATTCAATTCTGGAAAAGTTGGTGTGTTCTAAAACTTCTGACCAGTAGTGTATATATGTGTGTGTCAGAATGGATGTAGAGACATAAAATGCTCACAGTTAGTAGCTATGTAGCAGTACATTTATTGACATTATCTGCCTTTGTTTTGTGCGTCAACAGGAAGGCGCCCTCACAGCCTTCAGGAAGACTTATGATAAAACAGTGGCTCTGGGTCACAGACTAGATATTGTCTTCTACTTGCTGAGGATCGGACTCTTCTACATGGACAGCGACCTCATCACACGCAACTCAGAGAAAGCCAAGAGGTAAAAAAGGCTCCGATATGTTTGTCCTCAAGATCTCCACCAGCAGTCTTTGCAAACGTTTCTGAACTCGTCTCTCTGTGCACCTCTTTCCTCTGCAGCCTTATTGAGGAGGGGGGAGACTGGGACAGGAGGAACCGTCTGAAGGTCTACCAGGGCCTGTACTGTGTGGCCATCAGGGACTTCAAGCAAGCTGCTGAGCTCTTCCTCGACACAGTCTCCACCTTCACCTCCTACGAGCTCATGGACTACAAGACATTCGTCACCTACACCGTCTACGTGTGCATGATCGCCCTCAAAAGGCCCGACCTCCGTGAAAAGGTAGCAGGCTGAGGCCATAGTGCCAGCATTACATATTTTCTTTTGCACATATGTATAAGTTGGCAGTGTGACTGCAATGAAATGTGTTCCTCTTTAGGTCATTAAAGGAGCAGAGATCTTGGAGGTGCTGCACAGTCTGCCTTCTGTTCGCCAGTATCTCTTCTCCCTCTACGAGTGCCGTTACTCCGTCTTCTTCCAGTCTCTGGGTGAGAGGCATTTTCTTTTATTGCCAGGAGAAACCGTTTATCTGGTTACCTGTAGAGCATCTTTTTGCTATATATCACTAAAAACATCTGCTTTCCAGTCTGTTATTTAACAGACTGGAAAGCACAACATGGTCTAAAGTGACCCGACAGTTTTTATGTTCTATATCTTTGCAATAATTCATCATTCAGTATTCCAGGTTTTCCTCAATTAGTTTGTTTTTGATCATCATACATCCTAATTTTTATGTTTTCCTTTATACATTTTTGAATAAAATCCCTTTTTCTGTCACTACTCTTCTAATACACAACATGGGTGAAAAATGAGCCATATCCATTTTTTAGCTCAGTAGCTTGTTAAGCTAACTTCTTGGCTAAGTATTTACCTAAGTAGCTTGCTAAACTAACTACTTAGCTCACTTCTTGGCTAAGTAGTTAGCTTAGCAAGCTATTTAGCCAACAAGTTAGCTGTGTAATAATACAAAAACTTTTTTTCTCCATAAATTATGAGAAGCAAAATGAAAATAATGATCTGTTGTTATCAAAAACAAGATATGTAAAAAATATTTACAATATTCAATCATAAAATAAGTTGATATCAAAAGATAGAGCACAGAAAAACACAGCAAGCAATAAATAAAATGGGAAATGAATGCGGGTCATTTTTGACCCATGTTGTGCATCAAAGGGTTAATCAATTCCAACAATTTATTATATACAATTTATATATACAACGAGTTATAAATCAGAAAAGGGATTGACTCACACATGCATTATGTGTGTTCCTTGTTGCTATATTTTTCCTGCTTTGCTACATCAGGATATTGAAGTAATGATCCTACCGCTTTGTCTTTGTGCCACAGCCATGGTGGAGCAGGAGATGAAGAAGGACTGGCTCTTTGCACCACACTACCGCTACTATGTGAGGGAGATGAGGATCCAGGCCTACAGCCAGCTGCTAGAGTCCTACCGCTCCCTCACCCTGGGCTACATGGCTGAGGCCTTCGGTGTCAGCACAGAGTTCATCGACCAGTGAGTGCCTGTTCATCATGTTCATACGCCACATCCTCTGGAGACAATGGCCCTCATTTATCAAGCGAGCGTATGTTTCGTCTTACGACAGGGTCCACGTGTGATTTATCAAATGATCGTATCTCTCCAATCACAGCGTGAGAATGATCGGCTGTTGATAAATGTGGCGGCTCGAAACATGCGTAATTTAAATACCATGCCCTAATATATATATATATATATATATATATATATATATATATATATATATAATATATACCCGATTCAGAAGACTCTCCTTCAGAGTTTACGACACCGAAGGGCGCAATACGGCCAAAAGGAGGATTTTTTCACCCTCTAAAGTCAACTTTATTAGCAAAGTGCACCGTTACAATTAACAATAGGGGCAATATAGACATATTAAAGAAATACGCAGCGACGGAGGTTTATGAAATAAAAGTAGCCTACTTATAGTTATAAACTCAAACAAGTCCAGTGATTATTTTACATTTGGAGCACGGACTTAGAAGTTTTCAGCTTTTTGGTTGAAGGAGGTAAACAATGTTTTAAAGTAAGTTTTAATTCTAAAAGAAGAGGAATTTCTCAGTCAGAAAGTGAAACGCTGACGTCCAACAGCAGCAACACAACAAACTGGTTTTGTTTGGCAGCATAAAAAGTGAAAAAGAAGGAAATCAGTGGTGCCGTCAGCAGAGAAGCGGAGTATTAAACTCCCGGCAAGGTTTGAGTAATTACATCGTGATATATAAAGCCTAATAATCTATATAATATCCGAATATTGCTATTATTATGATGGAGATATATTATTCACCTCTTTAAATTTACTAATAATGATGTCCTATTCAGAGGAGCGTGTGACAGCGCTGATTGGAAATGTTTCTATTCTGGCAGCACCGCTGGTAAAAGAGACGCTGACGCTCCGGTGTTGGAGCTGGATAATAATAATAATAATAATAATAACAGTAAACAGCAGAAGACAACAACATTTAATATCCTCGGCTGGTATTCTGTTTAAAGAATTTCACGATCGCAGGGTGTTTTTATTTTTGGATTATGTTTTAATGATAAATGATGTAGTCTAAACATGTTTTGCTTTGTCACTATTAAAAATCAAAACACCACAGAGTTTTATCAGCTCCAGGCATCGATGCAATAGTCTAAGATCAGTTCTCCGACTCAGACATGTGGACTTCATGCTGACTCAGATTTGCGTACACAAGCTGAGAGCAGACGTGAGATCTGATCGTACCATCCGCTCACGTCCATATTGATAAATGCCGAGGCTTGTAGAAATCAATCTCACCCACTTTACGCTCACTTTCTGACGTACGCTCGTTTGATAAATGAGGGCCAATGTCACAGCAGAAATCCTAGGAGGATGTTGTTGTATGTACTTCTGTCTGATCATCTCAAGTGACTCATTTTTCGATGCAAGCTGGATCAGCATTAAGGCCCCTAAACTCAGGGGTGTGATCATTTAACAACTTGAAAAATACTCGCATACTTGAATATTTTGCACCAAAACTATCCATACTGGCAGTGAATTTAATTTGCGACAGTTGCAACACTTGTTCAATGAGAAGTTCAAGTAGATTGTGCACCAGTAAAATGATGGATTTAGCACGATTCTCTTTATCAAGTTTTTTAGCAAAAATACTGTGAATACGGTGAAAGTGAGTTCCCTCTACATTTTGATGTAACATCTGTTCCACACGTTATTTGTGCCGTTATTTACAGTATGAAAGCTCGGAAAAATCAAACTCGTTCCAAAACAAAGTCACTTTTTGACATGTGTTCTTCGACATCTGTGTTTTTTGTGAAGTTACTCAGGACAAACAAAAACTTCCCTGTTGTGTAAAGGCCTTTAACTAAGATATGGAGCTATAATTCTACCGGGCTTGTAAAAAGCTAAAATGACAAACACAGGATAAGTAAATGGAAACTAGTGACTTAAATGATGTTCCTACTAAGCTCTACTTGTGCAGTTGGTAACTGGACATTAGCATTGATTCCCCATAGAAGTGTTTTTTATGAAGCCTTCCTGTTAACCCTTTGATGCACAACATATTGAACCCCTTCTAATGCACAACATGGGTCAAAAATGACCTGCATTCATTCCCCATGTTATTTAATGCTGCTGTGTGTTTCTGTGCTCTATCTTTTGATATCAACTTATTTTATGATTGAATATTCCGAGTATTCTTTAAATATCCTGTTTTTGATAACAACAGATCATTATTTCCATTTTGCCTCTCATACTTTATGAAGAAAAAACGTTTTTGTATTTTTACATAGCTAACTACATAGCCAAGACATTGCTAAGTAGTTAGCTTGGCCTGCTACTTAGTTAATACTTAGCCAAGAAGTTAGCTTAGCAAGCTACTTAGCTAAAAAAAATGGATATGGGTCATTTTTCACCCATGTTGTGCATTAGAAGAGTAGTAACACAAAAAAGGTTTTTATTAAAAAAAAATAAAAACAAACTAATTGAGGAAAACCTGGAATACTGAATGATGAAAATAATTTATTGCAAAGATATAGAACATAAAAACTCTGTCGGGTCACTTTAGACCCATGTTGTGCATCAAAGGGTTAACATTTCAAGAAATTAATTTCAGCATATTTCCAGTCATTAAGGCAAAACATGAGTGGCATCAATGAAGGGCTCCCTTTTTTATTATACCACGTGTATTATTTTAGGGAAGTGTAATGTTATCACAGGTTTATGATTTGGTTAACTGAAGTAAATTTCTTCTCCTTCCTCAGGGAACTCTCGAGATTCATAGCTGCTGGCCGCCTCCACTGTAAAATTGATAAAGTGAATGAGATTGTGGAAACCAACAGGTAATGTAACTACTCTTTAAACGTCAGTACGTTCAGAAATAAGAAGACTGAATCTAAATCTCTTCCTGTTCTTCTCCCCAGACCTGATAGCAAAAACTGGCAGTACCAAGAAACCATCAAGAAGGGCGACTTGCTGCTGAACAGAGTCCAGAAGTTGTCCAGAGTTATCAACATGTAACCATGGCGACCACACTTTTATGCAAGGGGGGACTTGCATTATTCTTCTTGGTATACCTGAACCAGTAGTTTGTCTGACAAAGCGACTCTTATATTGTGTATATAATAAAATTTGTTTAACTGTTGACACTGCATTTTCTCCGGGCTGTTTATTTAGTTTAGGAAAGAGGCAGAGACATCGTTTCATATAAATAGCAGTATAAATTATTTTATTTACAGAAACTTGTTACAAAACAAATATACTATACAATCTTTTTTTCTTTAAATATTAATTCTAACCTATGTTTTGTTCATGAATTACATAGCAGCCAATACATAAGTCCAGCTGAAAATGATTTTGATAATGTATACAAAAAGAAAAAATCTATACACGCTTTTACATAGTATGAATGGTGGATTTATTTTTTCCTCCCAAACACTAGCTGTATTCTCCCTCACCTTCACATTCCAAGTCTATGGTGCTAATAAAAAACCATCGTCGTGATGTTTCCATCTACTGGAAACAATGTCGAGATGTCAGTGGAGTTGGAGGGTAAACAAAACACTTGATTGAATTTTTTTAATTTTTTTTTTTTTACGTAAAAATCCCAGTAAACCAGAGGGGGTTTAAGCCACATAATGAGGCTAAAAATATCTCGACATCTTGTCTGGAAAACGTGGATAACCGCCTCACTGAAAAAAAGCAACACTAAAGTGTTTGATACTGGGCAGCTGACAAGCTCAGGTTTTACCATATTTAGGATTCATAGGCAGATTTAAAAGCAAACTCCTAAACACTTCGAACATTCAAGTAAGGTAAAACAACCCAAAGAATACTGTCCTCAAACAGTCAGGGTGAAACAAATTCAGGCACTTTCTTAATTTGATATTTCTTTTTTAAAAGCTGCAAACTATTTCTTTAAAAGCTGTGATTCAAATTACTTGTTTGGCAACAATGATGCAAGCAGTTGGACTGTTTGAAGTGTTCCTCTTCCTTGCAGTGATTGCTTTAGTCCCTTCAGCCTTTTTTTAAAAAAAGAACAAGTGTTTCAATCGTGAAATGTGTTTAAGGTCTGCAAAGTGGGTGACTGAAGAGTGCATGGAGACGGGTTAGACAACGAGCACAGCTTCAAGCCTGCAGGACGTTTCAAATCACAGGCTAATTGGGTCACAGAGAAATTTTTCGTCGTTGTGTTGATTCATAGGCAACGTAAAATGTCTTGTAAAAGCACATGTGATTGAGACCTTGAAAAGTGAATAAAGGTATCCTCCGTCATACAGACACATGCTACAGTGGCAACACTTCACCTTTGTTCCTTAAAGGATCTCAGTACATGATTCATGAGATGCTTCGGCTTCTACATATAGGCGTATTGCATTATATAGACTTGGCAGTGAACCACTTCAAATAATCTGACTTTTTTTTTTTAACTAAATAAATAATGACTTCTTTTTTTTTTTTAACTGTACCAAAAAATTCAGCGTGTAGGAAAAATGCCTGTGCAAAAATACATATTTGACTATGTACAATTTAACAAAATATGTATTCTCAAATAGGGATACTTCAATACTTGTTTGATACATACGCTACAAGAAAAAAGCTAAATTAAGATTCTTTAAAAAAAAAATTGTCTCCTCTACTTTTCCACACTGACATCAGTGGAATCAACAGGCGTCGCCAAAAGTTTAAATATGTCCAGTGAAGCCATCTTCATGAATCTCGCACCATGAAACCCACTCGAAATAAGCAAACATCCCGACAAGATGGGCAAGTATTGCCTGATTTAAGACTCCATTTTGACAAAGGAATAGAGTATAATGCCTGGTTATCTGTTCTACTGTGACAAATCTTTCCCCGACACACACCGACGTAGTGTCACGCTGAGTGAGGCATTGAAACTGTAACATCCAGAGCTTGGGTAGTGGTTACACACAGGAGGGACAATCAAACCCACAGAAGACAGGTGACGTGCATAAAGTTTGCTCCAGTTAAGACGTACCATACCTGATTCCCTATGCAGGAAAAATAAACATTACAATTCACATCTGCCCACGACAGCTGTGGATTTTCACACAGCTGGATGGGTAAAAAGTAGGTAAGTTGTGGCAATAACAATATGGTTTGCACAGATTTTCTTCATATCCACACAGGCAATGCACCATCACCGCTTCATGAGCAAGACTGCCCACCTTTTTTGTTTAAAAAAAAAAAAAGTAGTTGGCAAAGCTGGTAGCAGCTTTTGGCTAGCTGTGTGGACAACTAAGCAGTGCCTGTGGAGAAAGTAGTTATTTAGTGCTGTTCACAGTTGGGGGTAGGTCTACTGTGGCGATCATTTTGCACAATGAAAAGATTCAGAAAATTAACAGGTGTCCTCAAGACCAAGATATCTCTCTGACAAAAGATTTCTATCGAATGGGCACATCAGGCGTCCTTTTCACATTTGAAAGCACAACTGTCTTCACCACGTCTACAAAGACTCTTTGTAGTTCAGTGTAAAAAGCTCATAAGAAATCATAAAAAGGTAACACTTGCATAATTATTCTGGGTAATAAAAGAATTGACCAGATCGTTCCTACGGGCTGCTCTCAGGCTACTGCGCGCAACCCGAGGTTACTAAAATGTGTCGCCAGAGAGTCACGCCAACAAAAGTTGAAACAACAAGGTGATTGTGTGTTGTTTAAGGTGTTGCAAGTAACAGTTTGCTGCTCCTCCTGCTCTCCTTTCCAAGGCTTCTGAGATCAGGCGCTGGGGGTGTAATTAAGTTGGAAATTCCAGTAGTCCAGCAGAATCTGACATGAGAAAAATACTCGTACACGCACGCACATTCGCACACTCATTCTTTAATGAACACGGAAGAGATCGGCTTGTTGTCTCCCCAGTTGCTCAGCGTCACCACGGCTTGTTTGCAGCAGCCCTTAACCTGAACCCGATGAGCTTTGAAGCACAGCTCAAGAGACCCATAGCTGTTGCTATTGTTCCTCCTACTTCAACACAGGAAGACCTCTCAGAATACTGGAACAACACTTGTGTGGGGGGTCCTTGGCTCGCTCATTAGACCCCTAGCACTCCACGCTATACATACAGTGCCATCGCACCCCCCTTAACACACACACACACACTCTCTCTCGCTCTCTCACACACACACACACACACACACACACACACACACACACACACACACACATGGCTTTGGGAGAAATAGTAAGGACCACATTGACTTCACTGGGCAGTCCAGATCATCTCCACCCTGAGGATTGTGGGAAGCTGAGAGTAATGTGGGTTTGATTTTAGAAGGCCTCGTGCAGTCCGGAGCAGTATGCAGACTGCTCCGGACTATTCCCCGTCCGCCTGCCGGTTCCATACACAGGAGCCGGACACCGCTGTCAGGGACGAGCCTTTGGCTGGAGGTAGAGAAGAAACAAAAATAAATAAATGTAAAAATAGCTGTTAAGTAGACTAGTTTTATGATAAAATATTCACAATTTGAGATCAGGAAATGACACACATTCTAGGAAAGAAAAAGATTAATGGAGCAATTTAACATTTTTGACTTTAATGTGTGACAAGTTTAAACCTGGTAGAAAAACCCTGACCTCAATAAAAGACGGTGTAAAAAAAGAAGAAGAAAAGAGGCACAAAATTGATCAAATGTGACAAAATTGATATTTGTTTTAATCTGCTTCTTTACTTTTTAAACTCTGTATTCATTCTCCCAGTCGTTTACTCTACTTTTGAGTATTCCCCAGTCATGCTGCTGAATACGAAAGGAAGACCTGCACGGTTCTCGTTTTCCATGACTAATCCCAACAAATACCTACAGTCTAAGTGAGCTTGCGACAGATTCATAATAATAAACAGAAAATACTTTTACACTACTGTGACTTTTTGCCATGACACCATTCATATCTATACAGCCAATGTGTTTATGATTTAACTATTTCCTGGAGCAAAAAGATCTTCATTAATCTAGTCTTTTGCTCTCAAACACTTTCCGACTATGACAAGTCAAGATGTCAGATGTCATATTCACAATGTTTTAATGCAAACTTCATCATTAATTAATCCTTTAAAAAAAAGTATTCATTAGTCAAAAAAGTAGTCTGTGGAATGTCAAAAACAGTGAAAATGTCCACTACAAGTTACTAGAGCCAGATGTCTTCAAATCGCTAGTGAGACTCGACCAACAGCCCAAAACACACAGATCAAATTTATAATTACATAAAACTGAGCAAAGCAGAAAATCCCTATATTCGAGAAGCTGGAACTAGGGGCCGTATTTAATTTTACCCCTTGTTTATTGAGCAACATCTTTACATACTAACAGATAGCTCTGATGCAGTTTAAATATGTGAAATGTGGTATTAAACTGAATCCTGACTGGTACAGAGTGAAACCCACCTGATGTAAATGAGAGTTGTTCGGTAGCCCTGGTGTCCCTGGAATGCTCCGCCCATGCTTCCCATGGATGTTGTTAATGGCAGGTGACTTGGCCACTTTGGGTCTACCTGTTCCAGGTCCTCCTCCTACTCCACCTCCTCCAAGCCCTCCTCCCCCAGCTCCACTATTAATACCGCTGGAGGCAGGAGAGCTTTTGCGCTTCTTGCCCTCCAGACGCCCATCTGAGGAGTGGTGGCTGAAGTTGGTGTGGTGGTCAGATGAGGATGAGGACTGGTGGTGGACGAAGGGCCCCAGAGAAAGGGTGGAGTCACTGCTGTTCATCACCACGCTCATGCGCTTGATGGATTCTGCAGGGCTGCCCGAGGGAGGACCTCTTGCTGGCGGCCCTGAGGAGCCGCCTGCCGAACCTCCAGAAGGCTCTGCCTTGAGGCTGAGTGAGTTGGTCCGCACAGTAGGGCCACAGTTAAGCCCCACGCTGTGGACTCCGCTGTGGGAGGAAGATAATGACGATGAGGATGAAGGACCTAATGAGCCGTGGTGGTAAGTGCTCCCTGAGCTGCCGACATTTGCACAGTTCTTCTTAAAAGAGGAGGAGGAGGAAGAGGAAGAGTAGTTGGCATTAGAAGAGGAGGATTCAGAGGGGCCGTGGGATGAAGAGAGGATAGAGCTGTTTTTCCTCTTCTTCCCCGAGCTGAAGCTAGTGTTGCTACTGTTACTGTTGGCTCCGCTGCTGCCCCCTCCAATGGAGTTGGGGATGACAGGTGTGGAGGAGCCAGAAGAGACCTCCTTGGGCCTGAAGGATGACGATGACTTGGTAGTGCTGCTGCTGGAGGAACGGGACTTAAGCGCCCGGCCTGAGGCGAGGGAAGGAGCAGAAGAAGAAGAGGATGAGGACGAGTGGGCTGAAGGCATCTGCGGCGACGAAGACACTTGTCGGGCCTGCGTAATGCCGTAGGCCGGGTGCTCAGCCCCGCCCTGCGGGGAGCTGCGGGCATTTAAGGTGGTCCCATAGGAGAGCACAGACTTGCCCTCGTAGGATTGGCTATAAGGAGTCTGGGGCAAGGTGGCAGGGGGGCCCAGGAAGCCTGAAGAGGGAGTGCTACCGTGGGAATTTGTGCTTGTCCTATGGGTAGGTGCAACAGAGGAGGAGTTCTCCAAGGCCAAGGGGATTTTCCTGCGTCAAGGAGGAATATAATTCATTAGTTATACCTTTTAATAAGCTAAAAATGGTGATCATAAAACACAAGGAGGCTACTTAAGGATGCCCCAATCAAGTTTTGATTGAGTCCTGATCCGATACTTCTATTTTCCTAGATAATACAGCTGCACAGAGCACAGTTCAATTACATTAAGGCTTTTAAAAGCAATTCCATGTAATATGTGCCACAACTGAAACGCTCTGCATCACACTAAAAAATGCCTGCATCCAAGCCTTAATGATTTTTTAAAAATTAAGTATAAAATAGGAAACCCTAATTTCCCGCTCTTTCTGAAAAAGTGAAACTCTCTCCTTTAGAATGTTCTGAGTTACCAGAATGAACTATATTTCATTGCGTTGCCCAAATAAAATAGCCTATTCTTATCTGCTTTTTGATCACAGGGCTTTTGTTGTATTTGTACTCAACAGCCGATATCAATCAGTTCAAATTCCTTGATTGTCCCTGATACCAAGTCTTTGAGATCAGATCAGGTAATCCCTAGGTCTAATTATGGCCCTGAGCCATAATAAAATCTCAGCTGGACAGACTTACTTCCACATCTGAGAGTTGACATGCTTGTCCATCATTGTGGTTAGGGCACATCGCACTCTGTCCCATCGCCGGTCGAAGGAGTAACAACCTCTCCCAAACAGTCGACTTCCAAATGTACAGTACTGGGAACAGAGAGGAAGGGGAGGTCAGTTATCAGTAGACTGCAAATCAATCATAAAATGCACATATTACAGCTCAAAGTGCTTTACAATAGAAACAAACAAAAAATACGTTGATGGTAAAAACGGATGGAAGGATGGGATTAATTAAAAGGCAAAATACATTTTTGAACCATTTCTGAAAACCATCAAAGGAAGTTGCTAATCTTATATGTGATAGGACTCAGATACTGAATCAGATAAACAATAGAGAGGTATGAAGGCTAACATCTGATAATGCTGTTACAAAAAGTAAAGTAGTCTATGGCTGATCAGAGACCAGTGATGGCAGGGGGAACTTACAGCTGCCGGTCGTGGGTGGTAACCTGAAAAGTGACAGTCCAGTTTGTCGGCGCTGTCCTCCCGCTCCTCGTTCTCTCCCTCGTCACTGGAGGGTCGGGAAAACCCATCGGGGGTCATTTGGGCATGGTGTGGTGACTCATGGACTACTGCAGGGTCTCCGGGGGTACCACCTCCGTGACTGCTGTTTAGTCTGATGGACAGATAGTGTGGCCGATTAATTTCACCTTAACCATAGAAACTGGTAACCTTACACAATAGGATAAATGCCACATCAGGGATGAAGTCTGCTTAATCAGGTGTTACTACAAGCAAAACATACAAACATGTGGACGTACCGTGGAAGACCAGGGCTGTGAAATTTGGGCTTGCCCAGTGGCAAAGGCTTAGTGGCGTCTGGGGCGGGGCCGTTGCCATGAGCGACCTGGTGGGCGTCATGGGCAGCAGCGAGGTGGGAGGAGGGGTGTGGGTCCCTGAGAGAGGGGTTTTGCTGGGAATGGGGTGGGTGGAGGTCTCTCTCCTTCTCCCGCTCCCTTGCTCTGTTCTTGTGCTCGGCCAGCAAAGTGTCAAAGCGCTTCCTCCGCCCTGGCACCGCCCTCCGCTGGCTTAAGGAATGTGTCTGGTGGAGCATTAGAAAGAACAAATTCAATGAAAAAATGCAACATTAACAACAATGAATTCATCCCGTTAACAACTATTATTTTTATCTAAAACATAATATAACTTATCCCTCTGTGCCATAGAGCAGCATTATGGTCAAAAAGCTTAATAGATTCATGTGCCATGAACGTGTCCTTGCACTGGGTGACATGTTCCTTTATTACAATACTTGAAAACAGTGTCATGTATTGTCTGTATCGTCTTGCCAGAAACTAGCACACCAAATCTGTGGCAGAAACAGCTGAGTAACTATTGCTAAAAACATACAGTGCTTAAGGAAATTATTTAGCTTTAAATAATAAACATGTTCACAAAATCACTGCAATGCCAGCAAATAAACAGGCAGCTAACCAGGTGGGGGTCAATGTTCTGTGCTATTGCTTAGTCTCATCTGGGATCTGAGCCATCCTAGAAATACTCGAGCCTGGTAAAACCAGGCTTTCATGTGAGTTCAACAGTTTGTTCTACGTGATAGTCTAGCCTTTCACCCATTCCTCCTCATTTTCAAGAAATTAAAATATAGCATTTTCGCAGTTCTACCTTCTGGATTCAGCATAGTTTGTCTAATCCTAAAATTGTTGTTTACCCATGGTGTTTAACTGCATAGCAAACTTTTCTTTCCTAGGTGTGTGAACCCTCCATCACCGCTGCATTCACCCACCTAGGTATACAACTATTGCCTCATGTGTATCCACTGAACAGTGTGACAAGATGCTGTCATCTTGGTAAGCTGATTGGCTCACTCTTTCTTTCCCGGTTCACATTACTCAGTGATCCCATACAGTAATCCATGCTGTTACTGAGGTTAACACCTGTTGCTATGATTGTGAAAATCCCCTCTTTCAATAGTGCAGGTGGAATAGCAACATCAAGTAAAAATCAATGTAAGCATTAGCAAACTAGACTAACTTGTTTCCTTTTTTTAAGTGGAAGCTGGTAAACCTAACTTGCTAAGCTTAACTTTGACTTCAACAGGACCTCCCATATGTTGAACGTTGCAAAGAGACAGATTAAACTGCTAGCGGTACATAACCGACATTATGTAAATGGTAAATAGACTGTACCTATATAGCGCTTTTATCCAAAGCGCTTTACACTACAGACTGCGCTCATTCACCCATTCACACACACACAATCATACTGGTGGCAGAGGATATCCTACAACGGTGCCACCTGCCACCATTTTGATTCATTCACACACCGATGAACACAGCATCTGTAGGCAGGGATCGAACATTGGCAGGCTACATTGGGCTATGTTGTACTCCAGCCAGTATCGCAACCCAGAGGTTGAGAACATGTCTCCTAGAAACGCTGGTCCTCAAATGTCAGTCAGTGTCCAAAAAACAATTCTATCCTCCTAAAATAACCTTAAAAGTTAATTTAAGTAAGCGAAACTAATACTAAGTGTGTGAGAATTGGATCACATAGCTTGACTTTAACAACTGGTCTTTTAATGGGATTTGTTGGCAATAAGACGCCTGTAGAACTTTGTCATATTAAATTATATAAGGTTGAGTGTTTACCTTGCATGTTAGGGATCTTGTGCATGGTTTTCGAGCTGTCATATCCACAACGCCACAGTGGATATCTGCATTGAACTCACGTTCTGAAAGCACAGGAGAGGAGAGATGGGGAGGAGAGGAACATTGTTACTTACATACATTGTGACAGATCACCTGCTCTGGTAAGTTGTTGAACTGGAAGTTGTGTTATGTAAAATATTCGCCTTTCATATCAAGATCAACTATTTTGTAAGGTCTTTCAATGTCAGTTAATTAATGTTTGACCCAATTATGAAACGGACTATGTTAGATAAGAGAAAACAAACCATTTTGAAACAAAACAGAAATATTTTGTATCTATGTCATAAACTAAACTGAATTCATGAATCCGACCTGACAATACAAAATACTGAGCGGAACAGAATTTTCCTTCATTTCCCCTCCAACTGACCTGTGACTTTCTTGTTAAGGTGGCGTCTGCTACTGGCACTGCTGCTGCTGTCCTGCTTCTTGTCTGAGAGGACTGAGAGGTGGCCCTTGCCGTTGGGAATCTGACCCGGGGCCAGTAATGGAGGCTTTGGTATGGAGGGACAGTTAAGGCCTGGTTTAAGGGCTGATGATGAGGAGGAGGAGGTGGTGATGGTGGTAGTGTTGGAGCTCACAGTGGTGCTAGAGGAGGATGTAGAGGAGGATGAGGTGGTGGCTGGGGCAGATGGGGCCTGCACCAGCTTAGCTGACGAGTCCACCCTCAGATGCATCTTCTCCACCTTGACAGCCGGGGAGAGGCTGGAAGAGAAGGTGACAGAGATGAAGAGGGCAGCAAGGAGGAAGCTGAGAGTTAGAAACACAGAGCCAGTGAGAAACGCATGGTAAGAGACAGATGTGCACGTATGGAGGGGGCTGGGAGGACAAAACGATGCATCATTTATCAAAGAAAATACAATAAATAGGTGTCAAAAAAGATCTCTCTGTCAGATCCTGGACACAGATCCTGGTTGAAATAGAGATAGTGATAATAATAACACCACACTGCACACACAACAATTTTTCAGTGAGATTGCCACCTGTCAAAGGAGTATTTATAACACAAGCTGACTTTGTTCTCCACCTGTACATTGAAACTGTTTTCTCTACCTATTAGTAAAGAAAGAAAGATCTTTCTTTACCTCATTCTTTGAGGTGGTAAAGAAAGATCACTCCCCACATTTTATGTTTGTCATACATTTTAAATGTGGCATTTTAGAGACACATAAAGGCTTATGTCTGTATGAAGCTTTTTAAATTAATGTAAGAGTGTGTCTGATGTTAAATGTCCAAAAAAGTATATTTTATCCTCCTCCTGTTAAAACTGGCCATTATAATATCCCATCTAAATTAAGTGTTTCTGTAGTTCCCACAACTCCCAACAAAGTGATGCCTCTTTTTTATTTAAACAAGCTGAGCCTATTAATCTCCAGTTAATCTTTCATTCAGGCCATATCAATAATTAAAGTATACTAATATGACAGTTTTGAATCAGTATATTTGGTATTTTGATCAGATTAAGTAGACAACAGAAGTTATTTGAATTATTAATATGTTAAATAATAGTATCAGATTTGACTCAGTGCATGCAAATATCTAATATCTTAATCCTCAGATCCCATAGTTATTGAAATGTTCAGCACTAGTTAGTGTATATAGACAAAATGAACAAAACCAGCAACACCATTTACTGTAAATATTACATAATGAAACTTACATCTTGTCCGGCTGGGGCGTCCTGAAGGGTGCAAAGGGGGCTCTTCGTTGAATGCCTGGCAGCTTCTCTTTGGCTGGTTTGAGGAGTTTGGGATTGGAGGAGGAGGACGCTGAAGAGGAGGATAAGCTTGATCCAGCGGTGGAAGGTCGGCTAAGGATGCCTCCACTTGCCACTCCAGCTGCAGACCCCGAGCCCAGGCCAGGCCCGAGTCCGCTGCCGCTGCTCCGGTTCCTGCCCGACACGGGGAAGGGCGAGGTGGAGGCAGGCTTGCTGGCCGAACTGTGTCTTCTCTCTGGAGCGACAGTATAAACCAGGCTGGCATTAAAACATAATAATCAACCAAGTTTGATGATGAGAATAAAGCATCAGAAAGCTTTGACCCAACTCTACAATAGACGAATGTATATGGGGAAATGTGGCAATAATTGGGCCACAAGTCAGGAGAAAAGGCACGGCACATGGGAGCTATAGAAATCTTCTTCTGACAGTAGTGAGCAAGTTACCCCGACAACAAATAAGCAGCATTTGTGATTCATGCCAACTCAGCCTGAAATAGAAGCAGCCAGCAGGTCAAGAACTTCATTTCCTGCCTGAGCTTCTAAGAACAGCTACTGTGCTAACTGATAAAAGGCAATATGACAGCAGAGAAGGTTACTGGGATACAGAGATGTAGATGGAAAGACAGAAAATAGAAGAAAGGAAAAGCATCCAACACTAAATATCTTTTCCTCTCAAAAAAAGAAAGAAAGAAAAAACAACAACAACAAAAAAACATGGTTTCCAACATTGGTCTCTTGTGTGTGCTCCCACAATAATCATAGAAGGCATTTGGGCTTTCAAAAGAAGCTCTTTGTTATTTTTAGTAACAGCATAAAACGATGACACACTCGTTTCATTGACATTACGGTTCCACAGCAGAGATGCACAATATAGAGTCGAGAGTTCATTAACTGCCACAGCAACAACAAAAAAAACCTAATGAAGACATTTTTTTAAATTCAGAAATTTGATCCAACTTGCATCAAAGTCTTGAATGCTGGTCAGGCAGTGACTCACTAACAGATATACTGGGCTCCCTGGGGTCACAGAGGGGTCATACAGACTCTCCTGCTGCTCTGACCATAAGTGGAGAGAAAGAGAGAAACGCACATACAGAGAGCGAGAGGTGTCCGCTGAAGAGTTGAGGAGAAACAGACAACTGAAGGTTAACTTAACCCTCATCCTGTCAACACTGAGGCATGAGCAAAGAATGAAAAAACAACAACAACAGAAACAAAGAATGTAGAGGATACAGCTCCAGCAGCACGAGGGTTGTCAAAACGATCGATACTCAAAAAAGTATCGATACTAAAACGTTGTATCCGGATACGATACTCATTTTCAAAAGTATCGAGTATCTGAAGCTTGTTATCATAGTTGCAGTTTCTTTTTGCACAATTGTTTTTTATTATAAATATTTAACCTGTGATTCTGTTAATATTTACATGTTGCATTTTTCTTGTTAATAAAAATATTGCTGTTAAATTTTGGGCTCTTTGTTTTTATGTGGTATCGAAAATGGTATCGAGTATCGAATATTGTCCTGAGTATCGGTATCGAGTTGAAAATTTTAGTATCGTGACAACCCTAAGCAGCACAAAAAGATTTTCATCGAAAGCATCTGCAGTGGCAGCTCGCTAAGTGTGGGCCTAGTTAACCGTTAACAGGGCAAACTCAAAGTTGTTGCAGGGAACCGGGCTGTAGGCCAAAGCTCAGTTTCAGCAGGTGATCTGCACACAAGCTTGTTGCTGCAGTAACAATGGAGGGGATGCTAACACACATGCATGCACAGAGCTGCCACTCCCTATTTCCCTCAGCCTCAAACACACACCTTCTACCCATTTCTCTTTCCAGGAAGAAAAAATGCTTTTAAGAGTGCCCTCCTCTCACCTAAGGGCCTCTCTCGCTACACACCCATTCATGACACACTCCAGATATCTTCCCTCCCTCTGCTTAGCAGCTTTTCTTTCACCCCCTTCTGCCCTCCCCTCCTTCCCCTGCCGTCTTGTCCTGTCCTGGTCACAGTCAACAGCACACCCTGCACACAAACTCACGCCAGGAAACCCCAGCGTGACACTCAGCGTTCTGTCCACAAAGCACTAACACTGACAAAGAGAGCCAGCACCAGCGGCAGAATAAAGGAGGAGTGAAGAAAAATGTGGGGGAGAAAAAAAACAAAAACAGCAGACACAAGGAATAGGAGGGGCCTTAATATCCTTTTTCATACTGTCAAACAACTGGCTCAGTGCTAAGGGGAATCCCTGGCTGTGGGAGTGAAATACAAACCCTAACATACAAGGTTGACAGCCTTACTACCGTCTCCATAAGTACCATGTACAAGCCGTTACATTGCCTGGCTTCTGTAAGCTATTTGTATAACAATAACAACCCTGTTATTCTAGTCAACATAACAAATACACTGTTATTTGCTATCTAAGTTCAAGGTGCATGAATCCAAATATGTGTGTTTGTTTGCTTAGCCAAGGAAATATGTGTGTGAGCAGAGCTTAGAGGAGACAAGTCTTTGTTCGACAAGTTCATAAGTGAATGCATAAAAAACTGCAGTCAAGCTTTGCAGCTTCCCGTTCCACGGTGAGTATCGCCCCTGCTGGGATCAGCGTCAGCCGAGAAGCACAAACACCTAACGGAAGACAGATGGGCACAAAGAAGCACGGCTAACATCATATTGAGACCATCTCGATGGTGCTGAGATCAGTGCCTTTACCCAGTGTTAACGCAACATGGGGTCTTCCTAGCATGACATCAGAGGGAGGACGACAGGAGGAAAATCACAGCAAGAGCACTCCAACTCTCTATGGCCGTGAATAGAAGAATAGCCACAGAATTTCACTTAGATTTACACTGGAGTTTTTATTATAAACGCCCCTTTCAGACTGCCTTTTCAAGCTGCAATATTTACGCCTCTGATGTTCTGACCTTCAATCTAAACGTCCCAGAGCCGTAATGGGGGGGCAAGTGATCCCGGTTCTATACCGCCTTTGGATGTAGTAACAGGTCAATGTGAGCCGGTCGGAGCCAGCAAGACGTAAAATACGTGGCATACTTTATTTGTGTGACAAACGCTCTGATATTAAGAAAGGAAGTGGACCGTATCATCACCACTAGCTAGCAGATTAACTCTGATATTAATTTGATGCTAATTGTAGAGGAAGGGGTTGTGGATGAGAGGATGCCCCCATTGAACACTCCTTGTTCCATATAATTGTACACTCACAGTTTACAGTTTCTTTAAATATTTATGAAATATCTGCTTTTACGTTACGCTTACCACTTTTCGCAGTAGTATAAATCAGATCCACCATCTATAATGCTGATATTCACATACCTGTTACTTCCATTATTTCCTTTTTTCCTAAACAGTGGTGAAAAACACCCACAGGAAGTGACAGTAGTTGAGTTTTCATTACAACAAAATTATAACTGGTGTGTTAGCTGCATGCCAAATTAATTAGAGCACACAAGACTTAATTGCCTCCTAAGTTACAACATGACCGATTGGTGACTAGCAACTAGGAATGGGCGTTTGGAAAAAACCTGCCAACTCGATTATCTACGTTAACGATCAATTAATCACTGCATGAATACATGGACGAATTAAAGATATATATACAGTACTATGCAAAAGCCTGTTTTGATAACGGACGCTTTTATTCTGAAAGGACGTAAAGAGACTTTATCCTGTCAATCGTTAAACTAAATCAAGTGAGATTAAACTGTAAAGATAAAGTCAAGGAGTTCAATGTTTTGTCCTGAGGTTAGTTTTCACAGTAATTGAAACTAATACTTAAATATGTTGTGTGTTAAATACGTTTTTGATCAAATTAAACCTAGTAATTCATGCTAGCAAGGTTCTCAGCTCATCGACATATTCACGTACAGCCGCAGAACTGAACGCTCGTTCGTGTTTCAGTTCAGTGAGTACTGATACGCAGTCATAGATAAAATAAAAAAATACACAGATCGATTAAAAATTCCACGTGATCAACCAAATTCTTAATGACCATTAATCGATCATCGATTAATTATTCCCATCCCTACTAGTAACGTAGCATTTAAAAGGCTATGAAGTCTGATGCAGTGCTCACTCAACATTAAATGCACTGGAACAAAAGGAAATCACTTCCTGTAAGCTTCACAAAGAACAATGAGGTCAAAACAGCTTTAGCTAAAAACACCAAAAACTCAGCATGTTGGCATGTTGTTTACTACTGAGCCTGTGACCACAATCGACAAGGCTATCGTCACATCCGTTAAGCATGAAAAGATCTCGGTATTTCATGATTGTTTAAGTAATCTATCAATTAAAAATGGCAAGCAATCTCTGGTTCCAGCTTGTCAGTTTTGTGGATTTGACACTTTTGTCTTTTTTTGTTGGAAATTCATCTTTGGGCTTTGGACTGTCAGAAACAACAAGGCATCTGAAGTCCACACATTTGGCTTTGGAAAACCATGATCAGCATTACATTAAAGGATTCATTAAACAAATAATCAGATTCAGATAAAGTCATTATGTGTCACATTATCACATCAATAAAGAAAGTAATTATTTGCTGAAGCTCTATTCCGGTGCTTACAACTCCTACTTGAATGGAAATCAAGGGAAGCACCATTAGCTGCTCATGCAGCAATTATTATTATTTAATTTACACAATAACTCAGTAGCATACAGTTGATTAAAAATTGTAATTATTATGCATCATCTATCAGATTTCATATATCAGTCTGTATTCACAATAGCATCCTGTTAAAGGTGTTCAGCGGCTGCCTGCTGGGATGTTGTCAGTACCGTTTTACTTCATGAGCAGTTTAATGCCCTCCAATGTTTGTCGACTTCTCATTTTGACTTTCTCATAAGTAATAGTCTAGTCTAGACAGGATTGTATCAGTCTAGCAGTGTGGGAGGAGCTCTCTCTGAATATTGTTGACACAGTAGCAAGGACAGCTCCTCTAGGAGCCATGTGCCGTTATACCTCCCTCTTGTGGCTGACCTTGACAAGTGTAATTGCTGTCACACTTCATATGAAAGCACACCACTGTCAAGAACTAACACACCTAGTACATTTTTTGGGACAAAAAAGACCCAGATTATAGGGAAAGGGTGCCATGACATGCTTGATTCAGATGCTGGGAATGGGTGTGTAGTGACGGGACAAAAACTGGTACTAAAAAGGGTTGAAGCCATCAGATTTCTCACATGGACAGACTTTAACAATTCCTGTCCTTTAAAAAAAACCAATATACATTCTTATTTTAACCAAACTACATGACAGGACATGGTAAGTGCCACTTCAACATGCAGCCTGTCTAAGGAAATGAGTTTGAGAGAAAACAGACAGCTTATTTCTTTCGCTGACTGTGGGCGTTTGTGAACTTGCTGTGAACACTGTCAAGTTTAAAGACATCCACAGTGATGCCTTCACTCTTTTCACAGATCTATAATTCATCCATTTACTTAAGCACTGTAGTCAAAGAAGAGGAAATCCACTAACTGAAACGCACATACACACGTCCCTAAAATATTAACAGAACCAGAAATCTGATCCGAGCTGTATGTGTTAAAAAAAGTACATTACTGCAAAGACCCAGAGAGCCACATCAAATATTAACAGGGGAATTGTAAACACGCACAACGGAGACAGTCAGCTAAATAAATAAATAAATAAATCTGTGGCGTCCCATCTCGGGTTACTGTGTGGAGAAGGAAAAGTGCTGGGGGAATACAAAGGCGGAGGGAGAAGTGATACCACAGAGTGTATTAATGTGTGAAATATCACCACCAGCCTTGAAGTGGTATACACTTCCTACAGATCAAGACTACTTTGTTACTTTCTTCTTGATCTACTGCTTCTACTGTCCATGTTCACCCCTCTTTGCTGTATGGGGTTATCTATAGCTGCTACCTCGGCATGATATTTGCATGAAAGATGACTCAGAATATATGTATGCATATGCGTATGTGTGTGCCTGTGCATGACACTTACCGTAGTGTGCTTGGAAGGCTTGAGGCTTGACTACCTGGCCGCAATGGCTGCACATCACCAGGTAGAAGTCGTCCTGTGCGGGACACTGGCCGAATATGGGCATGTCTGTACACAGGGGAAGATATCAATCAGACAGGGCACAAGTCAAAGAGAGGCAACTAGAACACACCTACGTTCACCTGGTGCTCCATTTGGCAGCAGACTCTGACTCATCACTGAAACGTCCATCATTTGTTGTCATAACACTGGAATAGTTTAAGATGGAATAACTCCAATTTGATGGCATAATCTTTTTTGCTTAACATCAAAAGTAAAAGTTCGTCATGTCCTGGGTCAAATTTTGAGATCAGTGCTTAACACACATGAAAATACATAACCAGCCTTCCCATGTTCTATTACCAAAAAAAAGCCAAAATTACACCATTATTACAGCCATAACCCACATAAGTGTGCGGGGAACACTTTCATCAGAGAAAGCTAATCTTAAAATAGTGACATTTCATCACAATCACTTTACTTGACATGTTTCAGTTCAAATTTCCCCCAAAATATGCCATTCTCACTAACAAGATCCTTTTAAAAGCATTAAATTCCATGCTCATCAGCACAACTGGGAAGGCATGAATGACTCAGCTGAAACCAGCTGAGTCATGTGACAAAAATTCTGTGAAACTTTGAGTGAACTGCAGGCTGTTTACACAGAGCAGAGAGGAAAGGACAAGAGGGGTCGCAAGAAGGGGTTGTAAAAATGTGAATAGTATGCCGAGCCTTAATTATTTAAATATTAGTAAAACTCAAGGACACTTGAAAACATGTATATGTA
Source organism: Centropristis striata (assembly GCF_030273125.1). Taxonomy (NCBI): domain Eukaryota; kingdom Metazoa; phylum Chordata; class Actinopteri; order Perciformes; family Serranidae; genus Centropristis; species Centropristis striata. Next base: position 16,067,143 of record NC_081519.1, on the reverse strand, counting down.
AGTTTTTTTAGAATAAATTTTCAAAGAAATTTGACTTCCAGTTTGTATAATTTATTAACTGTGTTATATCGCACAAAAGGACATTTCTAAGTTCTCCATACTTCTAGCCATGATTGGCCATTTCATTAGAGGTGAAAAGGTTCTGTATTACAATGAAAAACAAGGACACGGAGTAAAATGTTACAAAAGCAAAAGCCCTGAAACTTCTTGGGGTTCAGAATATTTAACAACTGAAGAACTCGCTCAAGGCAATCTGATGTGAAAAGTCTGCACATGTAAATACTGATCACTCCCAACTATTCGTCACAGAAAGTGTCCTGATGATAAGAAGCAGGAAAAGGGCCGAGCCAGCAATCCAAAGGTTACCCGCTGTCAAAGAACTAACGTCTCTCTCTGATATAAACAAACACAGCACAAACGAGATGTATGGAGATATCAATAAGTAATAGAATTATCAATAAGTATTAAATTCAATATGTCTTTCACTTCACGTGTCGTTCCTCTACTGGTTAATTTATCCAGTCTGTCACAGGCTCTCAATGTTGGCCGTTTCAATTTTAAAAAGATGGCACATTACAACTCTATGAAGTAAAAAAAAAAACTTCCTGTTCATCATACTTCTTGTATTTCAATTCATGAGTGTCTTTTTTTCTGATTTACAATTCACATCCAATAACTTATAATTATATTTCTATAGTGTGTGTAGCCTGCAATTAAATGATACACAACATTAAAAATCTCTGCTAAATATTTAGCAGAGCTGCAACACCTAACTGAGTGATTGATTAGTCAATAGAAAAGAGCTGAAATTATTACATGGAAAATCAGTAACTATAAAATAATCAACCTATAACTATTTTATTAATCAACTAATTGTTTCAGTCATTTTTCAAGCAGAAACAGTGAAAGAAATCCAATATTCTCTGGTTCCAGCCTCTGAAATGAGAGGATTTCCTTCCTTCTTTGTCATATAAATCTTTGTAAAGTAAATATTTTAGGGTATTTGGGCTTTCTGTTGAACAAATCAAGACATTTGAATAAGTGATATTTGGGTCTGTGAAGTTATGATGGCCAGTTTTGATTGAAAAAAATATCTGCTGATTGACCAATAACTAAAATTGATAGAATAATAGTGTGCAACTTTTGGCAATAGAATATATGATAATAAACTGAACATATTTGGATTTTGGACATTTGACATTTTATAGACCAACAAACATTTAACCAATTATAACTGATTAACTGAGAATTGAGATGTATAAAATGTTTTAAATCCATAACATAAAAATATTCCAATCCAGTAACCTGGTCACACTTTCATGAGTCAGGACTCATCTGAACCCCCTCTCCTAAAGCCAGCTCATGTTTAACACAATAAGACATTATGGAGAAACAATTCAAATATTGATGCATACAGGATCATGGCAGTGCCTCTGTCTGGATTTAATGAAATTAATAGAAACTGGAACAAATGGTGGATTTCAGAGGGATTTAAAGACGCATTTCTACATTTCCTGTAGTTCTAGTCAGGCAATGCAACTGTCAGGCGCACAATCATTTTAAAAAAACAACACAACAACAACAACAACCATGGGTTCCAAGGCACACAAAAGGAATTTCTGCATCTCCAGCCACACAATTGTACAAACCAAGCCTCCCGCTTCACAAACCACTCCAAGGCAAATCAGAGGGAAGTGTCGCTTCTCACCAGAATGTGATCAAAATTTACCCTGGCGCACAGAACCAGAAACCACCTAATTAAGGAGGCTAATTAAGAGATTGCCTGGGGCGTTATGATGAGATGAGCACAAGACAGGATACAAGAGAAGAGAAGTGGAGCCCCTCTTCAATATGTACTCCGCCAGGGCCGTCAAGGGTTCTCCAAACATCACTGGACGAGTCTGGGAGGGATGAGGGCCATTAAGCGAAGACCATATAAAAGGGCCTACCTGGCGGAATTCCCTCTCAGTGAGGTCAGTGGCAGTCTTGTGTGGATAAATTGACAAGCCTGGTGCTACTTAATGCGTGTCAATTGTCTGAAGCCACTCTGCTAAGTGTCTCCTTCACAGTAGTGGAGCGAAAAACACTTATTTTCGCAGCGGCCAAGAAGAAATTCCGTCACTTAATGGACAAAGGCATGTAAATTATATAGAGCTAGAGTAAGGAAGCGCACTGTTGTTGTGCACGAGCAAGGGCAAAATAAAAAAACACTGGGCAAAGTGAACAAGAGCAGAAATGTGATGTGGAGGGCAGTACTCATTGGTGGCCACTTGCACAAGCATAGCAGTAGTTGGAAGCTGGCCTGAATTCAGCGTAACTTTTTGGTTCTACATGTCTGTTTTAATCCAACTCTCTCTATGAATCCTGCTCCTATACTACTCACAAACTGAAGTCATCATGAGAGAGCACACATATTTGCAAAATCAATAACTTCACATGTATTCGCCATTAAAACTTCACCTTCTTTCTGATCCTTTATTGAAACAGGCCAAGAACTGTGGAGTCCAACAGGCCAACCACATTTCTTTGCTGGATCAATAGCAAGGTCAAACGAAACTCATTCCCAAACTGCTGCCGTTGTTCACTTGGAACGTTCTCCAAACGGGTTGCTCAACTATAAAAGCAGCCGGGCTCGATCACCTCCCCACTCTGCATTCAACGCACTGGCACAGACTGAACTGTACCGCTGAAATGGCCTGACTTGAAAGGTGGTCCAACGCCACTGTGACTGCCCCGTTCTCAATCTCCATTTTCTTCTTGTGCGAGTAGGAGATGAAAAGGATAGAGAGAGAAAGGAAGTCACGGTGGAGGAGAAAGAGGAGACAGAACGGCCGAGCGAAGCCAAGAAAGGAGCGCGGAGAAAAAAAGCACAGAGAAAGAGAGCAGAGAAGCAGGCCGAGGCGTCAGCAAGACAAAGCGAGAGTGAGCAGAGGACCTGCGCTCGAGGAGGAGAAAGAGAGCCTGTGTGCATGAGACAGAGGAAGAGAATGAGAGTCCAGTTAATCTCAGCATCCTCATCCATGGCAGTGATGAATGATCTAGGTGGAATAGTCGCAGCTCTGGCTGCCTCTGAGCAGCACACATGCTGGGTGAATCTGACCTGTGGCTGACACTGGCACTACATTTCCCAGATTCCCTGACTGTGATGGAGCCTCTATAAAATGTATAAAAAGCGAAGCAGACGATGAGTGGATTCATTAGTCATTAGTTGCCATACATTTTTACAATGTGTTAATCATCTGTGTGTGTGAGAATGGCGGTTACACCACAGGAGGAATCTGGTGGTGAGTCATGGCGGAGAGGTGTAGTCATCCACTTGTAATACCCAACTACACACACACACACACACACACACACACACACACACACACACACACACACACACACACACACACACACACACACACACACACACACACACACACACACACACACACACACACACACACACACACACTTCTGCCACAAGCAGCATGTGTTGATCAGCACTTTGACACAAACAACCGACAGCAACAGACGCCGCTACATGATAGAGACATGTTTCAAGCCACTTGCACGTCAAGCGGCCTAACAGCCTTCTATTCTAAATATAGCCTGACCGGTATATTGATCAATATTATCAGCCAACTTTGGCCTATCACAGACATATCAGTATCAACTGGTACTCGAATATGTTTCCGATATGCATCGATAAGAAAGGAAACATATAATCCAGAAAGTGATGCTCGGGGTGATTAAGATATAGGTTCATATGGCTGTTTTTTTGTGTATCATTTATTTAAATGGCCAACAATTGGTTGATAATGACTATACAGTACTGATGTTTATTTATTTAGCTTTTTATTTATTCTTTATTTTCTGAGGGTTAATTTCTAGAATTGGTAGATATCATGTATAATAATGTCAATTTTTCTCTTATGAAGTTATTTGTTTGAGAAAGCTGCCTTCTGAGTACCTTTGCAGAGTCATATCAGTGCAAAATCAGTGCACAAACCACATATTGATTTTTTTTTTTAATAGACCTTTCTAAATCAGAAGCAATATCGGTAATCAGTGGATTGTTACCTTCTAAAATCGGTATCAGTCTCAAAAATCCCATGTCAGTCGAGTTTTAATTTTAAAAGTCCGTTCAGACCTTCCTCTGAAAATGCTTTTCAAGACTGGTAAATAAAATAATCTCATTCACTTTAAATCAGTGTTTCTTCAGTACAAAACAGACAACATCTCCATGTTTGCAGTGAAGTGCATCTCACACACCATTTTAAAAATGGTTGTACAAAAATGTGAAAGCTCTATTTTTCTTGTCAATGGGCCTCTATGACATGTGTTACTGATATTGTGCAATGGTCTTATGGTATGCACACAAACCACACTGTTGACCAATGAAAATACAACATAGGATAAGTGCCCTGTCAAGTAGCCTGCCAAGTAACCCTTTCCTTTACAGCAACACGTGGGGAGGAAAAAATATCTGGACACACTAATAATCAGCCAAAATCTTGTGACCAGAGTGAAATGTGCCATCTTTCCTGCAAATGCATTACAAGAGTGCATGAATGTAGGCCTAAAAAATGTTGAAGTGGTCTATATTAGCCATCAAAGTCCAAAAACTGTTAAACTGCTTTTGAATTAATAAACATCTGAAGGCCATCCTTGCGGTTTTGCTTAATTATTGCCATTTTTCTCTGCCAAATTATAGACACAAATAGATTTTTATAACTGAAAACAGATGATAAATGTATTTTAGCCTTCACTTAGATTTGAAATACAGCTCAAAGTAAATGATGAATGTTAATCTTTGTGTCCTAGTAGCTGTGATGACCGTCCCGTAACAGCAAGGTCACATTTGATGTGCCCTGCTCATATGTCCTTGAACAAAAGTTAAAAATCCATTCCGCAAAGTGATTAAATGTAGCTGTGGATGTGAAGATAGTGCATGTCATGAGCAGAGTGTGAATCCTTTTGTTAACTTCATTAGGCTAGGCTACGGACTACAATCACTGTATGACTGTGTTAACGCTTGCTCATCATTCCGTCAGTTAAATAAATAGATCTTTATCTTGCTCATTCTGATGAGCCCAGAATATAGTTCATGATTGTCCATTTATTTATAATAAACCAGATCACAGTTTATTGTTATAACAATTTACCTTTGTAGTGATGTTCATTCTAAATCCGTGCCTGCCAGCAGGACAATCAGCTACCGCTAAACAAGGTGTTTCCAAAAATAAAATGCAGTTCAAACTGCTCTGAAACATCACTCTGTGGTTTAGGAGCCAAATATCAGTTGTGTCAAATGGTATCTTTCAAAATGACTGAGCCTTTCCTGTTACTGCCCGCTCAAAAACATGATCAGAGAAACCTACAATATGTTTTTAGTTTTAGAGATAAATCCTGGCAATCATAGTTACTAGCAGGAATGTAATCATCCTATCACTTTGTTATCAGTAGTAGTTTTTCTTTTTATCCATGGTGATGGCAGAAGTTCACAGTGTACATTTATCCTGCCTGAATAATTCAGAAATTTAAATGACATGCCAGTTGGTGAGCAAGTGCTTCAAATGACATTAAAGTTATTTTAAATTCTGAATTTTGTTTTGTTTACTGACAGCCATTGTCTAAATGTGTGGTTTGTCATATTCCTTGCTGAAGCAGCTAGTGAAATAGGATCAGGCCATATTGTAACTGTATGCCATTTAAATAGAGCTATGACTAATAAAGGTCTTCTTTTTTTTTTTTTTTTTTACAAAAAGTCCCAAATGCTGTTTTAACAGTGACATTTGAGTTCCTACTTATTAACTTTCTATATATCTACTACCTTAAAATTCCTCGCTGTTGTTTTAAGAGATACATTAAATTTGGTGTATGGTTTCCTATGTAAAATGGCAGAAATGTGAATGGTGATCAATAAAGTCAATTATATACATTCCCCAACGAGAATATGACATAGTTATTACTATGTTTGGGCCTATACCCAAGTCCAGCAAGTCAAAGTTGTTAAGCATCAAGTTATTTTGGGGACAGATATAAATGTTAACTACCACACGAATAAGAGACATGTTTCACTTATTGTATCCGGTTGTCCAGTCAAATCATGATGCTCGTGATTTACAGTAGGTTTACATGTTGGCTGAACGACGCGTGTAAACTGTTTGATCCATGTGTATGTGTGTGTGCAAACCTCCAGAACCAAAATACACCTTTGGCCCTAAGAGAAAAAACACTCACCTTCTCTGCACAAACGCATGGCTTCTCGATTTTTCCCAAAGTCTTTGAAACTTTCCTCCGATTCAGCACCTGAAAAATGAGGCGATCCGACACACAGACAAATAAATAGTTGCACTTGCTTGTCTGCTCGTGCTGTTGCTACCAGTAGCGTTTCTTCATATTCCACCAAAAACTGCATGCAATCGGCCAAAAAAAAGGACAGGACTGGCAACTGCCGCGCTCTACCTCGCTTCCTCGCTCACATTCGGGACGCAGGGGAACTCACCGTCGTTGCCGTGGAGTTTGGCGGCGTCGACCCAGTTGCTCCAAGGCTGTCCCAGCATTATTTCTGGACTAGGCAAGGATCTCCGCTCCGCAACAGTCGCCATTGCTGTGGAGCCTTCTCTCCGCTGGATCTGCTGCTGCTTCAGCTGCTGCCTGGCCGCTCGGCGCTGCTCCCCCCTGACGTCATCCTCGGCCCTTTCCGACATTCTTTCCGCTACAATGTAACAACACGAGAGTCAGCGTTGGTCGCGCTCGGGATAGGAGGACTTTTTCACTGATTGACACGGGCAAACGCGTGTTGTTTCACCGCACCCGCCCCTCCAAAAAAAAGGAACCTCAATGTGTGGTCACTCGATTAGCAACAAGTACAAACCTTATACAACATACATACATGTCATATACTGAATTGACTGGCACTTTATCTGAGGGGCTACGGGTGCCTGGTTAGTTAGCTTTAATTTGCATGCAACGCTATTTGGATGGTTGTTATTGTTCAACCTTGCTATCTGTCATCTATCTTTGTCAATATCCATTATATATATATATATATATATATATATATATATATATATATATATATATATATATATATATATATATAATTTCTATATTGGTGTTATTGTATTATATGATATTGTAATGCACATATTTATTTTTTATATCTATTTTTCTTATTTCCCTACGTATAAAAATACTTATATTCTACAACAGGAGCCAGTGTGATACAAATCAATCCCCCCCTAGCGATCAATTAAGTATTTCTGATTCTGGTGGACATAAGTGTGGTATAGTACACCATAGTAAGGCATCATGCAGAGCTATAGTATCCACTGTACAATTATAAAAATGAATAAAACAGTATGGAACTGCACCGATTGAAGTACCATAGCTACCTATATTTTGATTAATTTACAGTTGAATTGTAAAAGCTTACCGTCTCCGTTTCAACATCCAATCAATTACTGTCCTTTGAGCTAAATGTGTTATATAGGGTTCATTAAATACAATTACTGACTTGACTAAATAACTTGACTAATAAATAAGAGGATTTTCCTCAACATATAAACAACTGTGTTGGTGTGACAGTAGTGGATGCCTAACTACATCTTTCAATGCAAACAAAAAGTAAGCATTCCAATCTAAACATATCACTGGTGTCAGTGTTATAATATATGTATTGTGCTTTGCATGTAGATACTAACTTTGATGCGATTCCTCACACATAAAAATACAGGAGAACAATTTACAGATTGTTGATTTGATCTTCATGGATGATAAATCAGTAACTGTCTTTTTGCCTTTCAAATAAAGATTACAATGATATATCTTCTAACATGTCTACAAATTAAAAATGAGGAAAAAAGACTTGAACAGATTCCCCTGTGGCTGCTAAACTTTTCAGAAGTGTAAAGATTTATCGAGAGCTTTTACTTTCACTTTCAAAATGAGATTTGTTGTTTCCCCCAAATATGCATATATTTAACTGACAAGCAAGAAAAGAAATGTAGGAGCTTTATGTCGTCTTGCTAAAGACAATGTTTAGTGTAGAGGCTGCTGATTCTTGTAAAGTCACAAAGTAATACACTTGACTTTCAAAGGAAAGAAACATTTACAGTCTTCATCTTGCACTGTCCTTCTGATTGTATATGAATGATGTAGTGGTTGATTCTGTGTAGCCATTTATCTTTTCCATCTCAAATCATCAGAGATTCTAAAGAAGCAGCCATCTGTCAGTTTGACATAAAAACAAGGCCAGTTTAAACAGCCTTCTACTTTGTTTTTACCGATATCAAATGAAGGTTATTTGGGAAAAAACTCCTTATAAATGGCAGAAAAGTTGAATGTATTCCCATTTGGCAGGCACCCTGAAGAGCCTTGAGCAAAAATGACCTTGGCCCCTTGTTGCTAATTTACAGTTCAGTTCAGAAACTTGGCTTCATCTTTGGACCTACACTAAATATAGAAATACAAAGTGAGAAGCTTTTCTTGAAGATGTTACTGGTATCTTGTTAGTCTTTATATATTGCATATGCCTCAGTTAAAACTGATCAACTGTATCAAAGTGTTCAAAAACATATGAACACTCCACTATTGACTTTGAAATATTCTAATTCTGTAACTCATAGCTCAATTATATATAATTTTATATAATTACGATACCACCATTTAATCACTAACTGGCCCTGTCTGTACTATATCCTACCTACTGTGTCTGTTTATTCTACACCTTTCATTATAAATAATGCAGTTATTCTTCTGTGCCTAATTTATTTTACCTCTCATAAATGTGCAAGAATCTGATAACCTGTATTTAATTGGTGTGCAATAACTGAAAACTATGCAGCAAATCTGGCTCTCCTTTCAGCAATGGACAATTGTTTCTTCTTTTGTTCAGTGTATATATTGTATTTGTATATACAGTATTTATTTTGTTATATGCATCTTATTTTATATTTTTATTCTAAAAGTATTTACACTTTTATAGCTTCTATTCCAACTTATGCATCTACTGGATTGCTCCAAACAACAATTTCATTGTACTCGTACAGTGACAATAAAGGTATCTTGTAAAAGTGTTCATAATATTGGGACGTTGGGTTACAGAATGCAGGCTTTCTAATGAAAACTGTGTATTGTAGGAACTGTATAAATGGTAAAACCATAGACTGTAGAAAAAATATGGGCTTAGCACTCTCATAGGTTTCTGAAGCTTGAACTTGGATCTTCAGCGCCAACAAATCTAAAACTGGCACGCAGGTTTAAACTTTAGTAGAATACAGTGTATAACATTCAGGTTACCTAGTGGGTCAATGAAATTTCACTGCACTTCTTTTTAATATCGATAACAACTATGTGAGCAAGCACAACAAGCATTATGCTAAATGCTGTAGTTTGTGGATGACGGCATGTGAAATTATAGGACCCAGCTTTTATTGCCTTGTTATTTTCTTTAAAAAAATACCATGTAGATAAAATGTGCATTACAGCAAACAGTGTGTCAACACATAATACTCTTCAGGGATTTGGAACAGCGCGTTTTGATAAAATCAGTGGTATACTAACTTGACGAACAGCTTGAAACAAGTAGATTCCCCAAAATGTTGACAGTATTTTTTAAGAGACATGCATAGCAAATCTTTCTTTGCTGTAATGTGTCACTTACCTGTTAAGCTACTGTCACAAATGATAAAACTTGATTGACAGTTTTTGTTTAGGCTTTTTTGAAGGCTAGCTATGGCTTATAGCAATACCAGTACATTAATCGCCTAAAGTTGCAATCCATTTAAGTTATAACACATTGACAAGTTAAAGACCAAGTGTATATTACTTACTCACCCTTTGTTACCTTGAATTCTTGAAGAGAACTTTGTTTTTCTCATGTGCCTTCATAGAAAAAGAAACCTGAGAATCTCAAAACGGATGAACAGATTCTTTGATGAAGTAAAAGGAAGTCATGTTTAACAACAGCAAAACATTATCAGAACTTCAGTTTTCAAATTTCAAATTTCAACTCTCACACAACTTGTGCAGTATAACCCAAGTCTCATTTATCCAGGAGCATGGTCACGACTTCTTAAACACATGCATTTTTGCCAAAATCGTACTATTTAAAACACTTTTGTCACTGCTGTCTCATACATGCCCTGCCATGCTACTCTTCTAGACAGGCACAGACTATGGCGGAGGTGTTTTAAAAAGTAAGATTTTGGTGAAAATACATGAGTTTGAGAAGTTCAAGAGTTGTGTGAGAGTTTATAAATAGATATTTTGATATAGTTTTGCTGTTGTTAAACCTGGCCTGCATTCGCTTCAGTTCATCAAGGATTTAGAACGTTTTTGGGCCCTCAATTCACCGTGAAGTCATGTGAGGAAAAAAAAGGATTCAAGGAAACGTGGTGAGTAACTGATATACATGGGTCACTTTAAGGGTGAAGTATTCCTTATATACAAATACTAGTCCATCTCAATGTGTAGCAGTGACTATATCTGGGATTGGAACAGAAGTTGTTTTTTTCGAAGCACTGCAAGTTCTTTACCTTTAGCATTTGGAAATCTCAGGATTTCTTCTATAGGTTCTCACTGTGATATTATACAAGGCATTGTTGTGAGACTTTGACTGTATACATTTAATGACCAAATAAACAACCCTTGGTAAAATTTAAACAAAGTCTAAAACACAATTCTGTAATTTCATTCTGCCTTTGTGTAGGATTTGATATTTGATGAGGTGGTGTTTTTCATTTAAAAGGTCTCTGTGATATTTATACAAAGTATAATGAAGAGGTCAAACAAAACAAACACCCATGCAGCACCCGTACAAACATGCAAAAAAAAAAGTTTGGTTTCTTTATGTTTTTAAACGAACCTGACGAAAAATCTCAAGTAAGCAGGTTCTCTGTAAAACAATAACTGCAAAACTGCTAAACTGAACACCAACATGTCTTTAGTTAAGCAACAACTGAAAACATCTATAGACATGATATAAGTACTTGTGATTATTGTGCAGCTATAGAAAACAGTAAACGTCGAAAGAATGCAACAATGAGTAATGAGTAGCTGTGAGATCTTACCTTGGCAAAAAATAAAAAAATAAAAAACGTATTTTCAATTTAATCAGCCGATCCTCATCAGTTTGGGTGACAGTTGGCCGCCACACACACTGGAGAGGAAATCTGGAGAAACACACACACGCACACGCACACACACACACACACATTGAGAAGACAAGTCACAATGAGGCTCTTTGTTTTGCTATTTCTTGATATATTTAATCAATGAATATGGAATTATAAGAATTATACATCTGGAAGGTAACACTGTCCTCCATGGGGCTTGTAATGGAGTTCGTCACCACTACGCAGTAATCCAATCCATTAAGCACCATCCCTAACCACCCTCTCTAGCCCCACAGTAATCCCTTTTAAACACTGAGACCATAACATTTTCTGATTGTTTTTGCTGTCTTAATGGATGCAAGACATACTGTAATATGAAAGAGGTAAAAAAACAAAAAGAAAACTACTTGTTTAAGCAAAACACCTAGCCATGCAATGATACCTGTTAAGCATGAATTACAACCACTTCCTTTGTAGATTTGCATGACATTTAAAAAGTTGTTTGTGTCATAGTCAGTGTGAATTAACCGTTAATCATTTGACAGGAGCCTGAATTCCTTTTGTATGATAGTAAGTATGATTATTTTTATTATTTATAAATCTGTTGATTATTTTCTCCAGCTACTGGCCTTTTTTCCAGATGAAGAGAATGAATGGGTTATGTCCTGCATATCCTATTTTTGTCACAATTTTAGTACAAACTGATAAAACACAACATAATCAACAGAGTGATTACTGAAATCTGGTCTGCAGTTTCCTGCTCACATCCAACTAAAAAACTTAATAAATAAATAATAATAAATTGATTGAAAGTAGTCATGTAGACGACAGAATGGTGTATAACCATAACATTACATATTATCTTGATACTGAGTCAAACTAAGCTCATTGAGCTGCCACCCAGCCCCACATTCATCAAGTCTACCAGCTCCACCTACTATAAATACATTAGGGGTAATGTACAGGCTAATATACACAGTAACATAGCGCTTCCAACCTGTCTGCTATATCGTCACCCTGTTAAAATAATCGCCTAACTCATTTTTTCAAGTTTTGCAGGAAACACAAAAAACTTCACCAAAAGTGTAACATATGACATTTATTGATCATTTTACTCAAAAAGGATGGAAAAGGGTGGCTATTGGCACAGTAATAACACTGTGTGTAAATTATGTAATTTAAGATAAATAAATGACTTAGGCAATTCTTTTAACATGCCTTTGTGACTTAAGCAAGATATGGTAACACTTTACTTTGAAGGTGTCTACATGCCTGTCAGAAACATGACATGACAAGTATCATGAGCATTAATGTTACTTCAAAGTGTCATTAATGTTCATGACACACTCATGTCACTCGTATGTAGACACCTTCAAAATAAAGTGTTACCAATATTAGTGTCAACAATAAAACACTGATAAACTAAACTGATAACTAAACAATCTCCCTCTAGCTCTTCTTTGCTGGGTTCTTATCTGATGCCTATGAATGTGGCAAATTGTCAAAGAAGTGATGATCTTAAAGGGGTAAAATCACATGATCTGATCAACTGAGGATGGAGGCGATTTTACCATAGGTGGCCGGCGTCATGAGGAGATGATTAAGGCAAAAAAAAACAATTTTGACAAAAAATGACTTAGGTGATTATTTTAACAGTGTGACGATATAGCAAAATAAAAGATCAGTACACGTAGCTTAGGCTGAGCTCAATCGTGGTTTATACAAGAATATGGTGGCAAGAGATCAAATAATGTAATTTCTTTAAAAACAAAGTACGTCATTGAGAAATAGGTTATGTGCACAACTTGACAGGCCAACTCTGTTAGCTAGCTGACATTAGCGAGCACCACAGACCAACAAGAGCAGTTTTACTGGCTAGCGTTGCTGCCACCTCTACTACACACTGACGTACATTAACATTTGTTTCAATATGCAGAAAATAAAAAGTTTACAATAATGGTTAATACGGCATGTGAAGAAAGACAGCGTATGTTAGGAGTTGTGTCATGAAAACAGGCTCCATCCAGTGTGGGTCTGTGACTGGTACAAACGTTATGGAGAGCAGTGGTGGCTACATTAGCCTGCTAGCTGAAGCCTGTAGCCAGCCATGACTAGCGTTAGCAAGGAAGCTGGCAGAAGCCTGACAGCACAGCACAAGTCATTAGCAGTCGTCACGGATCGACTACAACTTAACTCTTACCAAGGCTCTGGATGCTGTAGGCGAAAACGTGGCACCAGGCAGGTATATATCAACTGGATGCACTGGGCGAAGAAGACAGAAGACGGTGGGAAAGAGCGAGTGCAGTGCTCAGCCTCTGTGGAGGTCTTCACCTGGTGCTTCCATGTCTGTTTACCAGAATGCATTCTGGGACGGAAACGTCACTGCGCCAGCACGCACGCACACTGATGTTTATCCATCATCAAAGTTTTCCATTTTTTATTTATTTATTTATTGTTTTGTCTGTTTCTTACCCTGTGTTTATTTTGGATCTCTGTTTTGGAATTAAGTTTGTCTGATTTTGTGTGTGTTCATTTTCTGTGACCCCCTGGCAAATACTGTATATATTGTAAATTGTTATTGTGAATAAAAATAAAATGAAAAAAAGTTTCAGGTTTTTTTGTCAATTATCTTCAATTAAAAACAATAGCATTAAACTTTCAGAAATGTGTGATGAGCATACTCTTGCAAACAAGGTCCATGAGGTGTGATATGAGTCACTACATAGAATGAATATTGAGAAATCTGTAGCCTGAGATTTTTAAAGTGCTGTGGATTACAGGTTTATATATATCCTTTATTTAACCAGGTAAAAGTCTCATTGAGATTAAAAAAATCTCTTTTCCAAGAGAGACCTGGCCAAGAAAGCAGCATAAAAAGTGACAAGTTACAACATTTAAACACAGTTAACATAAACAATTAAATACAATTAAATATGAATACAGCCATCACAACAACACTGAAGGAGCCTCAGTAGAGACTTATATGGAGCAGTCACACCGACCAAGAGAAATTATTTCTTTATCCTTTAGATTCACCGATTGTGATCAGCTCAGACAATTTCAATTCATTTTGCAGATTGTTCCATGATAAAGGGGCGGCGTAACCAAAAGCTTTCTTACCTAACTCAGTTCTCACTCTTGGCACCAGCATCTGTACAATATTGTCTGAGCGTAGACCATGTTTAGTTTGGTTTCAACACATGTATGCACACAGGTAAGAGGGAAGCAGCCCAAGAGTACATTTATAGATAAAAAACTAACCAATGAGACTGCCTGCCATCGGTTTGATTTGTGTGGACTAGTCAGGGATGGCATCTCCAACTTTAGGGCTGCAATTATTGATCTATCAGAAAATTAGGCCCTGCTTTCTTCTTTAAATTATTTGATTAACCGTTTGGTCTATAAATTGTCAGAAAATAGTGAAAAATGTCCATCCCTGCTTCTCAAAGTCCAAGGTAATGTATTTTGATGTCAGCCCAAGGCCAAAACTATTCAAGTTAATATGATATAAAGCAAAGAAACTCCGGAAATCTCCATATTTCAGAAGGTGAAAACAGCCTTATTTGCATTTTGTTACATGAGTAATTACTCTAACCATAAACTGATTATCAAAAAGTTGGCGATTTTTTTCGGTCTATATATGAATCAATTGGTCCAGTTATTGCAGGTCTATCCTGCTTATGTTTTTAGTGTAGCTATTTATTTCCATTTGGTTTCTATTTTGACAGGGATACCAAGTTGTAATACAAAGTAAACTTCTCCATGTTTTCTTTTATTTTGAGGACAACATTTCAGCTGCAAATGATTGCCATGCAGTACCTTCCAATGCAGTTAATTATGTCTTCATGGCTTCAGATTTCCCTTTTAATGTTATTTTGACTGCTGAAGAATTGAATTTGCTTTGTGTTTGTATGTTCATTGTATAACCTTCTGTACATTGCTGTTAAATGAAAGAAGGCGCTGCTCACAAACGAAAAAAAAATGATGGATAGAGAGCTCCAGGAACTTTTAGGACAACAAAAATAATTATTAATACTTCTAGTAAATGCTTTCATCATGTCATCAGTGGTACTAATTACACAAGTTGAATGTGATTTTGCTAAATCTAAAAGCACTCACTTTAAGACTATGAGAAATACAGGCCCTTTAGCTATTTTTTTCCCCATAATGTAGGCTACATTTTTTGTCAATGCAGAATATGATCCTTTTTTTCTTTCTTTCTTTGTCTCATGTCATTTGTTTTGTAGCTCCAGTTTATATCTTGAAATAGACAATACCTGTTTTTGAATGGGAGAATCATTTACATCCAAACAAACAAAACAATGTTCATTTTTATTTTTATTTTTTTTATCTCTGCCTTGTGTGGAATGTATGAAATTATCCTCATGTATGTTTTTTCCTTTTCTGTACTTGAATATTTAAATTTGCAGTCGACTTTTAATATTTTCAAAGTGATGTGGATTACAGATTTTACAGTTTTTGTGGCCTTTTCCGGTAAAGCATCTCTAACTTTGGGGCTGCGATTATTGATTTTTGATCTCTGCCTTGTGTGAAATGAATGAAATTATCCTCATGTATGTTTCTTTTCCATTTCTTTACTTGACTTTCAATTTGATGCTGTGTTTTTTGTTGAAGTATGCTTTTGACTGAGAACATTTGATTGAATAAAGCTTTCACAAAACACTTTAAAATTCACAGTGCTCGCTTCTGTGGCCAATCACCGCCGCCTGTCCTCGGAGGCGGGGCGGGACGGTCTTTTTGTCCATTTCCTGTTGTTCAATAAAGTTTATCCGGCTACATACAGACATGGGAGCTGTAACAGATGGTAAGTAATGTTTTTAATTTGTCAATTCAGCTCTCTGTTCAAAACCACGAGTAGAAATGTGTACCGAAGCTCTTAAAATATCAATGTATACGCAGCCGTACTGTCAAAATCAAACCAACGTTACACGTAGAAGCTGTTTGCTTTCTAATATACAGTAGCCATGCTAGCTAGCTAACAGTTAGCTGTAGCTAGCTAACAGTTAGGTTATTGAATTTACCTGCAGTCGTCTTTCTGAAAGGTTGTTTGAATCCCGCTTTTCGCCCCTTTTCTAGATGAAGTTATCCGGAAACGTCTTCTTATCGACGGGGACGGAGCTGGAGATGACCGCCGGATCAACGTGCTGCTGAAGAGTTTCACCAAATGGTGCAACTCGCCTGCGACCCCGGAGGAAGGGTGAGTGAGCTCCACAGACCCCGGCCCTGGACTTCGTCACCAAGATATTCTATAAAAGTGTGGTGATTAACTTGCTCCGAGTCATAGACCGTGTTGTCTTTCTCAGGTTCACGCAGTATCAGAGGATGGTGGGCATACTGGCCCAGTGTGAATTCTCCATGGGGAAGACGTTGATGGTTTATGACATGAATCTTCGGGAAATGGAGAATTATGAGAAAATCTACAATAACATAGGTAGGAAGTTGGGATTTTTTTTTAACACTGAATTTCCATGTTGACAATCACGACCGTCTTTGATTCATTTATGTTCCATATATGGGTTAGTGACAAATAAGGGTTGGCAAGATGTCAAATGGTGTAACCACAAAAAAAGATAAATATTAAATACTTCATCCACCTACATTGGATTTAAGTGGACTTATTCATGTAATTACTTCATTTTAAAAACATCAAATTCAATTCTTTTTTTGAGCATTTCTACATTTACACATCGTCAATATTGAGCAGAACATATTCTTAAAACAACCATTTTTTCTAATGTTTTGACAAATTATGTAAAATGTGTTATATACCATAGAGTTGCAATTTACACATGGATTGTATTTTTTTCTCATTTAGTTACATTTATTTTCCTGTATATAATCAGATTTTTATGGGGAAAAAATGACTAGTTACACACTGGGTTTGATCATGTCATTGACCCATTTAACGGTAATAATCATGTTCTTGCATTCAGTGGTAATTAGTAAAACTGGTCCACCAGAGTCACCACAAAACTGTTAGTGTAAGTTATGTTTGTGTTATAAAGGTGTCACAATGTGCCAAGATGTACTAGTGCAACATTTCCATATAATTAAAAAAATATTGATTCCAGAATGGAGCCAGAGCCTCAAACAGTCATCGGCTCATAGATGACGTATGAGCTATTGCCTTATGTCTGCTAAAGAATGCTTGCTACTGTTGTGAATGGGTTAAAATGGGGCTTTATGATCTTGTCACTACTCTTGATTGTATTAAAAGTGATCAGGTGAACCTATTTAATGCCATCAGGCAACCACTCAGTTAATATTTGGAGAAGACAACAAACCGAGTCTGATGCCATTTACAGAGTTTCGTTACCAACATAATGTAGGATCCTTTGGTTGGGTTTTGTGTGTCTAGATTAGGTGGTGTTGTAGGTGTTTTTGACCCCTTTTCTTCTACTGTGTTATTTTCTTAAAAATGGTGTTTGTTAATTTTGCATATTGTGCATTTACATTGAAATTGTACTTTAACCAATAATTCTTGCATTTGTATATTCACTATACTTTTACTTACTGACGCCACTCAACAAAAGTGTTTACAAAATAACCTTTTCACCACCACATCCACATTGCAGAACAAAACATCATGTCTGCACATGAGAAGATCACAGAATGCAAAAAAGAAATTCAGAGGGCAAAGAGAATACGAAAAAACCGCCAAGGTAAGAATATTTTCAGTGCTTCAGTGATCCATTTTTAGCTATTATTTACTGGAGAGATTCACTACTTGTGTTGTTTTATAAAGACTGGAAGGGACCAAAGGCATTATTGGAGGTGTAGGCCTACCATGTTGAAATAAAACCCAATACATTAAAAGTTAAATAGGGTGCTAAAACAGTTAGTAGATCAATAAATTAGGCAATCACTCAAATAATTTGCAAGCACATATTTATCAACTATTCTGACAACGGATTTGTCATTTTTCCAGCTTCTCCAACATAAAGACTTTCTCCTTTTCTCATTTTAGTCATTCTAAACTGAATATGTTTGAGTTTTTAATCTGAATACATGATGTTGGGCTTTGAGGTCTTGTGTTTGGTATTTTACCACTACTTTCTGAGACTCGAATAAGTATTATTTTTGATTTAATCACTACTGACAATCTGAAATTGTTGACACTTTGGAGCCCACTAAAGTTTTTCTTACAGAGGTTATAACATTTTGTTATGTGTACAACTGCGACCTCGGTTTGAATTCAGACAAACAGTGATGGATGTTAACGTAGATGGATAGACCATGCACCTCCAAATGAAAAGGGCCAATTTAAATTGGTAATTGGTTATTGTTTTTTTTGTTGTTTTTTTAATCCTTTCTTGTTTTAAACTGATGTCAAATGAGGATTTAGTAGCAGTATAGGTTGTTCAAGATAATGTATAATATACATTATATAATATAAAATTGTTTCAAGGCATAACAATGTTAGTGTATGTAAACTTCTGACTTTAAAGAAAGTTATAAAAATTGTCTAAAAAAATCCTTCTCTCATTATTCTGGCATTTAGCAAATAGAAATAATTTTGGTAATCCTAACGGACCTGAAACAGGAAAAGTGATTCTCTGATTTCATGTCAGACAGTGAGAAAAAAAGCATATGTCTTTTTATATAGTGTATGTAAACTTCTGGTTTCAACTGTATATATAATGATCTGTTTCATTCCGAAGAATCCGCTTTTTCAAAACCAACATGGCTCAGTTAAAATTTTAGCTTCAAAACAACTTCTCATCTCTTCTCTGACATGATTTTGGCATCAGATGATTTGCTACCACTACACTTCATAGTGATGTAGTGTATATGTATATATATATATATATATATATATATACATATAAGATTTGTTGTATTTCTGCTTGCCTTACATTTTTCTTTCCTTCCAGAGTACGATGCTTTAGCAAAGGTTATCCAGCAGCACCCAGACCGACATGAAACACTAAAGTGAGTTGGTCCCTCATTTGTTTCATCCAATTGTTGAATTTTTAGGATAATCACATTAAGTGCTTTTTGTTGGTTTAATCACTTGCAGGCAGTTGGAGGCGCTTGACAAAGAACTCCAGCAACTGTCTCACATCAAGGAGAACGTAGATGCAAAGGTAAAGATGAATACATTTATTATCTAATATCTAATCTAACCTCTTTGTTTGTCAGTCATTAGTAGTCTTTCCCTGGGCTGTCAGAACTCTCAACACCCACACAGGATAAATTAATTAAAAGGTGCAATAAAACGGACATGTGCAATACAATTGATATGTGCAAGACACTCAATTTACCTCATGTATAAATTATAGCATTTTAAGTAGCCATTTATTTATTTTTATACTTATTTATTACATCACATGTCCTTGTTCTTGTTTTTGTCCTTGTTTAGCTCTGTATTTTTTAAATGTTTTTACTCATGTTGTTTTGTGTTATGATTGTCATAACTATGCACCTTATGCAGTGGCACTTTCAATTTTGTTGTATAGTGAACTATATAATGACAATAAAGACTATTTTGATTTGATTTGATTTGTAATGTTTTCCCCGTCTTTTGTCCCACACAGTTGGAGTTAAGAAAGAAGCAGTTCCATGTGCTCCTCAGCACCATACAGGAACTACAGCAGACACTTGAGAGTGAGTAAACAAGGACACTTTGGGTGGCTTACTTGGCATTGTTTGTGCTTTTTCATGTCCCTGTATCATTTTTAAAAAATCCTTAATAGCTGCTGATCAATACATTGCTCAAAACGCACCATGTCGATCTGTTTTATCTTTTTAGTAGTTTATAGTTTAGAAAAAGTAGAGGTACTTTTGCATTTCTAATCATTTTCATCTTTCCTAGATGATGAGAAATCAGACAACGACGACAACAATCAGGAGAGCCCCGCAGAGAATGGTGAATGAAGATCAGAGATGGAGATCCTGACTGGCATAGATGAAGTGAACTGCTTTTAAATGAATTTTGTTTTTGTCTAAGAATACTTTTTTGTATGTATTTTTGAATAAACCTGACTTGTTCACATCGGTTTTGTTCAAGTGTTGACATCTGTCCAAATAATTATTTTTGACTCTGTTTTTATGATGGGAATTCACAGTAAGCCATAGAAATGCATCCGACTGATCAGAACACAGGATTAGAAGTTATTACTGATAGTTGTCAGAGAAATTGGTCCATTACTGGACAATAACTGAAGTAAAAAGCTAAGACTGATTCAACTTCACTAATACGATCTGTGTAAGTGAAGTTGAATCAGTCTTAGCTTTTTAGTTAAGTTATTGTCCTTACTTGTTGAGGGCAATTGCTTATTAATGTCATGGAGGAAGAGATATTGTGTTCATCTACTTGGTTAAAATATCTGTTATGACCTACTTTTTCAATTATTAAGGATTAAATTACAACTGTATTTTGCTTCAAAGATGGGATTTTATTATTCTGTCAAACCACAAGGGGGAGCTAAAGTACTTAAATTTGTACTGATAGTCATTTGAGTGTAGTCACAGGCAGGCTGGATGTACAAAGTTTACCACGTCCATTAAGAATAAAAACGCTACCATTTAGCTACATTAAGATGAGCTGAAAAAGTGTAGTCTGCCGCTCTTTGATTAGACTTACAGAGCAGGTTTTTTGGTTAGAAACGGGTCTCAAGTCAGCCTGTCTAGCATGTCTCTGCAGCTGGACTATCCTGGAAAAGAGAGGTTAAAGATTGTAGTTATTGATATTCATAATTGTGAACTAGTAGAAAATGGTAGATCAGTTTGTAACATTTTCTATAAAGTCACTAATAAGTCCAGAATACGTATGTCTAATGTTGAAAATGACAATATTTGTTTCAAAAGTATAGATTGTCAAATTGACTAGTCTTCCATGTTAAAACAAGTTGCAAAAAGCCACACAAGAAATAAAATATTTTCTTTATTTTCACAAATATATTTAAAAAAATATGAACAAATCCACTAGATATTCAAGACTTTGCTCATTCAGTGAGCAGGAAACCTGACAAAGCGCTAAAGTATTGGCACAACGTAAATCATCTTTTCTGTGGATGATCTGCCATTAAGTTCCCTGGCAGGAATTGAGAAAAGGGACAAGTCAAAAAACATATGCATACGACTTATACAGTGTGATCCATTTTTGCAGTACAATATATAACATTTTGCTGTTATTGTTATTAAATGACAATAGTAGAAAATATGACAGTACGTATAACTAGAAAATTTCCTCTGGGGAAATTCTGAAAGGGCCACGGGGGCTACTGCCGGTGTGTGTACACTATGATGAGATTCTTCAGAGATTTCAAACTATGCCCTTTAACCTCAAAATGTGTGTGTGTGTGTGTAGCGAAAATCGCATAAAGTTACCTGTGTGTGTGTTTGAAGCATATGTATGCATGTGTGAGGAGTGTGCGAGATCACGCGCATGTGTGTGTGTGTTTATCTGTAACTGTAATCACATCAAAGATCAAAGCAATCAACAGAATTATCTGGCACCTGTTCCAGCTCAGTGACAGCAGAGGTAGACAGACTGGAATTTCTGGTCTAGAACAGAAAGCATTTTTGGCAAAACCACAATACCTATCATTGATCCGACTTCATTTTGAGCGCCCTGAGTTCTTCCTGAACGTCTACATATGTTTGTTTTTTTTTTAAGAAAAATGAAAAAATAGCTTTGTTAGAGCGATCTAAAAAAACTGTTCCATATCCCTTTTTCCGAAATCTTCCTGCGTTTTTAATATGGGAGCCATTGAGGCTGTTGGTGCATGTTGGTGGCACATCTGTGCGTCCTACGCCCAAACTATAACTCTGACAGCTTTACAAGAGGGTTGTGAGTGAGAAGACAAATTTTCCTACGTTTCTATGTATAAATTATCTCTGTAGAGTGGAATTTGCAGCCTGGAGCGCAGTTTTCAAATTTATTTTTTGACAATTTATTCTCTCCCTCTACACTCTGGCGATGATGTCACACACTGACACGAACATTCCGTGCAATACACACCCATTATAATCTCAGAATTTCTCCAAAAAATATCATGGTCATTGAACAGGGATTGATAAAAAACTATATGACCTATCGAAACGTGGATTAATACACCGATACACAAGACTTGTGTCTACTGTTTAAAGTTTAAATGGAGTCTCTAGGTGAAATATTGCCGGAGAAGTAGACGTTTAAAAATCTCTCTTAAAAAATAGCACACCGATCCCGATCAAACCGCATGTTTTGATATATAATTTGTCCTGCAACTCTTCAAGTTGCAGGACTAGTAGCAGGACGAAATTGCGTCCGGAAGAGGAAGAAGAAAAAATCCACAGTATAACAGTAGTGCGAAGCCCCGAGCACTGGTCCCTACAGCTATTGCTGTATGCCTTGAACCCCTCTAGAACTCCACCAGGTATGTGCGGGCCTTCATGAGGCGTTTAAGGCGACTCTGCAAACCAGTCCTCTGGGTGCCGATGTCACAATCCTCCTTCAGCAAGAACTCCATATTCTCTTTATCCTGAAGCATCTGCAGCATCTCCCTCTGCAGCTGGGCGGCAGACTCCTGCAACATCTGGTAGCGGATCACCAGTGGGATCTGGTCAGCCAGACGCTGGCTGGCAATCTGTAGGAGGAAAAAGTAAGAAAAGTTTGAAACACACTGATAGAATGAGGGCACAAACCTTGCTATAATTGTTGTCATGGTACATTGAAACTTACTTTGTAATACGATTTCAGGTGCAGCATCAGCTCCTGGAGTGTTGCATAATTATCCCTATTGTACACAATGCTCCGTACTGCAGAAAAAGGCCTTTTCAGTTTGTCTTCCTCCTCCTCCTCCTCCTCCTCTCTCTTGATCTCACTCAAACTGCTGCTGTAGGTCCTGTCCTGGGAGTAAACAATCATCTCCATCTTGAACTGGGTTCTCAGCATGGATTCAGCAGTGGAGTCTTTTTGCTGCTTAATGGTTTCAATCCTTGCCTAGAAAAAATGTTACATATCAGTCCAAACACTGCCAAAAATGATCCAATTTAAACTTTGAGAGGCTCACAGAGGGAGTCTACCTTGGCTGCTTTGATGAGGTTAGGAAATCCAATGAAGCTACTGCACGCCAGCTGTATGAACACCTTCCTAATAGCATCTGGAAGAAATGGAAATAAAAGAAGATACTTTCACTGAGCAATACACTTGTGGCTAAATGGTAAGAAAACAATGGGTCCTCTGGGTACTCACGGGTCTCCCCTTTACAAACACTTTAGGCTAACCCCACATGATGTATGGCCAATCTGCCTATTGTATTTGAATATTTCTACAAACTGGGGCCTCTAAACAGTCTTAAAATTGCATAAATTTGGTATTACTGGAAAAACGTAACACAGTGAATTAAATGACTAGGACTGGCCTTTATATACTCTTTATCATAATGCTCTAAGCCTTTATACACTTTCACAATTCACCCCATTTACAATTCTGTTAAAGTTTTATGAATAGAACAACATGACACAACACATAGTCCTGACCTGAATCTCAAATTAATCTTCAGGTCCCTAACTTTGAGATGGTGTACACAATTTATATGTGACATTTACTGTTGACCTGCTAAGGGCATAAAACCTTATTATTAGGCTATTAAACTTACTTTTAATATTCTTTTAGTTATATATCTCAGTCTGGTAAGGTTAAGACAACAAACCTTGGTGCAAATTGCATTGCTGATTACTGACACTTAATATGCTATTAGATGAATAAGTTATGTATTAAATCATTTACCTCCTATATCTTTAAGTTTCTTGACAGCTGGTTCTTCCAGCTGTCTGATCTGCTCCTTCACCATGACCTCAAAGGTCTTGTAGTTGATGAAGCCCGGCAGTTCTCTTCCACGGTACTTCTCCTCGTATTCCTCCACCTCCTTCTCAATCCTCTTGTTAACTGCAAAACACAAACATATATTTCAGAGTCATGCTGATGGACAGCTGAAGACCAAAACAAAATGATACTCACACTTTTCTCCTGATCGGTCCAGGTGGGCGTTCCACTTCCCAAACTCTCTTCTGAGTGTAGAAAAGACATTGAGCTTGTCTCCACACTTGAGTTCCTCTCCTGTAGTCAGACTGATGGCATCCTGAGTGAATGCTGTCACTTTCTGCAACACACACAGGACAAAGACATTTCACACATGGTGGTGAGCATTTGTCTTTGTAGCAAGATCAATGTTAAGTAGAGTAAGAGGGCTCACATCGATGAGGAAGAAAAGTCTCTCTGCTGCGTCAGATGGAGGTCCACTGCCATACTTCTCCAACTCTGCCTGAGTCTGAGCTAGTTTCTCCTCTATCTGCTCTGCCAGTCGAGGCAAAGAAGCCTGAAAATCACACATATGCCAAATTTTAATACCTAACGCAAGCAAAGTACCACATTGTTATCTATTCATTTTACAGGGTAAGAATTCACCTCAATATGATGCACCAGCTCCATTGTGAGTTTTTCAGCCAGTTTTGGAACTGTTGCATGGCCTTCATTGTAGAGAGTGCTACAGGAAGAATATAAAGTCATATTCTAAATAAAAATGCTAATCACAGCAGTGATAGGTCAACAAAAAATGTACCCGAAAGGCAGTGGTGGAAAGTAACTAAGTACTTTTACTCAAGTACTGTACTTAAGTACAATTTTGAGGTACTTGTACTTTACTTGAGTATTTCCATTTTATGTCACTTTATACTTCTACTTCACTACATTTAGAGGCAAATATTGTACTTTTTACTCCACTACATTTAGCTGACAGCTTTAGTTACTTTTCACTCGAGGTTTAACATAAAAAACATAATAAATTTAGTTGATTAGACACTTTTTTAAATACACCTCATAACAGAATATTAAATAGTCAATATGAGCCCTACCTTGAGAAAATTAAAACGCTGTATACATAAATGCATCAATAATAATAATATAATATGATATTTGGAATATATAAAACAATCTAAGTGGCTCCATTCTGCATAACAAGTACTTTTACTTTTGATACTTTAAGTAGATTTTGGTGCTGATACTTTTGTACTTTCACTTAAGTACATTTTGAATGCAGGACTTTTACTTGTAGTGGAGTAATTTCACAGTGTGGTATTAGTACTTTTACTTAAGTAAGAGATCTGAATACTTTTTCCACCTCTGCCGAAAGGAATGAACTTACTGGAAATATGCGTGATCCCTGAAGAAGGCTTTCTCTCTTTCCATCGCTTCAGTAAGAGACACCTTCTCTGTGATCTCCTTCTGACCCCTGCATCTGACGATCATGTAGCCCTTCTTCAGGGGGATGACCTCGTTATGGACAATCTCAACAGCTGTCTCTTCTGTGCCTTTGTCCACCAGGTCAGGCTTGGTCAAGATACCTAAGAAAGAGAGAGGGGCAAACAGACAGTAAACTCTCTAAAAGTCAAGTAACTTACTTAAGTTGTCCTTCTCTAGAATCAACTCTATTTACCCAGAGTCCTCTCTCCATCAGGATCCACCTCCTGTGCCATCTTCAAAGCCTCAGTGGTTGCTATGTCCACGTTGCATGGAACAACCACCAAGCTGATGGTTTCTTGTCTATTGATGAACTTCTGGATCAGTCTCTTTATCTGAAAGTATTAAGGGGTACTCAGAGTTGGTTTCTATCACTTGAGTTCCTGGATATTAAATGTTGATCTGTCGTGGTCCAAGTTTAATAATATAATAATATTTTTTGTTTGAGTTCTGAGGTAGCATTTCACGTGATTGCAATGATATGTTTGAGACAAATAATAAGGATTTCTTTAATTTTACAAATTCAAGAAAGCAATCATGCTACATCTTCTGGTACCATCACATGATGCCATGAAGCCCAAAAATACTTTTTGCCATAAACTTACATCCGCAAAGAGACGTCGGTTAATCAGCTGACACAATTTTTTTTAAATGTCATAATCTCTGCATACTATCAGCCAGCGGAAGTCTTTAGTTACATGTGTTTCATCGACATTACACTACCTGCTCTCCAATGTTCTCTGGTTGTCCCTTTACAGCCACTCTGGCGATGCCGGGCAGGTCAATGAGGGTCAGGTCTGGAACATCAGGAGAACCGATCTCCAGACTGATGAGGTCTTCACTGATGCCCACGCCAACCCCAGCTATTTCATTCTGAGCTGGAGAGAGAGGACATGATGTTTGATGATTACAGGATGAAGTACTGATCACTGAAACCTAAAACATTCAGAAGCTCCATCAATGTTGGCTTTTTATAGTGACATTTAAGAATGTAGTATACTGTACCTTTTCTAATTTCCTCCTCCACATCTGCAGGGTCCTCTATCTCTTCCTCAATGCCCTGGTAGCTTATCTTTCCATACCACTCCTCTCCTTCTTTCATTCTCTTCATCTTCAGTTCCAGAGGACATCTTGTCACAATGCCTATATTTATCAAAGTGGGATACAACATCTTTAAAGCGTGTTCTGGAATACTTGTATACCTATCCAAGATTTAATATATGTCTTATTATATCTTTTATATATTTTATGACAGAAGACACTGAATGTAGGCCTAATGAATAAATAGGCCAAACAAAAGAGAAACATTCTAAAAGTAAATATGTTTACTGTTAATATTAGACTACTATTGAATATTAAGACAGAAATGACAAGGAAAAACAGAAGAAAGACTGATTATTAATTATTAATATTAAATAAAATATTATAATAATGAAAATGTATTAAGAATCTGTATGTATGATTTTCCATCATTATGTACAAGTAATTAAAAAAAATAGCAACAGGGGGTCCCCCAAAAGGCTAATGCTATGGCCCCTGGCCTTTCACAGGCAGCGTCAGTATCTGACAGGGCAGGATGAATAAATACGTTGGCTGTTGGTGAGCAGTGAGCGAACCCTGCTCTCTCTTTCTTATTATTTAATAATAACGCCTATTGTTTAATAAGTCTTGTGGCATTGTTGCTGCCTAAAGAGTTTTCTTGTAGTTGGCATAGTGACGTCATTTCCACGCCTCCTCCCGGCTTCTAGTTGTTAATGGAGTTGTGCTCACAGAAATGAAAACTTGCATTATAAAAACAGACTTGCCTTAATGACTGTAGCTTTACATAATGCCATACAGACTGACTGTTTACTCTAATAAATGTTCTTTTATTTTATTAAATTGTATTTTTGTTGTTTTGTGTTTTTGATTTTGTGTAAAGTTAAAGCAACTTGTGTAAAGTTAGGCAACACAGAACCTTAAATGTTGTCCATCTGTCATTGTAGCCATTATGGAGTTAGCTGATAGTCTCAGTGACTGTAGCTTACCACTTCCTCTTGGCAGAGCCACCCCTGACAGCGCCTCCAGCACGGAGCTCTTCCCCGAGCTTTGGTCTCCGATGACGGCGATAGCAGGCAGCGCCAGGTCCTTCTCTACTCCCAGAGAGCGGAGAGAGTCAATGAGGTCAATGCAGGGACGCACCTTCTCCTCATACTGTTGGTTCAGACTGTTCATGATGAAGACTTATTGTCTACTGTAAATTAATTTTCTTTAATAAAAAAAAAAAAACCTAGTTAAAAGTCCTTTTCTTTGTAATGAGTTTTGTTCGTTACGAGTCAAGCAACTGCTCGGATGTAGAAACTTGTGTGGCAGCTGTGGAAACGTCAGGGATGCAGCGGTAACCGAAAGTTAGGTTTCGTTTCCTTAACTTTCATTTACCGAGCAAAGAGTCTTCTTCTGAGGAAATGAACACCTATAGGAACACCTCTTATAATACAAGTGACAACATGAGGGGAGGAGGGTGGATAATTCAGCAGTAACCTGACAGGTTGCCAGGTAAGATTATGCTGCATTTGCTAGATGTAGGCTACATACTTCCTGTGTAGTGTAGTGTCATTTAAACTGGCCCAGTCTCCTGTAATATCCACAGTATCACCTTGTTACATTCTGATGTTTTTCATTTTTACAAAGTCGAATATCAAACTTATCCTCTCCTTCCTCATTCCAGCCAGGGCCGGATGAGCCTGGAAATTCTTGGGGCAACAGTGAGCTGTGTGGGCCCTTACTTTTATTATTATTAATAATAATAATAATAATAATAATAATAATAATAATAATAATAAAACAAAATTATATAGCGCTTTTCTAGACACTCAGATGCTTTTAGGTTTTAATAAATCAATTAAGCCCAAATCTGCTGTATGATTTAGGAAATACAGTGTAAGAAAAATGCATACAATATGGAAATAATACAGGAATTATTTTAATGCAGGGTTCCTCTGTAAGATGGGGCCTCAAGATAAGGTAATAATGCTGGTGCCTTGTGATTTAATTTAAAAAAGTGCTTTTGCTGAGCCCTCTCCTATCACCCATGACTGTCTACCTGTTCACGCAACAAACACCATCATCATGTCCATGGACAGCAATGTATTAATGCAGTTTCTTATCTTCTCTTTTAAGGTTTGGGGCCACAGGACTTTGCTCAGTTGGTTATCAAGACCTGACCTCAGTCTTAAGGACACAGTTTGCACACGCTAAAATGGGCTGAAGTTTGAATGTACTTATCATTTATGCAGTGGAACACGTATAAACTCCACACAACTACTTGCTTGCAGCCACAGCACCAAGTTTGACACTAATCAGGAGAAGAGTTAAGTGGTACAACTGGTCAACAAGTAATCAGCTAAATATAACAATGCAATAAATGAAACCTCTGCAGATAAACTTTAGGAGCAGCAGATGACAACTTAAGGAGACTCTGTGAAGTCCTGTTGGGAACACCTGCTGTGTCTCCTTTGAGGAATGATGAAGAAACTCCAAATCGTTAGCCTCATAGCATAATTGCCTAAGTCATTTTTTGGCCAAATTGTGATATCTGCCTAACTTTACTACATACAAACCAAACTACATTATTTATATGTAAGAGAAAAATTGCCTTAGTCAGGGCATATTCTGCCTAAGTCACTTTTATCTGTTATGAAATCGATGTGTTTATTTTTTATGCAAACTTGTTCACACTTCTATTTGAACTTACTGTTACAATATCAATTAAAAATACCAATGGGCTTACTAAAAATTGTGTTTTTTTTTGTTTCCCGAAAACGTTCAAATATGACTTAGGCAAATATGCTATGAGGCTAACGAAATAACAAACACCATCTGACTTTACTGGTATTGTTAGTGAGTGACTGGTTAGTTCTGAGTGGAGCTGTTATATTATGAAGTCTGTAGTACTGACAAAAAGACAGAAAATTCTTTGTTCTAACATAGGAAAGGATTTTTGGCTATGTCAGTACTTTATGTGTTATGACGGTTTTCAACTTCTCTTACCTGGAATCAGTGGTGGAAAGTTAACTGTACATTTACACAAGTCCTTAAATATTATTTTGAAACACTTGTAGTTCACTTGAGATTTTCAATTTTATGCTTGATTCTACTTCCTGTCGTGGCCTCAAGTAGGAGGCAGTCAGCTTTAAAGTAATCACATCGGTCAAATCAAAATGACTTTATCTATCCCAGAGGGTAAATTCAGTTAGTCTGGTAGAATCTCTGGTCTGATGGCTGTAGGAGCGAAGGATCTTTTGAATCTCTCCATCCTGCAACGGAGAGAGAGGAGCTGTCCACTGCTGTTTTTTTTCATCTCTGTGTGTGATGCTGCCTCCCAACAGACTGCAGCATAAAACAACACACTACCACCACAGACTGATAAAACATCTGCAGCATCGCTCTACACATGTCCAGAGATCTGAGCTTCCTTAAGAAAAAGAGGCGGTTCTGCCCCTTTTTTAGAGAGCGTCTGTGTTTAGGGACCAGTCCAAATTATTATCCAGGTATACACCTAGATACTTATAACTTGGCACCACCTCAGTGTCCACCCCACAGGTATTCACTGGCTGAAGGGGGGGGCTTGAATGTGGTGCAGCATGTCACCAAACAACTGGCAACCCATCAGAGGTCACAATGGTCATTTTAATTCATGCCCACTGTAATAACAATAAGAAATCCATTGCTTACACTAGGAAATACGTTTTTTATTTTTAATTCAGTTGCAAGATAACAAGAGGATTTTGTTTTTGTTTGACTATTTTGCTATTTTCATCAAGACAACGTGGCTTCTCTAAAGCAGGGTTTGTTGAATTTGCAAGTGTTATCTAATTCTTGGTGTCTTTTACAATAATCAATTTGATGCATTTAAACAACAGAAAAAACAATAGAAAAATCTAACACAATTATTATAATGCACCCAGTCTGTTCCACCATGATCTGATTATCTAAATGTTAAGACATGTGTTCAGGCCAAATCATCAAACGGTGCATCAGGAACTTCAGGTGCTCATATAAAGACGTTCACACATTCTGATTTAGCCGTATGAAATAATAAATCAATGTATGATGTATAATATAATAACAACAGCAACAACAATAATAATAATCCTACATACAATACCCAGTGTGACAAATAATATATCCATTCCCCAGCCCATGAATATATGTTATGAGTATGAAAAGCAAACAAACAATCAAAAACAAACTCATGCTGTCAGGCCATGACCTCCTCTAGAGCTCCGCCAGGCATGTGCGGGCCTCCATGAGGCGTTTAAATTGACCCTGCAAAGCAGTCCTCTTCATATCAAGGTCATAATCTTGGCACAGCAGTTTATACATATCTTTTTCTTCCTGAGTTACCTGCAGCATCTCCCTCTGCAGCTGGATGGCAGACTCCTGCAAGATGTGGTAGCGGATCACTAGTGGGATCTGGTAAGCCAGATTTTGGCTGGCAATCTGAAGGAGGAAAAATAAATTAAAAGTTTGACAGAAGAAGACAGTTTCTGAAAAACACACCCTCTGTCAAACCTTGCTGTTAATGCTTTTGATCATGAATGATCCCCCTGAATTAAAACTTACTTTGTAATATGATTTAATGTGCAACATAATTTCCTGAAGTGTTGCATGGTTATCCATGTTGCGCACAATATTCTTTCCTTTCAGTTTGTCTTCATCCTTCTCTCTCTTGCTCTCACTCAGACTGCTGCTGTAGGTCCTGTCCACAGAGGAAACAAGCAGCTCCATCTTGAACTGGGTTCTCAGCATGGATTGAGCGGTGGACAGCAGTTTTCTCATTATGTCTCCGATCTTTGCCTAGAAAATAAGATTTCAGTCAGTTAGTCTGAACAATGCCAAAAGAATTATGTAAATTTAAATTTGACAGCCAAAATAATGATGACGACTATCAAATCATGTGTCTACTATCAATCTCGAAGACTACTTTGGCTTTTTTCACAAGTTCAGGAAATCTAGTGAAGCTGCTTTCGGCCAGTTGTATGAACGCCTTCGTCACAGCATCTGAAAAAAATAGAAATAGTTTACAGCAGCTTGATCTCCACTGACCACTTAACTAGTGGCTACATGGTAAAAAAGAAACCTTGAGTAATAACAAAGCACTGTGTAAATAAATCATTAAATCATTTACCTCCTATTTCCTTGAGATTAATGACAGCTGGTTCTTCCAGCTGTCTGATCTGCTCCTTCACCATGACCTCAAAGGTCTTGTAGTTGATGAAGCCCGGCAGTTCTCTTCCACGGTACTTCTCCTCGTATTTCTCCACCTCCTTCTCAATCCTCTTGTTAACTGTAATACACAAACATATATTTCAGAGTCATGCTGATGGACAGCTGAAGACCAAAACAAAATGATACTCACACTTTTCTCCTGATCGGTCCAGGTGGGTGTTCCACTTCCCAAACTCTCTTCTGAGTGTAGAAAAGACATTGGGCTTGTCTCCACACTTGAGTTCCTCTCCTGTAGTCAGACTGATGGCATCCTGAGTGAATGCTGTCACTTTCTGCAACACACAGGACAAAGACATTTCACACATGGTGGTCAGCATTTGTCTTTGTACCAAGATAAATGTTAAGTAGAGTAAGGGAGCTCACATCAATGAGGAAGACTCGTCTCTCAGCTTCATCAGATGGAGGTTCACTGCCATATTTCTCCAACTCTGCCTGAGTCTCTTCTAGTTTCTCCTCTATCTGCTCTTCTATTCGAGGCAGTGATGTCTGAAAATCACACATTGGTTAAAAGACGAATCAGGTTGCAGAATTGGACCCAAATACAGACAGTGCATGCAAAATGGTATAGTCAGTCTGGAGATTTATATAAAGCTTACCAGCAGATGCAATGAGACAAATTTACCTCAATGTGATGCGACAGCTCATGTGTGAGTTTCTCAGCAAGTTTAGTAACAGTAGCATGGCCTTCATCATAGAGCGTCCTGCAGGGGGGAAAAATATAAATCAAAAGATTAAACGCTGCACAAGCTGTCAAACACTTAACCATATAAATATTTTTGTATATTTAACCAAAACACTGACTTACTGGAAATACACATGTTTTTTAAAGAAGGCTTTCTCTTTTTCTATCACTTCAGGAAAAGACACCTTCTTTTTGATCTCCTCCTGACCCCTGCACCTGACGATCATGTAGCCCTTCTTCAGGGGGATGACCTCGTTACGAACAACTGCAACGACTGTCTCTTCTGTTCCTTTGTCCACCAGGTCAGGCTTGGTCAAGATACCTGAGAGAGACAGAGACAGAGACAAAAATGCCTAAGAATAGAGAAGCCTACTTCAGAGTTGGGTGGTTCTTTCCCAGACCAGCTCTATTTACCCAGAGTCCTCTCTCCACCAAGATCCACCTCCTGTGCCATCTTCAAAGCCTCAGTGGTTGCTATGTCCACGTTGCATGGAACAACCACCAAGATGGTGGTTTTTTGTCTTGAAATGTACTTCCGGATTAGTGTCTTTATCTGAAAGTATTAATTCATATTGTAAATCAAGTTGTACATACATATGTTTTACAACTACATAATCATCATTGTGCTTACGTGTATAATAAGTAACAAGACTTAGTAAAACCTGTATGATCAATGTGCTGGATTGTGACCAGATTGCTACAGGGAAAGTCACAGGTGGTGTATATAATGTAAATTCCTGAATATTTAATGATTATCTGTAGTGGTCCCAGTAATATTTATTGTCATGTTCTGAATTAGCATTTCAATCCAATTCAATAAGGCTTTATTGACACCAATGTTAAAAAACAATACTGCCCAAGCACAAGTACAACTTTTTCCAAATATTTGGACAATACACAATAACAGTACGATATAAGAATAAATAAAACAAAATGGATACATTTCATAAAATATATGTGTGATCATTTCACATGATATTGCTAAGATAAGTTTGAGACAAATAATTTAGGATTGCTTTAATTTAACAAATTCAAGAATGTAATCATGCTACATCTTCCGGGGCCGTCACATGATGCCCTTGAGGTGTAAATTACTTTTTACCATTGACTTACATCTGCAAATAGACATCCATAAATCAGCTGACGCAATTTTTTTAAACATTACAATCTCAGCGAAATTACTTGTTTTACTATCAGAATGAGCATTTAACTGGAAGTAGCCAGCAGAAGTCTATAGTGCGCTTATTCTTTGGCCCCATAGATGCGGTCTCTTTATGTACGGTTAGACATAAAGTTGGAATAAAATATTTTTTACCCCTTACCATGAAATGATTGTGACAATGTGATTTATTCATGACAGATGAATAAGTGTTTATCTTCTCAAAACTTTATTAATCAATCTCTTCCAAACATATCACAATTAAGAGAGGATTGTGGCAAAATTATTCCAACTTTAAAGGAAACCATGTACATCAATGGGTTTACATCAAGGTTTGTTATTGTGGAAACAGCGTACAGTCCTTGTAGGTATGACTGTGTCTCTACAGAAGCTGATGTAATCAGTAAAGCAGTCAACCTGTCTGTCAATATCCATACTGTGCTCCTCTGTTTCCAGCAACACATCCCAGTCTGTACTTTCAAAGCAGTCCTGTAGAGCCTCAGTAGCCTCTGGTGTCCATTTCCTGACTGTGAGTTTAGTTACAAACCCTGTGTGTGGAGGCAGCCTCCAACTGTGGAAGATTTCCTGTGTTGTGCCGGTACCAAAAATAAAATGTCTAGCTGAACTTAATGACTACAGACCAGTAGCCCTCACTTCTCACATCATGAAGACCTCGGAGCGGCTGATTCTACGCCTGCTGAGAGTTGAGGTCAAAGACAAACTTGACCCCCCCGCTGTTTGCATACAAACAACACATGGGAGTGAACGATGCTGTCCTCTACATGCTTCACCATGCCCTTGCGCATCTGGAGGAAACTGGTGCTTATGTGAGAATCATGTTCTTTGATTTTTCAAGCGCATTCAACACCATCCAACCCAACTTACTCAAAAACAAGCTCACAGAGATGGGAGTGGATCTTTCCTTTATCTCCTGGATCACAGATTACCTGACAGGAAGACCACAGTATGTCAGGTTGGGGAACTGTGTTTCTGGGTCATTAATGAGCAGCACAGGGGCTCCACAAGGAACTGTTCCGGCTCCATTCCTGTTCACACTGTACACAGGGGACTTCAAATAAAACCTGCCACATCCAGAAGTACTCCGACGACACTGCTATTTTAGCCAGGTTGGACACACTGGAGGAGGTGGTGGAGAGATGACCTGTCAAGATGTTCGAGGCCATCCTGAAGTACCCGGATCATCCGCTACACAAAACCTTTATGGACCAAAAAAAAAACAGTGGACGGCTCCTCTCTCCCCATTGCAGGAAGGAGAGATTCAAAAGATCCTTCGCTCCTACAGCCATCAGGTTGTCTCATTCTTCAAGAGATTCTACCAGACTAACTGAATTTCCCCTCGGGGATGAATAAAGTAATTTAGATTTGATTTTGATTTGATTGATCACAGTTATGAAGATGCCTGCAGCAGTGGAGTACGACACAAAGTGAAGCAGGTTCACTGTTGTGACCTCTTCTTTAGGTTTCCTTTTTAACTGTGCCAAAGACTTAGGTCAAAGACTGTACCGATGCTCTGTACTGCACGTTTCCTCCATGTTTGGTGAAGAAAAAAAACAAGACTTTTATCCCCATCCATTGCCTCTATCACAGCTGAAAATCACAAATGATCCAAAGGAATTACTCAGTACATATTTATTTCATATTCTTTCCTAAGGCAGAAAGAAAATATTTACATTACCTAAAAAAATAAGCAAATTCTAAGAATATAATTAGTAATCAACACAAAAATGACTCTAAAATTCCCTTTGTCTTTCTGTGGATTTTATTAGGACCCGAGCACCAAAACAGGCCACAGAAATTGTTCATATGAAAACTAATTACAGTGTGTTTATGGACATTACACTACCTGCTCTCCAATGTTCTCTGGTTGTCCCTTTACAGCCACTCTGGTGATGCTGGGCAGGTCAATGAGCGTCAGGTCTGGAACATGAGCAGAGCAGATCTCCAGACTGATGAGTTCTTCACTGATGCTCAACCAGGACCTAGCTATTTTACCCAGAGCTGGAGAGAGAGGACATGATGTTTGATGATTACAGGGTGAAGTACTGATCACTGAAACCTAAAACATTCAGAAGCTCCATCAATGTTGGCTTTTTATAGTGACATTTAAGAATGTAGTATACTGTACCTTTTCTACATTTCTCCTCCACATCTGCAGGGCTCTCTATCTCTTCCTCAATGCCCTGGTAGCTTATCTTTCCATACCACTCCTCTCCTTCTTTCATTCTCTTCATCTTCAGTTCCAGAGGACATCTTGTCACAATGCCTAAACGAATACAGAGTGAATGACGAGAGAGGGGAAAGGTAAAATTCAGTGTACTTGGTAAAGGCAGTGAACTCTTAGATAACACTGATATCGTATTTATCATAGTGGGATACAACATCTTCAAAATGTGTTCTGGGCAAAACATTTTTTTAATTTGAGCCGTTGGGACATGTTGCAACAAGGTTTCACTCCCAACTCTTGACACCAATGCACAAGGCTTTCCATTAACTTGAATATAAACCTATCCAAGATTTAATATATCGCTTTTTATATACATTTTTTACAACAGAAGACACTGAATATAGGCAAAATGAATAAATAGGCTGAACAAAACAGAGAAATCCGCAAAGTAAAATTATGTTTACTGTTAATATTAGCCTACTATTGAATATTAAGACAGAAATGACAAGGAAAAACAGAAGAAAGACTGATTATTAATTATTAATATTAAATAAAATAATGAAAATGTATTTAGAATCTGTATGTAATTTTTTGTTTAAAATAACAACAGGGGGTCCCCCAAGAGGCTAACGCTATATGGGGGTCCTCGGCATGGCCGCTGGCCTTTCACAGGTCAGTCACAGGCAGCGTAAGTATCTGACAGGGTGGGATGAATAAATACGTTGGATGTTGGTGAGCAGTGAGCGAACCCTGCTCTCTCTTTCTTATTATTTAATAATAACGCCTATTGATTAATAAGCCTTGTGGCATTGTTGCTGCCTAAAGAGTTTTCTTGTAGTTGGCATAGTGACGTCATGTCCACGCCTCCTCCCGGCTTCTAGTTGGTAATTAGATTAGATTAGATTAGATTCAACTTTATTGTCATTGAACAGAGTACAAGTACTAGGACAACGAAATGTAGTTTAGCATCTAACCAGAAGTGCAGAGTAGTAAAGTGCAGGGTATTTACATATGAACACAGAGTATAAATATAGTGCAGGTATGTATTGAATATGCTATAGGATATATACAGTTATAGAAATATATACAGTAGAGATATGTACAGTAAGCAGCAGTGCAGGTAGATGAATGGATGGTAATAAATAAGGTCATGGTCATAAATAGTCAAAAATATTCATTAATGTGGGCAGATACAGGACAGTAGGTGGGTCACCTCTGTGTAGTGTTCAAGAGGGTGACAGCTGAGGGGAAAAAACTGTTCCTGAACCTGCTGGTTCTGGAGCGCAGGGAGCTGTAGCGCCTCCTGGAGGGGAGGAGGGTAAACAGTTTGTGTCCAGGGTGGGAGCTGTCCTTGGCAATGCTGCGTGCCCTCCGCAGACACCGCTTGGTGTGGACAGCTTCGATGGTGGGGAGTGGTGAACCGGTGATGCGCTGGGCAGTTTTTACCACCCTCTGCAGCGCCTTCCGGTCTGCGACGGAGCAGTTACCATACCAGACTGTGATGCAGCTGGTAAGGATGCTCTCAATGGTGCAGTGGTAAAAGTTCACCAGGATTTGAGGAGACAGATGGGCTTTCTTAATTTTCCTCAAAAAGAAGAGCCGCTGGTGAGCCTTCTTTATGAGGACGGAGGTGTTCAGAGCCCAGGAAAGATCATCGGAGAGGTGGACCCCCAGGAACTTGAAGCTGGAGACACGCTCGACCTCAGCTCCGTAGATCTGGATGGGAGTGTGTGTGCCTCTGTTGGTTCTCCTGAAGTCCACGATGATCTCCTTGGTCTTTTTGGTGTTTATGGCCAGGTTGTTGTTAGTGCACCAGGTCGCCAGGTGCTGGACCTCTTCCCTGTAGACTGTCTCATCGTTGTTGGTGATGAGACCGATCACAGTTGTGTCATCTGCGAACTTGGTGATGATGTTGGAGCCATGCACTGGTTTACAGTCGTGGGTGAAGAGGGAGTAGAGGAGAGGGCTCAGCACACAGCCCTGTGGGACACCAGTGTTCAGGGTGAGTGTGGAGGAGGTGTGGTTGTCTAACCTGACAGACTGAGGTCTGTTGGTCAGAAAGTCCAGAATCCAGTTGCAGAGAGAGGAGCTAATGCCGAGGTTGCACAGCTTGGTGATGAGACTGGAGGGGATGATGGTGTTGAATGCTGAACTAAAGTCAATGAACAGCATTCTCACATAGGTGTTTTTATTGTCCAGGTGGGAGAGGGCGGAGTGAAGTGCAATGGAGACGGCGTCATCAGTACTCCTATTCTGGCGGTAGGCGAACTGGAAAGGGTCCAGGGTGGGTGGTAGGCTGGTTTTGAGGTGAGCCAGGATCAGTCTCTCGAAGCACTTTGTGATGGTGGGGGTTAGTGCAACGGGGCGGAAGTCGTTGTGGTTAGTAGCAGCTGAGTGTTTCGGCACAGGCACGATGGATGTGGTCTTGA
Source organism: Centropristis striata (assembly GCF_030273125.1). NCBI lineage: Eukaryota > Metazoa > Chordata > Actinopteri > Perciformes > Serranidae > Centropristis > Centropristis striata. The sequence continues at coordinate 16,029,062 of NC_081519.1, read as the reverse complement.
AGCACGTGGGGACGACTGCTTGGGCCAGGGACAGGTTGAAGATGTTGGTCAGGACGTCGGTCAGCTGTCCAGCACAGGCCCTGAGCACACGTCCGGGGATGCCATCTGGGCCAGCAGCCTTACGTTCGTTGGTCCTGCTCAGTGCAGCACACACATCAGCGGGGGAGAGTGTGAGTGGTTGGTGGTCTGCAGGGAGCACAGCCTTGATGGCTGCCTCCTTGTTCTCCCTGTCAAAACGAGCATAGAAGTTGTTAAGTTCGTTTGACAGGGAGACACCGTCTGTTTGTGGGGTGGTGTTGGTGGTTTTGTAGTCTGTAATGGCCTGGATGCCTTGCCACATGCGCCGGGGGTCGGAATTGGTGAAGTGCTCCTCGATCCGTAGCTTGTAGCTGTGCTTGGCCTTCTTAATGCCCCTCTTCAAGTTGGCTCTGGATGCGCTGTAGGCCTGATCATCACCAGATCTAAAAGCAGTGTCACGTGCCTTCAGCAGGAGGCGGACCTCCCGGTTCATCCATGGCTTCTGGTTGGGGAATGTTGTTATTAGTTTTTGGGTGGTGACACTGTCTATGTTGGTGCTTATAAAGTCCAGAACAGAAGAAGCATAGATGTTAATGTCCGTGTGTGAGTCCAGGGTGGCCTGAGTGGCAAAAACACTCCAGTCCGTTTTCTGGAAACGCTGCTGAAGTGTCGAGTCTGCTCCCTCTGGCCACACTTTAACAGTCTTTACAGCGGGCTTCACACGTTTGATGAGTGGAGTGTATTTGGGAAGAAGAAACAAAGAGAGGTGATCAGATTGTCCGAGGTGGGGGAGGGGGGTGGCTTTGTAAGCCTCAGCCATGTTGGTGTAGACATGGTCCAGGGTTTTGTCTCCTCTGGTGGGGCAGGAGACGTGCTGGTGGAATTTGGGGAGTACAGTCTTCAGGCTGGTGTGATTGAAATCACCAGCAACAATAAAGGCTGCCTCAGGATGCAGAGTTTGCTGTTTGCTAATGGCAGCATGCAGTTCTTTCATGGCATGTTTGGCATTAGCATCTGGGGGGATGTAGGCTGCAGTCACAACAGTGGATGTAAACTCTCTGGGTAGATAGAAGGGTCTACACTTAGCCATGAGACACTCTAGGTTAGCAGAGCAATGACTCTCAATAGTAGCAGTGTCCGTGCACCAAGCTTTGTTTACATAAATGCACAGTCCCCCACCTTTGGTCTTGCCGGAGTCATCAGCCGTTCTGTCCGCCCGGAGTACGCAGCGCCCCGATAGCTCAATCGCGCTATCGGGGACGCCACTGTTGAGCCATGTCTCGGTGAAGATCATGATGTTACAGTCCTTAATCCAGTTGTGGGAGATGATCCGCAGCCGCAGCTCATCCATCTTGTTTGACAGAGACCGGACATTGGCGAGGAAAATGCTGGGTAGTGACAGCCGATGAGGAGTTAGACTTAGCTTAGCCCTTAGCCCTCCTCTCTTCCCCCGCCTTTGTTTACGGTCTCGACGCCGCCTGCGAGCGCTTCCGGTCGGCGAATCTGGGTTGGTAGCCTCCGATGATTTGGCGACCTCCGGTATGAGCCGAAGATCGCCGAAAAAAGTGTGCACATTATGAGCACGAATGTCCAGGAGCTCTTGTTGGCTATAGGTGATATGTGCAATACTGTTCTGAGTGAACAGACTTGAAACAAAAAGACAGAATACTACTGATTTGCAGAATCTGGAGAGACACTGAGCCTCGCGTTGTACTCGCGCCGCCGCCATAATGGAGTTGTGCTCACAGGAATGAAAACCTGCATTATAAAAACAGACTTGCCTTAATGACTGTAGCTTTACATAATGCCATACTGACTGACTGTTTACTCTAATAAATGTTCTTTTAATTTTTTTTATTGTATTTTTGCTATTTTCCCCTTAATTCGGCCACTGGCGCTTAACCGTCATCCTATATTTTGTGTAGGCAACACACAACCTTAAATGTTGTCCATCTGTCATTGTAGCCATTATGGAGTTAGCTGATAGTCTCAGTGACTGTAGCTTACCACTTCCTCTTGGCAGAGCCACCCCTGACAGCGCCTCCAGCACGGAGCTCTTCCCCGAGCTTTGGTCTCCGATGACGGCGATAGCAGGCAGCGCCAGGTCCTTCTCTACTCCCAGAGAGCGGAGAGAGTCAATGAGGTCAATGCAGGGACGCACCTTCTCCTCATACTGTTGGTTCAGAGTGCTCATGATGACTACTGTAAATTAATTTTCTTTAATAAAAAATAAAAAACCTAGTTAAAAGTCCTTTTCTCTGAAATGAGTTTTGTTCGTTACGAGTCAAGCAGCTGCTCGGATGTAGAAACGTGTGTGGCAGCTGTGGAAACGTCAGGGATGCAACCGAAAGTTAGGTTTCGTTTCCTTAACTTTCATTTACCGAGCAAAGAGTCTTCTTCTGAGGAAATGAACACCTATAGTCAGGGCCGGTTCTAGCCCATTGGCTGCCCTAGGCGATATTGAGATTTTGCGCCCCCCCCCCCCCGAACCACATCCATTCCATGTATTCATTCTGATATAGGTACACTATGTTATATGTATTATGCTGTACACTAATATTTGATACATGAACTACAAGCAAGGTAATGGTCTCAGAACATTTTTATTTTTAGAAACTTTGGAACTTTACCAACAACAACTGAATTGAAAATACGAATAAATAAATAAATGAGAAAACACAGATCTTCATCAAATTAAGAATTGCAAAGACTGAAAATAAATAAAATGTAGACATACAAATGCAATAAAAATAAACATAAAAATGAAATTTAAATGTATTTATATTTGATTCATGAACTACATACAGGCAATATAATGGTCTCAACATTTTAATTTTTAGAAACTTTGGAACTTTACCAACAACAACTGAATTGAAAATAAGAATAAATAAATGAGAAAACACAGATCTGTTGATTGTAAAGACTTTTTAAAAAATGTTTCGTTAATCAATGTTGTGAAAACAAAGATGTATGGTTAAGGGCGCCACAAGGGGCGCCCCCTGCCAATTTGGCGCCCTAGGCAGCCGCCTTGGTGGCCTGTAGGAATAACCGGCCCTGCTTATAGTAACACCTCTTATAATAATTACAATAATCAAGCAGTAGCCTGACAGGTGGCCAGGTAAGATTCTGCTGCATTTGCTAGATGTAGGCTACATACTTCCTGTGTAGTGTAGTGTCATTTAAACTGCCCCAGTCTCCTGTAATATCCACAGTATCACCTTGTGACATTCTGATGTTGTTCATTTTCACAAAGTCGAATATCAAACTTATCCTCTCCCTCTTCATTCCAGCCAGGGCTGGATGAGCCTGGGAATTCTCGGGGCAACAATGGGCTGTGTGGATTATTAGGTTTTAATAAATCAATTAAGCCCAAATATGCTGTATGGTTGGTAAAATACATAGTGTAAGAAAAATGCATACAATATGAAAATAATACAGGAATTATTTTTAGGGCAGGGTTCCTCTTTTAGATGGGGCCTCAAGATAAGGTAATAATGCTGGTGCCTCGTGATTTAATATTAAAATGTGCTTTGGAGGTAAGACAAAGTGTCCTTCAATTCATTATATTATTAGGGCCTCGGGGCAATCGCACCGAGCACTGGTCCCATACAGCAATAGCTGCAGGGACCAGTGCTCGGGGCAAAGCCCCGAGCACTACTGTTATACTGTACTGTTATACTGTATACTGTTATACTGTGTTATACTGTTATACTGTGGATTTCTTATGAAAATTTGTCTTCTCACTCACAATCCTCTGGTAAAGCTGTCAGAGTTATAATTTGGGCGTACGACGCAAAGATGCGCCACCAAAACCACCAACAGCCTCATTGGGTCCCATATTAAAAACGCAGGAAGATTTCGGAAAAAGTGAGATTTAACTGTTTTTTTAGATCGCTCTAACAAAGCTATTTTTTCATTTTTCTTAAAAAAAAAATATATGTAGAGGTTCAGGAAGAACTCAGGACGCTCAAAGTGAAGTCGGATCAATGATAGGTATTACGGTTTTGCCAAAAATGCTTTCTGTTCGAGGCCAGAAATTTCACTCTGCCCACCTCTGGCTGCTTTCACTCTGCCAGAAGATTCCACAGCTGTTAATTCCGTTGATTGCTCTGCTCTGATTGGTCGACCCAACGCTTTGATGTTTTGATGTGATTACAGTTAAAGATACACGCACGCACACACACACACACACACTGGTCATTTAATGTAATAACAGTTAAAGATACACGCACGCACACACACACCGGTCATTTAATGTAATATCAGTTAAAGATACACGCACGCACACACACACTGGTCATTTAATGTAATATCAGTTAAAGATACACGCACGCACACACACACACTGGTCATTTAATGTAATAACAGTTAAAGATACACGCACGCACACACACACTGGTCATTTAATGTAATAACAGTTAAAGATACACGCACACACACACACACACACACACATACACATATGCGCACTCCTCCAGATACAAATGTTTCACACACACACATTTTGAGGTTAAAGGGCATAGGTTGCTGTATAAATAAATACTTGAAAAGGAATAGTATCATAACATTACTAGTATTAATTGTTTGAAATCTCTGAAGAATCTCATCATAGTGTACACACACCGGCAGTAGCCGCCGTGGCCCTTTCAAAATTTCCCCCAGAGGAAATTTTCTAGTTATTATTATTATATTACAAATTATTTACTACATGGTGAATTAGGAGCTCCTTTTTCTTGGACTTCATTTCTGCCTTAAAAACTGTAATTCCCAACAGACTAGTGTCTAAACTCCTGTTCCTGAACACTACCATTTGCTACTGGACCCTGGAATTCCTGACTGAGCGTCCCCAAGCTGTCAAGTTCATCAAGCATACATCCTCCACCTTTACTCAGTAATCAAGACCTGACTTCAGTCTTAAGGACTCAGTTTGTACACTCTAAAATAGGCTGATGTTTAAATGTATTTCATATAATTTATGCATTTTGCACAACTTCTTGCTTGCATGCACAGCAGCAAGTTCCACACTAATCAGGAGAACAATTAACTGGTACAACTGGTCACGAGTTATCGGCTGAAATATCTCAATGCACCATTTATTTATGTACTTAATGTGTTGTCACATTAAAGCCTTAAATATCATTTTGAAGCACTTGTAGTTCACTTGAGACTTGAGATTTTCCATTGTATGCTTTATTCTACTTCCTTCCTCAAGCAGGAGGTTGTCAGCTTTAAAGTAATGTGGCGCAGCATGTCACCAAACAACTGGCAACCCATCAGAGCTGCCACACAAAACATGGTCTTCTGTGGGCACCAGTACAGTTAACCACACGCACTGGCCTGATAGATCGCTAGGAATACAACTGAATGAAAAATACAAAGGTTCATGCCCACTCTAATTACAATAACATTGCTGTCAAAAGGAAAAAAATGTTTTATTTTTAATTCAGTTGCAAGATAACAAGAGCTTTTTTTCTTTCTATTATTATTATTATTATTCTTTTTTTTTTTTTTTATCCCACGATTTTGTAACCCATTTTATTTATCACCCAGTTTGTCCTATCTATCTTGATCCTGAGCGCTACCTCGTCCCTGTCGGTCTGGGGAGAGCCCTGAACTGAGCACATGCGATACATGTGGAGTTGCGGACCGCTTCTTGACACCTGATGGGGAGATTCCCCAGTGGGACGTAGCACGTTGGAGGATTATTCCCACCCGTTCCTCCCCCCCCCCCCCCCATTGATCCTGCAAAGCAGTCCTCTGTATGCCAAAGTCATAATCTTCCTCCAGCAGGTAATACATATCTTGTGCTTGCTGAGTTACCTGCAGCATCTCCTTCTGCAGCTGGATGGCAGACTCCTGCAAGATGTGGTAGCGGATCACTAGTGGGATCTGGTAAGCCAGATGTTGGCTGGCAATCTGAAGGAAGAAAAATAAATCAAAAGTTTGACAGAAGAGGACAAAGAGTTTCTGAAAAACACACCCTCTGTCAAACCTTGCCGTTAATGCTTTTGATCATTAATGATTGCCCTGAATTAAAACTTACTTTGTAATATGATTTAATGTGCAACATAATTTCCTGAAGTGTTGTATGATTATCCACGTGGTGCACAATATTCTTTCCTTTCAGTTTGTCTTCATCCTCCTCTCTCTTGCTCTCACTCAAACTGCTGCTGTAGGTCCTGTCCACAGAGGAAACAAGCAGCTCCATCTTGAACTGGGTTCTCAGCATGGATTCAGCAGTGGGCAGCAGTTTTCTCATTATGTCTTCAATCTTTGCCTGGAAAATAAGATTTCAGTCAGTCTGAACAATGCCAAAAGAATAATGTCTTATTTAAATTTGACAGCCAAAATAATGACGATGACTATCCAATCATAAGAGTGTCACTATCAAATTCGTAGACTACCTTGGCTTTTTTCACAAGGTTAGGAAATCCACTGAAGCTGCTTTCAGCCAGTTGTTAAACGCCTTCCTCACAGCATCTAGGGAAAAAATGGAAATAAGATACAGAAGCTTGTTTTCCACTTCACTGGCGTTTACATGGTAAAAAAATAAATACAACTGGAATAATAAATAAAAACACATTCAGGGTCCGCCGACCTGTGGGCCCACCCCCCGCAGAGTAGGGCATAGGGGTCGGGTGCAGTGGGAGTCGGGCAGCAGGCGAAGGTGGGTACCTGGGCGTGCTGACCCCCGGGTCCAGCGGCTAGCTCTGGGGACGTGGAACATCACCTCGCTGGCGGGAAAGGAGCCCGAGCTTGTGCGGGAGGTGGAGCGTTATCAGCTAGAAATAGTTGGGCTCACCTCCACACATAGCGTGGGCTCTGGAACCAAACTCCTGGAGAGAGGCTGGACTCTCTCCTTTTCCGGAGTTGCCCAGGGTGAGAGGCGCCGGGCGGGTGTGGGGATACTCACAAGCCCCCGGCTGAGCGCCGCTGTGTTGGAGTTCTCCCCGAGGAACGAGAGGGTCGTCTCCTTGCGGCTGCAAGTCGCGAGGAGAAGGTCTATGACTGTTGTTTGTGCCTATGCACCGAACAGCAGTTCGGAGTACCCGGCCTTCTTGGAGTCTCTGGGTGGTGTCCTGGAAGGGGTACCGCCTGGAGACTCTGTAGTTCTTCTGGGAGACTTCAACGCTCACGTGGGCAACGATGACGGTACCTGGAGGGGGGTGATTGGGAGGAACGGCCTGCCCGATCTGAACCCGAGCGGTGTTTTGTTATTGGACTTCTGTGCTAGTCACGGATTGTCCATAACAAACACCATGTTCGAACATAGGGTTGCTCATAAGTGTACCTGGTACCAGAGCACTCTAGGCCAAAGATCGATGATTGATTTCATTATCGTATCGTCAGATCTGCGGCCGCATGTTCTGGACACTCGGGTGAAGAGAGGAGCAGAGCTGTCAACTGATCACCACCTGGTGGTGAGTTGGATCAGGTGGTGGGGGAGGATGCTGGACAGACCTGGCAAACCCAAACGTGTAGTGAGGGTGAACTGGGAACGTCTAGCGGAGGCCCCTGTCCGCAGGGTCTTCAACTCACGCCTCTGGAAGAATTTCTCCAACATCCCGGGTGAGGTTGGGGACATGGAGTCCGAATGGGCCATGTTCAAAGCCTCAATTGTTGATGCGGCTGGTAGGAGCTGTGGCCTGAAGGCCGTCGGTGCTTGTCGTGGCGGCAACCCAAGAACCCGCTGGTGGACACCAGCGGTGAGGGAGGCCGTCAAGCTGAAGAAGGAGGCCTTTCGGTCTTGGCTGGCCGAGGGGTCTCTGGAATCAGCAGACAGGTACCGTTCGGCCAGAAGGGCTGCAGCTGCGGCAGTCGCGGAAGCAAAAACTCGGGTATGGGAGGAATTCGGGGAGGCCATGGAGGAGGACTTTCGGTCAGCCTCAAAGAGGTTCTGGAAAACCGTGGGGCGGCTCAGGAAGGGAAAGCAGGGCTTGGCCCAAGCTGTGTTCAGCGGGGGCAGAGACCTGCTGACCCGACCTGTGGATGTCGTCGGACGGTGGAAAGAACACTTTGAGGAACTCCTTAATCCAGCCAACACGTCCTCTGTAGAGGAGGCAGAGTCTGAAGACTCAGGGGAAGACTCACCAGTAACCCTGGCAGAGGTCGCCGAGGTAGTCAAAAAGCTACCCAGCGGCAAGGCGCCAGGGTTGGATGAGATTCGCCCTGAGATGCTGAAGGCTCTGGACACTGTTGGGCTGTCATGGTTGACACGCCTCTTCAGTGTCGCGTGGAGGTCTGGGACAGTGCCAGTGGAGTGGCAGACTGGGGTGGTGGTTCCCATTTTCAAAAAGGGGGACCGGAGGGTGTGTTCCAATTACCGTGGAATCACACTCCTCAGCCTCCCCGGAAAAGTCTACTCCAGGGTGCTGGAAAGGAGGCTCCGGCCGATTGTCGAACCTCGGATTCAGGAGGAACAATGCGGCTTCCGTCCTGGCCGTGGAACAACGGACCAGCTCTTTACCCTTGCGAGACTTCTGGAGGGGGCATGGGAGTTTGCCCATCCAGTCTACATGTGTTTTGTGGACTTGGAGAAGGCCTACGACCGTGTCCCTCGGAGAGTGTTGTGGGGGGTACTGCGGGAATATGGGGCACCGGGCTCGTTGCTACGAGCTATCCGGTCCCTATATAACCAAAGTGAGAGCTGTGTCCGCATACTCGGCACAACGTCAAACACGTTCCCAGTGGGTGTTGGCCTCCGCCAGGGTTGCCCCTTGTCTCCGATTCTGTTTGTGGTTTTCATGGACAGGATCTCAAGGCGCAGCCAGGGGGAGGAAGGGATTCGGTTTGGTGACCTAAGAATTGCATCTCTGCTTTTTGCAGATGATGTGGTTCTTTTGGCTTCATCAAGCCGGGACCTCCAGCACTCGTTGGGGCGGTTTGCAGCCGAGTGCGAAGCGGTTGGGATGAGAGTTAGCACCTCCAAGTCTGAGGCCATGGTTCTCTGCCGGAAAACGGTGGACTGCCCCCTCTGGGTGGGGAGAGAGGTACTGCCTCAAGCGAAGGAGTTCAAGTATCTCGGGGTCTTGTTCACGAGTGAGGGTAGAACGGAGCGTGAGATGGACAGGCGGTTTGGTGCATCGCCAGCAGTGATGCGGGCGTTGTACCGGACCGTCGTAGTGAAGAAGGAGCTGAGCCGGAAGGCAAAGCTCTCGATTTACCGGTCCATCTACGTTCCAACCCTCACCTATGGTCACGAACTTTGGGTAGTGACCGAAAGAGCAAGATCGCGGATACAAGTGGCTGAAATGAGCTTCCTCCGTAGGGTGGCTGGGCTCATCCTTAGAGATAGATCGTTAGAGGTGTTCCGGGCACGTCCAACTGGTAGGAGGCCCCGGGGAAGACCCAGAACACGGTGGAGGGATTATATCTCTCACCTGGCCTGGGAACGCCTCGGGGTCCAGGAGGAGCTGGACGTTGTGGCTGGGGAGAGGGACGTCTGGAATGCCCTGCTTAGCCTGCTGCCCCCGCGACCCGGCCCCGGATAAGCGGAAGAAAATGGATGGATGGATGGACATTACTGGGTAAATAAATTATTCAACCATTTACCTCCTATATCTTTAAGTTTCTTGACAGCTGGTTCTTCCAGCTGTTTGAGCCGATCCTTCACCATGACCTCAAAGGTCTTGTAGTTGATGTAGCCCGGCAGTTCTCTTCCACGGTACTTCTCCTCGTATTTCTCCACCTCCTTCTCAATCCTCTTGTTAACTGCAAAACACAAACATATATTTCAGAGTCCTGCTGATGGACAGCTGTAGATCAGATCAAAATGATACACACAGTTTTCTCCTGATCGGTCCAGGTGGGTGTTCCACTTCCCAAACTCTCTTCTGAGTGTTGAAAAGACATTGAGCTTGTCTCGACACTTGAGTTCCTCTCCTGTAGTCAGACTGAAGGCATCCTGAGTGAATGCTGTCACTTTCTGCAACACACACAGGTCAAAGACATTTCACACATGGTGGTAAACATTTATCTTTGTAGCAAATATATGTTATGTAGAGACGGAGCTCACTTCAATGAGGAAGACTCGTCTCTCAGCTTCATCAGATGGAGGTTCACTGCCATATTCATCCAACTCTGCCTGAGTCTCTTCTAGTTTCTCCTCTATCTGCTCTTCTATTCGAGGCAGAGATCTCTGAAAATCACACATCGGTCAAAACACGACTCACGTGCAGGATTGGGCCCAAACACAGACAATGCATGTAGAGTGGTAGAGTTCAATAATCTTTTGTTCAAGCAAGAGTGTATTAGGCTTACTAGCAGATGCAATGAGACAAATTTACCTCCATGTGATGCGACAGCTCATGTGTGAGTTTCTCAGCGAGTTTAGTAACAGTAGCATGGCCTTCATCATAGAGCGTCCTGCATGGGGGAAAAATCAAATTAAAATAGAGTACATGCTGCACAAGCTGTCAAACACTTTACCACATACATATTTTGTATACTTAACCAAAAACACTGACATACTGGAAATACACATGATCTTTAAAGAAGGCTTTCTCTCTTTCTATCACTTCAGAGAGAGACACCCCCTCTGTGATCTCCTCCTGACTCCTGCACCTGACGATCATGTATCCCTTCTTCAGGGGGATGACCTCGTTATGGACAACTGCAACCACTGTCTCTTCTGTCCCTTTGTCCACCAGGTCAGGCTTGGTCAAGATACCTGAGAGAGAGAGAGAGAGAGAGAGAGAGAGAGAGAGAAAAATCCTAAGAATAGAGTAACCTTCTTAAGAGTTGGGTGGCTCTTTTCCAGACCAGGTCTATTTACCCAGAGTCCTCTCTCCATCAGGATCCACCTCCTGTGCCATCTTCAAAGCCTCAGTGGTTGCTATGTCCACGTTGCATTGAAACAACCACCAAGATGATGATTTCTTTTCTTGTGATGTACTTCTGGATCAGTCTCTTTATCTGAAAGTATTAATTCATATCATACATCAAGTTATATGTTGTACAACTTCAGAATCACCTTTCTTTTTAAGTGTATAATGAGTACCTAATAAAACCTGTAAGATCAATGTGCTGGATTATGACCAGATTGTTACAGTTATAGTCACAATTGGAGTCTAATATAAATTCCTGGATATTAAATTTTTCTTTTTCGTGGTCCCAGTAATATTTTTCGTTGCATTCTGAGGTAGCATTTCACATGATTTTGATAAGATAAGTTTGAAACAAATAATTGAGGATAATTGTATTCATGCTACATCATCTGGGACTGTCACAGGATGCCATTGAGCCTAAAATGACTTTTTGCCATAGACATACATCCGAAAAAAGAGATGTAAGTAAATCAGCTGACACAATGTTTTTTAGTATCAGAATGAACGCTTAACCCCAAGTAGCTAGCAGAAGTCTCAAGTGCTCTTGTTCTTTGGCCCCATAGATGCATAATATCCATTGCAGGATTGGGTAATTTTATACATGTTAGCTAAGGCAGCAACTTTTTTACAGTTATGAATATGCCTACAGCAGTAGGCATATTGAGTACTAGTGAGTACTACACAAAGTCAAGCAAGATCCCTTTTCTTTCTGTGGATTTTATTTGCACCCGAGCACCAAAAAAGGCCACAGAAATTGTCCCTATTAAAGCTAATTACGTTGTGCATTGGGGACAATACACTACCTGCTCTCCAATGTTATCTGGTTGTCCCTTTACAGCCACTTTGGTGATGCTGGGCAGGTCAATGAGTCTCAGGTTTGGAACGTCAGGAGAACTGATCTCCAGACTGATGAGGTCTTCACTGACCCCAGCTATTTCATCCTGAGCTGGAGAGAGAGGAGATGATGTTGATGTTGATTACAGGATGAATTGCTGATCACTGAAACCTTTCAGAACATTCAGAAGCTCCATCAATGTTGGTTTTTGATAGTGACATTTAAGATAATCTTTCCCTCCACATCTGCAGGGTCCTCTATCACTTCCTCACAGTAGTGGTTGTTTATCTTTCCATACCACTCCTCTCCTTCTTTCCTTCTCTTCATCTTCAGTTCCAGAGGACATCTTGTCACAACGCCTAAACGAATATAGAGTGAATGACAAGAGAGGGGAAAGGTCAAATTCAATGTATTTGGTAAAGGCAGTGGGCTCTTAGATAACACTGATATCGTATTTATAAGTGGGATATAACATTTTTTTAACGTGTTCTGGGCTAAACATTTTTAAATTTTGAGCCATTGTGACATTAACACAATGGCTCAAAATGTAGTCCAGTTTCACTCCCAACTATTCAGATACCAATGCTTCGCCAAGTCTTGTGACATATGGATCTAGAACAGTGACAGTGCCTTTTTAGTGACACCGATGCATAGTGTGTGTATGAGACGCACTAGGCTTTCCAATACAAACCTACCCAAGATTTAATGAATACAATACAAAGAGCGCAAAGGTCCACTCAGGTTGGGCAGGAGGGGCAGTGTTTGGGTCAAACAAACTCCAGACGTTGAAACAGTGCTACATAATAACGTATGCTAAAAACTCAGACCCTAGATGTTACTCTGCCGGCTCCAATGACAACAAATGCACATGGCCAGCAGTAGAAAGGGGAGGGGTGCCGTCAGTGAGTCTTTTTTTACTACAGTGTTCTGAAATATACACCACAAGGCTGTAGGGAGAGCACTGGGAGCTCCAAACTACCAAGTAGGTCTGTAAGTTAACTGTTTCTTGCCAACACAGAAGTTCTATTATTTATTTTTGAAAAGCCACAATGCATGAAACAAGAACAGTAGCAGGAAACACTACTACACATATTCAGTGTGTCGCATAATGCCGAAATAAACCAGGAAGCCAGAAAATGTTTCTGCCGTTTGTGCTGCTTTTGGGTCCAGTATCAAGCTCTTCTTAATACATCCATGGATGTCATGCTACACCTTTTTATAACCTGCTGTCTTTCACTGGTAATTAAATAACAAAATGAGACAAAAGATTCTTAAAGAGATTGAGAAATCGTTTGTTCCTGTAATTCCCTTATTGTACAGATAAGCTGTAAACAGTAATATCACATTTCAATAACTTTGCAAAGGCTGCAATTATTTTTAATTATTATTTATTTTTGTACCCTATTGATTTATTTGCCTTATGGCATTCATGCTGCCTGACATTTTTTGTGATAGCATACAATTTAGCATGGTGCCCTCATTTGCACCATGCAGGTTTTTCATATTTCCGGCTCCCAGTTGGTAATTGAGTTGTGCTCACAGTAATGAAAAATAACATTATAAAACCTGACATTCCATGTCTCCGCTGTGAAGCTGCCTGACCTGTTTGACGCCTGCTACTCTCCTGCCACTGAGGTCAAGAAATCCAGTACCTGGTCACTTTGTTCTGCTTGCTTCTGGATGTCACGCCGTGTTCCTGTTTACTCACCTGCTTCATCAGTGGCTACGCCCCGGCTTCTCACAGTACGGCAGCCACTATGTGAACTTTTGTGTGTGCATGCCCATGTAACCGGCTTGTTCCTCGTTTCTGTGTTTTCCGATTCCTTACAAAATCCACAGACTTAAGCCTGCTTCACTGTTTTGAACTGTACTGCCACATACCTGTTGCTGAATTTCTTGCTGCTGCCAAGAATAAAAGCCATTATGAACTACTCCTACTGTGCTGAAATTGGGTAGATAGATAGATAGATAGATAGATAGATAGATAGATAGATAGATACATACATACATACATACATACATACATACATACATACATAGGTATTTGTCTCAGTGACTGTAGCTTACCACTTCCTCTTGGCAGAGCCACCCCTGACAGCGCCTCCAGCACGGAGCTCTTCCCCGAGCTTTGGTCTCCGATGACGGCGATAGCAGGCAGCGCCAGGTCCTTCTCTACTCCCAGAGAGCGGAGAGTCAATGAGGTCAATGCAGGGACGCACCTTCTCCTCATACTGTTGGTTCAGATTGCTCATGATGACAACTTATTGTCTACTGTAAACAATTTATGTTTAAAAAAATGCTAGTTAAAAAACGTATTCTCCAAAATGATCTTTGTCTGTTGAGTCAAGCAGTCAAGTTGGACTCTTGGACTTGGATTTGCTGACTGAGTGCCTTAAACACTTCCACAGGGAAATGTGCTGAGCCCTCTCCTGTACGCCTTTCACACCCATAACTGCCTACCTGTTCAAATAGCAAAGGATTCTTATCTTATCGTTTAAGGTTCAGGGCCACAATACTTTGCTCACTTGGTAATCAAGACCTGACTTCAGCCTTAAAGACAGTTTGCACATGCTAAAATAGGGTTTGAATATACTCATATCATTTATGCATCATAAAGCTTCTAAACTCCACTCAACTTGCAGCCACAGCAGTGTGTACGACACTGATCAGGAAAACAGTTAACTTGTACAACTGGTGAACAATTAAACGACCAGCTAGACAAGACATCGTGGCTGCTCCTATTCAGGCCTTACATGGCCCCATTGTCATACACATTAAACATGAAAGTTATAGGGTGGATAGGTTAGCATTATGCCTGGCAGGTGGCCGGTGTGCTGCAGACATGCATTAAGTTAGACAGTAGGGGAGACTGGGGACAATTGTGACAGTCTCATTCCTCCAATCAGAAACATGCTGCACATGCTCAGTAAGATCCACCACCACTAGGAAGACAGAGGACACATTTAACATCTGCTGCTGCATTTATTGATAAGAAAGCTGAAAGAAAGAGAGTGGAAAATGAGTGGCAACACATTAGCAAGTGCCAGGCAGGTGTGAGGACAGTGCCAAGCAAGTGGCATCAGCAGCCGACATAAGAGACGCCAAGCTGAATGGCACCACAGTGGACATCAGCCGGCAGCTCAGAGACGACTTCCTCAATTTGCCCTCGACTGTGGCAGGTGTAAATGGTTTGTTTCCACGACAGATCAGATGATATAAGTACGGAGCCCCAGACATGACATAGTAAAAAAAAAATTAAATTGTATTAGTATTTTGTGGCCACGAATTAACTCTGACTGAACTACTGAAGGTGTCTGTAGTGTTCTCTGGACATTTGTCCTTCAATAAAATCACAGAAGATTAAAAGTTCACTATATTATTGATCAGTCTGACGCTTACCTGCATATGAAATGTGCTATAATTGCTTTAAACCATTATGTCAACACTTTGATGATGTTTTTATGCTTGGTCCTGATTTGCTGAAGTCCAATATGACAGCTCATAGAAAACTGATTAGACAATTGCTCAATCTATTTTTACCACAGATAATATCTGGGACAGTGTCAGAGCTAAAGTCAGTTCTTGAATATAATTGTGACCGGGTGAGCCATTTCCCTCCTGGTCACTGCATGACGCTGTGCCAGCTGTGTGCAGGTTAATTGGGGCGGGGCGCGGTGTGTGGGTGTGATTAAAACAGGTGTGTTGGTCACCACTCTCCCTTTTCTGATTCTACACTGCGGCGCGTCTGGTGTGTGTGCATGTCCGTGTCTCCTCGGCGCAACATTAAGGTAGGCATCCCGTCCTAACTGCCGTATTGTTACTTTTATTTGGCCCTGGGGCTTCATCCTCCCGCTCCGTTGCAGAGGCATGGAGCGACGGTGAGCCGGAGGGGGGAAGCAGTTCGGTCGGAGCGCGTGCTTGGGTGCAGTAGAGCTCAGAGGTAGGCTGCTCTTAACTGTCTGCTGTTGCAGTTTGTCTCTCAGTGCGCTAGTTGTGACACTCTCTCTCTTTGTCGCTGTACAGCGGGGCGCTGTAACCAGCGTCTCCCACTCTCCTAGTTCTGCACTTATCCGTTTGGCGTCCTGGTGTGTATCCGGTCATCGGCCACCACGACGAGGTCTGCTGCTGTCCTGGCTCTAAGTGTGGACTGAGAAGCTCCACTGTCTCGGGTCACTCCACGTGTTCACAGTTTCGGTCCTTTGTGGACGAGCTTCAGACAAGTTAAAGCCAAGTTTGGCTCGCCTGTCGCCTGTCTTTTTAATTTTTCATAAGTCAATATTAATTTCAAAGAGTAAATATTTCGTTTGTTTAATTAGCTGTGTTTCTGTTTAGGGTTTGATTAATAATAGTTTGGGTTATTTTTCTCATATTACGTTGATAAGTATATTTGTTTCATTTTTGATTTGTTTCTATTTAGCCTAAGTTGGGTTATATTAGGATTGTGTTCTTTTGTTAATTTGTTTAGAGCCTTTTATATTTCTATTCTGTTAATTGTGTTACCCCTTTGGCTCTTTTAACTGAGATGCCCCAGATGTCCCTACACTGTGCCTGATATTAATTTGTGTTTTCCTTATTTTACTATAGGTGCTGGGTCCAAGCGAGCGGCAGCCTTCCCCTGGTGGTGGTGTTTGACACAGTTTGGTTGCAGTGCACTGGTGGTTTAGTTTGCATTTATCCCCTTTTGAGTTCCCTGCCGCCGTGGTAAGCCCAGCCCTGATTGGTATCTTTTGTTTTCCCCCGCCATTGTGGTTGCCCCATCTGGGTGCACTTGTTCCACCTTGCAACATGCTTATTTTAGTTATTTTAATAATTTTGTTAAATAAAATTGATTTACTTTGAAACCACAACCTCTGGCCCGTGTATGATTCCGGACCTGTGTTGGCCTTTGTAGGGCAATTTCCTGGGTTAGAATCCCAGGTGGCGTTGTTGGCAACTCACATTACACATACACGCATACACAAACACACTCACACCCGCTCCCGCCACATAATGTTTGAATCAGCTGAGCAACAACAACCTGCAAATCAATACAAACTAGATTCTGGTCACTGATAGGCTATGGGTTCCCTCGGCAACGCGATACATACAGTAAGCGCTACTGTAACTGCACGGCTTCGTTCGGTGGCATCATTAAACGCTGCGGCTCATATTGCCTGTGTGTTCCCTCAGCTGAGAGTCTGACACACGATGCTACTTTCAAAGGAGATGATCAGTGAAAGGCACTGTTTTAGCTGATTTCAAGCTGAAACTCTCAAAACAAAGTGTAATAACAGAATGAGGATAACACGTCTGTGAGTCGGGTGAGATGTCAGCAGATAGGCTAGACGTTGTAACAAAGTATCAAACATAGGCCTAATTAAATTGCCTAAATGCGGGATAACAAGATATTGAACAGAATAAGAAAAGACACTCACCTTAAGCACATCACGTATGCTATTGCAGTTCCTAGAGTAGAGAAGGTGCGCTCGATTTGCGTACCCAGCTGTCCAACAATGCTATTATTATTAATTAGTATTTCGTGCGCACATTATACCTACTTCGTGGCCACAAATTAGTATTTTGTGCGCACGTTATACTTATTTCCTTCCCACGAATTAATATTTCGTGCGCACTTTATAGCTATATTGTGGCCACAATCTAATTTTTTTTTTTTTATCCATGTCATGTCTGGGGCTCCGTATATAAGTCAGTTTTGTGATTTTTGTTTTTCATTCATTTCATTAGTCAGCTTGTTCCATTGTCCAACCTGCCATGTACAATGAAAATAGAAAAAGGAACTCGAGAGCCAAAAAACAGAGACCTCCTGCCTTCAAATGTTCATAGTGTGCTGACTGCATGTATAGAGAGGTAAACTCAATTTTTTTTTTTTTAAAGAAAAAAAGGCTAATAACATTCAGAACGAATAGAGGCACATAGCTAGTGTGGCTCCTTAAGTGTACATATTTCCGCCAGCAGCAGCTTCTGGTGCTGCTGTCAATGGGAGAGGTGGCCTAGGGAGAGAGTATGTACCCAAACACTCTGTAAAACAATTTATATTTAATACAAGAGAGGTTTACAGTTTTTAGATTCACATCAAAGTACATATTATGTATACATTTCAATCTATGACACATGGTTTAACAGTTCTGGACTAAAATGGTATTTTGCCCAGCAGCTAACATCATTGGCACCTAACTAATCAACCAGTTTAACTTCATATTTATAAGCTTATTACTCCCCCAACAAAATAAATGCATAGAATATATATGCAGCTTCTTCTTCTATCCATAACCTGGTTGGTTTTATGGTTTGCACTTCTGTTGTGTTGCGCTGAAGTTGTATATGTTCATACTAAAGTCGGTCAACAGAATCCGTGCCCTCGAAAGGCGCTTGTGGCGTTTCTGAAGTTCGACTCTCTTGGTTTTTATGCTAGAGTCCTCTTCAAGCAGGGCCTCTGTTTTCTCCTTCTCCTGAAGCATCTTCAGCATCTCCCTCTGCAGCTCGATGGCAGACTCCTGCAACATCTGGTAGCGGATCACCATCGGGACCTGGTCAGCCAGACGCTGGCCGGCAATCTGTGGTTCAGAGGGAGAGAAAGGGCTGAATCTGTTTATGTTACAAAGCATGAGAGCGCAGCCAGTCAGCACACAAAACGCATGTTGACAGTGTCTTGGAGAAATTGATATGCTTCAGTACTTTTGTAGTTTCTTATTGGAGAACCATATACACCAAGAGATAAACTAAGTCAAATGTCCTCATATGTGAAAACCATCTGATCACTGCAGTGTAACATTAGCTGCTGAATGTATCTAAATTGCATTCATTGGTTATAACAGTGAGCAAGTTCACGAAAAAAACAAGTCAATGACCCAACAGAGGTTAAATACCTAGGACTCCCGACCAGTCAGTATGAACCAAAGAAGCCCCTTCAAGTATCTACAACCAATTGATTCAACCCTCCTTTGATTTCCAACCTTTATTTACCTGATTACACCCATTTCTCTCTTGCACATCTAATGCAACCGTGTTAGCTCTTCTTGTATAGTGCAACATTCAGCATGGAATAATCTGACTTTATTATTTTATTTATTTATTTATATATATATATATATATTTTTACATATGAGGGCATTTTAATTACTTCGTAATAGGATTGAGCAATATGGCCAAAATCTTTTCTCCCCATACAGGTCATTTCATATCTTCATAACCATATATATCATGATTTCGCATGTTTTATGGTAATTAAATAAATAGTCAATAAATAAAGTAACTAAATGGTAAAGCCCGTTTTTGTAGACTTCTGAGTGAATCAAATTTTGAAAAATGAAAAGTACTGAGAAGTCTCAAGAGTACTGAGCAACAGTTTCAAGTGGATTTAAAAGGCAAAAATAGAATAGATTGATTTAACTACACTGGGGTATTACCAATAAAGCTGAATAAATGAATAAAAATCCTGTAAACTGCTGTTAGAAAACAATACTTTCTCACTCACTACTCTCTCCCAAGTGGACCTTTATACATCATTTTCCACCGTTATTATGCAGAGAGAACCCTGCCCTGAGATGTATTCACTGTTGTATTCTGGATAATGGAGCTTAAAGGAAGTTTGTGACTTGTTGGTAAATACTGAGGTCAATACAGAATGTAAAATGTGCCTGCTGTAAGAAAGGCACAAAATTAAAATCTACACCATGTAAATTGCACTTACTTGGTAATATGATTTAAGGTGCTTAATCATCTCTTTCAGGGTGGCCCCAGTGTCATTATTGCTCGCAGTGCTGCTGGTGCTTGTCTTCACTAGTGTAGAATTCAAAAATGCAGCTTCAGCTTCCCTCTTCCTCTTCCCTAACTTCTTGCTGTATGTGCTGTCCTGAGTGTAAACGATCAACTCCATCTTAAACTGAGTCCTCAGCATGGACTCCGCTTCAATCTCCTTCTCCTTTCTGATGGCTTCAATCTTCATCTAAAGGACATAAACATTCAGCGGTTAATATTCTACAATGTATACATGCTTGCAGTAGCAATGGCCAATGAAAATGATACCTGAGCTGTTCTGATGAGGTTAGGAAGTCCAACAAGGCTGCTCTTTGCCAACATAAACAGCTCTTTCTTCACGATTTCTAAAGAAGAAAACAAATCAATACAGACAAAACAAGATCGAATAAGAATGTACATGTTCCAGTGGCCTGCAATCACTGCAGCATCACGATAGTGTAAGACTTGCCTGCCACTTCCCTGAGTTTCATGACAGCTGGTTCTTCCAGCTGTTTGATCTGCTCCTTGACCATGCCTTCAAAGGTCTTGTAGTTGATGAAGCCCGGTAGTTCTCTTCCACGGTACTTTCGCTCATACTGAGCCACCTCTTTCTCAATATTCCAGTTGACTAGTCAACAACAAGTAAGATAGTCAACAACAACGATATTTGACTATCTTGCTCAATCCTTTACATATTAGTTAAACACATTCAAAGTTATGTAATGACAAAGCTGGTAATGCACTCACATGTTACTCCAGAGCGCTCAATGATTTCTTTCCAGACAGCAAACTCTTTTCTGAGTGTGGCAAAGATGTTTGCTCTGCCTCCAAATTTGAGCTCCTCCCCTGTGGTGAGGCTGATGGCATCCTGTGTAAACGCTGTCACTCTCTAAAACATTACAGGTTCAGAAAAAAACAGAGACGTTAAGAAGCTCAAATCAAACGTGCAGAATTCTGTAAGTATAGGCTGGCAAACTCACGTCAATGAGAAAGCTGAGACGTTCAGCTGCATCAGGAGGGGGTCCTGCACCATATTTGTCCAGCTCTGCCTGAGTACGTGCTAGTTTCTTCTCTATCTGCTCTTCTAGTCGAGGAAGAGATGCCTACAAATTAAATGTGGCAAACCTTTAACGACAGAAGTGGTTAGAGTGCGATGAACCATTGAGGTGAGGCACTGAGAAGTATACCTTGATATGATGCACCAGCTCAAGGGTAAGATTTTCCGCCAGTTTAGGAATGGTGGCATAACCTTCCTCGAACAGAATCCTACAGGAAAAACAAAATGTTACAGAGCAGAGCTCCACAACCTGTCAAACTGAATATCATTGTTTCCATAATTATATTAAAAGAATAAATTTACTGGAAATGCAGATTATCCCTGAAGAAGACTTTCTCTCGTTCTATCGCTTCACTAAGGGACATCTTGTCTTTGATCTCCTTCTGACCCCTGCACCTGACGATCATGTAGCCCTTCTTCAGGGGAATGATTTCATTATGGACAACTGCAACCACTGTCTCTTCTGTTCCTTTGTCCACCAGGTCAGGCTTGGTCAAGATACCTGAGAAAGAGAGAGTCCACTTAGTAAATTAAAGTTTGAGTGACCAGAGAGCTGGTAACCTTTCTTAAGAATTCAATCTATTTACCCAGAGTCCTCTCTCCACCAGGATCCACCTCCTGTGCCATCTTCAAAGCCTCAGTGGTTGCTATGTCCACGTTGCATGGAACAACCACCAAGCTGATGGTTTCCTGCTTTTTGATGAACTTCTGGATCAGTCCCTTTATCTGAAAGAATTCAATCACATTATATGAAAAATAATTATAAAAATATAAACTGAAAATACTATCAGCCACCCCCTATACATGGATGACAACGAGCTAGCAACGTCAATGCCAGGAATGAGCAGGGCACCGACTTATTAATCCACCTCACCAGCATCTAAAGTGAAGACATTGGGACGTTATTTGAACAGTACAAGTGCAGTCAAATGGTGGCAAAAAGAGGTATTACCATATGGCAGGATAACAGACATACAGGACATCACAAGTACCTGGGTATCCCACAGGTGAATGGAAACCATGAAAAGGAAGAAACAAAGTCAGCTACAGCCTATACCCACAGAGAGTGAGGCCGGCCCTGAGGAGACAGCTCCATGGGAAAAGTCATCAGATACCCAGCTGGAACATGAAACTGGCCATCAGAAGTACAGCACTATCCAGGATGAAACAGGATCATCTACATGTACATGCGCAAGAAGGCTGGATGAGCTGCTGAATGAGGCAAAAATCTTACCAGTGGCTAGAAAAAGCTAAATGAGCAGGCAGACACAGAGGTTCTGATCATCATAGCAGGGTGTTAGACCCTAGCTGGCCAAGTGGCCAACCAAGTGGTTGCCATAGAACAGAAACATCTGTACTGAATACAGACAGGAGTTTCCCATTTCCAAATAGGAGACACAACAAAAGGTGGTTGAGAAAAGCAGAGCTAAAATCCTGTGGAACCTCAAGTTCTGGACTGACAAGCAGGTTAATCAACCAGACATTGTGGTGGTTGGCCAGGAACAGAAAACAAGCACTAAAGGCCAGTGTAATAGAGAAACACCAAGGAGTGAAGAAGAACTATTTGTGTTTAATATAAATGCAATAACATACAGTACAACAAAACATGCCCATAGGCCTGCAGAACACACACACATTAACAGTCCAATGGAAACACCACTGCTCACTGTAAAATGGTGTTCTACTAATGCTCAGGAAACAAATGTGTACAAATCCAAAAAAAAGATTTTGGCACATTACCCCACAAAGACAGAAATTTCCTACCAGCACATTTAACACTGTCCTCACCAAGGTTATAATAGTTTTGGATATTTCATTAATTTTAGTTTTAATTTTGTTTTCAATTTTAGTTTTCAAATTCAGTTAGTTTTAATTCGTTTTTAGAGTGAGTTTGCTAGTTTTAATTAGTTTTTATTTTTTGAAAATGCTTAGTTTTAGTTTAGTTTTTATTAGTTTTAGTGTCAGTTTTAGTTTTTTTTGTAATGGGGTATATGTTGGGTGCCAGATTCAATAAGGTCACAATAAATGTTTCCTTTATTTCCTTTGTCTGATCCATCTCAGCCCCAATACGTTTATTAAGTCATAAAACCAAATAGATTAAATAGATTTCATATCAACCAAAAAGGTTTACGTATGAAAAAAGTTGACAAAGACGAAAACGAAGGACATTTTCACTATAATTTCCGTTAGTTTTGTAATCACAAAATACAGTTTCAGTTAGTTATCGTTTTTTTAAAAACTCTCGTTTTAATTTTTATTTCAGTTAACGAAAATGTTTTTTCAATTCTAGTTTTCGTTATTTCGTTAGTTTTCGTTAACTATAATAACCTTGGTCCTCACTGATGTCATATCCCTCACTGTAACATCTAGTGCGCATATCACCTCCAAATCTACCAACAACTTATCATGCTGACACAGATAACAGCAAACCAGCTTCAAAACACTAACATGGACGGACCAACATGTAATTATGAGAAGGCACAGGAATGTGCTGAATGTGTTGAACTGGTAAAAATAACTGAACAGTAACAAGAGCAAGCCTAATGCGTTGCTGTGCCAATCAATTGACTATGACAATTAGCCAGCCTGTCCATAACTGTTAAACTCCGTTAAAAGTCTTGATGCGCCAAACTTACTGTCATCAGTGCGCACATAGTGGAGCGTCACCTGCCAGTCAGAAGGGTAAAGCAGTTTTAAATTTTTCAGGCAGCAGAAACTCTCTCTTTTCCTATGCATTTGCCCCCTGGCTGCACGCACCCAGTACTGTTTGTACCTTTGTTTGTTTGTTTGGACTGTATAAATAGGTTTGTACACAAGAAACCTGTCTATACACGATACATTGATGATATAATGTAGCAAGCAAACTACACATGCTGTGTGATATTTTACTTTAAAACAAACTACTGTGCTGAACTAGCATACCTGCTCTCCAATGTCCTCTGGTTGTCCATGTACAGCCACTCTGGCGATGCCAGGCAGGTCAATGAGGGTCAGGTCTGGTACATCAGGAGAACCGATCTCCAGACTGATGAGTTTGTCACTGATCCCTGCACCTTTCCCAGCTATTCTATTCTGAGCTAGAGAGATAACATGATGTATATTCATTACAAAGAATGGAAGTCTTGATCACAAAAAGAAAAAAATCTATATTTTTAACATCCTTTCAAGCTTCTGATAGTGATATTGCTGTCTGTACCATCGTGAATCTTTTTCTCGACAACTGCAGGGTCTTTTATCTCCTCCTCATGGCCCTCGTAGCTTATATATCCGTACCACTCCTCTCCTTCTTTATTTCTCTTCATCTTCAGTTCCAGAGGACATCTTGTCACAATGCCTGAATTGTAAGAGACAAAAAGAGAGTAAAAGTCAAATTGAAATCTGGTATACTTGGTGAAATGGTGAAAAGCAACAAGATATCTCAGTCTCAAATGTTGGATTTTAAATTATTCACACTAGTTAACAGAGAATGGTCAAGGAAAAAAAGAAAATATCCAGTGAGTGGCAGTTCTCTGGGCCAAATGACGCCAGAGGTCAGAAAAGAAAGACCAAATTGGTTCAAGATGATAGAAAAGGTAATAGTAACTCAGATAACCAAGGTCTGCAGAAGACTATCTCTCTATCTAGATACACTTTGTAGCTAATAAATTGGCTGGTGAGTGTATATCTGAAAATAATATGGTCAATTCTTTTACCTGTTTTAGGTGTTTCTTAGTTATTTGGTGGATAGATGCCATGGATTAAGGAACAAGTGATTCGACACAGATTTTTTACAGGATTTCAGAATACTGTCAAGGCATTTTTTTAAATTTACTTTATTACCTTTAATCATTTAAGGAAACTGTTTAGATTATATTGTGATTTAGATTATATTAGATTATATTATTATACCAATACCTTTTAATATGGACCAGAACTTTTATGCTGTGCTGCAGTCGGCAGGCTTTGCTGTATTTTATCTTCTTTGTAATAAATTATTGAAGCATAATAACTCCAAACTACTGCCCTCACCGCAAGTCTTAACACAAGTTAGCCACTGCAACCGACATCTCTAGTACTATCAGAAATATTTTAAAATCTTTTTAAGTTCTTTAATATTTTAAAAATAAATCTGCTTGATTAGCTTCTAGTCATTCTGTAGATGTTGGTGTGCTGACAAAACATCTCCAAAAATAATTTTGTAATATTGGCCACATGGGGCGATCACCAGCAGATTTTTTTTAAGCTGTATGGCACTTATCCCTCTTTATTCTATAATTGAAATTAGGCTTCATTCATTGTACTCCAGATTAATTTCGAACATGGTTTACTATGATTATCATTTTGTTAGGAGGAAGAATAATGTAGGCTTGACCAAGAGTTTGTGGATATAACTTTTGACAATGTCAACCCTTGTTTCCTATCTTTCATTTCCTTAAAAAAAAAAAAAAAACGTCTTGACTAACTTGTGTGGCAATCATGTGGCAACAGAGTGTAAGAGTATATGAGTGGCATATGAGTTCAGGACATGAGCTCAGGACATGAGCCGCGCCCATACTTATGAAGGTAATAAGATAATAGTCCGCAAGTGCGTTACAGCGTCACTACTTCCGTTCTCTTCTTTCACAATAAGAGCTCATCTTAGAGCATTTCGCTAAAGAGCAACACCACAAAACAGCTTAGAACTAAACAAAATTGCTCACACTCAATAAAATAGCTTACAGTAGTTGTCCCAAGGTAGCGGAATGGCAAACGATTATATCATAGGACTGAGATTGAGTTTCAAATTCTTACGACTGTTCGACTTAACCACCATCCTATATTTTGTGTAAAGTCAACACACAACCTTAAATGTTGTCCATCTGTCATTGTAGCCATTATGGAGTTAGCTGATAGTCTCAGTGACTGTAGCTTACCACTTCCTCTTGGCAGAGCCACCCCTGACAGCGCCTCCAGCACGGAGCTCTTCCCCGAGCTTTGGTCTCCAATGACGGCGATAGCAGGCAGCGCCAGGTCCTTCTCTACTCCCAGAGAGCGGAGAGAGTCAATGAGGTCAATGCAGGGACGCACCCTCTCCTCATACTGTTGGTTCAGAGTGCTCATGATGACGACTTATTGTCTACTGTAAATTAATTAAGCTAAATTTGTTTTGTTCGTAGCGAGTCCACCAGCTGCTCGGATGAGAGAAACTTGAGTGCGACTGCGACAGCAGTGGATGGTTCAGGGATGCAGCGCTGAGAGGAAACGAAAGTTAAGTTAGGTTTCGTTCCTTTCTTTTATGGGACAAACAGCAAACCAGCGATGTTCTTCCAACCGGGGACGTGCAGAGGATGTTATATGTGCAGGGGTACCAATTCATAAAAGGTGATTTTTGCTGATATTCAAATAAATATATTCCTGGAACAAAAACCTTCTGAAACTCTGTCGAAGGGATATTAAAATAGATGTATTTAAAACAAACATGCATAACATGGGTGCTGGTTCAAATTCGACATTGATGAGGACACATATTAAGGTCTGGTGGTCCTCCCCCCAGGTAGGTTTGAGCGTTAGTCTTTTATTCCTGCATTCTAATGGATTTTTATGCTCTAAATTGTGCCTTTTTGCATCAATTTATGGTGAAAATGGCCTTAATTTAGGTAAGAAAAACACAACATTCATGAGCCAAATGACAACGTAAAATCATGCAAACTAATTGTAAAACCAATCCCAACAATTTTAATTTAAACTGATATATTTTCCACAACATTGAGCATGACAGTTATTATTTGAATATATTTTTATTGTGTAAAACCTATCCTTTAATATAAGACTATTATCATTTATATCTGGCTTACAACTATATTCACCATTAATCTGCATGCTTTTCTTTCTCAGCAGCCAAAAGTTTTTTATTTCCTCAAATAAAACCCACCTTATTTTCAGATCAACCCCTCAGTGAGTCGGTGCCTTGTTTCAGTTTGAACTGAACTAAACTATTGTGACTGATCTGTGTAAAAGAGAACCAAGATCTGTTTAATTCAGCAATATGTTAACAGAGTCTGGAAGTATTAAGGCTGGCGGTCATTGGACCCCAACAAATGTGTGTATATATGGAGAGCAGTGTGCTTTTGTTTTACGCATAACATAGCATAACAGGTTAGTCAGGCTAATGGGCGTTTCACAAAGATGGTTGCAGCTTTTCATTTCCCTGTCTTTCATTTCTCTAGTACAAAATTTCATGAATACACCAGTTCCTCTCGTCACAAATTTGGTGGATAGTTTAGCTTTAGTTTTGAGCCTTTATGAATGAGCCTAAAGCCAGCCCAGGGTCAATACTTTAGGTCATCTATTGTTAATTTAAGGTAAACAGATTTTTAAGTCAAATAGATAACAAATCCCACTATAATTATGACTTGAAAATTATAGTGGCAAAATATAAGTGACACGAGGCATAAAACATAAATTTAAATATTTTGTCAATCAATCTATTTTTATCAGTTGTTCTGAGGTGGATTTTGATCCAGATACTGTGGAGAATACGGTTCCCAGAAGATCAGAGGTCACGGTCCATTGGAGGAGTCAACCTGATGAACTAAGGAGCTAAAAAGACAAAGCAAATGCTGCAGGAGGATAAAAATATCCAAAGGACACAAACTGGCAACCCAACAGTTATTTATATTGATTTCTTATAACTGATCTACAAAGCATTAGTAACTCATTTAGCCTTTATTATACAACCCAGATTCCCACAAAATTGGGACATCGTCTAAAATCTGAATAAAACAGAATCTGATCATCTCTTAATCCTTTTTGACAAATAGTTAAAGAAAATTGTACAAAGACAATACATCTTGAGTTTAAACTGATTTTTGTTTTTAAATATATATGTCAAATGTGACTCATTAGAAAATGATATGTTCAACTCACTGTGATTGTGTAATGTTCAAAAACTTGCTCAGCTGTGACAGTCATGAGTAATTAACAGTATGAGGTACAAAGGAACAATATGTTAGCAGGTAATCCAGCTAGATCAGTAGTAGTAATCTACTATGTGTACTTAAATGACCAAATCAAGGACAGAGGTTTAATTGAATAGTTTTTTTCATTTATTATACAAACTTATTGATATTCATCATGACATCCTGTTAAAGGTGTGGTGATGAGACTGGAACTATTAAGGCTGGCAGTCACTGGCAACCAACAAGTATTTGTGCATAGCAGTGTGCTTCTGTTTTACATATAACAAGTTAGTCAGGCTGGGCGTTTGGCAGATAAGTTTATGGATACGTGTCATAACACCCTGTTAAAGGTGTGGTGATTACCATCTTCTCAGTCACATACCCAATCTTATAAGAGGAGGCGCACCACAAACATAAAGCTATGATATACTTATATTTGATATAGCTGGTATCACAGTGAACCTCTGATTTACTGATGCATTATGTACACACCAATGTGCAATGTTGTAGCTGTTATTGTGGTGCTAAAATCTATCATAATATGCAACGCTTGACAATTTAAACAGTTCATCACATTCATATTTGTAATGTGAAAATATTCATCTGCTCAGCACAGCTGTCAGATAGATTAGTGGAACAGAAAATATTTCCTGATGAAATCCAAAGGCGTAAAGGTATCTCAAAAAATAGATATTTATTTTTTAAAAGTTTATTGTAGTTTTTTCACTGGACATGTAGACGTGTCATACGTGCGGGCCATAACCTGATGCTAGTCATCAACCTCACTCAAAATAAATAAAATATGGAAAGCCAGCACTCCCAAAAAACAATCAAATGAGCCGAGATTCCATAACAGCTTGTCAGGGCAAAAGTCGTGAAAAAAATGTAAGTGCAAAATTATTGTTTACATTGTCTCGCATGTAGTTTAATGTAAACAACTTTAGAGGCCCATCAATGTAAAACAAACATAAACAAATATCAAATCTGTATTTGCTGTGGAGATAATAAAAAAAATTACTGTCTTATATGATACTGTCACTATCTGGATGGTGTATACAGTATTTCAAACGATCACAAGGACGACTTGTAACCCATTCGGTCCTCTGCATGGATCTTCAGATGTGTGTTTAAGTTGCTCTTCCTTTTAAAGCTTTTCCCACACACCACACACAAATGGGGTCTTTCCCCCGTGTGTGTCACCCTGTGAGTCTCCATGTCGCCTTTTCGATTGAAGCGCCGGCCACAGTCGGTGCACTGGTACGGCCTTTCCCCCGTGTGGATTCTCATGTGCAAAGTCAGCGCTCCACTCTGTCTGAAGTTCACGCCACATTCCCTACACTGGTACGGTTTCTCTCCGGTGTGGATTCTCACATGATCCTTCAAATGGCCCGACTCTTTAAAGCGTTTACCACAGATGGGACAAGTGTGTCTTCTCTCCTTGATCAAATCA
Organism: Centropristis striata; assembly: GCF_030273125.1. Lineage (NCBI taxonomy): Eukaryota > Metazoa > Chordata > Actinopteri > Perciformes > Serranidae > Centropristis > Centropristis striata. Next base: position 16,000,222 of record NC_081519.1, on the reverse strand, counting down.
TTTACGTCCTCTTCAACTCCAATGCCATCCCTTTCCTCATTGTGGAAGGTAGAATTGCGCCTTTTCTTTTGCCGCATCCCTGTTGGTGTGAGCTCCTTAGTCCTTTCTCCACTCGTCACACCCTCTGTATTCTCTCTATTGTCACTTTGAGCTGCAGGATTGTCTGGATTGACAGAGTAGAAAGGCTGAGTAACTCTAGTCAGTCCAGACAGTTTGCAGCCTTCTTCTTCAGCTTCTCTTATATTTTCCTCTGTGGTGTAAAATGTTTTGATCTGAGGAGGACCTGGGTCATTATGGTCAGGGGGACAGGGGCTCTCGTCTTGTTCAGGGTACGGCTGCTCATCAAACCCTTCCTGCTCATGGTGAGTGGTCTCAAGTGGATCTACAAGGACAAAGATGTGAAAGTATACTACATTTTACAAAAAACCTTTTGTTTAATACACAAACATACCAATAACTATGTCTCATTTCACCCTTTGTTAGTGTTATCTTGTGGTTAATTGCATGCAATGAGAACAACATTCATGACAATAACTTAATATGAAGCAGTTTAGTTTTTTGCATTGCCAAATGGACATGCTACCCAACAAACACAATCAAATTTCTCTGTGTAGAGACCATTTTCAGTGTTTTACTACACTCCAGCACACACATGGATATACAGTGGAAACCGCTAATAGAGTCGGTTAAAAAATATGAACTGCGGGCCAGAACTGGCCCACCAAAGTGTCAAACCTGGCCCGCAGGATGACTGCAAAGTGTGAAAATGAATGAAGTGTGAAATTCAATGAATGGAGTACTCCCATTTCTCCACTGGGGGGTGTGCTGTCCTAGAGTAATAGGTCCTATGCTGGATACACTGTTACAATTCCTGTGTGCTTATGTACAGGCTACGTGACACAACACCTTCAAACTAGGCTGTTAATGCAAAAGCCTCAGTTGGAAAATGTCTTTGTCCAAAAGCTGATAAGCAGATTGAGTGATGGATTTTCCAAGAAAGAAGAACCAGTCTCTATTTTTCTGGGAAACCAGTGTGCTACGTGTTTTCACTGCACCTTTCAGCACTCAAATAATATAGCATTCGGTGCCACAAAGACACTCTTCATGCTGAAAAATAAAAGGACTTGCAAGGACAACTGACAACAAAGAAGATAAACAAATTGTTGTCAGGTTTGAGGAAACAGCAGTCATGTTAAAGACAGAAAGGATTTCGGATCAATTTCAGTATGTTTGAAAACCCTGTTGTGATGTTTTCAGAATGTACTTTTTTTTAAATTATAATGATCACTGTTACAGTCATCAACCACTTTTATGAATCAAAAAGCTTTGGACAGAATCTTTTCCTTGCAAATTGGCTTTAAATATTTCGGTTGGACTAATCAAGTAGTCTGCATAAGTTGTTCATTTAGGGTCTTTTTGTGCAAGACAACAAATGTTTGTTAAAACAAAGCTGATTTTTTTTTTTTTTACTTTACTCCAATGATACTTTGCCTCATAGTCTGTGTTTTTAAAACTTGTGGTTGGTTTTTATGTCTATTTTATAAACAGCACAATACTATTTTAGACTATAGTCTATAATGATTTTAACTACAGTAAAGTTATACTTTATATATACACAATACGTCTACTTACAGTGTATGTGAATTACACACTAGTCATTTAATTTGTACAGTCATTTGAAAAGGGTAGAAGCTGTAAAACAGTCAATTAAATTCAATTAATACCAAGCTGTTTTTTATTACCTTAAATGTATGTAAATATGTAAATTAGATGTTATCTGAATCAAAATAATCAAATGCAGCTTTAGTTTTGCTAGTCTGTGTTTTAATCCAGTCCTCTCCTCACCTTTCAGGGTTTCTCGCTTAAGTCCCGAAGCCTCTGGGTCTATTCCACAGGAGATCTCAGCCTCTCTGGTCGATGGAGATGTTATTAACTCATCAGCAGGCTCAGCTTTGATATCAGCTGTTTTTTCAGCAGTTAATATTTCGTAGAGGCGTAAGGGCGGCTCCTCGTGACCTTCTCTTCTCACAAACTGAGGGGACACAGTGGGATCACACTGCTGCCTACAGGACGGCCCTCGCTCATCAGCCCTCTGGTCGTGCTCCTCTTTAATATGCAGGGGGCTCGAGTGGTCCGGGCTCACATCTGGGGTCCACTCCTCCACATGGCACCACTCAGGAGACACCTCATTATCACAGCGGAGAGGACTGACCTGATGAGCTGCTGAATGACAGGACAAGAGAGAGCATTAGGGAGCTGGTGATCAAACAAAAAAAATCCATAACTTAAGGTCACATTTAGGTCTAAAATGTATAATTAATTCTTAGTTTTAATCCATGCAAAATCATCTGAACCACACTTTATGGATTTATAGAACATGCCCATCATGATGAATGACACAATTTCGCACTGAGCCATAATTTGATATCAATATCTCAAAAACAGAAGACTCATCCACAACACCTCATCTCATAAAACTCTAAATTTAAAGAATGCTGAGTCTTAATCACTATCCACACACCTGATCTGTTTAATTTGACTTGAGGCCAGAGCACCAGTGTTCTCAGGTGATCTATCTCCTGCTTGGACCGGCTGATTTCTCCCTGGCACTGTGTCAGCGTTTTCTCCACCGCCCCGAAGATCTCCACAGCCGCTGCTGACAACCGCTCAGAAATAAACGAGTTTAGATGCTGGAGAGTGGACATGTCTGCCCGGATGCTTTCAGTGTGTGACTTCCTTGTTGTCCACGGCTTCAGTACTCAGACTGACAGACTGCTGTCGCCTCCTGCTGGCCACTCAGGAGACTGCACACTGTGGTTTCACTTCAGGTGCCCATCAAACAAACGTCCGTCTATAATAAAAAACAATGTTTTGAATTCTTAAAGACATCTGGTGGGCTATCTACCTGCAGGAGAATATAGCATAGCATCTCATGCAATATATGCATGTTGCAAGGCAGCATGTGTCTATTTCACTGAATGGCATTAATATATAGAAATAAATAACAATACATTTTAAGACATATGATACACTTCCCTGCAATTAATCGAAGCAAACACTAATAATAATCACTTTGAGAGCATATTCTCAACATAAAGTATGTGAAGTGCATTTTAAAATGATACATTTCACTTTTTAAAAAAGATATAGGAATTATTCATGAATCCTGTGTCTTCTGTAATAGTGGCCCACAAACAATTTTACATGTGTTTTATGAATGGATTTATGTTAAATCCTTCCTGATTTATGTTGTGTATTTGACATGTTACATTTTTTTACAGAAAACAGATGCTACTTTTTATTCTGGCAAATTATATTTATTTTAAATCTTCTCATTTTGCATGCAAGTTTTATAATACACATGGTCAGAAGGGAAACCTAACATTCACCAGTTCAAGCATGAAATTAAATTTTTTTACTTTAAAACAAACTAAATGTTGTTTAAAGCATAGGGTAATGTGGCAGCTTCTAATGTTACGATTCACAGATACTTTAACTGAAATGAAACAGTTTGATGGCATGGTCCATCCCTCGTTCACTATATATATATATATATATATATATATATATATATATATATATATATATATATATATATATATAAAAACAGACGAGATAGGAGGTTTTACCAATCTGCAGGAGTCAAATGTCACCTTTCTAAATTCAGATAGTCAAAATCATCACAGATGTTCCTACCGACAAGTTCTCATCTTGCAATAAGCCATGTGGCAATGGTATCATCATGGCCAACTTCCAATTATTAACAGTCATTCTTCTCAATCCTCTCAGTTATTAGTACACATTATATTTGGATGCGATGCGCTAAAGAGCACAGCTACAGACCAGTCCCATGGAGTAGATGCACTGCAGCCACAAGGTGGCCTCATTATTACAGTTTACATTTTTTCTATAGGCTGAGATTTTGTACTGTATACTGTTGTAACTTAAATTCATTCTGCATCTGGAAAATACCATCTATGTCTCTGCATGCACCATGTTTATCAGTGTACAGTGTAGTTCAGTTTATCTGGCAGTGAAGAGAGCATGTTGGCGTTGTGAACAAAGGCTTGTCTGGGGGGGAAAAGCATGTCAGTGTTTCTGATGACCAACAGAGAGAACTTGTCTAGACTACTCCTTATTGTACCCGAGAGAGACTCATAGAGCAGTCCTGTTTCTGTGGAAACCAAGGGAACAGGTCAAAGGTCAGGGGTCAACCATTTTTCAGATTGCAAAAGATCATGTGTAATCTAATGGAAAAAGGACATTTTCACACAAATCACAAAGAGATCTGAGCAAACATACGCACACAAACATTTTTATGGGCAAATTTCTTCTTTATTAACACGAATGCTTGTAAAATATCCACTCATGAACTGATTGCAAGTGCCAGTACACGGACCCGTACACATTAATCATGGATGTCAGACTATACATACGTGGATGCAAGCCACATGCTTAGGAGGTAAAGAAACAGGATCGCACAATTCATATAAATGTAAATAAACAGCAACCGAGCATTATCTTTTGAATATTACTATAAATGAATTGCACAGATTTTTAAAAATTTGTACAAACTTGAATTGTGATTTAAACATCAACAAAAGCTCAATGTTGGTTATGTACAGATGAGCCCACTAATCACTATTCGTCTATTATCACTGTGGTACTGATGTGCTTTTTTGCTGGGCTTTAGCAGTGCAAATGGATACTCTGGACATGCTTTAGAGAGGTATAACACATTATGTTTAGAACTTCCCAGTAGTCTGAGGATAGCATAGAAAACAGTCACAGTAATTTGTAGCAGGAGCGGCCGCTTGTAAACAATGAAGGAGACAATCTCCCTCTTTACATTATTCACATGAAATGAGTGTGATTATGTCCATGCAGAATGAAAACCATGGAAACAGAAACAACATGCTGCAATGGTTGCAGACTGTGATTTTGTCTTGCAGAAACCCTGTATAGTGTATTTTTCAGTTTACAGTCATTGCTGATTTTACTTTTTGACGTGATCTATATCAGAAATGAGCTTTAATGTATTTGTTCAGACAAATATAACACATTTTATTAAATTATATTTTAAATATGCACCTGCATTATAAATACCCATTATCAAAATATAGTTCCAGTTAGATTAGAAAAAACGAATAAATAATAATAAAAAAACTTTCAGTAATGAGTTAGGGCAGTATGAGTTTTGTAAACTTTCAGAGATCTCTTTTTTTTTTTTACAGAGAGCATATTAGCACACATATTATCATGCACTGAGTCAACACCATTTTGTACAAACATAGAGCACTTTTTCCTTCCACAACAGTGCAAACCAGTTTAAAAAAAGACATCCAGTTTACTGTGAATTCAATTACCGAGCACAGAGAGAGACCATCACGTATGATTCTCAAACAACAAGAAATACAACATTCAGTGAACAACACTTCTGACAGAGAATGCGTAAAAGACTATGTCTAATATTTTTGTACAATACCCAACAACACTTGTATCTACAATCGGTGTATTTTTACACCTTTAATGCCTTTTTTATGACCATCTTTTTTTGTTTTGGAAAATTCTTCTCTTCCATGACTGGCTGATTGCCCTGGTTTATAATGCAGAAGTGCCACTCATGAATCAAAAAGGTACGGCTACATTTGATTGGAGTAGGAGGTGGGCCCTCCCACCTGGCTGTACTCAGACGGCTGGTCGAAGTTTCCCTGGGCGTTATAGCTCCCTGACTGGTCAAAGCTTCCCTGGTTGTAGGGCTGCTGGTTAAAGGTGCCGGCCTGTTTCTCAGATGCTCCGCCTGCTAACCTTGCAGCACCCTTGTGCCATCCGGTCTCCTTAAAGACAAACCAGATGTTCCCAGCCCACAGAACAAAGTTGAGAAACCCAAAAACCTGAACAGGAGAAGAACAAGACAAAGCAAAATTAAGCAAATGAGACGTTCTTGTCAGTGATGCACACCTTTATTTTTTATATTCTACCTCAACATTGTAAGTTAATTAACACAAATAAGATGTGTGCCTCTTTTCAAACTATTCCTACTTTTAAAAAAAAATCCCAATTTATTTTTCATTCAAAACCATCTTTGAACCACCTGGTGCAGCAACACTGAATGGATGTTATTGGTGGTTAGCCTATAGATCTTGGTTAGAAGGGATCTGCTCCACTATTCAGAATACCATTATCAGCACATTTTATTACCTGCTATATTGTTTATTGTTAGGTGTCGACCTCTAGTGTCTGGAGTGGTTATAACAGTATTAAGAGACGGAAGGAGGGAGGTTGGGCTGGTGGTTGACTCCTCGTGCACAGAACTTTCACCCAGGAGGCTGGAGGTTTGGTTTCTGTGTATAACTAAATTAGTGAAATGAAGTCACTTCATAAGTCATTTTTATATCCTGTAAAATATTCAGATGTGCATTCATCAGTAAGTATTTGATCCAAAATATGATCTTTCCACTAAACCTAAAACTAACCATGACAGTCTCAGCACCTAAACCAGGTAGGCCCCCTCCTACCCAAAACAGATGTTTCAACTCCTCTTCATCCCCGCTTAACTTCAGCTTCACCTGACAATTGAACTACTTTCAGTGCTTATACTTTCACTGACACTTCAAACCCTGCCAGGTCTCAGATCTTCACCTTTATACAAAAACAAAAAAAAACTTCTTCTGCCAACACATTTCCCACCAAATGCTTTCAGTGTTTACACTTCTGCTGATAACATCTTTTAGTTTTTACACTTGAACTGCTGCTAATTTCTCGGAGGATTTCCACATTATCTCTAAATTCAGTCAGCACTGACACTTTATAACTACAAGTTCTGTTAGCGCTTTCATTTTAACATACATTTAAGCTTTCTTCAGTGTTTTTAAGACACTTCAATGGTTTCACCATTTCAACTATTTAAAATGTTTCAATGGCTACATTTCAGCAGCAGGAACACTAATGTACCTTTTTCTAGTTTATTTATTTACTGGTCTCCAGCATTTGGGACCGATATGCTGTAAACCTACCACTGAGGTGTTGAGTCCGGACCAGCGTGGTCCGTGCACAGAGCCACACTTGTTGCTCTGGACTTTGCAGGCAGAGATGAGGAGCTGCACCTCATCTGGATCTGTTGCCACTTTGACATCAGACAAAGCCTTGGCCCAAGCAGAGGAACTGACCAGCCACATGAAGGAGAACACCACCGTCACTACAAAGTCCTGATGGCGTGTAAGACAAAAGAGACAGGTTAGTGACTAGTGGTGGTTGGAGGATGGGACTCGGTGTGGGATGAAAACAGAGGAATAGAGTGAATCTAGAATTTAAGGGTAAGATTACATAATGTTCAGTAATTACCCACTTAAAGCTGAAATGCTCTGTCGGAGTTCGCTGTACTCACAATGAGTGGTCCTCGGTTGTTTTCACGGTACTTGTTCTGAAAGAAGATGTAGACGATGGTGGCCATGAGGGAATACAGGAAGGCAAAGACCGCAATGGTGACAAAGAACTCTGCAGATGATGAATAGTCTCCAATGAGGAACACACGCTCCCTCCTAATGCCCTCACACACCGGCGCTTCAAAGGACACCTGGTGCAACCTGATACACACAGAGGGAGGCACAGGGGTCAAATCATACTTGGCGCATAACATGGTGTCTTTTGTACTATTCTGACAGGATATATTCCCTCAGGTAGGTCCTTATAAATGATTGGCTTGTCCTGTCTTAAGCTTTGTCAGACATCCTCTGACTTTTGGCATAGTACTTCTAGTAGTTGGTTAACACTGGAAGCCATTATTATGACTGTATGTTAGCAGATGATACCAGTAAGTTATTTGTTTCATTACAGATTATGTGTGAAAGGAATTATATCCAGTCTAACCCAAATGTCAAAATCAGTTACACAAGTCAGAAAAAAGCATATTCTCTTCTTCACCCCAGGTGGTATCTTGCAATACAGATAGTTTCAGTTTTATCTGCTGTTTTTAAAGAATAGTCCCACCTACTTGTGTACACCCACACATGTTATTTTTGAATTCACTAACCTCCCACATTATGTCACAGAGACCTGCAGAAATCAGGCTACAGTGTTTCCAACCTGACAGTAACCACTTTGCTATTAAACATAATTACTATGTTGGCTGAAGCATTGTTTTTACATTAAAGCCAAATCAATAAATCGTTAACATTACATTACCCAACATTTAATGTGAGGCTATTAGAACATTTATTTTTAAAGTCTGCTTAAAAATTGCTGTTGAAGTCACATTAAACATTATTTCTCCATGAGCAGAACGAAAATGGGGTTCCTCACCTCAGAGGGCACAAAGGTCCCAGTGGCACTTAAATCATTTTCGTAGGTTTTAAAATCTGCACCTACTCTGCACAGATTACATCTACACACTCAGGAACGGAGAGGACGGTCATGTGTGTGAAAGGACAATAAACTTTGACAGAAAATATTAAAAGCATTGACTCATGTTTCATACTCCTGCCATCAAGCTTTAAAGCAATGAATGAGTGAAGCCCTCTCACCTGAAAGGATAACCAAAGTCGATGCCAATGCTGAGGTTGCTGCTGGCCTTCTCCATGCAGTCCACGCTAACCCTCAGCTGTCCAGAGTAACCCCCACATGTCGCAAATGCAAAGATGGCAAAGAGCTGAAAAAAGAAAAAGGAAAAATTCAAACTGAAAAATCAGATGCTGTTTATTAGATACCAGAAACTCAACGTTATTAATGACACAGGTGGTCTTCATGTGCAGTCAGCATCCTGGTGTTCTGGCACTCTGTAGGTGCCACTGAGGATCCAGGACCTGAAAAGTGTGATGTGACATATACATTCTAACATCATGTTCAGAGATACATTACACAGTTATTAAAATCAGACTGATGTAATGTTGTTGTTTTTTAATTTAGATCTATAGCCAAAACCAAAACAAGGTCCCTCCATGAATTGAATGCCCTGCTGACATTGACCCTAGTTTTTTCCCAATGCCACATTTTCGTTTGTTCATACAGGCTTTACTAGATAAGTAAGGTTTGTTAAAGATGGAAAATGGTCTACACACTATGTTTGTCTCCTGTGAACATATATTTAATTAAATTACCACCAGATGATGGTGCGAGCATGGAAAAAAAGTACCAGGTACTATCCACAACTTTTGCGATTGAAGTAGCATCGAGTTGAGCCGTGCATGCAGTGGAAAAATGGCTTTAGTCACCTGCAGTGGGCTGGCTCTGTGGCCAGACAAGCCTTTTGTGGCTCTGACTTTATAGATGCAGAGCAATATTAGCGTCTATTTGTAGTCGTGTCTCTGGTGAACTGGGGACAGTAAGTCTAGTATTTACTCTTCTTTTAGCTCTGTTTGGTCTCCACCAATTTCAAAGGGAGATATCTGCATCTAGCTGCTAAATGTTTTACAAAGTTAATCTGCTAGTCGCTGACTCTGTCTGTCTGCTGTTTGGGGATTTGGACAGGTTGGATTTATTAGAGCCTGCCAGACGAAAAAACAGCTGCCTGTTACTGTTGGAAACCATAAAGATGTTATGTTGTGGGTCCCAAAAAAACCCCTAAAACAGTGAGTTTAAAGAACACTTCATATCGCTGCGGGGAACTGCAGAGTCGGGTGATAATTCTCTGGGTTCGTCACTATGAGCAGTTTGACCCAGTGACAATATAAAAAATCGATAAGTGCAGCTTTAACAACATATCAACTGAGTTTTCCAGCTGAAAACGGAGCCACAGGAAACATTAAAACTGTAACTGGACTGAATTTCTAGTAACAAGTACAGGGAATAGTGAGGATCAGCAGTCCAACCATTTAAACATTTTGCTTACGGACATCTCAACAATTTCTCTGCCGTGAAGCCAATTTAACAGCAGCTGATAGCGTTTTGGCCACATCAGCACACGGACTACAATAGCTGCAGTGAGTGCGTGGGATGAGCTGAATTAGGACAGAGTCTCCGAGTCTGGACGACAAGATCACTGTTTGTGCTCCCTCCATGACTTCGCCACAAAGTGCTTTTTTTTTGTTACATTTTTTTTAATGATGTTCATCTTCTTCCTTGAGCATTTACCTTGTTTTAGATAAGACCTTCAACACAATAAAGTATTCTCCACAAAGAACCCCAACTCTGAACAGAATAAAACAACTAAAAAGAAAGTATATTACCAGATAAAATCTTAAAGTATATAATAAAAAATGTAATCTGATAGATATAACTTAGCAACAAGTTAGAGAAACACACAGGTGATTACACTTAAACAAAGACAGGAACTTACAGCTTATGTTGCATTACAGGCTGTAAAATGTATTTTAAAAAAAAACCCTCTTATTATTCGTTCACAATTTGATCATAACAACAGTTTGATGACACAAAGATAAGGCAGAATGATCACATATTGAAATACTACCAATGCTGTTTGTTGAAAAGCAATATCCACTATGAAAAAAAATCCTTGAACTTACCGGAGCAAATATAACCATACACATTGAAGAAGGGAAGATCTAATCCAGCTTTGTTAAACTACAGGACTCCCAGAAGCATCCTGACACCGAAACAGAAGCAGGAAGAGGCTGCCTGAGGAAATCACGGCAATGTATTTGTGTTTGTGTGTGTGTGTGTGTGTGGCTACTACAACCTATCAATTGTCTCTTTGTTCCACTACAATTCTGCCCTCTAAAGTAAGTGAAAGTTCACAATTTCCTTCTCTATTGCAGAGGTAGATTAATTAAGCATCTGTTTGCTCAAGTTGAACCTGAACATTCAGTAGGATAATCAAAGTTCTAATTAAAAACACTAATGAGGCTATGGTCCCATATTTTTATGTAAGAATAGTTAAGATTCAATTTCTGAAGGTGGTACTGGACACACTGCACGCTGCTGTTTACTTAGTTAATCTCTGTTAGTATTCCTCTCCTGCTAATTCTACACTAATGCACTAATGTCAGGCAGCCTGTTAAAACAACATGGATGATTAATTAGCCTCTCAGCTCTACTGCTGATGGAAAACATGGTTGAGATAACTGATTGGAAAACAGGAAGTGGTCAGTAAATTAATTATGGACACATTATACAAACAGCAGCAGATCCATCTAAAGTTGCAGTTGGAAATTGGAAAGCTTTTGCAGCTTGTACATAGAAAGCAAATCTGTAGAAAAATAATGCCTTTTGCCGAGTCTTAATGTCAGTAATGAACTGGGTAAGTTTCATGCTGATGTCAGATGATAAGAGGAGTGTGTTTGGACAACAGTGTTTGATTAGAATAGTGTATCACTAGGTTTCTATTGAAGAGTAAGTTTCAGTCTCCCATGTATTTTATTAGAGCATGTCACATAGCACAAGTTTTGTGAAGTTTTATGTTCACATATGTAAATGAAGCATTATCTTATGCTTACTTTTGGTGAATTTAGGAAAAATAGACAGTGTAGAAAAATAAACACCTAAATGTGTATTTTTGGATGTTTCTTTCCACTAGTATATAAAAAAAAGGTCATGCTATGTAATCAAAAAGGCCCACAAACTAAAAATTGACTGAAATGGTTTTGCCTCTACTGTGTATCTTAATTTCCAATATGATCCCCTCTGTTATAGTGACACTGCAATTAAGATTCAGTGAGTTAATTGGGTTCATTATAAAATACATGTTCATTCTCTTTCTTCCTACACTTATGATCCACTCCCACTGCTGTGATTAAATTGACTTGTTGCCTCCGCTGCCCTCTCTAACAAAACTCTGGCCCAAAAAGATACAATAATAATAATAATAATAAAATCTGTTTATTACTATCGCAGTTTATAGAATAAAATTATAGCCGTTTTGCTTGAGCAATCTGTAAAATTGATATGAAAAAAGACAAGAGAAAGCCTATTCCAGCTAGTTACAATTTCAGTGTGTTTAATTAGTCCACCCTAAAGCCAGTGAATAAACGTGAAAATGCATTGTGAATAGTGGCTCCAGGGCTGAAAATGTCTACCAGTTCTGCTAAAGATGTGTGTTCAAGGAAACATAAATTGATGGGGAATGGGAAGTTGACACAACATCGGCTTTTATGGAATGCACTTTTTGATTCACAAATGAGAACCACCAAAATTCAGTGAGAATACTGCCTTTTATGAGTTAAAACTGAAGGACTGGAACCATGAAGTCAGGGTCAGCCAGATAAACAGGCTTCTCCTTATAATCAACAAACATGAACATGCAGCAAACACATAATCACAGACAAACACATCCAATCTTCGAACACACACACGTCCTCTTCCCTTAATATGCCCCCTCTCTCTCTTGCAGCCCAGTCTTCCATATAAAGCTCCAGTAGCCTCAAGACTTCTCACAACCATGATCACCATAATCAGACCTGACGCCTGGTTAGCACGAGCCTCCCCTCTCCCATATTACAGGCAGCTGGATGTGCAGCTTGCCAGCAGCTGGTGAGGAAATATCTCTTCAGTTTGAATGGCCATCAGCCTCTGGGGGGCGCTATAGTAATCAAGGATCAGAAGCATTAGATCATTGCACACTCATCCTGGCAATATATTTGAGCTTGTTAGTGTGTGCATGTCTGTCTCAAACAAGTGTTTTTCATTAACAATTTTCAAATATAAACTAAACATAATAGCTTACAAAATATGTGCCATCAATGTGAGGATACAGTATTTCCACTGTGTACATATAATTTGTGAAGCTCAACTGAATGTGTCAGATGTCAACATACACATACATGTAACATGTCAGCACAGAGTTCTACTTGTCATTTTAATGGTAGTATTAATGGTATATATTGTTTATTGTTTTCACATTTTCATAATTTTATTTTGGCTTGGTTTCATTGAGTGGCTTGATGTCACTTTTCCACTAGGTAGAGCTACAGCCCTGGAGGTAGCTCTGTGTCTTTTGGCCATTGTATTTTTAAACATTAGTGTTTTGAAAGTATTTCTTATGTCACAAAAACCACTGAGAGTGAATCTTAACATTATATTTTCTGTGATGTGTCTGTGTTTCTCTTTTGGTACTCTGCAAAGATCTGACAGCTGCCTGCATGCTCTCATCCCTGGCTCTCTGAAGCTCTGTGTTATGCTGTTTTGGTGACACAGAGGTCACCAGGGCCCACCAGTAGACAATACCCCTATATTTTTAGGTTCCAAAAATGTACCTGAATTTAAAAATATGGATATTTCTATGGAGATTCTCTACTCGCTCTACTGTTGCCAATACCAAAGTTATCTGGTCGGACCAAACCGAAATTAGCAAGCCTGGTCAAGTAGCCATCAGTGTTGCCAGATTGATTCTAAAATGGCATTCTTCAACAGAAAAAAATATGAATACTGACAAAAATAAGAAAAATGTCAGCAGGCAATTTTTTTGTCAAACCAACCAAGCAAATTGGGCGGAAAATCACCAAATCTGGCAACATTTACCTGGCATAAAATTTAGTCCCTGATCCTGTTATTTTCATTGTGCAATGTCAACCCATCAGAGACAACCAGGAAAATTTCAAACGCATTACATTACACACATACCACCATCAGGCAGAAAAGGATGCCCTTCAGCGCACAGACAGAGACTGAGAGCTTTTACATTAGTCACCGCACGTTTCTGTTATAATGTATGACTTAGGGGAGAGTAACAAATCTGAGAGGTGAAATCTGTACACAATAACAAAAATGATAAATGGATCACCTACTTGTCATATTTAGTTTTTCTAGCTTGATTCTTTCTTATTTCTGTTGTCCTGCTGTTAATTGTATGTACATAAATACATAAATGTTTCATATTGATTATCAATCAATCCACTTTATTTGTATAGCACATTTAAACAACACAAACGTCTCCAAAGTGCTGTACATAAAATCAACAATAAAACAAACAATTCCATATACCAATCAGCAATAAATAAGTGTATAAATCTAATATGATGCCATAAATAAATAAAACAATACAATCAAACAGATAAACATAGTAAAATAAAAGACGCAGTTAAAAGTAGTAAAATAAATAAAATAAATAAAAGACACACAAAAGTGCAACTTAAATATAGATTATTCCAGTTCTCTTAAATATATGTCTGGCTGCCATCATCTTTTTGCAGTTTCTAGTTTAAAGAGATACCATCACAGAAATATTCAAACTAATTAGTCATTGTAACTGCACATAGGTTTAATTCCATGCTAATAAAAGTTTTATGAGCCATACAAAAATGATGGGCTCACTTCACCTCTGGCTTCTCGATTAAACTAACTGCAGTGGAAAATATATGTGTGCCTATTTCTGGTAGCAATGATATAATTTATTACATAGAAACCACAACTGCATCAAGTCTTCTTCTGTAGCACATGTTTACTGGCAAAGCAATAAGATAATAGAGGATTCAGCAAGAAAGATTGGTTTGGTTTATGTCTCAAAACCGCTTTCTTCTCAAGCTACTTTAATGGGATCAACTCGATATCCTTTTTCTATTGACCTTCTAAGTACTCTCACTTTTGTCTGCTCATTGGCCTGTTTGTATCATCAACTGCTTCTTAACAAACAGATGTATTGACCTCAGATCAGGCCTGCTCATACTGATGGTAAAGACCCTTTTTGTGGGAAACCAGTGAAATCAAATAAAGAAATACAACATACAGAGGGAAAAAACAGCCCCTACTAGTAATAATGTGATGTATTTTTGAAAAGGTAGAAACATTTTAGCTATAAAAACCCATCTCTTCATCTCATTGAACTGATGGTGCACTGTCTACAATATATTATCAGGTGGTTTCTGCCACCTTGTGGCTAAAAGCATGCACTGATCTTATGACAAATCCTGCATCAAATCTCCATGTGGAGTAGATATAAATGCATTGACTACTTGTTCATTTGTAATGAATGCCACCTTAAGGGGGAATACAAATCATAGAGTGATGCATGATAATCCGATGACTTGAATCTCCCCTTGTTTCTTGCAGCTTCAGGCCTCAGGTGGAGTCTGAATGCTGCTTTACCTGGCTGTCACGGTGCACAGCTGGAAGCTCTGCAGGGAATTCCTCTACTGAAGTGTTTTTAAGTGATTAACTCTCTTTAGCTTTGGTTGGTTTTGAGGCAAGATGAGGCCACAAACAAACACAAAGAAATGTGCTCATGTGTCAGCACACTAACAAATTCACACATGCAGCTAAAAGAACTGATAAATACTGTACGTGCAGACCAGGGCATGTGTTTATCTGAGCAAACAAAGGGTTGAAGAAAAGTGACCAGAAGAGCATGAGAATAAATACTCCCACCTAATTATCACACCCAGATAAACATCCCTCTCTCTGTCTCTGCGTGTATATGTAGTCTCTCGCTGTCTCCTGCAGCTGCCTATTCTCCCTGTGATTTTCGGCTCGGGTTTAGCCCCTCTCATTTCTGGCTGGGGCCTTTGAACAGGAGAGCGTGGCATTGTGAAAGGAGGGTGGGTGCTAAGCCCGCGCCCCCGTGTGTTTATCTGCCTCTCCCAGCTGGGCTCCTCGGGGAACAAGAGATAGAGAGAGAGAGAGAGAGAGAGAGAGAGAGAGAGAGAGAGAGAGAGAGAGAGAGAGAGAGAGAAGAAGAAGAAGAAGAAGAAAGAGAAACCAGGGTACAGGAATGAAAACCCTCTCCAGTGCAAACAAAGCTTTAAAACATCTCCCTGTTTGCCCTCTTCTCCACTGACCTACATGGCATTGACGATAGGCAGAGCTAATGTTAAGACCATAATTTGCTTTTTAACCATTACAAGGTAAAAATCAACTGTGCAATTATCTATAGCTTCTGGAAAGTGGATGTGGATAAGAGTGCAATGAATCCATCTGAGGAGACTTAAACATGCAATGTAATTTATGCTGCTAGGGGTCTCTCAGTCAAAAAAATAACAAAAGATGGAGAAATGGCAGTCAGTTTCTTGCTGTTTGGATTTGTTCAGCGTTCATTGTTAAGGAGGTTTTTACCAGGAGCCGAATTATCTGCAGAGGTTTTCTCTTCTTTAAAACAAAAATGGACCAAATGATTCATACAACAAAAACTCAATTTAAAGCAGTTTCATCTTTATGATGTGTTTCTCCAATGCTGTTTGGCATGTCAGCAGAAAGGTTGCTGGCAGGGCTGCCGCTAACGTTCGCTCAGCTTGTTTCTCTGATAACTTACGATCCAGGCATTCAGGAGGTTTTTACCAGGAGCTGAATTATCTTCAGAGGTCTCTTCCTCTCCAAAACGAATTGATCCGGTGATTAAAACCGATAAAAATACTGAATAAACCAACTTCTTGTTAAAAATCTGTGTTTTTCAATGTTGTTTGGCACAAGCCGAGCTGCCGCTAACGTTTGCACAGCTTTTTTCTTTGATAACTTAGAATCCAGAAGTCTAGTGACTAAAATCCTTCACCTGGTTAAAATATTTGGTCTAACGAGATCTAAAAGATATATTGTAAATATTTGGCTTAAAAATGTATGAAAAGTCAGTTTATGACAGCTTCTGTGAGACTTGTGTTTGTTTCCCAGAAGCTGTCATAAATTACCACCAAGTTGTTTGAAACATTTGGGACAGTATAAGTACACGTCTCAAAATATATTATATAGGTCTAGTCATTTTATACATTTAGTGTGGCAATGTTACATAATATACTTTTAATGTAGCTGGAGCAGGGTTGGAGGCTCAAATGAAGACATGAATGAACACCGGGGAAGTGAAGAGGCTGGCTGAGGATTATAAGACTGATCCACAAGCTTCAGGGCTTAACCACCAGCAATCAGACCTATACTGTCCAATACAAACAGCCCTCCATTGTAAAAAAACAACAACAGGAAAACAAACGGGGTGTAGGAAAAGGATAAACCAGACAGGGTGGCAGTAGGGAACACGAAGTGGGCAGCAAGATAGAGTATTTACAGGCTTGGTATAATGGAGAACATTTGACTGTAAAACAAATATAAACAAGCGTGAGGACAACAGACAACAGAGGAGCTGGTCAAACAGGAAAGAGGACATAATAAGAGTGGCAGAGGAAGCTAAGCGGGGAGGTGAAGATCATCTTAAGTGGCACACAAGCTAAAAGGTGCATTCGTTGATGAGCTGCACTTGACATTTTCTCAAACGAGACAAAGCCACACAAACACCATCCACCTGCTCCATTCAATTGGATAGGAATCGTTGCGGTGTCAAGTGCTGCTTCGGAGGAGAAAATCGCCTCAGATGTTCTGCCCCTCTCTCTGCCTGACTGAGGGGGAAAATATCTAGGACACTCTTTATGAAGACAGAAAGAAAGAGAGAGATGAAACAGAGTGGGACAGAGATTGAGAGAAGCATATGTCTTTCAAATTGCTTACCCTCCACCATAATTTAAAATCAAAATGGAGTTTGGGGTTTGAATAGGAAGCAGACGTGCATATGCAGTATGGAAAATTATCTTCTTGTGTGATATTAAAGATGCACGAATGCATAAAGTCTGGATCATCTTCATATATACTTGAGCTTTTTTAACTGAAGGTAATGCTAAATTTGCACTAAAAAAAGCTCCAAAAGCTTTTCAAACTAGAGGGGCACCTGAGGGCACTGACCTCTGTCATTTGTGTATCCCTCATGATTTGGATCCACTCCCCATGGATAAGATTAGGTAGACACGCTAACTGTTAGGCTGAACAACAAGCAAAGAATAAAGGCTAAGCTGTTGGTTATTTACAGTAAGTTATGTCATTTTAGCATGTATGTCTAGCCTATATTGCTGTGTACCAGATATGCATTTGGCCCTTTGCTGTGTAAACTTTGCAGATTTTGGGCAGTAGCCTACATGCCAATTAATGGCCCCTGTCCTCCCTCCATGCCTTGAGCTCGCTTCCAGAGCTCTGCACATTATACTATGGTGGAATGGTGGAATTAGCAAGCTAGCTAGCTAACCAGACAGCTGCTAAATTAGTAAGATGTAACAGGTAATGCTTCATTCTATACTCTTGCCACAGTGTAGGAAAGCACATTGTTGGATGAGTAACAACTTTGTTGACCTATATATATATATATATATATATATATATCCTTTATTTGTTACTTGCTTGCATTTTATCTTTATTTCTTTTCATCTTTCATGCTACACTGGTTACAGAAAATGAGCCCAACTGCAGGCTGGTGGCTAGTGGCACATCTGGGCTTAATGGTCCCTTTCTCCCTCCACTGGTAGGAAATTGGGCCACTGGGTGGAGACCAACTGGCAACCCCAGATGTTGACAAGCAAGCTAGCTAGGAAAATCAGCTCAACCGACTCTTTGTTACGACAGTGGGCATGGTTTCATCTAAAGTTGGTTGGAAAAACAACACACACTGTCTGTTCAAATATGTACCACAATACATTGCGTCAATACAGAATCTCATCATCAAAGAGGAGCGCCTGCATTTTTGTCAGAACTGAAAATGTACGTGTATACCGATATATGATGATACTGCCCAAGCCTACTTAGTGCATAGGGGTCTACTTCCAGGGGAAAGTTCCTGGCTAGCAAAACTAGCCTCATATACCTGCACATGCCGGTTTGTTTACATGTGTCAGGCTGTGTGCCAAGAGGCTAAACAACAAGCTAAAGAAGAAGGTAGGAACAAACCTCTTTTTCAAATAACTATTTTCAAAGGGACTTCTAAATCTCGTTTGCCCCTGTTTCCACTTTCAGCCTCACAGTTTATTTCCAACCCTTTTTTAATCATTATCGATCAGATTGTCAATATCGCTTTGTGCCCTCGCTTTCCAGCCCCTTAAACCTGAACCCTGTAGGCCTACCTGCCTGATTCATGGATTAATGATTCTTGGCCAATCTGGATAAGTTTGCCTGACAACGTGGTTCTGTTACTTGCTGGCCTTTCCACTGAATTATAACCCTGAAACACAGTGAAAAACAAAATAAAAACAGAATGCACTGATTTCCAAATGCTTTGTGACTTAGATTTAATTGGATACAGTACGACAAGATACCTAATGCTCATGCTGGGAAACTTTGTAAACACATACAACTATTCTGCATTTGATGCATTCTGTTTTTATCTAGGTTTTACACAGCATCCCAGCTTTTTTGAAATCAGGTTTGTTAATGCGAACTTTGATCTTAACCTGTTGTACTTCTGGCAGTTATTTCTAAACCATGTTCAACATTCTCTAAAACATGCTGAGAAACAACCACACAACCACAACCACAAGAACAAGTGAGATAATAATTTCCTTTATGTGCCTCATGTTATTGTTTCTCTTCTGCTTTATAGCACTTTGGTGTTTGATCTTAATTCACATAGCATGCCGCTGTGGATGTAGTAGACTGGGTCATGTGCATTCCTTCAGCATTTACATAAACTTACAGTATCCTGTGTGTCTATGTTTGTGTGTGCATGGCTGCATTGTAACCTCTCAGTGCATGTGTGCTTATCTGAGTGTTTAAGGACCTAGATGTGAGTATGCAATGTCTATGTAGAATGTAGAGTAAAAATATCTCCCTCTCTCCAGTCAGGCAGAAGCATTAGCCACAGTCACACACACACACACACACACACACACACACACACACACACACACACACATTCTCACTTGCATTCACTGCTGCAGTTCACCAGTGTGCAAACATGAGCAATTTTACGCCAGCTAGTTGAGTACAAAACAAAAGGGCAAACGCAGATCAGGAATGAAAGCACAGTGAGGTGAGCAAACAGATGCACATTTGAATTGAACTTTGACATAAGAGTGATGATGGGATATAACTGTACTGTGATTTTATTGACTTAAATTCACTAAAATTGTGAAAAGAAAGCACTTCAATTAACAGTGATGATACTTTGCTCTAAAGTAAGATTAAAAAATGCATAAGAGTAGCAGACACCTTATTAATTTACTCTTACATCCTTACTTCCACACCTGAGACAAAAGGTTTTTCCTACTCATCAACAAGACGAGTTTAAGCATCAATGATATTGATCTTCTACATTAGTGTGGAAAACCCAACCACTTGACTGACTACAGAAGTAACACAAAGAAGCAATAACCACAAGCCTTCATGTGAAAGCTGTCTGATCTTCGCTTCAGTGACAGCACTACAGAACAAAATCAGTAGCTCATTTAGCAGCAGCTAATCCCTTCCTGCACGGGGAGCGCTTTGTGCCCTGCATAGCCCAGATTCATCTTTCCCACTATCTCTCTGCTCTCTCTCTTCCTCTCTGTAAGCTTGACTGACCACAAGCAGGCAGAGATTCTCCATTTATTTTTGTAACACCGTCCCTTCTTGGTGCTCCTCTTCTCCCCATGAGGTTTCCATGGCTACTTAGTCAGGTGACCTAGCTGGAACCCAGCCCCTGTGCCCTGCGGGGAAAGTCACTGCACTTATTAAACTGGGGGCTTTATGAAATGTAATACAATCCCAGTGTGTGTGTGTGTGAATTTGAATATGGTTTATATATGTCCTCACAAAAATCTGTTCACGCCCTGCATTAACTATCTGTGTCTTGGGTGATCCAATTACAAGTGGACAGGCCGAAGTCCAGGTGTGAATGAGCCCAAGATGCATTGAAATCTGACCACCAAATATGGGGACACTCTTATCGCAGTGTACAAAATTGTCAATCCAGGGCCACAATGAAGAACTGACACCTCTGCATAAACAGATGTAAAAAATAAAGTGTGATTCTAATGCCAAGTGTGAACTGATAATGTGTGTTTACACCAGACATGAAGTCAATTTCCGACTCACGTAACTCATGCATGTTGGATCACTTGTGTGAGATGTGCCAGTGTAAACACTAATGCTGCTCTGTACCTGTTGTTGAAGTTCCATAAATGCCATCATGTCTGGGTCCATAACATCAATTGGAGGTGCATGCAGCTCGGTGAATTTCAGCACCTTGTCAAGGAACTGCGTCCAGATTACTGCCATCGTTCTACTACAGTGGTATGTACACAAAAAAACAGATTGTGCTGTGATGTAATTGCAATAGACGAATAGAAGGTATGCCGAAATAGCTACATCATGATGCAGATTGGTATAAAGTCTGAAGCCATGCTTTGTGAGGTCTGCCTTTTAAAATGTCTGTTTTGAATGGAGTTTGAATTGCTCAAGGCTGTGTGATTCAGGAGAATCTCAACACTGGTTTCTTTCTGGCTTCTACGACATAGCATCACACAAATTTCTCACCTGAGTTGAAAAAATTCAACTCGGATGAAGATTATCACTTAAATTTTCTGTGTGTCTGGGGTGAACCCAATGTTTGAGCTGTCCTTTTGTGATGGGATCAGTCAAGACACATGCCAGGTGTGAACAGGACCTAGATCATCCAAATTCATGTCAGTCCCTGTGTGTCACAGCTGAAAGAGAATACCAGATGTCCAGGTAAAGGAACGCGTTTGGATTGGGGTCCAAATTAGTGAGTGCAGAAGTATGAGTTTTGACATTTCTATTTCTTCATGTTCTTGTCCAGGTACAAACTGTCTCAACACCTGTGCTATTCAGTGTAGTGTGTGTGTGGGTTGTGTGTGTGTGTGTGTGGGATGTCTTCTTCGAGTAGACATATCCACCTACAGGAGAAGACAGGTTAACCTTTCCCTGCCTGAGTCACAGATGGCGGCCCATCATCTCAGGGTCGAGGGGGAGACAGAGGTCCAGCTATGACCTGATGGTTCACAAAGGTCCTACCAGGGAGATCATCAGCTACTACTACCTTCACCCCCAGCTTATGTAATGGTCACATCATTACTGGAATTTAGATACGACTTCAAGAAGGGACATAAACTATGACCTCTTACTGGTGCTGAACGATAGGACAGGGAGTCACAAGAATTTGTTTTCTGTCTTCTCAACAAAAAAAGAACCAAAATTCTGCTCATGTCAGTAATATCTATATCTCTATAATAATATATGTTGTTCTGAGTTACTGACAAACCACCTTTTCTCTCATTTAGGTATGAGGAACGTATTGCATTTAACTTATTAACTAACTTGTATATCAATCCATAATCTATGATCCAAGATGGATTTTTACCCCCGCATTTTTTGATTTGTGGTCATAGAGCAACATTAGTACTAATTTTGGAGTCATGTTACAGACAACACAATAAATACAAGTCCAATATTCCCTCTCCTTTTAGCTCTGTTTTGGTCTACACAAACTCCTAAGACGATTTAGCAGCTAAGTGATCCACTATGTCCACCAGCTAGTATCTAACTTTGTCTCCCAATCACTGGGTGCTGGACAGGTTTTTGTTGTTGTTGTTGCTTAAAACCAACACAGTAAAGTTGCTGGGTGTAAAACCAAAACAATGACCTGAAATATAAGATGTAGAAGGTACAAGATTTAATTGTTTTCATTTTTTATTTTATTTTGTTGGACTAGTTTGAACTGGAAATGAGTCATTGCATAAATAAGCATAATATTCTACAATTTTTCTCAGAACTGAGTGAAGAGGAACCATCACACATGAATTTTTTTTTTAATGATACGAGCCATTTTAAATATAAGACTTTTGTAGATTACATTGACTGACAGATATCACCGGCTGCACTGTCTGATGGTTGTTATTAAACATGTAATTTTGCAAGTTTCATTGGTGCTCTAATTCACCTTCCTAACCCAAATACTAAAATACAAACAATGTCCTGACACTGAGCTGTCTGTTTAAATGAGTACTCCATGCTCACATCATTTCTTGAAGCATTTAACAGAGTTATCATTTGCTCCTCATGTCCCCTCGTCAAAGGGAACAAGTGATTTCAGTGCTGAAAAACAGATCTCTGACCTGTCAAGTCTCTTGTGATATCTGTCAGCAGCTGTCGCCAAACTATCTGCATCCCGCTGCCTCTCACTTGTTTCCTTTGGTGTGTGTGTGTGTGTGTGTGTGTGTGTGTGTGTGTGTGTGTGTGTGTGTGTGTGTGTGTGTGTGTGTGTGTGTGTGTTTGTGTGTGTGTGCTTATGCTCCTGCACAAGCATTTATCATGAACATTGCGCAGCAATTGGTCAAAACTAGCACTAAGAAATAACACAAAATGTGACAGACAAACAGAGAGAGATAAAGAAAGTGTGAGGGAAAGAACTCAGATTGCTTTTCCAGAGAAACCATGCATCTAATTTTGCCAATCCTGCTGCTTTCAAAATCTGTTAAATCGGTGGTGTATTTTACTCATGTGCAGCTTTGCATAACTACAGAGTAATTCTGGCCCATCTCACTCAAGTTCCCTGTGAAAATAAACAGTATTCATTCAGCCTTGTAATTGGAGATTAGGGTTTCACTCCCAATATGTAATTTCTTTACAAAACAAAATGTGTCTGCATTAATCAGAGGAGGAATTTGATTTCATGCTGTCTTGAGATGAACCTAATAATAGGCTTCACCTATTTACTTTAACAATAACAAACATACGTATAAGAATTACAGCTTTGACTACAAAAAGCATAAGAAAAGGTTTTTGGTGTAGATTTGGGCTGTGATATAACAACACACACACTAAACATGTAGCTACGGTGGCCGACAAGGGTCAAACGGACGGCAACGGCCCAATACGTCTCAGTTTGAGAAAACAGCTTCTTGTACAGAAACGATGCAAAATCACAAACTCAAACACAAGTCTAAACGAGGTACAAAACGAGGAACGTGGTGCAAATTAAAAAACGTGCTGCAAAAAACAAAGACAAATGCATCATCATCATCAAACGCGCTGCAAATGGAGAAACGATCTGCAAACCGAGAAACGATCTGCAAACGAAAAACCGTACAAAGCTCAGAGCCGGACAATAACTGGAAAATAAGACCAGTTAACTCCGACCGGGACAAAAGGTTTTGTTGAGCCGGAACATGAACACAGAGCCTCCGATCTACTGTTCATGTAATAACTGCGCCAGCCTGTGGCTAAACATCAGCACTGAAGCGATCACTTCACAAGTTCTCATTTTCAATTAATATTAACAGTAACACTATTATTATGATTTGAAGCCGTGTCAGTTTTGACTGTGCGTGATGGGGACCTCTGCTTGTGACTTTATAGATGCTCTTTATTTAGGCAGGGAACGTAATTCAAGTGGAAGTTTATTTTAATCAAGTGAAACTATAAGAGCTGGTTCTTTGGGAGAACGTGATACATAATTAGGCTATTATTATTTTAGTGTGTGAATGCACATTGTGCTAGTGACAACGCGTTGCCATGGTGATGAGATAAACAACGTAAAAGTACTTCAGAAGCGTTCAGCAGCACCGGCAGAGGTCCCCATCACGCACAGTCAACCTACTGTGCGTGATGGGGACCTCTGCTAGTGTCTGCTTGTTATTGATTATAATCATAGCCATGGAAGCTATCGCTATGAAAGAGTTTGTTTACTTAACTTTTTTTTCAATATAAATGAAGTAGGACATCAAAAGATTCCCTTTGATTAGATAGGCTATAGCACACTCAGAACATTGTCATATCATTTAATTACAGCAATAGGCGGCGGGTGAGCCTGACGTTTGGGAAAGCTATCTGACCACATATTATACAGAGCAACGGGTCGCCGGTGCTGCTGAACGCTTCTGAAGTACTTTTACGTTGTTTATCTCATCACCATGGCAACGCGTTGTCACTAGCACAATGTGCATTCACACACTAAAATAATAATAGCCTAATTATGTATCACGTTCTCCCAAAGAACCAGCTCTTATAGTTTCACTTGATTAAAATAAACTTCCACTTGAATTACGTTCCCTGCCTAAATAAAGAGCATCTATAAAGTCACAAGCAGAGGTCCCCATCACGCACAGTCAAAACTGACACGGCTTCAAATCATAATAATAGTGTTACTGTTAATATTAATTGAAAATGAGAACTTGTGAAGTGATCGCTTCAGTGCTGATGTTTAGCCACAGGCTGGCGCAGTTATTACATGAACAGTAGATCGGAGGCTCTGTGTTCATGTTCCGGCTCAACAAAACCTTTTGTCCCGGTCGGAGTTAACTGGTCTTATTTTCCAGTTATTGTCCGGCTCTGAGCTTTGTACGGTTTTTCGTTTGCAGATCGTTTCTCAGTTTGCAGATCGTTTCTCCATTTGCAGCGCGTTTGATGATGATGATGCATTTGTCTTTGTTTTTTGCAGCACGTTTTTTAATTTGCACCACGTTCCTCGTTTTGTACCTCGTTTAGACTTGTGTTTGAGTTTGTGATTTTGCATCGTTTCTGTACAAGAAGCTGTTTTCTCAAACTGAGACGTATTGGGCCGTTGCCGTCCGTTTGACCCTTGTCGGCCACCGTATGTAGCACTAGATTGACTCTCATTTCCAAAAATGGCAGGAGACACACATTTTCTATCTCAAGACAGACAGCCATTAATAACGTCATCTATAAAATGTAAATGTAAAATTTAAATCTAAAACCAAAGACATTAATTTTACAGTGTGACAAAAGCACTCATCCACATTTAAGAAGCTGCAACTACACGGTCGCCCATAAAGTTGGAATAAACTTCTTTTTTTTTTACCTCTTTCCATGAAATGATTGTGATAATGTGATTAATTCTTGACAGATTCTTCTCAAAACTGTATTAATCAATCTCTTCCAAACATATCACAATGAAAATTAAACCACAATTAACAGAGAATTGTGTCTGAAAGCAAATTTATTCCAACTTTATGGGCAACGGTTTACATTTTTTGTTACTCAACTAATTGATGAATCAGCTACAATTAAATGGCATTCAGGACTAAATGTCTCTTTCTATGTGCTGACATTTATTATATACTTGATTAAGTTTCATTTATTGGCTGAAGAGTGATGACACTTTGTTTGTGGGTCAGGGCTGCTCGTCCTCTGTCCTGTGCAGCGCCACCTGTTTTCAAATACATTGTCATTGGCCTCATAAGGACGTTGCTTTTTAGTTTACTCATTTCATTTCAAAGGTTATTATTAGGGCCCAAGCACCGAGTGGTGCAAAAGTGATGTTGTTCCTCTCAGGTTTATTATATAATTATTACTTGTTAGTATTACTGGGACTAAAGCATTTTCAACTACTAATATCTAAAACATTCACAACACACTACTATTAACTATTCCTGTAACACCCACAAAATCGCAAAATCCCACTGACCAAACACAGTCAGCCATATATGAGGTTTTAACCTTGCCTCGTTTCTCTTATATTCAGATTGGGGCGTATTAATCTGCTGGTGTAAACTGTTTATATGCTGAGTAAGAAAGGAAAAACCGACTGGCATAGAAACATGAACTAAGGGGGCGGGACTTAGTGGTGGCATTAAAGATGCTTTCTGGACATTTTCTAGATTTTTACAGATAATTGAATACCATGGCCAGGACAAAGCAATAAAAAACCCTTGTGACAACTAATCTATTGTGGCTTTATCCTGCACACACACTAACACACACTCACGCTCTGACCACCAGGAGGCAAACTAAAATGGCATACAGTAAAGTAGTGAGGATGACATCATGGGACAGTGGGTGAGTCCCGGGTTTTGGATGAGGGAAGGACCCTTACTCATTAATCATAGTCATGATGGACTCATTCTGTGTGACTCATCAGCCTGAGTTTTGTTGTAGTACAGGAAGCCACAGAGTTGATACAGTACTTGTAAAATCGCCCTGTGTGAGATGATACAACAGCCATGATGATGCACCAGTGCATAAAAAGCCATGTATATCATTTGCATCATGTGCTCAATCAACTGTACAATTTTGCTCTCTTTCTGCTTCCATCTCTCTCTTTCTCACACACACACACACACACACACACACACACACACACACACACACGCTCACACATGCAGTGAAGAGTTTGGGCACATCTCAAAGGACAGCTTCTGCATGAGTTGGTCCATGGTGGAGAGGAGGGGACCTTACAGCTGTTTGGAGCCGAATATGCCAGCCACTGACAATGTGCCAAACAGGCCAAGAGCCTGCATGAACAACCACACACACCCATACACACAGAGCCGTAAAACCATCCTCTAGAAAGTCCTCCAGACATGGCTGATTATATATTTGCCTTGTCTGTGTGCAGACCCAGCACTGACTGAAGATGCAGGAAACCTTCTAGTCTGCTCTAACTATCTTGACTCAAGTTAACGTAACCTTTAAACAACGTTCTGTTTGTCCACATGACCAGTCAGCCATACAGTCATGGGTTCACTATCATTAGCAAAGTAAATGTCAATGGCTTATAAACAAACCAAACTGACAGACGTGTTTTTAGTAGGATCATAATGTGAGAAGAAATTCACTGCAGGCCTTTTGATAATGGTATCAAAAGGTATATTCTGGGCTAGCCCAGACTATACCTCTCTAGTCCAGGTTATAACCCCCTTGTGTTTTTTATAAATGATTCTGTATTTCAGTGACCACAGTTTTTTTCCATCATAATTTATATATTTTGGGCTAGACCAGACTATATCTCTCCTGTCCAGAATATATCTTATTGTGCTTTTCATAAATAAGGTAACTCGGGAGAATAACATACTGGATTTACAATTAAGTAAGAGATAAAATGCAATTACAAATTTAGAAATTGGAGAAACAGCACTAAAATGCTGTAACCAGTGTTTTGATATAGGTTTTGTTAGCTCATGCTTCATTATAATCTGGACTTGTTTAATTTACAACGACATTTAAGCAAATAAAATTGTGTAGTTTATACGATTGTTGAAATGCTGCTCAGCATGAGAAATACAATCAAAATTTAATATCTGGGGTATATTCTGGGATAGCGTACTTTAATCCTGGGTATATTTATGCAGGAGGTTAATGTGGGCTGCTACACCAGGTCTGAATCCAGCTCAGAGCGCTTTCCTGCAGGTCTTCTTCCCCTCTGTCTCCCCCTTTCACTCGGGATCTCTCACTGTATATCGATTCCCGCAATGACGAGGCCCGATGAATAGAGTTTGTTTTATAGTTGCCTTACCCTACCATACCATAATCATAGTTAAACTGCATCTAAACACAACTTTAGTTGTTGTGCAATGTAAAAAGCTATAATGAGGGGTTTTGCAGAATAATTCAGTATCAATATTCTATTTATAACACAAATTCTCATTCATTTATTCTCCAGTGTACTCTGAAAACCCACTCCAGATGCTACATCTCTACCTGTCAGAGTCTCCTTAGGCTGCAGTCAGAGAGTAATCATAGGCCAAATGAGGGCAAATGGTCCAGTTACGTCATTTTCACTACAGATGGAGGCTGAAAAAGTGTTGTGAGACCAACTGAGGCTTCATGGAGATCCCTTTTCTCTCTGGTATTAGAGAAACAGCTTCACAACACAGCTACACCACCGCTGCTGCTGCTGCTGCAGAATAAATCAGAATACCTGGGTCATAATTTGAATTGTTTGCATTTTTATAAGCCCACTGGCCAGCAGAGAAGTTGGAAAAACTTTCTTTAGTTGCGGGTGAGGGGCTGCAAGTAAAAGGTCACTTTCATAATGGTCTCCTCAGGTTTGTGTTTGTGCGAATGCAGAAGGGTGAAATGTCAAATTAATTGTAGCTTGCATAGGAACGCATATAACTACATTTGTGTGCACACTGTGTGCAGTCATGTTCACAGAGTTACACATTCTGCCCTCCACCTCACACACACACACACACACACACACACACATAGAGCAACAATAAGACACACAGAGGGAGCTATGACAGAGTGTTATCTTAATCACACAGATGGTGCTTTGGATCATCTGCTTGTTCTTTGGCTCTGGCCCACAAATATCACAGCGTATCTGGTCACACGCAAACAGCCGAAAGGGATGCACTGGGGAACTCACCTCACTGATAGACATCTGCCTCATCTCAGCTAAAATGTCACGTGTCTGATGGAAGTGAGTGCGAGCAAGGATCACCCCCCTTTGCACAAAATTCTTTTCTTTTTCTTTTTTTTTTCATTTATATGAACGTGCTCTGCTGCTTGAGGATCCTCTGCACATTTGATGGCATTTATAAAAGTGGGAAAGACAGGCACACACACACACACACACACACACACACACACACACACACACATATCTGTGCACTAGCTGAATACCCCCGTGGCTACAGTAATTTCTCTAAACTCACATCAAAGGAAATCACTTATCTCTTTTTGCCTTTAGGCTTCTCTGCACTGTACAATAAACACGAGCACCACAAACGGCATCCAGACAGAAAGAGGTAGTAAAGCTTTGATTCAGTCAGAGCTAGGACACCCCGTTCTCATTGTTGATTCCTGTTATATCATTTCACTTGGAGTAAAATGGGGCATTTTTTGTGGAATGGCGCAAAACGCGCAGGGTTGGCACAAGGCATCCAAAATACGCATAATTGAAAAGCGACATAGCGGTTTCCCCTGGCTTGTAGTTCTCACGGAGCTATAAATCCTTACATAAACTTGAGCCATTTAGTCACGGTGAAACGGATCATAGCCGAGATGATTGCGGGTAAGGTTCCCTCACCGTGTGGAAGTCACACAAAACACCATTTTGCAGGCACCAAAAAGCCAACAGATGTGATAAAGTTGAAGTTGCACCAGAGAGATGCAGGAATGTACCAAGTCAGAAGCAGATGTTTAGGAATAACATCACACACGGACACTCATCACATCCTACATTATGTAATTCACTGATGTATTTACGCTGTACGATTAAGTTATTACAATGCAAAAAAGAAAAAAAAAATAGACATCAAAGTTCAAACTCACCCATTCCAAAACACGGATAAATCCCAGAGGTAATTTTAGCACTTGAAACGTCCCCGCAGATGCGAGCTGCAAAAGGACACAGAAGATAAAAGCATTCTGTCACCAATTAACAACACACATTGGCCAGTTCAGCAGGTAATCACACACATCTGAGTGAAAATATTCTCGTATTTCGCTGATTAACTCACCTGATCAGCGGTGTCCATCGCAGCAGCAGGAGACTTTCTTTCTTACTTGTTTGATTGGATGTAAACAATCTCAAACCGCAAGTCAGGACCCGATTGATGCGTCTGTCGCGCGTAACAGCCAGTGGCTCTCGGCTCTGATTCCGAATATGACCGGAGACACCCGAGTCCTTTTTCGTTGTTGTTTTTTTTTGCCATGGAGACAAGCGAGGATTGGTCTTCTCAAAACAGGAGCGACACCTTCGTTTTTTATCATTGGAGATTACTGATTTATTATTTTATCAATCTGGGTCGTATATTGACTTTTTGATTTCCAATGCACATTCACTGATCATATACATCTTTCATTTTTAATTAGATGCCATATAATCTAAAAGGCGATGGTCTCCAGGTCCAAATATTTAAAAAAAATCATTTTGAAATATTTATTTGTGTTGAAGCCAAAAGGAGCTCAAATTTAATCAGAACTCATTTAAATGCAATATTTTTCATTATTAATTGCTATAATTACTTGTAGGCTACTATAGCTGCAGCTAGAGGGCAGCAATGTATTATGAAAATACATTTTTATAGAGCACGTTGAATGTACCTACATATATGTATTATATAATAGTACATATATGATCCTGAAAAGCTTCATCAAACTTTTCTGCCCAAATGAAAAAAAAAATGATGCATGCAGAACACCTTCTCTTTCTGAAAAGGCCCAAATATTTATAAATCTGCAGGCCAAAACAATGTTCATACTAATATGCATACTGTTTACTGTAGGGTGTTTGCTTTTTGATGATAAAATACCACTGTTATCTCTGTGTGGTTCTGTACTGGAGCCAAGTGACTAGCTTTGATTAGCATATAGGCTAGTGGAAGAACAGAGGAAACAGCTTGCCAGGCTCTGTCAAAGAAATAGAGCTACCAAAACCTCTAACACTCAGTCTATAACATGTTTTGTGATATTTCTTTAGTCCATATGCAAATGTAGAAACAGCAATATCTGAGTTTAGGAGTTTTTTGCTTTTGCTAACTATTTCTTAACAACCACTTCTGCGAAACCACAGTAAGAAAAAGTTTGTGAACCACACGTTAATGTTTTTACATTTCTGCTTGTGTAGAAATTAAAACAAGTAAGATTATATATGTAAATAGTACATTTTAGAAGTGTTAATAGGCTTATTTTTAATAGGCTGCCTGTTTCTTGCTTCTAGCTGTGTGCAAACATATAAATGGCTTAATTCATATTAAAGAAATCCCTGACACGAAAATGAATAGAAGTTTATTTACTGAGCTGACAGGTCCACTTACTACCTCCAAAACTTTAGATTAATGGCTCAAAAACAGCAGTCCAACCAAACCAGTTACACCGTGACCTCACTGGAAATGTGACTCACTTTGTAGAAACCATGGTGGAGACTTGTATTATGCAATCTGTGACAGCCAGGAACGAGCCAGACTCTATTCATGCATGCTCACACGTACACACATACAGGTGACTGTGTGTGATGATCCTTGACTGTATGAATGTTGCTTTTCTCCTGGACTACTGGAAGAGATGGGGCACTTTGTCATCTAATGAGTTTACCCAGGCAGAGACAGAGAGAGAGAGACACACACACACACAAACACACACAGCCTGAATCTCACTGCACTCAAGATGATAGAGAGTGAGGAGGGCTTCTCTGAGCCTGCTACACTGTTGACAATTCCTTTAAAACCAAGTGCAAACTGCTCTGACAGCGTGGCTAATTTTACAACATCTCTCCCATCGTTCCTTCGCCTTTACTCTTTCATTTTCTCCTTCCACTGTCTCTGTCTCTCTCTCTCTCTTGCTCACACACACACACACACACACACACGCTCCGTGATGCAAACACTGAGGAAACAGCAGTTTAAATTAAGTTCAAATAGTTCTGCAGAGAGTCTAGAAAATGTCTCATCTTGTGTTAATAATTAGATAATGTTAATCACTGTCAACTGAAGAAATAAGACATTGTGTGTTTTGAACCATGAGAAAAATATTAGTTTTTGGTGGAGACTTGCTCCTGAGGTTTGACTTCATTTGAAATGAATGAATTGTGTTGAGCTTTCTCATAGTATAACACTATTGACCTTTGAGATGTAATGCGGAGTTGAGTGTTGTTGTCAGTACAGAGAAGCAATACCTCCATAGAATTTATACTATTCTCATGTGTTTTGAACATAGCACTTAATAGTTGACCTTTGGTAACAGTAATTGTAACCAAATTATGTAAACAGTGGAACTTGTTGGCCAAATGATGGCTGCCATTGACGCATTCACATCTCTCTCACAGTGAGAACTTTTTCTCATTTTAAACTTAGAAGTATATTGTAAGAAAAACACATTCAGTCCTTGCTGTAATGTTGATTTATCTTAGTTTCAGTATGATTGAATTAACTCAAGCATTAGCAGCTGATATGACGCCCTCTGCAGGCTCATAGCTGTCCTGTCTAATTTATTTCTATGTTGTGTGATTGGACGGCCTGCATGTGTCACTGTGAGGAGCAAATTAAAAGCAACATTTTGTGTTTGCAGCAATGGCTTCATAAAGTCTGGTAGGAATAATGAGTGAATCTTATTTGGTTAAACTCTTTTGGCCCCATTTAGACGATCTATAGTGCCCGGTCTAAAGTGCATGTGGCAAGTGCATTATGGGTGGGTCCAACTCACTTTTGCTCACTTTGTTAAACCATGCATAATCTGGGTGCACAGTAAGGCACAAGGGATGAATAGATTGTATTTAACCTCTTAATTATTTATAGATGTGTTTTGTGCACAATACGAATTAATCCAATCAGATTGCCATCCTATTCAATTTAAATGCCTGCACCTTGCACATTGCTATTTACATGGTAGATTCTGCAAATTGTAAAAGAGAGTGCACCCTCTGCCTCCCAGTCTGTGCCATATACAACTCCATTTGACTGCATATGAGCAAAACTTATTTAACTGTGCTGCTGCACAGTTAAATAAGTGCTGCTGCTCTTCTCTCTGTGTGTAATAATAATGTGCTGATCGGCTCTGACATCTGAATCCGCAAGTATGCATAAATTATCCACAGAACTTAATTATTTTCAACGATTTAGAAAGCTGCACACATTTCACTCTACCAGTCCTGGTAGGCTATGTTGCATTTTAAATGATGTATTGTATTGATGTATAAGGGGTTTCAAAATAATTAAGAGAACTGTAGTTATAAACTTGACAGGGGAAAAGAACTAAACCTTGAGCTTCTCAAATAATTAATTAAGTTATATTTGCATCTTGCATATATCCACACAGCTTCTCTCCTGCTTCTGCAGAGCAAAAGGACAGCAGCTCTGCACTGCTATCTTCACATTTGGATTAATATATCCTTATTAATGATGTGTTGTATCACCTCCAAAAGCTATCTGTTATTAATTAGAATACTATT
Source organism: Centropristis striata (assembly GCF_030273125.1). Lineage (NCBI taxonomy): Eukaryota > Metazoa > Chordata > Actinopteri > Perciformes > Serranidae > Centropristis > Centropristis striata. The sequence goes on along the minus strand of NC_081519.1, from coordinate 15,966,969 downwards.
TTTTATGACCAGACCCAGATGCCCATGGATATAACAATCCCTGTCGCGTCAGTGTGTAACAAGAAGGGTATAAACACCCTGTGCCCTATAAAGAGCAGGAAAATACTGCACCATTGACTTTTGACCAAGTTTTTGTTGGTCAATAGCACAATCCCTTTCTGCTGCCCCCATTTAGCAGTGCACCAACAGTAGTACATTTGCTGCTTACACAACGAAGGTGCTGGGGGTTTAAACAAAAACTGCCTTGGTCTGAAAATAGCAATTGCACCAGGTGTAAGACAGGGCCTGTGGTCTCAGTCATCACATTGGTATGCCCCACAGCTCTTGTTCTTTCTCCATCTTTTGTCCCTATTGCCTAAAAATCATCTCTCCAGCTGTTGCAGCTGAGAAGACACTCTTCAGTAAGTTTGGACCTAATTTTCCACACCAGTCAAGTCTAGACTTAATCCATAAAAACTGTGTTTACTCCTGTACTGCTACATCACACACATACAGTATGTGATACAGAAAAAAAATAATGACAGTGATGCATTCTTGCCATCCATTTTAACACCTGAATGTGTGTTGTTGTTGTTTTTTAGCTTTTTATATTTCCATGTTTACACAGATGGCTCACAACAGGTTCATATTAATACTGAACTTTGGCAAAAGAAAAAAAAAATACAACTATGTACAACAAATATAAATATATAAACAACAGTACAACATAGGCCTCACTAACTGACAATGTAACACCAGTGTTTATGTTATTATGGTGCATTAATGAGATGTGTTCAGATGCTTAAAGCAGATTGAATTTAAAGGGTTGATAGAGGCTGCGTGAACATCTGTTTTAACATTTTTATTTACTGTTTTTTTATGATGCAAAATTAACCTTAACATCCAGCACATCTGGAGTTCAGTAAGTGCTCCACAATTTCAGAGAAGGAGTCTGACAAATCCTCAGTATTCTGTAACATGAGTATGGACAGTATTCCATTGTCTGTCGATTTGTATGCAACTTTGTATTGGTTTTTTATCTACTGCGTCTCCACAAGGAGTGATAACTGAACCTGAACACCTTTTTACTACTGACCAAACTGTAACCTGTCATGATAACCACATTTTGTTGGATGGTATATTGTCCTAGAAATATTTGGGAAAAACAATATTTTTGTCATTTTAAGACAATTTAATGTCACTGATAGAATGATAATATGATGACATTATAATGCAAGTACACCCCTCTCAAAGAGCAATGAACTTTGAACGTTTTTGAAACAAAAAGAGAATATGAGGACAAAAGTAATGTGACCAGCAATGACAACAAAAGTTTTTAAGCATAGTCTTTTTTTTGTTTGTTAATTCAGCTTAGGCACTAAACCAAAGTCGTATATGTGCTGTTTTCATGGCATTCTGTTGGCTTAAATGTTAGCAACATTGTTATGTGAACAAACACGCATGTAAACACAACGGCTGGTATTGTACAATATATGGGCATCACCTCAATACATTTTGCTGTTCTGATAAATTATTGTGTCTACAGTACTGACTATAAAAGCTGTTGTAGGCTGGAACCAATTATATTCAGAGTGTTGTTTTTCTTGTTCCTTAGTCAGAAAATTCCTCATTTAAAGGAATAGTTTGACACGACAACAATCAATTTCATTATCTGTGCATTGTAAATGTGGAGCTAGAGCCAGGTAACTGTTAGCCTTGCTTAGCGTAAAGAATAAAAAGCTAGCCTGGCTCTCTTCAAAATTCAATATGATATCTATCAGCACTTCTAAAGCTAACTGTTCAATATATTGTACTAATATATATTATTTAGTCCAGCTGTTTCCTCCTTGCTCTCAGTCTTTATGCTAAGCTAAACTACGCTCCTGGCCCCAGCTCCTGTCATGAGAGTGAGATCAATCTTATAATCGAACTCTACCACAATGTGAAACTATTCCCTTTAAATACTAATTTTGGCAATTGTAAATATTATTGTATCTAAGCAAAGTTCTTATGTTTAACATTAGAAAAGTTTGGCTTCATTTGTAAAAAAAAAAAAAAAAAGATTATATAGTATACTGTAATTCTAATACTCAAAGCAACATTTTTGAAAAAAAAAGTTTGGTACCGTAACACTTTATAAAAGCCATCATTAAAACATAGAATATTGATAGTTGATTAGACTTAATATAGTAATTTTACCATAAACAAACAAATGACAATTAATAATGTTTACTAATCATTAGTAAATATATATATATATATATATATAATATATATTATAATACAAAATACAAAATATACAAATAATACAAAACAAATTATTTGTAAACTGTCTATAAACAGTATTTGAATGGCCATTATAAATTGTCAACTGATGATTATAACAACTTTTTTAAAAATGTATTACAAATACAACTGCTATTACTCCTGTAAATCATCTAAAAGCATTATTTACATATTAAGTACTTTGTCAATAGTTTATAATTATTTTGTAAACAACAGAGTGATTATTTGTACACTCATAACATCTATCTCAAAATTGTTCATTGATGCTTTGCATTTTTTTCTTTTTAACCATTTCTTAACTATTAGTCATTATCATCATCAGTTGGAAATTCATAAAAGCCACATAATAATTTTCATATATGGTTTTATAAATAGTTTGGTAATCATAATATCATAAAATGCTATAAAGTGTGCAAAAATAAACTAAACACCATACATTATAGCATTACTATGAATCATTATTAATCAGCAATAATTGTATTGTTATTTAACAGTAAAAAACAATTAACTTAAGTTTAGTTATCAATTTACTATTTAATAATGATGGTAATTATAAGTGTTACCAAAAGGTGCTGTATTGGTACCGAAACTCACTGGCGTTACTATACCTATAAACCTAGTCCTACTCTCTACTCAGATTTTAGACTCTATGCAACATGCATGAAAATTGCTGCTCTGAAGTTTTAGGTAGGACTTTGACTCGTGGACACTTTGACTCCGTGAACTTTTCGCATGTGCCTCTTCATCAGCAGCCTTTCAGTAAATAACTCGTCACAATCCCCGCATTTGTATGGCCTCTCCTCCTTGTGTTTTGCTAGAACATGTTTCCTCAGAGTTGAACCCCTGTTGAAGGATTTATCACAGATGTGACAGCTGAAAGGCTTCTCTCCTGTGTGAGTTCTTATATGTTCTGTCATGTGTCCTTTCAGTTTAAAACACTTGCCACAGAAATGACAGCTGTAGGGTCTCTCTCCAGTGTGCACTCTCATGTGGTTCTGCAGATTGCTCTGACAGGGTATGTGTTTCCCACATATGTGACAGTCAAAGTTCCCCTTGCCGTCAGGTGACTTGCTTTCGTGAGTCTTGAGGTGCCACGTAAGCACAGTTTTTTTGGTGAATATGTAGTTGCATATGTGGCAGCGGTATAAGGTGGTACTCGTCTTCTCCTCAGAAGTATTCGGATCCTCTGCAGGAGTTTGCATTTGCTCTCTGCTCTCCTCCGCTGCTCTACAATCTTCTAACTGCTGCACTGTTTTGATGAGTTCTTTCGTCAAGGCGTCCCCGTCGTCACTGTCCTCTGCCGAAGGTTGCTCGTCAATCCCGTTGATCCAAAGTTCCTCCTTCCGCTCCTCCTGCTCCTCTTTAACGTCGGAGGGTCCCGGCTCTTCCTGGCACTCATCGGGGCTCCACTCCGGCTGTTTCGAGGGAATCTCCTCCTCCTGCACGGATGTAGGTGTAGTTGTCTGTTTGGCATCTGCAAGGATGGAAACAAAAATGCATTACATTTGTAGCATGTGTCAAGGTCGTCAGCGCCAAAATAGTGCTCACATAAATCCACCCATCAGGAATTTTACCTTTGAGATAGTTTTGATCAGCCGCCTCAGAGCCACATCAACTTCCTGAAGGGACAAACCAGTCAAGAGTGGAAAACTGGTCTACGCAAATCAGAAGAGCCTCAAACTTGGAAACTTTTTGTTGTGTATGTGTGTTATACCAAAAACACATCAATAACATCAATACTATTACATGTTTATGAGTGAAAAGGATGTGTGTACTCTATCTGGATACATAAAGGTATCTCGCCTTCTAAACACCTACGAACTTGCACATTATACATGTTATATATAAAGGTTAAAATAAAAAATAGTTTTCTTTCCAAAGTCCCAGAGGCATAAGATCTTTTGAGGTTGAAAGCAAATTTTTACCCATACATCGTTTGATGAGAATCAGCATCCCTGATTGGTCAGAAGTTGCAACTTTAGCTACACACATCTGTGATGATCACAGTGAACTAACACAGCCTGGAGTACACTTCTACATCACTGCATTAAGGTGAGAAGTTAAACTGCCAGAGTTCAAGCACCATCCTCCCGGGGCTGAAAAATAAAGCCAATGCTGTAGGCTGGCTGCAAAAGCAAGTTAATTGCCATAGACGAAGCCCATGTTAAAATGCCCAACTTTACAGGAGAAATAAGCATGTTTGCAGCTTGGTTAAAAAACCTGTTTTGGTCTTTATAGCAAGTTTCCTTATTCATGACTATAACTAAAACTATAAACAGGGTTAATTTTAATGACGTCAGAGCAGAGGTTGCGTTAGACTTTCCATTGTCTTTCATTTTGACGGAAAGATTAATAAACATTCCGTCATAATCTATTATTGTTATCCATCAAGACATATTTAATAGCATCTTATTTTCACTTTAAAATAATGAATATAAAGAAACAGATAGTGACCGTGTGATCCTTTTTTTTTAATGTCAATACCACAATGCCTAAAAATAATAAACAGAAAAAGGTGAAACAAGCTTGTCCTTTATCGTCCACCACACCAATCTCTTTTTTCACCTGGTTCATCAGCGCCATAACAATTACTGTGCTTTTAAATACTTTCAAAGCAAATTAAATTAAATCTTTTCATGTCGGAAAATATTCAGTTAACGCAACCAGGGGTTGCGTTAACTGAATATTTTCCGACACAGAGACTACATCCCACTTTTTTATAGTCTCTATCAGAGGTCAGCAAAACCCGGCTCTTTAATAACTCAATTTGTGGGATCTCAAGTATAAATATTGGTATGGATCTTAAAAAATGCAGTGACAGCATGGTTTTGCTTTTCTTCTTCTAAAGTCATGATTTCTACCTCCACATATAATGCTCACAAACATAGAATGAAAGACTAGAGCAGTTCTATCATTTTATTGTTATTGCACTTTTCAAAAACAACACATTACAGGCAACATATTAGAAGCCAATAACAACAAAGTCACATAAATTAAATAGATACTTTAAGGAAGTACAACTGTCAAAATCAAAGTTTAAATAAAGTGCGTAAAGCTAATTTTGTTAAATACAAAAGCCCTTGAGATTCATTTTATCTGAAGGTGTTCCTTTATGTGCTTTCAAAAAACGATTTGCTGAGTACATTGAATGTGTCAGTAAATATCTACTGAACGTGTTACGTTAGATTCAAAGCAGATTACAATTACATGAAATCCTCAGGAGCGTCTGAACAGCATGAGCAGTTGTATTAGTGCAATGGATTGAAAGTGCTAAGAGAAACATGTCAGCTGCAATTTCAACAAACATACAAGCATAAATGGTGAACCTACAAAGAAGCCACCGCCATCAGACATGCTATCAGACTCAGTGTAACTTCTGAACTGTAAACAGTCGTCAGCATCAGTGTTTCTCCAACGTTTTCATACAGAGAAGGTGATGTCGTGGACCATCCTCATGTGCTGCTTGAGAACAACGAGTAGAGGAAAGCGATGGTTGCACTGGATGCACTTAAACGGCATGTTCTCCCTGTGCTTGATCCTGGCGTGTTTACTCATGGTCGAAGATCTGTTGAAGCTTTTCCCACAGATGTAGCAGGTGTAAGGCCTTTCTCCAGTGTGAGTCCTCATGTGTTCTTTTATATGACCTTTCAGCTTGTATCTGTTACCACAAATGGGACAGGCGAACGGTTTCTCGCCGGTGTGTGTTCTCATGTGGCAGATCATATGGCTCCGGGTGTCTGTGATCTTACCACAGACGGAGCAGGTGAATGCATTGTTGGTGGGATTTGGTAAACTTCCTGCTGCGTGAGCTGCAAGGTGCAATTTTAACTCGACTCTTGTCAGAAAACACTGAGAGCAAATGTTGCAAAAAAACACATTTTGCTTCACTGTATATTCTGCAGATGCTTCAAATGATGGTGACGGGTGGTCCTCTTGTAAAGGTATCTCATAATCCATGTGCTCCCCGACTCTTACAACTCGAGTCAGGCTGTCTTGCGCTTCATATTCGCCATGCTCTCCAACTGTCACAACTTGAGTAAGGTTGTCTGGCATCTCGTGTTCTTCTTGCTGTCCAACTGTGACAATTTGAGTTAGTGAGTGTGTAACGCTGCTGTATGCCGGACATACAGGTGTCTCCACAGACTCGATCCAGAGGTCAGTCAGTTCCTCTTTAATGGGCAAGATGCCTGGCTCCTCCTTGGCCTCACTGGGAATACATTCCTTTTGTATCTGCTGCTCCTGAGCACAAACCTCCTGTGTGGCTGTGGGCAAATCGATCTGCCTTGAATCTGTAACAGTGGATAGGAAAATGTTTTTGGTAGCAGCTAGAAAAAAAAAATCACTTCTCTGAGCACACATGAACTAGAGGTGGGGAAACTTGAATAATCCCCAGCAGTGACGCTCGTCCTAACAGCAGCAGAGAAATAGTTAAGAAAGTTATTATAAAAACAGCGAGCAGAAAATATCATAAAAATGATGAGCAGGGAGGTAGTGCTCATATGATTGGTACATTTGGTAAAATGGCTCGAAAAGCAACACAATACCAACCCTCAACACCCACACCCAGAAGGCATGGAAACTTTGCATGGACCAATTTTTTATGAAACGTGGTTGAATGGCATGGCACGGACCGAGGAAAAACCTAATACATTTTGGCGTGGATACCAAATTGTATTTTAAATCTCATTAACATTGCAAGACCAGACATATGTGCTGCGTTCATGTGGTGCTGGAATAATAATAAGGTACGAATTCCTGATCATATTTCATGGCCTAATCCATTGACTCACTCAAATACTGGAAACATCTGTTAATGTTTGGTTTAAATTCTTTGGGCAGCAAAATACAACAAAACTCATTTGTAGCATCCATGTTGTTCCTACATTAGAAAATACTTCGAGCTCATGAACACACCAAAGTCAGAAGAACGACTTACCAACTGCATGTGAATGCACCAGCGACCCTGGCAGAGGTCTGCGCTCTCTGAGTGGCATGATAGTTTTTACAAGTTTTAAGGAAGAATTTTTCAGGCTTTGTGTGGCAAAATGTACAATTGAGTGCTGATCAGAAGTTTACGTCATATCGGATGGATGGTCGAGGTCAGAAGGTTTCCCATACGCCTTGGGAGTGTTCACGTCATCAAATGATTGGATGTGTGAAAGTTAACATTGTGTGGATTGCAGCAATTGCAACTTTATCGTGAACACTATATACAAGTCAGAAACCCAAGATTCTGAATTGTCCATGGGTTCACAAGTAAAATAGGTTGGCTAATTGAAGCAATATTAAACACACAATGGATCTCATTTGTGTTTAGATGGTGCAGCATTGTTTCACCCCTTGCAGTTAAGGAATTGAATGTCTCCCACAAAACTAAATTGCTTTTAGAGTGCCTTTTACAATGCCTGGGAGTTTAGGGGCCTAACTCCACATTCAGCCTGGCTGTACTATAATAACAACACAGGGGGAAAAAACAGGCTCACAAATACAAAGAGATCCAAAATGCAGTTATAGCACGTGGCAACACATCAACATAGTGTTTGAAAAAGTCTGTTGACACATGCACACCTTTAACAAAGTGCTAACTTTAAAGCGTATAATGAAAAAAAAAAGCAAACAAACAAACTGCTCTTCCAAAGGCTTCATGATTTATTTTAAAATAAAGAAACCAGGAGTTTATAAAGGAACATTTATCTTATTACAGTATTCTTTCTTACTTGCAAGATATGACTTTTAGTTCTGCTATTGTTCACTCGAGGTCGTTTGGGCTTAAGATGACTATGTTATATTTGAACAAGAACAATAAATCACTTTTTGAAATAATCAATAAGTGAACTTACATTTTTTGTAGACTTTTTTTAGCGTCATAAATGTATGTTTTAATGTATGTTTTAATGTATGAAAGTAGTGCTAGTGTTTCAGTAGTGATAACAGTGATAAGCCTTTAACCGTCAAAACGGAGTGTGGTGAGAGAAATGTAAATTAAAAAAGTTGATTTAATAACATTTAATACCGTTCGGCAGATTAAATCTATGCCTAAATTACCCGTGTATCCTTCAAATATATATTTTCTACAAGCAGTGCATATATGCTGATGAATACAGTCAGTTTACATGAATTACCTATTATTGTAGGTAAGTTTTCCTAAACACAAAAGATCATATTGTGTTAAGAGTAACATAATTAGGTTTGCCGAGGTGTACCTTCAACAAACAAGTCTAAAATGTGTCTTCAAAGAAGGAAGTATTTAAGTGCTGAATTTAACCCATAAGAACCCAGACCCAGTAATCCTTAAAGGAAAATGATGGGGGATATACCACAGACCAAGTGGACCACATAGAACACATTTATGATGTTTTTTTTAATTCTACCCCTAAATGTCAAAGATCTGTGATGTGACGAATACAATACATTGGGCGTTTATTTTTATGATATTTCTTATTTAAAAAAAAAAAAAAACTAGACACATTTTCTGCCTACAGAAACACAAATTTGCCTTTTTGTTTGCATCTTCACAACATATATCAAAATTGTGACATTAATAGTGCTGTTTAACAACAAATTATTTTTCAGATTTGTTTTTAAGTAACAAAATAAGAATAAATCAATAATAAATGAAAACAAATAACCATTTGCTTTTTGGTTTGCATCTCCATAACATATATCAAAAGTGTGACTTTAATTTGTTCAGTTCCCTATTAACGGATTAGAATTGTTAAATGGGTTTAAATTTAGCTTCGTAAGAAAGAATAAGCTTTTTTAAACGAGCTACTTTTTCACATTTCCAGTCACACACATATTTTGGAGAAGTCACTTTTTGTCACAGTCACATGACCACCCCACCAGGGTTTTGAGTATGTGTCGCTTAGGGATTTAATGAGTTAAGGTGAAGCATCAAGATGATGGGAGATTATAGAAGATTTAAAGTGCTTGGTACACGGGTATCACCATGGGTTCTTATGGGTTGATAATTAATTGTAATGTTGCAGCAGTGTCATGTTACGACGACTACAATAAACATTGACTTGGTACTACGTGGATGTCAATACAGCATGCACGTATAAATTAGGTTTATTTTGAAAATGGACAGGAAATGTTTACAGTCTTGACCATACCTGCCAACATTAACGTTAGCAAACATAGCTTGCTAACATGAATGCGGCTTAATGTAGCGAATACCAAAGCCTTATTAACTTGACACGTTGTTAACTGATGAGGTTCAGTTATTTGTGGCCTGTGATAATAAGGTGCAGTGCAAACTGAGAAACATACCTGCCCTGTGCAGTCTGATCTCTGGCTTGTAGACCAAATCCAGCAACCGCTGCAGCCTCTGGTTCTCCAGCTTGGCTTGGTACACCTCCTCCTGGTAGTCTATTATTGTCTTCTCAACGAATCCATAGATGTCTACAGCAGCTGCGGTTAATCTTTCCGTCAGAAAGACGTTGAACGACTGAAGCGTAGCGTTAGCCATCTTGCAGCAACCTGCCTGATGTGTCTCTGTGCAGGCTGTGTGTACTGTGTAGTAGCAGCCTTTGCCAATGATACAACATACATGCAAAAAGAGTCATACCGCCACCTACTGGGGCCGGATTCACAAAGCAGTGCCACTTTTTTCTTAACTTTGCTCTTACGACAAAGTATAAGAAGATTTGATATTCATGAAAAAATTGTATCTTTAGTTTTTTTCTTAACTTTCTTTTTACGTTTTTTCCTAAGATAGAACTTAAGAAAACTAAACAAAGTTCTTAGATTTCTTCTTAAATTTCTTTGCAACTTACCCACAATACTATTTTGACCTTCTTTTTTGCCTTTAACAAATATTAAAAGGGATTTGGATATTGCATTAGTCCTGTGGGAACTATTAATGTCTTGTTCGTATTTAGTTCATTAATAATAAGTAGTATTGTTTGATTATTCTAGATGTTTATTTTATTTCAGTTAGATTTATGATATATACTTTTCCAAGTTATTTGTTTAGTTCAATTATGATTATTTTTTAGTGTACTTAGGTTTTTTTTTCAAAATTAGTATTTTATTTTTCGATGGAATTTGGGGTAACACTGTGGGCACCTGAGGTTATATAGGTAGTTAGGCAGGCATAGAACCAGCATGTAGCTGGGTGGGCCTATGGCTTTTTACCAGTGCAAGAGAGACATCAGGAGCCATTTTTTTTTGTTCCTTTGTTTGCTTGCTTGCTTTGGAACAATGAATCATAATAAACTCAAAGTTTTGCATGGACAATACACTTATTTTGCCTGTGTACACACCGCCATGGTGCACCATTGGCACTTTGATTAGGTTTGATGTAATGTTAATATTGATTTTTTTTTTGGACAAATGGCCACTACAAGTCAATATTGCAATTTTGGTAAAATCACAATTAATTGTGCAGGCCTAATAATAACATTTATCTGATAAAATAATAACAATGAAAAGGGCCATAATCCAGTCACAGCAGGGGAGTACAAAAAAAAAACAAGCTTTATTTTGATGTTTTTAATGCTAATGGAACCTCATTTACATTCAAAGTACAAAAAAAAATCTGAATTTGCAAATCTATTTTCTTAAATTGCGAGTTTAATTTAATTTCCCGAGCCATAAATTCAGTATCACTGCAATATAGGAATGTTATATGTAGCCCAAACCAGGGTGAGGCCACATATTGAATTTAAAATCAAACAAAGCTAATATTGCAACTGAAACAAAACAGCGGATGCAGCAACAAAGATTTAAATACCACAAATATTATTTTTCTCTTTAAACATATCAAAATATTTTCAACGCAAATGAAAAGCATTCTGCATATTCAGCATTTACAAAAGGTCAAAACCTTACAAAAACCTTACTGGCATAAAATACAGGTGTACTTATAGTCCTTTATCAATGTAAATAAAAAGAAACACAGAAAAAAATATAACTTAAATACCGTTCACAAAAGCCGACTCAACAAGCTTGTAAGGAAAGACAGCTTTGTGGTTGGGGAGGAACTCGACAGTCTGGAGTCAGTGGTGGAGAGGAAGAAGAAAGACAAAATCAAAGCCATTCTCAAGAACAACCTCTCTACAATGTGCAGCAGATGTGACCCTCATTTAGCCACTGGATCATTTCATCCACAAACAAAACTCAGGGGAAAATTCACAAAAGGATTACGAGGCTTTTGTGGTCAAAAAACATGTGCAAATAAGGCAAAAACAATTCTCAAAGCACCAGCAAAAGCTGAATTGCATCCCTAACTGGGCTGCCATGCAAATTGCGTCTCGGTGCGCCGGTTCTATTTGCACTTAGATGAGGTAATATGCATACTTTTGGTGCGGCTCCTTTCTATGCAAATTAGCCTCATTGCAAAAAAAAGTCCAATTCACAAACACCGGCACTAATAGCGACACGCAGTTACAGTGGAATTATTACCGTCTTCAGAGAACTGGTGGTAAATTAAGCACATTTATAAGAATAAAAGGTAGACTCAAACTCCTTGATTTAGGGATTAAGTGGCAGGACACTCCTCACAGCTTCCCTTTGTTTCTTTTATTTAAATATATGAGGAATTAATAAGGTTAATAAAGGAATGTCTCAGTCTGACTCCCGTGATGTCAGCAGCTGATGCGCTCACATACGCTCACTGTGTGAAAGTAGACTGTGTGAAAGTAGACTGTGTGCGTGTGTGTGTGTGTGTTATCTCTTTGATGTGTAGAAGAAAACATAACATTAATTCATATTAGGTCCTGACTGATCAGCTGGTCTGACTCTGGAGATTTAAATAATCAATGGAGACCCGCAGTTGTGCATAAATGAGTATTATCTCTGAAGACATACTTATCTTTGGGGTTAAATAAGCCGAGCCCAGTTTATTAAAACAAAAACAGTATGAGCCCAGCCCATGTACACATCCAATTATTCAGGGTTGCACCCCTCACAGCCCACACTTTAACATCTAGCCCATGTATACTCTGCCACTTAGATAATTGCAATCATGGGGAAAAAAAGAGGCAAATTGCTTCAAAGTGTTATGGGCGTGTTTGCATCATGATATCATTAGTGCTATATCTTTAGTGAAAAGATCCTTATGACGGCAAATAGCAATTTTCCAGATTTTTATTAAAATCTTAATATGGAATAGTGCCAGATATCCAAATCCTAAATTTGTTAAAAATATGTGTCAGAACATGATTCTGAAGATGAGATGTTCGACTTGAAAGCAAATGGTAAATATCGCTTTTCTAGTCGCTTTGTGACCACTCAAAGCACTTTACACTACAGACTGAGCTCATTCACCCATTCACATTGGTGGCAGAGGCTACCCTAAACGGTGCCACCTGACACCATTGGGAATTCATTCTCCAATGGATGAACGCAGCATCGGGGCTGCCATGGTCAGGGATCGAACCACCGACCATTTGATCAGTGGGCAACCCGCTCTACCAACTGACCCACAGCCTCCCCTTGTATTTAACAGACTTAAGAAAACTTTTTTTTTTTGGTAAAGATCCTTGCAAAAAAAGAAGAGTCATTTTTTACAATAAAAATGACAATGGTTCAAAAATGATCATTCCCTCAAAAATGTGAAACTATATCTGGATTATCTTCACCCTGTACTATATCTTATACTGTTTATTATGCTACTGTACCACTGTAAAGCGTACTGTGTAGACTGTTTATACTTGCCGCAATCAATCATGCCATGTCACTTTACCTCATAACTTTAAGGGCTGGGTATCAAGTATTCAGTATTGTAAGGTATTGACTAAATTACCCTAGTTGTATTGAAACTTCTATAGTCAAACAACACTTGCACTCAGTTGGGGGCACACTGGTGAAATGTATTTGTGTACAAATCAACTGGATGGAAAATATCCAGATATGATGTCACACCATCAACATATGGACAGTTATCTTAAGAAAAATGTGGCAAACAATAAGATGGACCCGAGTACATCCCCAATAGCTGATTCTTCTATTATCATAAATTAAACCTCACAATGGGATTTCACTTTTTCTTGGTGTGGACCTGCATGTGTCTGATCATGTCCTTCTTATATGCAAATGACCTGGAGCAGATGCTACAGCGATGGGGTTTCTCTCCTGTGTGTGTTCTTATGTGATATATCATGTTGCTCCTCTGCCTGAAACCTCTCCCGCAGAAGTCACATGCATAAGGTCTCTCCACTGTGTGGACCCTCATGTGTACCCTCAGACATTCAACTCGTGCAAATGTTTTGCCACAGTCTTTACAACTGTGTGGTTTCTGACCCGTGTGAATCAGCATGTGTCTTTTTAAATGGCACTTCCTGCTAAATGTTTTTCCACAGATGTAACACAGAGTGTCCTCCGGGTTGTCCTCCCTGTGTGATTCTAGGGGTTCTACATAGCTTCCTGCAGACGTTGCATGCTTTGAAGGACAGAGAATGGCTGCATTGTTTGTGTGTGTATTAACATGCATCATTAATGAACTTCTGAGGTCAAAAGATTTTCCACACAACTTACAACAAAAAGCGCTCTGATTTGTTTGTTCTTTGACATTCGAGCTGGGATCACTGGTATCATTTCCATCCACACTTTCTGAAGAGAGAGGCTGCAAGAATTCTGACCCTCCATAGCCATCTGCTTCTTCCTCTGTTTTTATCCACTCAGTTGAAGGGCCAGGAAGAGTATCCCCCTCTCCATCGGCCACAGTTTTGGTCCGACAAAAAGAAGATGAATCAGTGCTCTGTCCATATATCGAGCAAGCAACAGCATCACTTTCTAACAGGTCCTGCAGTGTCTCTTCATCGTGGCCAGGCCAGTGCTCCTGAGACTCTGGAAATCCTGGTCCTGATGTTTCCTGCTTCACCAACACCTGACAGTATTCAGTGTGTGAGGGCTGCATGGAGGCCTCTGCTTCAGTCCTGCTGACCTCCTGGGAGACTGGGGGTACAAGGAAAGTAGATGTATCAAGCATCAACACAGCACTACTACATTTACTACTACATTTACTAAACTGCATGTTGAGTTGGAAATCAATTTAGTAGGATCATTTTCCATATAACCGCTAACCCTCCTTCAAGACACATTTATTAAAATAAACATGGCACAAATAAAACAAACAATGAATCCAGGTAAATGCACAGTTATTAGAGCAGATGGTGAATAAATGAGTTTATTTTTCATCAGGGACAAAGCTGTATTAATTAAAACAATATTTTCTGTCAGGTTAACAGTATTATTAGGGGGAGTTTTAGTAAGACACACAGGCAAAACAACATCAAACCCCCCCACATGACTACCCCAAGTTACTGTCATTACAGGTCTAATAGCAAATATATTATTGTGTTTAAATGGGATGATAGCAGCTGTTTATTCCTGTAAGTTAAGTTTTTAAGGTTTGCTTGTTTATTGTTTAGTTACTTTTGGGCTTTTGTTGATTCCTCCTCCAGTTTCTAAATTTGCATTTGTTTGCTTAAACAAAGTGAAGCAGACAATGTTGAGCTTTAAATTGAGTTTGGTGTGAGGGAGTACAGTAAGTACACAACCAATGCATATAAAATGTTTCGTCTATGTCCTGGCTACACTTCAGGCTATATTAAGTAGCTACACTGTAACAACAATGAACAGCTGTGCACCAACCTGCTGTGAGCATCTCTTCCCGCTTCAAACCTTCAGCTAGCGTTAGCAGCATGTTATGTTTATCCCCCTTTGACAAATAAATGTCATTACGACATTCCAATATTGTTCTTTCCACAGCACCGAAGATCTCCTCTGCTGCCGCTGCCAGTCGCTCACTGACGAAGAGTTTCAGCTGCTGTAGCTGAGACATTTTGGAGGACAAGATAACTTGCTGCCCTCTGGAGTCAAGTTAAAAAGCTCTTCTTTTCTTCTTCTGCCAGATGAAACAGCGGCAGCTCCAGTGTGAGGCTGCCCTCCTCTGCCTCACACTGGAGCTGCAAGCTGCAGCTTGGTTGCCATTAGGCCCACTATTTATACAGTCTATGGGCCCACTTCAACAGTTCCTACTTATTTCAAGGTGAAGAAAAAATGACAGAGAAAATAATTTATAAGAAAAAGGGCCACAATGCATGGTGAAAGTAGGCCTAAATAAGTGCATTTACTCTGAGTATAATTTTCATACTTTACTTGAATATATCAATTTTATGCAAATATGCCGCATTTAACCCTCTGGAGTCTCCAAAAGCATGACTTCTTTATCACATCCAGACGTAAAAACAAAGCAGCGTGGAGCCCTACTGTAAATGATATACCAAGTAAAACTGAAGACAAGGTCAAATATATTTTGTATAAAATGATAGAACTGGATGTAACTTAACAACTAATTTGTTCATATTTGCAACATTTACAATTCTTTTTTGAGCATGATAGTGTTTTGAAAGTAAAATGACCAAAAAAGACACAAAATGACCAAAAAACAGACACAAAATAACTTACAAAGACACAAAATGACATAAATTACACAAAATGACACAAAATTGTTACGCTAAACACACAAGACACAAATAAAATACAGTCAGACCGGTTTTTTCTTTGTTTATTTTTGGTTCAAAATGTTGATCCAGTAAGTCAGGATAAAAAATCAATTATTATGAGGTCATATAGGTGAGGTAACATGGCATTTACACATTTTTAAGTGTTGTATACAGGCAGGATGAAAGGGATTCAAACATGGACAAAATAGCCCAAGACTCCATAGAGTTAAAATCGTACTTAAGTAAAGTATGTAAGTACATAGCAACATTTACTTTAATGCTTGAGTGGTTTGTACGGAAGATAGCTTGCAAAACTGTTAAGCTCAATTTCAACAGCACTGCTGCTAGCTGTCAGGTAAAGATGAGAGCTTGAGTGCATCCAGTGACTTCACAGCTTCAGCCAGATGTTTCATGGAGCAACAGCTGGTTGCCTTGTGCTTTCTGAGCTATATGTTACTTCACCAAGCTAAAGATACACAAAGATGGCAGAAGATATGCTACATTGAAGCAGCTAGCAGGTAGGTTAAAGTTGGCTTGGTAGTCTGTATCCAAGTCTGTCTTCCTTGGACCCAGTTTTGTGTTATTACAGATAGTAGCTCACAGTCATGTAACATTATTTAAAATAAATGTGCTCACTCAGCAGGTGACATAGGCCCACATCAATCACAGCAGGGGAAATAATGAGAAATGTTGCTAACAACTAAGCTACAGCTAAACACTTTGTCAGCTTACCCTAGCTAACTATATTTAAATGGTGAACATATTTGGATGTTAGCATTACTTATAATATTTGATCTTAGTGACTGGCATTATTCATTTGTTTACTGACTTTAGAATAAATTGAAGTAAAAGCCTTGCATAAATGGATGTCAACAAAAAACGAGTGTAGCTCATACAGCTTACAGATCGAGTGTAAATGAATGAGGAGGGAGTAACAACGAAAGTTCGTATTGTTAATAAATAGATAAAACGTATCTATTTTATTCATTTATTAATTTCTATAGCACCTTTCAAAACCAGGATTACAAGGTGCTTTACAAAATACAACATCATTGGGGTAATACAACAAATTAAAACAAAAATAAGAGAACATCAGTGAACAAGCATTAGATAAAATAATGTGTGTTCTATGAGTCCAACAGCTCTGGAGTCCAGCTGTGATCAGCAGCGAGACTTGTTTACGTACGAAGCTGGTTGCTATGGAGACTCTATAGATTGAAGAAATTCGTTTCCAAATCACCATTTCACTCTGAGACATTGGAGGAGAAAGTTTAACTCGACGATTTTTTCAAAAGTGAGCAAGAGCCCAGCGAAAAAAGGTGACTAACCGAACCCTATTTAGTTATTCTAAAAAGTTATGGTTGAAAATGTGAGAATTCACGAGTTTTAAATAATTTTCAGACTTTTTTTTCAAAGCAGTTTTTTTCCACTTCTCGACTGAATTTGGGCCTCGAGGCGTTGAAAGCTCGACGGCCTCAGCTGCTGCCTGTCTGCTGTGGAGAATATAGCTCAGTCAAAAATATAAACACATATATTAAACATGAAATATTGCAATGAAGACGTTGGTAAAAGCCTAAATAACAGATTGCAGTCATGCATTTAGTAGTTTTCTTTTTCTGACATTTAGCAAGAAGGGAACAATCACATTTACTGTACACAGAGAAGAGAAAATAACTTATTTAAGGGAAAAATCAGTGATCTCAGGATCAGAAGGCTAAATGTGACACTTTTATTCACTTTACACTTACATTTAGTTGTGTTAAATTAGGTAAATAATAAACCAACTAACCTAAACTGTATGTTGACCATTACAGATGTGTGACGTATCATCTCACCTCAGCGACCACAGCTACTGGAGGACGGTGCCCAGCAGGAGACGGGACGCCACCAACCAGGTAAAACTCTTGTGATGCACACAGTAAAAGTGTTATGCGTTTGTGCTTTTTAAAAATATCACTTTCAACATTATCTTTAGTGTGCAGTGCTTTGATATAAGTTTAAATGACTATGACTACTAAATGACTAATTACCCATACAATCAGTGAATAAATGCACATACATGTTTGTGGGACTCTGACAATTGTGACATTAAAAATGACAGTGTGTCTCATCCTTAAAGTGTGACAACATGCACCTTGTGTCAATACTTGTTAGGTAACTTAATCTCTCTGACGGAGATGTTACCTAACAAGTATTGACACTGTATTTTTGATGACATCCAGTATACGTGACTAGAAGAAAGGCAATAAAAGCATTCTCAGTGCAAAAAAACAAAGTGTTATGATTGGTTGAAAATAGAGCTGTCAGGATATCAGAAATCGTTGAAACGTGACGACAGCTGTTTAAACACATTGTTAAAGTTGTGAAATAGTTCAGGCACCAAAACCACGACCTTAAGTTTAGGAGACGAGACCAGGATTATGCTTCAAAAACACGACCTCTGGACAAACTTGCAACAACGGGACATG
The DNA here is from genome assembly GCF_030273125.1 of Centropristis striata. Taxonomy (NCBI): domain Eukaryota; kingdom Metazoa; phylum Chordata; class Actinopteri; order Perciformes; family Serranidae; genus Centropristis; species Centropristis striata. The sequence continues at coordinate 15,948,782 of NC_081519.1, read as the reverse complement.
GACAGCGGTCTCCTGGGTGAAAGACTGGGGCTTTGAGCCATCATCATGAATGTGTGGCCTGAGTCCCTCTCCTGGAACCAGCAGTAACGTGTCTTCAGTTTCTCCGGCTGTATGTCCTGCAGGCAGCTGACCCACTGACTGTTTGTCCTCCTGCTGGTCTGGATGCGCTGCCTGGATGAAGATGTATCGTCGTGGCGATCGTGCGTTTGGTCCCACCTCGGTCCGCGCGTTACACTAAGCCATCAGTAAGTTTGGTGTGTTGGAGGCCAGTGCGATTATTGATATGATGAGAAGTGTGGATCCAAGTGTGGCGTTGAAGCGTTCTGGTATTCCTATAATAATGATCTGTATAGTAATTACTCTTATTGACTAGTACTTAGCCTTTCATGGTACCATTTTATAATAAAGCCATTTTCAGTGAAACAGGAAGCACAGATGGAAAGCAGTGATGTTACAGCAGCAGTCTGAAAGGATTATAACTGTATCTGGTCCTTTACTTTCTCTCGCTGTTCTTCTTTAACAGGCTTCGGAGGGCACAAAGCGTAAGAGGGAGAGCAGCTCTGCCGACCGCGAGGAGCCCCCGGAGAAGAAACTCTGTGTGTCTGCGCCCGTGCTGCCGGAGCGGAGCCCCAGCCCTCAGCCCTCCACCTCTTCACAGAGCAGCCTGGAGGTGAGTGGTCCTACTGTGTCCCACACATCTATCCCACACTGCATCAGTGTAAAGGGTGTAGCTGAAGCCCACCTCCCTCTCTCTGTCTGTGTGTCTGAAGGAGGTCCAGCAGCCTGAGGACGACGTTGAGTACGATGACGTCATGGCCTTGCCCCTCTTCCCCGCCCCCTACGAGTCCCAGCCCGGTCTCTCCCCTTTTGAGGTGCTGTCGCAGATCGTCATGGACTGGCTGACTGACTCTCCGTACAACCCGGAGCTGTGACAGTACCACACACACACACACACACACACACACACACACACACACAAAACAAAATTACAAACTACAAACAAACAAAAAATTTCAACTCCTTTTAAGTTTAAACTCTGTAATTTCTCTTTAGTCCATAGATATGTTTTTCTTTGTTTTTAGTTCGTAAGTTTCCACTTAAATGTTAACAGTTTTATTCATTTTTAGTTTGTCGATAAGTTTAATTTCAACTTTCACCTTTCATGTCCTTCCTAAAAAAACAAAAAAAACAAAAACTTTAACTCCTCCTTAGTTTATAGATAAGTTTGAACTCTTTCATTTCGATTTAGTCTTTGGAAGTCGGATCTTTTTAGCTTGTCGAAATGTTTCCTTCCTCAAAAAAAAAAAAAAAACAACAAAAAAACAAAAACAAAGTTTAACTCCTTTTTAGCTCTAAGGTAAGTTTTAACTCTTTAATTTATATTTAGTCTTTGGATAAGTTTTCACTCTGTCATTTCTTTGTAGTTCATAGAAAAGTTTTAAGTATTTCATATCTTTTTAGTTTGTCGATAAGTTTTCCTTCCTCAAAAAAAAAAAAAAATCTTTAACTCCTTTTATGTCCATTGATAAGTTTTAACGATTGAATATCTATATCGTTCAAGTTTTAAGTATTTCATTTATTTTTAGTTTGTTGGTAAGTTTTTTCATTCTCTATTCCTTTCTTAGTATGTAGAAAATTAATGGAAGTCTTTTATCTGATGCCGAGTTAACTTTCTGTAAAAAAAAGAAACAATGATTAAGTATTCAGACTCATTGCCACTTTTCAAAAAATAATGTATTAGGAGGTTTGTTTCATGATAGCATGTTGCACTGACTTCAGCCACTAGAGGGCAGGAGTGCACAGTTTCAAATGTTAAATGTTTTAAATGTTAATTTAAGGAGAAAGTTTTCTTTTCTCCTGAACTCTGTGTGGCTGAAAATAGTGAAACACATTTTCAATTAACTGTTTTGTTTCCTAGAAATCTTTCAAGGGTAAAAAATATAATAACAATAGCAAAAAAGAACAACAGAAACACATAGTGTATATGTTTTTTAATTTATTTATTTTTACTTTGTAGAAGGAAAGAGCTTTAAGAGGGTCTGATGGTGATGTTCCATTCAAATCCTTTTTTTTTTTTTTTTTTTTACAGTTTTCTAGAAGACATGAAAACTATTCTCTCACTCTGTTTCTAATTAATACCATAATTATTTGGCTTTGTCTAAATATATCAGGTAAAGAACAGATGAAACAATTGAAACTAGTGTCTTGTTATATCATGACGTTGCAGTATGACCAATAGAAACATGTATTTGGATGGAACATTACCAAAGGGTTAGGGTTAGGGAGGGTCAGACCCTCTTAAAGAGCTTTCCTTTTATTAGAAACACTTCAACACACACACACTCATTATAACACGACACAAAAAGATAAGAGGGTACGTTTTATTCATTCACAAGCAGAAGTAATATTTGCTTCAGTGTTAATAATACTGTGGTTGACTGACTCTTCATACAGACAGGAGCTGGGACAGTACCACACACACACACACACACACACACACACACACACACACACAAAACAAAATTACAAGCTACAAACAAACAAACAAAAAAACTTCAACTCCCTTTAAGTTTTAACTCTGTAATTTCTCTTTAGTCCATAAATACGTTTTTCTTTCTTTTTAGTTCGTAAGTTTCCACTTAAATGTTAACTATTTTATTCATTTTTAGTTTGTTGATACGCTTGAATTCAACTTTCACCTTTCATGTCCTTCCTAAAAAAACAAAAAAACAAAAACTTTAACTCCTTTTTAGTTTATAGATAAGTTTTAACTCTTTCATTTCTATTTAGTCTTTGGAAGTCGGATCCTTTAAGCTTGTTGAAATGTTTCCTTCCTCAAAAAAAAAAAAAAAAAAAAAAAAATCTTTAACTCCTCTTTAGTCCATAGATAAGTTTTCACTTTTTAATTTCTATAGTCGAAGTTTTAAGTATTTCATTAATTTTAGTTGGTCTGTAAGTTTAAACTCAACTTTCACCTTTCATGTCCTTCCTAAAAAAACAACAAAAAAACAAAAACGAACTTTAACTCCTTTTTAGCTCTAAGGTAAGTTTTAACTCTTTAATTCATATTTAGTCTTTGGATAAGTTTTCACTCTGTCATTTCTTTGTAGTTCATAGAAAAGTTTTAAGTATTTCATATCTTTTTAGTTTGTCGATAAGTTTTCCTTCCTCAAAAAAAATAAAAAAATCTTTAACTCATTTTATGTCCATTGATAAGTTTTAACATTTTAATTTCTATATAGTTCAAGTTTTAAGTATTTCATTTATTTTTAGTTTGTTGGTAAGTTTTTTCATTCTCTATTCATTTCCTAGTATGTAGAAAATTAATGTAAGTCTTTTATCTGATGCCTACTAAACTTTCTGTAAAAAAAAAAAAAAAAGAAGCAATGATTAAGTATTCAGACTCATTGCCACTTTTCAAAAAATAATCCTAAATATTTTCTGTGACAGGCTCAAAGGGTTTTAGGGTCGACTGACAGAACTCTTCCACCTGGTTCATGAAGCTTTTTCTTTTGTTTCACCAAGTTGATTCTGTGCTGTCAGTATATGAACTCAGTGAGTTTAAACATGTATTAGGAGGTTTGTTTCATGATAGCATGTTGCACTGACTTCAGCCACTAGAGGTCAGGAGTGCACAGTTTTAAAAGTTAAATGTTTAAATGTTAATTTAAGAAGAAAGTTTTCTTTTCTCCTGAACTCTTGAGGCTGAAAATAGTGAAACACATTTTCAATTCACTGTTTTATTTCCTAGAAATCTTTCAAGGGTAAAAATATAATAACAATAGAAAAAAAGAACAACAGAAACACATAGTGTAGATGTATTTGATTTTTTAAAACTTTGTAGAAGGAAGGAGCTTTAAGAGGGTCTGATGGTGATGTTCCATTCAGATCCTTCTTTTTATTTTTTTTTTACAGTTTGTAGAAGACATGAAAACTATTCTCTCATTCTGTTTCTAATTAATACCATAATTATTTGGCTTTGTCTAAATATATGCGGTAAAGAACAGATGAAACAATTGAAACTAGTGTCTTGTTATTTCATGACGTTGCAGTATGACCAATAGAAACATGTATTTGGATGGAACATTACCAAAGGGTTAGGGTTAGGGAGGGTCAGACCCTCTTAAAGAGCTTTCCTTTTATTAGAAACACTTCAACACACACACACTCATTATAACACCACACAAAAATATAAGATGGTACGTTTTATTCATTCACAAGCAGAAGTAATATTTGCTTCAGTGTTAATAATACTGTGGTTGACTGACTCTTCATACAGCCAGGAGCTGTGACAGTACCACACACACACACACACACACACACAAACGCACACACACACATTCACTACAAACAAACAATTCTTTAAATTTCTATTGAGTTCGTAGACATTTTTCATGTCTTTCCTTTCAACTTTCAACTTTCATGTCCTCCCTCATAACACCCTTTAACTCCTTTTAGTCCGTAAAACATTTGAGGTCTTTCATTTCTATTGAGTTTTTGGTTTAGTTTGAACTCTTTTATTTCTTTTTAGTTAGTCAAAAGTTTATAAACAACTTTCACCTTTTAAGTCCTTCCTCATAGACAAACAAATAAACAAAAAACAACCTTTAACTCCTTTTTAGCTCTAAAATAAGTTTTTACTCTGTGATTTCTTTGTAGTTCATTGATAATATTTAGTATGTCATTGCATTTAAGTTTGTCAACATGTTTTCCTTCCTCAAAAAACAAACAAACAAATAAACTAACCTTTAACTTGATTTTAATCCATTGATAAGTTTTATTTTTTTTAAATTTCCATATAGTCCAAGTTTTGAGTATTTCATTTATTTTTTGTTTGTTGATTAGTTTCTCATGCTATATTCCTTTCTTAGTATGTAGAAAAGTAATGTAAGAACTGTTCCACCTGGTTCATGAAGCTTTTTCTTTTGTTTCACCAAGTTGATTCTGTGCTGTCAGTATATTAACTCTGTGAGTTTAAACATGTATTAGGAGGTTTGTTTCATGATAGCATGTTGCACTGACTTCAGCCACTAGAGGGCAGGAGTGTTTCAAATGTTAAATATTTTAAATGTTAATTTAAGAAGAAAGTTTTCTTTTCAAATTTGGCCCGCAGTGTAATTTTATTCGGCCCGCGAGGCAATACCAAATTATTATATTATTATTGTACTATAAAAGCTGACCCGCCGGTATTATACGGCGCATTTACCGCTAATACTACAAATCCCACAATGCCCTGCTGTTGTTTTGGCGCGTCAATCAGGACAGGACCCAGAAACTCTCCTCTGTGACAGTCGTCATAGCAACCTCAAGCTACAGCTGTCTCCCAGCTACCCCTTCCCAAAAATGGAGAAAAGAAAGGCAGAATTTATTAACCTGTTGAAAAAGTTTATTTTGATATTTAAATCAGAAGGATGCAAATAGAAAAGAGGCATACGATTTTTATTTATTTTTTATTTAATAAATTAATTACATTGATGTGTTTTTTATTTGAAATTTGATTTTGCATGTCTGCACTATTTAGTTATATATTGTATGTTTATAAGCGTTGCTGGTTCCATATTTAATGTTAAAGCAAAACATGTTTGGTATATATTAAAAGGTTTATTTGTTCAATGTTGGCCCACGATTTTATTCAAGTTTTAAATTTTGGCCCATTGTGTATTTGAGTTTGACACCCCTGGTGTAGATGTGTTTGATTTTTGTTTTTTAACTTTGTAGAAGGAAAGAGCTTTAAGAGGGTCTGATGGTGATGTTCCATTCAAATCCTTTTTCACCCACAGTCTTCTAGAAGACATGAAAACTACTCTCTCATTCTGTTTCTAATTAATACCATAATTATTTGGCTTTCTCTAAATATATGCGGTAAAGAACAGATGAAACAATTGAAACTAGTGTCTTGTTATATCATGACGTTGCAGTATGACCAATAGAAACATGTATTTGGATGGAACATTACCAAAGGGTTAGGGTTAGGGAGGGTCAGACCCTCTTAAAGAGCTTTCCTTTTATTAGAAACACTTCAACACAGACACACTCATTATAACACGACACAAAAAGAGAAGATGGTACGTTTTATTCATTCACAAGCAGAAGTAATATTTGCTTCAGTGTTAATAATACTGTGGTTGACTGACTCTTCATACAGACAGGAGCTGTGACAGTACCACACATACACACACACACACACACACACACACACAAAAAACAAAATTACAAGCTACAAACAAACAAACAAAAAAACTTCAACTCCCTTTAAGTTTTAACTCTGTAATTTCTCTTTAGTCCATAGATACGTTTTTCTTTCTTTTTAGTTCGTAAGTTTCCACTTAAATGTTAACTATTTTATTTATTTTTAGTTTGTCAATAAGTTTAAATTCAACTTTCACCTTTCATATCCTTCCTAAAAAAACAAAAACTTCAACTCCTTTTTAGTTTATAGATAAGTTTGAACTCTTTCATTTCTATTTAGTCTTTGGAAGTCGGATCTTTTTAGTTTGTCGAAATGTTTCCTTCCTCAAAAAAAAACCAACAACAAAAATCTTTAACTCCTTTTTAGTCCGTAGATCACTTTTAACTTTTTAATATCTATAATCGTTAGTTGGTCTGTAAGTTTATATAATGACGTTGCAGTATGACCAATAGAAACATGTATTTGGATGGAACATAACCAAAGGGTTATGGTTAGGGAGGGTCAGACCCTCTTGAAGAGCTTTCCTTTTATTCTAAACACTTCAACTTCAAATTCCTTTAAATGGTTCAGAATGCTGCAGCTAAAATTTGATCCCAAACTTGAAAGTTTGACGATATTTCAGTCATTTCAGCTTCTCATTGAATTAGACTTTGACGTGCTTCTAATGGCTTTCAGAGTTTAAGTCATGTCCCCCTCATAGCTGTCTGATTTCCTTGTGTGTTTAGAGTAGAGCAGGGTATGACTGTGTTCATATTCACATGTTCACATGTACTTCTGCAGGAGATGCACATATTTTAGCAGCAAGCCTCATCACACAATCACTCAACCTGGTCATGACTTTTGTTACGGCTGGCTGCCGTTCTTCATTTATTGTATTGTTTCTCTGCATTACTCTGCTAATTATGTAAATCCAGCTGTGGGATTCCCCGAAGTTGATTGGACCTTCTGGAGCTGTGAGACCGCCTACTTCCTGGTTGCTGCTTACTCGTCTGTGATTGGTGCGGCGGAGATTCCTGCGAGTCAGCCAATCAGGACTCTTCAATCAACCAACTGCACCTTATAAAAGGCTTGTGTTTCCACAGTTCATGGTGGCTGTGAGACAGGGAGCAGTCTGCCTTTACTGCTTGTTGCACATCAGTTTATGTCATTAGAAGCATTGTATTGTATTATTGAGTGTTGCAGCAGTATTGCTTGCCTGTCTGAGTGGTTCAGACAGTTTTTTGGGAGTCTTTGTAAGTTCTGTTAGTTTGTAAATTCGTTAGATAAAGAGAACCAAGAGTTGGACACCCTTTGTTTAAATTTTAGTTTGTTTTGTCTGTTGTTTTCTGAAAGCTTATGGGTGCTGACTTCTTTTTGTACTTTAGAGGGGTTTTTAAGCCAAGAGCTTGGTAATTAATTTATTCAACTTTGTATAGTGTATTGCTTCATTGTCAGTCCCCATCTAGCCTCCTTTTGTTATATTTTGTTGTACAACAGCACTCTCTTACTCGTTCAAAATAAACACCTGATTTTAACCTGAACTGCCCAGTGTTGCATTCCACCTCATTTCTATTCCTTTTACATGTTACAGCTCTCAACATCGAGCCGGGTTTTAACACTTTAAATGAACCTGCTAATAGTATAATATGGTCTGACAGCAGAGCAACTGTAGGAATACTCATCGTCTTCTCCACTGTTTAAGCCTCTTCATAGTGGGGCGCACAGAGGAATTGTCACTTATCTATTTCATCAAACAATGCAACTTCACAGCAGTTACTGCTCTGCCAGAGCATGTCCACATTTTCTGGTGCCTGTACAGTTGAAGTGCAATAATAACAATAAATATTGTGGTGAAGAAAAGGTAGAATTATTGACATTCACATGATTTGTAAATGAGTTACAGCCCAAAAAAGTTTTTGTGATGTCGCTGTGACTTTGACCTTTGACCTCCACAATCTAAGGAGGTCATCTCTGTGTGAACATTGGTAGAAATCAGTCAATCACTTTGTCCTTTAGTCTGAGTGGACATTTTCACATAATTTGAAGAATTTCCTTCAAGGCATTCCTGAGATATTACATTCACAAGGATGGGACAGACAGACCGTTAACCTGAAATAATTGTTGAAATGTTACAATTAAAAAATATGAACAACTTTCTGTGTCAAAGATGCACATCACATAAAAACAGCAAAATATTGGTTTGAAAGACATTCAGGCAAACCTGATTGTGCTCTACTAGTGCAGAAATGTCATATCGGGCATTGATAAGTTATTTGTGCGCCTGCACTGTAAAAAACATTTAATTTATGGTAAAAAAACAGAAGCTGTGGTTGCCAGAACTTTACCGTAATAAATACGGTGCAACTTTATGTAATATTATGGTAAATTTATATTAGCACTGTTGATTTCCCGTTTAAGATTGCCATTTTAGTCCATATTTTACCATAAAAAATAAAAAGTTTTTCCATCAAAAGAAACGCTGTTCTGCCATAAAATTGACAAGAAAATCTTTAAAAATGCTGCATGAATTAAAGATTTTACCATTAAGCAGAACTGTGTGCTGGGACGCCATCTGGTGTGCCACAGATTGAGGCCCTATTGCATCCCTTTGGAAAAGGACTTTGAACAGCCTAAGTGGACCAAAGAAGGACTAGAGACTGGCCAATGGTCCTGGAGGAAGAAAACTTTTTTTTTTTGGTAAAGATACTTGCAAAAAAAGGTCATTTTTTACAATAAAAATACAATGGTTCAAAAATGATCATTCCCTCAAAAATGTGAAACTATATCTGGATTATCTTCACCCTGTACTATATCTTATACCGTTTATTATGCTACTGTACCACTGGAAAGCGTACTGTGTAGACTGTTTATACTTGCCGCAATTAATCATGCCATGTCACTTTACCTCATAACTTTAAGGGCTGGGTATCAAGTATTCAGTATTGTAAGGTATTGACTAAATTACCCTAGCTGTATTGAAACTTCTATAGTCAAACAACACTTGCACTCAGTTGGGGGCACACTGGTGAAATGTATTTGTGTACAAATCAACTGGATGGAAAATATCCAGATATGATGTCACACCGTCAACATATGGACAGTTATCTTAAGAAAAATGTGGCAAACAATAAGATGGACCCGAGTACATCCCCAATAGCTGATTCTTCTATTATCATAAATTAAACCTCACAATGGGATTTCACTTTTTCTTGGTGTGGACCCGCATGTGTCTGATCATGGCCTTCTTATATGCAAATGACCTGGAGCAGATGCTACAGCGATGGGGTTTCTCTCCTGTGTGTGTTCTTATGTGATATATCATGTTGCTCCTCTGCCTGAAACCTCTCCCGCAGAAGTCACATGCATAAGGTCTCTCCACTGTGTGGACCCTCATGTGTACCCTCAGACATTCAACTCGTGCAAATGTTTTGCCACATTCTTTACAACTGTGTGGTTTCTGACCCGTGTGAATCAGCATGTGTCTTTTTAAATGGCACTTCTTGCTAAATGTTTTTCCACAGATGTAACACAGAGTGTCCTCCGGGTTGTCCTCCCTGTGTGATTCTAGGGGTTCTACATAGCTTCCTGCAGACGTTGCATGCTTTGAAGGACAGAGAATGGCTGCATTGTTTGTGTGTGTATTAACATGCATCATTAATGAACTTCTGAGGTCAAAAGATTTTCCACACAACTTACAACAAAAAGTGCTCTGATTTGTTTGTTCTTTGACATTCGAGCTGGGATCACTGGTATCATTTCCATCCACACTTTCTGAAGAGAGAGGCTGCAAGAATTCTGACCCTCCATAGCCATCTGCTTCTTCCTCTGTTTTTATCCACTCAGTTGAAGGGCCAGGAAGAATATCCCCCTCTCCATTGGCCACAGTTTTGGTCCGACAAAAAGAAGATGAATCAGTGCTCTGTCCATATATCGAGCAAGCAACAGCATCACTTTCTAACAGGTCCTGCAGTGTCTCTTCATCGTGGCCAGGCCAGTGCTCCTGAGACTCTGGAAATCCTGGTCCTGATGTTTCCTGCTTCACCAACACCTGACAGTATTCAGTGTGTGAGGGCTGCATGGAGGCCTCTGCTTCAGTCCTGCTGACCTCCTGGGAGACTGGGGGACAAGGAAAGTAGATGTATCAAGCATCAACACAGCACTACTACATTTACTACTACATTTACTAAACTGCATGTTGAGTTGGAAATCATTTTAGTAGGATAATTTTCCATATAACCACTTACCCTCCTTCAAGACACATTTACTAAAATAAAGATGACACAGATAAAACAATAATACATCCAGATAAATGCACAGTTATTAGAGCAGATGGTGAATAAATGAGTATTTTTCATCAGGGACAAAGCTTTATTAATTAAAACAATATTTTCTGTCAGGTTAATAGTATTAGGGGGAGTTTTAGTAAAACAACATCAAACCCCCCCACATGACTACCCCAAGTTACTATCATTACAGGTCTAATAGCAAATATATTATTGTGTTTAAATGGGATGATAGCAGCTGTTTATTCCTGTAAGTTACGTTTTTAAGGTTTGCTTGTTTATTGTTTAGTTACTTTTGGGCTTTTGTTGATTCCTCCTCCAGTTTCTAAATTTGCATTTGTTTGCTTAAACAAAGTGAAGCAGACAATGTTGAGCTTTAAATTGAGTTTGGTGTGAGGGAGTACAGTAAGTACACAACCAATGCATATAAAATGTTTCGTCTATGTCCTGGCTACACTTCAGGCTATATTAAGTAGCTACACTGTAACAACAATGAACAGCTGTGCACCAACCTGCTGTGAGCATCTCTTCCCGCTTCAAACCTTCAGCTAGCGTTAGCAGCATGTTATGTTTATCCCCCTTTGACAAATAAATGTCATTACGATATTCCAATATTGTTCTTTCCACAGCACCGAAGATCTCCTCTGCTGCCGCTGCCAGTCGCTCACTGACGAAGAGTTTCAGCTGCTGTAGCTGAGACATTTTGGAGGACAAGATAACTTGCTGCCCTCTGGAGTCAAGTTAAAAAGCTCTTCTTTTCTTCTTCTGCCAGATGAAACAGCGGCAGCTCCAGTGTGAGGCTGCCCTCCTCTGCCTCACACTGGAGCTGCAAGCTGCAGCTTGGTTGCCATTAGGCCCACTATTTATACAGTCTATGGGCCCACTTCAACAGTTCCTACTTATTTCAAGGTGAAGAAAAAATGACAGAGAAAATAATTTACAAGAAAAAGGGCCACAATGCATGGTGAAAGTAGGCCTAAATAAGTGCATTTACTCTGAGTATAATTTTCATACTTTACTTGAATATATCAATTTTATGCAAATATGCCGCATTTAACCCTCTGGAGTCTCCAAAAGCATGACTTCTTTATCACATCCAGACGTAAAAACAAAGCAGCGTGGAGCCCTACTGTAAATGATATACCAAGCAAAACTGAAGACAAGGTCAAATATATTTTGTATAAAATGATAGAACTGGATGTAACTTAACAACTAATTTGTTCATATTTGCAACATTTACAATTCTTTTTTGAGCATGATAGTGTTTTGAAAGTAAAATGACCAAAAAAGACACAAAATGACCAAAAAACAGACACAAAATAACTTACAAAGACACAAAATGACATAAATTACACAAAATGACCAAAATTGTTACGCTAAACACACAAGACACAAATAAAATACAGTCAGACCGGTTTTTTCTTTGTTTATTTTTGGTTCAAAATGTTGATCCAGTAAGTCAGGATAAAAAATCAATTATTATGAGGTCATATAGGTGAGGTAACATGGCATTTACACATTTTTAAGTGTTGTATACAGGCAGGATGAAAGGGATTCAAACATGGACAAAATAGCCCAAGACTCCATAGAGTTAAAATCGTACTTAAGTAAAGTATGTAAGTACATAGCAACATTTACTTTAATGCTTGAGTGGTTTGTACGGAAGATAGCTTGCAAAACTGTTAAGCTCAATTTCAACAGCACTGCTGCTAGCTGTCAGGTAAAGATGAGAGCTTGAGTGCATCCAGTGACTTCACAGCTTCAGCCAGATGTTTCATGGAGCAACAGCTGGTTGCCTTGTGCTTTCTGAGCTATATGTTACTTCACCAAGCTAAAGATACACAAAGATGGTAAAAGATATGCTACATTGAAGCAGCTAGCAGGTAGGTTAAAGTTGGCTTGGTAGTCTGTATCCAAGTCTGTCTTCCTTGGACCCAGTTTTGTGTTATTACAGATAGTAGCTCACAGTCATGTAACATTGTTTAAATTAAATGTGCTCACTCAGCAGGTGACATAGGCCCACATCAATCACAGCAGGGGAAATAATGAGAAATGTTGCTAACAACTAAGCTACAGCTAAACACTTTGTCAGCTTACCCTAGCTAACTATATTTAAATGGTGAACATATTTGGATGTTAGCATTACTTATATTTGATCTTAGTGACTGGCATTATTCATTTGTTTACTGACTTTAGAATAAATTGAAGTAAAAGCCTTGCATAAATGGATGTCAACAAAAAACGAGTGTAGCTCATACAGCTTACAGATCGAGTGTAAATGAATGAGGAGGGAGTAACAACGAAAGTTCGTATTGTTAATAAATAGATAAAATGTATCTATTTTATTCATTTATTAATTTCTATAGCACCTTTCAAAACCAGGATTACAAGGTGCTTTACAAAATACAACATCATTGGGGTAATACAACAAATTAAAACAAAAATAAGAGAACATCAGTGAACAAGCATTAGATAAAATAATGTGTGTTCTATGAGTCCAACAGTTCTGGAGTCCAGCTGTGATCAGCAGCGAGACTTGTTTACGTACGAAGCTGGTTGCTATGGAGACTCTATAGATTGAAGAAATTCGTTTCCAAATCACCATTTCACTCTGAGACATTGGAGGAGAAAGTTTCACTCGACGATTTTTTCAAAAGTGAGCAAGAGCCCAGCGAAAAAAGGTGACTAACCGAACCCTATTTAGTTATTCTAAAAAGTTATCGTTGAAAATGTGAGAATTCACGAGTTTTAAATAATTTTCAGACTTTTTTTTTCAAAGCAGTTTTTTTCGACTGAATTTGGGCCTCGAGGCGTTGAAAGCTCGACGGCCTCAGCTGCTGCCTGTCTGCTGTGGAGAATTATAGCTCAGTCAAAAATATAAACACATATATTAAACATGAAATATTGCAATGAAGACGTTGGTAAAGGCCTGAATAACTGATTTTAGTAGTTTTCTTTTTCTGACATTTAGCAAGAAGGGAACAATCACATTTACTGTACACAGAGAAGAGAAAATAACTTATTTAAGGGAAAAATCAGTGATCTCAGGATCAGAAGGCTAAATGTGACACTTTTATTCAATTTACACTTACATTTAGTTGTGTTAAATTAGGTAAATAATAAACTAACTAACCTAAACTGTATGTTGACCATTACAGATGTGTGACGTATCATCTCACCTCAGTGACCACAGCTACTGGAGGACGGTGCCCAGCAGGAGACGGGACGCCACCAACCAGGTAAAACTCTTGTGATGCACACAGTAAAAGTGTTATGCGTTTGTGCTTATTTTAGATATCATTTTCAACATTATCTTTAGTGTGCAGTGCTTTGATATAAGTTTAAATGACTATGACTACTAAATGACTAATTACCCATACAATCAGTGAATAAATGCACATACATGTTTGTGGGACTCTGACAATTGTGACATTAAAAATGACAGTGTGTCTCATCCTTAAAGTGTGACAACATGCACCTTGTGTCAATACTTGTTAGGTAACTTAATCTCTCTGACGGAGAGATTAAGTTACCTAACAAGTATTGACACTGTATTTTTGATGACATCCAGTATAGGTGACTAGAAGAAAGGCAATAAAAGCATCCTCAGTGCAAAAAAACAAAGTGTTATGATGAGTTGAAAATAGAGCTGTCAGGATATCAGAAATCGTTGAAACGCGACGACAGCTGTTTAAACACATTGTTAAAGTTATGAAATAGTTCAGGCACCAAAACCACGACCTTAAGGTTAGGAGACGAGACCAGGATTAGGCTTCAAAAACACGACCTCTGGACAAACTTGCAACAACGGGACATGGACAGCGGTCTCCTGGGTGAAAGACTGGGGCTTTGAGCCATCATCATGAATGTGTGGCCTGAGTCCCTCTCCTGGAAAGAGCAGTAACGTGTCTTCAGTTTCTCCGGCTGTATGTCCTGCAGGCAGCTGACCCACTGACTGTTTGTCCTCCTGCTGGTCTGGATGCGCTGCCTGGATGAAGATGTATCGTCGTGGCGATCGTGCGTTTGGTCCCACCTCGGTCCGCGCGTTACACTAAGCCATCAGTAAGTTTGGTGTGTTGGAGGCCAGTGCGATTATTGATATGATGAGAAGTGTGGATCCAAGTGTGGCGTTGAAGCGTTCTGGTATTCCTATAATAATGATCTGTATAGTAATTACTCTTATTGACTAGTACTTAGCCTTTCATGGTACCATTTTATAATAAAGCCATTTTCAGTGAAACAGGAAGCACAGATGGAAAGCAGTGATGTTCCAGCAGCAGTCTGAAAGGATTATAACTGAATCTGCTCCTTTACTTTCTCTCTGTTGCTGTTCCTCTTTAACAGGCTTCGGAGGGCACAAAGCGTAAGAGGGAGAGCAGCTCTGCCGACCGCGAGGAGCCCCCGGAGAAGAAACTCCGTGTGTCTGCGCCCGTGCTGCCGGAGCGGAGCCCCAGCCCTCAGCCCTCCACCTCTTCACAGAGCAGCCTGGAGGTGAGTGGTCCTACTGTGTCCCACACATCTATCCCACACTGCACCAGTGTAAAGGGTGTAGCTGAACCCCCACCTCCCTCTCTCTGTCTGTCTGTGTGTCTGAAGGAGGTCCAGCAGCCTGAGGACGACGTTGAGTACGATGACGTCATGGCCTTGCCCCTCTTCCCCGCCCCCTACGAGTCCCAGCCCGGTCTCTCCCCTTTTGAGGTGCTGTCGCAGATCGTCATGGACTGGCTGACTGACTCTCCGTACAACCCGGAGCTGTGACAGTACCACACACACACACACACACACACACACACACACACACAAAACAAAATTACAAACTACAAACAAACAAACAAACAAAAAATTTCAACTCCTTTTAAGTTTAAACTCTGTAATTTCTCTTTAGTCCATAGATATGTTTTTCTTTGTTTTTAGTTCGTAAGTTTCCACTTAAATGTTAACAGTTTTATTCATTTTTAGTTTGTCGATAAGTTTAATTTCAACTTTCACCTTTCATGTCCTTCCTAAAAAAACAAAAAAAACAAAAACTTTAACTCCTCCTTAGTTTATAGATAAGTTTGAACTCTTTCATTTCGATTTAGTCTTTGGAAGTCGGATCTTTTTAGCTTGTCGAAATGTTTCCTTCCTCAAAAAAACAAACAAAGTTTAACTCCTTTTTAGCTCTAAGGTAAGTTTTAACTCTTTAATTTATATTTAGTCTTTGGATAAGTTTTCACTCTGTAATTTCTTTGTAGTTCATAGAAAAGTTTTAAGTATTTCATATCTTTTTAGTTTGTCGATAAGTTTTCCTTCCTCAAAAAAAAAAAAAATCTTTAACTCCTTTTATGTCCATTGATAAGTTTTAACGATTGAATTTCTATATCGTTCAAGTTTTAAGTATTTCATTTATTTTTAGTTTGTTGGTAAGTTTTTTCATTCTCTATTCCTTTCTTAGTATGTAGAAAATTAATGGAAGTCTTTTATCTGATGCCTACTAAACTTTCTGTAAAAAAAAGAAACAATGATTAAGTATTCAGACTCATTGCCACTTTTCAAAAAATAATCCTAAATATTTTCTGTGACAGGCTCAAAGGGTTTTAGGGTCGACTGACAGAACTGTTCCACCTGGTTCATGAAGCTTTTTCTTTTGTTTCACCAAGTTGATTCTGTGCTGTCAGTATATGAACTCAGTGAGTTTAAACATGTATTAGGAGCTTTGTGTCATGATAGCATGTTGCACTGACTTCAGCCACTAGAGGGCAGGAGTGCACAGTTTCAAATGTTAAATGTTTTAAATGTTAATTTAAGGAGAAAGTTTTCTTTTCTCCTGAACTCTGTGTGGCTGAAACTAGTGAAACACATTTTCAATTAACTGTTTTGTTTCCTAGAAATCTTTCAAGGGTAAAAAATATAATAACAATAGCAAAAAAGAACAACAGAAACACATAGTGTATATGTTTTTTAATTTATTTATTTTTACTTTGTAGAAGGAAAGAGCTTTAAGAGGGTCTGATGGTGATGTTCCATTCAAATCCTTTTCCCCCCACAGTTTTCTAGAAGACATGAAAACTATTCTCTCACTCTGTTTCTAATTAATACCATAATTATTTGGCTTTGTCTAAATATATCAGGTAAAGAACAGATGAAACAATTGAAACTAGTGTCTTGTTATATCATGACGTTGCAGTATGACCAATAGAAACATGTATTTGGATGGAACATTACCAAAGGGTTAGGGTTAGGGAGGGTCAGACCCTCTTAAAGAGCTTTCCTTTTATTATAAACACTTCAACACACACACACTCATTATAACACCACACAAAAAGAGAAGATGGTACGTTTTATTCATTCACAAGCAGAAGTAATATTTGCTTCAGTGTTAATAATACTGTGGTTGACTGACTCTTCATACAGACAGGAGCTGTGACAGTACCACACACACACACACACACACACACACACACACAAAACAAAATTACAAGCTACAAACAAACAAACAAACAAAAAAACTTCAACTCCCTTTAAGTTTTAACTCTGTAATTTCTCTTTAGTCCATAAATACGTTTTTCTTTCTTTTTAGTTCGTAAGTTTCCACTTAAATGTTAACTATTTTATTCATTTTTAGTTTGTTGATACGCTTGAATTCAACTTTCACCTTTCATGTCCTTCCTAAAAAAACAAAAAAACAAAAACTTTAACTCCTTTTTAGTTTATAGATAAGTTTTAACTCTTTCATTTCTATTTAGTCTTTGGAAGTCGGATCCTTTAAGCTTGTTGAAATGTTTCCTTCCTCAAAAAAAAAAAAAAAAAAAAAAATCTTTAACTCCTCTTTAGTCCATAGATAAGTTTTCACTTTTTAATTTCTATAGTCGAAGTTTTAAGTATTTCATTAATTTTAGTTGGTCTGTAAGTTTAAACTCAACTTTCACCTTTCATGTCCTTCCTAAAAAAACAACAAAAAAACAAAAACGAACTTTAACTCCTTTTTAGCTCTAAGGTAAGTTTTAACTCTTTAATTTATATTTAGTCTTTGGATAAGTTTTCACTCTGTCATTTCTTTGTAGTTCATAGAAAAGTTTAAGTATTTCATATCTTTTTAGTTTGTCGATAAGTTTTCCTTCCTCAAAAAAAATAAAAAAATCTTTAACT
This sequence comes from Centropristis striata, assembly GCF_030273125.1. Classification (NCBI taxonomy): domain Eukaryota; kingdom Metazoa; phylum Chordata; class Actinopteri; order Perciformes; family Serranidae; genus Centropristis; species Centropristis striata. The sequence goes on along the minus strand of NC_081519.1, from coordinate 15,931,202 downwards.
CATTTTATGTCCATTGATAAGTTTTAACATTTTAATTTCTATATAGTTCAAGTTTTAAGTATTTCATTTATTTTTAGTTTGTTGGTAAGTTTTTTCATTCTCTATTCATTTCCTAGTATGTAGAAAATTAATGTAAGTCTTTTATCTGATGCCTACTAAACTTTCTGTAAAAAAAAAAAAAAGAAGCAATGATTAAGTATTCAGACTCATTGCCACTTTTCAAAAAATAATCCTAAATATTTTCTGTGACAGGCTGAAAGGGTTTTAGGGTGGACTGACAGAACTGTTCCACCTGGTTCATGAAGCTTTTTCTTTTGTTTCACCAAGTTGATTCTGTGCTGTCAGTATATGAACTCAGTGAGTTTAAACATGTATTAGGAGGTTTGTGTCATGATAGCATGTTGCACTGACTTCAGCCACTAGAGGGCAGGAGTGCACAGTTTTAAAAGTTAAATGTTTAAATGTTAATTTAAGAAGAAAGTTTTCTTTTCTCCTGAACTCTTGAGGCTGAAAATAGTGAAACACATTTTCAATTCACTGTTTTATTTCCTAGAAATCTTTCAAGGGTAAAAATATAATAACAATAGCAAAAAAGAACAACAGAAACACATAGTGTAGATGTATTTGATTTTTTAAAACTTTGTAGAAGGAAAGAGCTTTAAGAGGGTCTGATGGTGATGTTCCATTCAGATCCTTTTTTTTTTTTTTTTTTTTTTTTACAGTTTGTAGAAGACATGAAAACTATTCTCTCACTCTGTTTCTAATTAATACCATAATTATTTGGCTTTGTCTAAATATATGCGGTAAAGAACAGATGAAACAATTGAAACTAGTGTCTTGTTATATCATGACGTTGCAGTATGACCAATAGAAACATGTATTTGGATGGAACATTACCAAAGGGTTAGGGTTAGGGAGGGTCGGACCCTCTTAAAGAGCTTTCCTTTTATTATAAACACTTCAACACACACACACTCATTATAACACGACACAAAAATATAAGATGGTACGTTTTATTCATTCACAAGCAGAAGTAATATTTGCTTCAGTGTTAATAATACTGTGGTTGACTGACTCTTCATACAGCCAGGAGCTGTGACAGTACCACACACACACACACACACACACACACACACACACGCACACACACACATTCACTACAAACAAACAATTCTTTAAATTTCTATTGAGTTCGTAGACATTTTTCATGTCTTTCCTTTCAACTTTCAACTTTCATGTCCTCCCTCAAAAAACCCTTTAACTCCTTTTAGTCCGTAAAACATTTGAGGTCTTTCATTTCTATTGAGTTTTTGGTTTAGTTTGAACTCTTTTATTTCTTTTTAGTTAGTCAAAAGTTTATAAACAACTTTCACCTTTTAAGTCCTTCCTCATAGACAAACAAATAAACAAAAAACAACCTTTAACTCCTTTTTAGCTCTAAAATAAGTTTTTACTCTGTGATTTCTTTGTAGTTCATTGATAATATTTAGTATGTCATTGCATTTAAGTTTGTCAACATGTTTTCCTTCCTCAAAAAACAAACAAACAAATAAACTAACCTTTAACTTGATTTTAATCCATTGATAAGTTTTATTTTTTTTAAATTTCCATATAGTCCAAGTTTTGAGTATTTCATTTATTTTTTGTTTGTTGATTAGTTTCTCATGCTATATTCCTTTCTTAGTATGTAGAAAAGTAATGTAAGAACTGTTCCACCTGGTTCATGAAGCTTTTTCTTTTGTTTCACCAAGTTGATTCTGTGCTGTCAGTATATTAACTTAGTGAGTTTAAACATGTATTAGGAGGTTTGTTTCATGATAGCATGTTGCACTGACTTCAGCCACTAGAGGTCAGGAGTGCTTCAAATGTTAAATATTTTAAATGTTAATTTAAGAAGAAAGTTTTCTTTTCTCCTGAACTCTTGAGGCTGAAACTAGTGAAACACATTTTCAATTAACTGTTTTGTTTCCTAGAAATCTTTCAAGGGTAAAAAATATAATAACAATAGCAAAAAAGAACAACAGAAACACATAGTGTAGATCAGGGGTGTCAAACTCTGGCCCGCGGGCCAAATTTGGCCCGCAGTGTAATTTTATTCGGCCCGCGAGGCAATACCAAATTATTATATTATTATTGTACTATAAAAGCTGACCCGCCGGTATTATACGGCGCATTTACCGCTAATACTACAAATCCCACAATGCCCTGCTGTTGTTTGGGCGCGTCAATCAGGACAGGACCCAGAAACGCGCTCCTCAGAGACAGTCGTCATAGCAACCTCAAGCTAGAGCTGTCTCCGAGCTACCCCTTCCCAAAAATGGCGAAAAGAAAGGCAGAATTTATTAACCTGTTGAAAAAGTTTATTTTGATATTTAAATCAGAAGGATGCAAATAGAAAAGAGGCATACGATTTTTATTTATTTTTTATTTAATAAATTAATTACATTGATGCGTTTTTTATTTGAAATTTGATTTTGCATGTCTGCACTATTTAGTTATATATTGTATGTTTATAAGCGTTGCTGGTTCCATATTTAATGTTAAAGCAAAACATGTTTGGTATATATTAAAAGGTTTATTTGTTCAATGTTGGCCCACGATTTTATTCAAGTTTTAAATTTTGGCCCATTGTGTATTTGAGTTTGACACCCCTGGTGTAGATGTGTTTGATTTTTGTTTTTTAACTTTGTAGAAGGAAAGAGCTTTAAGAGGGTCTGATGGTGATGTTCCATTCAAATCCTTTTTCACCCACAGTTTTCTAGAAGACATGAAAACTACTCTCTCATTCTGTTTCTAATTAATACCATAATTATTTGGCTTTCTCTAAATATATGCGGTAAAGAACAGATGAAACAATTGAAACTAGTGTCTTGTTATATCATGACGTTGCAGTATGACCAATAGAAACATGTATTTGGATGGAACATTACCAAAGGGTTAGGGTTAGGGAGGGTCAGACCCTCTTAAAGAGCTTTCCTTTTATTATAAACACTTCAACACAGACACACTCATTATAACACGACACAAAAAGAGAAGATGGTACGTTTTATTCATTCACAAGCAGAAGTAATATTTGCTTCAGTGTTAATAATACTGTGGTTGACTGACTCTTCATACAGACAGGAGCTGTGACAGTACCACACATACACACACACACACACACACAAAACAAAATTACAAGCTACAAACAAACAAAAAAAAAAGCTTCAACTCCCTTTAAGTTTTAACTCTGTAATTTCTCTTTAGTCCATAGATACGTTTTTCTTTCTTTTTAGTTCGTAAGTTTCCACTTAAATGTTAACTATTTTATTTATTTTTAGTTTGTCGATAAGTTTAAATTCAACTTTCACCTTTCATATCCTTCCTAAAAAAACAAAAACTTCAACTCCTTTTTAGTTTATAGATAAGTTTGAACTCTTTCATTTCTATTTAGTCTTTGGAAGTCGGATCTTTTTAGTTTGTCGAAATGTTTCCTTCCTCAAAAAAAAACCAACAACAAAAATCTTTAACTCCTTTTTAGTCCGTAGATCACTTTTAACTTTTTAATATCTATAATCGTTAGTTGGTCTGTAAGTTTATATAATGACGTTGCAGTATGACCAATAGAAACATGTATTTGGATGGAACATAACCAAAGGGTTAGGGTTAGGGAGAGTCAGACCCTCTTGAAGAGCTTTCCTTTTATTCTAAACACTTCAACTTCAAATTCCTTTAAATGGTTCAGAATGCTGCAGCTAAAATTTGATCTAAAACTTGAAAGTTTGACGATATTTCAGTCATTTCAGCTTCTCATTGAATCAGACTTTGACGTGCTTCTAATGGCTTTCAGAGTTTAAGTCATGTCCCCCTCATCGCTGTCTGATTTCCTTGTGTGTTTAGAGTAGAGCAGGGTATGACTGTGTTCATATTCACATGTTCACATGTACTTCTGCAGGAGATGCACATATTTTAGCTGCAAGCCTCATCACACAATTACTCAACCTGGTCATGACTTTTGTTACGGCTGGCTGCCGTTCTTCATTTATTGTATTGTTTCTCCGCATTACTCTGCTAATTATGTAAATCCAGCTGTGGGATTCCCCGAAGTTGATTGGACCTTCTGGAGCTGTGAGACCACCTACTTCCTGGTTGCTGCTTACTCGTCTGTGATTGGTTCGGTGGAGATTCCTGCGAGTCAGCCAATCAGGACTCTTCAATCAACCAACTGCACCTTATAAAAGGCTTGTGTTTCCACAGTTCATGGCGGCTGTGAGACAGTGAGCAGTCTGCCTTTACTGTTTGTTGCACATCAATTTATGTAATTAGAAGCATTGTATTGTATTATTGAGTGTTGCAGCAGTATTGCTTGCCTCTCTGAGTGGTTCAGACAGTTTTTTGGGAGTCTTTGTAAGTTCTGTTAGTTTGTAAATTCGTTAGATAAAGAGAACCAAGAGTTGGACACCCTTTGTTTAAATTTTAGTTTGTTTTGTCTGTTGTTTTCTGAAAGCTTATGGGTGCTGACTTCTTTTTGTACTTTAGAGGGGGTTTTTAAGCCAAGAGCTTGGTAATTAATTTATTCAACTTTGTATAGTGTATTGCTTAATTGTCAGTCCCCATCTAGCCTCCTTTTGTTATATTTTGTTGTACAACAGCACTCTCTTACTGGTTCAAAATAAACACCTGATTTTAACCTGAACTGCCCAGTGTTGCATTCCACCTCATTTCTATTCCTTTTACATGTTACAGCTCTCAAAATCGAGCCGGGTTTTAACACTTTAAATGAACCTGCTAATAGTATAATATGGTCTGACAGCAGAGCAACTGTAGGAATACTCATCGTCTTCTCCACTGTTTAAGCCTCTTCATAGTGGGGCGCACAGAGGAATTGTGACTTATCTATTTCATCAAACAATGCAACTTCACAGCAATTACTGCTCTGCCAGAGCATGTCCACATTTTCTGGTGCCTGTACAGTTGAAGTGCAATAATAACAATAAATATTGTGGTGAAGAGAAGGTAGAATTATTGACATTCACATGATTTGTAAATGAGTTACAGCCCAAAAAAGTTTTTGTGATGTCGCTGTGACTTTGACCTTTGACCTCCACAATCTAAGGAGGTCATCTCTGTGTGAACATTGGTAGAAATCAGTCAATCACTTTGTCCTTTAGTCTGAGTGGACATTTTCACATAATTTGAAGAATTTCCTTCAAGGCATTCCTGAGATATTACATTCACAAGGATGGGACAGACAGACCGTTAACCTGAAATAATTGTTGAAATGTTACAATTAAAAAATATGAACAACTTTGTGTGTCAAAGATGCACATCACATAAAAACAGCAAAATATTGGTTTGAAAGACATTCAGGCAAACCTGATTGTGCTCTACTAGTGCAGAAATGTCATATCGGGCATTGATAAGTTATTTGTGCGCCTGCACTGTAAAAAACATTTAATTTATGGTAAAAAAACAGAAGCTGTGGTTGCCAGAACTTTACCGTAATAAATACGGTGCAACTTTATGTAATATTATGGTAAAATTATATTAGCACTGTTGATTTCCCGTTTAAGATTGCCATTTTAGTCCATATTTTACCATAAAAAATAAAAAGTTTTTCCATCAAAAGAAACGCTGTTCTGCCATAAAATTGACAAGAAAATCTTTAAAAATGCTGCATGAATTAAAGATTTTACCATTAAGCAGAACTGTGTGCTGGGACGCCATCTGGTGTGCCACAGATTGAGGCCCTATTGCATCCCTTTGGAAAAGGACTGTGAACAGCCTAAGTGGACCAAAGAAGGACTAGAGACTGGCCAATGGTCCTGGAGGAAGAAAACTTTTTTTTTTTGGTAAAGATACTTGCAAAAAAAGGTCATTTTTTACAATAAAAATACAATGGTTCAAAAATGATCATTCCCTCAAAAATGTGAAACTATATCTGGATTATCTTCACCCTGTACTATATCTTATACCGTTTATTATGCTACTGTACCACTGTAAAGCGTACTGTGTAGACTGTTTATACTTGCCGCAATTAATCATGCCATGTCACTTTACCTCATAACTTTAAGGGCTGGGTATCAAGTATTCAGTATTGTAAGGTATTGACTAAATTACCCTAGTTGTATTGAAACTTCTATAGTCAAACAACACTTGCACTCAGTTGGGGGCACACTGGTGAAATGTATTTGTGTACAAATCAACTGGATGGAAAATATCCAGATATGATGTCACACCGTCAACATATGGACAGTTATCTTAAGAAAAATGTGGCAAACAATAAGATGGACCCGAGTACATCCCCAATAGCTGATTCTTCTATTATCATAAATTAAACCTCACAATGGGATTTCACTTTTTCTTGGTGTGGACCCGCATGTGTCTGATCATGGCCTTCTTATATGCAAATGACCTGGAGCAGATGCTACAGCGATGGGGTTTCTCTCCTGTGTGTGTTCTTATGTGATATATCATGTTGCTCCTCTGCCTGAAACCTCTCCCGCAGAAGTCACATGCATAAGGTCTCTCCACTGTGTGGACCCTCATGTGTACCCTCAGACATTCAACTCGTGCAAATGTTTTGCCACATTCTTTACAACTGTGTGGTTTCTGACCCGTGTGAATCAGCATGTGTCTTTTTAAATGGCACTTCTTGCTAAATGTTTTTCCACAGATGTAACACAGAGTGTCCTCCGGGTTGTCCTCCCTGTGTGATTCTAGGGGTTCAACATAGCTTCCTGCAGACGTTGCATGGTTTGAAGGACAGAGAATGGCTGCATTGTTTGTGTGTGTATTAACATGCATCATTAATGAACTTCTGAGGTCAAAAGATTTTCCACACAACTTACAACAAAAAGCGCTCTGATTTGTTTGTTCTTTGACATTCGAGCTGGGATCACTGGTATCATTTCCATCCACACTTTCTGAAGAGAGAGGCTGCAAGAATTCTGACCCTCCATAGCCATCTGCTTCTTCCTCTGTTTTTATCCACTCAGTTGAAGGGCCAGGAAGAATATCCCCCTCTCCATCGGCCACAGTTTTGGTCCGACAAAAAGAAGATGAATCAGTGCTCTGTCCATATATCGAGCAAGCAACAGCATCACTTTCTAACAGGTCCTGCAGTGTCTCTTCATCGTGGCCAGGCCAGTGCTCCTGAGACTCTGGAAATCCTGGTCCTGATGTTTCCTGCTTCACCAACACCTGACAGTATTCAGTGTGTGAGGGCTGCATGGAGGCCTCTGCTTCAGTCCTGCTGACCTCCTGGGAGACTGGGGGACAAGGAAAGTAGATGTATCAAGCATCAACACAGCACTGCTACATTTACTACTACATTTACTAAACTGCATGTTGAGTTGGAAATCATTTTAGTAGGATAATTTTCCATATAACCACTTACCCTCCTTCAAGACACATTTACTAAAATAAAGATGACACAGATAAAACAATAATACATCCAGATAAATGCACAGTTATTAGAGCAGATGGTGAATAAATGAGTATTTTTCATCAGGGACAAAGCTTTATTAATTAAAACAATATTTTCTGTCAGGTTAATAGTATTAGGGGGAGTTTTAGTAAAACAACATCAAACCCCCCCACATGACTACCCCAAGTTACTGTCATTACAGGTCTAATAGCAAATATATTATTGTGTTTAAATGGGATGATAGCAGCTGTTTATTCCTGTAAGTTACGTTTTTAAGGTTTGCTTGTTTATTGTTTAGTTACTTTTGGGCTTTTGTTGATTCCTCCTCCAGTTTCTAAATTTGCATTTGTTTGCTTAAACAAAGTGAAGCAGACAATGTTTAGCTTTAAATTGAGTTTGGTGTGAGGGAGTACAGTAAGTACTGTTTATAAAATGTTTGGTCTATGTCCTGGCTACACTTCAGGCTATATTAAGTAGCTACACTGTAACAACAATGAACAGCTGTGCACCAACCTGCTGTGAGCATCTCTTCCCGCTTCAAACCTTCAGCTAGCGTTAGCAGCATGTTATGTTTATCCCCCTTTGACAAATAAATGTCATTACGACATTCCAATATTGTTCTTTCCACAGCACCGAAGATCTCCTCTGCTGCCGCTGCCAGTCGCTCACTGACGAAGAGTTTCAGCTGCTGGAGCTGAGACATTTTGGAGGACAAGATAACTTGCTGCCCTCTGGAGTCAAGTTAAAAAGCTCTTCTTTTCTTCTTCTGCCAGATGAAACAGCGGCAGCTCCAGTGTGAGGCTGCCCTCCTCTGCCTCACACTGGAGCTGCAAGCTGCAGCTTGGTTGCCATTAGGCCCACTATTTATACAGTCTATGGGCCCACTTCAACAGTTCCTACTTATTTCAAGGTGAAGAAAAAATGACAGAGAAAATAATTTATAAGAAAAAGGGCCACAATGCATGGTGAAAGTAGGCCTAAATAAGTGCATTTACTCTGAGTATAATTTTCATACTTTACTTGAATATATCAATTTTATGCAAATATGCCGCATTTAACCCTCTGGAGTCTCCAAAAGCATGACTTCTTTATCACATCCAGACGTAAAAACAAAGCAGCGTGGAGCCCTACTGTAAATGATATACCAAGTAAAACTGAAGACAAGGTCAAATATATTTTGTATAAAATGATAGAACTGGATGTAACTTAACAACTAATTTGTTCATATTTGCAACATTTACAATTCTTTTTTGAGCATGATAGTGTTTTGAAAGTAAAATGACCAAAAAAGACACAAAATGACCAAAAAACAGACACAAAATAACTTACAAAGACACAAAATGACATAAATTACACAAAATGACACAAAATTGTTACGCTAAACACACAAGACACAAATAAAATACAGTCAGACCGGTTTTTTCTTTGTTTCTTTTTGGTTCAAAATGTTGATCCAGTAAGTCAGGATAAAAAATCAATTATTATGAGGTCATATAGGTGAGGTAACATGGCATTTACACATTTTTAAGTGTTGTATACAGGCAGGATGAAAAGGATTCAAACATGGACAAAATAGCCCAAGACTCCATAGAGTTAAAATCGTACTTAGGTAAAGTATGTAAGTACATAGCAACATTTACTTTAATGCTTGAGTGGTTTGTACGGAAGATAGCTTGCAAAACTGTTAAGCTCAATTTCAACAGCACTGCTACTAGCTGTCAGGTAAAGATGAGAGCTTGAGTGCATCCAGTGACTTCTCAGCTTCAGCCAGATGTTTCATGGAGCAACAGCTGGTTGCCTTGTGCTTTCTGAGCTATATGTTACTTCACCAAGCTAAAGATACACAAAGATGGCAGAAGATATGCTACATTGAAGCAGCTAGCAGGTAGGTTAAAGTTGGCTTGGTAGTCTGTATCCAAGTCTGTCTTCCTTGGAGCCAGTTTTGTGTTATTACAGATAGTAGCTCACAGTCATGTAACATTGTTTAAATTAAATGTGCTCACTCAGCAGGTGACATAGGCCCACATCAATCACAGCAGGGGAAATAATGAGAAATGTTGCTAACAACTAAGCTACAGCTAAACACTTTGTCAGCTTACCCTAGCTAACTATATTTAAATGGTGAACATATTTGGATGTTAGCATTACTTATAATATTTGATCTTAGTGACTGGCATTATTCATTTGTTTACTGACTTTAGAATAAATTGAAGTAAAAGCCTTGCATAAATGGATGTCAACAAAAAACGAGTGTAGCTCATACAGCTTACAGATCGAGTGTAAATGAATGAGGAGGGAGTAACAACGAAAGTTCGTATTGTTAATAAATAGATAAAATGTATCTATTTTATTCATTTATTAATTTCTATAGCACCTTTCAAAACCAGGATTACAAGGTGCTTTACAAAATACAACATCATTGGGGTAATACAACAAATTAAAACAAAAATAAGAGAACATCAGTGAACAAGCATTAGATAAAATAATGTGTGTTCTATGAGTCCAACAGCTCTGGAGTCCAGCTGTGATCAGCAGCGAGACTTGTTTACGTACGAAGCTGGTTGCTATGGAGACTCTATAGATTGAAGAAATTCGTTTCCAAATCACCATTTCACTCTGAGACATTGGAGGAGAAAGTTTCACTCGACGATTTTTTCAAAAGTGAGCAAGAGCCCAGCGAAAAAAGGTGACTAACCGAACCCTGTTTAGTTATTCTAAAAAGTTATCGTTGAAAATGTGAGAATTCATGAGTTTTAAATAATTTTCAGACTTTTTTTTTCAAAGCAGTTTTTTTCGACTGAATTTGGGCCTCGAGGCGTTGAAAGCTCGACGGCCTCAGCTGCTGCCTGTCTGCTGTGGAGAATTATAGCTCAGTCAAAAATATAAACACATATATTAAACATGAAATATTGCAATGAAGACGTTGGTAAAGGCCTGAATAACTGATTTTAGTAGTTTTCTTTTTCTGACATTTAGCAAGAAGGGAACAATCACATTTACTGTACACAGAGAAGAGAAAATAACTTATTTAAGGGAAAAATCAGTGATCTCAGGATCAGAAGGCTAAATGTGACACTTTTATTCAATTTACACTTACATTTAGTTGTGTTAAATTAGGTAAATAATAAACTAACTAACCTAAACTGTATGTTGACCATTACAGATGTGTGACGTATCATCTCACCTCAGCGACCACAGCTACTGGAGGACGGTGCCCAGCAGGAGACGGGACGCCACCAACCAGGTAAAACTCTTGTGATGCACACAGTAAAAGTGTTATGCGTTTGTGCTTATTTTAGATATCATTTTCAACATTATCTTTAGTGTGCAGTGCTTTGATATAAGTTTAAATGACTATGACTACTAAATGACTAATTACAGATACAATCAGTGAATAAATGCACATACATGTTTGTGGGACTCTGACAATTGTGACATTAAAAATGACAGTGTGTCTCATCCTTAAAGTGTGACAACATGCACCTTGTGTCAATACTTGTTAGGTAACTTAATCTCTCTGACGGAGAGATTAAGTTACCTAACAAGTATTGACACTGTATTTTTGATGACATCCAGTATACGTGACTAGAAGAAAGGCAATAAAAGCATCCTCAGTGCAAAAAAACAAAGTGTTATGATGAGTTGAAAATAGAGCTGTCAGGATATCAGAAATCGTTGAAACGCGACGACAGCTGTTTAAACACATTGTTAAAGTTGTGAAATAGTTCAGGCACCAAAACCACGACCTTGAGTTTAGGAGACGAGACCAGGATTAGGCTTCAAAAACACGACCTCTGGACAAACTTCCAACAACGGGACATGGACAGCGGTCTCCTGGGTGAAAGACTGGGGCTTTGAGCCATCATCATGAATGTGTGGCCTGAGTCCCTCTCCTGGAACCAGCAGTAACGTGTCTTCAGTTTCTCCGGCTGTATGTCCTGCAGGCAGCTGACCCACTGACTGTTTGTCCTCCTGCTGGTCTGGATGCGCTGCCTGGATGAAGATGTATCGTCGTGGCGATCGTGCGTTTGGTCCCACCTCGGTCCGCGCGTTACACTAAGCCATCAGTAAGTTTGGTGTGTTGGAGGCCAGTGCGATTATTGATATGATGAGAAGTGTGGATCCAAGTGTGGCGTTGAAGCGTTCTGGTATTCCTATAATAATGATCTGTATAGTAATTACTCTTATTGACTAGTACTTAGCCTTTCATGGTACCATTTTATAATAAAGCCATTTTCAGTGAAACAGGAAGCACAGATGGAAAGCAGTGATGTCACAGCAGCAGTCTGAAAGGATTATAACTGAATCTGCTCCTTTACTTTCTCTCTGTTGCTGTTCCTCTTTAACAGGCTTCGGAGGGCACAAAGCGTAAGAGGGAGAGCAGCTCTGCCGACCACGAGGAGCCCCCGGAGAAGAAACTCCGTGTGTCTGCGCCCGTGCTGCCGGAGCGGAGCCCCAGCCCTCAGCCCTCCACCTCTTCACAGAGCAGCCTGGAGGTGAGTGGTCCTACTGTGTCCCACACATCTATCCCACACTGCACCAGTGTAAAGGGTGTAGCTGAACCCCCACCTCCCTCTCTCTGTCTGTGTGTCTGAAGGAGGTCCAGCAGCCTGAGGACGACGTTGAGTACGATGACGTCATGGCCTTGCCCCTCTTCCCCGCCCCCTACGAGTCCCAGCCCGGTCTCTCCCCTTTTGAGGTGCTGTCGCAGATCGTCATGGACTGGCTGACTGACTCTCCGTACAACCCGGAGCTGTGACAGTACCACACACACACACACACACACACACACACACACACACACACACACACACACACACAAAACAAAATTACAAACTACAAACAAACAAACAAACAAAAAATTTCAACTCCTTTTAAGTTTAAACTCTGTAATTTCTCTTTAGTCCATAGATATGTTTTTCTTTGTTTTTAGTTCGTAAGTTTCCACTTAAATGTTAACAGTTTTATTCATTTTTAGTTTGTCGATAAGTTTAATTTCAACTTTCACCTTTCATGTCCTTCCTAAAAAAACAAAAAAAACAAAAACTTTAACTCCTCCTTAGTTTATAGATAAGTTTGAACTCTTTCATTTCTATTTAGTCTTTGGAAGTCGGATCTTTTTAGCTTGTCGAAATGTTTCCTTCCTCAAAAAAAAAAAAAAACAACAAAAAAACAAAAACAAAGTTTAACTCCTTTTTAGCTCTAAGGTAAGTTTTAACTCTTTAATTTATATTTAGTCTTTGGATAAGTTTTCACTCTGTAATTTCTTTGTAGTTCATAGAAAAGTTTTAAGTATTTCATATCTTTTTAGTTTGTCAATAAGTTTTCCTTCCTCAAAAAAAAAAAAAAATCTTTAACTCCTTTTATGTCCATTGATAAGTTTTAACGATTGAATTTCTATATCGTTCAAGTTTTAAGTATTTCATTTATTTTTAGTTTGTTGGTAAGTTTTTTCATTCTCTATTCCTTTCTTAGTATGTAGAAAATTAATGTAAGTCTTTTATCTGATGCCGAGTTAACTTTCTGTAAAGAAAAGAAACAATGATTAAGTATTCAGACTCATGCATGTTGCACTGACTTCAGCCACTAGAGGTCAGGAGTGCACAGTTTCAAATGTTAAATGTTTTAAATGTTAATTTAAGGAGAAAGTTTTCTTTTCTCCTGAACTCTGTGTGGCTGAAACTAGTGAAACACATTTTCAATTAACTGTTTTGTTTCCTAGAAATCTTTCAAGGGTAAAAAATATAATAACAATAGCAAAAAAGAACAACAGAAACACATAGTGTATATGTTTTTTAATTTATTTATTTTTACTTTGTAGAAGGAAAGAGCTTTAAGAGGGTCTGATGGTGATGTTCCATTCAAATCCTTTTTTTTTTTTTTTTTTTTTTACAGTTTTCTAGAAGACTTGAAAACTATTCTCTCACTCTGTTTCTAATTAATACCATAATTATTTGGCTTTGTCTAAATATATCAGGTAAAGAACAGATGAAACAATTGAAACTAGTGTCTTGTTATTTCATGACGTTGCAGTATGACCAATAGAAACATGTATTTGGATGGAACATTACCAAAGGGTTAGGGTTAGGGAGGGTCAGACCCTCTTAAAGAGCTTTCCTTTTATTAGAAACACTTCAACACACACACACTCATTATAACACGACACAAAAAGATAAGATGGTACGTTTTATTCATTCACAAGCAGAAGTAATATTTGCTTCAGTGTTAATAATACTGTGGTTGACTGACTCTTCATACAGACAGGAGCTGTGACAGTACCACACATACACACACACACACACACACACAAAACAAAATTACAAGCTACAAACAAACAAACAAAAAAACTTCAACTCCCTTTAAGTTTTAACTCTGTAATTTCTCTTTAGTTCATAAATACGTTTTTCTTTCTTTTTAGTTCGTAAGTTTCCACTTAAATGTTAACTATTTTATTCATTTTTAGTTTGTTGATACGCTTGAATTCAACTTTCACCTTTCATGTCCTTCCTAAAAAAACAAAAAAACAAAAACTTTAACTCCTTTTTAGTTTATAGATAAGTTTTAACTCTTTCATTTCTATTTAGTCTTTGGAAGTCGGATCCTTTAAGCTTGTTGAAATGTTTCCTTCCTCAAAAAAAAAAAAAAAAAAAAAAATCTTTAACTCCTCTTTAGTCCATAGATAAGTTTTCACTTTTTAATTTCTATAGTCGAAGTTTTAAGTATTTCATTACTTTTAGTTGGTCTGTAAGTTTAAACTCAACTTTCACCTTTCATGTCCTTCCTAAAAAAACAACAAAAAAACAAAAACGAACTTTAACTCCTTTTTAGCTCTAAGGTAAGTTTTAACTCTTTAATTTATATTTAGTCTTTGGATAAGTTTTCACTCTGTCATTTCTTTGTAGTTCATAGAAAAGTTTAAGTATTTCATATCTTTTTAGTTTGTCGATAAGTTTTCCTTCCTCAAAAAAAAAAAAAATCTTTAACTCATTTTATGTCCATTGATAAGTTTTAACATTTTAATTTCTATATAGTTCAAGTTTTAAGTATTTCATTTATTTTTAGTTTGTTGGTAAGTTTTTTCATTCTCTATTCATTTCCTAGTATGTAGAAAATTAATGTAAGTCTTTTATCTGATGCCTACTAAACTTTCTGTAAAAAAAAAAAAAAAGAAGCAATGATTAAGTATTCAGACTCATTGCCACTTTTCAAAAAATAATCCTAAATATTTTCTGTGACAGGCTCAAAGGGTTTTAGGGTCGACTGACAGAACTGTTCCACCTGGTTCATGAAGCTTTTTCTTTTGTTTCACCAAGTTGATTCTGTGCTGTCAGTATATGAACTCAGTGGGCCTCATTCATGAAACGTTAGTAGATTTGTGCGTAGATTTGCACATAAAAGCCTACGCAACTAAAAACCTACTCCGGATTCATGAACGCCGCGGGAAACTCAGATCTGATCGTAAACACGTGTGTATGATCATGAATGCCAATCCATCGTAAGGTGGCAGCGCGCTCCCGATAATCAGCAATTAGCATGAACCCCGCCCATGAATTGCTAATGACCACCATATAAGGAGGTGTGTAGAGGCATCCTGTCAACCTGTCAGTCATGGCACAAAGAAAAAAAGAACGAGAAAGAAAAAAGAATTTTTCCGAAGCGGAGATTGAAGTTATTTTGGGAGAAGTGGAGTCCAAAAAAAAATTTTTATTTTCATCTGTTAGTAGTGGTGTGACAGGGACAGGCAAAGCGAAAGCGTGGAGGGAGGTGACGGACGCAGTAAATGTGGTTTCTGTAGTGCAAAGAACTACGTCCGAGGTTAAACGTAAATGGTTTGACATTAAACTTGACGCAAAGAAACGCGTTAGCGCACACAAAAAAAGTACATCTGCCACAGGAGGAGGACGCTCAGAGTCCAAATACCCCGTTGGTGCGCTCTACAACGGCCCGAGTAGCCGCGTGCGCCTCATTGTATGCTCCTGTGGTGTCTGCGGGCTGGCCAGTGGGGTCATAAGCCACGGCGTCAGTGGGTAACCCCTATCCCCTATGGATATAGAAAGGTAAGTCCATATATAACACACACATGTGATTATGCAGGCTATATTCTTACCAATGAGCCAGCCGTCTCTCACAGCTCCATCCTCCAAACGCGTGCCAACTGCGCAATTACGCAGGATGAATGCGTCATGCGTCCCACCGGGCCACCGTGCCACAACGTTTAACAACACACACTTTGCGTCACAGATCAGTTGCACATTCACGGAATGAAAGTTTTTCCGGTTAATGTAAGCAAATGCATCACCGGATGGAGCCTTGGTGCGTACGTGTGTGCAGTCTATGGCACCGATAACACCTGGCATGTTTGCAACTGCACTGAACCCCTGCATTACTTCTGTCTGCCGTTGTGCGCCGTATGGAAATTGGATATACTCTGGCATTAATTTAATGATACCTCTGAGAACTGCAGGCAGGATGCGTCAATTTACATAGATAATTCACAATAATGAGTTTAATCTGAATCTTAATCCCGCCAATTGCCAACTAATTTAACTAAATATGTTATATTTTTAATCGTTTGCCATGTTTATATCACATGTTTCAAAGGCATCTGCGTATTGTGTACATAACAGAACGCATTATGAATTAAAATTGTAATTTCCAACAGTGACGAGCATTATTTATATGCATTCTTAAATTTACACAAGCACTACGTGTGGTCAGCAGCATGTGTAGATTTTGTTAGTAGCCACGAAAAGATCGGAGCTACTAAAATATTGATGAATGCGGAGATGCACGTAAATTTCCGTCTGCGAACGGTTTACACACAAATTCGTTCTGCTCACGTTTCATGAATGAGGCCCAGTGAGTTTAAACATGTATTAGGAGGTTTGTTTCATGATAGCATGTTGCACTGACTTCAGCCACTAGAGGGCAGGAGTGCACAGTTTTAAAAGTTAAATGTTTAAATGTTGATTTAAGAAGAAAGTTTTCTTTTCTCCTGAACTCTTGAGGCTGAAACTAGTGAAACACATTTTCAATTCACTGTTTTATTTCCTAGAAATCTTTCAAGGGTAAAAATATAATAACAATAGCAAAAAAGAACAACAGAAACACATAGTGTAGATGTATTTGATTTTTTAAAACTTTGTAGAAGGAAGGAGCTTTAAGAGGGTCTGATGGTGATGTTCCATTCAGATCCTTTTTTTTTTATTTTTTTTTTTACAGTTTGTAGAAGACATGAAAACTATTCTCTCATTCTGTTTCTAATTAATACCATAATTATTTGGCTTTGTCTAAATATATGCGGTAAAGAACAGATGAAACAATTGAAACTAGTGTCTTGTTATTTCATGACGCTGCAGTATGACCAATAGAAACATGTATTTGGATGGAACATTACCAAAGGGTTAGGGTTAGGGAGGGTCAGACCCTCTTAAAGAGCTTTCCTTTTATTAGAAACACTTCAACACACACACACTCATTATAACACGACACAAAAATATAAGATGGTACGTTTTATTCATTCACAAGCAGAAGTAATATTTGCTTCAGTGTTAATAATACTGTGGTTGACTGACTCTTCATACAGACAGGAGCTGTGACAGTACCACACACACACACACACACACACATTCACTACAAACAAACAATTCTTTAAATTTCTATTGAGTTCGTAGACATTTTTCATGTCTTTCCTTTCAACTTTCAACTTTCATGTCCTCCCTCAAAAAACCCTTTAACTCCTTTTAGTCCGTAAAACATTTGAGGTCTTTCATTTCTATTGAGTTTTTGGTTTAGTTTGAACTCTTTTATTTCTTTTTAGTTAGTCAAAAGTTTATAAACAACTTTCACCTTTTAAGTCCTTCCTCATAGACAAACAAATAAACAAAAAACAACCTTTAACTCCTTTTTAGCTCTAAAATAAGTTTTTACTCTGTGATTTCTTTGTAGTTCATTGATAATATTTAGTATGTCATTGCATTTAAGTTTGTCAACATGTTTTCCTTCCTCAAAAAACAAACAAACAAATAAACTAACCTTTAACTTGATTTTAATCCATTGATAAGTTTTATTTTTTTTAAATTTCCATATAGTCCAAGTTTTGAGTATTTCATTTATTTTTTGTTTGTTGATTAGTTTCTCATGCTATATTCCTTTCTTAGTATGTAGAAAAGTAATGTAAGAACTGTTCCACCTGGTTCATGAAGCTTTTTCTTTTGTTTCACCAAGTTGATTCTGTGCTGTCAGTATATTAACTCAGTGAGTTTAAACATGTATTAGGAGGTTTGTTTCATGATAGCATGTTGCACTGACTTCAGCCACTAGAGGTCAGGAGTGTTTCAAATGTTAAATATTTTAAATGTTAATTTAAGAAGAAAGTTTTCTTTTCTCCTGAACTCTTGAGGCTGAAACTAGTGAAACACATTTTCAATTAACTGTTTTGTTTCCTAGAAATCTTTCAAGGGTAAAAAATATAATAACAATAGCAAAAAAGAACAACAGAAACACATAGTGTAGATCAGGGGTGTCAAACTCTGGCCCGCGGGCCAAATTTGGCCCGCAGTGTAATTTTATTCGGCCCGCGAGGCAATACCAAATTATTATATTATTATTGTACTATAAAAGCTGACCCGCCGGTATTATACGGCGCATTTACCGCTAATACTACAAATCCCACAATGCCCTGCTGTTGTTTGGGCGCGTCAATCAGGACAGGACCCAGAAACGCGCTCCTCAGAGACAGTCGTCATAGCAACCTCAAGCTAGAGCTGTCTCCGAGCTACCCCTTCCCAAAAATGGCGAAAAGAAAGGCAGAATTTATTAACCTGTTGAAATTTGTTGAGTTTATTTTGATATTTAAATCAGAAGGATGCAAATAGAAAAGAGGCATACGATTTTTATTTATTTTTTATTTAATAAATTAATTACATTGATGTGTTTTTTATTTGAAATTTGATTTTGCATGTCTGCACTATTTAGTTATATATTGTATGTTTATGAGCATTGCTGGTTCCATATTTAATGTTAAAGCAAAACATGTTTGGTATATATTAAAAGGTTTATTTGTTCAATGTTGGCCCACGATTTTATTCAAGTTTTAAATTTTGGCCCATTGTGTATTTGAGTTTGACACCCCTGGTGTAGATGTGTTTGATTTTTGTTTTTTAACTTTGTAGAAGGAAAGAGCTTTAAGAGGGTCTGATGGTGATGTTCCATTCAAATCCTTTTTCACCCACAGTTTTCTAGAAGACATGAAAACTACTCTCTCATTCTGTTTCTAATTAATACCATAATTATTTGGCTTTCTCTAAATATATGCGGTAAAGAACAGATGAAACAATTGAAACTAGTGTCTTGTTATTTCATGACGCTGCAGTATGACCAATAGAAACATGTATTTGGATGGAACATTACCAAAGGGTTAGGGTTAGGGAGGGTCAGACCCTCTTAAAGAGCTTTCCTTTTATTAGAAACACTTCAACACAGACACACTCATTATAACACGACACAAAAAGAGAAGATGGTACGTTTTATTCATTCACAAGCAGAAGTAATATTTGCTTCAGTGTTAATAATACTGTGGTTGACTGACTCTTCATACAGACAGGAGCTGTGACAGTACCACACATACACACACACACACACACACACACACAAAACAAAATTACAAGCTACAAACAAACAAACAAAAAAACTTCAACTCCCTTTAAGTTTTAACTCTGTAATTTCTCTTTAGTCCATAGATACGTTTTTCTTTCTTTTTAGTTCGTAAGTTTCCACTTAAATGTTAACTATTTTATTTATTTTTAGTTTGTCGATAAGTTTAAATTCAACTTTCACCTTTCATATCCTTCCTAAAAAAACAAAAACTTCAACTCCTTTTTAGTTTATAGATAAGTTTGAACTCTTTCATTTCTATTTAGTCTTTGGAAGTCGGATCTTTTTAGTTTGTCGAAATGTTTCCTTCCTCAAAAAAAAACCAACAACAAAAATCTTTAACTCCTTTTTAGTCCGTAGATCACTTTTAACTTTTTAATATCTATAATCGTTAGTTGGTCTGTAAGTTTATATAATGACGTTGCAGTATGACCAATAGAAACATGTATTTGGATGGAATATAACCAAAGGGTTAGGGTTAGGGAGAGTCAGACCCTCTTGAAGAGCTTTCCTTTTATTAGAAACACTTCAACTTCAAATTCCTTTAAATGGTTCAGAATGCTGCAGCTAAAATTTGATCCAAAACTTGAAAGTTTGACGATATTTCAGTCATTTCAGCTTCTTATTGAATCAGACTTTGACGTGCTTCTAATGGCTTTCAGAGTTTAAGTCATGTCCCCCTCATCGCTGTCTGATTTCCTTGTGTGTTTAGAGTAGAGCAGGGTATGACTGCGTGCATATTCACATGTTCACATGTACTTCTGCAGGAGATGCACATATTTTAGCTGCTAGCCTCATCACACAATCACTCAACCTGGTCATGACTTTTGTTACGGCTGGCTGCCGTTCTTCATTTATTGTATTGTTTCTCCGCATTACTCTGCCAATTATGTAAATCCAGCTGTGGGATTCCCCGAAGTTGATTGGACCTTCTGGAACTGTGAGACCGCCTACTTCCTGGTTGCTGCTTACTCGTCTGTGATTGGTGCGGCGGAGATTCCTGCGAGTCAGCCAATCAGGACTCTTCAATCAAGCAACTGCACCTTATAAAAGGCTTGTGTTTCCACAGTTCATGGGGGCTGTGAGACAGTGAGCAGTCTGCCGTTACTGTTTGTTGCACATCAATTTATGTAATTAGAACAGAGCAGTAATTACTGCTCTGCCAGAGCATGTCCACATTTTCTGGTGCCTGTACAGTTGAAGTGCAATAATAACAATAAATATTGTGGTGAAGAGAAGGTAGAATTATTGACATTAACATGATTTGTAAATGAGTTACAGCCAAAAAAAGTTTTTGTGATGTCGCTGTGACTTTGACCTTTGACCTCCACAATCTAAGGAGGTCATCTCTGTGTGAACATTGGTAGAAATCAGTCAATCACTTTGTCCTTTAGTCTGAGTGGACATTTTCACATAATTTGAAGAATTTCCTTCAAGGCATTCCTGAGATATTACATTCACAAGGATGGGACAGACAGACCGTTAACCTGAAATAATTGTTGAAATGTTACAATTAAAAAATATGAACAACTTTCTGTGTCAAAGATGCACATCACATAAAAACAGCAAAATATTGGTTTGAAAGACATTCAGGCAAACCTGATTGTGCTCTACTAGTGCAGAAATGTCATATCGGGCATTGATAAGTTATTTGTGCGCCTGCACTGTAAAAAACATTTAATTTATGGTAAAAAAACAGAAGCTGTGGTTGCCAGAACTTTACCGTAATAAATACGGTGCAACTTTATGTAATATTATGGTAAAATTATATTAGCACTGTTGATTTCCCGTTTAAGATTGCCATTTTAGTCCATATTTTACCATAAAAAATAAAAAGTTTTTCCAGCAAAAGAAACGCTGTTCTGCCATATAATTGACAAGAAAATCTTTAAAAATGCTGCATGAATTAAAGATTTTACCATTAAGCAGAACTGTGTGCTGGGACGCTATCTGGTGTGCCACAGATTGAGGCCCTATTGCATCCCTTTGGAAAAGGACTTTGAACAGCCTAAGTGGACCAAAGAAGGACTAGAGACTGGCCAATGGTCCTGGAGGAAGAAAACTTTTTTTTTTTGGTAAAGATACTTGCAAAAAAAGGTCATTTTTTACAATAAAAATACAATGGTTCAAAAATGATCATTCCCTCAAAAATGTGAAACTATATCTGGATTATCTTCACCCTGTACTATATCTTATACCGTTTATTATGCTACTGTACCACTGTAAAGCGTACTGTGTAGACTGTTTATACTTGCCGCAATTAATCATGCCATGTCACTTTACCTCATAACTTTAAGGGCTGGGTATCAAGTATTCAGTATTGTAAGGTATTGACTAAATTACCCTAGTTGTATTGAAACTTCTATAGTCAAACAAAACTTGCACTCAGTTGGGGGCACGCTGGTGAAATGTATTTGTGTACAAATCAACTGGATGGAAAATATCCAGATATGATGTCACACCATCAACATATGGACAGTTATCTTAAGAAAAATGTGGCAAACAATAAGATGGACCCGAGTACATCCCCAATAGCTGATTCTTCTATTATCATAAATTAAACCTCACAATGGGATTTCACTTTTTCTTGGTGTGGACCCGCATGTGTCTGATCATGGCCTTCTTATATGCAAATGACCTGGAGCAGATGCTACAGCGATGGGGTTTCTCTCCTGTGTGTGTTCTTATGTGATATATCATGTTGCTCCTCTGCCTGAAACCTCTCCCGCAGAAGTCACATGCATAAGGTCTCTCCACTGTGTGGATCCTCATGTGTACCCTCAGACATTCAACTCGTGCAAATGTTTTGCCACATTCTTTACAACTGTGTGGTTTCTGACCCGTGTGAATCAGCATGTGTCTTTTTAAATGGCACTTCTTGCTAAATGTTTTTCCACAGATGTAACACAGAGTGTCCTCCGGGTTGTCCTCCCTGTGTGATTCTAGGGGTTCAACATAGCTTCCTGCAGACGTTGCATGGTTTGAAGGACAGAGAATGGCTGCATTGTTTGTGTGTGTATTAACATGCATCATTAATGAACTTCTGAGGTCAAAAGATTTTCCACACAACTTACAACAAAAAGCGCTCTGATTTGTTTGTTCTTTGACATTTGAGCTGGGATCACTGGGATCATTTCCATCCACACTTTCTGAAGAGAGAGGCTGCAAGAATTCTGACCCTCCATAGCCATCTGCTTCTTCCTCTGTTTTTATCCACTCAGTTGAAGGGCCAGGAAGAGTATCCCCCTCTCCATCGGCTACAGTTTTAGTCCGACATAAAGAAGATGAATCAGTGCTCTGTCCATATATCGAGCAAGCAACAGCATCACTTTCTAACAGGTCCTGCAGTGTCTCTTCATCGTGGCCAGGCCAGTGCACCTGAGACTCTGGAAATCCTGGTCCTGATGTTTCCTGCTTTACCAACACCTGACAGTATTCAGTGTGTGAGGGCTGCATGGAGGCCTCTGCTTCAGTCCTGCTGACCTCCTGGGAGACTGGGGGACAAGGAAAGTAGATGTATCAAGCATCAACACAGCACTGCTACATTTACTAAACTGCATGTTTGGTTTTTTTTAAACAATATATTTATTGCCATTTTCTTACATAACAAAACAAAACAAGATTACAAATGGACTATACACATACACATCACAAACATCCACAAAACATTTCATAATTCAATGCCTTATACAATTGCAGGTACATGAACTCATTAATCCTGATTTAAGGTTTACTTAACTGACTGCTTATTCTTCTTCATTGTCAATTGTCAGATCAATACCGTTAACAAACACTTTAAACGGTTCCCATATTTTTTCAAACAAATCCTGCCTTCCTTTTCGTATGTATGTCACTCTCTCCAAAGGAAAAGTTGTGAGCATTTGCCTCAACCAATACATAGCATTCGGTCTGCTGGTCTTTTTCCAAAACATTGCAATGGCTCTTTTAGTGTGTAACAGACACATATCTATTAATATTCTTTCACTTTTGTTGTATTTGTGACTTTTTGGATAAAGTCCTAAGACAAAACGTGCAGGATCCATTGAAATGCTTTTTGAAATATTTTTTTTCTATTGCCTCTTTAACCTCCTCCCAAAAAGATTATATCTTAGTGCATTGTCACACACAATGGAATAATGTCCCTTTCACCTCAGTACATTTTGTACACACATCCGGGATATTCCTATTATATTTATTTAATTTAACTGGTGTGATATAAGTTCTCATCAACCACTTATACTGCAATAGTCTAAATCGAGTGTTGATTAAACTGCATGTTTAGTTGGAAATCATTTTAGTAGGGTCATTTTCCATATAACCGCTAACCCTCCTTCAAGGCACATTTATTAAAATAAAGATGACACAAATAAAACAATAATACATCCAGATAAATGCAGTTATTAGAGCAGATGGTGAATACATGAGTTTATTTTTCATCAGGGACAAAGCTGTATTAATTAAAACAATATTTTCTGTCAGGTTAACAGTATTATTAGGGGGAGTTTTAGTAAAACAACATCAAAACCCCCCACATGACTACCCCAAGTTACTGTCATTACAGGTCTAATAGTTAATATATTATTGTGTTTAAATGGGATGATAGCAGCTGTTTATTCCTGTTATTCCGTTTTTAAGGTTTGCTTGTTTATTCTTTAGTTACTTTTGGGCTTTTGTTGATTCCTCCTCCAGTTTCTAAATTTGCATTTGAGTTGTGAGAATGTTGCATTTGAGAATGTTGAGCTTTAACCCATAAGAACCAATGGTGACACCCGTGTAACAAACACTTTAAATCTTCTATAATCTCCCACATTCAGCTTTATGCTTCACATTAACTCATTAAATCCCTAAGCAACACATACTCAACACCCTGGTGTGGTGGTCATGTGACTTTGACAAGAAGTGACTTCTCCAAAATGTGGCTGTGACTGGATACAGAGATGTGAAAATTTTTAAAAAGCTTATTTTTTCTTACTAGGCTATGTTTCGATCCATTTAACAATTCTAATCCGTTAATGTCCTGTTTTGCATTTAACTTGTTCTGACCATATTTCCTGAACAAATTAAAGTCACAAATGTGATTAATGTTGTGGGGATGCAAAAGAAAAAGGCAAATTTGTGTCTCTGTAAGCAGAAAATGTGTCTAGTTTTTTTCTATTTTAAAATAAGAACTATCATAAACATAAATACCATAAACGATCAATGTAACATTTATGTCACATCACAGATCTTTGACATTTAGGGGTAGTATTTTTTTAAAAACATCAGAATTGTGTTCTATGTGGTCAACTTGTAGAACACAAGCGTCTGCTAAATGACATGTAATGTAATGTAATGTAACACATCCTTTAACCCTATAAAGCCTGAACCGTGAAATAATTGCCAGAAAATTCTAAATTTTCAAAACTGGAGTGTTTGTTGAACCGGCTAACCTTTTTTAAAATTCAATATCAATTTGCATATATGAATTTAATTTGGATCATATTTGATACATCAGGTCTTTTTGTGCAATTTGTTGCTCACAATTTGCTTTTCTTGAACTAACATAATCACATAAAACCTAATATTTTTAACCAAATAAAACTTTGACTTTCCTTTTAACATTTTCCTCAAACATACAAAATCTTTTCTTCCATATAAAACAACATCATACATCTGCTGATATGAAGTTTTCACGCAGCAATGACAGATCCACCAGTGGAACCAGCAAATCATTTTTGTTACATCTGGTATTTTTGTGAAATTTGTTGCTCAGTTTTTTTAATCGTCAATTCATGTATTCATCAGGTTTTTCAGGAAAAAAATATCACACTGATGATGTAGAGGTCTCAAAAACTTATGTATCAAATATGATACACTTGGCTTGATAGGGTTAAGGATAACTGGGTCTGGGTTCTTATGGGTTAAATTGAGTTTGGTGTGAGGGAGTACAGTAAGTACACAACCAATGTATATAAAATGTTTCGTCTATGTCCTGGCTACACTTCAGGCTATATTAAGTAGCTACACTGTAACAACAATGAACAGCTGTGCACCAACCTGCTGTGAGCATCTCTTCCCGCTTCAAACCTTCAGCTAGCGTTAGCAGCATGTTATGTTTATCCCCCTTTGACAAATAAATGTCATTACGACATTCCAATATTGTTCTTTCCACAGCACCGAAGATCTCCTCTGCTGCCGCTGCCAGTCGCTCACTGACGAAGAGTTTCAGCTGCTGTAGCTGAGACATTTTGGAGGACAAGATAACTTGCTGCCCTCTGGAGTCAAGTTAAAAAGCTCTTCTTTTCTTCTTCTGCCAGATGAAACAGCGGCAGCTCCAGTGTGAGGCTGCCCCCCTCTGCCTCACACTGGAGCTGCAAGCTGCAGCTTGGTTTAATTAAAAAGAAAAAGGGCCACAATGCATGGTGAAAGTAGGCCTAAATAAGTGCATTTTACGGAGCCCCCCAGGGGACACGGGGGAAAAAAAAAGATGGGTGGAAAAAAAAAAAAAATGATGGGTGAAAAAAAAAAAAGGACGGACTTTTGCGAGATCCCGAGTTACTTTTGCGAGATCCCGAGATAGTTTTGCGAGATCCCGAGATACTTTTGCGAGATCCCGAGATACTTTTGCGAGATCCCGAGATACTGACGAAAGAAGAGGAGCAATGGAGGAGCGATATTCGCCTATTTTCCGGCGTTCTAACTGGAATAGCGTCACGAAAACCGCACCAATTTCCCCCAGGATGGTTTTATTTTGTACAGAAAACTAAGACTGACATTTCACAGGCTTGATCAACTCCCCAAAAATCAGCGAGTCTGGCGAAAGATTAAAGTAACCGGGCCGAATATACGTCCTAGTGCCCAACGGCAGCCAGAGTGCTTAGGGACCGTCGCAAAAGTGCAACGTCTTTCTTTTCTATTTTTAATAACTCACTGGAAATTCATCTAATAAACACCAAACGACTTCTGATGTGTTCATGAACTCACTGTGGACTTCCCACACCCTTTATTTTCAATACACACCTTTTCAATTCCTTTTATTCAGTGTGTACAATATTTAAGCCTTTTATTTTGTAATAGCTCTCTTGTTTTTATAGATATCAACACCAAACCACTTCTGATGTGTTCATGAATTCATTGTGGATTCCCCACATCCTTTATTGTCGTAAAACAAACACTTTAAATTTCAGATACCATTTTTTGCAGTGTAGCTGTCAGGTAAAGATGAGAGCTTGAGTGCATCCAGTGACTTCACAGCTTCAGCCAGATGTTTCATGGAGCAACAGCTGGTTGCCTTGTGCTTTCTGAGCTATATGTTACTTCACCAAGCTAAAGATACACAAAGATGGCAGAAGATATGCTACATTGAAGCAGCTAGCAGGTAGGTTAAAGTTGGCTTGGTAGTCTGTATCCAAGTTTGTCTTCCTTGGAGCCAGTTTTGTGTTATTACAGATAGTAGCTCACAGTCATGTAACATTGTTTAAATTAAATGTGCTCACTCAGCAGGTGACATAGGCCCGCATCAATCACAGCAGGGGAAATAATGAGAAATGTTGCTAACAACTAAGCTACAGCGAAACACTTTGTCAGCTTACCCTAGCTAACTATATTTAAATGGTGAACATATTTGGATGTTAGCATTACTTATAATATTTGATCTTAGTGACTGGCATTATTCATTTGTTTACTGACTTTAGAATAAATTGAAGTAAAAGCCTTGCATAAATGGATGTCAACCTACAGATCGAGTGTAAATGAATGAGGAGGGAGTAACAACGAAAGTTCGTTTTGTTAATAAATAGATAAAACGTATCTATTTTATTTATTTATTAATTTCTATAGCACCTTTCAAAACCAGGGTTACAAGGTGCTTTACAAAATACAATATCATTGTGGTAATACAACAGTTAAAACAAAAATAAGAGAACATCATCAAGACAGTGAACAAGCATTAGATAAAATAACAGTCCAACAGTTCTGGAGTCCAGCTGTGATCAGCAGCGAGACTTGTTTACGTACGAAGCTGGTTGCTATGGAGACTCTATAGATTGAAGAAATTCGTTTCCAAATCAAATAAAAATAAGAGAACATCAGTGAGCAAGCATTAGATAAAATAATAGAACAAAAATAAAAAAAATATGTACATGTGGATTTTTAAAAAAATATGTTTAAAATGACACACAGACTAAGCTGTTCTGATACTGATGATACCAAGGGGAAGCTTGTCAATAAATGTCAATAAGACATCAGTTTTTGAAAGTGACATGAGTTCAACCATAGATATGTATACAAGAAAGGCGTTGTTTTATATATATATATATATATATATATATATATATATATCAATTCAGTTGGCTTTATTGGCATGACGTAACAATGTATATATTGCCAAAGCAAGCATCAGAAAAAAAAAGATAACAAGATAAGGAAAGCAATATTTACAATAGATTATTATAATTCTGTTATTCATTTTGAAAGAAAATATATATGTATAGTTCCACAGCTCTGGAGTCCAGCTGTGATCAGCAGCGAGACTTGTTTACGTACGAAGCTGGTTGCTATGGAGACTCTATAGATTGAAGAAATTTGTTTCCAAATCACCATTTCACTCTGAGACATTGGAGGAGAAAGTTTCACTCGACGATTTTTTCAAAAGTGAGCAAGAGCCCAGCGAAAAAAGGTGACTAACCGAACCCTATTTAGTTATTCTAAAAAGTTATCGTTGAAAATGTGAGAATTCACGAGTTTTAAATAATTTTCAGACTTTTTTTTCAAAGCAGTTTTTTTCCACTTCTCGACTGAATTTGGGCCTTGAGGCCTTGAAAGCTCGACGACCTCAGCTGCTGCCTGTCTGCTGTGGAGAATATAGCTCAGTCAAAAATATAAACACATATATTAAACATGAAATATTGCAATGAAGATGTTGGTAAAGGCCTGAATAACTGATTGCAGTCATGCATTTAGTAGTTTTCTTTTTCTGACATTTAGCAAGAAGGGAACAATCACATTTACTGTACACAGAGAAGAGAAAATAACTTATTTAAGGGAAAAATCAGTGATCTCAGGATCAGAAGGCTAAATGTGACACTTTTATTAGTTGTGTTAAATTAGGTAAATAATAAACTAACTAACCTAAACTGTATGTTGACCATTACAGATGTGTGACGTATCATCTCACCTCAGCGACCACAGCTACTGGAGGACGGTGCCCAGCAGGAGACGGGACGTCACCAACCAGGTAAAACTCTTGTGATGCACACAGTAAAAGTGTTATGCGTTTGTGCTTATTTTAGATATCATTTTCAACATTATCTTTAGTGTGCAGTGCTTTGATATAAGTTTAACCCATAAGAACCCAGACCCAGTAATCCTTAATTGAACATTATGGGGGATATACCACAGACCAAGTGGACCACATAGAACACATTTAAAAAAATACTACCCCTAAATGTCAAAGATCTGTGATGTGACATATATATGTTACATTGGGCGTTTATGGTATTTATGTTTATGATTAAATTAGACACATTTTCTGCTTACAGAGACACAACTTTTCCTTTTTTTTAGTAAAAAAATAATAATAAATCAATAATACATAAAACAAATAACCATTTGCCTTTTTGTTTTCATCTCCATAACATATATCATAATTGTGACCAGAATAGTGATGTTAGACAACTAATTCCATTTCAGATTTGTTTTTAAGTAACAAAATGATAATAAATAAATAATAAATAAATATAAATAAAACTGCCTCATTCTCAACAATCTACTGTAGCTGTAAAACACTGAAAAACACACTTATGTACTTAAGAAAACATACATGAACATTACTAGAACATTTAAAATGTTTGTGACACCCATGTCACCGTGGGTTCTTATGGGTTAAATGACTATGACTACTAAATGACTAATTACCCATACAATCAGTGAATAAATGCACATAAATGTTTGTGGGACTCTGACAACTGTGACATTAAAAATGACAGTGTGTCTCATCCTTAAAGTGTGACAACATGCACCTTGTGTCAATACTTGTTGCTAACAAGTATTGACACTGTATTTTTGATGACATCCAGTATAGGTGACTAGAAGAAAGGCAATAAAAGCATCCTCAGTGCAAAAAAACAAAGTGTTATGATTAGTTGAAAATAGAGCTGTCAGGATATCAGAAATCGTTGAAACGTTTAAACACATTGTTTAAGTTGTGAAATAGTTCAGGCACCAAAACCACGACCTTAAGGTTAGGAGACGTGACCAGGATTAGGCTTCAAATTATTCAAATTATTGCTTATTTTAAATATCATTTTCAACATTATCTTTAGTGTGCAGTGCTTTGATATAAGTTTAAATGACTATGACTACTAAATGACTAATTACCCATACAATCAGTGAATAAATGCACATAAATGTTTGTGGGACTCTGACAATTGTGACATTAAAAATGACAGTGTGTCTCATCCTTAAAGTGTGACAACATGCACCTTGTGTCAATATTTTTGAGTATTGACACAAGGTGCTTAAGTTACCTAACAAGTATTGACACTGTATTTTTGATGACATCCAGTATACGTGACTAGAAGAAAGGCAATAAAAGCATCCTCAGTGCAAAAAAACAAAGTGTTATGATTAGTTGAAAATAGAGCTGTCAGGATATCAGAAATCGTTGAAACGTGACGACAGCTGTTTAAACACATTGTTAAAGTTATGAAATAGTTCAGGCACCAAAACCACGACCTTAAGTTTAGGAGACGAGACCAGGATTATGCTTCAAAAACACGACCTCTGGACAAACTTGCAACAACGGGACATGGACAGCGGTCTCCTGGGTGAAAGACTGGGGCTTTGAGCCATCATCATGAATGTGTGGCCTGAGTCCCTCTCCTGGAACCAGCAGTAACGTGTCTTCAGTTTCTCCGGCTGTATGTCCTGCAGGCAGCTGACCCACTGACTGTTTGTCCTCCTGCTGGTCTGGATGCGCTGCCTGGATGAAGATGTATCGTCGTGGCGATCGTGCGTTTGGTCCCACCTCGGTCCGCGCGTTACACTAAGCCATCAGTAAGTTTGGTGTGTTGGAGGCCAGTGCGATTATTGATATGATGAGAAGTGTGGATCCAAGTGTGGCGTTGAAGCGTTCTGGTATTCCTATAATAATAATTTTCTGTATAGTAATTACTCTTATTGACTAGTACTTAGCAGTGACGGTTCTACACAGGGGCCTCCAGGGGCCACTGCCCCTGTGAAGAAGCCCTTGGCCCCTGCTGTGGCCCCTGTGCAAATTAATAATAAAATGATCAACTTATAACGATGAACAATGGAACAATTCTTACCTTTTTTTTGTTCAAACAATATCTCATTGTACACAAAAGGAACCCAGAATGTGTACATTGTATAATAGTTTAACTCTATGGAGTCTTATAGGGATATTTTGTGAATATTTTAATCCTTTTCATGTCTTCACATGTCTTCGTAAGTCATTTTGTGTCTTTTTTGGTCATTTGTGTCTGTTGTTGTGTCTTTTTTGGTCATTTTGTGTCTTTTTTGGTCATTTTGTGTCTTTTTCAAGACATTCAAAGATTTTGAATGCTTAAATATCATATTTGCCATTTTTTCATGTGCTAATGTGCCCCTCTGATTAAACACTGGCCCCTGCTTGGCCCCCACAGTAAAACTGGTCTAGAACCGCCACTGGTACTTAGCCTTTCATGTTACCATTTTATAATGAAGCCATTTTCAGTGAAACAGGAAGCACAGATGGAAAGCAGTGATGTTACAGCAGCAGTCTGAAAGGATTATAACTGAATCTGCTCCTTTACTTTCTCTCTGTTGCTGTTCCTCTTTAACAGGCTTCGGAGGGCACAAAGCGTAAGAGGGAGAGCAGCTCTGCCGACCGCGAGGAGCCCCCGGAGAAGAAACTCCGTGTGTCTGCGCCCGTGCTGCCGGAGCGGAGCCCCAGCCCTCAGCCCTCCACCTCTTCACAGAGCAGCCTGGAGGTGAGTGGTCCTACTGGGTCCCACACATCTATCCCACACTGCATCAGTGTAAAGGGTGTAGCTGAAGCCCACCTCCCTCTCTCTCTCTCTCTGTCTGTCTGTGTGTCTGAAGGAGGTCCAGCAGCCTGAGGACCACGTTGAGGACGATGACATCATGGCCTTGCCCCTCCTCCCCGCCCCCCCCGCCCCCGACGAGTCCCAGCCCGGTCTCTCCTCTTTTGAGGTGCTGTCGCAGATCGTCATGGACTGGCTGACTGACTCTCCGTGGAACCCGGAGCTGTGACAGTACCACACACACACACACACACACACACACACACACACACACACACACACACACACACACACACACACACACACACTCTCTCACACACACACACACACACACACTCTCACACACACAGACACACATACACACACACACACACACACACATACACACACACACACACAGACACACACACACAATTTCTCTTTAGTTCATAGATATGTTTTTTTTTATTTTTAGTTCGTATGTTTCCACTTAAATGTTAACTATTTTATTCATTTTTAGTTTGTTGATAAGTTTAATTTCCACTTTCACCTTTCATGTCCTTCCTAAAAAAACAAAAAAACAAAAACTTTAACCTCTTTTTAGTTTATAGATAAATTTTCACTCTGTCATTTCTTTGTAGTTCATAGAAAAGTTTCACGTTTTTCATATCTTTTTAGTTTGTCAATAAGTTTTCCTTCCTCAAAAAAAAAAAAAAAATCTTTAACTCCTTTTTAGTCCATAGATAAGTTTTAACTTTTTAATTTCTATAGTCGAAGTTTTAAGTATTTCATTAATTTTTAGTTGGTCTGTAAGTTTAAACTCAACTTTCACCTTTCATGTCCTTCCTAAAAAAAACAAAAAACAAAAAAACTTTAACTCCTTTTTAGCTCTAAGTTAAGTTCTAACT
Source organism: Centropristis striata (assembly GCF_030273125.1). Classification (NCBI taxonomy): domain Eukaryota; kingdom Metazoa; phylum Chordata; class Actinopteri; order Perciformes; family Serranidae; genus Centropristis; species Centropristis striata. Next base: position 15,899,229 of record NC_081519.1, on the reverse strand, counting down.
CTTTAATTTATATTTAGTCTTTGGATAAGTTTTCACTCTGTCATTTCTTTGTAGTTCATAGAAAAGTTTTAAGTATTTCATATCTTTTTAGTTTGTCGATAAGTTTTCCTTCCTCAAAAAAACAAACAAACAAAAATCTTTAACCTCTTTTTAGTTTATAGATAAGTTTTAAGTCTGTCATTTCTATTTAGTCTTTGGAAGTCGGATCTTTTTAGCTTGTCGAAATGTTTCCTTCCTCAAAAAAAAAAATCTTTAACTCCTTTTTAGTCCATAGATAAGTTTTAACTTTTGAATTTCTATAGTCGAAGTTTTTAGTATTTCATTCATTTTTAGTTGGTCTGTAAGTTTAAACTCAACTTTCACCTTTCATGTCCTTCCTAAAAAAACAACAAAAAAACAAAAACAAACTTTAACTCCTTTTTAGCTCTAAGGTAAGTTTTAACTCTTTAATTTATATTTAGTCTTTGGATAAGTTTTCACTCTGTCATTTCTTTGTAGTTCATAGAAAAGTTTTAAGTATTTCATATCTTTTTAGTTTGTCGATAAGTTTTCCTTCCTCAAAAAAAAAAAAAAAAATCTTTAACTCCTTTTTAGTCCATAGATAAGTTTTAACTTTTTAATTTCTATAGTCGAAGTTTTTAGGATTTCATTAATTTTTAGTTGTTCTGTAAGTTTAAACTCAACTTTCACCTTTCACCTTTCACCAAAAAAAAAAAAAAAAAAAAAAAACTTTAACTCCTTTTTAGCTCTAAGGTAAGTTCTAACTCTTTAATTTATATTTAGTCTTTGGATAAGTTTTCATTTCTTTGTAGTTCATAGAAAAGTTTTAAGTATTTCATATCTTTTTAGTTTGTCGATAAGTTTTCCTTCCTCAAAAAAAAAAAAATCTTTAACTCCTTTTATGTCCATTGATAAGTTTCAACATTTTAATTTCTATATAGTTCAAGTTTTAAGTATTTCATTTATTTTTAGTTTGTTGGTAAGTTTTTTCATTCTCTATTCCTTTCCTAGTATGTAGAAAATGAATGTAAGTCTTTTATCTGATGCCTACTAAAATTTCTGTAAAAAAAAAAAAAAGAAGACACAATGATTAAGTATTCAGACTCATTGCCACTTTTAAAAAAATAATCCTAAATATTTTGTGTGACAGGCTGAAAGGGTTTTAGGGTGGACTGACAGAACTGTTCCACCTGGTTCATGAAGCTTTTTCTTTAGTTTCACCAAGTTGATTCTGTGCTGTCAGTATATGAACTCAGTGAGTTTAAACATGTATTAGGAGCTTTGTGTCATGATAGCATGTTGCACTGACTTCAGCCACTAGAGGGCAGGAGTGCACACTTTCAAATGTTAAATGTTTGAAATGTTAATTTAAGGAGAAAGTTTTCTTTTCTCCTGAACTCTTGAGGCTGAAACTAGTGAAACACATTTTCAATTAACTGTTTTGTTTCCTAGAAATCTTTCAAGGGTAAAAATATAATAACAATAGCAAAAAAGAACAACAGAAACACATAGTGTAGATGTATTTGATTTTTGTTTTTAACTTTGTAGAAGGAAAGAGCTTTAAGAGGGTCTGATGGTGATGTTCCATTCAAATCCTTTTTTTTTTTTTTTTTTTACAGTTTTCTAGAAGACATGAAAACTATTCTCTCATTCTGTTTCTAATTAATACCATAATTATTTGGCTTTGTCTAAATATATCAGGTAAAGAACAGATGAAACAATTGAAACTAGTGTCTTGTTATTTCATGACGTTGCAGTATGACCAATAGAAACATGTATTTGGATGGAACATTACCAAAGGGTTAGGGTTAGGGAGGGTCAGACCCTCTTAAAGAGCTTTCCTTTTATTAGAAACACTTCAACACACACACACTCATTATAACACCACACAAAAAGAGAAGATGGTACGTTTTATTCATTCACAAGCAGAAGTAATATTTGCTTCAGTGTTAATAATTGACTGACTCTTCATACAGACAGGAGCTGTGACAGTACCACACACACACACACACACACACACTCCAAATAATTCTTTAATGCCTTTTTCGTTTAAAGATAAACTTTAACTCTTTAATTTCTATTTTGTCCATAGATAAGTCGTAAGTATTTCTTTGTTTTTAGTTCCTTGATAAGTGTGAATTTTTTGATTTCTATTGAGTTCGTAGACATTTTTCATGTCTTTCCTTTCAACTTTCAACTTTCATGTCCTCCCTCAAAACACCCTTTAACTCCTTTTAGTCCATAAACACATTTGAGGTCTTTCATTTCTATTTCGTTTTTGGTTTAGTTTGAACTCTTTTATTTCTTTTTAGTTAGTCAAAAGTTAATAATCAACTTTCACCTTTTAAGTCCTTCCTCAAAGACAAACAAACAAACAAAAAACAACCTTTAACTCCTTTTGAGCTTTAAGATAAGTTTTAACTCTGTGATTTCTTTGTAGTTCATAGATCATTTTTTAGTATGTCATTGCTTTTTAGTTTGTCGACAAGTTTTCCTTCCTCAAAAAACAAACAAACAAACCTTTAACTTGATTTTAATCTATTGATAAGTTGATACTGTGGTTGTTTCTTATTCACCAGCAGTACTAAACTACATCTATCCCACACTGCATCAGTGTAAAGGGTGTAGCTGAACCCCCACCTCCCTCTCTCTGTTTGTCTGTGTGTCTGAAGGAGGTCCAGCAGCCTGAGGACCACGTTGAGGACGATGACGTCATGGCCACGCCCCTCCTCCCCGCCCCCGACGAGTCCCAGCCCGGTCTCTCCTCTTTTGAGGTGCTGTCGCAGATCGTCATGGACTGGCTGACTGACTCTCCGTGGAACCCGGAGCTGTGACAGTACCACACACACACACACACACACACACACAAAACAAAATTACAAACGACAAACAAACAAACAAAAAACTTAATCTCCCTTTAAGTTTTAATTCTGTAATTTCTCTTTAGTCCATAGATATGTTTTTCTTTCTTTTTAGTTTGTAAGTTTCCACTTAAATGTTAACTATTTTATTCATTTTTAGTTTGTCGATAAGTTTAATTTCAACTTTCACCTTTCATGTCCTTCCTAAAAAAACAAAAAAACAAAAACTTTAACTCCTTTTTAGTTTATAGATAAGTTTTAACTCTTTCATTTCTCTTTAGTCTTTGGAAGTCGGATCTTTTTAGTTTGTCGAAATGTTTCCTTCCTAAACAAAAAAAACAAACAAAAAAAATCTTTAACTCCTTTTTAGTCCGTAGATAAGTTTTAACTTTTTAATTTCTATAGTCGTTAGTTGGTCTGTAAGTTTATATAATGACGCTGCAGTATGACCAATAGAAACATCTATTTGGATGGAACATAACCAAAGGGTTAGGGTTAGGGAGGGTCAGACCCTCTTAAAGAGCTTTCCTTTTATTAGAAACACTTCAACTTCAAATTCCTTTAAATGGTTCAGAATGCTGCAGCTAAAATTTGATCTAAAACTTGAAAGTTTGACGATATTTCAGTCATTTCAGCTTCTCATTGAATCAGACTTTGACGTGCTTCTAATGGCTTTCAGAGTTTAAGTCATGTCCCCCTCATAGCGGTCTGATTTCCTTGTGTGTTTAGAGTAGAGCAGGGTATGACTGTGTTCATATTCACATGTTCACATGTACTTCTGCAGGAGATGCACATATTTTAGCTGCAAGCCTCATCACACAATTACTCAACCTGGTCACGACTTTTGTTACGGCTGGCTGCCGTTCTTCATTTATTGTATAGTTTCTCCGCATTACTCTGCTAATTATGTAAATCCAGCTGTGGGATTCCCCGAAGTTGATTGGACCTTCTGGAGCTGTGAGACCGCCTACTTCCTGGTTGCTGCTTACTCGTCTGTGATTGGTGCGGTGGAGATTCCTGCGAGTCAGCCAATCAGGACTCTTCAATCAACCAACTGCACCTTATAAAAGGCTTGTGTTTCCACAGTTCATGGTGGCTGTGAGACAGGGAGCAGTCTGCCTTTACTGTTTGTTGCACATCAATTTATGTAATTAGAAGATTTGTATTGTATTATTGAGTGTTGCAGCAGTATCGCTTGCCTGTCTGAGTGGTTCAGACAGTTTTTTGGGAGTCTTTGTAAGTTCTATTAGTTTGTAAATTCGTTCGATAAAGAGAACCAAGAGTTGGACACCCTTTGTTTAAATTTTAGTTTGTTTTGTCTGTTGTTTTCTGAAAGCTCATGGGTGCTGACTTCTTTTGTACTAGAGGTTTTTTTAAGCCAAGAGCTTGGTAATTAATTTATTCAACTTTGTATAGTGTATTGCTTAATTGTCAGTCCCCATATAGCCTCCTTTTGTTATATTTTGTTGTACAACAGCACTCTCTTACTGGTTCAAAATAAACACCTGATTTTAACCTGAACTGCCCAGTGTTGCATTCCACCTCATTTCTATTCCTTTTACATGTTACAGCTCTCAACATCGAGCCGGGTCGTAACACTTTAACCTCCTGTGACCCTGCGTCCTCATATGTGGACATTTCATTTTAGGTTTTCTGGACCTTACATTTCATTCTGCTTAACTAGAACTATGCACTCTAGAATAATAATACATCAATCAGTGTAAAAATCAGATGGCAGCATCTTGGTAGAGTCAATGAACAGCTTTTAGCCAGACAAAAGTGGACCAGGTACCAAAGCTGATCAGATTTTATGGCTAAAACGTGTGTATTTGTGCTTAATAATGTTTGTAGTTTGAGGTTCTGTGCAAGTTTGACTATTTTTAGCATTAGCAACAAGCTACGATTCTGCTAATCAGGAAGAATTCATTTGAAAACGAATAGACTTTTACTATCATTCTTCAAATGAGAGGGTGTAAATGTAAGGAAATAAAAGTTTTATTCACTGGTGAATTTATTGCGTTATACAGTAAAATGAACCCATTTTTTTTTTCAAAAACTAATTCCTGTTCAAAGACAATGCTTAGTTTTTGTATTTATCAGGTCCTACAAATCCAAAATATCTAGGAAAAACTAACAACACATACCAAACAAAAGCTTGTCCACATTTTCTGGTGCCTGTGCAGTTGAAGTGCAATAATAACAATAAATATTGTGGTGAAGAGAAGGTAGAATTATTGAAATTAACATGATTTGTAAATGAGTTACAGCCAAAAAAAAGTTTTTGTGATGTCGCTGTGACTTTGACCTTTGACCTCCACAATCTAAGGAGGTCATCTGTGTGTGAACATTGGTAGAAATCAGTCAATCACTTTGTCCTTTAGTCTGAGTGGACATTTGCACAGAATTTGAAGAATTTCCTTCAAGGCATTCCTGAGATATTACATTCACAAGGATGGGACAGACAGACCGTTAACCTGAAATAATTGTTGAAATGTTACAATTAAAAAATATGAACAGCTTTCTGTGTCAAAGATGCACATCACTAGCCTGGGTATACCCAGACTGCCTTGCGCGCTCAAATTTAATTTCGAACCTCCAGACTACTCGGCATTTTAGATCTCTTTTGGATAATTTTACATCTTGCTTTTGGAGTAATTTTACACATTTTTTGGGGTAATTTTTTTTTTTAAATGGTAATTTTTACATATTTCTTTGGATAATTTTACATATTTTTTGGGTAATTTTACACAATTTTTGGGGTAATTTACATCTTTTTTTGGTAATTATATATATATATATATATATATTTTTTTTTTAATGGTAATTTTTACATATTTTTTGGGGTAATTTTATATATTATTTCTATTCAATTCAATTCAAATTCAAAATGACTGTATTTATACCATGGGGGTCCATCCAGTGAGTGTGTTATCTCTGTTAGAATGAGAGAATAATAATAATAATAATAATAATAATAATAATAATAATAATAATAATAGGAGAGAAGGATCTTTTGAATCTCTCCGTCCTGCAGCAGGGAGAGAGGAGCCGTCCACTGCTGGGTTATTTGGTGATTTTACATCTTTTTTTGATAATTTTACATATTTGTTTTTTGGGATAATTTTAGATTTCTTTTGGGAAACTTTATATCTTGATTTTGGGGTCATTTAAATTTGTTTTTGTAATTTTACAGATTTTTTGGAATAATTTTAGATCTCTTTTGGGTGATTAAAAAAAATTTAAGGGTAATTTCACATATTTTGGGGGGTAATTTTACATACAATGGTTTTCTTGATAATGATTTAGGTTATGATCAATAAAACCATGGAACATGTCTAGATATCAGCTCTAAAATCAAACTCTTATCAGGCATTTCTGTTGTTATTATTACATTTGTCTAAACCAATGTACTTTTATTTGTACCAGGTATTAAAATAAACAAGAAATTGAAGAAAACAAGGGTTGTCTATATCATTTTTTCCATGACTGTATATGGGTGTTTCTGCAACTACGGGCATTTTTAAGTCCCAGCAGTGAAATTTTGGATTTATGTTAAAATTTGTCCTATGGTGCTTGATAAATATATACACAGTGTTATTGCACATCTTGACATTGAAAAATAAAAACTAGAAAATGTGATTTAATACAATTTATGAAGCATTTTATGGGTCCAAACACTACTTTTGTTCATGTCCCACAACTTTGCCAATTCAATTAAAATATGACATTTTTTAAAATTAAATAGTTTCATACAAACATTACTCTACACCATATTAATTTTTTTTTTTTTTTTGCTTACTGATAATTTATGATTTTTTTCATCTAAATGTGCCTGTCCCACACTTCTGAGTCCTTACCGCAACACTGAACAAATTAAATAGTAAAAGTTTTTTCAAAGCAAAAAAAGTCCAGTTGCTATGGAAACAGTAGTTAGCATGTGAGCTCATGCATGACCAGTTGGGCCCCCCACACTAGGGTGACCCTCAATATCAAGAAAAACAAGGTAAAGAGCATCTTTTCCTCTGAAGTATTTATTGTGTGTCCTTACCATTCAGCTTAGTAATCGTGTATTTTGAACTACATTTTAAAAATAAATTGATTTTACTGTTGAATTCATGTATATTTGATGCTAAGAGTCAACGCTAACATAGCAGACCTTGCTAGCTGCCATTTATCTGCAATATTAGCAAAAATGTCATTACCGCAACATGTCTTTACCGCGACAGCTTTACGTGTTGCAGTAAAGGCCTTTTGTCGCGGTACAGACAAATTCCATTATAGATAACACTTTATAATAACTATTCGTTATAACTAGTTAATAGATCATTAGTAAACTGTTAATTAATGAGTTATTAATGACTTGATAGGTATTTAAGGATTTATAACTCATTAACAGTTTATTAAAGATCTTTTAACTATTTATAAGGCATAGTTATAAATCCTTAACAAATGTTAAAAAATACTTAATAAGTCATTAATAAGTCATTAATTAACAGTTTTCTAATGATATATTAACAATTTATAACGGATAGTTATTTAGTTATTATAGTGTTAAGTGTATTAAGTGTTACCCAATCATATTGCAAATATTAAATATATTGTAAACTAAACATAAACATAGAATTTTTAAGAAAATATTTTATATATATTTTTGCAATCCTAGATGAGACCAGATTCATCTACAATAAGATCAAGGATTTATTGGCCAATGAAAGATGATGTGATCTGGTACACACAGTGTGGTTGGACTGGTGCCAGAACCAAAACCAGTCAAGGCACATGATGCTGACTGACTCAGTGTGGAAGGAACTCTGTTCCCGTTTTAATTGGTTACATGTAACTGTACCAAAAGCCTAAAAGTTACAATAAGTTTACTCCTCAGGCAGAAATGACAAATAGTTGGACTTGGTACACAAATGTAATGTTGTGGTGAGATGCTGTTAGTGTTATGGGGTTGTGTTAGTGTATTAGTATTACTGTAATGTTTGTGGCACATCAACTTTAGGTATTGCAGTTAAGACAGTCAAACTGATTTTCATGTGTCAAAACTAGACACATGAAAATCAGCTTGACTGTCTTAACTGCAATACCTCTACTATCTTTGACATAATAATACCTTGTTTTGTCTCTACAGTAGCTTATTCTTAATGTTACATTATTAACATTTGCCATTCACATTGTGACGCAAGATGTCATTACCACAGCAATCCCCTAATTATTATAATTATTAATTATTTTTTTATATCAGTTTTTACAATGATGCACAAAACTTGATGAAAATAAATGTAAATGTTTTAAAATTTTGTAGAAATACAAAAAGGAAAATGTATAAAATTAACGTTATTTTAATGTTGCGGTAAGGACATTTTGTAAGAAAAAGTGATGAAAACCATAAAAAAATAAACATTTTCCAGATTAAAATCTTAACGATGATATACAATTTTGTGTACCTGTTAATATGTATTACAGACTCTGATGGTTAAAATTGAAATTCATCGAGGTTGATTTTTTTAATTTGGGAGAGTCAAAACTGACCGTAGTTGCAGAAACACCCATATGTTCTTATGTGAGATCAACACTGGATGGGTTTCCATCGCGTTGACAGCTGTTAAAATCACACAAATATTCTGCTGCATGTGTGTTTTGAACATATTTACCACATGTTAATTTGGTCACATGTCCTCAGTGTAGATTGACACATTTAATAGAATGGAATCATATTTTTATCTGTGAGACTAGCTAATGATGGACATCAAAAACGCTTCCAGTGGGGACTGGACACGCTGACGACCGTGATAAAGCGTCTGTATGTGACGAGTTGGGAGTGAGACCAGACTGACATCAGGTTCATTAAACAATTTGAAGCTCACATTTTCACCAAAATCACCAAAATGTAGAGCTGCACAATCGAGTGTTAAACTCCATGTCAACCGAAGCAAACTGTATATGGTTGACAACTGTTAACTGTAAAACAATGTTTCTTTTCTCAGTCAAAACCTGAACAATAACCATATTTGTATCCTGAAACTTCAATTCAAGTCTGAACCCTGAAACAGGCCTAAAAAGGTGCAAAACGTCCTCATAATCCAGAAATGTCCTCAGCCTCATGATGTAAAACTCAAAGATAGACGCACACACACACGCACACACACACACACACACACACACACACACACACTCTCTGTCTGTGAAAGTGAATCATCATTCTGAGATAAGGCAACAAAAATAGCACAATGACTCTCCCTTACCTGTGTGTGTGTGTGTGTGTGTGTGTGTGTGTGTGTCCGTGCTAACCAATCAGGTAATGACCTTCTGGTGGTGACATCACAGTGATGCAGAACCGGGAAAAAATATTAGATGATGAAGAAAATGAATACATACTCAGGTCTGTCATATCACACAGACATGTTTTATTTCTATCTTCATCTCCATCAGAAACATTCAGGATTTCATTTATACAACTGCAGCAAAATCATTTTTATCTCTACAAACCTAAACGGGTCCTGCATTTGTTTTTTGTATTTATTAATCAAACATAATCTACAGCTTCTCATGTATTATACAAATCTATATTCATTAATTATCCTTAACTCAGGTCAGATAAAATATATATAAAGTTATTAATCTAACACATCTCACACAGTTTTAACAATGTCCATCTTGCAGAGGTTAATTAAAGTCTAAAAACTGAATCACTAAATCACCAAGTAAGATAGAAATGGATGACAAAACACAACTAGAAAATTTCCTCTGGGGAAATTTTGAAAGGGCCACGGGGGCTACTGCCGTTGTGTGTACACTATGATGAGACTCTTCAGAGATTTCAAACTATGCCCTTTAACCTCAAAATGTGTGTGTGTGTGTGTGTGGGGAAAATTGCATAAAGTTACCTGAGTGTGTGTGTGTGTGTGTAATTAAAATCACATAAAGTTACCTGTGTGTGTGTGTGTGTGTGTGTGTGTGCGCGTGCGTGTGTTTGAAGCATGTGTATGCATGTGTGAGGAGTGTGAGCGCTTACGCGCATGTGTGTGTGTGTATCTGTAACTGTAATCACATCAAAGATCAAAGCAATCAACAGAATTAACTGACACCTGTTACGGTGTTTTCAGACCGGACGCGTAGCGAATATTTCGCGCGACAAGATTACATACAAAGTCAATGCAAACACGCGAATAGACACGAATTTTTGCCGGTGGCGCGAATCGCGGGTTTCGCGCGACGCGAATGCCGCGAATGTCGCGGCGCGAATGAAGCAACGCGAATTCGCGTGAGTTCAATAAATTCAACTTTGGCGAAATATTCGCGTGACGCTGTGTCGGGACAGCCTATCAGCGTTGAGATTCTGGACGACAGTGACGTCATGCATCCCGGGAACCCGCCTATTACGGAAAAATGGAGGAGAAACTTATTGTTGCGGTCTGTGGGCTTCCCGAGCTTTTTGACACATCATCACCCTCCTACCGCAACCGGAACCATAAAGATCTTGCCTGGAGTAAGTTGTGACAATGTGATTTCAGCTATCTGTTGTAGCTACTTCTCTACAAAGTTAGCATTAGCATTAGCAGCCTTCGCCGGCCGGCATATTTGGTCGAAAATTCGCGAGTTATTTACTCGCGCGAGTGACGCGAGTAAATTCAACTACTTGCGCGATCAACTCGCGCGAGTAACGCGACGCGAAAATTCGCTACGCGTCCGGTCTGAACACACCGTTACAGTGACAGCAGCCGGTGGACAGAGGTCCAGAGTTGGACTGGAATTTCTGGCCTCAAACAGAAAGCATTTTTGGCAAAACCATAATACCTATCATTGATCCGACTTCACTTTGAGCGTCCCGAGTTCTTCCTGAACGTCTACATATGTTTTTTGTGAAGAAAAATTAAAAAATAGCTTTGTTAGAGCGATCTAAAAAAACTGTTAAATCTCAGACAGCTCAGAAATCTTCCTGTGTTTTTAATATGGGAGCCAATGAGGCTGTTGGTGGTGTTGGTGGTGCATCTGTGCGTCCTACGCCCAAACTATAACTCTGACAGCTTTACCAGAGGATTGTGAGGGAGAAGACAAATTTTCCTACGTTTCTATGTATAAATTATTTCTGTAGAGTGGAATTTGCGGCCTGGAGCGTAGTTTTCAAATGTATTTTTTGACAGTTTTTTCTCTCCCTCTACACTCTGAGCGATGACATCACACACTCTAACGGTGCCTTCAGACCGGACGCGTAGCGAATATTTCACGCGACAAGATTACATACAAAGTCAATGCAAACACGCGAATAGACGCAAATTTTTGCCGGCGGCGCGAATCGCGGGTTTTGCGCGACGCGAATGCCGCGATTGACGCGAATGTCGCGGCGCGAATGAAACAACGCGAATTCGCGTGAGTTCAATAAATTCAACTTTGGCGAATATTCGCGTGACGCTGTGTCGGGACAGCCTATCAGCGTTGAGATTCTGGACGACAGTGTCCGAGATACATACATGAGAGAGAGGAGAAAAGAGGCAGGAAGGAGGAGTGGGTTGGCAGGAGGGACAGGAAAAAGGTGGAAGTACTGTGCGGTCCTCTCTCCGTGCTGAGTGCGCCTCCGGATGATGTCACTCACCCAGACACAACAGCGTGTTTTCCGACGTATCTCGGACTTCCAGAGCAGGTACAGGGACGCTATGCTTGTCATGGGTGATGACAGAATGAAATGGAGGGAATTATTTGGCGCTAAATAGTCTCTTGGGCGAAAATTTGCGAGTTATTTACTCGCGCGAGTGACGCGAGTAAATTCAAATTCAAATTCAACGCGAAAATTCGCTACGCGTCCGGTCTGAACACACGGTGACACGAACATTCCGTGCAATACACACCCATTATAATCTCAGAATTTCTCCAAAAAATATCTTGGTCATTGAACAGGGATTGATAAAAAACTATATGACCTATCGAAACGTGGATTAATACACCGATACACAAGACTTGTGTCTACTGTTTAAAGTTTAAATGGAGTCTCTAGGTGAAATTATGCTGGAGAAATAGACGTTTAAAAATCTCCAATTATTGTTCTTTTTCGCTCATTTTTTGTCGGCCGTCCCATTCATTTCAATGCAAAATTTTGGGCAGTTTTTCGTGCCTTACGTCGCGAAAAATTCGTATTCCGTAGAGAACTAGTAGCGGGACGAAATTGTGTCCGCAAGAGGAATAAGAAGAAATCCACAGTATAACAGTAGTGCAGCACTGGTACCTACAGCTATTGCTGTATGGGACCAGTGCTCGGGGGGATTGCCCCGAGGCCCTAATAATTCTCATTTACAGAGTTGGGAATTGATGGTCTCACTTTTGTCTGTCGTCAATCTGTTTCAGTCCCATTGACTGACTGTTTACTTTGAGAGAAATACAATTAAATTATATTTAATTTGTTACTCAGTGACTTAGTACTTAATTTTAAGAAGTTTTCTGTCTCTGTTTTTGCGTGAGTTGGTAAGCTTTCAGAAAATGTGCAGAAATATGGACATGGACACTTTGTCATCCCAACTCATCAGATACCAACGTGGTGTGTCATCTTCCTGTTAACAGGACTTTAGGCAATATAACCACTTGACTAAAGTTAGGGTAAAGGAACAGGGTGGGTTCTTTAAAACTCTTCCCTGGTTGACTCCTTATAACAACACTGACTCTTGGTTTCACACTGGACTTGAACACCAGATCCCTGGGCCAAAGTCTGTGTTTTTTTTACCGTTGACCCAAAAGATGCCTTGTTTGTGTCACATGCCGAGGGCCTTGACAAAGCACCTGTATCTGACGAGTTGAGAGCATAGGTTGAGAGAGAAAATGGGCCTGCAAAAATGAGCCCTTACATGTGATAAAATACACTAAAGTCCCTGGAGAAAGTCCAACCCCCGAGAACAGCACTTGGCTGTGAAACATACCAAATATTTGCCTCCATAAGGCTTTAACTTGTCAATATGTCACCAAGAAAAGGATTTATCTAAAGCAATCCTCCCAGTACATAATGTTTGAAAAAGGGAACCCAATTTGACCGTGATGAATTCTTGTATTTTTCCCCCCAGGCTCTAGTAATGAGAAGACTGAAAATGAGGAGAAAAACAGAAATGGGACAACATGTAACAAAGATCCCACTGGATTAAAACCAGGTAGGTTGCAAATAAACATAACAGTACAAGCCTTACAGGCCTCACCCTCCTGAGTAATACATATTTGTAGAGCAATTAACCTTTAGACTATCATGGTTAATATCTGATCTGTGTTTTTCCTTGAACTTTGTTTGATCAACCTGAAACAAACTCTTGAGCTTTTGACGGATAGTCCATTTAGTTTTTGCCTGTGTGAATGCTCAAACGAACTCTGGTGCGAACCAAAGAACCGAACTCTGGTTTGCTAAAAACTGGGGGGTTCGGTTTGCTTCCAAATGCACCAGAGTTCGGTTCTCTGCAGGTGAGAACACAGTCCGAACCAAAGGAAGGAAGCCAACCAAAACACAAAGCATTCTGGGATGAATTTGGGCGGAAATTTGAGAATCAACGTAAGTGACAGTTGTAGCAGGCTTGAAAAATGTCTCATCAACATTCAATCGCACAGCGGATCAATGCCACATAAAAGTGAAAAAAAAAAACCAACTCAGCCAACAATACATAAAAGGCTGCGACTTGCTTGGAAAAAGTGTCAGCTCTTCCCTCACATATTCTATCCGATAGGTGAAGGAAAGTGCCAACAGTGGGACATTAGTGTATAATGCTTGGTGCTCTTTATAAAGCACAGTGTGGAGCAAACCAAACCAAATGAAAAATGCAATAATGATGCAACTTCACCACTGAATCGTATCGAGTCCACCAGACTTTATATCTTATACCGTATTGGTTCCTTGTATGACAAGCCAGACAAAACATTTTCAAAATGCTGATGTCCGTCACACCTTTTCTTGTAAATGCTGCCTATGCTCCTTACTGTAGCCTAATAAAAAAACAAGTTTCATTTCATCTGGTTACATGTTTGGTTTTAAGTTTGGTTTAGATTTTGCTGACAGATTAAAATTATTTTTGGAATAATATTAAAAAAACATAAGAAAATAAAGAACTTTATTTATTGTTTACTTGTGTGTTAAATTTCTGATTTAAAAAATGAACCGTTGAAACTTTTTTCTTAAACGTTTAAAAACGAGCCGTTGACGTCCTGTAATGATGACTAATTGGTTGCTATGGTAACAACACGGCCCTTCCGGCGGCCCTCTGACAGCTAACTGACAGGTGACGTTTACGCCAAAATAGCGGCTGAATAACAGTTATTTAATGTGATAAACTTTAAAAAGACATTGACTTGAGGAGGAAGAAACACCACTGCTATCACTGACCGAGTCTACCCAGCTCGGTTCTTCGGACTCATGAGGCTACAGTGAGGTTAGCCCCGCTAGCTAGCTGTTAGCTCCCGGGCGATGCTAGCCCCTTCTCCCGGTCAACACGACGCGGATTCACCTGCTGATTCGCCCTCCGCTGAGGACCCTCCTTCACCGCAATATTTGAAGGTGCTTTCCAGCATATCGAAAGAGTGAAAAATCAAGCCGCTTCATATTAAAGTGGTATGGACAGTTTTGTTGTTGGGAATACAGCAGGACGCGGTTGGACTAAAATCACGGAGCTAGCTTAAGCCGGGCGAGCATTCACTTTAACTGGAAAAGTGTCAGGACCAGGGATATGGACCATTTAAAAGTGTTTTTGGAGATATTATGTCTTTGTTATTTCCCTTCTTGGACTTGATAAGGACGCGTGTATTGGCGGAAAGGAGACAGGACTTCAACTTCAGTCAAGGTGAGTCAAAAACCTCCTTTATCTGTCTTTTTATCTGTTGGTCAAATGTCCCGCTGCTGTGTCGTCTCTGTGTTTAACTCCTGCCTGTGCAGTTAACTGATGATGATGTATGGAAAGAGAGATAGATACAGTCATGGAAAAAATATTAGACCACCCTTGATTTCTCATTTCTTGTTCATTTAATGTCTGGTGCAACTAAAGGAACATATGTTTGGACAAATATAATGATAAGAACAAAATAGCTCATAAGACAAAACTTGATAATAATTATCAAGGAAACCATGTTAAATGTCTAGATATCGGCTCTTAAATTAAACTCTTATGAGCTACTGTTGTTGTTTTACCCCTTTAAGATAATGGCCTATGTCAAGTGTGTGACTTAAGTGGATTTATTATGTCTAAGTCAAAATAAAATGTGACTTAGGCAATTTTTTGAACATGCCTTTGTGACTTAAGCAAGATATGGTAACACTTTATTTTGAAGGTGTCTACATAAGAGTGACATGAATGTGTCATAAACATGACATGGGATGTGTCATGAACATGAATGACACTTTGAAGTAACAATAATGCTCATGATACTTGTCATGTCATATATATACCGGTATATATATATATATGTATAGTTCCACAGCTCTGGAGTCCAGCTGTGATCAGCAGCGAGACTTGTTTACGTACGAAGCTGGTTGCTATGGAGACTCTATAGATTGAAGAAATTTGTTTCCAAATCACCATTTCACTCTGAGACATTGGAGGAGAAAGTTTAACTCGACGATTTTTTCAAAAGTGAGCAAGAGCCCAGCGAAAAAAGGTGACTAACCGAACCCTATTTAGTTATTCTAAAAAGTTATCGTTGAAAATGTGAGAATTCACGAGTTTTAAATAATTTTCAGACTTTTTTTTCAAAGCATTTTTTTTCGGCTTCTCGACTGAATTTGGGCCTCGAGGCGTTGAAAGCTCGACGGCCTCAGCTGCTGCCTGTCTGCTGTGGAGAATATAGCTCAGTCAAAAATGTAAACACATATATTAAGCATGAAATATTGCAATGAAGACGTTGGTAAAAGCCTAAATAACAGATTGCAGTCATGCATTTAGTAGTTTTCTTTTTCTGACATTTAGCAAGAAGGGAACAATCACATTTACTGTACACAGAGAAGAGAAAATAACTTATTTAAGGGAAAAATCAGTGATCTCAGGATCAGAAGGCTAAATGTGACACTTTTATTAGTTGTGTTAAATTAGGTAAATAATAAACTAACTAACCTAAACTGTATGTTGACCATTACAGATGTGTGACGTATCATCTCACCTCAGTGACCACAGCTACTGGAGGACGGTGCCCAGCAGGAGACGGGACGCCACCAACCAGGTAAAACTCTTGTGATGCACACAGTAAAAGTGTTATGCGTTTGTGCTTATTTTAGATATCATTTTCAACATTATCTTTAGTGTGCAGTGCTTTGATATAAGTTTAACCCATAAGAACCCAGACCCAGTAATCCTTAATGGAACATTATGGGGGATATACCACAGACCAAGTGGACCACATAGAACACATTTAAAAAAATACAACCCCTAAATGTCAAAGATCTGTGATGTGACATATATATGTTACATTGGGCGTTTATGGTATTTATGTTTATGATTAAATTAGACACATTTTCTGCTTTCAGAGACACAACTTTTCCTTTTTTTTAGTAAAAAAATAATAATAAATCAATAATACATAAAACAAATAACCATTTGCCTTTTTGTTTTCATCTCCATAACATATATCATAATTGTGACCAGAATAGTGATGTTAGACAACTAATTCCATTTCAGATTTGTTTTTAAGTAACAAAATGATAATAAATAAATATAAATAAAACTGCCTCATTCTCAACAATCTACTGTAGCTGTAAAACACTGAAAAACACACTTATGTACTTAAGAAAACATACATGAACATTACTAGAACATTTAAAATGTTTGTGACACCCATGTCACCGTGGGTTCTTATGGGTTAAATGACTATGACTACTAAATGACTAATTACCCATACAATCAGTGAATAAATGCACATAAATGTTTGTGGGACTCTGACAATTGTGACATTAAAAATGACAGTGTGTCTCATCCTTAAAGTGTGACAACATGCACCTTGTGTCAATACTTGTTGCTAACAAGTATTGACACTGTATTTTTGATGACATCCAGTATAGGTGACTAGAAGAAAGGCAATAAAAGCATCCTCAGTGCAAAAAAACAAAGTGTTATGATTAGTTGAAAATAGAGCTGTCAGGATATCAGAAATCGTTGAAACGTTTAAACACATTGTTTAAGTTGTGAAATAGTTCAGGCACCAAAACCACGACCTTAAGGTTAGGAGACGTGACCAGGATTAGGCTTCAAATTATTCAAATTATTGCTTATTTTAAATATCACTTTCAACATTATCTTTAGTGTGCAGTGCTTTGATATAAGTTTAAATGACTATGACTACTAAATGACTAATTACAGATACAATCGGTGAATAAATGCACATAAATGTTTGTGGGACTCTGACAATTGTGACATTAAAAATGACAGTGTGTCTCATCCTTAAAGTGTGACAACATGCACCTTGTGTCAATATTTTTGAGTATTGACACAAGGTGCTTAAGTTACCTAACAAGTATTGACACTGTATTTTTGATGACATCCAGTATACGTGACTAGAAGAAAGGCAATAAAAGCATCCTCAGTGCAAAAAAACAAAGTGTTATGATGAGTTGAAAATAGAGCTGTCAGGATATCAGAAATCGTTGAAACGTGACGACAGCTCTTTAAACACATTGTTAAAGTTGTGAAATAGTTCAGGCACCAAAACCACGACCTTAAGGTTAGGAGACGAGACCAGGATTAGGCTTCAAAAACACGACCTCTGGACAAACTTGCAACAACGGGACATGGACAGCGGTCTCCTGGATGAAAGACTGGGGCTTTGAGCCATCATCATGAATGTGTGGCCTGAGTCCCTCTCCTGGAACCAGCAGTAACGTGTCTTCAGTTTCTCCGGCTGTATGTCCTGCAGGCAGCTGACCCACTGACTGTTTGTCCTCCTGCTGGTCTGGATGCGCTGCCTGGATGAAGATGTATCGTCGTGGCGATCGTGCGTTTGGTCCCACCTCGGTCCGCGCGTTACACTAAGCCATCAGTAAGTTTGGTGTGTTGGAGGCCAGTGCGATTATTGATATGATGAGAAGTGTGGATCCAAGTGTGGCGTTGAAGCGTTCTGGTATTCCTATAATAATAATTTTCTGTATAGTAATTACTCTTATTGACTAGTACTTAGCAGTGACGGTTCTACACAGGGGCCTCCAGGGGCCACTGCCCCTGTGAAGAAGCCCTTGGCCCCTGCTGTGGCCCCTGTGCAAATTAATAATAAAATGATCAACTTATAACGATGAACAATGGAACAATTCTTACCTTTTTTTTGTTCAAACAATATCTCATTGTACACAAAAGGAACCCAGAATGTGTACATTGTATAATAGTTTAACTCTATGGAGTCTTAAAGGGATATTTTGTGAATATTTTAATCCTTTTCATGTCTTCACATGTCTTCGTAAGTCATTTTGTGTCTTTTTTGGTCATTTGTGTCTGTTGTTGTGTCTTTTTTGGTCATTTTGTGTCTTTTTTGGTCATTTTGTGTCTTTTTCAAGACATTCAAAGATTTTGAATGCTTAAATATCATATTTGCCATTTTTTCATGTGCTAATGTGCCCCTCTGATTAAACACTGGCCCCTGCTTGGCCCCCACAGTAAAACTGGTCTAGAACCGCCACTGGTACTTAGCCTTTCATGGTACCATTTTATAATAAAGCCATTTTCAGTGAAACAGGAAGCACAGATGGAAAGCAGTGATGTTACAGCAGCAGTCTGAAAGGATTATAACTGAATCTGCTCCTTTACTTTCTCTCTGTTGCTGTTCCTCTTTAACAGGCTTCGGAGGGCACAAAGCGTAAGAGGGAGAGCAGCTCTGCCGACCGCGAGGAGCCCCCGGAGAAGAAACTCCGTGTGTCTGCGCCCGTGCTGCCGGAGCGGAGCCCCAGCCCTCAGCCCTCCACCTCTTCACAGAGCAGCCTGGAGGTGAGTGGTCCTACTGGCTCCCACACATCTATCCCACACTGCATCAGTGTAAAGGGTGTAGCTGAACCCCCACCTCCCTCTCTCTGTCTGTCTGTGTGTCTGAAGGAGGTCCAGCAGCCTGAGGACGACGTTGAGTACGATGATGTCATGGCCTTGCCCCTCTTCCCCGCCCCCTACGAGTCCCAGCCCGGTCTCTCCCCTTTTGAGGTGCTGTCGCAGATCGTCATGGACTGGCTGACTGACTCTCCGTACAACCCGGAGCTGTGACAGTACCACACACACACACACACACACACACACACACACACACACAAAACAAAATTACAAACTACAGACAAACAAAATTTCAACTCCCTTTAAGTTTAAACTCTGTAATTTCTCTTTAGTCCATAGATATGTTTTTCTTTTCTTTTTAGTTCGTAAGTTTCCACTTAAATGTTAACTATTTAATTCATTTTTAGTTTGTTGATAAGTTTAATTTCAACTTTCACCTTTCATATCCTTCCTAAAAAAAAAAAAAATTTAACTCCTTTTTAGTCAATAGATAAGTTTTAACTTTTTTATTTCTATAGTCGAAGTTTTAAGTATTTCATTAATTTTTAGTTGGTCTGTAAGTTTAAACTCAACTTTCACCTTTCATGTCCTTCCTAAAAAAAAAAAAAAAAAAAACTTTAACTCCTTTTTAGCTCCAAGGTAAGTTTTAACTCTTTAATTTATATTTAGTCTTTGGATAGGTTTTCACTCTGTCATTTCTTTGTAGTTCATAGAAAAGTTTTAAGTATTTCATATATTTTTAGTTTGTCAATAAGTTTTCCTTCCTCAAAAAAAAAAAAAAAAAAAAAAATCTTTAACTCCTTTTATGTCCATTGATAAGTTTTAACTCTTTCATTTCTATTTAGTCTTTGGAAGTCGGAATATTTTTAGCTTGTCGAAATGTTTCCTTCCTTCCTCATCTTTAACTGCTTTTTAGTCCATAGATAAGTTTTAATTTTTTAATTTCTATAGTTGAAGTTTTAACTATTTCATTAATTTGTAGTTGGTCTGTCAGTTTAAGCTCAACTTTCACCTTTCATGTCCTTCCTAAAAAAACAAAAAAAAAACAAAAACAAACTTTAACTCCTTTTTAGCTCTAAGGTAAGTTTTAACTCTTTAATTTATATTTAGTCATTTCTTCGTAGTTCATAGAAAAGTTTTAAGTATTTCGTATCTTTTTAGTTTGTCGATAAGTTTTCCTTCCTCAAAAAAAAAAAAAATCTTTAACTCCTTTTATGTCCATTGATAAGTTTTAACATTTTAATTTCTATATAGTTTTAGTTTTAAGTATTTCATGTATTTTTAGTTTGTTGGTAAGTTTTTTCATTCTCTATTCCTTTCTAGAGAAAGTTTTCTTTTCTCCTGAACTCTTGAGGCTGAAACTAGTGAAACACATTTTCAATTAACTGTTTTGTTTCCTAGAAATTTTTCAAGGGTAAAAAAAATATATATAATAACAATAGCAAAAAAGAACAACAGAAACACATAGTGTAGATGTATTCAAATTTTTTTTTTTTTTAACTTTGTAGAAGGAAAGAGCTTTAAGAGGGTCTGATGGTGATGTTCCATTCAAATCCTTTTTTCTTTTTTTCTTTTTACAGTTTGTAGAAGACATGAAAACTATTCTCTCATTCTGTTTCTAATTAATACCATAATTATTTGGCTTTCTCTAAATATATGCGGTTAAGAACAGATGAAACAATTGAAACTAGTGTCTTGTTATATCATGACGTTGCAGTATGACCAATAGAAACATGTATTTGGATGGAACATTACCAAAGGGTTAGGGTTAGGGAGGGTCGGACCCTCTTAAAGAGCTTTCCTTTTATTAGAAACACTTCAACACAGACACACTCATTATAACACCACACAAAAAGATAAGATGGTACGTTTTATTCATTCACAAGCAGAAGTAATATTTGCTTCAGTGTTATATATACAGTCTATGGTAAATACATTTGAGGTCTTTCATTTCTATTTAGGTGTTAGTCAAAAGTTAATAAATAACTTTCACCTTTTAAGTCCTTCCTCAAAGACAAGCAAATAAACAAACAAAAAACAATCTTTAACTCCTTTTTCAGCTCTAAAATAAGTTTTAACTCTGTGATTTCTTTGTAGTTCATAGATAATTTTTTAGTATGTCATTGCTTTTTAGTTTGGGGACAAGTTTTCCTTCCTCAAAAAACAAACAAATAAACAAACCTTTAACTTGATTTTAATCCATTGATAAGTTTTATTTTTTTAAATTTCCATATAGTCCAATTTTTGATTATTTCATTTATTTTTTGTTTGTTGATAAGTTTCTCATGCTATATTCCTTTCTTAGCATGTAGAAAAGTAATGTAAGTATTTTATCTAATGCCTTCTACACTTTCTGTGAAAAACGTCTCTGTGACAGGCTCAAAGGGTTTTAGGGTGGACTGACAGAACTCTTCAACCTGGTTCATGAAGCTTTTTCTTTTGTTTCACCAAGTTGATTCTGTGCTGTCAGTATATTAACTCAGTGAGTTTAAACATGTATTAGGAGGTTTGTTTCATGATAGCATGTTGCACTGACTTCAGCCACTAGAGGTCAGGAGTGCACAGCTTCAAATGTTACATATTTTAAATGTTAATTTAAGGAGAAAGTTTTCTTTTCTCCTGAACTCTTGAGGCTGAAACTAGTGAAACACATTTTCAATGAACTGTTTTGTTTCCTAGAAATCTTTCAAGGGTAAAAAATATAATAACAATAGCAAAAAAGAACAACAGAAACACAAAGTGTAGATGTTTTTAATTTTTTTTTTAACTTTGTAGAAGGAAAGAGCTTTAAGAGGGTCTGATGGTGATGTTCCATTAAAATCCTTTTTCCCCCACAGTTTTCTAGAAGACATGAAAACTATTCTCTCATTCTGTTTCTAATTAATACCATAATTATTTGGTTTTGTCTAAATATATCAGGTAAAGAACAGATGAAACAATTGAAACTAGTGTCTTGTTATTTCATGACGTTGCAGTATGACCAATAGAAACATGTATTTGGATGGAACATTACCAAAGGGTTAGGGTTAGGGAGGGTCGGACCCTCTTAAAGAGCTTTCCTTTTATTAGAAACACTTCAACACAGACACACTCATTATAACACGACACAAAAAGATAAGATGGTACGTTTTATTCATTCACAAGCAGAAGTAATATTTGCTTCAGTGTTAATAATACTGTGGTTGACTGACTCTTCATACAGCCAGGAGCTGTGACAGTACCACACACACACACACACACACACACACTACAAATACTTCTTTAATGCCTTTTTCATTTAAAGATAAACTTTAACTCTTTAATTTCTATTTCGTCCATAGATAAGTCGTAAGTATTTCTTTTTTTTTAGTTCCTTGATAAGTGTGAATTTTTTAATTTCTATTGAGTTCGTAGACATTTTTCATGTCTTTCCTTTCAACTTTCAACTTTCATGTCCTCCCTCAAAACACCCTTTAACTCCTTTTAGTCTGTAAAGACAATTGAGGTCTTTCATTTCTATTTCGTTTTTGGTTTAGTTTGAACTCTTTTATTTCTTTTTAGTTAGTCAAAAGTTAATAATCAACTTTCACCTTTTAAGTCCTTCCCGAAAGACAAATAAATGAACAAAAAACAACCTTTAACTCCTTTTTAGCTCTAAGATAAGTTTTAACTCTGTGATTTCTTTGTAGTTCTTGTAGATAATTTTTTATTATGTCATTGCTTTTTAGTTTGTCGACAAGTTTTCCTTCCTCAAAAAACAAACAAACAAACAAACCTTTAACTTGATTTTAATCTATTGATAAGTTAATACTGTGGTTGTTTGTTATTCACCAGCAGTACTAAAATACATCTATCCCACACTGCATCAGTGTAAAGGGTGTAGCTGAACCCCCACCTCCCTCTCTCTCTCTGTCTGTCTGTGTGTCTGAAGGAGGTCCAGCAGCCTGAGGACCACGTTGAGTACGATGACGTCATGGCCTTGCCCCTCCTCCCCGCCCCCGACGAGTCCCAGCCCGGTCTCTCCTCTTTTGAGGTGCTGTCGCAGATCGTCATGGACTGGCTGACTGACTCTCCGTACAACCCGGAGCTGTGACAGTACCACACACACACACACACACACACACACACACACACACAACATTACAAACTACAAACAAGCTAACCAAAAATTCTGTAATTTCTCTTTAGTCCATAGATGCGTTTTTCTTTCTTTTTAGTTCGTAAGTTTCCACTTAAATGTTAACTATTTTATTCATTTTTAGTTTGTTGATAAGTTTAAATTCAACTTTCACCTTTCATGTCCTTCCGAAAAAAACTAAATCTTTAACTCCTTTTTAGTTTATAGATAAGTTTTAATTCTTTCATTTCTATTTAGTCTTTGGAAGTCGGATCTTTGTAGTTTGTCGAAATGTTTCCTTCCTCAAAAAAAAACAACAACAAAAATCTTTAACTCCTTTTTAGTCCGTAGATAAGTTTTAACTTTTTAATTTCTTAAGTCAAAGTTTTAAGTATTTTATTAATTTTTAGTTGGTCTGTAAGTTTATATAATAACGTTGCAGTATGACCAATAGAAACATGCATTTGGATGGAACATAACCAAAGGGTTAGGGTTAGGTAGGGTCAGACCCTCTTAAAGAGCTTTCCTTTTATTATAAACACTTCAACTTCAAATTCCTTTAAATGGTTCAGAATGCTGCAGCTAAAATTTGATCTAAAACTTGAAAGTTTGACGATATTTCAGTCATTTCAGCTTCTCATTGAATCAGACTTTGACGTGCTTCTAATGGCTTTCAGAGTTTAAGTCATGTCCCCCTCATAGCTGTCTGATTTCCTTGTGTGTTTAGAGTAGAGCAGGGTATGACTGTGTTCATATTCACATGTTCACATGTACTTCTGCAGGAGATGCACATATTTTAGCTGCAAGCCTCATCACACAATCACTCAACCTGGTCACAACTTTTGTTACGGCTGGCTGCCGTTCTTCATTTATTGTATTGTTTCTCCGCATTACTCTGCTAATTATGTAAATCCAGCTGTGGGATTCCACCTTCTGGAGCTGTGAGACCGCCTACTTCCTGGTTGCTGCTTACTCGTCTGTGATTGGTGCGGTGGAGATTCCTGCGAGTCAGCCAATCAGGACTCTTCAATCAACCAACTGCACCTTATAAAAGGCTTGTGTTTCCACAGTTCATGGCGGCTGTGAGACAGGGAGCAGTCTGCCTTTACTGTTTGTTGCACATCAATTTATGTAATTAGAAGCATTGTATTGTATTATTGAGTGTTGCAGCAGTATTGCTTGCCTGTCTGAGTGGTTCAGACAGTTTTTTGGGAGTCTTTGTAAGTTCTGTTAGTTTGTAAATTCGTTAGATAAAGAGAACCAAGAGTTGGACACCCTTTGTTTAAATTTTAGTTTGTTTTGTCTGTTGTTTTCTGAAAGCTTATGGGTGCTGACTTCTTTTTGTACTTTAGAGGGGTTTTTTAAGCCAAGAGCTTGGTAATTAATTTATTCAACTTTGTAAAGTGTATTGCTTAATTGTCAGTCCCCATCTAGCCTCCTTTTGTTATATTTTGTTGTACAACAGCACTCTCTTACTGGTTAAAAATAAACACCTGATTTTAACCTGAACTGCCCAGTGTTGCGTTCCACCTCATTTCTATTCCTTTTACATGTTACAGCTCTCAAAATCGAGCCGGGTCATAACACTTTAAATGAACCTGCTAATAGTATAATATGGTCTGACAGCAGAGCAACTGTAGGAATACTCATCGTCTTCTCCACTGTTTAAGCCTCTTCATAGTGGGGCGCACAGAGGAATTGTCACTTATCTATTTCATCAAACAATGCAACTTCACAGCAATTACTGCTCTGCCAGAGCATGTCCACATTTTCTGGTGCCTGTACAGTTGAAGTGCAATAATAACAATAAATATTGTGGTGAAGAGAAGGTAGAATTATTGACATTAACATGATTTGTAAATGAGTTACAGCCAAAAAAAAAGTTTTTGTGATGTTGCTGTGACTTTGACCTTTGGCCTTCAAAGGAGGTCATCTCTGTGTGAACATTGGTAGAAATCAGTCAATCACTTTGTCCTTTAGTCTGAGTGGACATTTGCACATAATTTGAAGAATTTCCTTCAAGGCATTCCTGAGATATTACATTCACAAGGATGGGACAGACAGGCCGTTAACCTGAAATAATTGTTGAAATGTTACAATTAAAAAATATGAACAGCTTTCTGTGTCAAAGATGCACATCACATAAAAACAGCAAAATATTGGTTTGAAAGACATTCAGGCAAACCTGATTGTGCTCTACTAGTGCAGAAATGTCACATCGGGCATTGATATGTTATTTGTGCGCCTGCACTGTAAAAAACAAACTTGTTTTTACGGTAAAAAAACAGAAGCTGTGGTTGCCAGAACTTTACCGTAATAAATACGGTGCAACTTTTTGTAATATTAGGGTAAAATTATATTAGCACTGTTGATTTCCCGTTTAAGATTGCCATTTTAGTCCATATTTTACCATAAAAAATAAAACGTTTTTCCATCAAAAGAAACGCTGTTCTGCCATAAAATTGACAAGAAAAACTTTATAAATGCTGCATGAATTAAATATTTTACCATTAAATATTACAGTTAAATGGAAAAAATACTGTTTTGGCTGATATAAACATTTAAGGTGTTTCATTGTTACTGAAACTGAATTAACCCATTTATCATTTTACAGTCTTTTACTGTCATGGTTTAGCAGTTTTTCACCGTAAAATCTACAGACATTTTTTACTGTGTGTGAGAACACAAAGAAATGATACCAGTAGATATCATAACAAAAGACGAGCTTTGCAAATGCTTCTGGGTAGAACTGCATTAACCCTGGTCTCATTCAGCACCAGTTAGCTTTCACATGCTTGGTTTGCTGAAGACATGCTAGTTTCCACATTTATAGTATAAGATATTTAACAGTGATAGATCCTGCTTTATATTGCATTAGTAACAGATACGTGGACGTGGATATGAAACATTGTAGCTCATCAAAAGTATCACCATATAGAGAGGAGTACTTGATTAAAAAAAAAAAAAACATAAAAAACAAAACAAAACTTTTTTTGTTTACAGTTAATATTGAGTTCTTAAGCATCATCGATGCAATTTTTCATCATGGGGAGTATGGGAGTTTTTAAAAAAAGTAAGTATATTATCCTGTGTACATTATACAAAGTGCAGAGAACTAATTGGCAGAATAACACTAATGCTAAATCAATAGCAGACAGGGAGGGTCTAATGAAGCACTACTGAGTTATAAAACTTAAAGCTGGTGCCATTGTGAAACTTCCTTAACATTTCATCATGAACTGTGTTTTTTAGCTCCCTCTGTAGTCCTTTGACCAACATAACACTTAGGATTTGATCACACAGGTTTCTTTTGGATCCAATTGCATCCCCAGTACAGATTAATGAAACATTTGTTTTTAAAGCAAATACTGGGTCTAAACAATTCCAACTTCTTGTGAACACATGGGAAACAACAGTTTTGACATATGTTAAATATAATTATCTTTTATTCTTATATGAATATAACACATTGACATTTGACACTGATAGCTGAAAATAAGTCTGCATTTTTAAAATTTTAAAGTGCAGTGCAGTATATACAAAGAGAGTGTATCCTGGGATGTTTACGGTTGAAACCATGCGGGGTAAATCCACACTGAATCACAGAAGCTGCTGCACTGCTTCCCTATGGACTCTAATATTCCAGATTGATACACTTGAGTGACATCTGAAGGAGGACACCTGCTGACAAGCGTAGCCAAAAAAGCATCACCCTTGGGTGTTTTAACAGCAGTGCAACAGCAGTATTCATGATTTTCTCAGAGCCATGATCTTGATCTTTCATTAAAAAAGGAAGCTCTTTAATTGACTTATGGCAAGAACTCTGAACACATCAATAATACACTTCCAGGTATAAATAATTCATTATAATTATTTCATGTTTGCTTCATCATTTGTGTTACAAATCAGTTTAACCAATTAAGAGCAAGGTGGTAACAATCAAAACTTATATAAGTAAGGGTTTTACCTTGTGAACTGGCAACGTTGTGCTTTAATATGTCATAAGATGCAACATTTCACTGCTCCATGTCATTATCATTCTGCAGAGTCTTCATTGCCAGGCCCCAAAGAGTGACACTGGAGATAAACTGTCCCTCAGTGGACCTGTAGGACCCGCTATTGTGCCTGCTAGAAGAAGTGGGGGAGCTGCAGTGATTGTCTGTGGGAGGAAGGTAGGGCCTCGACACCAGACCCCTGCCCATCTCCACTGACATGTTCCCATTCTCCACATAAGGACCGTAAACAGCCTCCTGAGACAGGTGGGGTTTGGGGAGCTTCATGTGGTCTGTGGCAGTCAGTCCTGCACTTCTCTCCTGGTGGCTGGATGAGAGGAGGTGATGGGGTACCAGCGAGCGCAGCTCAGGAAGAGGGGTGGGTGTAGAAGCTGGGCTGAGGTGCATGCTGGGAGGTGAGGTCTCTATATGTGTTGTTGGTTGTGGTGGTGAAGGAGTAGGCGTTGAGGGTTTTTCTAGCCCTGCATGGGGCATCATGTTGGGGAAATGCTGCTCACTGGTTGCGGCAGAAGGTTTACTGCGGCTGACAGATTTGGGGAACGAAGCGACTCCATCTGAGCCACGAGGGGGGTCCGAGCTGTCTGGGACTGGGCTGTCTGCTGGAGCCCCCTTGCAGTGCATGTTGCTGTGTCTCCTCAACATGGCGGAGCGGGTAAAGCTCTTTCCACAGGCGTTACAGATGTAAGGCTTCTCACCAGTGTGTGACCTTATGTGACGCTGCAGATCACCTGAGCCGATGAAACACTTCCCTGCATTAATAAGTAACACATGTTGACAGCCATTAGGGGGATTCACTGGGTCAGTTCAAAATTTTTGTCAAGTATTTTAAGTCCTTTCTTTTTTTTTGTTTATTTTGGCAAGTTACAAACAACATTCATCAGCAGGTAGCAATAAATAACCATTTTTTTTTAGAACGATTCTTAAAGAGTTTGACTTAAAGACTTTGGAATCATTGCATTAACAAAAAAAAATCTCATATGGTGATTTCTGATAGTGACTAACCATAAGGGGTTAATCCTGGTCTATTGTCTGAGCAGAAAGATACAAGAAGTGGATTATTTTGAACAGGGTAAGATTTCTTTCATTACAGTTGAATTTCCGTGTTCAATTTTCAAGCTGAACAGTGTAGATCTGCAGCTACTTTTTATTTATTATTGATTAATATTCAAATTATTTTCTTGAATAATTTGGTCTTTAAAAGTGCGTATTATAATTTAGCTAAGCCCAATGTAATTTCATCAAAAAATGCTGGTTATGTCCAACCAAAAGCCCAGAACCTAAAGATATGCAGTTTCTATCACATGAGATAAAGAAGAGAAGCAACTGGGATGATGGAACCGTTAAATGTTTAGCATTTTTGCTTCAATCAAAATAGTTGCTGATACTTTTCTGTTACCCTGACTAATAATCTTCATGTTTAATAGTGTTGTAGGCACTGTATCTACAGTGGAATCAGTGTGAATAATTAGACAGACACTGTTCCTTACCACAGGTGGCACAGCTGTGTGGTTTTTCCCCGGCGTGGCGGGCCTTGTGCTTCAGAAGCTTTCTCTGCGTGTTGAAGGATTTCCCACACTGGTCACATGTGAAGGTCTTGTCTGTGGCGTGAGTCCTCTTGTGCTCCTTGAGATTACTCAAATTGTTAAATCCTGAGCAAAAAGAGAAGTTCAGTGAGAGAATCCCCCGTCCTTGGGAACTAAGCAGCTCACACTGCTATCAAACATCTGAATAAGATCAACTTAATAATTAGACCAGTACATGAAAATTGTGTATTGATGAATTAAAATGGTAATTAAGAGATCTGCTTCTGTTTAGAGCAGCCATTTACCTCGACCACATATATCACACAGATGTGGCTTCTCTCCTGTGTGGACCACTTTGTGACGATGGACATCCCCTGATGCAGTAAAGCTGGAAAACATGGATGATTATTCATATTTATAGGCAACTGTATGGGCTATCAGGACTCAGTTATACTGGGAAACTATCATATTGTTGGGGCGTAAACTCAGATAGTCTAATTAATTCTAATTCTAATCCAGTTAGTCAGCAGTTAGTTTTCCATATAAAATGTTTTCTCTCAAATATGGAGATTTCCTGCTTGTCTCTGTTTTATATCATATTGCACTGAACATCTTTGGGCTTTGGACTGACAAAACTAGAAATTTAAAGCCATCACCATGGACTTTGATAAAATAGAATGGACATTTTCACTAAAGAAAAAAGAATTGGCAGATTAATCAATAATAAAAATAATTATTAGTTGCAGGCCTCTTCCTTACCTTTTACCGCATAACTCACAGATGTACGGTTTCTCCCCAGAATGTCGCCTCAAATGTGTCTGTAAATTTCCAGCCTGTAAAATGCAATAAGTCAGATATCTCAGTATAATTTTCCCAAATAATAAGCAAGTAATAAGCTAATCAGAATAATACACCAGACAATACCTGTGAGAAGTTTCTTCCACAAACATTACACTGGAACGGCTTCTCACCTGCAAGAATAAAATGTAGGTTTCTGTATAAAAAATATTACAATTACAGAATAGTGATATATGTGCGATTATAATGCAATTCCAGTACAGTAAATACCAGTATGTGAGCGTTTGTGGAGCTCCAGGTTGCTCGGATGTTTGAAGATCTTCCCACAAACCTCACAACAGTACTGCTTGTTTCCTGTCTGCTGTGGTGGCTCTGGCACTGTTTTGGGATTTTGCTCTTCTTGGTTCACAGGTGGGGGACTGGGAAGTTGTACATCTGTCACTGTCTCCGTAACCTGCTCTGTGTCTGTGTTAAGGCCCTCAACGGGAGCTTCTGCAGCTTCGGTCTGGACCACAGACTCTTCTTGATGACTCTCTTTAGGACAGCTGAGGACGGGCTCACTCACCGATTCGGCAAACATCTCCTCCAAAGCCTTCTGAGACCGGAGGTAGTTGTATTTTTTCAGGTACACAGCCTTCTTTGGGCGCACAGGCTTGTTGAGCATGGAGTCTGCTGAGTTAGAGTTGGGATTGTTTAAATTTTCTGAGGGTGTTAAAGAAGAGACAGGGTTCTTTTCGACAGCCACAGCTGTGCAGGGAGGATTGGGCTGAACTGTGTTTCCTGAGCATACAGGAGTGTGGCTAGCTCCCTGGCTGAGCGGACACTGCTGCTCCTCCACCAGTTGTTTGAAGTACTGCTTACTGTAGAAGTTACGGAGCTTGTAGCCGTGGACAAGCTGCTTTTCCACAGGGGCATGAGTGCTGTTTGCTGTGTCACAGTTTGAGCTGCTATTAGGCACAGAAACAGGCATTCTTTTGTTGTGGTCCATGTCACTGCTGAAGCCAGGCCTCTGGGTTTCCGAGGGACAGTGGAGGTCAACATCGTGAGGGAGACTGCTCCCCAAGAGGCAGTCATGCTCAGAGCTCAGCATGCCTGGAAGAGAAAATGACGGGATATCCACCGGTGGAGGACAAGGTTTGAGGAAAGCATTACACATGCTCTGAACATTTGGAACCTGCAAACACTGAGCAATGTCCAGGAGGGCTTGAACATTATCCTGGTTGATGTCCAGATGGGACGTGTACATGTAGTCCAAAATTTGGCCGATGCCACCGACATCCTGGATTACCAAGTTGAACACCTCATTCTTCTGACTGGGGGAATTCTGGAATAACGACCTGGAAAAATCAAAGCAGCAACATTTTAAGAGGATGCATGAGATGTATCGATAAAATATCGGGTAATAGTGGAAATTTATATTATTGTGTATTATTAAATTAATTTTAAAAATATAACAGATAAATACAGCCGATAATACGAAGCCATATTGCTTTCATTTATTTGACATAGCTATCCCTCATCCTTTTCTATTTCTGTACTAATAGCATACTATGCAAGAATTATTGCTTGCTGTTAAACACAACACTTAAATTTGGCCCCTCCACTCAGGCACAAGAAAAGTGTAAGCAAACCCAAGATTCACTAGTCCACCTGGCATTTTGCCACACTTTGTCCATTATTGTTGTAGCTTTGTGCCCAAATGCTGCCACCCAAAATAGCCTGAACCCAGCCAAATAAAGAGGAAAGAGAAAATAAGGTTTATAAGTGATGTTGATCTCTATTCTGTAGTTTTTCTTAAGGAAAATTCTGCATAGTATGACTAAAAAAAGTCACATTGTGCAACCCTATCTGCAACAGCAGTCTTTGATTACTTAGTTAAGTGATAGGTTTGGAAATATACCACAGGTTCACTGATATGTCACTACATTAAATACAAGAAGACATAAAGGCACCTGAAATAGGAGCTGAAAGCAGCCAGGACATTTTTGTGGGCTTTGAAGCAGACACCTTTGACCACCAACATGCAGTCACAGAGCAGACCCTGAATCCTCTGCTCCTGGAGCTGCTGCAGGAGGTACGAGCTGTGGCTGGACAAGGTGTCCATGGTCACTCAGCTGCTCAACCTCTCAGCTCCAACTTCTCCATCAAACCTAGCCTAGGGGACACATGTCAAAAACAAGTAAATCTCTTAAAACGGAAATATTCATAATTTCTCTGGTTATGTAGTCCTTGAAAGGCAACCAGATAATAAGTAATGCGAACAAGACTTCTTTTTTATTAAAATTGCAATATATATATAATTCAACAACCGCGCAGAATCCAGTGTGTCTGTGCTACGAGACCACCCATGCAAAAATTGGGACGAAAACGGCTAACAAGATTGCAACAAAGCTAAGCTAAACGACAACAACGACGAGAAGTGCAGCACCAAATACCTCAAGAAATACACTTTCAATCCAGAATATCCCATCTTAAATGTTCATAGGTCATTAAAGTCAACAATAACGATAAATTCAAACATTTGTCTGCGGTATCCACCTTTTATTTGGATGATGGGTCACTTTTCGAGCGTAATACCGTGACTTCACTTCCTGGTTCAACCTGTATTTTTGTATCGCCGAAACATGAAGTAGAAAACGTATTCGTTTAAGAATATGAAGCAATGATAATGTTATTTATTTTGGCAGGTTTGTGTAACGAGTGGCCATTTTGCTCTTGGGTTAAAAAACGTATTTAGAATAATCGTTTCCACCGTGGTCGGAACTTTTCTCCGGCTGCATTTTCTCACGGTGGAATATTAATGTAGCTACCGTACAGTGTAGTCACGTGTGTTTTGAAAAGTTTACACGGATGGGAGAGAGCAGGCGGCTCCCAGCATCTATCCCATTTTATAAACCCTCTATTACTTTGGTTTATTTTAACATCTGTTAGCATTGGATAACCGTAGCTACATTTATCAGGCTGACTTTAGCTTCAAACAGCGCTGCGGGCAGTCTGGTCCCACTTTCGGGCGAGGATATCAGTTTAACGTTGATGCCGTTTGTAGTTAACGTGTTCGCAGTTTCGTTTGAATTGAAGTTATATTTACGGTGTAGTCAAGCATAAGTGTGGCAAAAAATGGTTTTCTTCACCTGCAACGGCTGTGGTGAGTCCCTGAAGAAAGCTCAGGTTGATAAACACGTGAACATGTGCCGGGGTTGCCAGGTCCTGTCCTGCATCGATTGTGGAAAAGACTTCTGGTAAAAAAAAAAAGTCTTCATTTTCTGTTTTACTAACGTGTATTAAATATAATCACATAGTGTTGTGTTAGACCCCAGTCTCAACTGTGTTTGTTTGTGTATGTTGAACAGGGGGGATGACTACAAGAACCATGTTAAATGCATCAGTGAAGACCAGAAGTATGGAGGCAAAGGCTACGAGGCTAAGGCTAACAAAGGAGATGTGAAACAGCAGCAGTGGATCCAGGTGAGATGCAGAGAAACAATACCCATCACTGTTAAAGGGACAGTTAACTCCCAAATCCAAATGCATAGTCTTCCTCTTACCTAGAGTAATATTTATCAATCTAGATTGTTTTGAAAGTTGCTGAGTGGAGATATTGGTCCTAGAGATGTTTCCCTTAACCTTGGGCTGGACGATATGGAGAAAATCAAATATCACAAAATGTGTAATAAGTGGGAAAAGGCCAACGATAGACATTCAGACAGTTACATCACTCCCCTGTAGTACAGCCTGTTTAACAAGAAAAAGACAACATTTATGTCATATTATGATATCCAAAATCTAACATCATGTCTTGTCCTGTATCGTGATGGCATATTGATATATTGCCCAAATCTTGTCTGACCTTGTGAGCAGTTTCATGGAGGAACTGTTTTCTTTCTAGTGCAGTTTTCATATAAAACTACTCGCAACAAGGTCTGTCAATAATCCTGAAAAACAGGGTCATGATTTCTGGAAAGCAAGTTCTGTTGAGTTTTTCAAATGTATTTTTGGTGCTTTGAGCACCATCTCGTTTCATTGTATTCAAGAGAAAACAGACATCTCCAACTCTCAACAACTCACACCAAAACAATCTCAATTGATAAGTAGAACTACAGGTAAAAGGAAAAAATTGTATTTTTGATTTGGGGTAAACTATCTTTAAACACATACATAACATTAAAAGGACAGAGTTTCTGTGTTTCTAACATAATGATTCCTCTGCTAAAGAGAGTCCATGAAGCCATGAACAAACCTGGAGTCAGTCCAAAGCTAAAAAGTGTGCTTCAACAAGTCAGTTCATATGACAATGTCCCAAGAAAGAAGGCCAAGTTTCAGGTTGGTGTTTATTCAGTTTTTACCAATAATTCTATCTTTTACTGGTCACACTGCATGATGAACAGATGTGTTCTTTTTGAGTGAGAAACAAGTGTGTGTTTATGGTGTCTTGCATTAATTAATTTTTTGCTGCTGTTCTTCCCCTCAGAACTGGATGAGAAACAGTCTTAAAATAGCCAACACCAGTCTTCATGATGAAGTGTGGAACATCCTCGCTGCAGCTGACAGTGTAAGTAACAAACGACAATAAAATAAACTTTTTTCTCCCCCATGCATATTACTCTGCATATATTATCAGCTTAGAGCAAGATGGAAAAACAAGTTTAATTCCAAGCTACAGTAATAAAATCCAATAGGCTTTGAATTGAAAAACATAAAAAAAAAACACTACAAAGATTTATTTTATAATAGTTAATCTACTGGGTTATCCTCTGGCAGTTTTCCTTTGCTGTCTGGTTGTAATAAATTCTGTCAAGGAAAGAAAGTAATTTCCCCATGTTTTTTTTTTATATCCCAACTGACGTTAATTTCACCCCTAATCTAACAGCCTCCTGAGGCCCAGCAGAAGACTGAGGAAGCTAAACAGAAGGTGGCTGAAGTAAAAGGCGACACTAATGGAGATGACAAGCAGAATGGCCATCCAGATGTTGAGAAGAAGAAACTGAACAAACGGGAGCGTAAAGAGGCCCGTCAGCAGAAGAATGGGAAGGTTGTGAAAGGTCCCAAAGAGGCGGTGGAACAGAAGCCAGAAGAAGGTAAAAAGAAGAAGGACAGAAAGAGAAAACGCAACAGTGAGGAAGACGGAGATGAAGAGCAGAATGGAGATGAAAGTGATACATCCAGCAAGAAAACAAAGACAAGTAAGACTTTTTCTAAAGACATGCTGTTCTTTATTATTATCATCTGAGTTGTGCTGTTATTATTTCCATGTATTGGCAGTAGTGGTATTGCAGCTTTGTGTCTTTTAGCCATAAAAAATATAAATATAATATAATAAAATTATTAATGTTTACAATCTCTACTCCCAACCTCTCTTGTTTGCCCCTCTCAGCTCTGTGTAAACAGCCTTTCAGAATTTCAGCTTCATAATAAAATGTAACTGGGCAGGGAGGCATAATTTAATGTTTTTCTTTACAGGATCTGTATTGTGCAGAACAGTTTTTATGGTGAATTTTAAAACACAATGCATACAATGGAGTGATTTTGATGAAGAATCGCTATTTTAAGATTAGATTTGTTTTTGTACCAGCAGCTTTGTAAAGTGTTTGCTGCCTAATCAAGATTAAGAAAAATATTATTATTATATCAAATTGTTATTTTATATAATTTATTTAAAAATTGTAAATGTACATTTTTTAGAATTGATCAAATACACTCCTACTGGCTATTTTATTACAGTATGCTCTTATGTCCTTGTATTTGAAAGTATAAATTGGGCAAATATCTTGTTTTTTTTGCAACCAATCTTTTAATTTAATTATATTATTAAGTATGTTAGTATTAAGCTTACTGTTTAACTGTTTTCTCTTTGTTTCAGTTGACCAATCAGCAGAGGTTGCTGACATGGCAGAGGAGACCGAGGATCAAGAAGTTGCCAAAGGTAGTGTGGTTGATGACTTTGACTGACACCTTTTTAGAAAATAGATGATGTTGTAAAAGATTAAAGCCACCAGGGGTCAGCGTTACTTTTTTTGTTGATAATAAGAAATGGCCCTCAGTGAATATCCCCCCTACTGGCAGCTAATTTATTTCTGATTAATTTACAGGCAAATTCAACTGGAAAGGAACTATCAAGGCAGTGCTGAGAGAATCCGCTGACCAGGAACTGCCAGTAAAGAAACTCAGGAAGAAGGTGAGGCATGGAGTGTTTGAATCCCTTTTCTGGACATCAGTCTATAGTTCTTTGTACTTCTTATCCCAACACATTGTTCTTGGTAGATATTATTTAAAAATGAGAGCTGTCTTTGGGTTAATATGAATTTAAGAGCTTGCTCCTCTTTTTCAGATTTTGGCAGCGTACTACTCTTTCACTGGTGACAAAAATTTTAAGTCAGAGGAGGACGTGCTCGCACTTTTCAACAAGAAGATCAACAGTAATCCCAAATTCAAAGTCTTGAAAGACAGAGTTCGACTTGTAAAGTAGATCTGTTCGTCCCACCTCGCCTGGCATGAAATGTATGTTTGTTCATAGACTTTTAAAATTTAAAAGCCATTGTTGTCTGCCATCCTCCCCTGGATGTTTTTGTACAGATGACCTAATCTTGAAGATTAAATAATTTTATAACCGTCTGTGTCCCATTAAGTAGTT
The DNA here is from genome assembly GCF_030273125.1 of Centropristis striata. Classification (NCBI taxonomy): domain Eukaryota; kingdom Metazoa; phylum Chordata; class Actinopteri; order Perciformes; family Serranidae; genus Centropristis; species Centropristis striata. The sequence continues at coordinate 15,863,342 of NC_081519.1, read as the reverse complement.
TTTCTGTTTGAAGTGACCTTATCAACATATGGAAAACACTTACAAATGACCTTACAATGTGTCAGTGTTGTTTATTTAATGTATGAAATGACAATTGTCATAGGCGGCTGCTCCGTTCCACATTCCGAGCCCACGGTAAGGCTGGGAAGTGGCACCTTATCTGTGGGATTGGATGTTGGAGTGGGGGAAGGGAAACAGGAGAGGTGCACCTGAGGTGAATTTGACTCTCACACGGGACGAAGCTAATGCACATTCCTCGGCACCCCGAATGGGGTTCACTTGGCCAGGGACACAGAAGCTCCATAGAAGCGGGACGCTTGGTGTCAGCCTCAGGTGAAGTTTTAATGCTGTCTGATTTTCCACCGCTAGAATGAGCAGCCCCTTTACCCTGCACACACACACACACACACAGGAGGAGCTACAGGAGGAAATCTGCCCAGCTTTATGAAGCTCTGCTAATCCCAGCAGGTTTAACACTGATGCTCATTCATCACACTGCTCACCTGTAATTGTATATTGCATACTTTGGGTATTAGTCAAGCTGTTACTCAAGTTTGCTTGTATTAAAATAGTGTTTTCTAGTCCACAGTTGGACTCAATGTTGCTTAATGCTTTTGTTTTAATCCAGACCCCACAGACTGCTCCAGGAAAAACTTAGACTGCGCCGCCTGACTTTACTGTTGCAAAACAAATCTGTTTTGGATGGTGGGATAATATCTGAATGTTGTTTATAGCTATATGAGCAATATATTTTAAATTTACTTTCTTTACCCTGGGAATTTCAGTGAGAGAAAAATAACATCTTTTCTCTAATAAAGAAAAAGTTAAAGGCACAATGTGAAGGACCGTCCTAAAAACAATGTATAAACTCATACAAAAATAGATCATTTATGAGGCACTAGAAGTGTGCCCTCTGTATTTTCTCTTTAATTTTGCTGTGTTCAGGACAGTGGCGGTTCTAGACCAATTTTACTGTGGGGGCCAGTGTTAAATCAGAGGGGCACATTAGCACATGATAGAATGGCAAAGATGATATTTAAGCATTCAAAATCTTTGAATGTCTTGAAAAAGACACAAAATGACTAAAACAGACACAAAAAAAGAAACATAAATGACACCAATGACAAAAAAAGACACAAAATGACCAAAAAAGACACAAAATAACTAAAAATGACACAACAGACACAAAATTACCAAAAAAAAAGACACAAAAAAGACACAAATGTCCAAAAAAGACACAAAATGACTTACAAAGACATGAAAAGGATTCAAAAATGGACAAAATAGCCCCATAAGACTGCATAGAGTTAAACTATTATACAATGTAACATTCTGGATTTCTTTTGTGTGCAATGAGATATTGTTTGAACAAAAAAAAGGTTAGAATTGTTTCATTGTTCATTGTTATAAATTGATCATTTTATTATTAATTTGACACAGGGGCCACAGCAGGGGCCAAAGGCTTCTTCACAGGGGCAGTGGCCCCTGGAGGCCCCTGTGTAGAACCACCACTGGTTCAGGATGTTTCTGGTTGGAAGCTCTGGAAACTGCCAAATTCTCCTGTCTGGACACAAATGCAATGCCCATTATGTAGCTACTTAAGAACCTGTTTGCTAATGTCATTGAGCTGTTGAGGACTACAACAAATAGTAATCATTGTTTAATTGATTGCTAAAAAAAAGCATCTTGCTCATTTAAATAGACTCAGGTGTTTTGATGGCGTGACCAGTAGCTAAAGTAGGCAAAGTTTGTGGACTCTATGGTATTTGCCTGCTTGTGCTACTGTTAGACTATGTTTGTGACTCTACATTTATTCTTCAAATGTCAGTGAAGTAATACAACACGTCTTAGCTTAATGAAATACCCTCAAGGGATTTGCTGTTGCAGCCATGACTCTGTGACTTATGACCAGTAGAATGTAATCGCTAATGATAGCAAACATAGATAGATATTACTCTTCTAGCACTATTCAGCCATTTTGCTGACTTTGTTCTTGGGCTGAAACTTTTCATTATCCATTCATCTGATTATTTATGAATCATTAAATCTAAAAATTGTCAGAAAATGTTGAAAAAGGTCAGTCACAGTTACTCAAAGTCCAAGTTGTCGCTCTAATTGTCTTGTTTTGTCGGTCCGAACCCCAAAGATATTCAATTTGATATGATAGATAGAAAACAGAGAAAAGCAGGAAATCTACACATTTGAGAAACTGGAAATGGCATTTTCTGGCATTTCTGCATTAAAAACTGCTTCAATGATTAATCATTTATCAAAATGGTGATCATCTTTCTAGCGTTTATCTTTTAGTGAAGTAATCACTGCAGCTGAACTTTCTCCTCTACTTGTCTTATAGTTACACTACATGTGTTAAGCAAAATTTACATTAGTCTCACTTTATTGTTGTCATTACATGAACAGCTCTGTACAAAAGTGAGTAGACTTACTGTATGCCACCTGTGGTAAACATTAACAGCTATATCTTCTCTTAAAAATCCCCCGGGTAACAACCAGGCTCCAAACGGTATCTTGGACTATGAGGTAACACTCATACCTGCTGCATCTACATAGGGACAACAAATTTACCTTTACAAATCTTACAATTCAGCAAGTCTCAACGTGTTTTCTTGAAAGGCGATAACATGCCAAAGAGGTCTCCCATTAAAGGGACAATTCACCCTAAAATAAAACAAAGATATATATCTCTTTTTACCAGTGACACTTTTTTTTATCATTGTTTTTTTATTTTTTATTTGTTGGAGATATAAGCCGTGGATGTTTTCCTTCTCTCCAATATAGTAAACACCTTTCTCAGTATAACACAATACTGTCCATCAGTACCACAGGACCTTAACCCATAAGAACCCATGGTGATACGCGTGTAACAAACACTTTAAATGTTCTATAATCTCCCATATTCAGCTTTATGCTTCACTTTAACTCATTAAGTCCCTTAGCAAGACTGTGTCACTGTGTGACTGACAAGAAGTGACTTCTCCAAAATATGTGTGTGACTGGAAACAGAAATGTGGAAAAGTAGCTAATTTCAAAAAGCTTTTTTTTGTTACGAGGCTAAGTTTAAACCCATTTAACAATTCTAATTCTAATCTAAGTACATTTGACCAAATATAAACAAAAAATAATCCTATCCTGTCACAATTTCGATATATGTTGTGGAGATGCAAAGAAAAAGGCAAATTTGTGTTTCTGTGAGCAGAAAAGGTGTCTAGTTTATTTATTTTAAAATAAGAAATATCATAAACATAACTTCCATAAATGCCCAATCTAACATAAATGTCATATCACTGATGTTTGACATTTAGGGGTAGATTTTTTTAAAAATTAAAACATCATAAATATGTTCTATGTGGTTCTGTGGTATATCCCCAATAATTTTACTTTAAGGATTAATGGGTCTGGGTTCTTATGGGTTAAAAAAACAAAACATATCGTCATGATTCAAGATTAATGGCAGGAATGTTGACTGTGACTGTTTGCTTCTGAATAAGTTGTTGCAGCCCATATTAAAGTAGCCTATTATTCACTTGTCCACTGCATGTGCCCTGACTGTGCCAGGATTAGAGTGAAATAGGACAAGGATATCAGCGGTGTCAGATTCTTGCCCGTGCTATGTAAAAGTATACATTCAAGATAAATGTTGGAATAGAGCCAGCTACTATGCATTCTGCAAAGTTTATGAGGGATGGGAGTAAATGTGCCCTTCATTCAAGTGTCCTCAGTTAGCCTTTCAGGGTATGTCGTATTTCCAGCCCTGTGGTTCAGTTTATTTGATGCTGTTTGTGTCAAGACTGTCATTATTACACATTACACACTATTATTTATCTCAAGTGACTGCATCAGACATGGTTGTCTGCAAATGAAATGGTTACAACAAATGCTTTACAAGTTCTATATTGATAGTCCCATGAAATTTGCTATTGAATAACACACAACTCTTATGAAAAGTTTCATATTTATGGCCATGTGAGCTAACTGTGCGAGAGAAAAAAAACATGTTTGTTTTTTTATACTCAAAAGGGACCTTATGGGCTATGTCAGTTTAGTGAATTTATTTTCACAGGTAAGAAAGAACAAAAGTTGAATTCATTAAAATATTACCTTAATAATTAAAGGATGGAAATATGCAACATTTTTTAAAAGCTCTTTATGTACTAATACTAGTTAATGTTTTACTTCTCATATATATTTCTAATGAATTAAATTCATATATTGTTTTATATATCTGATATAGTAGCTATTCATTCATTTTCTTTAGCTATCCCTTGACTCTTGTTAAGCTCCGTTACTTCTAATACATAAAAAACTACACGTGTCGCTTTTGGATGCGTCATGAACAATCGACTCTCAAAGCCGGAAGTGCCTCATCACTAGCTAGCCCATAGTTCCAGAGTTAAAGCAAGATAAAGATACATAACGCCTAACATAATGCTTAACGACAGTGAACTTGCAACGTTGCGGAATAGATTTAAGAGAGATGCGGAGTTTCTTATGCAAACAACGACAAATGGTGACGAAGATGAAAAAAGTAAGCTTTAGAAACACTTGGCTAGCGTTGTTAGCTAACTTTATCCACTTAACTGTTAACACAAAGGACACGATAATGTTATAAACACAATGGTGACGTTAAGTTTTAAAAGCTAGCTCCTGTTTTGCTCTTTAACGTACGGCTTGCTAGCTAAACTTAGCAAACATTGTAATAGTAGAAGCTTGTTTTAATGGTTTAATGTGTTGAATGGGCAGCTTGCAGTCCACTTGCTAGTCTTTGAATGACTTGGCATTTTCCCTTTACAAAGCCATATCATACAACGATACGTTGAAGAAAGATATAGCCTTTTCTATTTGTGAGTGCAGCATTTTTAGTCTAAGGTTGGATTGTATGGTAGACAACTGTCCAACTTTGAGGCCCTCACTGGCAGAAATCCAGCAATTCTTGATTGTTTTGACTGTGAGCAAACGCTGTGTCAGCTCAGCAACATGATACAGAGGAACTCTACTCCTACACTGTCCTCAGCCTGAGGGTCATCTCTTTGCTAGTGCAAACTAATAACTCCAATATAAGCAACAGACAAAGCATTTGTCGATTGGTCATCCTCTTTTTTTTATATTCGTGGCTACCTTTATTCCAATTGATATATTAACAGAGGTTCTTCTGGCAAGCGGTGCTTCTTTGTATAGTGTTTATTTAATTCAAGGTCCACCATAACTTGATTAAATATGTAGGCCAACTGCTTGTCTCGGGCATGGAGTTCATTGTGAACTCTGTACAGACTAGACCAGCCCTGCTGAAGCACTTCAGCAGCCAACAACAGACTCTGATACGTCTAATCAACCAGTAAATTATAGAGATTAATACCTCCTCTGAGAAGTAAGATTATCTCATAGAAAGCTATCAGTTTCACCTCAAGAGCTCCTTAAAGGTGGGATTTAGCACATTCTGTAAAGGCAAGACAAATCTCATATTTAGTAGTAAATCCGGTACCATACCTGGACTTTTAGAATCTCTTTAGTAATTAGTTTTATTTGAGTTACACACTGTTTTGGCACTAAATGTTACCCTGTCTAATTGATTTTTTAGAATAACTCACATAAATTACATTTTGATTGTTTAGACCAGCTTCCCCTCAGCTCCCATTCATACTCACCCACCCTTCTCCCCTCTACCAACCAACAGGATAGTAGTACCTACACAAAAGGAGCATCCTTATTTAAATGGAAGATCTTAGAAGTTGGAAATCAATATTGTCTGTATAGAGTCTGTGAATATTATCAGAGCCAGATATCCCCTGATAAAGCCTGTTTGATCTGGGCCTATTATTTTTCCAACCATGGTCTCAAGTCTGCTGGCTAAGACTTTGGAAAACATCTTATGGTTAATTCAATGAAATTTGACAGTGATCTGTACGTTCTAAGAGGTCATTTCCAGGCAAGGTTATGATAGTTTTGGATTTTTCATTAGTTTTAGTTTTAA